>NC_092806.1:59675140-60977640 GCF_040954645.1 Diabrotica undecimpunctata | reverse complement strand
TTTGAAATACCACAGTGTCCTGCTAGATTTTTATGAATTTATTGCCACCCTAGTAATTTATCACTTCTCAACTACCCCTTATGGGAAGTCAATAATTCTGTTGGGATAAAATTAAAGTGAAAAAATCTTCTTTTGCAATTTTACCGTCTTCCACTTATAACTGAAATGAAAAAGTGTTTTAAGTTTTTACGAAACCTTGACCAGCCTGATAATTTTCCACCCCTAAATCAATCTTATTTGGAAACGTTTCCGCTAGCTTAATATTCGAGGCAGTTAATTTAAAAAAGAAAATTTTGAAATATCACAGTATTCTGCTAGGTTTTTACGAATTTATTAGTACTTTAGTAATTTTTTATCCCAAGACTAACCCTAGTGAGGAGTCAATAATTCTGGTAGGTTAAAATTAAAGGGGTAGAATTTTTTTGTAATTATACTGCACTTTATTCAAAATAAGAAACTGATCTGTTTTTAGTAAATGTTAACCAACTACACGTTTTTACTAAATGTTAACCAACCACACCAATTCTATCAGCCACACATTTACTATATTTTTTGTGTTTTACTATATTTTTAACAGACTAGTCATTTTTTTCTCGACTACTTAAATTAAAAAGCATTCTCAAATGTTACTCGGTGCTAAATAATATATACTTTTTAAATGTTTAAATATATTGAATATTTTAAATATAGAATAGTCTAAATATTGAAAATATGAAAATACTTTGTTACAAAAATTATAAATTTTAACTGTTTTAAAAAAGTTACTCGGATTCGCGTCGTGAGTACCCTTTTATGAATATAAAATAACTGAAATCAAGTTGAGTTTTAGTAAATACAATGGAATTGTTATATTTACCATAATACTTAGCAGGTAAGAAATATTCAAATTCCAATAATTTTATTACATCCATTACTTTAATTAGCTAATTGTAAAGGCGGATCGAGACACCTATTGTTAAAAGATACCTGATAGGTACCTGAAAATTTGGAAAAAAGCTTAGGTATTAAATTTTATTATTATTTAAATAATAAGGGTATTAAATATACTGTTTAGGTTAGTTGTATAACATAAAGAGTTTATATTACTTGGAAAACATTTTAGCAGATAAATATTTTAAGAATATTCAAATAAGACGGAAATTACAAGTTGGACAGAACAGCTAGTTTAGATTATTTGAGTAGTAAAATAGATTTATATTAGCTGCATTTCAAAAATTTAAATATATTTATATTGTTTAATTTTATGTCGATATTATATTTATTGTCAGTTGGATATAGGTAAAAATTAACAGAGTATTGGGGTATTAATGGGTTAGTTAAGGGGTGAAAAATTACTAGGGTGGTAATAAATTCACAAAAACCTATCAGAACCTGATGGTATTTTAAAACTATTTTTTTTTAAATTTCGCTGTCTCGAATATTAAGCTAGTAAGAACTTTACTAAATAAGATTGATTTAGGGGGGAAAATGATTAGGATGGTCAAAGTTTAGTAAAAACTTAACAGCAGAACACTACTGTTCTATTTCAGTTATAAGTACAGGGCGGTGAAATTTTAAAGAATATTTTTTCTCATTAAATTTTAACGTAACAGAATTATTGACTTCCGATAGGAGTAAATTGAGGGGTGAATAATTACTAGGGTGGTAATGAATTTGTAAAATCCTAGCAGAACACTGTGGCATTTCAAAAAATTTTTTTTTCCAATTCCACTGGCTCGGATATTAAGCTAGCAGTAACGTTTTCAAATAAGATTGGTTTATCATCATTCCGTCTTTACAACCTTACGTGGGTCCTAGCCTCCTCAAGAATTTCTCTCCAGTCGTCCCCAACCCTTGCCTTTCTCTCTCCGCCAAGCACGTATTCCCATATTTTTCATGTCTTTATCGATGTTATCAAGGAACCTTGTTCTAGGTCTTCCTCTTCTTCTTTGACCAATGGGTCTATCAAGGAGCGTTTTCTAGCTGGGTCATTTTGTTCCACCCGCATTACATGCCCTATTCACCTCAGACGTTCCAAGATTAGTTTAGGGGAGCAGAACAGAACACTTTTTATTTTATTTAAAAGTTATAATTTATAAATGGGTGAAAAAATATGGCATAGGCAAAAATATATTTTTTTTAAATTCTGCCAGTTTGAACCGTATGCCAGGAGAATCGCTCCCCTTAAGGGTGGTTCGGTGGTGAAAAATTATGATGGTAGTAATTAATTAGTGAAAAAAAAATGTAATAAACAAAAAGTTTTTTGTTTGAATTCTGCTAGCTTGAACTTTAAGGCAGCAGAATTACTCCACTTAAGGGTGGTTTGGTGGTCAAAAATTAGTGAAAAATCGGTGAAAAAATATTGCAAAGGTTAAATCGGATTTAGCTTATGTGCCCCCGCAAGCTTAATGGTCCTATAAAAAATGCTGAAGCACGTCGAATATAAATATGCGCTTTTTAAATATACTGGACAAGGTGACTCAGGCAAGCCTACCATAGTCTAAAAGCTTTACTTTTAATGGAACTTCCTGTATATTTTACTATTCTTAAAAGCTCCTTAATAACCCGATCTCAACCAACTATGTCATGTAGAGTCTATTATGAGTATTAAAGGGTAGTTAATATGTTGAAATTAAACAGTGTGGAAACCACTTATGGAATAAAATTGTTTGTGTCCTTGAATCTTCTGCCCTCATGAATCATCTTGTACATTTAAATTCATGTTTAAAGAGCACATTTGAATTTAAAAGTAACAGGTGAGGCGGTTTTTTATAATTTTCTAAAATAAGGACGCAAACGATTGTATTCCATGAGTGGTTTACACACTGTATAATTTTAAAATTCCACCCTGTATTATTCATAATAGACCCTACATAATATAAGATATAGTTTGTCGAGATCAGGTTCAGGTTATTAAGCAGCTTTTAAAAATAAAAAATATACAGGGAAGTCTATTAAAAATAAAACTTATGCAGTATGCTAGGCATGCGTGAATTACCCTGTACATTTAAATTTTTCCTTAAAAGGCACACATTTATATGTATTAAAAGTCGAAGGGTGTCATCGTTTTTAATTTTTTTTTTTTTAAAGGACAGAAATAACTCTATTCTATTATACAGGGGGTCCACATATATTGTATTTTATTATATATAATAGTAATAATAATAATAAATTGCCTTTATTTAGTCTGTAAAAATTTACAAACACGAGATACATGAGGCAAAGTCTAGCTAGAGCTACTCCACTTAACCTCAAGTTTACAAAGTCAGTTTGAAATAAGTAGAACATGAAAAAAAAAATGATTTATAAATTGACATAAATGATAATATAATATTGAAATGATAGAAATAGTCATGTGGCTACTAGAAAAATAAGATAAAGAAAATAATTTGTAATGTTATGTGATAAATGATATGAATGATAAATAAAAACAAAAAAAATTCTAATGGTAACAATAACGACAACAATATACTATATAATAATAATAACGTTACTGCGATTGTAGGTAAAAATTTCTTATAATGCCGCTTCATGAAATCAAGAGATTTACCTCTTAAATTTTTTGTTAAACTATTAAACACTAAAACAGCGTTGTAAGTAAACGATCGCTGGAAAATAGCTAGTCTATATCTTGGCAGCATAAGACTATGAGGATATCTCAGATCCAGATTATGAGCGTCTCCACGAAATACTAATTTGTTCTTTAAATAAATAGGATTTGACGACGAAATAATTCGATATATCAATGAGGCGAGGTGATATTTGTATAAATTATCTATGGTTAACCATTGAAGTTCTTTTATTTTGCATATTATACGATCATATTTTCTTATGCCAAAGACAAATCTGCAACAATTATTTTGAATTTTTTGCAACTTTAATTTCGTAACCTGATCTAAGCAAGGGTAAAATACCAAGAGCCCATAATTAAGAATTGACATTACGATAGTTGCACAAAGTAACTTACGCAATTTAAAGTTTAAAATGCCTGTACTTCTATACAGTTGACGCATAACTAAATAGCATTTTTTTACTAAAAGGGTGACATGCTCTTGAAAACGTAGCGTACAGTCATATATGACTCCTAAGTTTCTACAACTATTAACATTTTTTAGAGGTTCATTTTTTATAATTAGTTTTAAGTTATCCTGAACAGTGTTAGGTTCAAAAGAGAAATACAGTTGTGTGTCATCTACAAAAGAGTGCAATTTCAGATTATTTAAAGATTTATACAGATCGGAAATATATATTTAAAAAAGAAGAGGACCAAGAACCGAACCTTGAGGCACCTCTGAATTGACAGATGCAAATTCTGATGAATTATTATCGATTATGACTTTTGATAACGATTTACCAAACAAAATTTGAAAAACTGTAAGGAGGTATCATTAAATCCAAAATATTTCAATTTAGCACACAGAAGAGCGTGATCAATAGTGTCGAAGGCTTTAGAAAAATCAAGCACGATGACTGAGGTTGCTTTTCCTGCATCAAATGATCGAAGTATATTATCTGTTAAGTCAAGAAGCAGAGTCGTTGTACTAAACTCTTTTCTAAATCCTGATTGTATATACGTAACTACATTATTTCTTAAAATATAATCGTATATCTGTTTATAGATAACCTTTTCTAAAATTTTTGACAGTCCCGGTAAAATGCTTATTTTGGGCGAAGATCATTAAGTGATTCAGGTTTATTTGATTTGGGCAGTGGTTTTACCAAAGCGTATTTCCAAGTGTCCGTAAAATAACCTACCTCCAAAGAACAATTTATAATGTGCGTAATATAAGGAGCAGTAATAGAAAGGGAGAGTTGTAGCATCTTTGCAGAAATATTATCACATCCATATCCCGAACAGCTCCCGAATTTAACTTCATCAATAGTGGCCATTTTAAACGAGAAAACAATATTTGGGTTGAAAATATTTGACTGATACCATTGGGTTGTCTCAGGACAACAATTTACAGGGCTAAAGGCAGATGTAAAATAATTATTTATAGATACAGGATCTTTAAACTCATGAGGGATCTCTATAACTGGTTTATTAACAATTTTGAATAACCTCATAGCTTTCCAAAGATCTTTTTTAATCAAAGAAGCAGACCGATAATTTAAGTAACCATTCTTCTCCAGACGGACTGCGTTAGTAACTGCATTTCGAAGATCTTTATAGTAACTATAGTCGAAGACGTTTTTAGTTTTCTTATATTTAATTCTAAAATATTATAACACTATCGTACACTAAATAAAAAAATATAATAGTAGCCAACAGAGTATCCGTATCACAGAAAAGGTAAAGCACCAACTTATTCCTATAACAAATATGGCAACATGGCTTTCAAACACACTGTATATACAGCAATACTTATGGAACCCCCAAACACAGAAAATGTGTTACGGATATATTTGTGGCATCTTTTGCACACAGTTTCTGATGACAAAATAATTGTGGAATCCGGTGCCACAATTATATTCGTCGATAATATTAGAACCATGGAGTGTATCAAAGCAATTCCTATCCATAAACACTCTGCACGACGGGTGCCAGTATCATGGTATGTTTACACCGATTTGCCACAATTGAGGATATAGTATGTGATGCCACAAATATTGCGAAACGTGTATAGGTGTGTGTGTGTGTGTGTGTGTGTGTGTGTGTGTGTGTGTGTGTGTGTGTGTGTGTGTGTGTGTGTGTGTGTGTGTGTGTGTGTGTGTGTGTGTGTGTGTGTGTGTGTGTGTGTGTGTGTGTGTGTGTGTGTGTGTGTGTGTGTGTGTGTGTGTGTGTGTGTGTGTGTGTGTGTGTGTGTGTGTGTGTGTGTGTGTGTGTGTGTGTGTGTGTGTGTGTGTGTGTGTGTGTGTGTGTGTGTGTGTGTGTGTGTGTGTGTGTGTGTGTGTGTGTGTGTGTGTGTGTGTGTGTGTGTGTGTGTGTGTGTGTGTGTGTGTGTGTGTGTGTGTGTGTGTGTGTGTGTGTGTGTGTGTGTGTGTGTGTGTGTGTGTGTGTGTGTGTGTGTGTGTGTGTGTGTGTGTGTGTGTGTGTGTGTGTGTGTGTGTGTGTGTGTGTGTGTGTGTGTGTGTGTGTGTGTGTGTGTGTGTGTGTGTGTGTGTGTGTGTGTGTGTGTGTGTGTGTGTGTGTGTGTGTGTGTGTGTGTGTGTGTGTGTGTGTGTGTGTGTGTGTGTGTGTGTGTGTGTGTGTGTGTGTGTGTGTGTGTGTGTGTGTGTGTGTGTGTGTGTGTGTGTGTGTGTGTGTGTGTGTGTGTGTGTGTGTGTGTGTGTGTGTGTGTGTGTGTGTGTGTGTGTGTGTGTGTGTGTGTGTGTGTGTGTGTGTGTGCGTGCGTGGGTGCGTGCGTGCGTGCGTGCGTGCGTGCGTGCGTGCGTGCGTGTGCCTATTGTTGCTTTGTTGCTGTTATTGGGACAAGACGTGTTTTCATATTATTTTAATTTGTTTTGTAGTTTTTGTTTTGTTTTGTTCGGTTCTTTGATGGAAACTCAACCCGTAGAGTGTCCTGACTCGGCCAGGAAGACGAAAAAGGAACCTGAAAGTCGGAAAAGAGCACAAAAAAAGAGGCAAACATAAAGCAATTAAAAACCGTACTTTTTATTTTCCTTGAAAACTTTGTGTTATACGCAGTGGCGGATTAAGGTCGTGGTCTGAAGTCAATGCGAGAACAAAAGTCTCTATTGGTTTTTAGGCTTTAAAGTTTGTTTTAACCGATTCATATGGCATCGATAATATATTATTATGGGTAATATATTTGTATCTGAAATAAAACGCCGGTTACTTGAAAAGAAGTAATTTGCAACTTGGGCTTAAACCGATGTGTATGGCTACTATAACAAGGTATTTTTTACAGATATGATGGATTCATGAGTTCAGATGAATTGCCGAAAACAATTACTTGCAATAACGGAAAGAAGGGAAAGGCATATCACTGCCAAGAACTTACATACACTGACCAAAGATATTTTCATAGCCAATTTTACAAAACTATAAAAAATCAAACGAGTTGAAAATATATCAAGACTCGTTTATTTTAAAGTATTCAGAGACGTTTGAACCAAAATCCTGTAAAATCTTGTAAACAACGTGTCCTGTGTCCTGTAAAACAACGCAAAAGGAAAAAACAAGATAAGTGCTACTTACTTTGTGTACAAAAAGTTCTCGAAGAAAAGAGTCCCTGTGTGTAAAAAGGCGTTTTTAGACACATTGAAAATCAAGCCCAATCGTTAGCTGGGTCTTCTAACCAGAAACTCTAACACCGGTAATCTACCACAAGAAAAAAGGGGCGAAAATCGGAAGCGCATACTTTTATCAGAAAGTTTAATGTACTTGAAAGCCACTATTGTAGGTCCAAGACTACTTCGTATTTTAGATATGTTTTTAATACAAATTTTAACTTGGGATTTGGTAGCTTAAGAACTGGTGAATGCTGCCATGCCATTTTTGGATAAAAGAACCATGTAGTGTGATGACGTACAAATCAAAACAAACTTGATGACGCAAAAGAGAGTGCACAAATTAAAAACAAAGGCTTTCTATCAGCTTTTAAAAGAAAAACGGGACGATTTATTGACGGTATTCGGACTTCGATTGTCAAAAAAGTCAAGTTCTACCCAAAGTGCCAGACCAAAGCGCTTATTACTCAAGACAACTCTACATACACAATTTAGCTATTGTAGTTGTTGACTCAAAATGCAACCAAACCAAAGAAAATGTATTCATATACTACTGGACAGAAGACCAACATGGAAGAAGTGCTAATTAAAATATCATCTGCTGTTTTTGATTCCCTAATGAAATTGAACATTTCTGAAACTGTGAAAACTATCCGTCTGGTCTCCGACCGATGAGAAGAGCAAAATAAAAATTACTTTATGATGAGTATGGTAGCGTTTGGCTGTTGAAAAAAGCTCCTGCAACTGTGGAAAGAGCCGAGTTTGTGTTTCCCATAGTGGACAATTCTTTTCACCAGAGTGCACTAAAAAAATTAATTAAAATTGCAAAACAGAGGAAATGTACGAGGTTATGTAAAGAGGTAAATGATCATGCATGAGGTAATGTGTACCAAGTGGTGACTAAAAGGATCGGGGAACAGCCTACTCCAATGGACCAAAAATACCTTCGGATGAAGATGTTAGCACCTTTTTGCTACATAATGAGGAACAATACAAAGACGTACGGGAGATTGGGAAGATTCCTGCACTAACTGAGTAGGAACTCGTTGGAAAATCCCGACTGAGACTAGGGAGAAAACGAGGACCAGATGGGTTAGCACTTGAGATAGCAAAAACGTCTGCCGACTTGTGTGCGAGGTAAAATTTTATCCGGTTAATGTGTTTAGAGTATTAGACTGTTTCGGCAGCGTGAAACCCTAAAACCAATTAGAGTGTTACTCCAAGTGTTAGAGTACACCGTAACGATATAACTGGAATCTAGTAAATAATATTCATTAGATTAGAGTGATGGAAAATAAAGACAGACTAGAAAGAAAGTAGAGGAGCGTTGTAATAATATTTAAGTATTACAGCGGATTAGATTAGCAGATCTATACCGAATTATGAAGTGGCGGGAACATGGTTTTAAAACACAGGAGGTTTTCAGTGTGTAGAAATCCCACAATATAGTATTGCAATGGTGTTTAATTAAGAATTTTCTTCCCCGCAATAACAAAAATATCTTTAGTTTGGCTTGTCATGTATTTTTTTAATGTTAGCTATTAGTCCAAGATACCTCTTTCTTTGAAATTACAGAATTATAAGCCTATTGTCACACTCATTCAAATTGTTAACATGAATAATAACCAACTGCATTACACAAAAACTTAATTTATATTAACCGGTTAAGCAGATGGTATTTAGAAAATGGTCTATGCATCTCTTTAATTTTAGACCCACGCATAAGGCTTAGACTTTTGACATGGAATTATGGGAAAGGCAAATTAAAACAGAAAGCTTGCGCAAATTTAATTAACTTTATAAAGAATTTAAAACTCTACACTCAGTGAATAAATCTCTATGATCACCAAGAAATGAAAAGAAAGTATGAGAATATGATTAAGATGAAGACTTAATAGACTTTGAGAAACTGTTTGCATGCACTTCGACTTCATCTTCTCATCAAGGTTTGGTTATTGACGAGTTAGAGGAGTACCTAAGTAAACCCAGAGCCGCCAGTTCGGAAGACATTTTAGGGTTGTGGAGAACGCATGAGACAGAATACTCGACTTTATCGAAGACGGTCCATGATTTTCTTTCAATACCTGCAACTTCAGTACCTGCTGCAAGATTATTTTCTAAAGCATTATTAGTAATTAGAAAACATATAAATCGGTTAAGTGATGAGTCAGCCAGATGGTTACTTTGTATTAATTCTTGATCAAAGGAATTAATATAAAGTAACAGTAATGTCAAAGGCTATTGTGTACTGTTCTGTAATTTAATCTGTGTTGTATTTTTATTTATATAAATGATATGTTCAGTAAACTGTATTACTTTGTATTAATTCTTGGTCAAAAAAATTAATATAAAGTAACAGTAATGTGAAAGCTATTGCGCACTATTCTGTAATTTAATTTGTATTGTATTTTATTTTTATATAAGGTGAGGATCCATGAATCCCCTTCTGGACAGATAATTTTCTTTAAAATACAGCCTAAGTTTATGTAATTAATTTGGTTTTTTGGTGTTTTAACCATGTTTTAGCCCATGCAAGCTTATTAAATGCAAACGTTAATTTAGAAACAGATTGATTCCCGTGGGGCATGGTAGATACCTCAGTTAGTTAAAGCATAGGCACGGATCGCTTGGATCGTGGGTTCAAACCCCAGCCGGTGTCAGTTGTTTAGACATTTATTAATAAGATTGGTCTTTATTATGGCTATGTTAATTCAAGCTTAAAATATGCCTACTCTGTTACGTTGTTCTAAGATCTAAAGTAACGTTTAATAAATAGCAATAGGCTAATTGGTAACTGCGAGACTTGCAAGACTCTTGCTTCAAGACCAAGACCAAGACCGGGAGCGCAATACCAAGACCAAGACCAGGTGTATTGGTCCAAAACCAAGACCCAGACTGTCTAAGTCTGGTCTTGTTCTTGCATTTGGGCAACACAATTTAAAGACGAAAGATAAAAGTTTTTTTTTGTACAGTAATGCCTATACCTATAACCTCGTAGAAAAAGTTATGGGGCAAACAGGTTATTTTTTTGTGTTGTTTTTTAAATATATTTTTCTCAAAAAAAATTATGTTTACCTTTAAAATGTGTTATTTTGATAGGTAATTTAATTTTGAACAACTTTTCTGTAGAGGTATATTTACGAAAAGTGCCTGGAATTCACCCAAATGCACCCTAGTGCATATGGAGTAATTCACCCCTTTCTATAGTTGGTGGTCCATTAACCATATGAAACAATAAAAACTCTTTAACGTTGTAGTTCCTTTTAGGCCTATTTTTTTTAACATAATCAATAGCCTAAAAACCGAGATGATATACTTTAAGACAGACTTAACTTAAAGAAAATTCCTCAATTAATATAGCTGAATTTAATTTTGTACTAGATATTAGGTATTTACATTCTCTTTATTTATTTACTAAAGGTTATTTACTTTATTTTTTACTACCCGTTTTTTTCTACTGTTGAATTTATATAATGTTTTTGAATAATTAGGTATTACGGACCTGCCAGTCAGTTTATTATACATATACACGTAAAAGTATAAAATTACGTGATCGTATTGCACTCTAGAATCAAGGTAAACGGAACAAACATTAGGCCTGGAATGCAATCGTTAAAAAAGTTGTGTCTCCTTCAAACTATTCAGATTTCTGGTTTTATGTTATTATTCAAATATTTAAATATCTCCTTGATCTGTATCTAGCCTAACTCTATTGATAAAAAGCTTACTTTTAATAGTTATTAAATTTTTTGTTAGAAATACCAGTTTCACAACATACGATATAACAATATACAATCTAACAGAAATAAAATCTATTTTGTAGTATTTCGATGGCCCACACTTTTATAGTCTTTGAAATCACGAGAAAATTGTGACATTTTGACATTTTTAGGAAACTTCTTCAACTTCAAATTGTGTCTATATTTCGACACATCCTACGTAAAGTATCGTAATCAACAAATTTCGGTTTCTCACTTTTCTTCATTTTCACAGTTCTAAGCATGTAAACTAACGTCTGCAATAATTAAAATTTCAATATTTCTAATAGACGGCCACCAAAATTAGAACGTAAAATGTCGTATGTTTACTTTAGTCCAAGTATACAGTCGTATGTTCTACTAACGACATTATACGGGGGCGAAGATTTAATTGAAGAAAGTGAAAGAAATGAAGGTATTTATTATTGTGTGTATTGATATTTTGTAGTAAGATAAGTATTTTAATGCAAACTTAATAATTTTTATCTTAACCCACGAAAAATATCGTAAGTTATATTTACTATAGTTTACGTTGTTTGTGCTATTAAGAAAAATATCGTATGTGTTAAATAAGATATTTTACACCAGAAAATATATAAAAATTATGTCGTATGTATATGATACGATGTTTTACGTTGGCGTATCATATTGTTTTTTTATCGTATCTACTACTTGCTATAGATTACTTCGTTTAGTTGAGTTACAACATTATACGTGTCAAATAATCTTTACATTTAACTAATTTCATTTTCTTTTTCCAGAATCTCCTCTGCCATCGGATGTAGACAATAGTGCAACATAACAAATTATGGATATTTTGTCAAATACAGTTAATAAAGATTTCAATAACCTTCCTCCTTCCCCGTTTTCTGGTAAATATTTACAAATTAAAAATAATAAATATAATAATAATAATAATGTTTATAGGTACACAATGATAACTTAACATTGAATTACTTTTAGAATCAATATGGTACCAGTCAGAAAAAGATAACACACACATTTCATCCCCAGAGTCATAACTACTTTTGTCGTTGGAATGAAAATGCTATACAAAAACTGCAGACAGTCGTTTCATCCACTACTGACCTACTATCAGCACCCCAAGCAAACACCCCGATTTCTTTATTTTCCGAATCAACTCAATATGCAAATTTTCAAATATATTGGTTGTTCCCTCACTAAACAATCATTAATAAACAATGAGAGAACCTTTGAACAGCTGTACTGTGAAGTTGACCGAATGCACTTTTTTAGTATTTTATTCAACTTTCCTATGCCGTGTATGTGACAGATTTCTGCCACAATTTATGAACTGTCAACTGAGATTCGTTACACAAGACGAAAGCTTCCTGACAATATTTCTAATGATTTAATGATACGAGTTTGCTCCTAAAAAGCTCTTCGTTTTTGGTTACGACTCGTGATCAGCTACTTTTAAATGTCATTTCTGGCATCATCAAGTACAACTTTAATTTTAATAAAAAATATGGTTAATTCCCTTTGATTATAGTAGCTAATAAAAAGAAATTCGAGTGACAACCATGTGCTAAGAGAAAATAAAACCAAATAAAATCTTCATCTGTATTTCTCTGAAACTTTCAGGGCTGCGGTGTAAATTAGCATATGACTATGCTTTAAAATTTTACCAACAAAAGTGTCTTACAGAAGAAACTGTATTATTTACCGGTAATACTGCTGCTAAAAAGCCATCACAGTTCTTGAAAACATCGATAAAAGATTTTCTTTCGACGGGTTGACTAGAGATAGCATTTTTCCCCAAAAAGGAACGAAACACTTACTCTATACACTTTTTCAAAAAATAATTTTTCGTGGAAACAAGAAAATAGTCCTCAGTTTGGTACACCCTTTATATGGCGAAACGGTGCGAAGAAGATCTCCTTCGCCTATTATTCAAAACCAACGAAGCAAAAATAAAATGCAGATATATGACAAGACCCTGGAAGGTGGCATGGCTACCTGGAAGAAATGTACACAGTTTACGAACTGAAGCCGAGTTAACCAGAATAAAAATATTAAGAAGTTGACCGAGATAAAATAACTTGGCTGAGATTATTTTGTCTGGCTAACAAAAGCATTAGTAAGTAGGGTTACATTCATTACTCCCGAGGAACCGATTCAGGACATTAATATGAAATAAGCATATTTATTTCGAATAGAATAGCACAGTTGATAATAGGCTTTATTCTGCGTAAGCTATTGATGCTAATTCTCAAGTTGACGTTATCTATACGGACTTACAAAACTTATTCGAGCAAATAGATTATTACAGTCTTTTACATAAACTGTTGAATTTGGGGCACACTTTAATAAATATTTTCTGATATCACCTCTTTAATACAAAGCAATATGTTAAACGAAAAGCGGAGGGGATTGCTGCAAGAATGATCCAACTAAATAAAACATGCTCTCTATTTGTGTCTAGACTTTTTAGTATTAATAATTAAAAACGGTTAAAAATAAAAAAAAGCTTGAGTTTAGTTGTGTAGCTTTATAGAGAACTACTTATATTATGTTTTATAATCAAAATGTTAATAATCATACAACCGTTGTGAGTTATAATAACATTGTGTGCAGAATGTGCAATAAAACTTGTGATATTGCCTTGTAACGAAATATTTTGCCTACCACATAAGGTATTGCTATAAGGGGTTGAAAATTGGGGACAGAAACTACTGGGGGTGGAGATAGGGCAAGCAAAATAAATGAAACTGTGCGAACGGCACTCAGGGTTTGTTTGGAGAACTGGGTCATGGAAGTTGAATGGCCATGGGGTTGGATTGGGGCAATTACAAAAAAATGAAACAAAGGAGGTACTTACATGAATCTCCTGGAACAAATGGACAGACAAAACAACAGGAAGGACCTCTAGCAATTTAAAATTTACACCGCTTCGAGGTGTCAAATTATTACGATTACAACAACTAGTTGTAGCTATTGAAATAATTATTAGAAATACAAAAATGGTTAGGAGACTTTTCTAAAATAAAAAGACAAAATGGCCCAGAGAAATAAATTAAAGATTTATTACTGTCTCAACACAAACAGTTACAAAATACAGATGGCACAAAAAATACTATATTAATAGTTACAGTGATTTAGACCAAAATAATAAAGAAGAAAAAACTTACATATGTCCTATTCATTTACAAACTCTGTTGCCACAAAACTTAAAAATGTTACTGGGCTATAAACTGTGACAAAGAAAAAATTATTGCAAATATAAAATTATATTTTTCAATAATGGAAGCAATTATTATTATTAAAAAAATGTATGTCTTTACTTTGAAATTAAACACAAAAAGTTGCCTGGATTTTCACTAAACTACTTTAAATTTTCTGTAATCTGGACTTCACTGGAATTTCTGGGGGTAGAACTGGGCTTCACTGAAATTTCTGGGGGAAGAAACTGGACTTAAACTCTCTACGTAACGAACACACGAACAAATTCATCTCCAAACTGCCAAAAAGCCAGGGATGACAACCAAGGAGAAACAAAACGAGGATGGAAACAACGATTCTTCCAAACCTCACTTAAACTGCAACTATACATTGACTACACTGCTACTATTAACTGCTACTACTAACTTTACACATTTTTCATAAAAAAAGGACGAAGGACGAAGATATTACAAATTCGATAAAAAATTTGGACATAAAGCTGAAAGCAGTTGTCAATGCTGACAACGCCTTAGCGAGAGTGATCTAATTATATTTCTGGCAAAACCTTCTCAGCCTCTAAATGGATGTTTATTTCAAACGCAGTATCGAGCGGCTTTCAATCAAAGAAAAATATCAAAGAATTACAAAGTATCACATCAGTGGTATAAACAAACTCAAAAAATGTGTTTATATTAACTCGCGACGCAAAAAGGATTGAAAATACATTTTGGGTATTTTAACTTAGACGAAAGTAAAAATAAATACACTGAAATTATTCTTCGATACTTTAGCAAACACGAGGGGATTTCATTATATTTCAATATATATCTCAAAGAATTTGCAAATGCTACAGCCTCTTGAACTAAAAATTGACTTTTTTTGTCTAATATTAACAGTACAAAAATCTTCTAATTTTAATTTTCCAATTAACTATTCTTAAATTTCTTCTTGTATATTTAAAAAACATTTAGTCTAACTTAAATTAAAATAAGTTTAAGCTTTATAGCATGCCGCTATATTCGATTTTGCTTTGTCATTATATTCTATTAGACAAATCTTGACACATAATACCTCGTAAGTCACGATTGGCCCGACAGTAGAAAATATACTGAAGTGTCTAAAGTTTCTTTGGCTTGTTTCCATCTTTGATTTTTCTTTGTCATCGTATTCTATTGGCCAAATCCTGTCATATGAAATATCGCGCGATCCTGTATGTCATTTAGGTAGTATAAGCTTAAGATTCTTTTTGACAATTCACTCAATAGCAACCTTTTAATATTTACTTCCTAAACTTATTTATTCCAACGATTCCTCATATGTCACGATCCAACCAGCCGTTCTTGAGTTGAACGCCGTGAGATTGGAAGTAGTAGCCCAACCGCAGAAAACTGTACTATAATTTAAACAAATTAAGCTAACTTTGGTTTTCTTGGTCGTAGAAAACTTTTTTAATCTTTGCCTTGACTTCAGCTATAAGGATCGATAAGTTAAAAATATATGTAATGTACAGGGACTGCTGTAGCTTAATTAATTTATAACGCGAAAGTTCCCTCTATTTCAAAACAATAAATAAGAGGTAAAAAATTTGTTAATGTAATATTTTCATTTCTACATAAAAATTTAATCGATCTATTTAGATTTAACAAAAAAGTTCTGGCCCTGCAACATTTATAAACATTTGAGAAATTTTATAAACAATTAAACGTATCTCGAAAACGAGTTGACCGCTCGGGACTTCTTACGAAGTCCCATTATATTTGTAATTAAATAACTTACAATCTAATGTTTATTGCAAAAAAATGAATTTTTTCAAAAGTTATTTTAAAAATAAAAAATGGCGAAAAATTGACAATTTTAAACTTTTAAACATTAATTTTACATAAAATATTAATGCAAGTTTAATGTAGCAAAGCTTAAATTAAAGCTTTTTTTATCTACTTTCATAATTTTGTACTCAATTTACCGAAAATTATTGATTTGACACAATAAAAATAAAAATAATAAAAGAAAACCGTTTTGGACATTAAAAGTGTCATAAAAAAATTATAACCAATAGTTTGGAGTTGCACGCACTTGGAGGTTACTCCAGGCATTACCCTTCATAAAACTTTGCTGGTTTCAAAAATTCACTAAATGTTCACTGTTTTTTGACAAAGACGTCGGAGATGTTCTAGAAATAGAACACAGCTCTGCCAGCAAATGCCACTCTCAGCTCCCCAATGGCACTTTGCCGCGTAGTTACTGGGTGTATGGTGTGCAGGAATGTACAGTATTAGCAGCAATGAGAGAGGGTGCAAGGCAAATTCCTGGCGCCACAAAACTGGAACAAATCGGCTAGGGAAATAAACCCCAACAAAGAATTCTGGTCCTTCAAGCATGGAGGTTGGGAAGACTCTTCACCCGTATAATTTTTTTATTATCGCTTTCATTCCTAGGTAACAAAAACTGACCGGATCATATGGAAAACGAAAAGGCAAACCCAAAAATACCCAAAATAATTAGAAGTTATCACTGAGCTAGAAACACAGAAAATAAGTATGGCTGTGCTGACATAAACTAAGGGTTTCCATGTAAAGTGGAGTAACCAAAGAAGAAAAAGTGAAGAAAGGCGTGTATCTATTATGATCAATAAAAAATAGGCGTTTTATAATAAAAAAAATGAGACTATATGAACGAAATCATAATGAAGGTAGAATTTGAACTTAAGTTACTTAAACGGAATACGTACACAGAAAATAAATATTAGAGCAGCTTGCTGGGAATATTAGATAACATCGAGAAGAGCTGGACAAAACTCAAAAATAACATAATTAACGCAGCAACAGAATCACTTGGAGAGGGAAAAGTAACGAACACTAATATCAGAAAAGAAAACTCCATGGTTTAGAGAAGAAGTAAAGGTAAAATGTGAAGAAAAGAAAAATGTTTTTTTATAATACAGCACACAACAAGTATAACAGGTATTTAACCACTATAATCGAATCAGAAATGAAACCAATATTTTAGTTAGACAAATAAAAAGGAAACACTGGCAGAGTTTCAGATAGAACACGACTTCTACGGAGCACAAAAAGAAATATGAAGAATGATCAGAGAACAAAAAAAAAAGATGAAAAAAGATGAACGAACTAATAAAAACAAAACGCATTCAGAACGAAACATGGGCAGACCACTTTTGATCCATAACTGCTCAAAGAGACGATAATAAACCACCAACACCATAGGTAACAACAAACTAAGAAATAAATATTCAGGAGGAGTAGGCAAAGGGAGCATTAAGGAGATTAAAAAACAGAAAATCACCAGAAGAGGACAGTATACTGAACAAACTCTCAAAGTACGGTGGACCAGATCTGACCAAACAACTACTAAATCTAATCAAAAAAATAATAAAACAAAACAGAAGTCCTCAAGAATGGAGATGAAGCATCCTAACAAGTTTTGTAAAAAAGGTAGACAAATTGGACCGGAAATTACAGAGGAATTAATTTATTAAACACAACACTAAAATTAACAACCAAAGTAATAATAAATAAACTGAATGAAATTTTAACACCAGTAGAAAAACAACAAGGTTTTAGGTCGAGAAGATCCTGCACGACACTATATTTATAACGGGGCAAGTGCAAGAGAAATAATTAGAGTACAACAAAGCGGCAGGCACATCTATGTTTCGTGAACCTTCAGAAGGCATTTGATTGGGCCAAATTAAAGGACTGTATCCACTTAATGTATGCTTTGTACGCAAGAGAGATCTAGGAATAATCAAAAAAATCGAAAATATCTATCAAAACCACACAATTAAAGTAAGAGTAGAAGAAGAACTTACTGACAATGTTACAGCTGGCAATGGAATAAGACAAGAAGATTCCTTGAATCCTCTATTGTTCAACCTGATTATGGATGAAATAATGAATAAAATAACGGAAACAAGTAGAACAAATGGATTGGATATAAACACCAGGAAAACCAAGCTAGTAATCATCAGCAAGGAAAACATAACTTCAGCAAATCTGTATGTTAACCAAATGAGAATTAAACGTGTCTCACAGTACAACTACTTAGGAACTATAATCAATGGGTCGTGGGACAATATCCAAGAGATTAAATGAGAATATAGGAAAGACAAAAAGTGCATTCTTGACTATTAGCCCTGTGTTTAAAAGCCATGAACTCACCCTAGAAACAAGAATATGGCTCCTTAAGTGTTACGTGTACTCAGTCCTTCTGTACGGAGTAAAAACGTGGACGTTAAAGGTGGAAACTTTATCAAAACTTTAAGCTTTTGAGCTATGGTTATGCAGAGGGATCCTGAAGATACCATAGACCGACAAAGTCACCAATGAAGAAGTACTACGGAGAATGAACACAACCGCTGATTTGGTCAATATCGTGAAGGGCCGTAAGCTGCAGAACTTGGGACATATATTGAGAAATCAAGACAGATATGAGCTACTGCAATGTATTTTGCAAGGTAAAATTAAGGATATCATAGCATTTCCGTCATATGTTTTCCATCTTGTAGCAGGTCTTCCTCTCCGTCTTCTTCCCGGCGGGTCCCAGTTTAATATTCTTTTCGGCCACCTATGCTCTGGCATTCTTTGTACATGCCCGTACCACTGCAGGGCTGTTTTCCAACTTTTTTGTAATTGAACATTTTACTTCCATTCTGTTCCATATTTTCTCCGTTCTTATTCTATCTGCTCTTGTGATTTGTAGATATCTTCTCATAAAGTCCAATTCAACTGTTCTTATTTTATTTCGTATTGTTGTTGTCATTGGCCATACTTCCGCTCCATATAGGGTAATATTTATCACTATGCTTTGAAAGATCCTCTTTTTGTTTTCTTTGGTTAGAGTGTTGTTCCATTTCACTCCATGAAGTGCTCTTGTGGCTTGTTTTCCCCGTGCTATTTTCATTTCTATATCTTTCATACAAGTACCATCTCGGCTAATCATTGACCCTAAATACTTAAAAGCCTTACAACTCTTAATAATCTCTTATTCTAAACTTAAGTTCAAATCTGCAACCTCCGGTCCAATACATAAGTATTTGGTCTTGCACATATTTATCTTGAGTCCCCAAAGTTCATATTCTTCCTTTAATTTCCTTATCATATATTCCATATCCTCCCTGTCTTGTGCAAAAATGACTTGATCATCTGCGAAAAGTAGTGAATGTAATATATTCTCTTGTACTGGTATGCCCATTGTTCCGCATTTTCTATACCATCTTTTCAAAGCCTGATCTATATATATGTTAAAAAGTATAGGGAGAGACCACATCCCTGTTTGAGGCCTTTTCTTGCGGTGATTGTTTTTGTTATTTCATTACCTAACTTTATTTGCACTTGTGTTTCTTTATACAGTCTTTGTGTTATATTCACCCATTTCTCTCTAACGCGCATTCTTCTCATTCAAGTCGATAAAGGTCATATGTGTTTCAATGTTTTTTTCTTTGTTCTTTTCAATCACCTGTCTCATAATGAATATATTATCTAAACATGATCTGGCTTTTCGGAATCCGGCTTGTTCTTCGCTATAATGGTCCATATGTTGTTCTAGTTTTTCTTTTATAACTGATGAAAAGATTCTTGCTATTGAAGGCATTACACTGATCCCTCTGTAGTTATTTGGTGACCTTTTGTCACCTCTTTTGAAAATGGAGGACATGTAGGATAAATTCCAATCATCGGGAATCTTCTCTCCTGCTTCGATTTTATTGAACAACATTCGTATAAAGGATACTATCCTTGCGCCTCCATATTTCAGCAGTTCCATTTTTATGTTCCCTGGTCCTGGTGCTTTATTGTTTTTGGATTTCTTTAGTGCTTTACCTATATCTTCCTCTGTGATTTCTACTTCCTCAGTTATTATTGTCACAGGGTCGTATGAGATATACTCCGGCCTATTCCCCTGCAATAATTTTGTGTAATGCTTTGTCCACTCTTTTGAGGTAATTATCTGTATGGTATTTTTACTTCGTTTATTACTTCTGATGTTTTTTATTTTTTTCCATGCTTCTGTTCATCTGTTATACCCTATCGTGTTGTCTATGTCTCTGCACATTCTCTCCCAGTATTCGTTTTTCTCGAGCTTTATTCTTTGTTTAACTTGTTGTCCGAGGGTAACATATTCTCCCCGTGTTCCTGGGGTTCTGTCGTTTAGCCATTTATGAAATGCACTTTTTTTTCTTTTAATCATCTCTTCTAAGTCGTCGCTGTATATGTATTCATATGTTGTTTTAAAATTTGTTATGTTAAAAATAAAAAATGCGAAAAATTGATAATTTTGGATCATTCATTTTGCATAAATTGTTAGACAAATTTAATGTAGCATAGCTTAAATTAAAGCTTTTGTATCTACTTTCATAATTTTGTACAAATTGTTGGGCAAATTTAATGTAGCATAGCTTAAATTAAAGCTTTTTTATCTACTTTCATAATTTTGTACTGAATTTACCCAAAATATTGATTCCAGACAGAAACACCCTGTAAATGGTAATGTTCAAAAAGTTTAACCAAGTTAACAAATTAACTACTTGGAATATTTCGCTTCGTTAGCGTTAAATGAAGCTCGACACGAAGAAAGCGGTATTGATATTTCGATTATATAATTAAGACAAAATCAAGATTACTTACTAAAATTAGAAACCACGGTTGCCTTTTCTTTTTTCTGTAACGAATAGTAGGTACACAAACCCACGTTACATCATTTTCCCATACCTACCGAGAATTTCTAATTACGTATTCGAATTGGAAGTCCTTGAACTTTACTTGTCCTCCTACTTAACATTTCCTTAAAATAAAATATCACAACTGTAGTAAAAACTATTTAGTATATTTCGTTGTAAAATATATGATTTATTGCTAAGTGATACCAATAAATTTAAATTCAACGCAATAATTTATACTCTTTATAATCAAATAACTCATTCTATGAAATGTTCATGAATTCTATATATTTTGATAAACCAGTTTTCCTTTATTTTTGGATATATAAATATATATATATATATATATATATATATATATATATATATATATATATGGTTTCAGTTGTTTTCCGGGTTTGACTCCGCGTTAAATATTTTTGGTTTTTAGAAAAACCATTGTTTTGACGACGTTTCGGCAAGGTCACACTTGCCATTGTCAAGTCAGATTCTGCTTCGTCTTGATGTTACAGGCGAACTGAATCAGTTCGCCTGTAACATCAAGACGAAGCAGAATCTGACTTGACAATGGCAAGTGTGACCTTGCCGAAACGTCGTCAAAACAATGGTTTTTCTAAAAACCAAAAATATTTAACGCGGAGTCAAACCCGGAAAACAACTGAAACCACATATAGCTCCCGCGGAAATTTCAAATTCAATATATATATATATATATATATATATATATATATATATATATATATATATATATATATATATATATATATATATATATATATATATATATAGAGCTGTATGGTAGTAGTAATATAAAATTCGTATTTGTTGTGTCTAGGTTCAATAAGTAATATTACATATGGAACTTTATTTTATTGTGTCATTGAAATCAACATCTCAACAGGTAAGCCTTGCCTTTGCCAAGATTCTAAAATGTACAAGATTGAAAACAAAAGTTATTGTAAAATAAATAAAAAAAAAAACTTACCAAAACATAAAGTTGACATTATTAAATTGAGAGAGAGTAAAAATTGATATTTGATATCTTATGGTTTACTGTTATTTATACAATTATTTTTACATGGTCGTATTGTTTGTGTTTTCGAAAAAGGTAAAATGGAGATATGTTATATTTTCAAGAGTTTTTATGGTTTTATATTTATTATTATTTAAATCAGATTGAAATAGATATTATATTTATATTCTGTGTATCTTTTTTGTCATTGATTGCGTAAGTGTTTCTTTTTATTTCTATTAATTCGTATATCTCCCTTTTCTTTTTGTTTTGCTCGGTTTTGAAAAGTTTGATATATTCAAAGTCAAATTTAAAAAACCTCAAAAACATGTTGTTTACAAAATACAATGTACTAACTGTAAAGGTATATATATTGGGCAAACCAGTCAACTGCTTCAATCCAGAATTCGTTGTCACAAATATAACCAGAACAACACCACCGAGCTCACAAAGCATGAAAATAAAGAGAAGCATAAATTTGACTTCGAAAACATCAAAATTTTAAAAACCTAGAAAAACAAAAAGAAGAGGGAGATATACGAATCGATAGAAATAAAAAGAAACACTAACGCAATCAATGACAAAAAACAAGACATAATTTAAATAATAATAATTTAAATAAATCTCTTAACCCTTTCGCTCACGACTTTTTATTTCGTATTACAAAAAAATATATTACGTTGGTATCATTTTTGTTTATTTTTTTTTTAAGATTTTTAAATGTAATTTTAAAATTTTTTGTTTACCCTTAAACGGGTTAGGGGTTGTCTCCATACGAGGACATTGTGAATAAAAGGAAATAAAATGGTAGAAACTCAAACTTGTAGTAAATTTATTGCAGAGAATTACAAATAGTATTTATGTTATGTGATAATCAAAAAAACAATTTTTCTGTTTATCCAGGCACAAATGAATGTTACATTTGCAGCATTTATACTTTGACTTTCCTTTACATCCCGGCTTTTTGCACCTGGAAAATTTTTCCGTTACTTTAGGTAGATATCCTTTATTATCGAGACGAACTTCCTTTACTGGGCGCACTTCTACCTTAGTTCTTTTGAAAATTGGCTGTTCAAAGTCATTGGATGGACGACCTCTTTTCCTAGTAACAGTTTGATTAGCCAAAATAAGTGTTTTTGCCACGTATGCCCTAAAATGTAGTAAATCTAAAATGTGTATTTTAGGAACACAAAGAGACACGGCGCATTTTGTATACTCAATTCAGGCATTTGAGCACTCCAAATCAATAGCATAGCTAAACATTTTCAATGTCCATTTACGAGATCGAATGGAAATCCTGTACAATGCAATTAGAAAATCAAGTTTATCAACACCGCCCATATATGTGTTTTGTAATATTTGTTTACTTCGGGTCTTTGAACTTTAATAAATTTTTTCTCACCTGAATCCCACCGATCGCACATGTCAGGTGTACCAGAGCTCATATAATTGGATGCTATGACAACTGATTTGTTGTCATACCACTTAGTCATAATGACTTCACCATCCCCACTAACTACTTGCTCGTAACATCCACGGCCTCGTTTTTTTTATTTCTTTGTCATCACTGAAGGGTGGTTTATTGAAGAGATCTAACCGTGCTGTACATATTGCATATATCTGTTTATTTCTCAGGTATTGAAGAAGATTGTAGCTTGAAAAGTAGTTATCAAAATAAATCCTGAAATTTTTTGAAATCAAACTTTTATCCCCCACGGCTTTGGTTTGTTCTTGATATACTGTTTTACATTCAGTTTTCCTTTGAAAGGAATTATCTGCTCATCAACAGAAAGATTTGCTTCCAAAGGAAGAGAAAACAGGTGAGCTCTTATAGTGTTGTAAAGAGGCCTTACCTTCCAAAAGCGATCGTTAGTATTCCGTTCCGCCCCTGCATTATTGACAAAATGCAAGTTTTGCCTCAATTTATAAAACGGTTTATTGGCATGCTTTTACAAACTAGCGGAACAGCAAGTTTAGGTTCCCAATAACATTTAATCCTTGGGTAGTGTAAATTTCCCATATGAATATGAACACCAACGAACAATTTCATTTCTTCTATATTTGTATGTGAAAAGATGTTATTATTCTGCACAGCATATAAATTTGTAAATTCCACCATTCGAGAAAATAAATCGTCCGTATAGTATTTGAAGAAAAAAGTAGATGGGCTCTCCAATTCTACAACTTCAATCTCCTCCTCTTGATGATGAGGAAAAGTAGGTGTAACATAGGTAATACCTGTACGCCATTTGATGTCACCTTTTGGTGTTATTAAACTTATAAATTCATCTTCTTGGTAACTACTTCCACCATCATAAGTTCCTTCATTTTGTTCATTAGCGACCTCTTCAACTATAATGTCATCAATTGCGTTTATATTTTGATCCGGTTACTCTACAAAAGAATCTCTAATTGATTTCTGTATGGTTTAGTTCGGTAGTATTAAAAATTACCTGTATTGCTTTGTATTTCCCACAATTCGTCTCCGTCATCTGATAAACATTCAAGGTCCGACAAGCCCCGTTTCAATTCTTGAAGCAGTTCTTCATATGTAAGTGGCTTTTTCCTGCTCATTTTAAAGCACTAGTACTTGAAGAAAACATTTAATTTTTATTTTATAATATTCATCGCAAAAACTAACTTACCTCTAATTTAGTTCACTTATTCACAGTGTCCTCATATGAGCACAATACTTTTCAGACAACAAAATCAACTAAACTAGCATAACTTTAGTCAAGTCTAATTATCTTGGCTTAAATGTACACTTCTTTATTACCTGTATCACGACTGTTACAGTATATTAAAACAAAACACTAAAGTTACCAACTGATATTCTGTCAACGTCAGTGGAAAGTTCCACAATGGTTTCTACGTCGCATTTTCAAATCCGTTTTGTAGTGCTGCTACAGATAAATATGTGGCAATATATGTTTTAAATTAAAGTTTCTTGTGTGCCTGTATGGGGACAACATGAATAAACGTTCTCCACAGTAATACAAAAAATTAAGAATTTTATTTCCTCATATGAGGACACTATGAGCGAAATGGTGAAAGTTATGATATATCTCCACCTAACCTTTTTTAAAAACACCAACGATACGCCCATATAAAAATAATTATATATTAACACCAGTAAACCATGAGATATCAGATATCAATTTTTATTCTCTGTCAATTCATTAATGTCAGTGTCTCGCTTTACGTTTTGGTAAGTTTTTTTATATATTTTACAATAACTTTTTTTCTCAATCTTGTACATTTTAGAATATTGACAAAGGCACGGGTTACCTGCCTCTGTCAAGGCAGTTATATTTGTACAAAAGGATGTTAATTAATTGCAAGGCTAGTATAACATAGATTAGGAAAAATCATTGGCAAAACTTACAGCTCAAATACAAAAGAAAAATAGATAAAGGTGGAAGGTAATAGTAGAAACGTATTTCTGACTATTTGGTAGTTAGTAGTACGGTGCAGCCAAGTTAGAAAAGAAGCAAATCAACCAGAGAGAGGATCGACAGGAGCCATGCAACCAATTGTGACAGCACTGTCAGAAGTCCCTGCATTCTAGCCTGGTGGCTCTTCAACACAGTCACGAAGGAAGCTATAGAGGAAAGGATCATTCAGGAGCTATGTTACCTTTGTTGTTTTTTTATCGACCAAAAGAAGGCTATTTCCTACAAAATCGAGGCAAAGTGTCAACAGCCAGTTTTTGAAAAACATGACCCACCTTACCAGCTTCTGGGTTATACTTTTCGCATCATTTTTTTAAATATTTTTTTTGAAAACAGTATTTAGTTCACAGTTTTTATAATTACAAAGTTATCATTCTTCTATTGAAAAATGTTATAAAATTATCTACTTTACGCAAATAGCAAATAAACTGATGGTATTTAATTTTATTCATTCCACTTTAAATATATTTTGAGAGATTGCAACCGTTAACAAACATTGAGAAAGTATTCCAATTGTCTTGATTAAGAAACAAGAAGAATACCAGGGTGGGATTAGCCATTTGAGAAACAATTTATTTATCATTTATAATAGATTTTAATGTTAACTACACAAAATATTAAATGTTGTATTTTGTGACACTTTCGCCCTTAACTTCACTTCGACTATTTTTCAGCCAAGATATTTGTTTTCTAGCTCTAAGTCCTCAATCTTTATTTATTGTAGAAAAATCAATATTGCAAAATATGATATTCATTATTTCCTTTAATATGTAATTCAAATAGGATACTTTCCAATATATAACCGTGTATATAAATATAAATATATTTTTTCTGGTTGACTCTTTTCAGTATTTTTTCGTTAGTTGTGAGTACTGTTTAAGGTATTTTTAATATTTCTGTTTATATTTACAATTCTCATAATCAGTTCAGTTAATACTTAATACCTGTAGTGTCCCCAATTGTGTGTGTATCTTGGTCGAATCTCGACTCTTTTCCAGTCAAGTCTTCAATTTTTATTAATTGTAGAAAGATCATTAGCTGGGGTAGCAAAACAAAAAACCTCAAGCATACTATTGGACAAACAAGGAAACATTTTAGTGGAGACAGAACAAAAATTAGGAAGATTGAAAGAATATATAGAGGAATTATTCCATGACCATAGACAGGAAAATATATATGAAGATAATCAGAGTAAAGACGAGGAACCTGAAATATCAAAGTCAGAAGTTATGCATGCAGTAAAGTCCATGAAAAATAATAAAGCTGCTGGTCCAGATGAAATACCAAGTGAATTGCTAAAACTGGTCAATGAAAAAAACATAGATCTTTTAGTCCAACTACTGAACACAATCTATTCCACAGGAATCATTCCACGTGAAATGCTGACATCAACATTTATTTGTCTACCAAAGAAAGTAAATGCCAAAGAATGTAGTGATTATCGAACGATCAGTCTAATGTCACATACCTTAAAAACCCTGCTAAAAATCATCCATAATAGAATACACGCTAAGCTGGAGATGGATATTAGTGATTCCCAATTTGGATTTCGGAATGGAATGGGCACAAGAGAGGCACTATTTTCTTTTAACTTGCTGACCCAAAGATGTTTGGATGTTAATCGAGATCTTTATGTATGCTTTATAAACTACAACAAGGCATTCGATAAGGTAAAACATGACCGACTTATAAAAGTACTGAAAAACAAGAATCTGGATGTGAGGGAGGTAACATTGATATCAAATTTATACTACAGCCAACGTTCAAATGTAAAAATTGGAAGAGAAGTGTCAGAAGAAGTGGATATAAGGAGAGGGGTCAGGCAAGGTTGCATACTGTCGCCGTTATTGTTTAATGCTTATTTTGAAGAAATCATACAAAAAGCTTTGGTAAACGAGACATTCGGCATAAAAGTGAACGGAAGTTTAATTAAAAACATTAGGTATGCCGACGATACAGTCATAATAGCCGACAACTTGGAAAACTTAGAAAGAATAATGAACAAAATATTAAGATATAGTGGAGAATACGGACTCTCTCTTAACATCAAAAAACCAAATTCATGAAAATTAGCAAGAACAACAATACAAACGAAATATTAACGGTAGGCGGCCAGCAGATTAAGAGAGTAAAAAGATATACTTACTTGGGAACGATAATCACAGAAAATAACGATTATACTGCAGAAATAAGAGTCAGAATTGAAAAAGCATGTGCCAACTTCGTGTAAATGAAAAAGATTTTATGCAGCAAAGATCTGACATTGGACCTCAGAATAAGGCTAGTTAAATGCTATGTACACAGTGTACTCTACTATGGAGCTGAATCATGGATATTAAACAGGAATACAATAAATTGAATTAACGCGTTTGAAATGTGGATATTTAGAAGATTGTTAAGGATTCCATGGGTAGATAGAATCACGAATACAGAAGTGTTAAGGAGAATAGGCAGAGAGAGGGAAATGGAAAATACAATAAAAGAAAGGAAATTGCAATATCTCGGACATGTGATGAGAGGCGAAAGATACAACATCTTGAGACTTATAATTCAAGGAAAAGTAGAGGGTAGGAGGAACGTAGGAAGAAGACGCGTTTCCTGGTTGAAGAACCTAAGAGAGCGGTTTGGTTGCAGCTCAAGGCAATTGTTCAGAGCAACTGCCTCGAAGGTCAGAATAGCCATGATGGTTGCCAACCTTCGTCGCGGAGATGGCACTTAAAGAAGAAGAAAGATCAGTTGCAAAATGTGGTATTTGGCATTTCACACCAAACGGTTATATTTTTCTGGTTGTAATGGCAACTCTTTAACCTCTTCTGGTTGCTTATTACCCCAAGACTTTTTGTTTATTCACGTGCCCATTAAGTCAAAAATGGCTCCCATCAGCAAACAAATGCTCATCGACTGAAACAATGACGACTTGGAAGGTCGGTCGGCTTCAGATCTTGCACTTATTAAATTTTGTATGCTTTTAAACTAAGATTCTTACGTATAATATGCATATCCAAGTTGTCGCATACCAAAAAGCTAAGCTGTTGAGAATGGCAACGAATCGTTTCTTCATTATTTTCGCGTACACTCTCCGCTACTGCCGCTATATTTTCTCCAGTACGTGCTTAATGTGGTCTGTTTGGTAGCGTGTTATCCAATAATAAAAACTGTGTCTAAAACTTACTGATGGTATAGCGAATTGTACGTTCGCTGGGCCGATTATGTGGACCATAAGTTGCTCTAAGTGCACGACACACATCCCTCGTAGAATGTCCATTTTCGTAATACAGCTGAATAGTTTCTAGACAATGTACCGTGTTAAGTCTTTCCATGATGAAATGTCAAACAATACTGAACAAAAGCGCAACGTCAGGTGACACGATTTATTCACGATCTTCAATATCTCCACCAAAAAAGTACCTCTAAGTACGGATCCCACATTGACAACAAATAACAAAGTGAATGTATCAGCTACAACGGAGCAATTGACAATATGCAGAGATAACTCCTGTTTTCAAACATATAACGATTACCATAAAAAATAAAATTTCTGATTAGCAATGGGCTCTTGATATTCTCTATTATTAGCAGCTATTTTTATGGGAAAAACTAAGTAGAACATTGTGCAAAATCAGGACCAAAAACTAACAGCATGGTAAAGATATGCAGTTTGTGTGTTTTCCATTTGACCTCATAGACCAAAAGTACTAAATAAATTTTTCACGGACATTAATAGTAAAAAATAGTCAATCAAATTCACAAAGGAAACAGAAAACAACAACTCACTACCGTTTCTGTATGTGTTAAACACAAAAGAGGATACAAAACAGATATTTAAACTACTGATCAAACCACAACATAAACATAAAAAAGGAATTGTTCAACATTACATAATACAGCCCATAACACCTTCTTCTTCTTCTTCTTTTTGTAGCACTACAACCCGGGGTGGGTTTTGGCTGACTGCACAAATTGCTTCCATTTTGAACGGTCGTCCATAATAGTTGGGTCAGTGGGCAGCCCCATTGTTATTAGATCTGACCATATGTTGTCTCTCAATCGCATTCGTGGACGTCCTAAGGGTCTTCTTCCTGTGGGGGCTTCCTCTAATATTAATTTGGCAAAGCGGTTATTAGGTAGTCTATGGACATGGCCAGCCCATCTAAGACGTTGGGATTTAATCTCTTGGACTATATCGCTCGCTCTATACATCTGCTTGACCTCAGCATTTGTTGCCCATAACACCTGCTCCAATGAAAATGCATTTCAGGAAGAAAAGAACCTGTTAACAAAGGTTTTAACAAAAAATGATTATCTATTGTCATTTATAAACAAGGAATTTTATGAGATTAAAGAAAGAAATCAAATAAACACCACAATCAATACAGAACTACTGACAAGAAGGCATTTAAAGATAACAATATTGCATGTAAGAGGCTTATCAGAAAAATTGAAACGAATAAGAAATAAAAACAACATAACAAGAATATTTAAACAACCAATAAGCTAAGATCTATTCTGTCCAAAACCAAAACATACAACACAAAACAGGTCAAAGAACTACATCTATAAAATACCTAGTAAATGCAACAATTTTTATGTAGGAGAAAGCACAACATCACTAAATATCAGGATACACGAGCATGAAACATACCTCAAAAACCAGTAGTTCAATGGAAATATGTTTCAATAGTCATGAAAGAAACAGACATTAAACGAGAAACATTTAAGGAGCAGCCCTCGTTGTACTTAATGAAGAAAAACGTGTAGCAAACCCATCTGGCTACCAATACTATAAAAAGAAGTCAGCAACGAAAACATATCATTCGGAATTTAATTTTAATTTTTAACTCAAAAGCATGCCTTTTTTACCTACAAGATCGAGGCCAAGTAAGACACTTGTCAAATTGGTATAACACAGCGCCAATTGATAAATATTCTTATTTTAAATAATTTCCTTATAATATTTTTGGGAATTAAACCACCAAAGACAAACGTAAAATATGATGTGTAGTGCAGTGCAGATGAACAGTTAATTTTGTTTAATGTCGTATAAATAAAATATTTAAATTAGTTATCAATCCGTTCTATTTACGTTTAATAGAAATGTATTAATTCCGGGCCTGCAAAATATATCGGTCCAAATAGAAAGCCACCGAGACACATAACAATTAAATGAAACTGATACTTTTACATTTGCAGAAAGAAAACAGATCACTTAGAAAATTTATGTAATCCATAATAATAGAAATCATGAAGGAAAGTATCAGTAGAGGAGATAAAAGGAGGTATCTACGTAACGTTCATAGATCGACCGGCCGGCAGAGAATTGATTAAGATAAATTAAGTTTATTTCATAGGAAATAAAAAGTTCGTTACCTAAATGGTGCTAATCTGGAGTAAAAGTGTATCGATAGTTATAATCGGGGAAAGCGGGGCGTTTACCTTTAAAAACCGTATTACTTAATCAAACACTGGTGCATACTTTTGCGATTTTGCATCAATACTATTACAATAAATTTATACTTTTAAAGTGTATATGCAATAATTGCGTAGTTATTATTAACAAAAAGTAGTACAAAATACGACAATATATCTGATGATACTATATTTCAATGTTATTTTCAAAGTATTTTAACATATACTTTCTTAATAAATATACGTAGACGGTCGCGTTTGGATTTAATTTGACTCTCTTACCATTCTCTTACACGTGTTTCTGGGTCTACCCGTCATCAGAGAGACTTGTAAAAAGACTCAAACCAAACCGAAACGCACCGACCAGTATGGCAATTATAGAAAAAATAATTACCATAACATCCTAGTAGCGACCTCTAGTGAGGGAAGATGAAGTGAAATATCAATAGCAATTAAAATAAACTGTATAACCATGCATCAAAACTTTACCCATATAAATTACCATCATTTTTGTACTCATTTCGTCGAGTAAGGACGATAACAAAATAAATATACGTAGACGATTGCGTTTGGATTTAATTTGAGTCTCTTACCATTCTCTAACACCTGTTTTTGGGTCTACTCGTCATCAGAGAGACTTGTAACTTTATACTTATTATATACTTATACTTACTATTATATACTTATACATACTTATTATTATATACTTTCTTATTCTTCTTTCTATCTTTTTTTATATTATATCGTAGACAATTCAATCAAACCTCTCATTTTTACATTGATTAGTGGCTAGAGATTTCTTCATTTCTTTTTTTAACCCAGATAAGATACTAATTATTTTAATTTTTTTCAGAATGAATTGGTTTTTTTGCACAGTAAACTACTCTTCTTCTTTAAATTCATTGATCCTCTTCAATCAATCAATCAATCAATCAATCATGCCTTTTTATTTCTCATTGAAGAAAAAACCAAAACAATATTCACTTTTAGGCTTTAAAAGGCATTTTCTTTTGCATAAGCATATGCCAAGAGGAGGGTTGACAAAAAAATATTATTCTCTAATATACAAAAAATTACACTAAGGCTAATTCTATCTAACAAGGTCATCAAATTGAATAAATAATAAATATAAATAAATATTCATATGAATGTTATGGTAATAAACTAAATGTGCATATCCTACTGAGTAAGACTTCACACTAGACTAAACAATAATAAAAATGTATGACCTGCATTGCAATTGCATGCAAATGTATTGCATGCATTTGAAATGAATGAATTTGTCCCTTAGAGGGAGTAAAAGTTGGTTGTACAATAATAATAACAATAATAATACCAAGATACTGGGGGCTACCAGGCATTTCTTGCAACTGAATAAAAGGAACGGCACGACTCAGTAGAAAAGATCCTTCATCAAGAGATAGCCATCAAACTGGGACTTCTTCAAACAAACCATCTCCCATATTATCAATACGTTCTTGAAAGTATACTTAAGAATGACAACTACAAACTATCCTGGGACAGCACTGTGCTCACAGACAAAACAGTGGCACATAATAGACCAGATCTCATACTAGTTAAACTTAAGAGACAAACAACACTAATTGATATGGCGATACCCAACAACAATAATCTTCGTGTTAAACAGAACGAAAAGATCGCTAAGTATAGGTATCTGAAAATTCAGATAGAAAGACAGTGGAGAATGGAAAATACCCAGACAATATCTATTATTCGCTCTACTACTGGAGTTATTCCGAACAACCTTCTAGAAAACATAAAAAAGCTAGGTCTTAATAAATGTCTCTACAAAACCACTATGAAGAAAGCTGTATTATTCTCAACGTCCCGATGTGTACGAAATTTTTTTTGAGATAATCCAGCATACAAGTTACCTAGGGCTCGATAATACGGAAAAAGTCCCACCAAAGCTTAATCCTTTTGATACCGTAGGTATCTGGGATGATTGATTTTCCTCTTAGAGTGAGTGTGAGCCGTATGGCTAAATCTGGGATAACAAGATAGACAAGTCAGATAAAAGATAATAGCTACAAGCAAACAAATTATTGATGCCAATTTTAATATTTTCATCCTATTGAACCTAAAGCATACTAATCGATTTAGTAATTACATAGGCTCACTAACTCATACCCATACGGCCATGCTTCCCTACAATAACCTGCTAACCCAGTCCGTCCCTGTATAATCATAGTAACTACTTCCACTCTACTAAGTTTATTTTTACCCAACCACTTTCCCCTAATCTGTCTTAACACCGAACATGTTCCCAAAAAAGTATCACATCTTCCTTTTCCTTCGTGTTATACATTGAGCAAAACCTTCTTTAATCATTTCTGCCAGGTCGATCATTTAAATATAGAACTCCACATCTTTGTACAGCCATCGAATGTCCCAAAATGTTTTCTTTCCAGTAGATAAGGCATGTTCACTCCTTCTTCCCGCAATGCTTTGTAGTGTCCACAAAAATTTGATTCGAGCGCTCTAGTCTCAGCTTGACACTGTATCTCCTCTTGGTTTTTTTTTCTATCATACTCCCAATCATACTAGGCTAGCTATCTCTTTATTCCCATTCACACCTTACCTCAATACCAAATTTTTCTCCTATGCTTATCCAATCTTTCCACCAGCCACACATTGCTCTCATCATTTCTTTCAAAAGAAATTTTCTGGTTGGCAATCATAATGGCTATTTTTATTTTTAAAGTTGCTGCTCTAAACAAGCCAATCGATCTGTATTCAACCATGAGTTCTGCCTTCGGCCAACAGATCTTTTTTCTTGAATCTTTCCCTGTATTATGAGTCTCAAAATTTCATATTTTGGTCCCCTCATCACGTGGCCTAGGTATTCCAGTTTTCTGGTTTGTATAGTGGTGATTAGTTCTATTTCTTTACCAACCCTCTCCAGTACTTCTTTATTTATAATTCTATCATTCCATGATATTTTTATTACTCTGCGGTATAACCAGAGTTCGAAAGCCTCGATTTCTCGAGGCTGAGGACCCGTATGTGGTGCCACATAGGTTTTGGACTATATTGTTTCGCGTTTTCAGTTTTGCTGCCGGTTTTTGTAGGTGTTTTTAAAACGTTGTGTTTTGTCCAGAGTCACTCCAAGATATTTTTGTGTTGAGTTATTAGTGAGCAGCCTGTTTTCAAAGTGAACGCAGAGTTTTTTGTGCCTTGAGCATTATTCAGATGGAAACAGCACACTTCGGTTTTCGTTGCATTGGGCCGTAACCTTCATTTGCTAAAGTATTCTCCCATAACGGCAGGATCATCCGTTAGTATTGTTTCTGTAATATGCATGTTATCATGTCATGCTGCAATGACCCAGTCATCAACGTAGCTTTCTGAGGAATTATCCCAGGTAGGTCCGCGATGTATAAATTAAACAGTAAGGGTGCCAAAACAGATTCCTGTGGTAGTCCATTGCTAAGCTTTATTTGGACACTTTTAAAGTTGCTCATTATGACTTTAAAAGGTCTGTCGGTGAGCATCCTATCAACGAGTTTAGTTACCTTTTGAAACGGGATGGCACGGATTAGATTCCAGAGTAGTCCTTGTCTCCAGACAATATCGTATGCAGCTGATGGATGTCAATGAAAGCAACGGATGTTTTTTGCTTTCTTTGAAAACCTGCAGCTGCGGTTAGGTCTAAACCCTGCTTGCTTAATAGGTATCAATTCAAATATGTTTCTACTAATTATGTTGTAGATTAAGTGTTCCAATAGTTTATGGACACAGCCCAGCAATGCAATTGGTCGGTAGTTTTGGGGCTGATCATTTGCCTTTCCTGGTTTTAATATAGCTATAATGAAGACCTTTTTGAGTGAATGGGGACTTCTTCTGATTTTAACATATCTGTATAGAAATCAGCCAGCCACTGATTTTTAGTTCTTGTTTTACTTTGGTGGTGTGGTCACGATCTGTAGGTGCTCTTGAGGTTGCTACAATGTGGGATTCCACTCTTTTGGGAGCTATTGGTATTTTGTCTTTAGTTGGGAGTTTGCTACTACCAAGTTTTATAAGTGAAGATGATGCTTTTCTGCTTGGTTTACTAAAGTCTAATTTTTCCCCAGTTTCCATCCATTTCTGTTCTCTAGCTGCATCCAAACTGTATAGCAGTTCATCAGCAATTTCTCGGTCTTGGCTTTCATTGTATTCTTGATACAATTTCTCACATTTTTCATCCCATCCTGGGACATACTCTTTACGATATCCTCTGGGTATAGTTTTCTTCGCTGTAGAGATAATAATAACCCCAACAAATCTCATGTAGTTTGCACGTGTTGGGTTATCCATCAAAGACATTTGTCCAATCTCTCAGTAAAAGTCGTGCAGTCTGCTTTTTGAAAGTTCCAGCTAGGTCGAGGAAAAGATGATAATATTAGTATTTTGATGCCAACTTCTATTACAACTAGTATATGTTGGCTATGTGGAAAATCTGGGAGTATTGCACCTGAAGCTGCCAGTAGCTGATTGTTTTCATTTGTGGAAACAAAACATAAGTCTGGGTTGTATTCTCGCCTCCCGGCTGCAGATCGAAAATTTCCCCGATCTTTAGCGTCAAAGACTAAATAAGTATCAGCCTCTTCGCTTCAGCTTAGCAGAGCCTCGCCGTTTTCACATCACTGTGCCTATACTTCCAGAGTTCATGATTACTGTTGAAGTCTCCAACATAAACTGAGGGGTGTGGGTGGGAGTAAATAACATGCAGAGACCACAGGACTGCCGGGTGTATGAATATTGCTGACATTAATTTTCCCAATTTGTATAGTAACCATATGAATGTTATTTATGTCTGATGTAGAACATATGGGTGCATTTTCTATTTTGTTTTGAACATAGGTTACCACTCGATAAGCTGGATGGTAAGTTGCACCTAATAAATCATAACCATGAATTCTTCCTCTAGCGAGAATTTGTTTTTCGTTTTCTACATGGGTTTCCTGAACATGGGTTTCCCGACCACGTCAATATTATTTGCAATGAGTACCTTTTGGAGGTATTCATATTTACTTCTACTAATACCTTCTATATTGAACTGCCAGATTCGGATGCTTGGTCCCAGTCCTTTTGACGCTTGATCCTGAGAAGATCCATTTAAATTGTTGGTTAAAAAGTATATCTTATAGGTATTAGTGATGTATTCTTGCCAGGAGATTTAGAGATTTTAGATTGTCTCGCTGCCTCTTGTGCTAGTTCATTTATCATTACCCAGGGTGCATGTATTGTATTCTACGACGAACTCGAATCAGCTCTACTAAAACAAAACTATCAGCTCACTAAAACAAAAAGATCTATACTACTATAAATATTTTTAAAAATTTGCATTTTGGTATCATTTAAATATCTCCAAAATATTTGTGTTTTAAGAATATGGAGACTGATGTGTCTATGGAGGAAGAAGAGACCATGTGTCGTATATTATTTCTCTATTTTTGTACTTTAAAAATTTCTTTGTATACCACTTTATTTATTTAACAGATTAATTAGACCTTTATTTAACTGTCGACTAAATGCAAGTTAAAATTAAACCAGTTCTTATTTAAGCAAAACATTCCAATTATATTTTACACGTGCAAAAGAACATTCTTTATTAAATATTTGTACAAGCATCATGTTCACGTTTGTTGAATCAGTCTCGTGATCCATTTGGAACGGGTAATAGGGAATGATTAGCGCTGTTTCATTTGCAGTTCAATTAACATGTCTTTCTGTACACAAAGTAGATTATAATTACTAAGGTACGGTAATGTCTATAATACGAGGATATTTTAGTAAAATATGATATGATAAATAATGTGATTATGAAACAAAGTGGTTGGAAAATTATAGATATTAGAAGAATAAAAATTCTTTAAGTCCGTCAATAAATATAAATGGTATAATTATCACTTCTTATACAAAGTGAACCAATGATTTGTTAAATTACGAAGTTCATAATATTTTCGACTCCATATTAAAATACCGGATGAGCGAGATTTTAAAAAAGAGAATGTCAACTTATCACATAAAAAAAGTGGGCAAAAACAATCCCAAATAGATTATTTTATGACAAGACATGAAGATATATATTAAACCTGCACCCCCAAAAGATAAACTATATCTTCAAATAATTTAAGATAGGAATACGTGATCACTAGAAGTATTTTGACAAATTTTGAGTAAATGTCATGTTTTCGTTTTCGAAAAAACTCAAAAAAAAAACTTTTTTTCAAGTATAAAGCGGGAAAACCAAACATACAATTTTGTTAATTTTCTTACAACAAAAAGATATAATCCTAAGAAATACTTAAAATTTTTGAATATACAGTTTTTCCACAATAGGAAAAAATAATATGTTCTGGCATATAATAAAGCTACCGGTAAGAAACCGGACAACATTTTAATAACAACATATATATAAAACTGTAAAAGTGGAAAATATTTGCAAATAAACATTAAATATGTTTTTTCGACAAATCTCGTTTAACAAGAATTACATCTTGAACTACCACCATCAAATTATATTGTAGAGGGGTACAATCGGTAATATTTTTCATCGACAGATAGCATTACTTTCGGTTTCGAAACGCTTCAAAAAAACGTCATACTAACAGAGGTGTCATATCAATTAATTTGTACAACACTTTGGCAGATTACAACAAAATTTAATAACAAGGTTCTGAAACTACTTTCTTGTGACACGGTTAAGTTAAATATTAGTTTTTTTATGAGACTAAGCTACAATTATTGGTTGTGAATGTGAGAAAAATCACATTTTTAATTAACTAATATTTGACGTTTCGATTTCCACTCAGGAAATCGTTCCCAAAAAAATGTTTTTGTACAAATTATGTAAAAATCTGTATAACCAAAGATTTGGTTATTGGTTATTTTATTTCAAAGTTGACATGCCTGACCTAGATCTTGTAGGTCAATAACCCCTTGTGTCTACAACACATTTTGATGGTGGTGTTATTACCCTAGTAATATCAAATTCTGACTGCTTTTGTGTGTTTCATGCTAAATTTTTGTGTAAAAAATTATATCATAGTTGTTGTGGTTGTAGTTGTTTTGGAAAGCAGTAAAATGTTATAAATAAAGATGTCAAAGATATCTGCGCTTACTTAATCTACTTGTAATAACGTTATCAGCAGTAAATGGCAAAGCGGTCTTTGTGCGTGGCTTTAGCTATAATGTTACATTCAATGGGTATTTGATAAAATTAGTATCTACGTAATTTGACAATACAGCCATTGGATGTAAAGAAAGACAACTGTAATTGATGTTAGGTTTTGTAAATATTACAGTTATCAAGTAGAAATCTAGAATTAACTTGAAAATTTTACCTCAGCACCCCGCCGCAGTAGAGCCATGGACAGCATCAGTAGAGCCATTCTCCAGAAACAAATTAATTTAGGGTGCAGATTAACCTTAATGCAAAGACTGAAAGGTACCATTTAGTTTACTTGTGAGCTAACGATGTACATAAATTACTTGGGCTGGGCATCAAAGTAAAAAAGTAAAACGAAACCAAAACATCGGAGAAAAAAGATTAAATGGTGAATCTTAAAAGATAAGAAAGAAGGTCTACTTAAGGCAAAAATATCAGCAAAAATGACCTTGAACATAATAAGAGGTCATGATACAATTTGTACAAACACAGAAAAAACATTATTAGAGATAGTGCTATTGAAATACCTGGAAAAATCTCAAGAAAGAAAAAGAAAAAAGAAAGGAAGTTCAAGAATAAATAAAGAAGAAGAGATGATATTTCCAGGTAAGTGTGAACAAAACCTACGGTAGTAAACAACAAAATATTCATATTGTACTCATTTATCTGTAGACAGCATGTGATAGATTCCTCTAGATGTTCTGTAGTCTGCGCTTAATAAACAAGGAGTTTCCGATGAGTATGTGAATATTGTTAGAGCCATGTATACGGTAGAAACAATTCATGTTAAGACACGTGTGAGAGAAACTGATAAATTTTATATAAAGGTAGGATTGTATCAGGACTCAGTATTTAGTTGTCATATATTGTATATTGATAATTTAGTGTTAGTAGGATATACTGAAAGAAATTTAGAATAAAAACTGAAACAGTGCAGACAAGTTCCCGAGAAAAAGGATTTTAAACTTAATGGGACAAAAGCGGAGTATTTTGCAGGTTTATTTTAAGATGCAATAATTATAAAACTAAGCTATGATGTATGAAACTGAATATTGTGCAATTAAAAATAAAGAGAAACAACGAACGCATGTGGGGGAAATGAGAAAGCTTAGATGAATGAAGTGACAAAAAGGATAACATTAATAATAAGTGTATTAGTTAGTTGAAGTCTAGGTGTGGCACCGATTTATGCCAAAATAAGGGAGCACATGTTAAAATAATTAAAGCACATTCAACGTGGAGACGTGTTAATAATTCAATAGAAGAAGAAAACCAAAGAAGACCTAGGGGAGATGCTTAGTCAGAATATGTCGGTAAATGTAATAAAGGCAAAGGAGATAAAGATAAATAAAATAACAAATTTGCAAATTATTATGTTTCAACTTAGTTAATTCTACTATACCAGACGCATGTTGTGACAATGTATTAAAACTTTTAGGGAAAGAGAAATACAGATGGAGTAGGATTGCTCCCGAAAAGTATTTTGAACATCTTAATTAACTTATTACAAAACATATATTAAGTTTAAATAGAGCACCATGCATCACCATTAAACACAAACGTGTCAGCCTATACTGCTTTTATGTAAATGATATACCAGAAGTTGTAAGAAATTAATATAATAGTATAAAGATTATGAGTTCGCGTTTAATTAATTTTAATTTGGAAGTTTTTCTGCAAACACCAAAATGTGCAGTTGGGTTTTCTTTCATTGCATGAAAGTTCGGAGTCTGCAAAGAAACTGTATTTAACCCTTTAATCGGCAAGACCGTCTACAGACGGTCTTTACTCTAACCTAAGTATTTTTTTAATAACGTGTGTAATCGAGCTGAACGACAAAACCGTTTGTAGGTATTGAAAATACGAAACAAACGGTACCAGTTTGAACACTCTAGCTTTAGTTGATTTACAGTAGCTGGCATTTGTGTCGAGACATTCGTATGATTGAGACGCTAAAATTATTTGTGTTACGGGTAACAAAAATGAATTTTAAAAAAGCACTTTCTAGTTGAGAAATAAACATGAAAATTTTTGTGATGAGTAGTTATTAGGTATATTTATTGATTTACTACTGTGTGTTGAGGAAATAAACAGTGGATTTGAAATATCGCGCATTTAATGAAGGCCGTCTGCAGACGGTCTTGTCGCTTAGTTGCTCGACGTTTCTGCTCATTTCTTATTAGCATGCATATTTTTGTTTTTATTTTACCTACTAAACCTGTGGTTATCGTTTTATTATGTAGAAAATTAAGGGTAAACATGGTGTAGACGGATGTAGGAGAGCGTGGGCGGTAGGAAAAGGATTCTATGTCTCTACTCTGAGTGAAGAAGAAGTAACAAACATTATGGAATCGTTTACGGATGAAGAATATGTTGATGACGTAGACAGTGATCCGAATTACAAGTGTGATGAAATAACACCTTAGGATGATGAGATGATAACTGAATGCATGCAAAACTTAGATTCAACCACTAAATTTGTACAGGTTGCAAACTTATCACTGAATATCAGTAGTACTTCACTCAGTTCGATCGATGCTACTCCAATAGTACAAACTTAGCGGCTATTGTAATTAGAGATGAATCTCCACCAACTACAGCAGCAGAAACAGTAGCATCGACATCAGAAGACACAACCATGGTAGCAACAACAGTAGATATGACAGTAATAGCAACAACATTAATAGCAACACCTGCATCTACATTCAAACCACCAAAGGGACCAACATCATTGTTACAGACTTTGGAAGTTTCCGGCCCGAGAATAGACTATCAGTAGGTGGCTTCACTTGAAGAGATCTGTACATATTATGAATAAAAAAAAATGAGATCTACTGATTATTTTTTCTTTCAGCGTTAAAAAATATTGCAAAGGTTTCACAGGAATGGAAGAATATTCTGTGGCGTCAAAGTTCAGTGTACTTACATGTAAACGAGGTTGTACAAATCATTTGAGAATATAACTCCCACATGGGAGGTGTAGACCTCATGGATTCATATATGGGTCAAAATGGACTTAGTATCAAAACAATGGAGATAGACACCACCACATGACATCACCACCACATAGACATGGCCACCAGAATTTTACCATCTACTGGTAATGGCGATTACCAATGTCTTCGGTCTTTATCGATGAGTAAATGTCGAGAAAAATCGGAATGTCTCCGATGAAGGTGAAAGACAAAGACATAACGACGCAACAATTTCGATGGAAAATTGCTAAAGAGCTGTGTGCTACTACTGAAAAACGTCCTGTTGGACGACCATCGTCCGTTCCACAGCCGTCTAGTAGTTCTGCCGCCGGTAGACGAGCTGTTCTTCAGGTGGATAGTGTAAGATACGGCGGATTAAATCATTGGCCTGAATGGGAATCGTAAAAGTCGTGCAAACTGTGTATAAAGTCTGACACTCATTCCTTTTTCACCAAGTGCAACCTTTATTCTTCCAACAGGAAAGGTAAAAATTGCTTCACATAGTATCACACCAAAGTCTGATACCTTTTTGTTTATTTACTTGTAATTTTTTTTCAATAAAAATATTAACTTCGTGCAACTAATAAATTATGGTGGTTTCATAAATTTTCCTTCTGAACGACAAGACCGTCTGTAGACGGTCTACCATTTATTGAGCTGACGACCCCACACACACCCAATATCGCCAAACTGACCTTAGATTCATTTTTCCCACACCCAAATTACCCTAAAACCAAAATTCCTGAAACTTAAAATCTGCTATTTCTATCTTGCCGATTAAAGGGTTAAATACTGTATTTTGTTTAGATCACATGCATGTAGGTAGCGCTGGCGTCAGGGTTTGGTATTAAAACATAACCTTATTTTATTTTGCCATTTATTTACATTGTTTGGTACTAGTTTCCTAGTTGGTAAGCAATTTTGTAAATGATTTGGTATTTAGGACATTTTAATTGTTTGGGCATTTTTACTAAAACTTTTCAGTATGCCTTACAATTGTTATGTGCCACACTGGAATTCAGTTTCTAATAAAACTGACAATATTACGTTTCATAAATTCCCCTTGAATAAAGCTTTACAAAATCGATGGTTGATCGCTATCAGGTCTGAAAAAAGTATCAGCAAGCACACAAAAATCTCTTCCAGGTGCTTGTCAAATACAATACCGTTACAAGTTTGGGTAAGTTAAAAATTATCCAAATTTCTTGTACTGTCATTATCTTGTTTTTCTAAGACAATGGATGATCCTTAAAAAAGATGCATTACCTTCAGTAAATTTATTAAAAATAAAGTTTTAAGACTCCTGTGAAGGGCTCTTGGAGAAGTGATAGACATAGAAAAATAATTTGTGCAGCAGTATTACCACCAAACAGAAACAGAATAATTATTAGAAACAGTTGAGAATGATATATAAGTATTGTTCAACAGATACACCTGCTAATAAATATAAATCAGAGAGTTCAAAAACATGTATTACAACTGAAACCGTGATAACATGGAATATAAGTCAATTAATTTCTTATGACTTTTTGTCAGAAGAAACATTTTACTGGTTTTTTAAAAAAAATTTTTCATTTTTTGTTGAAAAGTTTGGAAAATCATACATTAAAATTCATAGCCCTCTTTCAGTGGAAAATGAACTATTGATCTAAAATAAGATCTACCTATATTGATCAATTGAATTCTTGGTGGGACAGCATTTATTATTTTATTAGTTTTACATATTTATTATATTTGTGACTTGTTACTATTTAACAACTATAATTTGTTTTAAAATTGGAAAACATAAGACTTAAACAAGATTCAATTTGCGTTATTTCATTGGTTAACTATGAGACAGGAAATAAAAAAATAACTTTTTTTCAACTCAACATTGGAATATCCATTATCCAGAAATGTTGAAACTAAAGATTAAATAACTAATTTCACACTTTTTAAACACTGTGAAACTATGGTTGAAAATCTGCAAAAATACCAAACCCCCTTACGGATATTTTTTTAACTGGCTTATGGCATGTGATCTACACACAATATAATAAAACATCTTGTAAAGATCAAGTCAAAGTCGAAAATTTCCAATATTACAAAGATGAGTCAGTTACGAATTTATCACCTTTATTTAACTTTATATATGGCACCGGAAAATTGGTTTACGTCAACAGTTATACTTTTAGGGAAACAAATCAAAGACATGCCAATGTGATCATCACCGCAAAATATATCTTATGAATGACAGCACAAATATATTTATGCAAATATTCATATATTCAATAAGTAGGTATTACTCTTAAGTAGGTATTTAGCAAAGATACAGGTACCCGATGAATAATCATCTGTCACACATGGATAGCAGAGAGATAATGTATTCTACTGTATTCAGCACAATATTTTGCAAGCATAGAAATTGTTCATATCTACTCAGGAAATTCAAACTATAACAACATAGAAAGGCGAGTTAGGCGGAGGTATTTACTATTTCCTATTTTGTTTAACGTATATGCAGAATACATCATCAGAACATCACTGCAAAACCAAGAAGAAGAAGCTAAAATAAATATAATTATAGTGAATAACATCCGTTACGTAGATGGCATCGTAATCCTGGCAGCGAGCGTTGAAGAACTTTAGAACTTGGTGGAGATAGCAACAGAAGCCAACAAAACAGGGATCTCATAATAACCGTATGAAAAACAAAAGTTATTGTATTAGTAAAAACAATAGTGGTAACAGCAAATATTCACATAAATATGATATCTTTGGCCAATGAGAGCAGTTAAAAAAATTTCAAAAGGATTAAATAAATAGTAAGCATAGCTAATATTAATAACTGCAAGTGATAATAGAAGAGAAACTAGATGGAAAATTGCATAGAAAAAAAATTGTTGTTCGCAAACATGAATAAGTGGACAAAGAAATACGAAAATATAACCTATAATTCCTAATTAACAAGAAATGGAAACGAAGATTAGTAGAAATAACTCGTGACTAGGATGGAATAGATAGCTTAACCTTACAAATTATGAAAGCAATACATTATACAAATTATGTAAATATACGCTTCAAGGATTACTCACACTGACAAATAAATACAGGAACTCTACAGTAACATAAATGAAGCATTAAATAACAATAAAAGAAATCTATAAAAGAAGGTAATTATGCAAGGAGAGATACAAGGGAAGAGAAACCCAGGACGACGCAAAATATCCTGGCTAAGAAATTTGAAAGAGAGAATTATTCAGAAGCTCGGCCAATAATATTAAAATAGCGATGATGATTTCTAATCTTCGATAGGAGAAGGAACCTGAAGAAGAAGAATAAAAGAAGGAAATATGAAATAAGGTTTATTTTATGGTCTGCAGAAATCTCTTTGGGTTATTGGGATAGTTTATTGAATAAAACTCTGCTTCTCCTTTCGGGAATAACCTCCTGAAAACATCGCCGACGATGGATTAACCACATATAAAACCAACCAACTAAGACTGCAGCTGTCTTCAAGACCACTCAAATGGCAAACACCTAAGACCTACCCACATAATCTGGAGGCAACAACATTTTATACAGAAGCAAGCATCCCATCGATGCCATAAGTATCATTTTATTTTATTGTAAAGCTATAGGCAGGGTTTGTTTGTGCAAACTAAATATCATTATTTTGTTTTATGCTAAATAAATAGGAGTAGTTAATTCATTTTTTTATTTGTTTCCAACTAAATTTTTATTGTTTAATTCATAGTTTAAGACAAGACGGATTCACACTTGACAGACTGAGCTAGGAGAAGCGTAGACGATAAGCTCCCATAGTTGATTGAGGTATTATTTTATAATAGTATTTTAATTCTCTTTGGTAGTCTTATCGTTACACATTGACACCCAACGCCTGTTTACAGGTTGAGGGTTGCCATGTCGTTACAATAGAAAATACAAAAATAAACATACAAGCAATAACTGTAACATCAAAATATTAAAGATACGTAAATATAATGAGAATATACTTACCTGGTATAAACTAAAATGTAGAAAAACAACTAACATTAATAATCGCTGGCTATTGTTGACACTCCAACTACGTGCTAACTATACAACGATCAATGTTAGACCCATGAGGTGTTCTAAACATAGCTAAACGTAAGACTGGAGACAATATCGGATAGCAACCCGTAACAAGGTTAGAAAATAAGTTGATCCACTTAACGCTCTATGTGAAAAATTCGGACGAACGTCAGCTGAAACGCTTATATACATATACAAAATGTTCATTCGTCCTCTGATTAAAGACACAGCAAAATTTAGCCACTCGCCACTCACAAATGCTGCTTAAGTTGGAAAGAAGTATTTTGTGCAAAATATATTGCAAACTCCAACAGTAGCCCTCTAACCTAATATATCAACTATAGAGCATTCCCACCATATTCAAGAGACTCTTCTCTTTAAGCAGGAGTTAAAACCATTCGTGGTCAAAACATCCTAACCAAAAACAACGTAAAAACCCCATACTCATCTTTCGGCAGTGTCATACGTCAGGCATCCTAAAAAGAAACTCCCTTTTCCATCCACAAAACTGCTGTCCTCTGCAAGCAATGAATTCCTTGACGAAAACATCGAATTCTTGGAAGTAACAGCCCTTTTTTACTGTATCTAGATAAAAAGCTTACTAAGAGCTTTTACACGGATAGAGAGGATCGGTTTTCTATGGTTTCCCGATCTCATTGCAAATTATACCTGTCCATAGGGAGGTAACAGCCACGCGTTGCAGTAGATTAAGTCAATAACAAAAGAAAAATAAAACAATTCTGAAAGATGGGCAAGCACCAAGCCCTTTCTCCTCCGAATACACTCTTTTCGGCAGGACTCCACAACCGTCAGCACCAGTGATTTTTAACATCCACCGAGATTATTATCGTTACACAAAATCAACAATTACGTCCTGAAGAGGCACAAGAAGATGCCAATCCAAAGATACTAGGTTATATTTTTTAGACATGGAATTATTTTGCGTTAATTTTATTGTTATTATATAACTAGTTTGTTTCTGCTCATTTAGTTTTTATTTAATCAGGATGCTACAAAATTAGTAAACACGTTCGTTTTAAATTTTTTACAAAAATTTATTCTTCTCGCGTACTTCCTCGTAGATCCCTTATCTCATAATACAATTTATTTCAAATTTAAGCCTCTTTCCCATACTTTTTATTAAAAACGGTATAACCTTTAAACGGACGCTTTTTTATTGCTGTACACACTTTTTTATGCAATTCGTTAAATATGTAATATACTTTTAGTGAACCGTCTAAACAGAAATTAAGATTCTAAGTTATGGAAATAATTATATTCTTTAAATTAACATAAAATGTGTTTAAGCAAGCGTTAATGATTTATATGTGTAATCCTCACGGTATGAACAGACAGTTAAATGGTGAACGATAAAGTCTTTATGAGCATTTTACATTAAGTTACCAAATATTTTTGTTAGTTGAAGGTGATTCATACTAAAAAAGATTGTAAATTTAATTTATTTAAGTATCTCTTTCAATTTCATTACCTAATGTCTCAGAATTATTAAAACATCTTCTATATCATCTTCCGTAAATTATGTTGCAATAATAAGAGGCCTTCAATTCACAACAGATGACACTAACCCAGGTCTGATTGTAGATTTTTTTAACCACTTTCTAACCACTATTTTTATGATTCCCTATTAATCTTGGCTGCTCTCTGATGTACAGATGCACCAGACTGCTTGATTTAACACTATTTTAAAATAGAGCTTGCATCATTGCTATCGCCCCTTATAGATATCTTTGGTAACACTTGATATCAATTTTTATGCTGGTGAGTGTGTTGTTTGTTTTCGATGCTGAGATACTACGCAGTTGGAGTGAGGTTGTCTAGCAGTTGCGCAGAAAAACCTACAAAGAAAGTTTTCTGCGTATTTCTGTAGATGGTTTCCGGTCAACATAATGTTTTATTGTATTCTGCGATGTTATATTGAACATATCCCTACTTTTTGTCAACAGCTTTTCATACTGAGATTTCCAATCTTGAATCAAAATAACGATGATTATAATTCTGTAATGTACTTCTTCTTTTTCTTTTTTTGTAGACATAACTCTGTTTGTTTTTCAGTGTGCCTCCAGTAAGTTGTCGTTACATCGTTTTTGTGATCTCCCTACTGATCGTCTTCCTGTTAAGGAACCATCTCTTGTCTTCTTTAGTACTCTATTTGTTGTCATTCGCTTTATATAATCGTTCCATTCTACTCTTTTATTTTTTACCCAGTTCTTGATGTTCTCTACCCTGTATCTACGTCGTATATCTGTACTTCTAGCTCTGTCCCATAGTGTCTTCAATCAATCAATCATCAATTTTTCTAAGTGTTTTCATCTCTGCTGTTTCTAACATCCTTTTTGCCCTCTCTGTATCAGGTCGAGTTTCTGCCACGTATATCATTATTGGTCTGATGACTGTTTTGTAAAGTCTGCCATTTATTTCTTTCCCGATATTTTTTTTTTCTCCATATTCTTTCATTTATTCAGTCTGAGGCTCTGTTTGCTCTATTCACGATCTCCCACTTCAGTTTTGAGCTTTTCGTAGCTAGGTAATGTGATGATGCTAGATATTTAAACCCCATCACTAGTTCTATTATCTGAACTTTCAGCTTCAATATACATCTTAGTCAATTTATTGTTTTTGTCCTTTTTTAGTTCTTACTTTTTTTATTATTTCATCCGTAATCAGGTTGAACAATAGAGGACTCAGGAAATCTCCCTGTCTTATCCCATTGCCAGCTTCAATTGGTTTGGTTAGTTCTTCTTCCACTTTTACTTTTATTATGTTGTTTTGGTAATAATTTTCGATCGTTTTGATTATTCCTAGAGTAGAATAAGTGGATGTCTTGTAATTTGACCTGGTCAAATGCCTTTGTAAGGTCCATGAAATATAGATATGCAGGTTTTTTATTCTAATAATTTCTCTTGCACTCACCCCATTATAAATATAGCGTCGATGCATGAATTAATTCTTCTATAATTTTTCGGGTCCGATTTTTTTCCCTTTTTAAAGAGAGATGTTAGGAGGCTTGATCTCCATTCTTGAGGAATTCTGTTTTGTTCTATTTTTTTTTTATTAGTTTTAATATTTGTTTGATCAGATCTGGTCCTACGTACTTTAAGAGTTCGTTCAGTATTCTGTTCTCTTCTGGTGATTTTCTATTGTTTAATTTCCTTAATACTTCCTTTACTTCTTCCTCCTCAATATTTATTTTATCGTTTGTCGTCACCTCTGGTGTTGGTGGTTCATTATAGTCACCTTTAGTTTATCGTCATTTATTTTGAGAAGCTCTACCAGTGTTCCCCTTTTATTTCTCTAACTAAAGTATTCGTTTCATTTCTAATTTGTTTATAGTGGTTGTATGCCTGTTATGTTTGTTGTGTTTTGTATAATAAAAAGACTTTTTTCTTTTCCTCACATTTTGTCTTCACTTCCTCTCTAAACCATGGTGTTTTCTTTTTTGATAAGTTAGTGTTTGTTACTTTCCTCTCTTCAATTGATTCTGTTGCAGCGTTAATTATATTATTTTTGAGTTTTTGTCAGCTTTCCGTGATGATATCGTGATCTTATATTTTATTCCCAGCGATCTTCTCTGATATTCTTTTCCTGTATAACTATTCCGTGGATTCCGTATTTAGTCCTTCAACTTTGATTTTTGTTTGTGTTACCGCCGCTCTCTTGGGTGTGAAGTATTTCAGGATGATTCTTATTTTATATAATAATACTACATCTACTGAGTTGGTTATAACACAATCTATCATGGATCTTTGTCTACGGGTGTTAGTAAATGTATGTTTGTGTTGGTCTGTGTAGTCAAAAAATGTGTTGTTTATTCTAAGTTCGTTATTCGTGCAGAAGTTTATCATCAGTTTTTCATTTTCGTTCTTAACATCCTCGTTATGTTTTTGTTTTTAATTCCGGGTATTACTTGATTACCTATTCGAGCGTTAAAATCCTCCAATATTATCATCTTCCCTCTGACTTAATCTACTACTTGTTGTAATTGGTCATAAAACATTTCCCTTAATGTTTGAGTGTACTTCAAGCCTCTTATTTTGTTCTCTGTATTGCTTTAGGAGGAGACTTTAATGCAAAGAATACAAATTGGGGCTCTGTACTAACTACCACTAAAGAAAAGGAACTTCTATTGGCTATCAACGAACATAGGTGTTAATCAATATCTACTGGCCGACCAACCTATTGACCTACATATAGAAATAAAACTGTGCTTGATCGTATTCACGAAGTAGGAGAGGAAATGGGCAATTAAATAAACTCAAACAAAACCATATTTTTAGTTTTTAGTCGTAACTCACTTCTTGATGCAGAGCTTCAATATAAGTCAAATATAGTCATAGTTATAAAAGTTCACAAAATTACCGATCTGGAAACTGTCATAACGGATAAACTAGATCCAGACATAGAAATAAAACGCAGAACAGCAATGACTAAAACTACTATTATGAAAAAAAAAAGATTGGTTAACTGCTACATTTGGTCTTTTGCAAGGAGTAGAAGCTTGGACATTAAAAGTATTAATCATGAACAGAATTAAAACATTGAAAATGTGGATTCATAGTCTGATGCTGAAGATACCTTGGACAGCAAGAAAAACTAATGAGAAAGTACTAATAAGGGTCAACAAAAAAGAGAATTGATAAATACTGTTAAATACCAGAAAGTGCCTTGTCTGCGACAAATAGTGAGGGAAAATCTATACAGAATACCACAACTGATCCTTAAAGATAAAATAGAAGGCCGTAGAGATGTAGAAAGAAAGGTTTCTTGTTTAAAAAGATTCATGAATGGACTCAGATATCAAATGCATCATAATTATTCCATGTGGCAAAAGATCGAGAAGCCTTCAAAATGGTGATCGTTAACGTCGGATAATTCTAATATGGTACGTGAAGGAGAAAAAGGTTTTGTGTAAAGAAAGATGGTATGACTACTGTGGGTGACATAATAATAGGTAAGATATTGATTTTATCTTATTTTTATTTTTGTTGTATATCTATTGCTAGTGCGGTTTATTTATCTATTTTTTTTTGTTCTTTGATTGTTATATCGTATTTATGTCAATAAAAATAGATATATCCAGGTAATATAATATAAATAGGTATATAGGTAGGTATACTAAGGTAGGTAATTTTGATGTCCTTTAATGTAAGTGGTATATCTGGTATATTATGTCTAACTGTTCTGTATGTCTGTAATATAGTACCATTAAAGTTTATTGTGGTTGCTTCCAATATTGTTTGGGGTTAATATTTGTAATATGGTGACAAGGCTAACAAGACATCCTTTCCTTTGTATTTTTCACAGTTAGTCTCGTTCCATTGCATAGTCGAGGTTAATTGTTAATTGTTAGGTGGGAGTCCAGGCAATTCCAATGAATTCAAAAACGCTATTAGTTATACTACGTCAGTTGACTACGTCATTCTCAGTTATGACTGTGTCAACTGATTTGAATGAAAACAACTTTCCTGGAAAAAAAATTCAGAGTATTATATTCAACCGAATATACATATAAAATTTCATAAAAATCGGTCAAGTCGTTTCGAAGGAGTATGGCCACTAACTCTGTGATACGAATAATAACTCTGGTGTGAAAATTAAGGGTTTTATGTATTGTTTAATTCCACATTATAAAAAAATATAAATAAAAAAATTTTGTCCAATTAAAAAAAAAATGTTTGGGATAGACCACCCTTACCCCTTAGGGGTATGAAAAATAAATCACGACCGATTTTCATACCCACCGAATATAAATATAAAATTTCATCAAAATCGGTAAAGCGGTTTCGGAGGAGTATGGCAACAAACTCTATGACAATAATACGGCTATTATATAATAGGAGTTAGAAATAGGACGGTGAAAATTAAGGGCGATTTTATTTCTTATGTATATATAAAAAATATATACATACTATATATAAAAAAATAAAAATAAAAAATTTTGTAAACAAAATAAAAAAAATTATGTTTGAGGTAAACCACCCTTATCCCTAACGGATATGAAAATTATATTACGACCGATTATCAGACTTACCGTATGTTTTGTATAAAACTTAAGAGGTCGCTGGTTAAATGATAATAGATAAATAATTATAAAGTAAAAAATGTAGTATTTTGTTTGTGAATAAATTAGCGACAAATAGCAAACACAATTGTAAATAAATTAAGAAATTAACTGGTCTTACTCATTATTGATGTTTGTACAAAGAATATCGACTTACCCTTTGAAATATTGATGGATTCTTAGCCAAGGAAATCTCGTTGGTACGTCGGGACGTCCGCCGACGCGGCTCTATGGCACGAGAGCCAAAAAACTTGGTGTGTTTGGTTCGCTGTCTGGGGATGAAGTGTCGAGTTGAGACTTAAGACGGTCAAAACCACCCTCTGACCACGCTTCGAGGTGGTCGGTAGCAAGAGAAACCCATAAATCACTCTATTGTATTATGATTTTGAATGCGATAATTTAAGTTAATTGAGACCGTAATACGAAACCGTACACTTGTGTGCACATTTGTGACACAGAATACAAAAGAGAAGTCAAATTCTCCGTAATTAAATCATAATACATGAGATGGCCAGTTTAACAATTTTACAGGAAGCAATATATTTTACCAAAGTCGTTAGAATACAGTATTGAATTAGATAACATTACAGTACCGTAACAGAAAAATATTAAATGTAAAAATAAGAAAGAAATAGTAAGTACATACTTTCCCAAACACCGTATATACATAATAAATTTCATAAAAATCGGTCAAGCCGTTTCGAAAAAATATGGCAAATAACTCATTGACACCCTTATCCCTTCAGGTGTAGCATGTATAAATTCCTAATCACCATCGAATATTCAATGTATTTTTATTTCCTTTCGTGTATGTTAAAACATCGAAAAAGTATTTTCAATCCTTTTGCATCGATGGAATTAATAATAAACACATATTAAAGTTTGTTTATATATCACAGAATCGTATTTCTTCGGTATTCTTTTGACCGATTTAAGATATTTTGCGCGTCAAATAAACAGAAATATTTCGGTTTACGCTTTATTTATACCGAGTTAGGCGAAGGATTTTTAAAGATTTGTTAGTCATCGTGTGGTGCCATCTATAAGTTTTATTGGGAATTTAAAATAAGAGAAAAACTGTTTTTTTTCAGTACAATTTTCAGTACAATTTTTTGAAAATTATCTTTTACACAAACCTTCTCCTGTTAATAACAAACACAACAAAAAAAGAATTGTCTAATTTGGTCTTTCAATATTACTTGAAGTACTACAATTTCAAAAATATAACAAAAAATAATTGTGTACCCCGGAGGTAAAGGACACTATGTCCATTTTTATAAAAATTTAGATTATTGCACTTTTGAATATAACTTTTCTGGCTCTACACATAGGTAAACCATACTATGTCCAGAGACAATTTTACAGCAAGTTACCGACTTTTTAATAAACACCAAGTCCACTTCCAGTCAGAGGTAAACAACACCATGTGGACTTGGTGTTGTTTACCTCTACTATATGTGTGCACCGTCATTTACCATCCGGATATAGTGTTATGTACCCTTGTACACTTCCCGTCATATAAAAATGGTACACTTTTTTTCCCAATGTAACCCAGTGTTCAGACCAGAGATACGTAAGAGAGCTTCTCTTACATATCTCTGGTTCAGACTGGACACAATGGTTCGTGAAACAATTCATTGCTACCATTACAGATAACGAAATTGCACTAAATCTAAATAAAAAAAATAACCTACAGGTAAGCTATTATTTAATAATAACACTGATTTTGTATTTTTCTAACCTCAAATATTTAGTATTGTATATTCTTTTGTATCGGGCTTAGAATTTCAAATTGTACGTACATTTTTTGTATCTACCGTTAAAATAGAAGTATCAGTTAGAATGATTTTGTTACTAGTAAAGAATTTTGTCTGTTTTTTTAAATGACCATAATATGGTATGATTGTTGTCAGTTATTTAACTAACATACGTTGCCATTTATGTTATTGTGTTGTAAGCAGAGACAGGAATTTACCAAGCAATTATCAATATATATTCGTATAAACAAAATACTGCAATAGATTGGGTAAAATTTATTTACCATTAAGCGTAACCGGTATCACAATAATTATTGTTGCCAGATCTATATTTTTTTAATGGTAGTAACGGAAATTGCTCAGTAAATTCCGGTCTTTGGTTATAAGTATTATTTTTGTGTTGGCCAATTATAGGCCTATAAAATTAGCCTATAATTATTATTATAAGGCTGGATTTGTTTCAGAACCACCTGGTCACTACAGTAACTTCCAAGGAAATGGTAAAGAAGTGGACGAAAATGATAATTTGTTTGGAGATGAAAATTTGGAGCCTCTAAGTGGTGAAAGCTGAGAATCGGACGACAATGATATGAAACGTATAAGTAAACCAGCGAAAACAAAGGTAAAAGAGAAAGCTATTATTACTCCTACGATTAGTGGAGCAATAACAAAAAAAACTTCTTCAGGACGATTTATCCCTAAGCAGTGATGCAGGCAATTTCAATGAACATAATGAAGTTATTTTAGAAGAAGAGAAAAGTGTTAAAAAACAGGTACAAAATATAACTAAGTGCAAACAAAAAGATAAAAAACGTGTAGTAAATGAACAAAATTGGGCCTGTAATGTTCGCAAACGAAAAATAGCTGGTGGGAAAGAGTATCTCAGTAAAAGAGGCAAAAACATGCCTGCAAAAATGTTAAAGCCTCCTTGCATGTGTCGCATGAAATGCTCTGAAAGATTGCCAGAATACGAAAGATACAAAATTTTCAACTCATACTGGACTAAGACAAACGTTTCAGATGTTAAAAAGCAATTTATCTTCTCATGTATCGACATCCAACCTACTCTTCGATCAAGAAAAAAAGACCTAAATTCTACCAAATCTAAAAATAATACACTACACTACCATTTTACAGTGAACAATCAGCTATTGAAGGTGTGCAAGGTTATGTTTTTAAACACACTTTGTATATCTAATTTAGTAGTACATAGTAAATATGTTGAAAAAAAATTTAGCCAGGAGGTTTAGTAAAAGCTGATCAAAGAGGTAAACACACGCCAATCAATAAAACTCCTACCGAAACCATAAATAGTATACATCAACATATTAAATCATTCCCAAAGTACCAGAGTCATTATTCCTAAGAAAGGAGTAAGAGAGATTATCTGGGCACAGAACTTACAATAGAAAAGATGTATCAACTGTACATTAATGAATGCAATGAAAGACATGTAGATCCAAAGCTCAGAGCAAAAAAGTGGTTGTACGCAGATATTTTTTACGCAGAATTGAATCTAAAACTCGGTATAACTTAAAACAATTGGATTTTATAATGGCTAAAGAGTCACCAAAATACAAAGTACTATCTAATGATTTGCAAAACTGTTTGCCTTCACCACTAAAAAACCATTGTATTAGTTTCTACAAAAGGAAGCTTTGGACATTAAATTTTACATTATGTGATGCCAGTGATTCTTATGTACAATGTATGATGTAAGACGAATCGAAAGGGGCCCGAGGTGCAAATGAAATTGCCTCGTCAATTTTGAAATGGGCTGACAATACAATTCTAGGTAGTCAAGTAGAGGACATCACTCTTTGGACCGATAACTGGTATGGACTAAATAAAAATATAAGTATTATAATGTGCTATTTTTGGATACTGCGTACGTACCCTCAAATAAAGACGATCACTCAAAAGTTTTTACTAAAAGGGCACAACATATGGAAGCAGACAGTGTTCATGCTTTAATCAAAACAAAAAGAAAGAAACATCAGGTAAATACACAGTGCACAATATGGAACTTGCAGATTTCAAAAACTTCAAAACGCTGTTCGATAAGAAATTGTCACCTAATCCTCCTTTTGTAAGTAGAAAAAAGAATGTTAATAAAGACCCTGTTCTACTGTCAACATGTGTTTTCCTACAAGTCCAACAAGAACACATTGGAAAGCTCTTTTATAAGACCGATTTCAATAATCAAAATATGTATGAAGTGGACTTCATGAGGTATCGAAGACAGCAAGTAACGTTTCCAGCCCAATTAGATCAAGTCTCAGTAATCCCATTACCAATCACAAAACAAAAGTACAATGACTTAATTGCACTACTGCCTTTTGTTCCGTCAGTTTATCATGAGTTTTATCAAAATTTAACACATAGCGATGTAGCCACAAACGATTACCCACAAGAAGATGAAGATGATATGGAGCATCTTTAACAATTTTGAAACTTGTCGTCTATAATTTTACTTAATTATCATAACATTATAATATTTACCTCTAATAAAATAATAGTATAGGTTGTTTAATGTGTTTGTATTGTTTATTTCGTAAAAACCTTAACATGCAATGCCATATTATTTAAAAAAGTAGTTAGAGGTAAACAAGACTATGTCCAACTACACATTTTTAAAAAAAATTTAAATAATGAACGGTAAACTTCAGCTATATAATACTTCATGGAAGGAAAAACGATTATACACACCACAATAATAATATATTAATCTTGGTTAAATATACTAAGTGACATAGAAATCCGAACACCCAGTTTAAATGATTTTATTTTAATAAAATTTTGTATAAGTACTTAATGAAGCATAATAAGTAAATGATTAAAATTTCAAAATGATTGCATTGCTTTAAAGCCCTTTTACCTTTAATAATGTGTGGATGCACTTCGATGTGTTACGCGTTCTCCAACGCGCCTAGGCATGCTTCTGATCAGGTGGCCAATGTCCTCTTGTGGTATCTCATTCCAGACAACCACCAACTCCTCTCGAAGTGCTTGTAGAGTCTGAGGAGGACGTTGCAAATTGAGCAATCTCCTACCCATCATATCCCACACGTGCTCAATTGGGGATAAGTCGGGAGATCTTGGTGGCCATGCTAACAATGTGACATCATTATGTTGAAAAAAGTCTATTGTGACTCTTGTAACATGTGGTCGGGCATTATCTTGTTGGAAAGTTGGATTTGCCAGGGTGTCAAGATAGGGTAAAAGGTGGGGTTCTAGAACTTCTTGGATATAACTGCGCGTTCATGTTACCTCTGATGAAAATTAAAGGTGACCTGGAACCATAAGCTATAGCACCCCAAACCATAACTCCAACAGTGTAATGAACATGTCTTTCAACAAAAAACTGTGGATTCCTCTTTTCAACACGTCGCCTTCAAACCCTCGCTCGACCATCGTGCATGCCTAAGCAAAATCGAGACTCGTCACTAAAGACAATACTGTTCCATTCTTGATTCCAGAGTGACCGTTCTCTGCACCACTGAAGGCGATTACGGCGGTGTTCTGGAGTTAAAGGGAGGACCCAGTGTGGTCGGTATGAAAACAGGCCAAAACCTCATTCGTCGGTAAACACTTCGCATGCCAATAGGTCTTCCGTGTTCTGCAAACCATTCATTTGCAATGAAGCTGATAGTGGAGAAACGGTCTCTTAAGGCCAATAATCTTAGGCGGCGATCTTCACGGTCTGTTGTTCTACGGCGGCGTCCAGTACCCCTTGCTCTTTGCGTACGGCCCTCTTGAAGCCATGCCTGACAACAACTAACTACGGTGTTTACACTTCTTTGCACTCTAACTGCAACTTCCCGAAAAGAAAGTCCAGCTTCCCGAAGTCCCATTATACGGCCCCTATCAAACTCACTAAGTTGACGAAATCGTACAGGTCTCCGTACTCTAGGCATCGTAACCAATCGTAAAGAATGTCAAGAACTACAATCCGCCAAATTTGGATCTTTACTGCGGCTGAAATATTCATTTTTAGATTGTTAATGAATTTAAAAACAAAAAGTATAAAAACCGGAATCTCCAACTGATAACGCTAAAAACTTTATCACTTGTTTTTTTCAGTAAGATAAATAAATTACACCAAATTTTATTGAAATAAAATCATTTAAACTGGGTGTTCGGATTTCTATGTCACTTAGTATATAAGAAACATTTGAGTATTTACTGATTACAAATTTAAAAATTGGTAGAACTGCTCTCCTGAAAAAGTAAAAAAATGGACATAGTGTCCTTTACCTCCGAGGTACCGAATTACTTTCTTAAATTTGTCGTTTTTGTAATCAATTATCAAAATAGCTTCGGATCTCTATTCTAAAAATGTTCTCCGTGTACTGCTTTAGACGTTTTAAACGTTTTTTTTTAAACTTCTTACCTTTTTACAAACTTTGTTAAGAAATTAGCTTTAAATTGTATAAATTGTTCTAAAAGTACTTATTAAATTTAAGTGTTCATTGTTTTATAACCACATTAATATTTAAATATTTTTATACCCATTGTAAAAATATACCATATATTTCAAACAAAATAGATATACAGGGTGTCCATAAACTGTCGTGGCGAACAAAGACCGGAAATTCTTTAGATAATAAGATAATTTAACCCAATTCACCTAGTCCGAAAATGCGTCCTTAGGGAGGAGCTAGAGCTCATTGAAGATGGCGCCTTGTAATTAGTTTTTTTTTAACACCTCTAGAACGCTTCTGTTTAGAAATACGAAAACTTACGATTATTTATCCTCCAGAGTTGAATCGATTTCATCAATAGTGAATTTCTAGTACCGATCAAAGGTGTCCGTGTTAGGTAGGTCAACGGTTATTTTAACGCATAACTTTCTTGTCTTTATCTTTTAAGCATTTGTGATAGTAGATTATTAAATTTTCAGTTATTCTAGTATCTACTAAAAGGAACCTCTACTCTAAGTGGATAGCCCTTTCAGTGAATTTTTACCTCCAGAGGGACATTACGATAAGTACCCCTGAAGTATAAATCTGTCATTTTTTGAGGAAAAAATTATATTATTTATTTTACTTGCTTTATTTGCCATAATTATAAGATTATTATTCCTAAAAGTACCATTTTCATAATCTTTAGTAGAGATTATACAAAGAATACAAAAATTTATTTATGTTAGAAACATTTATTCGCATAAAAATAATAAAACAAACATTATTTTGAATGAAATTTTGAGAAACAGTTCCTTTCCTTCATCAGACACAGATGAACTTCACATTTGGAATAAAATTTATGAGTCTTATTATTGCACCCCTTGAATTAGCATTAGAATTAGAGACAAACTAGTTTTGTCTAGTTCTCGATTTTCTACATCATTTGCAACGAGGACTGAAAAACTGTTATCTTTGACAGTTGTGTCTTCGTCATTATCAGACTCTTCGTCAGACAAAAATGGAACATCCGACTCGTCATCATTTTTTAAATAGTACAAAATTTCCTATTTGGTAAGAGGTTTTTGGTTTTAACGAGTACCTAAGTCAAAAGGTCCAAATTATAAAAATTATATACAATTTTTAAAAACTTTCTAAAAAACATAGCACTAATGCATTATATATTTAAACATAAAGTTCATTTGTCCCTTTACAGGGACATAACAAAAATGCCCTCTCTATAAACACCACACTATCTTTAAATGCAAAACTGTTGATAGGTATAGCAAAATTACCTCTTATACTTCCAACTTGACAATACTACAGTTTTTATTTATCAAAAAACCAGATTTCTACGTAATTATTTATGCACAAGTTTCACGGCACAGCAAATATACCCAAAACAACTAACTTATGTCAATCGGAAATCGTTTGAACTACGCCCATAGGTGTACGCTATCTTTTAAATGCTTTAGAAAGGTTTCCGTTGCCAGGTATAATGTGTTTTCAGCGCTCAAAAAACACAATCCGTTCATTTAATATTATAGAAAAAGTTGTCCCTGTTGAGGGACAACTTTTTGTTTTTACCTTTTAAGCAGTTGTGATACTAGATTATTAAATTTTCAGTTATTCTAGTATCTACTAAAAGTAACTTCTACTCTAAGTCGATAGAATACACCGTTTTCTAGAAAACTCGGTTTGAAAATTTTTCGTTTTTGCCTCATGAAAGATAAATTAATATTTTTTGCACTATTTGGCGCGAGCTGTCAACAGAAATATAACTTTTTTTATTGTAAAATTGTGGTCAGTTCGTGAGTTTATGTTATAGTTGTTTACCTTGTGACATTCAAATATAATATTTTCAATTAAAAAAAATATTTTTTACTAATGAGAAATTTTCCAATCGTAATCCCACTTACTCAACATTGACAGCTCGTCATCAAAGATTAAGAGAATCGGGTTCAGTGGTCCCAAAAAATAATGAAAGAGGGGACATGATGATATAACAGCATCACATGAAGATGTTATTTTATTGAAAGTTAAGAAAAATCCGGAAATTAGCGTTCGAAGACTATCTGCCATGTATCCCACAATTTCAAAATCTTCCGTAGAAAATATCTTACACTCCAAAGATTTATATCCTCTTCGTTTTACAAAGGTATAAGCATTGCTACAAGAAGATTTTTCTGCCCGGGAAGAATTCACTAGATGGTTATAAAATCAGAAAACTCAACATTTTTTTCGATACATTTTGTTTTGCGACAAAGCTACATTCACAAAAAATGGAATTTTTAATGTGCATATTGTACAATATTGTTATGTGTACGTTGGTGACAATCTCCACGTTAATCAAGAATTTAAGCAACAGCATAGTTTTAGCATAAACGTATGGATAAGAGTATCTACTTGGGCCTGTGGAGTTGCCTACTCATTTAAATGGTGCTGGTTACTTATATTTCCTGCAAAATGTTTTACCTGATCCGTTAGATGATTTGCCTTTAAATTTTCGGCAAGACTTATGGTTTTTATATGACGGCTCGCCTACTTTAACAGGAATGTACGAGACTGTGTTAATAATAACTACGAAGACCACTGGATTGGAAGAGGCAGTCCAGTTGCTTGGCCAGAGGTCACCGGATTTTAATCCTTGCGAATATTGTGTTTGGGTATACATAAAAGCATTTATTTATTCCATTCCGATACAAAATCGTGCACAACTCTAGCTAAGGATGCAAGATGCTTGCAACGAATTAAGAACTTTAAAATTTTTGCAAGAATTCGGCGTTTTCTAAGCAAAATGACAAATTTATGCATAGAGACTAATGGTCATCGATATCGAGGCATCTTTTGTAACTATCTACTTCCCATACTTGTTTTGTTCTTGTGTTAGTTCCGTTTCATCGTAATAAACAGTTTGTTTTTGAAGCCCTTTAAATAAAATTTTGTTTTAATTTGATTTTTTGCTTCTTTTTTCAAACTTTCTTTACGAATTGTATGCCGCATTCATTTAAACAAAAGATAAGTTATAAAATTAATTTAGGTACGTACCTACCTATTAATTTAACTTTCATGACGAAAAAACGAAACATTTTCCGAATACCTGAAAATTTAATAATCTACTATGACGAGTACTTAAAAGTTACAGACAAAAAAGTTAAAATGCGTTAAAATAACCGTTAACCTACCCAAAACAAGCGCCTATGACCGGTACTAGAAATTCGCAATTAATGGAATCGATTCAACTCTGGATATTAAATAAACGTACCAGTTTTTTGGTTTTTCTAACTAGAAGCATTCTGGAGATATTAAAAAAAACTAATTACAAGGCGCCATCTTTAAAGAGCTCTAGCTAACTTAGGAAGCATTTTCGGACTAGGTGAATTGGGTTAAATTGTCTTAAAATTATCTGAGGAATCTCAGGTGTTTGTCAGGAGATTCCTCAGATTCATTTATCAGGAGAGTTTCTAGACACCCTGTATATTGTATTTCAAAAGAGACGCGTTTTAAATATTTTCCCACAAAATATGTAGTATATAAACTTACAGTCGAATGTTCAAGGCTTTCCAAGTAATTACTTATTTTTTAAAATTAAGTAATGGAATAGTTTTCATTACAGTTGTAGTAAAATAAAAGTTATTCGTATATATTTATATGGAATCGTCTAAATAGTATGACGTGTGAAGAATATAAATTTTTTTTAGACATTCAAGCAAATGCTTTGAAACGATGTTATTTTGTAATATAATTATGTAAAGGCTGTGAAACATATTTTTTTACGATAGAATATTCTGGATGATAAACCTAATTTGTATAATTAACCTAAGTAATACATTTATCTACCCTCTTTCTACTCACTATAATACTATACTAAATATTAAAGATTACTAATTTTAATAATTTTTATATTATTACGCTATTTGCTGATTTTATGTACAGTATATCCATGTCCAGTGTATTCCATTTGAGTCGAACTTCGATGAGTCGAAAATCTCCAAAATTAAAAAAAAAAAATGTTTTGTTTTGCCCTCTTTTTAAGCCCCAAAACCTCCATTACTTAAAATCTCAACCCTCTATTAGTCGAAATAATTAGCAAGCCATTTTGGTACATATTTTCTTCTATAACTTAAAAAATTAAATTCGGCCTTCGTGTCTCCAATATAGCGATGTTTTGTTTTACAACCTTTACAACTCGACTATTTGAAAGTTAGTATGAACTTTGAAGATAGTTAGAAGAAAAATAAGTTACCGACTTTAAGAATTTGCTGACAATATAAGTACACCATTGTTTTTTAGAAAACAATTTACGAGTATACAATAAATAGGATTACCATTTGCGGAATTTTTGACTCACGTTGACACGTGCTTGCTTGCATAATATTGATTGAAGTTATACTTCTATACGCGCGCTCTACGTTGGAAATTTGTACGGGAGTGAATCGGTGAAATCATTACATATGTAAGATAGTGAGTAAGAGAGAGACAGAAGATATATTTTCTCTCTCTTCCTCTCTCGAGAATAAAAACGTTATATATATATATATATATATATATATATATATATATATATATATATATATATATATATATATATTATATATATATATATATTATATAGATATAATATTTATTAATATTACTATTTATGTGATATGTTTTGTATTATTTATTAAATGTTCATAATTATTTTAGACTTTTGCATTTCAAAATAATAATCTCAATAAATCACTGTATGACCGAGAACTGTCAATTTTAAAATACGTTTGTGTCATGTCTAATTGGCAAATATTTTACGTGTTTGGTTCATACGCTGGTGTAAGTGAGTTCGAATCCCAATATTAATTTCCTTTTTTATTTTTGAACTATTTAAAAACCCCACGTTAATTTTATTAAATATATGTAATATACGCAAAAATGCTAAATTTTAAAATAAAATGAAAATTTACAACATATTCCGAGTTGTTGGTTTTTGAAGTCATACTTCTAGACGCGCGTTCGACTTTGGAAATTTGCACGGAAGTGAATCGAAAATTTGCACGGAAGTAACAAGCCTCGTTAGGCATGTTAAATTATAAATTAAAACTAGTAAATATCTCAAGAAAGTTCAAATGTGTACTTATATACACAACAAACAACAATTAAATATTGTATTTATCAATGTCAGATAAATTGACAGTTGTATCACCAAACAACTGACGTATGTTGTCATTTCTAAATACTTATGAATATTTCATTTTAATTAAATTTGTATTAATATTATTATCATGTTAAATTAAACATATGGGTAAGTAAGTTATGTATACTTACTGTCATGTTTAAATACTGATGAATATTATTTATTTAATATCTTAGCATTTTTAGAATCGGAAACATTTATTTGTTATTATTTCCACTGATTGATTTTTTTTATTTTTAATTATTAGCGTACTTATTTATACAAAATGGTATATTAAATTAATATTAAGTACATTGTTTCTTTTGTAAACAACTGACCTAAATTTGTTTTAATGGAATCTTAGGTTAGAGTTTTAAAATATTCGAACTATAATCGTAATACACATCGAATAATTAGCCGTGATCGCCTAGTGGACTATTTATAGTTGTTCGGATCCCACGTTGTGGCAGTGGTAACCCAGGTTCGAATTCTGGTTACGGCAATGTGCTAACATGTCACGGTGAGGCAATTTTTTGTTTGTTTTTTGTTAAAAAGTTGTTAAAAAATTTAAAAATAATAATTACTGTGTTTAAAACAATAAAATGTATTTTGAACAAATTTTTACAAACTAGTGTATTTAAAAAATACTCTAACCCGCTCCAAAAAAAAATTGAAATTGTTTTGAAAAAATTGTTGGAAACGAAAAATTCGATAATAGGGTAGGATTAAAAATGATACTTTTGTTTATCTATATATCTATCATCAAACCCAGAATAGAGAGAAATTTGCCATATTGATCGCCAACCTCAACCGGTTGGCCTAAATTCTACTATATATGTATTGCAAGCCATGAGAATGGCTAATAAAGCTTGGCGAAGTATAACTACGACTACCATAAAAGACTGTAATGTAGACTGTGGTTTTCCATTGTCGTCAACAGAAGAAGCTGAAACCGAACATTTCTATATCACCTCCTGAAGAATGAAAAACAGTGATATCTGAATCAGGAATATTCTTTGAGGACTTGTGATGCGAGCCCAAAAGCGTATTGTCAGATGTATTGCAGGTGTTCCGTATGGTTGATCTTGTAAAAACCTATTTAGAGATTTAAATATATTAACAGTGTATGGAATTTACATTTTGGAATTATTGATACTAACTATTTTATGTAACAGTGATATTCACTCACACAACACAAGAAATAAGAGACAGTTTGTAGTACCCTATCGACATTTAGAAATAAGTAGGAAGTCATCTACTGTCTCTGGTTTACTACTGTATAATCAACTTCCTCAAAAATTTAAAAACATTCATTCAACTACAGCTTTTAAAAACCAAGTCAAAGAGTACCTATTGACCATGTGTCCTTATACATTAGGTGAATATTACCAGAGTGTATCTGTAATTGCCCAAGCTGCAACATAACCAAATTTAATATTATTTTAATTATATTATGATGTCCATATTGTACGTTTTATATGTATTTTAATGTTTTAAATATTTTTAGTGTATTGTTTTCATTTTTTTGTAATGACTTTATAGTGATTTATATTATACTTTGTAATTATTTAAAATTTATATTTATAATTTTAGTTTTGACTTGCTGTAAACCTTGTTGTAACTTACAGTCAAATAAACTATCTATCTATCTATGAGGAACTTATGAGTACTGGGACATTATCTAATGACAAAATTATCTATACAGTGGCTCTGGACACCGATACTAATAATTTAGACATAGAAGGCTTTAATAATACTAAATGCGCTCCATGAGTTTTCATTAAAGAGGCAAGATCAACATTAAATACTTTACTGAACTCTATAAAGTAATCCAGCAACTTTGAACAAGAACTTTCTGGACTTTTACTACAATTTTTTTATTTTAAGGATGTTGATTTATAATAATTAAAATATCCACAAGGAAAATGAAATTCCTTTAGTTGGCTGTATATCATGAATCACAAAAGTTTTATTTAGAAATCCTTTTTTACCTGTTTAACTGCTTGGAAAACAAAAACACGACACACAAAGATCATTTTCTTGATTTATTATTATTTTTTATTAAATCAATGTTCAATGTACCAGTTGCTACTTATCTTTTCTCTTGTTTATTTGGTATTCAAAGTCCTGTCGTATTATTAGGGTGTGTTTGGAATGATTTTTTTTTGCGGAAAAAGGTATATTAGTAATTATATATGTCACTATTTAAAATCTACGACATTCAATCACACTAGATGACACTGATCTTTTTATAATTGTGAAAGTGATGTATTGCTTTTGGTCTAGATAATTTTAATTTTCCAGTTTCTAAGCTTCTTCTCTTTTTTTAAATGCAATCTTTTAAATTAGATAATGCCGTTATATGATCTTTATTAACAACCAGGGTTATGGTATTATTTAAAAATATAAAGTATTCACTAAAAATCGATGTAACACTTCCATAGCAAAAATGAGTGAAATAATTCATGTTTCTGGCGCTAATATTACTATTGTAGGTGGTCGCTGTAATGAATACTATTTTTAGTCAAAGTATCAGTATATTTTAAATACTAATGAGTGATATTATCCCCGCACAAATTTGCATTCATTAAATGACAATGTCAAAAGTAAATATCTCCTACCGCATAAACGTGACCCAAATCAAACGTACAAGGATGTACTGACGTTTCTTAGTACCATTTTAATTATTATCGTAATAATAGTAAATTAAAAATGCAAAAAGTTATTATGTTGTTTGTTACCACCCATGGACTTCCGCAATTCTTAATACTTATTAATAAGTTGTTAATACATATCCTATTTTATTTTTTTTCCTATTACTAATGTGTTTGTTTTATAACTGTAGCCTCGACGTATTATTTTGTTATGGACAAGGCAAAAAGCTCGGGTTCGTTAGAAAAAATATTCCCATGAGATTTTTTTGCATAATCACTTTCATAAGATTACCCCAAAAAAGGTTCAAGAGATCGCCCAGGCAAAATGTTCAAATTTTTTTTTTAAGCAAATCGTAACCAATAATTTTTCGGACCGGACATTTTGTTTTAATTTTCTAAATCATTGTGAAAAAAAGAGGTCTCATGTCATTTTTTTCTATAGTTGATCGTCTTCGAGTTATAAATAATTTAGAACTAAAAAAAAAAAAACAAAATGACGATTTTCAAGGCTCAAAAACACAAGAAAATAGTATTATTTTTGAAATCATCGGGGTCAGCGCCCGATGAAATTTCTAGGTTTATTTTATTTTAAAACATTGTTTTTTAATTGATTATGAAGCGCGAATGGCAGGGCGGTCGCTCATTTATACAGACAAGGCTTGAACTTGAATTGAGGTCCTTGGTATATTTGAGCCTTGAAAATCGTAATTTTGCTTTTTTTTCAGTTTGTGTACTATACTGCTCTACTAAGCCGAAAGGTCCTATCTACCAAATATGGTATTTTTACAAAAATGCAGTTAAATCTAGTTTGCTGCGCCATTTGTAATACTAATGATATCAGACTGTAATTTTAAATGAACTTGATTTGTGTATACAGATCACGACATTGTTTTATTGACCATACAACACAATGGCAATCGCTGTGACATGTTACACGTTTCCACCTCTATATCCACGTCACAGTAGGTACGCATTGTCTTTATTGTCACATTGACATTAAAAATTTCAAACCAAGTTCTGAAAGAATAAACAAATAATTAATAAAGTATTTGATTTATTTATTGTTGCCTTTGAAAATGGACCCCCACCAAGTGTTACAACAGTTAAAAATACCATTACACATTTTCAAACTTCGGGATGTGTAAACAGTTGTAAAAAGTGTCATGAAGGTAATGAACCACTTGTTAGACCTGTTGATGAGCAGCGTCAAAACAGGGATATTGATATTTGTGCTTTTGTGGAATCTAGTGAATCCTTCAATAGTGTACAAATTGCTTGAAAAGTTAACGTGAATGCTCGAACTGTTCAGCGAGTTCTCAAAAGGAATGGGCATCACTGTTTTAAGGTACAACCAACACAAGAACTGTTTCCGGAAGATAACTTTAGGCGGATGGAGTTTTATGAAATTATCTTAGATAAACAGAATAAAAATGTACAATTTTTAAAAAATATTTTATTTTCTGACAAATCTTCATTTTCATTACATAAAAAACACAATCCATCCGTTGCAAGCTATTATTCCCGGAAAAATAAGCACCTAAGTGTTGCAGTGCGAACGCAGCATCCGCAAAAGTTAAATGTTTGGACTGGGATGTTCGGCGATCATATTATCCGTCCATTTTTTATCGATGAAAACCTAAACGGGTCCAAATATTTACAACTTTTACACAATGAGATCATTCCGGCAGTTCGACGCCTTCCCGTTAATTTTCAGGAGGTTTATTTCCAACAGGATTGGTGTTCGGCTCACAACTCTAGAGGATCACAACTATTGACTTCCTCATTCAAACGTTTCTGATCGACCAATAAGTACACGTGGTACAATTAAATGACCCGCTAGATCCTGTGACTTAGCGCCTAACGATTTCTTTTTTTTTTTTGGAGTTTTCTCAAAGAAAACATTTATAGGCATCAGTTTGAAAGGGCCACAAATCTATTCGAATTAAGAGCAAAAATACTTCATTTCTCTGAAAGCATTACACCAGCCCTACTTCAAAATATGAGGAGAAATCTGTATGACAGATTTCGTTACTGTTTAGCACAAGGAGGTGAAATATTTGAGCCCTTAATTCATTAATCTGCTTTCCTAATTTTTATTTTTTGTTAAGTATATTGTACGAAGTTTGTAGATTCTTAATTAGGTAGTATTTTTTATGTTTAAGTTTGGAAGAATTTTATTGTTTTTTTTTTACTTAAAAGTAAAAACGATTCTTATTCTGATTTTTTTTCTTCTTTCTTGTCTTATTGTTATAAGCTTTGTCCATAAAATTTGTACAATTGTCAGTGATAATAAAGCATATTACTTATTTACTTACTTATTTATTCGTATTGCTATTAAGGCTAAAAAATAACCAGAAAATTAGTTTTAGAGCAATATAATAGATATACTCTAGAGATGGGATTGCAATAAATCTTAATTCCTATGGTCAACAAAACAATGTCGTTATCTTCTGTATACAATTTATTGGATCATTCACGGAAGTAATTAGTTTAAAGATTACATGAGTTTTGACAGGCAGGACGATTTAGCTTAGGATTTTATTAACAATCTCAGATAGGACAAGATTTTTTATAACGAACTTTTATTGCACTTATAACAAGACATTGTTTTACATACAAAAAAAACTTAATGTAGTCCTCTCTTCCCCTTAAAATTCTCCATTTTCGTCCTCTTTAGCTGCATCGCCTACCGATAATTCTTCCCAAAATTTCTCCTGTTAGCTGGAATTATAGCTTGGATGTTATTTAGCAAATATTGCTTTCTCCCTTGACAAATTCCTCGGTTAGATGTTTGTGGAGGTGGATGTGCCACACCAGTTTTAAACACACTTGTAGTTAAAAGATGCACCAAGAAGGTAATTACTTTTTTTCGAAGGTCAAATAATCTTACCAACATGTTTCCTTTTAAAAGCTATCGGACTTATATATGAAATAGCAGTGTTTTGTGATCACTTCCTAAATCTCTACAAAGAGTTAAATGCACTTTTCTTTATGTAAATCACTACTTTAATACACAACTTTAAGACAGCATTGAGTTTATTTGGAAGCGTTTTATTTTTCCCTTTAGTATTACGTAACAACTAAAATTTTAATACTTTTAATAGGTAAGATTTTGATATAACTTAACATTTAATTTCATTATTAAAGCAAGGTGATTATTTCAAATTTTTTTTTTAACAACCAAAAATTAAATGAAGAAATTGAGTAAATATATCTGTACAACTTCAAAATAACATTTTAACTGCCTTTTTTAAGTTAGTTTATATGGTTTTTAAAAGAGTATTCTGATTTATTTATATATATACAACATGTATTTTTGTTGTATATCCAAAATATATCTTTAGGGTATCAATAAGTTTGTTCTCTACCAAGTTTCCTATCCCATTTAACTTTTAATAAACTCTGTTATGTATAATACCTGTAAATGCAAAGTCGAAAATTCTGCAACGCCCTCACACGTATCACGACCCACCATCGCTCCAGAAAATCCTGAATCCCATCAGGACCTTAGAATGAGAATTTTCCTTTTTCGTTCCTGCTATTTCAGGGACGGTTGATTACTGTTTTTTTGAAAGGTATAGAAATTTATTTATTATGATATTCGTATTTTTTATCTAAAATAGAAATTGACGAGAAAGAGGTGTTTAATTAAATGTTGAATGTGTGTGGATATTAAACTAAAGAAAAGTTTGACATTCTTTAGTTAGAAAAGATAATAATCTATCTACATACTATGTTGTAGTGCATAACGTAAAAAGAGTTGTAAGTATTATAGTAACAGTCATGATCTCTTAAAACATAAAACATTAAATAAATAAAGCTGCTACTGTATAGGAATGCTTACAAGAAGCGCTTTGATAGCAGAGAAAGTGACATAAATTGAGCCAAAATCATGTATTATGTATATAGAATGGACCAAATATTTAATTCTTCGGCGGGCAACCTTTTAAAAATCACAAGAGTGGATGCGCGGCGATAATTTGTGCCGCAATTAGAAAAGTGTATAAACAAGTTTATAAACGTTAATGTAAGTTCTTAATAATCGTAAATTTAAGGTAGTTAAATCAAATCTTTTTTTTCAAATGAGTACAAAAATAAAATATAATTCTATATATATATATATATATATATATATATATATATATATATATATATATATATATATATATATATATATATATATATATATATATTCCATCTCTCTCTGTTGTCCCATTCTCCATCGTTTAGACCTCTCTTACTCATGGCGTCGTCTACTTCGTTCCTCCAGGATTTTCGGGGTCGTCCTCTTTTCCTCCTTCCTATGGGGCTCCATTCGGTTATTCTCTTTATCCATCTGCTGTCGCTAGTTCTTCTTACATGTCCATACCACTTTAGTCTTTTTTGTTCTATATATGTTAGTATGACTGTTTCTATTGATGTTCTTTGCTTTATTTCGTCATTCCTTCTTCTATCCATTCTTGTTACTCTGCAGCATCTTCGCAGGCATTCCATCTCTGTTGCTACTATCTTACTGCTGTTTTTCTTGTTTATGATCCAATTTTCAGCCCCATATGTCATAATACTTCGCACTAATGTTTTATAAATCTGTGTTTTTGTCTTCATATTTAGGTTTCTATCCCACCATACTGAGTTAAGTTGTCGGATTGCTGTTCTTGTTTGTCCTAAGCTTTGTGTAATTTCTTTCTCTGTTGTTGCCTTTTTCATGGTTATAAACCCCAAGTATTTGAATTTATCCTTTCCCTTTATTATTACGTTGTCATCAATCTGTAGATCTTCTATGTCTTCTTCACTTGTATATAGGTACTCTGTTTTCGCGAGGTTATTATCTAGGCCAGCCTTGGTATATTCTTCTTGTAGTTTCTTCATCATGTAGCTGAGGTCGTCTTGGTCTTGTGCAATCACTACTTGATCGTCTGCAAAGCTTAACGTATATAGGTATTCGTTCCGTACCGGTACTCCCATGCCTTCGCATTTTCTTTTCCATGTAGTCAAGGCTTTCTCTAAGTTTATTTTAAATAGGGTTGGAGATGTGGAACAACCCTGCAGGAGCCCTTTTATTGTGGTGAAGTCTCCTATGATTCTTGTTCCCATTTTAATGGATACTTTATTTTCTTTATACAGAGCTTTTGTAGCTTCTATGAGTTCCGTCTGTATTTCTAATTTGTACATTGCCTCCCATAGTTCTGACCTTAGTACAGAGTACAGAGTCATACGCCTTTCTTAAGTCCACAATTGCCAAATGTATATCTCTATTTTTTGCTTTTTTTTTCAACAGTTGTTCCAGTGTGTATATGTGGTCTATGCATGATCTTCCTGCCGTGAAGCCTGCCTGATCCTCCCCGATTTTGCCTTTTATCGCTTGCTCTATTTTTTCTCGCAGTATCTTCCCATATAATCTTCCTATTAATGATATTACGCTTATTCCTCTGTAGTTTTCGCATCGTTTTCTATCTCCTTTCTTAAATATAGATGTCATATATGCCCCCGTCCATTCCTTTGGGAGCTGTTCTCCATTTATGGCTTTCTGAAATATCCATTGTATCATCCGGTGTAATTTTTTTGATCCGTATTTTATAAGCTCAGGTGAGATGCCTTCGTTCCCGGTGCTTTCTTATTTTTGATTGCTTTTATGGCCGTTCTCATTTCCCTATCTGTTATCTCTATTTCTTGTTGTGGGGATCTGCTTCGTCTTCGCCTGTTTTCTTTTCCAATGAATTGTGGTCTTTGTTCTGTTAACAGTTCCTTGTAATAGTCCTTCCATTCTTTGTCCTGTATATTTATCAATTTAATTTTTTCTTTTGAGTTTTGTTTCAATCCTCTCAGTACTTGCCATGACTCCGAAGTTCTACAAAACGAAATACAATTCTACAACACAATAAATGTCATTTCTAAAAAAAGTAATATTTTCTCCTAATCATTCTCTTCCTCCATTTGAGTAAGCACACAAATTTGGTAGGACGTAGTCTTCGTAATTTTCCCCTTGCATACAAAATGTTTCCATACATTGCTGTTTGCTTCCATAGAAACTAAATTTTTGAAATTCTTTCTCCGGATTATTTTCAATCGGTGTTGTGTTTGTCTAGATTTGTTTTTTCAACCTCACCTTGTTTTGCACTGCCAAAGTCCACTATATTCTCGATATCTGACGAATTATCATCCAACTCTTGTAACTCAGTGGTCGTCCAATAATTTTCAGAATTTTGAACCTTAAATTAAGAAAACCGCACTATATAACAAACTAACACATTAATTTCTTGTAATTAATGCTTTACTCAAAGATCTTAGACTACTGTTTATCACAAAAAAACACGTGTACTAAATAAAAGGTAATAAAACCAGATAAAATTCACAGCTATTTTTACCTACATCTTCGGGCGCGCTGCGCCATGGAATGCTGTCAATTCAACACCTATTACTTCATCGCCTCACTAACACCTTTTTCTTAGGGTGCCTGTCCGTTACGAACGTTGGCGTTCATTCTGGCTATGATGACTTTGTTGGTTGCTATACGAAATAGCTGTGTTGAGGTATTTCTATACCACGCTCTCAGATTAGCAAGCGAGGATATTCTTCTTCCTCCTGGGGCCCTTTTATTTTTAATTTTACCTTGTAAAATGCATTGGAGTACCTCATATCTGCCTTGATTTCTCATTATATATCCCAAATACTGTAGCTTACGGCCTTTGCCTACTTCTTCATTGGTGACTTTGTCCACGGTATTTTTAAGATCCTTCTATATAATCATAGCTCAAAAGCCTGAAGTTTTAATATAGTTTCCGCCTTCAATGTTCACGTTTTTACTCCGTACAGAAGCACTGAGTACACGTAACATTTAAGGAACCTTATTTTTGTTGCTAGGGTGAGTTCATGGCTCTTGAACACAGAGGGCATAGTCAAGAATGCACTTTTTGACTTTCCGATGCGACATTTATTCTCTTGGGTATTGTCCCACGGCTCATTAATTTTAGTTCCCAAGTAGTGTACTATGAGACACGTTTAATTCTCATTTGGTTCACATACAGATTTGGTCCAGTTATGTTTTCCTTGCTGATGATCATTATTTGGTTTTGCTGGTATTTCAAGCCATATTCAGTCCATATTTCAATTAATATTCAGTCCATATGTTCTACTTGTTTCCGTTATTTTGTTCATTATTTTATCCATAATCAGGTTGGACCATAGAGGATTCAAGGAATCTCCCTGTCTTATCCCATTCCAGCTGTAATATTTAAGTAAGTTTTGCAGCCCTTCTATGGTATTGGAAAATACTATTGTATCATCTGCATGCCGCAGGTTATTGTGCTTGACTCTATTTATTGAGATACCTCCATCAATATCTTCTAGAGCCTCTTCCCCAAGTACAGATTGAATATAAGTGGTAAAATTATGCTGTCTTACTCCCATTAAAATTTTGTTCTGATCTGTATATTCTCTATCTATTCGGAGCACCGCTGATTGATTCCAATACAGGTTAGTTATTATTTTTAGATCTCTTCCGTTAATCCCTGTCCTCTTCAGCACTTCCATCATTTGTTCATGCCTAACTCTATCGAAAGCCTTCTTGTGGCGTGAATCGGCGTGAACAGCGTTCACAAATCCAAACTAACTGGGCGCAATTTATTCCTCGCATTTCCGGTAAATTCTTTTGTGGATGACTTTTAAAAACAGCTTCAGCAGATGGCTCATTAGGCTTATGGTCCTATAGTCTTCACAAACTTTTGCTCCTGATTTTTTGGGCAATGGTACGAACTCCGATTTGAGCCACTCTACTGGTATTTTGCCTGCCTTGTATATTTCATTAAATATTTCAGTTACTTTTATTTGTTCTGCATCTAATACCTTCTGCAGGAATTTCATCAAGTCCCAGTGCCATGCCATCCATCATCTGTCTGACGGCTGAGGTCACTACACCCAAATAATAAACCGACGCGGTATGTGCGTCCTAAGTTGCCCAATATGGTCATTTAAGAATAGAACGGACGAAGTGGATGTAACTTTTAATAATAATTTACGCAATCTTGAAATTAGTAAAAAGGCGGTATAAAGTATCGATAAAGTACCGATAGCACGCTCGCCGAAGTGTTAAATGGAGGAGGCAACGGCGTCAGTATTAAATATTAGAAATAGATTGGTGATACTGAAAGACAAACCGCCAACAAAAGTCATCTAAAACAATAGCAAGTATGTTGCTGCAATTCTGGCAACTAAAGGAACTTCCTCTGTATCAGGTTTTGATCAATTATCACGAACATCGTTGTTTGTTTATAGTGCCTGATAAAAACTGGTATGCGGAAGGTATTGTAAAATCTAGGGACATCTTCTTTAAGTCTTTCCACTTTTTGTCGCTTATTTTTAGTGTGCTTTTACAGGCTTCCATAAACGTAGTTTTTTTTGGGCGTCCCCGACTTTTTGTATACTTTGAACAATCTACCTCAATAAACTCCTAATTTTATAAAACACTTTTTAGCAGACAGCTCATCTTTATCCAGGTTATAGTATTAAAACTAAAAGAATCTGAAGAAAATGTTTTAAAATCGAAGACATCATCAAGCATAATGTTTTTCACAATGAAAAGTCGTGGTATTACACGCGAATCCCATATCACTTGTGTCCAATCTTCTGGCGTATAAACAGGTACATACTTTTAATTCATTTCAATTTGTGAGTTTATAGAGTAGCACTTCATTTCGGTATGCCCTGTTTCAAAAAATTGATGGTCAATTGATCTTAAAGATTGTTGATTGAACATCATTTGAACAGTAGTAATTCCAATTTGGGGCATTACGTTGTCATAAATATACAAATCAATTTCATTTCCTCTTATTTACCTTCGATTTCGTCCCAGAGATAGCAGGTAACCTCCTGATTCTCCAGGTTGTATACCGTAAAATTATAAACAGCAAGTTTTATTAGATAAAAGATTTACCCCACACTGCCATTTGGCATAGTCAAAACCGCTTGGAGATCAAAAATAAAGAATAACATTCCTGAATCCTCTTTTGCTAAAGATTTGTCATAGTTTGGAGCCTCTCTAGCTGCTTCCTTCTTTTCCAAATGACCTTTGTATTCCAACTCTAGTGCGTTTCTCACTTCGTCCTGTGTTTTTTATGCCAGGCACTTCTTATATTGATCTTTCTTAGGTCTAAAAAATCTAATTTATATCTATTGAAAATGTGTCTATAGTGTCTCCAATGTTTTAGATTTTTAGGTGCACAGACATTATTAAACATTCTGTACATAATGGGTATATTTAAAGATGAGTCCACATATTTGTTAAAAGTCTTATTGCACCAGTCTTACAGCATCTTTTTTCAATTTGTTTGAATGCGAGTGCTTCCCGCGACTATCCTTTTTGAGAATTCCACCACGTGAGCGCTACTACTGAGGAAGTACTAACGAGGGCCAACAAAGATAGAAAATTGCTAAAGACTGTTAAACATCGGAAAATGGCTTATCTGGGACATATAGTAAGGGGAAGTCGATATAAAATATTACAACTGATCCTTAAAGGTAAAATAGAAGGAGAATAGAAGTAGAGGTGTAGGAAGAAAACTGGTCTTTGGTTAAAAAACATTTGTGAATGGACTGAGATATCAAATGCAGGACACTTATTCCATGTGGCAGAAGATCGAGAAGCCGTCGCAATGGTGATCACCAACGTCGGATAACTCTGATATGGCACGTGAAGCAGAAGAAGAAGAAGAGCGATTCTTAATAGAACTTCGTAGAATGAAAGCGTGAATGAGTGACATCCGTGAATTTTCCAAATTTCGTATAGTGCATTTCTTTGGCTTTTGTTGAATGTGGTTAAAACAAATTGCCTTCGATCATCAGAACATCTTAAACTGCGAAATTCTTGATAAACCTTAAGTTGTTCCTGCTTAATAACCTAATCTTTACATTTATGCTTTGGCCTTGCTAGACACGGAACTGGTAAAAGAGATGGTGGTGGTTTTGGAATTCCTCGATGCCCAACGTTTGATTTCTCTTTAAGCCCTTCATCTTTCCGAATATTTCGCTGTCACAGCTTTTCATTTCTTCTTTTGTTCTTAGATGTATTATTTTGATACACTGTCACAATAATATCGCTGGGATTTTCAACGAAAACACACTCTGAATCAGTTTCCGAAGAAGTCCCGTCTGAGTGAAAATTACCTGGGTTCATAGTTATCAGATGACGAGTAATCTAAATCTTCTAAAAGTTCATCTTCAGCAATGGGCGGAAAAACTTCCGCATGAATTTCCAATTCCGCGCATGAGCTTGTTGAAAGCAAGTCAACTAAAAGTAAATTAAATTAAAATTAAAATTTAAACGTGTATTTATATCAGTAGCTGAAATTATGGGGAGTGTGGTTTAAATTTAAACAAAGCTGGTAAAAATACCTAACCAGAAAACAAATGTTTGAACTTGCACAGTACGTATACGAACGATGCATATAATATGAATATAAAAATTTCGAATATTCAATGGTCTATCTATACTATACAAGGGTATAAAAATTTTAATCACCGTCAAATTTACCTGCAGCATTTGATGAAGGCTAAATTGATAATCATCTTTATCCTCTAATACTCGGCCATCGGAAATAAATAGAACAATTTCATCAAAGCCAGATCTCCACTAAAAATTTTAAAGCGAGTTATTTTCACAAATATTCTTAGAATATTTATTGTTTTACGTTTTCAATTGCGGCTCATTTCCGTTATTTTCTTTGCGCGGGATATCATCTTCCTTGAGTCTCACAATCGCGAACACTTTTCCACCGTAAAGACTGTATATTAACCAGTCAAAATCACTTTTCGGAACACTCGTGAATGTGTAGGCAAATGCCTCGTTGCCCGTACCCATAGGCAAAACCACTGTTGTTGTTTTATATTTGATTTTGGTTAAGTCGAAAGCAGTTTCGTTTATTACAGTTTTAAAATGATGCCAGCGATCCTCAATATTGTGAAACTCTTAGTTTTCTTTAAATTTATTTTCCAAGCTAGGATTAAAAAGGCTGAGCTAAAAGGACAACTGTAATCTACGAATGAGCCAGAATAGGTGGAGTGGAAGGGTGGTTAAGCGCCCACTCATATTGAACATAACCTAATCTAACCTAATTACGCTTGTGTAAGTCGGCTCAATATAGATGAACTGCGTTACAAACGCATGTTTTTGTATATGAAATAATTTTACTTACTACTAAACTATATTCCAATGATATTTATGAAGATATAATTAATAGTTGGCATATTAAAATGTGGTACTAAAAAAAATTATTAATGATTTATAATTTGTAATCAACTTATTTTTATAAATATCCCAACTGCACAGCATAGTTAAACAGGTGATTGTTTTCAATCGCCACTACGCACCTGGCACCGGCCCTTTTTCATTTTGTCGTCTCTTCGTCCTTTCCTTCGTTTTTTGGTTGATTTACAGGGCGCTACAATATGCTTTTGCTCCATTTTGTTCCGTCCTATCCTCTTCCCATGTTTTCCATGACAACTCATAACAATAAAACTTTTCTTCTCTGTTTTCCCGCTGAGAGCTGTTGCGTTTCGCTTCTCACAAAAGTTGAAAGCGACAGAGAGAGAAAGAATGGGATCTCCTGGTTTTTATATTATGGATCAGCCGCATTTCCAAAAGCAAATGTTAGTTTGATGGTCAATTATTTTGGTAAGCAGATACCAGTTTTTTTTTAAATAACTTTTAACTTGTGAATTTAATTGATATTAAAAAAAATTAAATTAGTTATAACATGTTAAAATTTATTAAAAATATATTTAAATAAAAGTAAAATATTTTTAGCTGTTTCAATTATAATGAATATTTCTCAGGTAATCTACTTAATTAAAACCAATTGTAAGTATTAACTCCTTCTTAAGTTATTACTTGAAAACATTTTGACCCAAATATACATATCAAAAGTATCTATAAAACACAACCTTTTTTTCTCCTATACACATCAATTTTGATTGTTTTTTAAAAACTGACATACATTTATAAGCTTGATTCGTCATTTACGAATTAATCTTAATTTCAATATAATATGATTTTACTATGATGAAATATTTATACAAAAATTTAGAAATGCGCTAATTTATTGGAAATTTGCAACATAAAATTCAAGTTAAAACATTAAAATTTAACAACAAATATATTCAATAATCTGTGTTTCCCCAGCAGCATTAATTACAACTTGACATCGCCTTGGCATGCATTAAAATATCAATTTTGTTTTCAGGCAATAGGAGTAACTCATGTGTAAGACAATTTTGAAGACCTTGTTTAGTATGAACACTGTGCAGAAGAGAAGCAATCCGTCTCTGAAACATAATGTTATACATGCTCGATGGGATTAAGATCTGGTGATCGTACTGGCCAGGGTTTAATATCAAGTCAGGACCTGTAGCAGTGACAAATGAAAGGACAACGGGTTTTAAGATACGATCAATATATTGGTATTGATTTAAAGTGCCTTCCACAAAATCGGGAAGAGTTCGATAATGGAAAGTTATTCCAGCCCACATCATAACTTTTTGATCACTCTATGGACAAATACCCTATCTGAGTCTCTCTTGTCTACCAGGTCATCTCCAAACTCTCACTCTTCTTGAATCAGGGTAGACAAAACCTAGCTTCATCTGTGAGTAACACAGAACTCCATTCTTGTAAGCTCGACTACACATGTTGTTGTGGCCACCGTAATCTGAGTCCACGATTTAAATGGCCTGACATGGTAAACCTCAATGGACGTCATGTAATCTATTCCTCAAAGTTTGATATCATACACTAATGTTGTGTGTATTTTCTAGGCCCCATAGAGTTCACCTGTAAATAAATGCACATTTCGATGAGCTAATCCTCTCACAGACCGATTCTGTCGAGAAGTAGTTGCATTGACAATCTCTATGTCTTTCAGCGACATTACCAAATTGTTTATATCGACGACACAATCGCTTAATCACGCTCCGAGACACGTCAAAATATCGTAACATCAGCCTGTCATTAGGCTTAATGATATTCATAGCACTTGCCATTTAAACATGTGTTAAATGCCGACGCTTCATGAGTATCGGTGCGTCAATTGTCTTGTTTTAGTAAAATATATTATAGTAAATACAAACTATCTTTAAAATTTGAAGCACTTTTTAATTAGTGATTGATGCAATCAGTCATACGAATTTGATGATCTGTCACTTTTGCCTTGACAAAACAGTTTTGAAAGTTTTGAAATCGAATGGTATGTCTTAATAAAAAAGTGTTAAGTTTTTGAGAGTTTAAGTTTAAGACAAAATCTGACCACGAGTTTAATCCAGAAACAGGCTTCAAAGTGCTGTATAGATGTCAGAAGGGCCTAAAACTAAACAACTTGGAGCAGCTGCAAATTACAAAATCAATAAGGAACAGCAACATAATGACATTGAATACGTAGTTGAATCTAGAGTTTACTCCTGCGTATTCTATCTTACGTTAACTTACGTTATACCTCAACTTACCATCATTATTAATATCCTGGATGCTTGATGTTTGTTAACATTTCATATATTTTATCTTCATAAGAGCCAACTACTACTATATATTTTACCCCTAGCCCCAAACCTAAAAATTAATAAAAATTATTATACTCCTTTGTTCGTCTGGATTATTAATCTAACTAATATACATTTTAGGTAGTCACATGTACTTTTACAACTCTTAGGTAATGACACACTAACCACATGTTAGAGTACATTGTTTCAATTTTCATTTTTTAGTTTTCTAGTGGATCTGTGTTTCTTACTTGATTTAGTCTTGTCTTTTCGATTCCCATCTTAAACATGCCCTTGAAAAAATTACTCACACACACCATAATGTGTTATCATATCATGGAAACTACTATGTACGCCTCGTACTAACTTATCTAAAAAATATCCTAATTCTGAGTTGTTTTGTTGATTTCTTCGTTGTTTTTAATATGTTTATAAGAGCCAAATACAATATCTGCAAGAGCCAAAAGAAAAAGCACTTAGACAGTGGTGTATACAAACTTAAATGAGGCGACTGCCCAAAAACTTATATCGGTCAAACTGTATAAAAATAACAAACGTATAGCAGAATATAAAAGGGCTTTCAATTATAGAAAAATAGACTCCACATATGCACTTCACCTTCTAGACCAGAAACATTCTTTTAATGACGAATTTCATATTATTCACAACCAAAATAAAGGCATTAAGCTATATTTATTAAAATCTATGGAAATCAACAAATTAAAAAATACAGACCTAATTCTGAATTACCAGCTTGAGACAAACAGTTCTCTTCTCCTCAACATATTCATTAAAGACTATAAAGTGTAAACACACACCAAAAATAAATCACTTAAAAAAGGCATGCTGCCGAAACAGCTGTAAGTGTTAATAAGTGTGATAAGAATTTATAATAAATTTTGTGGAAGATTTAAAAACAAAAGTTTTTAGTATTTAATTGTTATCTAAAATGAATGTCCATCAAGTAACGGTTTAATCCATCACTTATTAACATTTTGGTTCATTGAGCCTTCGCCGTTTGTGCTTTCCATTCATTTTGTCATATTTGGAGCATATGTGATATTACTTCAGATTTTATTTCTGGTAGATAACTGCTTTCTCTGTTATAAGAGTTTCTTTTTCTTGAACTAAGAGGTGAATGAGGAACGTAACCATTATGACTTCTAGGGCAGTTGTAGACGTAGTCAGGTTCGCTCTTGCTACCTTTAGTAGGAGCTTTTTTGTGCCTTTGTAAGCTGTTCTTTATATTTAACCATTCTCAAGGCTTCGTATCATATGGTGCGCTCTATAAGAAAGTAGAAATTACAATCTTAAGGTACATTCTTCTTTTGGGGGTACTTGAAACGCTGATGTTTTTCATAATTTTTAATAAGGCCGCTGCTCTTTCTTCTGCTCTATGGACTACTTTCTTTAAGTGTATTGTAAATCTTAGACCTGTAACAAGGTGAATGTCCAGATATTTAGCAGAGTACATAGGCTCTATCTTTGTACTACCTTTTACAAAAGTCAGATTTGGACAGACCCTAGGACCATTCAAAATCAGAATTTCTGTTTTTTCTGTTGCCAATTCAAGATCTCGCTTACTATCCATTTGCTGACATTTATAAAAAATGGTTGTATTGGCTTCTTTAAGGCCTTAAAGTATTATTTTTCATATATGCTATATAATAGAACAAAATATAATTCCTCAATAATGGAGATAACAAGTATCCTAATACCTCTCTTCAAAAAAGGAGACAAATCGGACCTGGAAAATTAGAGAGGATTTAATTTACTAAACACAACACTAAAATTACCAACCAAAGTGATAATAAATAAACTGAATGTAATTATAACACTAGCAGAAGAACAACAAGGTTTTAGGTCGGGAAGATTATGCACCGACGATATATTTATAATGAGACAAGTGCAAGAGAAATCAATAGAATACAATAAACCTGCATATCTATGTTCTGTGGACCTTAAGAAGGCATTTGACCGAGTCAAATTAAACGATGTTTTCCACTTACTGTACGCAAGAGAGATACCTCTAGGAATAATCAAAACGATCGAAAATATCTACCAAAACAACGCAATAAAAGTAAAAGTAGAAAAAGAACTAACCGACTCTATTGAAGCTGGCAATAAGATAAGACAGAGAGATTCCCTGGGTCCTCTATTGTTCAACCTGATTATGGATAAAATAATAAAAAAAAAAGTAAAAACTAAAGTAGGATACCAAATGGGAGAAAAACAACTTAAAATAATCTTCTATGCAGACGACGCAATACTACTCTCTCAAACTGAAGATGATTTACAACGTATGTTGCACCAATTTAATATAACCGGAGGAAAATGTAACTTGTTAATTTTCCCAAAAAAGACAAAATTCATGGATATAAGAAGCAAATTTACTAAGTTGTAAATTGGAGCTGGTCAGATAATAGAACAAGTGATGGATTTTAGATATCTAGGCATCACATTATCTAGCTACGGCTCAAAACTGAAGTGAAAGATCAAGTGAATAGAGCAAACAGAGCCGCAGGCTACCTGAATGAAACAATATGAAGAAGCAAAAATATCGAGAAAGAAACGAAAGGCAGAATTTACAAAACAGTCATCAGACCAATAATGACATACGCGGCAGAAACAAGACCTGATATAGAGAGGACAAAAAGGATGTTAGAAGCAGCAGAGATGAAAATACCTGAAAAATTGATGGTAAGACTTTATGAGACAGAGCTAGAAGTACAGTTATACAAAGTAGATGCAAGTTGGAGAACATCAAGAACTGGGTAAGAAATAGAAGAGTAGAATGGAACGATCATATAAGCCGAAAGACAACAAACAGAGTAGTAAAGGTGGCAAGTGACGGTTCTCCAATAGGAAGATGATCAGTAGGAAGACCACGAAAACGATGGAACGACAACTTACTAGAGGCACATTGAAAAACAGACAGAGTCACGTCTATATAAAAAGAAGAAGAAGAAGACGATGTATGCTTTAAATATGAATTAAAGACGCATTGATTCAGGTTGTATCGACCTCAAAAAATATTAATAAACGCAAAAAACTCGCAAGAATCCTTACATACCTAAAAAAAAACATGTTTTTTGGGGGTTTAAGGATGTTTCGCTTACTTTTTTAATGTCCTGAAGGACTCAGTCACTTCAAATTATATATAACCCATAAAAACACACTGATTTGATATACATTGACATATAATACAAATAGACTGATCGTTGCAACACAATACCGTCCCTCCAGTGCGACGACAGAGAAAACTGACGCAATGGACTGCGTCATGGACTACGTTAATGGACTGGGATTATCGACAACGTGACCTTCTTATTGATCATTTAGGTCACGTGATTGATAAACCCGACAAATCAGAAAGAGATGCAGAGATTGCGTGTCGTCAGTTTTCTCTGTTGCACTGAGGGAACGCGGCTCTACAGCAGCGCTCAGTCTATTTGTATTATATGTCTATGGTTTTGAAGACTATAAAATCGAGAAAATCGCCAAAAACTCATAAAAAACAGTTTTTTGGGTTTTTAAAAGTGGCGCCCTTATGAAAAAATCTGGAAAAAAACAAAAATACATTTTTTTACATAATACACAAAATAAAATTAGAACTGCAGCCATCCCCAAAAAAAAGCTATAAGTTTTTTTTTCGAAAAGAAAATGCATTTTTAGGTTTTAACCTACGGATCTATAAGAAATAGACAAGTTTTTGACGGGCTAAAATCACGCTTTTTTTTAGTTTTATTTTTTAATCGCGTAGAACGCCAAAAAAAATAAAAAAAAATTGAATTCTGGAAGTAAGGGCATTTTGCCTATCTTAACGGCGGGTACCTAATGAAGAATTTTATTCTTTTGGTTCTGAAATTATTTCCTTGTGGAATTTTGAGTTAACTACAATTTTTAAGGGGACATAACCATAATTACAGTTAAAAATACGCTTACTTGGACAAAGAAGTCAAAATAAACATATTTTTAATAGAAATTGTGGTAAATTATTATTATAGAGTAAATAATTTTACTTAATAAATACTTATACTTAATAAAAGTGAACCTAATGTAATTCGTAGGCTGTCACTTAATCCATTTCCACCCACAAATTTTAAACTTCCATCTAAATAATCCCTCCGAACTCAATCCGTCACTGGTTTTCCTCTTCGCTTTGTTTCGTACCAATTGGGAAAACTACGAGAAGCGACCTTTCACCCACGCTTTCTATTTATCCCTAACGTTTTTCACGTTTCTCATTCCTTCCTACGCTGCAAGCTGATGGTTTAAAGCTGCGACGTAATTTTCCAGAGATGACGCACGTTAAATTTTGTTACATCATGTGGACGACATCTACTTCCACGGAAAGTGCGCAGAGTTCGTTTGAACAGCTAGATTTTCTGAGAGTTTCGGAGAAAAGATGTTGATGGGCTATAATGTAAGTCTTTGAGTACATATAGTCATTTTAAGTACAAAATTTTATTACATTAATTTTTAATTTTCTCTTGTAAAATTTAGTATCTATTTCTCTATTAAAGAGTAATTAACAAGGCAAGAATTATTTGAGTAATTACCATTTTGTATTAAACCTAAGCTAACTGAAATTACCAGTAATTATCTTGGAATCAGGAACATATCCAACCATCTTTTATATATTTTTAAAAGCGTACCCGGAAGAGTTTCCTCATTAGTTTTAAAATATTTTCATCTTTTTACTGATTTTAAGCTGTCTTATATTGGCATGCTAAGCAATAAATTGTATGAAATTGTATAAATTATACAATTTTTTTGCAACACAGACTATATGTCATGAATACTCATTTTAAAAAAAGACTCCAAAGAAAGTGGACTTAGCAATCACCAAATGGCTTAAACAAGAACGAAATTGACTTTATTTTTAATAACATAAATATGCTGTTCAAGATATTTTGTTCAAGTGTCATTTTTATTTAAAAATCCTTTATAAAAGGTATAATAATATAAACGAACCCTTTCGGGCTACGTCTCATCACAGAACGTTTTTAGAATGACTATTTTATCATCAGTGTTTATCCTAAAATAAGTATTACCACTTAAAATAAAGCAAAGATTAATTTTGACTAGGGTTATTAAAAAAATGTGGTTTGATACTTACTAGGTTTAGATGGTTGAAGCCATGACATATCTGGGTAAAAACCCCTTAAATATAGTTAAATTAATTTTAAGTTACAATGTTGCTGATAATATTCTGAGATGTTTAAGTTATAAACGACATTTACTTCATGGCAACGCTGGGGTTGCTGGTCCTTAGACAAAGTGTCTATGAGGACTTGTTGATAACAACTGCTGAAAATCACGCATTAGGACGGAAGTTCTGACATACCTTTTATAAAGTATTTTTTAAATCTTCTGATGTCAAGATTTCTTCTCCTACTTCTGTTAGATTTGAGTTGACTTGTTGGATCACTTTTTGATGTATTTCTCATTTTCTTAATTTTGTATAATCAAACGTTGGTTTATTTTTAGGTATTACAATATTTTTGTACAATAGTAGATTGTGTAAAAAGATCACCTATTTAAAATAAGGTTTATTTTTTTCTAAAAAAAATTACAAAAATTCTGCGTACGTAATAACGTGATATTTTAGGTATTGTCGATGCAGCAGTTGTCACTTCTGCGGTTCTTAATTTTGTTTTATAATGATTTAGCGTTTTTTTTTAAGAAAATGGTGCTGTTGCCATGCTGAGGTTAGGTATGTATTCTGCATGCATGAAAACGTGACATGACTTGGCGGTCTAGCAGCACATGTCGTTCTAGTTGTTGTCTGAAGGTACCTCAGTAGTTCTCTAAAGATAAGGCGGAACTGCAGCTATAATGGTATTGAATAACTGTGTAGCATTCGTGAAATCATGTTAATTCTTATGTCGCTTTAGCAGCACATTTTCTACTGCTGTTCTTTAGTTTTCCAAAGACATTTAGGTAGTTTTCTGTAGACTTAAAACGATGCATGTATTTTTGACCACGGATTCGTTTTCAGTGCTCAAATATGCATTAAGAAAATGTATGTCTGTTATTTCAATGATAAATATTTTCGTTCACTTGACTGTGAAGTACTGCGCCAGATGTACACTGAGCATCTGAATCTAATATCTTATGAAGGATGTAGCTTCAGTATACTTGTCTTTCAGACCTACGTCCCATTGATTTTTTTTAAACATACTGAGAAGTATCATTCACAGAACTTTCGTTAAATTTGAACTGGACCAGTTTTTCTTTAGGGTAGTTACGTGGCCATCTCTGATGGACGACAACAGTAAAGAAGAATCAATTAGTTTTACTATGTAACAAGAAAACAACAACTCACTTCCTTTTCTGGGGAGTGTTAATCACAAAAGAGGACGTATATGATATTCAATCAAAGTTTACAGAAAACCAACCCAGATTTCAATTACCACTTAAACCAAAACATTATCATTAAAAAGGGAATTATCTAATTAATAAATGATAGAGTCCACAGTACCTCTTCTAATGAGATAATCCAGTCGTCAGAGACGAAAATGCCATTGAACGTTTAAAAATCATGATGAATATGAATGAACAAGATAAATTTTGCTGAGAATGTTAATTTTGAGATCTCAAAAAATATGGAAAAAGTGTACTACTTCTGCCACCTTCTTCCCCCTAATCCTGATAAAAAAATCGATTTAACGTTTTAAATAAAAAAAGTATTGTATCAACTCGACGGTAAAAATTCGATATATTTTAATCAGTGTCCTATGCACAAAAATCAAAATGAGATTTAAAGGTGAAGAGTGCAGCTTTGGTGCGAAAGTTTTGTATTTTCCCGAAAATAAAGTCAGTTTTTATAAAGATGTCTAATAAATAAACGTTTCGCCATTTTTGCCTTTTTGTACGATTCTTATGAGATCAATAAAATTTATTACTTTCGTTGATCGGTTACTATGTAATTTTCCTTATTAAATCCTAATCTTTAACACCTATAGCAGTAAGTTTCGTTTTTGAGTTTTGGCAACAAATGTCGCAATGTCTAAAAAACGCTAAATTTAAACGTTCCCACTACAAACGATCTAAAACATTTAAAATTGCTTCTTTTTTTAAAAACACAAGTACTTGTTTCAAGATAACAATTTCACCCAATAAAATTTACGTGGAGACATTTTCCGTGACGTGTAATCGTTTGTAATGTGCAAGTTTAATATCTGCGTTTTTTATGCATATTTCAAATTTCACATACCTATTTCTTGCCAAAAATCAAAATTTTATGTTGTAAGTTTTGAAGATTAGGCTCTAATATTGAAAATTACATAGTGACTGGCCAATGGAAGTAATACAGTTTATTGACCTCATGAGATTCGTAAAAAATGGGTAAAATCGAGCGACGTTTATTTATTAAACAGATTTATAGAAAATGCCTTTTTGTAGCAAAATACAAAGAATACATACAAAATCTTCACTCTTCACCTTTAAAATGCGTTTTGATTTTGGGTTATAGGATACTTTGATCAAAAGATTTCGAGTTTGTACCGTCGAGCTGATACAAATTTTATTTATAATTGAATTCGCGCACCAAACACATTCAACATCGCCGGTCACTTCAAGCGTTGTTTGTAAGATAAGAGTTCATTCAACACAAAAAAACTAATATAAAAATGTGATTCAAAATTATCTAAGCTACCCCATTCGAGGTTGACTTTTAGGGGCAGCCGGGAGTAGAAATGGTAAACTTTTGTGCATATTTTTTGGGGTCCCAAAATTGATTTTCTTAGAAAAAGACAGCTTAGGCTATGATTTTTAGACATAAAATCTTTAACGAATTGACTAAAAATGCATTTCAGAATAAAAGAAACTTTTTTACACAGGTTTTAACGAAAAATTATTACACATTGTTATTTATAAACAAGAAATTTGACAAGATTGAAGAAAGGAAACAACAAAACACCATAAGCAATCCATAAACGCTCACAAGAAGAAATATAAAGACGACAACAGTATCATATGTAACTGACTTATCATCAGAAAAATTAAAAAGGATAAGGACAATACCACAACATTCAAAACAACCAATACACAACACATATCTATAGTGTTTAAAACCAAACATAACAACACACTTCACACTAGAGAGATCAAAAAGCTGTATCTATAAAATAACCTGTGAATACAACAAGAGTTTTATGTGGGAGAAACCGCAAGACCAGTATATGTCAGAATAAATGAGCATGAAACATATATCAAGCACAGAGACTTTGACAAATCACGGAGATGCAGACATGCCTAAGGCAATAAGCACAATTGACATTTTTCAATTTTGAAAACACAACTATTGGTTATACTAACAGATCACTATGTTAAAATAATCAAATAACAATTATAAAATGTAATTTTCTTTTAATCAATTGCGGCTTAATCCCATATAAACATACTATTTAATTTATTTTCACTGTTTTCCTTCCCAATATACTTTTTTTTATCTAGTTCTAAATATATATTTTATTATATTCAATTTTTTTTGTCAATTTTCTTGTTGTGAGTTTTAGATTAAATTCGATTCAATAAATTGTTTTGTCTGTTTGTGTTTACCCAGTAATAATTTTAATGGACAGCAAAACGAAAATATACTTTGCTTGAAAATGTTCTTTGTCCCGTCTCAACTATTCGATGACACAGTTTTTTAGAGCTTACAGTCAATCACAAATTATATAATCCCTCGTGAAGCCGGTCACAATTTGACTTTCAAATGAGAAATTAGTACCGATAGGACACCTACACTAAACGAGCACAATGGAAGAGAAAGCCCCTGTTACAAATATCTAAAAGTATGTAATCAGTGTTGCCGGTAAATTAATAAATACTAACTTTGTGGGAAATTGTGGAATGTTATAATGTACGCTGGCTTTTACTATTTATCAACAATAAATCACTGGGCAACGATAAATTATGTGAGAAATGCGCATAGATAATCATTCTGATAAAAATGACAACGAAAGGACATAATACAGGTTTAGGAGATGTCGTCTCCGTTTTATAATTTAAGACATCTTTTTCTTTAAAGAGCTTTTCAACTTTATCTTACAATTTGTTTCTTGATTGGTTTATTCTTGCTTTCTTGTAGGTACTTTTCTGTTTTTATTAATACCTGTAGTATTCCTTTCTAACTTATGTTTTCTAAATACCACTGTTAACTAAACTTTTATGCTTTAGCTACCGAAGACAGACCAAGACAATTGATGAAAAATATAGAAATAGAGAAATAAACGCTCAAATGGTATTCGTTGATCTTGAAAAAACATATGATAGAGTTCCTTAAGAGATTTTGTGGTAGGAACTCAATAAGAAAAGAGTCCTCTTTTCCTAGTTGAGGCTTTTATAATACTTGTGTATTTTTTAGATGCCCATAGGTTAAGTGTTTTTTTTTTCTAAAACAGCGTGTAACTTTTGTTTAAAGATAGCTACAGATCTAGTTTTTCTGACTTTTTATGAGGTTTCCATCAAGTGCACCAGCTTCAAAAATCCAAAATTTGTTTTTCGGGGGATTTTTGGGTAGTTTCTGCAGTTTATAACTTCAAAATAGATCCAATCCGGGTTTTTATAGGTTACATATAATTTGAAGTAACTGGGTCCTTTAGGACGTTCAAAAATTGGACGAAACTTCTTAAAACCCCCCAAAAAAGCCAATTTTTTTTTAGTTTTTAAGGGGTTTTTTGCCAGTTTTGCGAGGTTAATCATATTTTTTAAGACCGATACAGCTCCAGTAATATTTTTCATTTTTTACGTTCTATGTGAATAATTGCGAAATTTTAGCCCACCAGCCCCTCCCCTTACCACAAAAAATAATTTTTTGGTTTTTATTTTTTTTTTTTTTTCGGTGGTTTGCAATTAATTTAAAAGTTTTATAAATTTACACGAGGCTTTTACAAAATTTGTCAATTTTTTATAGACATGTATGTTGAATGTACATAACTTAAAAATACGTATAACTTTTTTTTGAGGATAGCTGCAAATCTGAATTTTGTGTATTTAATAAAAAACTATATTTTTGTTTATTTTTTCGGGTTTTTTTATATTTAATGGTGTTTTTTTTTACTTTTTTGAGATATCCACATTTTTATCAATTTGTACTTAATACGACTTCACCCAGCCATGGAAAAGTCACCAAGTGCTTCAACTCTGCTAATTTCTGAGATAAAATATGGAACAATTCATTAAGCGCCTTATTGTGAATTTCTTTTTTTTTTATTTTTAAAATAGGCGCACCTGACGGAAACAATTTGAAAAAATCAGAAATATTTTATAGTTTTTCATTAAATACACAAAATAGAAAAAAAAACTAGGTGTACAGCCATCTACAAACAAAAAATAATACGCTGTTTAAAAAAAATCATTTTTAGGTTATGTACACTCAATCTATGGGTCTATAAAAAATGCATAAGTATTGTAAAAGCCTCAGCTATGGGCGTGACTTTTTAAAATTTTTAAATTAATTGCAAACCACCGAAGAAAACTCAAACCAAAAAAAAAAACGTTTGGGTGTAGGGGGTAGGGTAAGTGTGGCATTTTAAAATGGAGTCTTATTTTGTAATCACAAACAACGTAAAACAGTGAAAAAACTTCTTCGTACTTTAGGAGTTCGTTCGTTAGTTTTTTCTCCCCTGTTGATTTTTTATTTTCTGATTTCCTTAATGCTTGCCCATGTTTCTTCTAAATGTGTCACGTTTTTATTAGTTTGTTTATCTCTTTTCTTTGTCCTCTGATTATTCCCAATATTTTTTTTGTTCCGTAAAACTCGTGTTCCATTTATTTTAAGAAGTTCTTCCAGTATTCCCTTTTTATTTTTCTGACAAAAGTATTTGTTTAATTTCGGATTCATTTATAATAGTTGTATACCTCTTGTGGTTTTTGTGTTTCGCATTTTTAAAATGCGTTTTTCTTTTCTTCACGTTTTATCTTAACTTCCTTTCTACAGAATTTTTAGATTAAGATCAAGAATACTGTCTGCTGCCTTTTTAGACATGACCCAAACTTTTGACAAAGTTTAGTACCATGGGTTATTATACAAAATCAGAAAAGGCTTACGGAACAACATTTACCTTTCCTCAAATCCGGCCTTAAAAATAAACACTTTTAAGTAAGATACTAAAACAAAATCACAACTCTGCCCTCATTAAAATCTGGAGTACCTCAGGGGAGTGAACTGGTTTGATCATTTATATTATTTACACAGCTTATCTTCCTACTAGCAAAAATATAACCATTGCAACATATGCAGATGATACTGCTGCCACAGCATCTCACAAAGATCCTATTATTATTTCTCAAATCCTGCAGACTCACTTGGATGTTATTTGATGATGATGAATTAGAGTAAATGAAACTAAATCTATCCATATCAACTACTCCCTACGAAGAGGTGCCTATCCAACTATGGCATTAAATAGTTAGTTCCTGCAACAAAAAGAAGATGCAAAATATCTGGGAATCCATCTGGATCGACGATTAACTTGGTGGACATATAAATTTGTTAATAGAAAGCAACTGGACTTAAAACTTAGCAAATTGTACTGGATGTTAGATCGTTAATCACAATTAACAGTCACCGTCACCAACAAATTGCTAATTTACAAAGTCATCCTCAAACCGATATGGAGATCCGGAATTCAATTGTGAAGGACAGCATCCCACGCAAATATCGAAATCCTTTAAAGATTCCAGTCCAAAGTCCAAAGTATTTCCTCCTTCCCTCAGAAGTATAAAGAACGGATAAAAAACACTCTAACGCATTGGCTCAACTCATAATGGGATGTGCGGTCCAGCGAAGGTTAAGAAGGCATCTTCCAGTGATCTGTCTCTCAGATTTTTAAACCATAGTAATTTTCTATAGCGTAGTGTTGTGTAATAGTTAAGTTTCCCAAACCCACCATAGATAAGTTAAAGGAAACTGTTAGTGGACAGTTTTCTTAAACGTTTTGTTACTGTCATTAACATTTAACCATTGTAAAATTTCCTCCTCCTCTATCCTTTATCCTTCGTAAGGATGTGGTGACATTATGGTATTTGACGAATGGTTGCTATCCATTCTTCTCTCTCCTGGGCGCGATGTGCTGCCTCAGACAGAGAGTAGCCGGTGAGAAAAAATCCGGCGTGTTGTAAAAATTTACAGATTGAAAATTAAATGGCATATTAAAATAATCAAAAGAATAGATAGATAGAAAGATATATAATTTTTGTGATTTTCATAACATAATATTTGACATAATATACGTTTTAGTCTTTATGAAAATTTTTGCTTCTAGACGTTTCAGCCAGCCTCCGCTATCTTATCAAGGATCTTAGACTGTCATCTTTGGATAATAACAATATTGAATTTGCTAGTAGAACCCCAATTTTTTATAGTAATAACCCAAAATATTTTAATGTCACTTTTAGTTTGTTCTCTAATAATGGTCTCGACCTTCTGCAGCTCAGCCAGGTAGTTGTTTCGTTTTTAGCTCTTTAGATCCGTTTTCTTTTCTTGGTTACATGTTCTTTTCTTGTTAATTTAATATGCATATGTGTATTTAACCCTTAACTGCTATACTCCGTCTGGCAGACAGGTTTAAATTTAAAATACATCATAATTTACTTATCGGTTGTCTACGCCTCTTACCGTTTTCCCCACCTTTCTATAATGGACTCTTCGAGATTCTAAAAATAAAATAATAATACTGACACGTCAGTTCTTTCTATAAACTTACAAATCTGTCGAAGCCGTTGGCAACGTCAAAATAGGCTACGCCAAAAGAAATTATACTAATAAAACTTCAGCAAGCTACCTTCAAGAAACCACTACTTTAGAGATTTGCGCTTTTCTGAGACTTTTGATATACACTTAAATTTTTAAATCAAATAATGAAAGAACCGAGAGTCTCTTTGCTACAGATGGTACAGGGCGAGATGTATTTAGAGTCAAAATATCACAGAAACGTTATCTTTTTCTCTTATCTTGTTTGAGATTTGATAACCCCGATGATCGAGATGAACGAAAAACTGAAAATGCAGCAGCTGCTGTATCGGACATGTTTCAAAGGCTTGTTGAAAATTCTCAAGAACTCTTCACTCTTGGATCGTCTGTGTGTATTGATGAGATGCTGGTGTCTTTCAGAGGTCGATGTAAATTTGGAATGTACATGCCAGCAAAACCATCAAAATATGGTATAAAGATTAATTTTATGTATGACTGATGCGAGAAGTAATTATTTTTATGATGGATACATATATTGTGGAAAAGGAAGTGATGGTCTGACGCTTTCCGAAATTAAAAAAAAATACTCTATACCCACACAATCAGTTCTGAGACTTACAAACTCAATCGCAGGTTCAAACTGTAATGTGACAGCGGACAACTGGTTTAGTTCCATACCTTTAATTCAGGAGCTAAAGAAAAAAAGCCTTACCTATGTGGGCACATTGAAGAAAAATAAAAGAGAAATTCCTACCGACTTTTTGCCAAACAGAAGACGACCAGAAAAATCTAGTATATCTGGATTTACAAATGAAATGACTTTGCTCTCTTATGTCACAAAACCATCAAAAGCTGGTTATACTGGTTTCTTCGATGCATCATTACGATGAAGTCGACAACTCAACGGGTAAGCCTGAAATAATCGCTTATTACAATACAACTAAAGGTGTTGACAGCTTAGATCAAAAATGTGCTACTTACTTATGTGGCGGGCGGACAAGACGTTGGCCGATGGCTGTTTTCTTCGCAATTTTAAATATAAGTACTTAAATATAAGTATAGTAAACGCTTATATATTATACAGGTGTTATAAGAACTCCCGTGATATAACCAGACTAGATTTCATGAAAATATTGGCAAAATCTTTGACTGAACCGTTTATGCGAACCAGAATTGCAAATGTTTATTTACAAGAGGGATTGATATTCGAGGGATTATAACAAGATTGTTAGGCCTAATTTCTACACCAATGTGTAATATGGGAAACGACGTACTTGCTAAACGAGCAACCTGTAAATTTTGTAGCTGGCAACTAAAAAGAAGAACAAAATTTTGTTGTTGCAAATGTGGCCAAAATATTTCTTTACGATGCTCTAAAAAAATTTGCAATAAATACATTCAAGAATAAACAATCGTACAAGAAGTATAAAAAGCAAACAAAATTTTCATGTATGCTTAAAAATATTATGCTTTATTTATATTTTTTATCTTTGGTTTCAAATCTAATGTTCGACTGTTAGTATAAATTACATGTATTAAATAAAAAAACTATAAACTGTATACTACCAGTTGCAACTTATGGATTGGAAACTATGGCAATAACAAGAAAAATGGCAGAACAATTAAGAGTAACTCAACGGGCCATGGAGAGGGCCATGTTAAATATAAGCCTCAGAGACAAAATTCCTAACACCGAAATACGTCGAAGAACTAAAGTAACCGACATCATGGAAAAAATAGCGACATTGAGATGGCAATGGGTAGCACATGTAGCAAGACAAGACACCAACAGATGGTCTCATAAAGTGACATTCTGGAGACCTCGAGAAACAAAAAGAAGCGTGGGAAGACCCAAAAAGAGATGGATAGACGATATAACAGCTGTAGCTGGAAAGCAGTGGATGAGAATTGCAAAAAATAGTGAAGCGTGGAAACAATTGGAGGAGGCCTATGTCCAACAATGGATGAATGAAGGCTGAAGAAGAAGAAGAAATAAAAAAAGTATTTATTTATATGAATACATCTATAAACAAAGTTAATCCTACATAATTCTCCAAATTGCGTTAACCCGTCTTCCAGACATATATACCACATACGTAGTTATTTATATGTATACCACTTAAGGGTTAACTATTTTGTGCTTGTGAGTATTGAGAATTTTAATAATATAGAAGTGAAGTGTTGGATGTTACTCCTTAAAGTGAAGTTTACTTGGACTGTTTTTGCTTCATCTATTTTATTCTCCATTTGTGAAACTACAATTGCTTGGAGATTTCTAGCTAGATATATGGTATGCCAGGCTAGTGGAACGGAAGAAGGTGATTTTTGCATGTTTGGCAGGTCTATAGGATATGATATAATATATGTATATGGAAGATATTCTTGGACCGCTTGAATTCCTTGAGGAACTCCAGTTTTTGTATTGTAGTCTGTCGAGTTTGTTTCGTTGATTCTAACTCTTAATTTCCTATAAGGGATGTAGGACTTTAGTAGATTGGGGAAAGTGAGTTACAGATAATTTTTTAATTTTAAAGAACAAATCTGGATGCTAAACTCTCTAAAAAGTGTGTCTTAAGAATTATATTTACTATTTTTCCCTTTAAACCTGGTTTATTTCAAAACTTATACTATGTTTTCTTACGTGTTTTAAAGAGTATGTATAAATTTCTTAAAAAACTAAAATGTATTAACCAAAAAATGATACAAAATAAAACCTGTAGCGTTGACATATTGAACAAGGTAACCCACACATACAGTATGTCGATTTTATGATCAATTTGATACACGGTACCTACAAGCCGTTAAATGCTTCCACTTCATAATTATAAAGCAGTTTGATGCTTCCGCGATGTAAACATAATATTAAGTTCACAATCTACATGCGATCTAATTTTTTCCGTAGTCGTAATTTAACAGCATTGTCTCCACCAGAAAACACGTGTCTCAACTAGTAAAAATAAATCACGGAAAGTATGCGAGACGACGTTGCCGCTTACGAGCACACTTTTCCGGGTGAAACACAAAAAGACGGAAAATATATTATAGTACAGTTTCTGGTTAAATTTATACTACAAAGGTTGTGACTTAAGTCAGATCGATCTTCTTTCCGTTTTTTTAATTATTTCCTTTATTTAAACCCGAAAAAAATGTAAAGCGTCTGATACATTGCGATTTTAGAAGGCCCATTTATCATCATCATGCATCTTATTATAAATATCTTCTTCTTCTTCTTCTTCCTACTTTATAAATAGGCAAAATGCCTGTTTTAATTCGGTTTTTAGCCTCAATTGACGTTGTCTGACCATCTTTTCCTCGGTCGTCCCAATGATCTTCTTCCATTTGGCGATTTGTCTCTTGCTATTCGTACTATTCTATTTTCTGTCATTCTTTCGATGTGTTGATTCCATTCCACTTTTCTTCTTTTGGTCCAAGCGTTTATTTCCTCTATACCACATCTCGCTCGTATTTCCTCACTTCTTACTCTGTCTCTTAGAGTTTGGTTTGTTATTTTTCGTAAGACTTTTATTTCTGTTGTTTCCAGTAGTCTTTGTGTTTTCGCCGTATCTGCTCTTGTTTCTTCTCTGGTTTTCGTTTCCGTTGTGAGGTATTTGTTTCTCCAGATTGTGTTGTTGAGACATCCTGCTGCTCTGTTTGCCATGTTCACTTGTTTTTGTACTTCTTCTTCCACTTTTCCGTAGCTTGACAGTTTTATTCCCAAGTATTTAGTTTCCATCACTTGTTCTATTATTTTGTTATTTACGACTAGTTTACATCTTCTTGGTTTCGCTGATATCACTATCGCTTTAGTTTTCTCTGTTGAGATCTCCATGTTGTATATGAGCGCCGTATCTTCGAATTCTTTAATTCATCTTTGTAGGTCATCTTCATTTTCGGCTGTTATTATGGCGTCGTCGGCGTAGCATATTATCCTTATTTCCTTTTCTCCCATTCTATATCCTCTTCTTTTTTTTTAACTTTCCTTATGATTTCATCCATTATCAGATTAAATATTAATGGGCTCAGCGAATCTCCTTGTCTAATGACAGTTTCATATTTGATAGGTTGCGATAGTTTTCCTTTACATCTTACCATAGCTATGTTATCTTTATATATATTTTCAATGGTTTTTATCAAATCCAGTGATATTCCCTTTTCATATAATAAATGTATCGCGTCCCGAATTCTCACTCTATCAAACGCTTTCTTCAAATCTATCAGACACATATATGCTGGTTTGTTGTATTCCAGCGACTTTTCTTTTATTTGTCTTATTACAAAAACTGCATCCGTGCATGATCTTCCTGTCCGAAATCCTTGCTGTTCCTCTTGCAGAGATATTCGTTCGTTTATTTTTGTCGCTATTATTCTTGTTGTCAATTTGAGTGTTGTATTTAATAGATTTATTGCTCGATAATTATTGGGGTCTTTCTTATCTCCTTTTGTGAAGAACATCACCATGATCGCTCTCCTCCATTCACCTGGTATTCTGTTCGTGGTGATTATTTTATTAATAAGAAGTTGCAGTTGTTGTACAAGATGATCACCTCCATATTTTAAGAGTTTATTTGGTATTTGATCTTCTCCTGGTGACTTTCTGTTTTTTAATTTGTTTATTCCTTCTTTCACATCGTTTTGTGAGATTTCGGTCTTTTCGTCACTTATTATATTTGGAGTTTCGGGTAGGTAAAGGTTCTTCGTTTTGTTTTTTAAACATTTCTGTCAGGAAGGCCACCCATGTATCCTCCTGTATGTGTTCCATTTCAACTAGTTCTTTCATTTCTCTTCTTTGTTGTCTTATGAAGCGCCATACTTGTTTCTGTTGTCCATAGAAATCCATCTCTAGTCCTTTTGTGAATCTTTTCCAGTAGTCTGTTTTTGTTTTTCTTACCATTTGATAAGTGATTATAAATATATTATATCAAATTTTTTCACTGCTAAACGTAAGCCTCCCTTAAATTATTCCATATGTCTCTATCCTGTGTACTTTATAACCACTTTGTATGTATACCCCATAAATCGTCGCTCCATTTATTTGGAGGATCTCTGCTATTTCTAAAGACTAGATTTTCTCTGGATATTTTTTCGATAATTCTTTTAGTCCACATATTATCGTTCATTCTCGCGATATGTTCTGTCAAATTTCATTTTGAGGTTCTTATTTTTTCAAAGCATCTTGGGACTATTTAAGTATTATGTAAGCACTAGAGGGGGCGGGGCCTTTGCTTTACTTAATTTTGATGACATGGTGGCGGGAGGGATCTAGATGGGGATTATGTCAGCAGTAGTTATTTACTTTTTTACACATATTGTCACCCATACATTATATTTATATTTGAATTGCACAAATATGTATATATTTGAACGTGGCGTCTAAATTTGGCCTCTATGGAGACGATTTTGCACTTAGTATAGTTTGTGTAGAGCTCCGAGCATCTTCCTTCCTCTCGAAATCTACTTCTCAATTTCTTGTCTTCCTTCCCCTTTACTTGTTGAGGTTACTACTAGATACTCAAACGCCGCAACTTTTTGAAGCAATAATTTTTACTCTCGCTGTTTGTCCTAGTCTTCAGTTTTTTTGCCTCCATATGTGGTGTGCCCCATTTCCATATACTTTGTTTTTTTGCTCAGTAACAATCAATCCACACTGTTTAGCCTTCTCTTTAAAGAGTTTAAAAATCCTCAGTAGTTACACTTTAGTTCTTACCATTAACACTACATCGTCAGCAAAGCCAGGACGTAACTACTGTTGTCATAAATCACATCTTTCGTTCTTATTAAACTCTCTCTCATTATTGCATCCAGCAAGAAATTAAAGATTATTCTGGACAGAGTATCTCCCTACTTTGGTCCCCTTCTTACTTTAAATTTTCCTGTTAGGCTTCCTTTTATCCCTACTTTAGTGTCGGTCTTAATTAATGTCATTTTAACTAGTCTGATCATCTTTTCTGGAATTTCAAGTATTGAAATCTATAAAGAGGAGGTTTGGTTTTAACTGTTGCTAGTGCGTACTGCTCTGCATCATTTTTATCACGAATTTGATCTATGATGAACCTGCATTTTTTTTAAATCCTCCCTTCTATTCACCAACCTGCTCGTTTAAGTGCTTTCTGGTCTACTTCTTATGACTGTAGCGAGTACCCTATATGTTACATCCAGAAGAGTAATACCTCTGTAATTTTAGCACACTGCTTTATCTCCTGTCTTATTATTGGGACATACTATTGCCTCTCTCTATAAAATACTTTATTTTTATACCATATAAAAAATTTATACTATATAAAAAACGCAGATATAAGGCAGCCACAAAATATAACAATAGGAGAATACAACGTAGAGGGATCCCTAGTCACGTCTGATAATAACGTTACGAAGGAAGTGAAGAGGCGAATATTTATTGCAAATAAATGTTACCATGGCTTAATTAGGCAACTAAGATCAGATAACGTAGCAAGAAAAACAAAATGCCAAATATATAAAACCCTAATAAGACCGTTACTCACATATAGCTCAGAAACCTGGACACTCACTAAAAGAGAGGAAACGTTGTTAGCCACCTTCGAAAGAAAAATCTTGCGACACATATAATATAAGGGCACAAAAGAAAACGGAATATGGCGAAGAAGATACAACTCTGAACTATACAAAATATACCAGGATCCGGATATTATAACATTCATTAAAATAGGACGGCTGCGTTGGATAGGACATGTAGAAAGAATGGAAGAAGGCGAAATACCAAACAAAATATTCAAACAGATGCCAGTAGGAAAAAGAACAAGAGGAAGACCGAAACTGAGATACTTAGAACAAATAGAAAATGATATAACAACCTTAAAAATAAAAAAACTGGAGAAAAAAAGCACGAAACAAATCAGAATGGAGAAGAATCCTGGAACAGGCCAAGACAAAAAAAGGGTTGTCGAGCCAGTGATGATGATGATGATGATGATGATATATGAACATAATAAAACAACACATGTCGACAAATTTTTAGCAAACTATGTAGGTGCTAAATAATTTTCAGCATATATATTTCGACATATAACTATTTCATGGTTGCCAATTAAAGTAATTTGATCAGTTGTGAGATTTACGACACATTAATTCGACGTCGCGTCGGTACAAATTTTTATTGCATCTGTTTAAAAACAACCCGCTCGCCTCGTGTTGATCGTAAATTTTTTGATACTTTTTCCGTCAACAATGACGACTCTCCCCCTCTGTTCACTTAATTAATGTAATTAACTTTTTATTAACTCAAAATAGTTTTTTCTACCCAAGAACTAGGTACTTATCTCGACAAAATTTAAGTTGTTTCGAGTAGACCTTGACTTATAATTCAATTTAATAACAAAAGGAGCGGCTAGTCAACCGATAGCCGTACGTGTAAGGTAAATGTTGAAAGAGACTAGACCAGGGAAATAACGATTTTCCCATGACACTAGTTGATACAAGTATCTAATATTTGTTTTTTATAAATTTGGTGATAAAAATATGTAACAAACAAACTCTGCAAAAGCCGTTTAATCATTTTTTATTTATAAACCAGATAAAAAAAATGTAAGATCGCTATTTAATTTTAAATATTAGGTAAAGACCGGTAGTTATATGGAAAAGTGACACAATTTAAATGAAAAAGCATAGACAATTCTTTAAAATGGGGGTTTGTAAAGTTGTTTTTGTTAATTTTATGTTTAATTATTGCAAAAATATCTCATCTCCAAAAGTCGATGTTTTGAAAATTATTAATACCTTTTCTAAAATGCATAAATCGACACCTGATATAAAAACATTGTAACTTTCTTTTGCTTAGTTTAGAGGAGAGCAATTAAAAAATTTTCGCAACATTTTGTTTTTTGTTGTAGTTTTCTTACTCCATATTTTATAACTTTTCCTTAGCATTTTACTTTCACATATCACATTGTTATTAAAATTACTGGTCCTGATTTAAAATACCAAATTGTTCAAGAATTTTAGGTGAAGATCATTGTAAGTGGTTTATACAATGACATTTCAATAAAGTATGTTTCTTCGATTAGGTTCATATAAATGGTAACTAATGAGTATATTCTCTGTATCTGTAGAGTAGGGAGGGCGAGTTAAGTGTCACAGCACTTAGGCCACAATTGACCCATTGTGCATCCTCCCAGGGAGCTGTCACCCTTAGCTCATTGTCCATCCTGCCATTTCTAGGAAGGTGGACCACCTGGTGGAAGGTCACCAGGAGACATCTCTCTTATGAGGGCAGGTGTGGGCCAGGACTCGCCGAACGCGTACTCTCGTATTAACGATAACTCCGGGCATTCACATAGGACATGCTCTACAGTTTCGTCTTCTCGTTCACACTTCCTACATAGAGGTGTGTCTGCTAGCCCCAGTGTGTGGAGGTGTTTGCTTAGTTGACAATGACCAGTTAAAAAACCAACTGCCAGACGTAGATTTTTCCTGGTCATTCCCAAGTACTTCTTTGATGTTGACTCTTCAAGGTTACTTGAGTATATGAGTATATTAAAATAAAGAGATAATATTAGTTTTTTTTATTGATTTGTATGTTTCCATAAATCTTGTATATTTGTATTCCCGGAGTTGGTATTCCTTTTGCACAATTTTGGCTTGCATTCTAGGTTTCTAAACGATAATTGATCAGAAATAAGATTGTACTGAAAACTGAGAACGTGTGGTTGTTCTATATATATTTTTATATACTGTACTATGATTTTCAAAGTCCCTTTTGACTTAGTTGTTTTAAATCGTATGGTTTTCCTGTGACTTTAAAACATATCAGTGTATGCCAATGTTGTCGAATATATACAACTTGGTTCTATTTTCTTCACTCAATAAAGGCCGTGCATTGAATCACCCTCATATTGCGAGTGATTCACCTCAAAAAACGTTTGTGTAATATTAATATTCATGATCATAGCTCCATAAATATACATTATAAATATTTTTTAATTTCGAGTTTGTCTTCCACAACAATCTGAATAAAATCTAAACTCTAATGCTCCACCAGCAACATTTCTTTTAATATAATCAAATAGCGAACTACTTATTTCATTAGGCCCTTTTTACCTGCGGTTTCATCCCATGCATAACACTAACCTTCCGCAGATCTAATATCAAAGATAGTTAAAATATACACTTTAAACTTCCTTTTATAATTAAACAATGAGACCTCATCTTTAGAGTGTATAATATTTTTTGCAAATCAGACCAGGCAGTTACAACCGAATTTGTTTCACATTCGTTTGCAATATGTTAATCATATTATTTTTCTATTTGGTCTTGCTCTGCTTTAGTGTTATATGTAAATTACAAGTAAGACAAGTTTTTCGGTGCAAAAAGACCGATATTAAACTCAGTATTGAATATGTGTCTGTACTCACTTTTGGTGGCTGGCTTATCGTATCGGTGATTCTCTAACATCCATTCAATATACAGTAAATACAATTTGGGAAACGTTAAAGACTCATCAAAATACATCTTAGTTGTTCTTTTCCTTACGTAGCGGAACTCTTTTGCTGTAATAGAGTTTATATGGACACGAATGGAATTGTCAATATTTTCATCTACAGCCCCTGGTTTGCTCTGTTCTTATGGCGACCACGCATATCTCCACATATTGGTTAACCAGTAACCAAAAATGTTTTCTTACAAACTTGGAGTCGGTGTTCTGCTAACTGCAAATTATATTTATATGTCCAGTTTCTTCCGGACAATTTTAACTTTGCAACATTTCTCTATTGTCTGAGTACATACCTACATAAATATTCGCTTTGTTTGTCATGATCAGCCATTGCCCAAAAATTAATAAATTAATTGAGTCTATTATTTTCAGATAATTTCGATTTACATTTTACATTACATTTATCGTTACATCCTGGTCTCAATTCTCTTATTTTTGTTAATTTTTCAGTTTTGCTAGTATATTCTTGGCCACAGTTACTTAATTTCTTTAAGACATTCATTTTTCCAACACCTGAATCCATTTGTCTTCTGCTTCCATAACTTTTCTGCTTTTGCTATTGTTTTTCATAGCAGACTGCGAAATGAGTCAATAATAAGATTGTAAGAACACGATACTATTTTGTTCAGTGATTATCCTCCACAAACTGTAGTATTGGATGTAAAATCATGGTAAATTAACCTTACTCTTTTGTATCACAACTTACAATAAAGTTATAAAAATTTACTTATTAAATTTTTCGAGAAAAATATTGTATACAATATTACAAAGTATTTATAAAAAAAAACATTCATTAATAATAAAATTTGTCAATATTGTAACATTGGTTAGAACGTTTTTTCCACCAAGTGATTAAAAATTTGCACTTAAAATAAGGTTATTTTGTTAAGTAACTTTATTTACATAAGATAAGATAAAAGTTGTTAGACCAAAATAAAGGTTATCCTTTAAGCCATAGTTAAAAACATTGTAAGTAGAGTTACAATGTTATTCATATCAGGTGTCACAATAATTTTCCGCTTTAAAAATTTCAAGAAGTTTCACTTAATAGTTATTGAAAAATTGAAATTGTTTATTCCAGAAAGCTTTTATATACAACGTTTTTATGCGTAAACTATTAGGTCTACATGAATTCTGAAAACAAGAAATTAAACAAAAATGCTTATTTTATCAAAATCAATAATTTACCGATTAGAAAGTTTATGTTAAATTAATTACTACATATTTAAATGAGAATAAGCCACATTTAAAGGTTAAAATAAGTTTATTGACGTTTCAATTTCCTTTTCGGAAATCGTTCTCAAAATACAAACATTAGTAAATTCATTAAATTTACTAATGTTTGTATTTTGAGAACGGTTTCCGAAGTGGAAATTGAAACGTCAATAAACTTACTTTTGTATGTATGAAGTATGAAGAATACATATATGATATTGCTTCTATTATCAAGAAAAATTAAAGCTTTTTGTGCATTTTTAGAAAAGTTATTTTGAATATCTTTTGAAGCTATTTTTGCAATGATTAAGCAACAAATTAAAAACAATAATTTTACATACATTCATTTTAACCGCTTAACGTACTCACCCGAGTTAACTTGGTATTAAACTACGTTTCTATTTTCATATAACCGAGTTAACTCGTGCTTAAAATATTTGTACGATATACATATAATGCGCCTACGCGTTTTAACTCGTCTAGCGCTAAATAACGGCTCCTTCCACTTGTTTTCTCGTTTCAAATTTTAAACGTCCTAGGATCGACCGTAGTGGCATATTTATTCATCTATTGCAGTGCGTTAGTTAAATTTTAGTTTTTTAAATTTTTTATCGACTGCAAAATGAGTAGTGATAAGTATTTATCAAGTTCAGATGTATCTGATGTCGAAGCTAATATGGACGAAAGTGGTACAGATACAAGTATCGACCTTTCTTCAAAAAATTATTTAACTTCGGATGATACTGTGAGTATGACTACGATACGAACAAGGTGCAAATTACAGTCAAATGCTCCTGCACCCCATATTTTTTCCTTACTGCTGTTTCGGGTATAAATTTTACTGCTACCGACTGGAATATATTGCAATTTTTTGAACATTTCTTGGATGATGACCTAATAAATTCCATTGTAGAAGAAACTAACGGATATGCGGATCAAAAAATAGAGACAGTAGTTGGCAACCGGTAACTTCGGCGAAACTGAGAGTTTTTTGGGCCTCATTATTTTGCAAAGCCTAATCTTCTTCTTCTTATGGTGCCCTATCCGATTAGTAGATGTTGGCGACAATTTTTTCATACTCCTCTCGGTCTTGTGCGGCTCGAGGCATCGAGGTTTGTCCAATCCCTTATGTTTTTAAGCCATGAGTATTTCTTCCGATGCCCCGTTTTCCTTCTATCTTCCATTCCATAATAAGCTTTAAGAACTGGTACTTGGAATTTCAAAATATATGCCCAGATAAGCAGTTTTTCTTCTTTTTATTATTGGCAAAAATTCTCGTTCTCTGCCCATTCGATTTAATACTTCGACATTTGTTGTGTGATCTGTCCAGGAAATTTTAATTAGTCTTCTAAATACCCACATTTCAAAGGCCTCCAATCGGTTCATCACATTGGCCTTTATGGTCCAGGTTTCAACAACATATAGCAGTATGGAGTAAATGTAACATTTTACAAAGTGATATCGAAGCGTTAAGTTTAGGCTGCTGTTGCTTAGCAAGGTTCTCATATTAGTAAATACTGTTCTGGCTTGCTCAATCCTGCTACGTATCTCTATGTCTGAATCTAGATCTTCAGTTATCCAACTACCGAGATATCTGAACTTCGGGACCTTTTAAATGTTCTTATTGTTTACTTTTAAAATTTAATTGCACAATTCGTGTTCTGCTAACCACCATTACCTTCGTCTTGTCTATATTCATCTTCAAGCCCAGTCGTTCTCCTTCAGTGTTTATTCTATCTATCAGTCGTTGTAGCGCTTCTTGGCTATCAGCTATTATGACTGTATCATCAGCATAGCGAAGAGTACTAATACTCTCTCCGTTGATTTTGATTCCATCTTCAGTGTCATTTAAGGCTTTATCGAAAATCGTTTCAGAGTAAATATTAAAAAGGAGAAGTGACAGAACACAACCCTGTCGTACACCTTTTTCGATTGAGAAATATGATGTAAATTCCAGTCCTACTCTCACAGATGCCACTTGATTCATATAAAGGTTCTTTATGATTTTAAGGTCATTCTCATCTATCGAACGTTCCTGGAGCAATCTTACTAATTCTGAATGATTAACACAATCGAACGGTTTCTGGTAATCTATAAAGCATAGGAAGCCATCTTTTTGCTGATCTCTGCATTTCTAAAGTAGGGCAGTTAAGCTATAAAGTGCTTCTCTTGTGCCAAATCCTTGTTTGAAACCGAACTGTGTGGGACTAATGTCTCTTTCACACCTGTTGTATATTCTTGTGTCAATTATCTTTAAGAAGTATATGTCGTCTGGGCATGGTACTTTTCCCCATTTGCTCTGTTTGATAGCCCTTACAACTTCTGACTTCAAAGCATAATCAAGAAACCTGAAATACAACAGAATTGGTATAAGAATCCACTGATGACGACACCTTTTTCTCAAAGTGTTTAAGTAATAAACGGTTTAAAGCAATAAACTAAAACCTTTATTTCAGCGATGATAATTTCGATGCCGCAACACATCCTAATCCTAAGCTGAACAAAATTTGGCCAGTGTACGAAATTATGTGCCAAGTTTGGTGACGCAGTGACACCTGAAAACCCATGAAAAAGCCTACTATTATACAAAGGTCGGCTTGGATGGATCCAGTGCATTTCAATAAAAGGAGCCAGGTTTGGAATAAAAATCTATCTATTGTGTGAATCAAAAAGTGGTTACGTGCGGAATTTTCACATTTACACAGAAAGACAGACCAATCTTGATCCAGATTAAGCAGACCTTCCAGTTTTAGCTCAAGTAGTCATGACTATGTCGAAGCCGTTACTCATTCAAGGATGGATACTGTTTGACTATGGACAATTTTTATAATTAACCACAACTTGCTGATATACTTATTTCCAATATTGAAGGTATACAGAAAAGAAGTTCCAACAGAATTAAAAAAATATAAAGTTGCGAAAAGGTGACATTATAGCCTTTCAAAAGGCAACCTGTGTGCTCTCGAATGAAAGGATAAAAGAAGCCTACAATTGTTATCGACTATAACGAAACGATGGACTGTGTCGACCGTGTCGATCAGCATCTAGCAGATTCTGAATCTTCCACGAAAAAGAGGAAAAAGGTATTCTAAGAAAGTTTTCTTTCACCCGTTAGATTTGGCTTTCTGAAATTCCTTTGTATTATGTCGCAAAACTGGAGAGAATAAATCATCATTAGTTTATAGACTGGAACTAACACAACTTATAATGGAAGAATATCATCGAGATGTTTTCGCATGTCGCAAAGAACGTCCATCAACGAGTCTTACACCTGTTAGACTCACAGGGCGTCATTTCCTCGAGTATATTTTGGCTACGGCAAAAAAACAAAATCCAACTCGTCAATGTGGAGTATGTACCAGAGTTCGAGATGCGCGTGGAAAGAAGATTAGAAGAGAAACAAGATATTTCTGCTATGACTGTGACGTACCTCCATGTGTCACTCCCAGTTTGAGAGTGTATCATACTGTTACCAATATTTAAAAATACGTGAATTGCGATTTTCTTCTCTTACCTGTAGTATTTTTGTTAGTTAACTCAGGTGAGCGCACGAGGGTATTTGTTATTTTATATTTTTCCGATAAGATATGCTTTTTTTACTTTAGATTATATCTAGTGACAATAGTCTTGTTGGTAGTTTATTTTACTGTAATAAAATAAATAGATAATTTTGTGACGTATTTTTGAAAATAAATCTGTGCTTTAAGCTGCTAAAGGATTTTCGTCACATTTCCATATATATTTTACCGGTCTTCACCTTTGAAATTGTTTATATATTGTTATGTAAGTAAACAATGACATTTGATCTTTTACATATTTTGGATATTACACAATATTATCACCAAATTTATCAAAAGCACTTGGTACATACCTCTATCAAAAAGTGTCACCAAAAAGGCTCTTTATTGGTAATTTCTCTGTTCCGTTTTGCCATAGCAGAAAATTAAGGAATAAAAGGCACACCCCGCTCTGTTTTATATGAAATATTTATTTTTGTATACTGTAGATTATTTACGACGACCCAATAATCATAAGAACCCGTCTGTGCGGTAAAACATACACTCAAAAGAAAAATTGCATGCGTGATAAAAATATTAAATATTTGTTACCAGTTGAATATAATCGAGGTCACTAGATGGATATTATGAAACCTGTAATTTTGTTTGTTTCGAACAAAAATCACCAATTTTGTTTACTTACTGATTAACAGAAATTTCATTATTTACGTTTCAACTAAAAAACAATAAAAGGAAGTAATTTAGGCGTGACATTGCATAACTGGCCATATTTAGATGTACTTGAAACGTATTATGAATTGTCGCGTTAAAAACGATGATTGTGTATTCCTATTCCTAACTTTTATACACATCGACAATGTCTGAGGAATGTTAGAAAAAACTTCTAAACAAAAAATTTAATATTTAAAAAAAAAAGTTATTGTTTTTTGTAATACATACTATAACATACATACACAGTGTATTGATTGGTCTGACATTATATTATATTTATTATGACAGACAAATAATAAAATAAACAAACAAACGACAAACAATTGATTACATATGTTAATTCATAAATTATTGTAACAATTATTAAGGTCTAAATTTTGATATTATTTTGAATTCCTGCATTTTATAAAGAGTATATAAATGATAGTTTTTACATAAAATATGGTTGTTATTATTTTTATTATTATTAAGAAATAAAACAAACGACATATCTCAACAGATAACTGGGCACTACCAGAGGCAGCAAAGCATTTTAACATAAGCAGAACCACAGTTTTTCTATTAATAAAAAATGGAGGAAACAAGAAACCCTCGAAAGAAAGCGAGGATCTGTAAGACCAAAACTATACTAAATTTAGTTATGTAAAAATAAAATTAATATTTTGTAATATCTCCATCAGCATTAATAACAGCTTGTAGTATTCGGTCCATCTACGTGAAAGGAACTATGAAATTGTCTTCTTCAGAGAGCTCTTCCCAAACCTGTTGTATACCGTGCCACAGCTCTTCAGAATTGTGAGGTATAAAATTATGCCGTTACAACCGTTTTATAATAACCCCCCACACATTCTCGATTGGGTTTAAATCTTATGTTTATGCTGGAGCCACTGTTTATTATATTTGCCGTGTGAACAGGACAATTATCTTGTTGGAGGATAACATTATTTTCTGAATAAAACTGTTCTACACCGGGAAACATGAAGTTTTCTAGAATATTCAGATAAGTCTGCCCAACAAACCTGCCATCAATAAGCCATACGCCTCTAGATGAAATCCATTTCCATAAATTGGCGCTTCAATGACCAGCTGCTCGACATCTATCAACATATAAAGGATTAAATCTATTATTATCTGGTATATTCACCCCAATTTCGCCCTTTTTAGAAGCTTGAAAAATTTTCTCATCTGAAAATATTACCCTGTCCCAAAAATCTGGATTTTATAGCTGATAATTTAAAGCATATAAAGACTATAAAGTATAGTCCCCCATCGGGCGCGTCCCCGTGTGGTGGATGGCGGAATGCCTCCCAGATATGGGTGGTACCGGGAAACTGAAATACCCAACGTGGACCAAAAACTAGCAAAACAGTAGCGTCTGATCCAGAGTGGACGGCTACGAACAGCGTCTGACCCAGAGTGGGAGGCTGATTCAGAACTTACCAACCCGTCTGGCAATCGAGGTGTTTTAGTGCCCAAAAACCCTCTTCAGGAAACATGTCGAATTATGAAACAAACGGAATAGGACCCCAGCTGGGTAAAGTTACTAACTCGGAATACCACACTGGGAAACCGGTCCGACTCAAGGATTCTGGGAGAAACAAATATTCGACAAAAATAAATGTAGGAACTTATAACATCAGATCCATGAAAGACACTAAAATCCACGAACTAGAGGAAGAACTGACTAAAATACAGTGAGATATTATCGGCATATCCGAAGTAAAAAGAAAAGGAGAACAAAAATACAGCTAAAATCAGGAAATTTGCTATACTATAAAGGTAATGAAGAAAACACCAACAATGGAGTAGGATTTATAATAAATAAAAAAGTAAATAAACACATACAATCTACCAAGGGCATATCAGATAGAATATTATACACGACGCTTAAATTAAAAAGAACGTCCTTAAAAATCATACAGATGTACGCTCCAACAAGTACCTACAGCGATGAAGATATTGAACATTTCTACGAAGACATAACAACAGCTATGGAAGAAAAGAAATCAAAGTTAACGCTAATAATGTATATTATTAACGTTACTACAAAACGAAGTATATAAAAATTAGCACGCAACCACAAATCCTGCGACCACTTGATATAGAAAACGACGTCATCGAAGCAGTGAACGAATTTGTATACCTCGGAGCACTCCTTAACACTGAAAATAATACTACTGCAGAGATAAACCGCAGAATTTGCACGGCCAACAGATGCTATATTGGGCTCAATCTCCTCCTTAAATCCACAAATATATCGAGAAATACAAAAGTAAAACCTTACAAAACAATAATACATCTAGTCTTATTATATGGTTCAGAGACCTGGACTCTAACAAAAAATAATGAAAACATGTTAGGATGTTTAGAAAGAAAAGTACTAAGGCGAAATTATGAAGCAGTGAATGACAATGGAATGTGGAGAAGACGATACAACTTCGAACTTTATATAATATACCAGGAATCTGATATCGTAAAACATATTAAGATAGGACGTCTGAGGTGGATAGGGCATGAAATGCGGATGGAACAAAATGACCCAGCTAGAAAAACGCTCCTTGATAAACCCATTGGTCAGAGAAAAAGAGGAAGACCCAGAAGAAGGTTCCTTGATAACATCGATGAAGACATGAGAAATATGGGAATACGTGCTTGGCGGAGAAAGGCGATGGATAGAGACGATTGGAGAGAAATTCTTAAGGAGGCTAGGACCCACGTAGAATTGTAAAGCCAGAATGATGATCATATGGATCTTTGTTCCTTTTTGTGTTTTGATACAGGATACCCGTATGGTATGTTTTACGGATCATGTTTTTTCTATTTTTTTTTTTTATTTAAAATAATTCTATGCATAGAGGTTAATATAAATAAATATATGCGTCTAGTTTAATATAAACAGCCTTAATAATCACAGCATACTATATCAGAACAGACAAGACCAAATACTTAGTAGTGTATATGTTAACCACGTCACAAATATACTTTATGCTCACATAGTAGAATCGCTAAAAGTACCTGCATATGAAGATTTGGGAAAAGAAAATCGAACCTACCGACGAATTAATAAGAGCATCTAGAATAACACAATCGGATAAAGTAGCCAGCGTATCTCTAATAGTTTAAGAGATACAATCATTTTAAAAATTAAATTGTTGATAACGAGTTTTCACTTGATATCCTCGTAAAATAGAATCTATGCACAAAAAAAATAACGTCAAGGTACCGAAGAGACATAAAAGTGCATACTCAATCCCTCCTCCTTGGTTCCTAGACGGAAGGTACGTTTTCACGCTCATTCAATTTGCAAAAATTGTTCACTTGCGCAAGCCATAAAATTTGGTATGAGAAATCATTCTGGATGGTCAGATAATTTGCATGTGGTTGGCGCAAATGCATGAACGTGGAAATGACACAACAATTCCACGCATGCATAGTGGGTGAATAATAGTAAACACAATTGTTGTTCTGATGTGCACGTGGATTTAATTTTCGAGTTTTTGGTCACTAATATAATTTGTGCAGAGAACTGCATTCATAGATAGGCTGTGTTGTACGTTATTTTGTGTTTTTTGTTTGTAACAATGATGTCAATAAAATAAAAAGAGTTCATGGTTCACTTTATTGAGCTTTATAAATCTTTTCCTTGTCTTTGAAAAGTTAAATCCAAACAATACAGCGATAAAATGCTGGTGATATTCTGGACAAAAAAATGCGCACAGTTGAAGAGAGTGCAAATAGAGAAACAGTGATAGAGAAATTAAATTTCTGGAGAACTACATATAGAAAAGAACTAAAAAAAGTTCCCGCTTCTAAGAAGTCCGGTGCAGGTGCCGACGATGTATATGTACCACATTTGTGGTACTTTGATTTAATGAGCTTTTTACGGGACCAGGAAACTGCAAGAACCACTGTGTCAAATATGGACGAGGACAACGAATCGCAGGTAAATAAAATTTATTTAGTTATATATTTATTTATTTGTTTACCTTACAATAATTCATTAATACATTAGTAATAGTGTCGTTAATTACTTGGGTTTAAAATCATTTTATGTTGCCACGGAACATTACAAGAATCATTGAAATAAATTTCAAAACTTTTCCTCGCATATGCTTCGGTACTGTGATGGCGGTTGTGGCTGCTTGAAAAATCTAACAAACTGTGATCTGAGTTCGTAGTACCTGGATAATGAGACTAGTAGATGTATCTGTAACGTTAAATACGACACTAGGTGTAAAGAAATTCGCCAAATTTCTGCGTAGAGAATTGGGAAGCGCACAGCACACCAAAACAACTTTGTCAATGTTATCAACTTCTAAATAATTGATACATGTATGGAATACTCGATTAGCCAGAATGCCAGAAGTGTTTTCTATTATTCGTCCAGCTCTACACAAACAGTAGTTGAATATTTTTTTCTGATACTCCAGCCCTCTTTCATTATTCGGTTTTAAAAAATCGTGTCTCGTGTTTTAAAAAATGCTTCGTCTCCTACAAATACATAATCCAATAGTGCTTCACCGGGTACAACTATCTATGGTGCTGCCAAATTAAGTTTATTTGATGCCAAAAACTTTATAAATTTGGTGTTTTCAGTAACTCCTCCATGAGATACTCGACCGTTGGTCCAACATCACAATACATATATGAACTCATAATTAGCATTGGCAACTCCCATTAGAGCTATGCTGAAGGTTTTCTTATAATTAAAATAATATGATCCATTTCTTGGGGAAGCTGTGGGAAAGGAATGTGGGAAATTCCATCTTTCTTGAAAATCCAAAGCAAGTTTCTTTCATTCATCTGTAGTTTTCGGAAACTGTAAAATAAACTAACTCAATGTGCATAGCTAAATTACATGTTTTGTATGTAGTATACAGATGACTTACTAGTTTCTTTTAGAATTCTGTGATACATTAACTTCAATCCAAACTTTATAGTGATTCTCAACCAGCCACCCCACATTCAGTTACATCTGAATCACTTACACCTCGGCCAATATCACAAGCTTCACCTAGAGCAGCAAAAATGCGTAACGACAAACGTGATGAAGTCCTGGATGTAATTTAAAAACCCTTTACGATGCCTTCAAATATTGACGACAAGTTACGCTCAGAAACTAATAAATGATTTTCTGTGAGGCGTACCTCGGAACTCTAAATCGCCACTATTTGTTACAAATACAACAGCAGCAGCACGCATACCCACAATCGTTATACAATCAGCAAATACAAGCCCGGTTTAAAACCAGGGCCATCATATCATCATCAAATCACTTCATCTATGCTGACGTCTCTTTCACCAATCTAACAATTTAACACCAATTCAACAGGACTATCCTATCAGTACCACATACAACCACGTTCACAAACAGTATCGTATTATCAACATACGCAACCAGCACATACTTCAAAATAGCAAAAAAGCTGATAGTGACTCGCAAACAGTCTCACAATATTTACGTAACTTTAATACCACGGATTAAAGCATTCTTTCAAAATAGTTAATATATATTTTACTTACTCTTAAATATTTTTTCCTTAACACTTTGACTGCGCACTTCTTAGGGATAATACACATATGTCCAAAAGTTTGGAATATTGGAATATTTCATCTTTTTATTGATTTTTATATATAAAATCTTCTGAATAGTTAAACATCATTTTGTTTTAATTCTCAACAATACTAAATAAATCTTAAAACCAGATAAACGATATGCAAAAAAATTATTTATTCTCTTGGAGTGAAAAACTTACAATGTACAACTTACATTTAAAAATAAATTAGTATAGAAAAAAATAATTTTTAATAAAACTAATAATAAGTATTTCCTCCATTGGCCTGTATGCAAGCCTGTAGACGATTTGGCATGCTGTCGATTAACTGGTCGAGCTGGGCTTGCGGAATTCTCTCCAACTCTTACATTTTAAGTTCTCAAAGTGTAATAGGGGGATTGTTTCGCTTCTTGATACGTGTTTTGAGAATGTCCCAAGCATGTTCAATAATGTTCATGTCCGGGGAATTCGAGGGCCACTGTAATGTAGATATTCCTTCTTCTTCAAGAAAATTGTGTACTACTGATGTTCGATGAGGAGGTGCGGTGTCATGCATAAACACAAATTCATCACCTACTGCCCCTTGGAATAGACGTACGATAGGATTTAAAACTTTCTTGATGTATACAGCACCAGTGACTCTTCTCTCCAGAACCAGCAGTGACGTCCGTGTACCACTCATAATACCACCCCAAACCATAATACTGCCACCTTCAAATGGGACACGCGGTTTAGCTGTTTCTAGTGAGGCTTGTCGTCCTGGGGCCCTCCAAACCAGTGTTCTTCGCGAATCAGATACCAAGTCAATTTTTGACTCATCAGAGAACATCACGTTATTCCAGTTAGGATCATGCTGCGTCATTTCTCTAGCCCATTGCAACCTTACTATTTTGTGTTGGTAGGTTAGTTTAGGAACACGTAGCGGTCTTCTACTATACAAATTTACCGCATTTAGTCTGCGTGTTATTGTTTTCCGTGAAATATTCAGTCCTAGAAGCCTAGAAATTTCTCTGGATATACCACTTGTAGATTCCAGACGATTTCTACGAGTTATAAATGTTATATGCCGGTCTTGTGCTGTTGTTGTACATCGATTTCTATCACTTCTGAGACGATCCTTGACTTTATTTGTATCTTGGATTTTTTTTTTAATTTTCGATACAGCACTCTGAGTAACATTAGCAATATTCACGATATAACTTTGGCTAAAGTCCTGTTATAACAAAGCAATTACTCTGGATCTGTCAAAATGAGATATCACGTTTTTAGGCATTTTTAAACGGCTCAATTCAAATTAAAACGAAGACTGAAATAATGTGTAAATACGCTAATCAGTTGAATGTGACCAAAATCATACAAAAACGATTCAATTTTTTTATCATTTTCATTTAAAAACCCTCTAGAATGAATATCAACAACAGTTTTAGAACCACCATAGGCGTAGATATATTATTTGTACGTATTCCAAACTTTTGGACATGTGTGTATATGCCTGGTGCTTAAGATTATTTTTGTAAAAATGCTTATGTATTTGTTGTTAGGAGGACAGTGTTAATATTTAAAATGATATATACAGGGTGTTAACTAATTTTCGACTTGTGACTCACATGTGCGGTATGCGCACCCTGGTAAGATTTTCTTGCCATGTTCTGACTGGCGCTTATGTGAGTCTTACTAATTTGGTTTTTATTTTTGTCAACAAATAAATAAAAGACAACTAAAATAAGGATATCCATATATTGCACAAAAAACATTACAGTTTTCCAGTCAAAATAGTTTAAAAATATTTTTTATAAACTAAAAATTCATAACGTCAAACAAACTAAATTATAACAATTGTATAAAAAAAATAAAAAACTTGACTTTAAGCATAAAAGTCAGTAAAGCACTTGCCAACACAAAGTCCAGGTTTTTCTAGACAGTTTTCACAATGATATATTGTTTGTTTTCATAAGTTATTTTTTAAACATTGCCTACAACGTTTTCTTTGTGTTTTGCCAGCATGATACTGCAGAAATTTTAGTAATAGTATGTGGTGCTTTGTTATTTGTAATAATTTTATTTTGTTGATTTGGTAAAAGCTAGGTAATAATCGAAAATCATAGAGTGACGTTTTATGACCTGAATACTGATTGTATAACAAATGTGAATTTAATAGCATTAGTTGAAGGAAATGTATTAGTAATTCTTTATTATCTTGTCGGTTAACTCCTTCCATATGCTTATTGTAATGAAATATGGGAGCAGGTTTGCTCTTCGTTTGTTATCTTTTGTCAATCATGTCGTTTACAAATTTGTTGAATATATACAAAACGTCCCGTTTGTCTTTCCATTTTCCTATCAATATATTATTACAGTAGGACGCAACTGTTTCACCTTCCTCTAATTTTTGTGCTATTACTCCTCTAGCATTTTCTTTTCGTTTGACATTGAGGGTGCCAGTGCAGTGTGTACTTCGTTTGGTTAAATAGTGAGATAACTCATATAAATTATAAAACTAGTCCACGTAGACACTATGTCCAGAATCTAGATAGTCCTCCAATAGATACTGAACCACTTTACTTGCACGACTTTTCCCTCTCATATTGTCGGCTGCTCCAGTATAAAACAAAGTTTTTAAAATTAAACCGTTTGGTTCAGTTAACATGTATAACTTTATTCCGTATTTATAGCGTTTATTTGTTTGTGACGCCCACGCCATAGTACCATTGACTCATCCAGAGACAAATTTTTTCCGGGATAATAAATGGCTTCCATCTTTTTGTTGAAAAAATTATTATTGGACATTATAGGTAAAATGTAGACATCTCATGATTGATAGAAATCTGTCACGACTCTGTGCTCAGCGAAGCATTTTATACTAAACAGATAGTGACCTTTCCAGTAATCTTATAATCTATTTTAACGTTATTGTTTCTGTAATAGGTTTCCGTCGTGTAACTATGCTATGCAACAAATAAATTTACTAGTTCATCATCAACAATAAATCTAAAAATATCGAATGGTTTTTTATTGCCTAGAATTGTTTGTAGAAGTTGCTTTTTTTCGGCAGCTGGAACTTTTTAATTTCCCCTGGTATATCGAACCACTGCAAAATACCATTAATAACATTATTTGTAACCTCCGACTCTTGAATAGCTATCATTAATTGCACTTATAACATTTTTTTTGTAACAAAGTACCATAAAAATCAATTACCTATATTACATACCTTCTTCATCATCTGTATGCTCTTTCGAATTCTGTTCACCCCAATGGCAGTCCCGAACACTTATAATTCTGCAATATGTTTAAAAGTTCTTCTTCTGTTAAAGGTATTTTATGTTTTTTTGGTTTTGATGGACCAGCCACATATTTAGTTCAAAAAAAAGAAAAACATAAAACAGCTAATCTGACAAAGGAAAGATGCCACTCACATGAGAACCATGCGCAGTCAATGTGTTAATACATTGTAAATGGCAGCACACGTTTCTGAAATCACATGACAGAGAGCAGATTTGGAAATAGACGTAGAAAACATAATGACGGTATTAGATTTTTGTTTTGATACAGGGCAGCGACAGCCGCTTATACGTATTTCGACCTCTTTAGGTCTCTAGTCAGAGTATAAGCGGCTGTATAAATACCTATATAAAAATCTAATACCGTCATTATGTTTTATTACTTTACTTCGGTTGGAGTACCAGAAACTGAATTCACTACGAATTTTGACCATGATGAACGGCATGTAGAATGCAATTCTAGATTCCATTGCCGAGTAATTTATCAAGCTGTTTGCTTCGCAAGTTTTAGGAAGCACAGTGGGAAAAATTTGCATTCGGTTTCGCCAGGGAGAAATCGTTTGATTTCTCTTTTTGTTAGACGTAGAAAACTTCATATGTCCTCCCCGTGGGTAAAAACCTCAAAGTTGCAAATAAATATATATGTGGTGTAATTGAACACTTCATAACAGTATCAGTCTTTTTTATTAATGGTGTAACTAAATTTAATAAATGTCGAAACGTTGCCTCATCCATGCGCAGGTAATTACGAAAATCGTCTGGAGCATTTGTTAATCATTTTATTAAATTAATATGAGAGTAAGTTGCTGTTTTTACAATCCAACTTGTCTGCGATCTTCTTGGTTATTTGTCTTTTACCACTTTTAACTTTGTAATTAAACACACAACAGCTAATGCTGATAAAAATTCGTCTTCGTTGTCCATCGTTGCTCAATGACAATCTGAACTGTACTTGTAGTGTAGACAAATTTGTACACGAGACTTGACCGTGAAAGTGGATACAATCGTTCAGTTTAATTTGCACAAATTGGCATGCACAAACCAATTTGCACAAATTGCATGAGCGTGTAATCGTACCTTAATATAGCACTATTTACTGGGTATTTGTTCAAAGCCGTCCATGATAGGAGACAATTATTATGATTTTGAAATCTTTTAGAAAATTTAATAAAATTTCTATTTTAATTAATTTGAATATAATTAATAAACAAACAAAGAAAAATTTATTGAATTTTACAATTCATTTATCTGGATAATTTTTATTACTGACGCAAAATTATTAATTAGATTTTTATTATATCTCAGAGTTTTTATTTGAGTTCAGAAAAGCCTTTACTCTTGTCTAGAATTCAATGACAACAGGAGTAGTAGGAAATAAATAAAATTCAAATTTGTTCAAAACAATTAAATATAATGTTAGAATACCTTGTAAGAACTAACGGACCAAGTGTATATGGCATAATACTTGGTCCTACTAGATTAGTGAGCTAATTTCATTTTATATTAATTTGCTACTTTTTATTACAAATAGGTTAAAAAAAAATAACTACCTAGCTTAATAATTATCTCCATTTAATTCTAAAGCAAAAAAGATAACTCTAATCTCCCTCATTTAAGCGAGAAAATGATATGTCTCAGAAAATTTAGTCTCTCAAAAATAAAGTCTCTGTGAAACATTTTTTCCATTTCCAAGTCAAGAAATATGATATGATCTGCAGAATAAATTATATTTGTAACGAAGCGAAGCTCCTAGCAAGAAAGCAAATCATTTAGATTGAGGGTGTTGTTAGTAGACATTTCAGCTATGTTACGGGTCCTCCCCACCGTATCGCGTTCAGCAGAGTAATGAAACTGATGAAATGTTTACGTATTCATTTTTTGTATTTACATTTTGTTGATTTATTAACTTTTTTTAGCAATTTGCAGCACGTTTATGTCGTGTTACAGCAAGTTGTGGTGGTTAGTAAGTAATTACAAACACCAAGCTATATACTCTTCGAATGTTTGTTGTTTTTTCAGGAATATTGTATTTTTGCCTAATTCTCTATTTTGTCTATTTTGTTCTTATTGTTGAATATGTATACTATAAAACCAAAACCTATAATAAAATTTTTACTTTGTCTGAATATATATCACTGACTCAATGTCTGAGTTTTAAAGCAAAAAAGGCACACTGAGACGAGTAAAATAAACAGAAATGGAAAACATGTAATAAAGCGAAAGAAAGCAAGTCAAGAACTTTATTATTGTTTAACATATGCTGGAATTATTTTCTGGTCTCCACGAAAATCAATAAAAAGTTTTCACTACTGCCATTATGAAGGAATAAATTTGATTGGGCCAAAAATAACTCAGCCGGAGACTTTCATTGTAGATAAATTAATTTATTTTGATTAAAGATAAATTATTGTTTACAATCTAAACACAAACAACTATTTTTGGAAATGCAGCTTAAATATTACGCAATATTTACTGTGATTCTATTACCTTATGCCATTTCTCTAACCTATGGGATTAGGAATTGTTATTGAATAAATCAACATGTTTATGGCGATACTCTATATCAGTGGTCGCCAACCTGTCGATCGCGAGCTACCGGTAGCTCGCGGAGACAATTCTGGTAGCTCTCACAACGATTTTAATTTAAAAAATACAAACTGCAAAAATCAGAGAAGCTTCCGAAAATTCCACAAAAAATATATTCCACATAATATTAAACATAAACAGCGGCAACGTTGCGGTGAGCGATCTGCCCCTGACGCCGTCAAGCTAGAATCGGCCATTTATAGAATCAACCATCCAGACCAGCGCGTTAGTGTTCAAGAACGATCTGGATTGCTTTGAACGGGATAAATACGCACGGCGCGGCGACATTGCGCTTAGTTTAAAACTGAACGCGTAACCAACGTCCAGCGGTTGGGTTAGTAGAGAACAACAAAAATAATATTATGGCAAGCAGTTGTAAGAAGGTAAAGACATACCACTTTCATTCGGAATGGGAAGAACAATACTTTTTTACAGAAGTTAAAGATAAAAATGTGTGTTTGTTATGTAATACTTCGGTCTCCGTTGCTAAAAAAGGAAATATTGAGAGACATCATAAAACTGTAAATTCTAATTTTGAAAAATCATTCCCACTACATTCTGCCTCCAGAAAGGAGAAACTGAAACAGTTAAAAAAACAGTTAATTGGACAACAATTAATATTTTTAAGAACGGTCGACAAAAATAAGGCTGCAATTGAAGCATCATACCGTGTGTCCCAGATAATTGCACAAAAAAAGAAACCTTATGAAGACGGGGAAATGATAAAACAGGCGTTTTTAGAAGCTGCTGATTCGTTATTTGCCAACTTTAGAAATAAAGACGAGATAGTTTCAGCTATAAAATCTATGCAACTTTCTGCTAATACAGTGATGAGACGTGTAGAAGTAATGAGCAATGATATTTTTTTACAGTTAAGAACTGACTTAGATAACTGTGTTTATTTTTCACTTCAACTGGATGAATCAACAGATGTCGTCGACACTGCCCAGATGGCCATGTTCGTCAGGATGGTTTTTAGTCATTTTACGATTAAAGAAGATCTTTTGAAGTTCATTCCACTGAAAGGACACACTACTGGACAGGAGTTGTTTTCTCATTAAAAAAATATTATTTCTTCTGAGAAAATCCCAATATCGAAAATAAGGATCTGGTGGCGTTATGTCGTAAAGATGAAACTTTTCCGCAATTTCTCTGTTACCATTGCATTATCCATCAGCCAGCATTATGTGGAAATTTCCTGAAACTAAACAACGTTATGAAACTGGTGGTAAAAATTGTGAACAAGATTAGAGCTCAAGCGTTACAAATAAGATTATTCAGAACCTTGGCCGATGAAGTTGACTGTCAATACGGGGACCTACTCCTTCACTCTGAAGTCCGATGGTTAAGTAGAGGACGGGTGCTGAAACGTTTTAATGATGTCCTATCTGGCATAGTTCAATTTTTCAAACAACGCGACGAACCGACTCCGGAACTAGAAAATTCAATCTGGCTTAGAGATTTTGGTTTTCTCGTGGACATTACAGAGAAATTAAACGAACTTAATTTGCAGCTTCAGGGGATAGACAAAGAACTAGCGGAAATGATTTCTGATATAAAAGCATTTATCAAAAAGCTGGGGTTTTGGGAACAAAACCTAATGAACAGCGATTCCAAGCATTTTCCTATTCTTTCAGAAAAAATATCTCAAAATCCGTTAGAACCCTATGACAACAAATATCATGTAGAAATAATTTCTACCCTGAAGAGTAACTTCAAAAATCGTTTTAAGGATTTCAATGAAATGGCTTTAGTAGCGCAGTTTGTTGTTTCACCCTTTATGGAAATTGATATCCAGCAGTTTGCAGCTTGTGTTATGCAGAACTTTGGCGAAGACATCGCTGCAACAGAAATGGAAGTCATTGAGTTTCAAAATGATTTAGCCTTAAAATCGGTAGTCTCAAGTACTGAATGTATCTGGAATATTGTAAGTAAAGACAAATATTCAGTTCTATGCCGTGTAGCCTTGAAAGTGAAAGCATTATTCAGTTCAACCTATTTGTGTGAATCATCTTTTTCCAATATCAAGTTTATTAAGAACAAATATCGCAATCGACTTACAGATGAACATTAGGATAATTGTATTCAAACATCAAATTATACTGCAAACATTAAAAAAATTATCGATGAATCTGAGTGTCAGCCTTCTCATTGAACGTGCTTTTTTTTTTTTCAATGTTTATGTTTATGATAGTGCGTTACTTTTTTGTTGTTATTATTAACTATTTTTAAGTCATACGTGACATGCCGTTGTGGCTGGATAAAAGTTTGTACTTATTTTTTAAATACCTTCGTTTGATAGGTAGGAATGTAGCTATGAACAAGTACGTACTAGTAATATTAGTTATTTTGTTATTAGTTTATTATTAGTACCTATGTATTATGTATTACCAGTTAAACAGTAAAATAAATACATATAATGATAGATTAACTGTGGATTATTTCATTTACGTTGCGTTACGTGGCTTCCGTGTGGGTAGCTCGCTGTTTATTCCAAAATTAACAAAGTAGCTCAACACATTGAAGAGGTTGGCGACCACTGCTCTATATCGTCGGCTTACAAGCGAAACACACTAAGTCAAAAAACATAGTTTTGAGATAAACGTGTTTTAATTTTTTTTTTTTAAAGAGTTTGATCAATTTTCACATCCAAACTTTTATTCGTTGTTTTGTAATTATACGAAAGTTTTCATAAAGTATTAACAATTATTACTACGAAGAGAAGTAAATTATATATTACCAAATTACTAATTATTGTTTAATTTTCGATTTCAATACGTTGACTTGATGTATTTTACATGTAGCATTTAAGTTAGTGTGTTTTACTTGTTTAATTTTGCTGTGAAAGGATGACTTACGTATATTGTTTTTATTTACTTACTGCCATACGGTTATTGCAAGCTTCGTTTATATGGTAAATAATACAATAATTTTTGCTTATATAAGTCTTTACTTTTTTCATGTAAATTTCACAAAACAAGAACAGTAACACAAAAAACAGGTATAACAAAACAAAACGTGTATAACAAAAAAATGTATGCTTTTAATTTTCAATGTCTTTTTGAGTCCTTTTCAGCTGGCTCCGCTGTTTGGTTTTGAACAGAAGAAGAATTTGGCAGATTTTTGAATTAGGTATGGAGCGCTTGCGGAACTATATTTTTTCACAAAGCTTTATCAAATCTTTTTTCTTTTCATCCGAAATCGGAATCTGTAATTTAGGAATTACCAAGTTTTCATTATTATCCTCTTTGCCTCTTCTGTTAGAAGCACGATGTACAAAACTAATGTTAATATTTTCATATTCGTCGTGACTTTCATATTCTTGTACTTGTACTTTAGAATGTTAGGAAACTATTTCATATACAAAACACTTTACTTTTTACCAGTTGACCGTTTGCCCTTTTCGATCCTTTTTTTTTATTATATAGCACATATAACAATAGTAAATTGTGCAAGCTTTTTTAAATCTAAGAATTCGTTATAACTTTCATTAATATTATAGGAAAGTTTATTCCTATTGTTGTCCATTCTGGCCATTTTAAAGACATTTTCATATTCGTGAAGACTAAAAATCTCCACATTTTTTTGACACTTTCAATAGCGCTATGCATGGAATCTACTTCCATATAGGAGTGTCTACTTTCCATGAACTTTTGCTCAATTATCTGAAGACTTGGATGATTTTTAACAATATGTAAAAGCAGAGCAGATACTTGAATATCTCTGTTCTGTCCTCCACACGTATCTGAAAAAATCGGTTAGATGTTTTATACCAGATAATGAATTAATGTACATTCTCAGGCAAGTACCAATTTCACTGCTTTCACGCTTACCATTGACTACAAAACGCGTTGCATATTACGTTTAAATAATTTAAATTTTTATTATTTTTCGCTATTTCTTTGTCTGAATTTTTTTCTTTCATTGCAGCCTGTTTTGTCTAAATGACTTCTATAATTAAGCTCCATCTCTTCTTTTTCTTGTTGAAATGCTTTTGTGTATTCGTTGTAGGTCAAACATTGGTCTTTTTTAGGTTTGAAGAATGATATTTTAAATTTCTTGCGAAAGATTTGCCTATAAGTTCTGACAAATCTGACTTAAGCTTGGCAAATTGTCCTCTTTACACATTTCCACGAACAGTTCGTGCATTTTTTCAATATTGAGATTGCAGTCCAAATAAAGTATTTATAAAGATTTTTTAGTGTAGTGATTTTCTACAACAGGAAAGCTTTTAATGTGTTTTTTTGCTTTTATTCTCGTTTCCTCTGAGGTTTTATTGTCAGGAATCTTATGGTCCCTTCTGTATATTCCACTATATTGACCGCTTTCATTCTTATCGCGCAAAATACTGGAATAAAACTGACACAACCTATGCAATATACTAAAACAAATAATTAATTTTTTACAAGATTGAACAAGTCGACCTGTGTAAGTCAGTCAGTAGGTTCATTCGTAGTCAAGTGAAATACATCACTTACAGTCGCTTAGTGTGGTTTTCCTGAATTATATCCTAGTTTATGAGACTTACAGCCGGTTTCCGAAAGGCTGATCATTATCAAAATTAGGTTATCTACTGTTAACAGTCGATTAAATGCAGTTTGAGTTGCAGAAACATCCATCAAACTTCAATCACATAACACACATTAACTAAATTTATATTTAAATGGGAATAAGCCACAATTAAAGGTTAAAATACGTTTATTGACGTTTCAATTTCCACTTCGGAAATCGAGTAAATTTACTAATGTTTGTATTTTGAGAACGATTTCCGAAGTGGAAATTGAAACGTCAATAAACGTATTTTAACCTTTAATTGTGGCTTATTCCCATTTAAATATAAATTAATTTAAAATGCCACAAAAAAATAGCTTCAGAACAATACACATTAACTAATCTAACAAGAAAATAATCGATGATTAACAGCCTGTCAGAAGTATTTTGGGTTTCCGAAACGCTAATTATCGTTTTATCTATGTCAAACTTCTGTCATACGAGCTTGTCAGGTAATCTGAGATTTTTGGACGATTAATCTTATAATCTTTGGTTATATACCAATGGTTGTAAGTAACTACAATAAAATCTTTGGTTACGTTGTAAGATACATAAACCTAAGTGTTTTATAAAAATCTGTTGTTTAGAAAGAACCCAAAAATATTGTAACAAAGGTTCATTTTAAGAATTAAAGATGATAAATGACAAATTGGTAAACATTAACGAACGACACAAAATTATTAGTTAGTTAGGTTATGTTTGTTTGTTGATTTTCAGAATGCAGATTACACATAAACAGGAATGATGGTAAAGTGAAACAGCAACATTACTTTCTTAATTTAGAGCAAGATAAAGAACAATTCGTACAGAAATAATAAACGATTACAATCGATTCTACTGTTTCCATGTAAAATCGTATGTCAAATAATTTATAATCGGTGATCACGTAATTTTACCATAATTTTCGTTTCGGAAACCTGTCGCTTGTTAACAATTGATCAAATTTGATACTTGATTACATGATTGGAGATTTGAATAACGTTTCGAAAACCGGCCGTTAGTGAGAAACATAATAATAATAAAAATAACCGTTTTTGTTATTGTATAACTTATTGAGTTTAACCAGTCTAAAGAGTAAAAAAATACAATAAAATGCTGCAAATATCTCAAAATTGTAAAAAATTGACTTGGTGTGTTTCGCTTGTAAGCCGACGATATCGAAAATTCTACTCTATAAGCATACTGTTCCCGATGTATTGGACTTTTAACTAATACACCATCCCTAATATGCCTGTCGAGCACTTTTTTTAGAGTCTGCAGTGCAAATTACATCAGCTTTATCGGTCACAGGGACTTAGCTTTTGTCCAATTTTGTCTATCCTTTTGAGCCTTCATGCTTTTGATATGTACTCGTCTAGACTCAAATAAGTTTATTGCTATTTGATTTTGTCCTCCGCTACCACTTCTTTCGCCGTACGCCAGTTTTTCCCAGCACCATAAGTTATGATCTCCAGTTTAGTCTGCTGCGATATATCTAGTGGTATCACTCTAATTTAGAGTCATGAAAGTGTACTATATAAAAAAGTCTTCTGTCATGATAACCTTACTATTCTGAATGTATTTACGTGACTTCTTTTGGAGTTTGTCTATCTCTGCTATCTTAAATACTTTTATAACGTTGTTATCTCACCTAGTGATAGACACGCATTTTTCAATTGACTCTGTTTCTCTCGGGACAATCTGGCTCAATATTTGGGGTGAAAAGAGATAGTGAAAGAAGCAGCTGGTATCTTGAATAAGAGACAAACTGCTCTGATACATGATGCACATGGTAAAGTACATTTGAAGTAGAGGATAAACTTAAAGAATTGAAAAATTGCATTACGAACCTATTCGAAGAAGATTCGATTAGTTCACTTTCTGATATTACTAACTGCGACGGACGCCTAATAACACGCTTTGAGGTAACACAAGCCATACGATCATCAAAAAATGGCAAAGTGACAGATTTTGATGAAATTCCAAGTGAAAGAAATATACAAGCTTATAAATGATATCAATGTTGTAACGATGTTCTGATCGTTTAACAGTTCGAACCGTGGGAGTGTCAATATTTGCGCATCCACTTCTACAACGAGACGATGAAGTGGGATTCGGAACGGCTATTTAAGGAATTGTGAGTAGCGAAATTAGACAGTCTTGTAGCTAGCGCTCTAGGCTCCCTGACTCGCCGGTGTAGTGAACCTGCGAGCCAACCCGGACAGAGAGATTTCCGTATTGAGGATCGTACTCTGTCCTGAACCAAGCGGAACTCATCGGTATTGTGTATTGAACATTACCGTTGGTCTGCACAGCCGAATATTTTATTTGCGAATGCGTTCGGAGCTCCCGCTGAATTGAAGCGGAAGCGAGCATAAGTCTGCGTATGATCGACTTCACCTATTTCATTTCTTTATTAGTAATAATTAATTTCTTTTCTTTTATAGACGTTCGCCGGGGAGTTCATTCATCGCGGGACCCAGACGGAGAATTCACTTTATTTTTATTTATTGTATATGCGGTCTAGAATTCATTTTATTTTATTTATTGTATATATGCTAAATTAATAGGTTTATTTTTTTATGGCAACCTGTGTTTTACTAAGTCTGTCGCCCCGAAAGAGCTACCCATCACAATGTTTTACAGGCTATAACTTCGTTTTTAAATATCATTTATACCAGCGGACACCTACCTAATGATTAGTCAAATTCATTGTTCATATCTGTACCTAAGAAAACAACAGCAAAAACCCGTGCTTATTATAGAACCATCAGTTTGATAAGCCATTTATTGAAAGTTTTTCTAAAGGTCGTATATAGAGTGCTAGTCAAAAGTCCGTTACCCCCCTCGTATCTTTTGAACGGTCATTGTTTTAATAATGGAATTTGGAGGGAGGTAATAAACAGACGTAGGCTTCTCAACTAGTCACAACAGGTAACGTAATAGTGACAGATGACGTTACAGTGCCACTGAGACACAATTTTAAATGGGACCTTATGGCAAGTGATACCTCGTTTAAAAGGTATTCAGTCATAATAATTTTGTTTGAGTTAAGGCTCATTTTGATGAATAAATTAAACAAAGACTAAAATTGTAGCTTCTCATTTAATTAATAAATATTTAACAACCATTTCTTATAGTAAGTGTTCAAAATGTGCTCCATTTACTTCCTGGCAGTAATGCATCCTATTTCTAAACTTTTGCCGTACTCGTTCAAATGTGTCGGGGGAAATTGCCCTACATTTTGCAACAATTCGTTGTTTTCAAAATGTCAATATTGTCGGGTACTGAAGCGTAAACTTTAGATTTCAAATTTTTTTCACAGAAAAAAATCTAATGATGCAAGGTCCGGTGACTAAAAATTTAAATGTCTCGTTAAATAATAATTAAACTAAATATTAACTAAGAAAAACTAACTAAAAACAACTTGACTAAACTTAAATTGACTAAACTAAGCAGAAACAGAAACTAAATATTCAGGTATAAACGCGTTTGCAAACTAAAAACAACTAGAGAATTGACAAACGTCAACTTTTTTGATAAATAACCAAAGTCGGACGTTAGAATTTTTATTAATTAAATGCCAAACTAGAATTTTCCTATTTATTTAATTTATTTATCAAAATCATCTTGAATCCAAACAAAATTATTACGATTAAATATTCTAACGTTCGCCTCTGGTTAATTGTCAAAAAAGTTGACGTTGATGTAAAAACAATTATAGAATTTAAAAACGTCAACTTTTTGACAAGTAACCAGAGGCGGAGGTTTTAATATTTATTAATTAAATACGAAACTACAATTTTAGTATTTATTTCATTTATTTATCAAAATGAGCTTAAACTCAAATAAAATTAGTATGGTTGAATAGGTACTTTCAATACCTTTCAAACAAGGTATCACTTGCTATAAAGTCCTATTTAAAATTATGTGTCTCAGTGACGCTGTAACGTCATCTGTCACTACTACGTTACTTGTTATAACTAGTTAAGATGCTTACGTCTGTTTATTACCACCCTCCAAATTTCACTATTATTATTATAACTGTTCAAAAGATACGAGGTGGGAACGGACTTTTGACTAGCACTGTATAATAAATGCGAAGAATACATAACTGACAAGCAGTTTGGTTTCCGTAACGGGTGTGGAACAAAAGAGGCAACAAAAAAGCATTTGATCATGTTAAGCACTCTATATTAATCGTTCTAAAGTTCTAAAAGACATTGCCGTGGATGGCAGAGACGTTCGCATAATTGCAAATTTGTATTGGAATCAAACAACAGTTTTAGTCCACGGTTTGGAATTACAGGCTCTTAATAATAAACGAGGAGTACGGCAGGAATGCCTCTTGTCGCCCCTGATTCTCGACATTTACTCCGAAATAATTTTCAGAAACACATTTTCTGAAAGGAATAATTGTGAACGGTGAAGTCATTAATTATTTGCGATATACGGACGACACAGTACTCTTAGCATCTACTCAAGAAGATCTGAAAACAATACTTGACAGTGTCATTGAGAACTGTAAGGAAGAAGGTCTGGATCTGAACATACAGAAAACCAAAATACTCATAATAAGTAAACTACAGAATATTAGACTGTCTATATAATATGTAAATAATACCAAATTTAAGCAACTCGATCAAATTGTTTACCTTGGATATCCGTTAAACCGTAATGTAGAGAGTAACGGTGACATTAGATCCAGAATTAAGCTGACCAGAGAATTATGTAACAGAGACCTACAATTGGCATTACCGATCCGCCTACTTCGCTACTACGTGTTTTCGGTCTTAATTTGTGGTGTCGAGTCTTGGACTGTGAATAAAAATCATCTACATCGCCTTGAAGCTTTCGAGATGGTGGTGCTATAGAAGAATTTTAAGTTTGGGTGGAGAAGATTCAAAACTTCACAATACTAGAACGTCTCAATAAGACTACTGAGATTATAAAAAGCATCAAGAAGAGAAGGCTGGAGTACTTCGGACATGTTATGACAGGTCCCAAATATAGATTGCTATAAAATATTAAGCAAGGGAAAATAGCAAACAAACGCAGTCTAGAACGAAGAAAGTCTTCATGGTTGAAGAATTTGCAAGATTGGTATGGTATTGATACAAGCATGCTATTTGGGGTAACAGTGAATAAAATTAAAATATCTATGATGGTAACCAACATTCTGAAAGAAGTTGGTACATGAAGAAGAAGAGAGTCCCCGACTTAAGCAACTTTTCTGATAGTTTCCGTTATATTTTTGTTTCTGAACTTATAAGAGTGACGCAAATCTGAGCCTTCTTCTGAGCCATCGATTTTCTTTCTTATCTTCTCGTTATCTATCTTTGTTCCCAGGAGGTGGGATAAAATACCGTCAGGTTCGGCATTGCACTCTTGCCGTGCTTCTCAGAGTTCACCAGCTCAGTGTGATATCGCTTAAGACAACATTTTTTATCCTGTACGATGTACTGAGTACGATCGTTCACCCTCCTGAATGTAGACCTTCCGTAAATAACTTTATTGACTCCGTGCTTGATATCCTTCGACCATCGTGTTGTAGGGTGTCATCGATTTCGATAGAGCTAGGTCTTCATTCTAAAATTTTCTTGATCCATTTTTCATCTCTGACTCTGGCAATATAGCCTGCCCAGTTCCATTTCAACGTTGTAATTATTTTAGCTACCTTTGTAACACCAGTGTTTCTTCTAAGTATTTGATTTGAAACTCTGTCTCTGAAGGATATATTTAATATTGAGCTCTTCATTGCAATTTGCACTACTTATATTTTATTTATTACTGTTCTGGTAAGGGTCAATGTTTCTGCTCTATACGTTAGAGACAGAAGCTCATACTGATCGACGCCCTTTCTTTTTAAGGTCATGGGAATATCTGATCTGAAGACTTCCCTCAGTTTTCCGTAAGCCGCCAATGTTAGTGCTATTCTCCTGGTAATCTCTATTGTAATAATATTACACGAATATTTTTATGTAATAAAGTATTCGGTCATGCAAACTACAGATTTAGAAAAATAATTACAATTACTATAGACTAAACAGTTTCAATATTTACCAGTTGGTCCTTCTGTCTATAGTCGGTTCACAATTTGTTGATAGCTCACTACAAGTTTAACCCTAATTAGAAAACTGAAATACAGAGAGGATAGGTAATACGATATAATAGTAAAAACCAACCTAAAACTGACGGTTTAAGACGTTTTCGACTAACCCACCTTATATCTGAAGGAATACAATACCTTATAATCCTATTACGGGGGTATTTTGAATGGTTAGAGATGAACGACCAGTGTCGTAGAGTATATGATTGAAACATTTATTTGAACTAAATAAATATATTTTTTAAATTGTACTTATGTAAATTGTATTTTTAAATAAAACTTATTTATTTTATTCAAAAATAAAAAGTTTCTTGCCATTTGTAAAAGATACATTTATTTAATTAAGGAAAAAAGCGCCAAATGTCGCCTGGCAAAATTTCCAATGTGTTTTAAATGTATCCATTATTTTCGAATCCGGAGAAAACTAATAAATATTTTTAAAAAATTTAAACGCAGAATGAAAGATTACATTATTACTCAGGGCAGAAAGTCCCTGAAAACTTCTACAATGTTTATTTTAATATGTTATGTAACAGGGGTGAAAATAAAATAGAAAATATAGTATAATTTTTAATTGAAAATATTGCATGCAAAAGAAACTTTATTTATTTTAAAAAATAATTCATTCTGCCTTTAAATTTTTCAAAAATGCTTTTTAGTTTTCTCAGGATTTGAAAAAAAATGGATACATTTAAAACACATTGAACGTTTTGACAGGCGACATTTTGCGCCTTTCCCCTTTAATACCTTACGATTAGAACTACTATTACTTATCTTATATAATTACGATTAGAAAACTATTCAAATTCAAAATAAATAGGATCAACTTCGGAATCCGAGTCGTCTTGAGGGTTAATAATTAGGTTAATAATCTCTACGGTCGCATCAATTATGTTATCAAGATCCCACATTTTTTGTTCTTCTTCTATTACATGTCTTACTGCATCTTTCCAGTTTTGTTTTGTAATATGTTATAAAGACTCGTATAACAATTCACGTACAGCTTGTATTTTATACGACGTATTTTTTCTAGCCACATAACTTTTCATTTGTGCCCAAATGAGTTCAATTGGATTTATTTCGCAATGGTAGGGTGGAAGTCTAAAGACTGTGATGTTTCGCCTTTCCGCCATTTTGTCAACTACGTATTTCTTGAACTTAAATTTGCGTTGCCGGCAATTTTTAAAAGTTCTGCTATTACCATTCCATCTTCGTAATTCAGATACTTATTCCGCAGCCAGTCAAGAATATCCTGTTTCTTCCACGCATTCGTTAGAAGTCTTTCTACTAGTCGCGAATGATAAGGTGCATTATCTAATACTATAATTGAATTTGGTGGTATGTGTTCAATCATTTGCTCAAAATACTCTTCGAAAACATCAGCTGTCATCTCCTCGTGATAGTCTTTTGTGCTTTTGGAATGAAATTCCAACAAACCATGCTTAACAAATCCTTTTTCATTGCCAATGTGAGAAATTATTAATCTACTGCCTTTACCAGAACGTGGGGAGATACCAGTAGACCAACCTTCTATAAAGGCTTGCCTGGAGCTTAATATGTATATTTTTATCTGACCAAATTTTTTTTAGAGTATGACCTGAGTTTACCCACGTTTCATCCTGGTAGAAGATGGGCCTTTCTTCATCCCGGAATTTTCGTATGAATCTTAGATAATTTCTTCTCCAACATCATCTTCTCCCGGTCAATCAAAAGTGATTTTCGGTCTGATTTCTTCCACCGGAAATTTAATTCTTTTAAAACTTGCCACAATTTAGTTCGTCCGATATGAGGCAAATCCGGGTCGTCTCTAACTTCTTGTAAAATTTTGTTTTAAGTTTGGTATTTCTTTTTTGAAAAAAAATCCATGAATTTTCCTTCGAATACCATTTTTGGCAAATTCATCAATTTCAATAGGCTTTTTCCCTCTCTTTAAGTGTTCGTTTGTGTTTGGGTTAGCTATACCGTGTTTTTTCTTTCTGATAGGAACCTATATAAAGTTGACTCTCCTACGCCAGTCATGTTGGCACAACTTTCGACTATGTTGCGAACAGTGTTTGTGGGATTCTGAGAAACCAGAGCATCGTGAACATTCAGGACAATAGTCTCCTCTCTTGGTGAATAGACAGACTTACTGACTGTACGCAACAGTACCGGTGTAAAACTTGATGATGAAGCCATCACAAACAATCCAACAAAACGAGCACGAGCGAAAGGTACGTATATGTTCGTAGGTATATGGAATAAAAAATCACTCACGCACTGCATATAATTTGCACAAGAAATATTCGAGACGCTAATTACTGCCGTAGACGCGGAAACACCGACGAGCCGTAAATTACATGCGATCAAAAACGTACTAAACAAAAAAATTGTTTTCGTTCGTAATAACTTAACCCTTTCAAGTTAAGTTTTGAATATAATTATAATATTAAAAATCTGGGGAATTCCATCTTAATTATCTTGGAACGAATAGTACCTTCGGATATGAATTCCAGGTTTTCTAGTAATGTGATTAAACGCGAAGATTAGTATTGAAATATCCAAAGAGATAAGGTATTCTTATTTACAAAATTGTTAATGGTTAAATTCTTATTATTATTAATATAATATAATAACCAACATTAGTCGTAAAAGTTTTAATTGTTTTTTTGCTAAATATATTAGTATTAAAATATTATCAATATTATATATAACAGTATTAAAACATTATATTATTATTTAATGAATAAACATCTTAGGAATGCCTATGATTTACGACCGTTTTATGAGTTTGAGGCATATTTCGTGCTCTCAACAATTTGTGAACGAAGAATAGTGATGACATCGCTGTAATTCGTCGTTTTAAACAACAACCTTGTTTATAATAACCGAAACGGATTTTCCAACGAAAATAAATTATTTTGCAGTTAATGTAGTCATACAAATACTCCTAATAACATACGATATAATCAATAATCTCCTCGTTTCAAATTACTCTCTTGTATTTTCGCCTTAATTTGTCCAAGCTAATATTTTCTTGTGATATTTCCTTTAAGTTTTTAAATTAAGATTTAATTAGGTATTCTCTCCTGGATTATTCTTTGGACATGGCCATACTATTTTAGTTATTTGGATTTAATGTCAGTTATTATTGCAATAAAACTCATTTAGGGTTTGTAAGCTGTAACTTGCTACACTGGTAAGAAGGGTTCTATTTAGGATATAGGGAAAAGATTTGAGGTTTTGGTAGGATAATACCGGTGTTTGGGCCTGGTGTCCTCGAAGTAGGGAATGGAGAAAAATCCAAGCCTTTGTCCAGGAGTGGATGCCCTTCAATACCAACAGTGATCAATATACAACGAAACTTACTGTCAACCTCATTGCTATACGAAATTTTTGTTTACCTTGTTTGCATAGTTGTATGCAAACTTTAGAATAATTCATTTGTCTTTAATAAAGAATAAAGTGGTGTATTTCATTTTTAACAACACAGCGAATCCTCTGAGCTCTTTTACTTAATTTCCACAACACCGTTTTCAATTACCAAAATAATTTCTGACTCATTTCATTTAGTATTTCATTCACACTCTTTCGTCTAATGCGATGAGCTAGAAGTCATTAAATAAATTACAGTATATTCGGATATTTACAAGACGTAACGAATTGATTTTATATTCTAAATTGAAATATTTTCCGCGTTGAGTTGAATGACTCCTAAGTCTTCGTAACTATCATCATAGACATATTATACCGGTAATAAACTAAGAAATGCAATTAGCAAAGAATAATTTGAAAAAGGTATGTAACAATTTAAAAGCAAATTTAGACGGGCTATACTTAAATGGTTTGTTTTAGAACCACGTCAATTTTAATAAAAAAAAAAACTGGAAAAATTTATATTGATTTCTATAATATGTATACATCAAATATCTCGTTGGAAATAAAGCATAACTACTATAAAAGAAGATTATAATTTGATTTTTTACTATTTACTGGCTTTTTTTTATTATTTAGGACAACCTTATATGCGGTATAACCTTATAAGTGTATATTAGATTGCACCAAATTAGCTTCAAAATCTCAATCGTCAAGTGGTAGTGGCATTTGATTGGACGTTATAAATACTGCATATTTCGGCAAAAAATATTTTAAAACTATTTTTTGACTATACAGTGTGTAACAAAAAGGTTGTTCATAAATTAAATCGCGTATTCTAGGACCAAAAATACTTATAGAATGGAATAGAATAGAAATATGTTTTATGGTCACTGAAATTTGTACAATTTTATAGACAAAGCTTACAAAAGTCAAAAAAATAACAATTAAAATTTACTAAAACCACATAAATCGTCAATATCGCAGAATAAAACATAGTAAAATATACAATCCATTGCAAAATTTCACTAAATCGCAAATTGCAGAATAAAACCTTACGAATTAGTTTACGAATAAGATTAAGCTGCTGCATGTGATACCCAAATATATATATATATATATATATATATACTTTGTTGCTTGTACCTAAACGCACTGTACTTTCTTAATTATTCGTTAAGAAACTCTTCCACTGAATAATAAGGTGTTTCAGATACATATGCTTTTGTCAATTTACGGAACTTAAGGAAAGAAGTTCTAGTTTTAAGTTGCAAAGGGAGATGGTTGTATAATTTTTTTGCCGAATATAATATAGATTTCTTTACTAACTAAGTGGATGAGTCTTGCTGAAAAAACATGTAGGTGTTTACGAATTAAGCTAACAGTTTCTAGAATATATAGAGAGGGAAGAGTTAAAATTCCGTGATTTCGAAGTAGCTTCTGCAATGTGTTATTCTACTGAGGTCAAAAAGATACCGTATTGCTCTTTTTTGTAATTTAAAAATAACATCAGATTGGGCAGCTGTAATAGAACCCCAAAAAGAAAGGCCATACTAAAGATGAGACTCGAACAAAGAAAAGTATGTTATTTTGGAAGATGCTAAATTCATTTCCTTCGAAACAGATCTTATTGAATAGCAGGCTGAGGCTAGTTTCTTACTTAACAAATCGATATGAAGGGACCATTTAAGGTTGCTGTCTATAAAAATACCAAGAAATTTTACAGAATCAATTTTACTGATCTGGCTGTTATTAAGAAGCAAGGGTTAAAGAGCTCCTTTATAGGATAATGCTGTTTTATCCACGTTAAAAGAGAGTAAATTAGAGTCGGACCAGGTTTTTATTTTAAGTAGATCAGAAGTTGTAATTGCATCAAGAGTTGCAATATTAGAGTTATTCCAGGTAATATTGGTATCATCAGCACAAAGAAAAATTTTTCCATTGACTTTTAAGGTAGTGATGTAATTTATAAAGATTAGGAAAAGTAGAGAACCCAGTACTGAACCTTGTAGTACTCCACATACAATGCATTTGTGACTAAAGTCAGTTTCATTTGCTCTAACTAGTTGTTTCCTATTCCTCAAGTAAGATTGGAACCAATTCAAAGAAAGACCTCGAATTCCGAAAATTTAGTTTTTTTATCAAAATGTCGTGATTTACACAATCAAAAGCTATGGCATAGTTACAAAAAAGAGTGAAGGTATAAAGATTATTGTTTAGTGCTTGATAGATCTCATGTAGTACAGAAAACATAGCATTGCTGGTACATTAATTAGATAAAAAGCCGAACCGACTTTGTGATGAAATGTTGTTTTCAACGAGAAAGGACATAAGTCGGGCTTTTATAAGTCTCTCAATAATTTTGGATAGGACCGGTAGTAAGGCATTAGGTCTATAGTTGCAGACATTAGATTTATCACCACCCTTATGAAGAGGAATAATAATGGCTCTCTGGAAACATACATTTTCAAAGGAATCGTTAATTAGTGAGACCAGGACTTCCAACACATTATTTGGGAGATTTAAAAAAATTTTTATGGATAGTCCATCAGTACTACAGGTAGATATGCTTTTGATCTTCTTCTTCTCATGGCGCCATCTCCTTTCGAAGGTTGGCGATCCAAATGGCAATTGTAGTTTTGGAAACTGCTGCGCGAAAGATTTCTGCAGATGAGCGGTCGAACCATCTCCTCAGGTCTTTCAGCCATGAGTTCTGGCGTCTTCCGACTGATCTTTTGCCCTGTACTTTTCTTTCCAGTATAACTTGAAGTAATTCATATCTTTCGCCTCTCAACACATGACCGAAGTATTGCATTTTCCTCTCTTTGATTATTCTTAGTAATTCTTTTTGTTTACACATGCGACGAAGTACCTCAACATTAGTAACTCTTTGTACCCATGGAATTCTCAACATTCGTCTGTATATGTACATGCTTTTGATACTACTGAATATTTGGATCAGTTCAGATTTATCAACTGGTCTTATAAAGAATGAATTTGAGACTTTTTTGGATTGGGAAGATAGGAAATAGGATCTTGTTGTGGCAAAATAGCTAATGTTATATTTTTACTCACATTAACTAAGTATTTATTTAGATTTTTAGGGTTTGGAAGAGAAAATGTTTGAGCTGTGTTAGTTTTATTTCGAAGATCGTTTATTATGAACCAAGTTTCCCTTGCAACATTTTTAGATGATTCCCAGATGATTCTCATAGTACATTTTTTTAGCTGTTTTGATAAGTTTTAGATAGGTTCCTCTGTACTTGGAGATATATTCAGTGACAAAGACATTGGTTGTAAATTTCTTGATGTGCAGTAGTGAACGCATGTTCTTAGCTGATATGCGGATACCCTTGGTAATCCTGGTTTGTGATGTTTTGACTTAATTGTAATTTAAGGAGATACCTTATTGAAAATACATACAAGCTTATCTTAAAAATCATTGAAATTATAGTCCACGTCCACAGAGGGAAAGTGCCAGCCAGAAGTTAAGCACAAATTTTGGAATTAACGAAAGTTCTGAGCTGAAAAACTCATACCTAAACGTTGGGTTTTCGAAGATTGTTTGTTAAGATTGTTAAACTTGGTATATACTGCTTCATGGTCAGAGAGTCCTGCATTAGTAATTGTTGAACGTACATCAAGGGGTAAGAAATCTGGGACAATATAATAAATTATGGTAGATGTTGTTTTAGTAATTCTTGTAGGAGAATTAACGTGCATTGTGAAACCATACGAATATTGACCAAGTATACTTGGGTAGCACAAGCAACAGCGTAATTAATATTCAAGTCACCGCATAGAATCTTTTTGCTTTTATTGGGCAGATCATCTAACAAATTTAACAGGTTCTGAAAAATAATTCCGTGGAAGAGTAGATGATCTATAAATGCAAAGAATGTATAGATTAAGATTCTTGTTATAAATCAATGAAACCTCAAAAAAGGATTCATTCAACAGAAAGTCATATTTTTATATATTAGAGAAATCATTATTTGTAGAGAGAATTAGGGTACCACCATGAGCTGAACTTGGACGATCATACCTAGCAAGTGTGGTATATTTTTCCACAAAAAAGGCTCGTTACCTTCATGCCAGTGTTCGGTAACAGCAACTATTGGGGGAAATCCTAATTCCTCTACAAATAAAAGTTCGATTGAACATAACTTATCTTATCATAAATTGCGGCCCTTTGGAGTAAGAAAATGAAAATCGATTTTTTCAATATATCGAGAACTGTTTTTATGGCAGGGATATCTTAAAAAAAATAACAATGAAATTTGTACACCCCACAAAAATTTTATGGGGGTGTTGTTCCCTGAACCCTCCAAATGTTTGTATACGTTTCAATTAAGTAAATTTTGTGGTACCATTAGTTACAATGTTTTTAAAACCTTTTTACCATTCAGTACTTTTTCGATAAGCCAGTTTTTATCGAGATGCGGCTTCTTTTTTAATATGTTTAAAAATTGCTGAGTACCTAATAAAATGTATAATATAAATAAATTTTCATATTAAAACAACATATTAAAAATATCTGGTGGATTTTATTAATGTTTAAAATGACCTCCATTTTCTTGAATACACATTCGACACCGTTTTAAAAAGGAAAATCGGCGGATCAAAAAAGGCGCTAGAGTTAAAGGCGCTGCTGTAAAAACTACATAATTTTTCCTGACTGCGAGTTTGCGTAGAAAGTGTAAATAATTTTCACCGTTTAAATTGTTTTGAAGAAATACCTACTGGCCCTTCTAGATTATTATCCACAATTCCTGCCCAAACATTGACTTTAAAATTTCTTTGGTGATGAGGGACTTTTTTGCGTGGAGGTTTTCTTCGGTCCAGGTGTGCGTGTTATGATGGTTCGTAATGCCATTTCTGTTAAAGGTTACTTCGTCGATAAACAAAACATGATTAACAAAATTGACATTTAGTGTTTTTTCTGCTGAAAAACTATCTCAAAACCCCATTCTTTTATGATAATTAATCTTGATCCACTAATTCTTGAACGGATGTTAAGTAATGAGGATGAACCTGCTCTTCCTTGAATCTTCTCCAAATCATCATGTGGGAAACATCTAATTGAATCGCTACTATTCTTATTTTTTTCTGAAAACGTGTACACCGTTGTAATAGAAAATTGAGTTTTTATTAATAATATGCACACTTAAATGCACACTAACTGAAAATATTTATATCGTTGATGCTACTATTTAATACATAGCAACCATAGCAACAAGTGGTATACAGTCGACTAGAGAATTTTTAAAACATAATAAAAAAGTAGCCCCATCTCGATAAAAACTGAGGCAAAAGAGGCAAAAAAATGTTGTAAAAACATTGTGTTTAACTAAAGGCACTACATTAATAATTTAATTAGAACGTATACAAACATTTGGGGGGTTTAAGGGAACAAAATAAAAACATAAAATTTTTATGGGGTGTACAAATTTCACTGTTATTTTTTTTAAGATATTCCGACCATAAGAAAGACACATGTCCGAACAGTTTGCGGTATATTGGAAAAAATCAATTTTCATTTTGTAACTTCAAAGGGCATAACTTTTTTATGTGTACATTTGTACTAAGGTAACTTAGGTAACTCGAACTATTTTTGGTCCCAGAATACGTGATTTAATTTATGACCCATCATTTTGTTACACCTTGTACATTTTAACAGTTCTAAGTCCTGCTTACTCCTTTATGTTGAAATTTCTTCTCAGCTCATGTGGTTATGCTGGGCTTTTACTCTGGTCCAATCGTTTTGACCAGTCTACTTACTGGTCTCCTGTATTTAATTTCCGGGTTTAGCTCATTTTAGCTAAATTCATTCGGGTCTAGCCTCTTCTAATATCCTATCCACATGGTTTTCCTAAAATTGCTTGCATGTTTTAATCCATTTATTACCTATAAGTATTTCTGCGTGTTGATCACAACTCCGTTGTACCGATAAATTGCGTTAGGCTTTCACGGCCATCGTCTAACTTATTAAACTGTTTATTCGGGCTGTTGGGCCGTTGTCTTCTGTTGAGATTTGTTCTCGACGTTTCGCCAACACTAGGGGTTGGCATCTTCTGGAGATGTTGATGCTTCGCTTGTAAGCAGAAACTGACGACGCGTTGTGGATTCATTGTAGCGTTGGTTTTGTGTGTGAGTGTTTATCTTCTGTGTTGGGTGTGTCCGATGTCCTGCTTTAGGCTTGTGCCTCTTCAGGACGTGTTTTCTTATTGGTGGGTGTGGCACTGGGATTTTGAGGTGTCCACTGGTGTTGCGGTGTTGTTGGTGGTTGTGTTGCTTTGCTAGTCCTGGACAATCGGGGGCGAAAGGGTTAGAAGTGAACGGTTCCTTTCAGAATATTTTTTGATCTAAAAACAGAATTAGTAAATATGTGAAATTTATATGTTTATTAATTTGAAAAATCAATTTAATTTTTGAGTGAATATCGCGGCGCGAGAGGGCAGCTGTGGACTGGTGACCTCGCAAACGACGGGGTATCGTTGTGCAATGGGATCGGAAAACCACAGAAAACCGATCCCCCCCCGTCGGTGTCAGTTCGGAATGAACTTTCGGTATTATAATATACGGCGGTAATAGAGGGGAGTTGCCTCCTGTATGTCAATGTATTCATCCGGGAGCTCATTGCTGGCGAGTTCCAGCAGAATAGTGGGTAGGAATGGGAGTTTGGGTTTGGGTCGTGGTCTGAATACATTGCCGAGGGACGAGCAGGTAGTTTTAAGAGTGCTTTGGGCTCTGAGGTTTTGGCCCCGGATGGTGCGAATTGTGTAACTCCTGCTCAGAGAGGTAAGCCTCTCATTAATGGGCTGGATGTTCGACAGGCGATGAATGAGTGCGGAGGGATAGTCGCGTCGTTTTTTGTTGAGTTTGCGTAAGATTCTCCTTTCCAGTGTGATTATTCTATTGTAGAGGTGCTTTGGCATCACAGCACAGATGCAAGATCTGCACTCGATAACCGGTCTGATGAATGTTTTGTAAGTATGGATAAGTGTTCGTGGTTGAGTGCGGCCGAATTTGCCAGTAAGAGCGTTGAGAAGTCCGAGCCGACTCCTAACCTTACCACAGGTTTTTTCAGTGTCGCACCTCCAGTTAAGTGTTTGAGTAAACACTACGCCGAGGTAGTCGACCTGGTTACGGAGTCGGAGTCGTTCTCCCCATAGACTCAAATTGTGCCTTTCGGTTATGATTGGTGTGATGTATTGGCTACGGTATGGGTGTCTGAAAAGGATCATCTGTGTTTTGTTAGGGTTAGGTGTCACTCTCCATCTCCGGCACCATTGCTCGACAAGGTGCAGATGATCTCGAGCGAACCTAAGTATGGAGTCGATGTGTGGTGTGGTAGTGAGAAGTGCCGTATCGTCTGCGTATAGTAAGGTAGTGGTATGTGTTTGTCTGGGATTGGGAAAGTCGCTGTTGTATATTGTGTATAGTATTGGTGCCAACACGGAACCCTGAGGGACTCCCGCAGTGGGAGTGAAGGATGTAGAGTATCGATCATGCTCCTTGACTGTAATCTGACGTTGAGAGACGTATGAATGTATGAGTCTGACGAATGGAGTAGGTAGCCCGATGCTCACAAGTTTCTTGACAAGTCCCACATGCCAGACTTGGTCGAAGGCTTTTTGAACATCGAGGAAGATGCCTAGTGACATTTTGCCGTCGTTCAGACTTTGTGTGAGGTGTGTGACGATTTCAGTCAATGCCGTTTTTGTAGAGTACCCTTCTCTAAAGCCGAATTGGTATGGTGGGATGATGTTGTGTTCTGTGGCGAAGTCTACGAGTCTTTCTTTGAGGATCCTCTCGAAGACTTTCGCTAATGAGTTCAGGAGAGATATCGGCCTGTAAGAGTGTGGGTTGGTACGCGGCTTGCCCTTTTTCAAGAGCATAATTGTGTGTGCTACTTTCCAAGGTTTTGGGAAGTAGCAGAGTTTAAGAGTGGCATTGACTATGTTCGTTAGGTATAGAGTGACGCTCAGCGGGAGGTGACGCACACAGTTCCTGGCAATCTTGTCAGGTCCCGGTGCGTTTGATTTGCCGATTTGGCAGAATTGTATGAATGTTTGGTGATCCACAGGCGCCATGATTGGATGTTCATGGGGTGCCTGAGGGTCGAAAGGGGTTCTGAGCAGTCGTGTTATGTCTCTCACTGCGCGATCACAGAAGGCATGATCGAATCTCGGATCGTCGGGAGATACTAAGGTGTTCTGGAGGTGGGTTTTGAAAGCTTCTGCTTTCTGTTCGTTTGAATTAATAGTTATATTGTTCACCACAAGGTGAGAAGGATTGTTGGTTTTTTGTTTAGTTAGGCCTTTGAATTTTTGCCAGAATTTGCCGCTGTCGCGGTAATCAAGACTGGAGGTCGCTGCAGCCCATTGTCTGGCCTGCAGATTGTTGACCTGCAGTTTGATCGCCGCAGACAGACGGTTATACTCTGTTTTGACGAGGGGATTGCGTGTGCGTTGGAATTGACGGAGGAGACGTCTTTTTTGTTTGATTTTGGACGTTTGGCTTTTTGGACGGTGTAGTGTGCAGTATCCTGGGAAGATGGGATCGTGTTTGGCACGGGTGTCGGAGAGGGCAAGGATCTGAATATTGTGATGTTGGAGGATATGTTTGATGAAGGGGCGTTTTCTCGCAACACCCTGGCAGTTCACAGCACCAATCGTACTGTCCATTAGAGGGGCAGGAAGGTGATGGATGCTTTGTTGCTATGGGCGACAAGAGTGCTCTTGTGCCCGAACATCAAAGTGGTGAAATGATTTGTGATATCTAGGATAAGTTGGCGGCGGTCAGGAAGTAGGTTGATAAGGATAAGCGATGTAAACTCCATGACCGTCTTCATGTCTGAAGTTAGTTCATATGGAGGTTCTCGCTTCTCCGTGGTGATAGGTTGAGTCTCTTGCGGGGTCTTGGGTGTTTCCCTTCTGTGGGGGCATTTGGCAGAGTATGCCGCATGGTCACCGCCACAGTTGGGACATTTTGGTGATTGAGGTGTGGGACAGGCCGTGGATTTATGGTCTTGGCCACAGGTAGGACAGCGGTACTGCTTTTGCGGGCACTCCTGAATGGTATGCCCGTTCTGGCTGCACCTGCCGCAGTATTTTGGGATGGGAGGAACTGGGTTAGCGTTAAGTGGTAACTCAACGTGTAAACGGAGGCCGTCCATAAAGATGCCTCTGGTCAACATCTCTGTGTACTTAAGTTCACTCGACGTGACCAGCTTTACGAACGTCGTGGGTAGGTTTGATTTAGATATGATCCTCCATAGACGAACTACGGGGATATCCATGTCGGTGAAGGCACGTGTGAGGTCGGCTATTACTGGTATCCATGTTTTGTTGATTTTTAGTCCTTCTTCTCCACCAGAAGAGAAATACACAAGGCGATGAACAACGTATCTAGAAGAAGGGACGAAGAAACAGAATGTAAAGGGAAAGCGTTCTTGCCCTATATATCGGGGGTAACGGACAGAATTGGGCGAATACTCAAGAAAGCCAACATAAAGACCATCTTCAGACCTACAAAGAAGATCAAGGATTGTTTAAGATCGGTAAAAGACAAACGCGACCCATTAGCAACGGCCGGAGTATACCGAATACCATGCACATGTGGAATGGTATATGTGGGAACCACAAAAAGACACACCAACACCAGGATAAATGAACATAAAAGCCATTGTCGTTTAGGACATATCGACAAATCTGCCGTTGCCGAACACGCTTTGGGAAGCGGAGAACATCGAATACTATTTGAAGAAACACAGATGCTGGACAAAACTTCACAGTACTACCCACGGTTATATCGGGAAGCGGTGGAAATATACAAGCACCCAAACAATTTCAATAGGATAGAAGAAGGACTAAAAATCAACAAAACATGGATACCAGTATTAAAATCCACAAACGCCCTTCCCGCCAAACACGGAGATAGAAAAGCTACTATAAACAACGACACGCCCCCTCAAGCCGAAACCAGTGGAGGGGAGGCGAGTGGGAATTATAAATATTGCCTCCGTAGTACAACGCGTCGTCAGTTTCTGCTTACAAGCGAAGCATCAACATCTCCAGAAGATGCCAACCCCTAGTGTTGGCGAAACGTCGAGAACAAATCTCAACAGAAGACAACGGCCCAACAGCCCGAATAAACAGTTTAATCCGTTGTACCGATTGGTGATTTATCTTTTTTTATTTTCACCACCCTGACCTACTTCATACTACTTATGTGATTATTTCAATATTTTTCTGTTTAGTGTCCGCTAGTTTCTGCCCTATACGTTACTTGCTATTTATTATTATTTACGTTATTTGCTTCTGACTTCCTTACTCCTCTTTCGGTCTTCCAGTGTATTTCCTGTAATTATTTTTAGTATTCTCATCTCTCTTTCTAACGATTCGAAAGTCCTGTGCGTCTTTGTTCAAGTATTTCAAAATCGTTTAACTTAATTTAATATATTTACTTTTGTCCGACCTTGTACATATTAAAATTATATATATAGTTCCTAATATGCACTTAAAAATTATCGTTTTAAAAATTACTCGGAAAACAAACGTGTGTTACAATTACGAACAAATTATATATTTTAATAGTTCTAGGTCCTGCTTACCCCGTTATGTTTAAATTTTTTCTCAGCGCTCATCCGGTGATGCTGAGCTTCGTTTTGCCCAGTGTGCCTACTGGTCTCCCGTATTTAATTTCTCGGTTTAGCATATTTTGTCTAGACCTCTTCTGGTGGCATATCAACATGATTTTTCTAAAATCGCTTGCATGTTTTAATCGTTTTATTACCAATAAATATTTCTGAGTGTTCCTTGGCGAATTAATACCTCCATTGAACGTTGTCACTACGTTGTACGGATTGGTGATTTATCTTTTGCTATTTTCACCACTCTGGTCTACTTCATACTACTTATGTGATTATTTCCATATTTTTCTGTGAAGTGTCCAATGGTTTCTGCCCTATATGTTACATTTGCTTACCTATATTGTTTACGTTACATATTGCGTCTTAAAAATTACTTGAAAAACAAACTTTGATTGTTGCAATTATAATATATTCGAACAAAGTTTTGATAAACATATTAAAATCTCCTATCAGCAGCACTTCAGTTCTCGTTGTAGAGAATTCGCATTTAATTGTTTATTTACTTAACTAAAATCGTAGTTTTCTATTAGGTCCAATGTGGGAACCTAAATAATAATTATTAGCAGTTGATCAAAGAATGGATTTTAAGTGGAACACTTTCAGACCGTGGTGGATAGTTTGCGTCTAAGATGGCGTTGTTGGGTGGGAATTGGGATTAAGTACCGACCAAACTAGCTTCAGAATTGGATAGTCGTACTGGTATTATTTCGCCTTCTAAGGGTTTTGAGAACTTAGAAGCAAAAAATTTCCAGTTTAGTACATTAACAGTTGAGTAAAAATTTCTTCTTCATTTGCTTGTCGAAGTATGGCAAGGGAAACAAGTTTTTTTTTTATTTTTGATTGCACATGGTTTGGTTATTATTAGAAAAGCCTTTATTGTTCAAAGGAAAGAGTTTGCAGTAAGTTTTTTTATAATTGTTATCCAGCAAATGCATAAATAACTGCTAAATATTTCAAAAGATGGTAATATGTGTAGGACAAAAACGTCTGTTAAACATATTATGTACCCAGTGTCGTGCAGTGTTATTATAGTGGTTTTTGAAAGGGGTACCTTTGGTAATCTTTTTTATATACTGTTGTGATCTGCATTATGATGTTTTATTATTAATTAACACTAATCTAATTAATCCAATTATTTAATTAATTAATTCACTAATTTATGCAGCGTTATACAAATCAATTAATATTAAAAATTCTCAGGGTGCCTTCTTAATTTTACTTTAATCAGTTTACTTTATATATCTCTTCTAGTGGGTTCAGTATCTCCTAGTTGCTCATAATCGGGATAGAACAGGAAACGGAACTAACATTAAAACAACATAAATATGCACACAAATTATTATTTATTTTCAATAAGCAATACGATGAATATTAATAAATAACTTTTGTGGGCAATTATCTTTCCCAACAAACTCCTATACTCTAAATTTAATTTTAATTACAAACTATCTATTGATCTGTTTTATAATAATATCTACTAAAAAAATGACCATATAAAAATATAATTTATTCACAAAAAAATAACTCTTTGAAACTTGGAATCTTAGTTCGTATGCTTATATTTGATTTTATCTTTAGAATATCTTAAAGTTTTTTTTCATTCAAATTATTTGACTGACCTTTATTTTTTTACACCAATGATGTCTCCTCTCGATCAAACCACAGTTCCTTCCTTGATTGATTATGTCCGGCTACCATCAAATCTTTCCCGTTCTCAGCATCGATCCAAACCGCATACAAGCAAACTACTCCTCCGAAAACACAAGCCCAAGCCTCTTTTGACCGGTACTCTTTATTCACAAATTCTCCTTTCTTTCTCAATTATATCTCGTGGACTATGCAGACTCAAAAGAGGTATTAATCATCTCGATTTTGATCTGCTCTCAGCTTCCACCTTTTTCACTAACAAACGAAAACACTGGTACTCAGATTGACTACACGAACACACGTCTTCTCTTCTGGTCTGCCGGTAACATAATAATCTTTTCAATCTCCCCAGACAAACCTTCTCAACTCTCTCATTCCCCATCATTCCTTTTTAACCAATCATAAGCATTCATCTTTCCAACTAATTTTCGATTTAGAAAATTTCCAACATAATATTTAAAACAAATAAACTACTTTCACTCAAATTACTTTTCAGAAACCATTAACAATTTTGCCTTTTTCAACAGAAATAAGTTTCCAAATTCTTGTTATCTCATATCTAAATCTAATTCTTATTTACTTTCGAAAAATGTCCACCGCAAAATACAATTACAAAGTTTATTCCTTAAATATATAATTATAGTGGGTTCCATTGTCCTTTCACTATTCACTCAGTCTTTCACGGAACAATGTTTTCTCTTATGGTCTATTACAAATAAGTACAGGGTTGTATTTTAACTTATATGCCCGCGGTATATTAAAATAATAAAAAAACTCTTTATTCTATTTCTGATCGATAAACTGATCCATAACAATACATATTTTTGAGCATTGTTTTATTTGATTTTTGTATGTAGATTAAGAATTAAAAACTACATATATCATGATATAATAATGACGATAACGATTCTGAGCAAAGCCGCTTCGTTCATTTTGTGTGCCCTCAACATATCCAACGTTGTTTTGCTACATATAAAAAAATATAAAAGAACTATTGTACGTCGAAAACCATACTGGTGGGATTAAGGGGTTCCTCATGATTTTCTTCTTCTTGGTGTGCTGCTTGTTTTTAAGCGTTGGCTGTCATCGTATGAACAAACTGTTATATTTTTTCTCGATCGAGAACTAGATAAAACATTTCCTCGACAGTTCGACCTGTCCCGTTTCTGAAGTTACGCAGCCAAGACAATTGCTTTCTTCGGACCCAGCGTTTTCCGATAATAGCTCTCATTATATGGCCAAAATACTGGACCTTTCTTATTTTGATTATATTAATCAACTCTCACTCTTTGTGCATGGTCTCTAGCACAAGTTCGTTAGATATGTGTGCTGTCCACGGGATTCTGAGCATGCGACGGTAATACCAAATTCCTCATGATATAATACGGAAAAGAAAATTATACTACAAATGTTGAAACACAAATAATATACAACACAAAATCCAATATAAAAAAGTATCCAAAAAAGTAATCCAATATAAAAGCAAAACGAATCCTGGGTGAAAATGTTGGAGATACATATATCTATGAGAATGGTATAGCTACGAAACTGAAAGATTTTAAAAATCTAAGAAACGACAAGCAGTGGAAACCATTTGCATAGAGTTTAAAGAATTTTAACGGTAAGCATTATTTTTATCCTTTTCTATTCTTTTATCTCCTTAAATAAAGATAACTTATTTCTTTTCGCCTTTTGATTAGGTATTCAGGTATCATTTCGATGTAGAATATCACAAGATGATTAAGGTTTACTTGACATTCAGTAAAGGACTAGTTTTTTCTGAGACTTTTTCTCTTTTTTGGCGATTTTTTTATTTCTCTACAATACAAAAGCTTTTTCCAAGTGAGGAAAGGATGATAGAGGAAATAAGAGGTTTGTTTTTTCAGCCGGCCAACCCAGGTACTGGAATTAACTTCAATTTAATTTAAGGAAAAATTTGGTAAGAATTTTTTATTTGTTTTGGTTTTGGGGATTTTTCTACTTAGAATTCAATCCGAATTTCAGATCGGATGAGCATCTGTCTCTTTATATGAATATGCCGCGATACAGGAGATTGAAATGGATGATTTGGTCCTCGTGGACCAGAGGACTTCGTTCGTCACCATCAAAACTTGGAGTCGAGAGTACTACAGGAACATCTCACTGATTTTGCTATAACATTACTATATTGTTTTATATTTATTAGTCACTTTAGTACCATTGATACAGGATATATTGGTCCCAGACGGTAAACGGTTGTGTGCGCATAATTCGGTTTCCGAAATTCAATTTTTAATATTTGTTTTTGTCACTAACTTACTTAATATATTAAAACTTTTTAAAATCTTGGTTTTTTAATTTGCTATTTGAATTTTATTGGTCCGTTCATTATCGAATAAGTATCATCGTTAAGGTACTGCCCTATTTTAATTGAAACTTTAGAAATTACCTACCTTAAGGAGTACTTATTCAAAATATTTCCCTATTTTCACTTGTATATGGTTTATTAGTTCAACCAGATAAGAATTGTCAACCAATTTTAAAAGATGGAGGGATTAAAACGAAATTTCATTTATTTTTATTATTGTAAATAGGGTTTATATTGTTATTATTAAATGGTGTTATACATATAATAGCATTTTAGTACCCTTTTTTGTTCTTTACAGGTTTCCAAAGGATTTCTTTTTCACAATATAGGTCACAACTTGGCGAAGTCTATTCTATATACTTCTAGTTTCTTTTAGTGTTTTAATGTCCTGTCCAATATCCTAATGTCTTTTACAGCCATGCAAATTGGCCGATTTCATCATTGAGTCTTTTAGTAGTCACTCTCATCCATTATGCCTCTTTGTTTCATTTATCTGCGTATTTTTATAATTCCTTTATTCCTTTTGTTACACTTGTAACAGTATAAACGTCACATCTCTATTAATTTATATTTAAATAATTATTTCATTTTAATTTCTTTATTAATTTATTAATTTCTTTATCTTCAGTTTAATTTTTACTATTTTTTATTTACAAAATAGTTGGCGCTCTCTGTTTTTTCTTTTCTTCCTCTGTCTTTATTTTCTCTCTCTTTCTGTCCAGTAGAATAAATATTCGCCTTCTCACTTTTTGTCCGGCAGACTATTCTGTTCCGTGTTGACAGACAAGCTAGTTTCATGATATCTATAGCAACATCCTATGACATCTGTGCTAACTTCATTTAGTCTCCCACTTTCCACTTTCTGTCAAAACAACTTCTGTGGTGGGATTTTTTTTTGCCTCTTTTTGAAAATTATAAAAGAAGGCAAAAATTATTATAAGACTCATTTTTATGGTCTACAAATTCTCTTGGGGTAAATACTTTCATTGTGATATTTATTCTATAATTCTTACCGCATTTCTAATATTTGTAACCTTACTTTCTTTGGAAAGCACATTTTTTTTCTGATATATGCATTAGGACTCTTTAACAGAATTTAACTAAGTAGTAGCAATCATATTTTATTTTATCCTTGCCATACGCTATTTGTTTAAGTGTAATTTTGTAAGATGGCAAGGAAGTTAAACCTTTCTTTTTTATGTGTTTCTAATGCAAGTTGTATCTTATATTTTAGTTTATTGGTTTATTGGAATATCAAAACTTTATTGGCTTTATTGGTTTATTGGACATATCAAAACTTTATTGGCATATCAAAACTTTATTGGGTTATTTGGATTTGTTGACCAGATCAAATTGATTGGCCATATTGGATTTTAACAACTAATCAAGACATACAGCCACATGTGATTGCAGCTCTCCAGAAGCCACAACTTAATTGGAGGACCTAACAGCTAGAACACACAAGCAGCCCATCGAAGCAATAAGTAGCACTTATTAACTGTTAAGCTTTGGCAGGGTTAATTATTGTTTTTTTATTGTTTTAAATAAATATGTTTGGTTAAAATTTGTCTTATTTGCTATCAGCTGAGAACTTAGGTTCAATCCCTAGTTTAAGACAAGACGAACTCACCCTTGAGATACTGAGCTAGGCAAGGTATAGACGATAAGCCCCCATGGTTGATTGAGGTATTATTTTTACAACAGAACTTCAATTCTCTTTGGTAGTCTTATCGTTACACACTGACACCTATTAAAATGTATTTTCCGGGCTTTTTTATAGAATGGCAAAATACCCGGTCCAAGAAACATTAACTGTTAAATATGGACTGAAAGTAGTATTTCAACGCTACGACAACTCTTCCAAGAATTAATAAATAAGCACGAAATACCAGAGGAATGGAATGTAATTATTTATGAATACTATTCATTAGAAATTAAAGAAGAATCGCAGTTTTATTAGCTAAATATATGAGAAAATAATAAAAAATCTTCTAGGATAATGCCAATAAAGGAAAGCCGAAGAACGGGCTGGATTTCACGCAAGACGGTCGACAATAAACCATGTTTTCTTTATTAATTAAACAATAGAAAAGAAAGTAATATGACGTTTCCCTAATATTTATAGACCTAAAAAAAGCTTATGACAGAGCCTTTCTTTCTAAATTATGGGAAGCACTAGAGGTACTGGAAAAAAACAAGCATAATTATAGAATAATAGTGAAACCCGGTAAAACGCTATTCTAGCAACAAATAACAAGAATCAAAACGGGAAAACAAATAAACTCTGAAACTAGAGTAACCAAAGGGCCAAGAAAGGTTACTATATCTCGCCACCGGTTAGTGGAGTAATAAATGAAAAAAAAAAGTAAAAATGTGGACATACCACTAACAGACTTAAAATATTGTACACTCTATGTTTACAGACGACCACCTAGTTATCAAACATAACTAAGAAGACCCTAATTATACGATGCGAAAACCGTTAGAGAAAAATTTAAAGAATAAAGTCTGGAAGTGAATGTAGAAAAGACAAAGTATACCTATGAGTCTCGAAGGAGAACTTAATGTAAGGGACGGCGATGCGCCTCGTACAACCTCCTCTATCCAAATGTTAACCTAACCTACCCTGTGATGATCTTGATTCTGATCATTTGGTGCATCCTGCTAGATAACAAACGAGGCTCTGACCGTATAATTGTCGGTATAAGCAATTCCCTACTCACTGACCAAAGTCTTCGGGCTGATGTGTTGGTAAGAGAAAGCCACTAGATTAAAAATTCCTACGGATATCCCTGAAATAATTATCTGTCAGATTATTATATGTCGGACATAAACTAAACAAAGGCCCTCAGTTCGGGTCATAGATAGTCCTAGGGTGCTAAGAATCCTAGTAAGTAGCGACATTAAACGTCAATAGTTTGTGCATCCCAGGAAAGTTACATAACCTGCTAAAAAGAAATGCACAATGACTACTTTATAGTGTACTATTCCCGTAGCAATCCCACAGATAATTACCACAGGCATGGAGTTGCAATAGTACGTGACAGTAGAATTGCTATGTTGGTTATAGATTACATACTCAACACAGCAATAATAGTGAAGTTGGCAGGTCAACATAAATTTACGCACCCACAGTTGAAACCTAAAACTGAAGTTTTATCTAGACAGATAAAAATGAAGCATTAAAGGTCACAAAGAAAAAAGTGCAACGATCAGCATCATAATGGACAATTTTAACGTCAAAGTCGCTAAAGGCAGATGTGATGACGGGGTGGATGATTTCGGGTAATAATCTGGGTAATAAAAATAAGCGAGGGGAGTTGAATTTTGTGAAGAACATGATTTCTTTATATCCAATACGTAGTATTCCATTTCAGAAGATTGTAAACATGGCAAGCACCAGCGGCCCATCCTGGTCATATGATATGAAATGAAATTGATATCTTAAAAAACAAAAGTTTCCTTATCTATATAAAAAGAGTGGTCGCTTACCCTAGTGACGTCATTCGGACTGTCAAAGCTTAGATAATCATCTAACAAAAAATACATACACACAAGAAAATTAATTAGAGATAAAGAAGTTATAACTACATACAGTAAGCACATCAACGAGAACGAGACAATAAAAATGGCCATAGCCAATGCTGGCGAAGCAATTTTAAGTAAAATAATAAGAAATGACAAAAACGAATGAATGACGGAGAAGATACTATAACGATAAGATTACTTTATCGTTACTGAGAAATTTAAAATAACTTAATTCTGCCTGTAAGGTATGCAACCAACTATACATGTAATCGTATTATCAATTGTTTATCAATTGGTCAAACTGCTTACCTGTCGCTTCCGCTTAGCTTGGAACTGACGGAAGCCGACGATTTTAAAAGTGTAAGACTCACTTGATATCGAACCATTGACCGAGGCAGAGAACGATTGGTTGATACTCCAGCGACCAACGCACGTGGCTCAAGTTATCAGAAAAGAAATTTTAAGTTATTCAGAGGTGATATTAAGTTAAAGAAGGCGTTTTTTTTATATTAGAAGTTTTGGAAAAAGAAGATTTTGGTTCAATTGTTGAAATATTGTTGCGTTGGGTGAGTTTCATTTTAATTAAAGTACATCATTTTTTTTTTAACCATTATTAGTTTCATATTGAAATCATTTATTCAATAATTTTACCTTAATTATATTAGTCAAATCACGTTCAGAATTCTTTCTGTTAGAAATTCTCCTAAGTACACGTTCTCATCAATATCCAAGCAATTCGGTAATGTAAGGAGATCCTTCATTACTATTTGCCTATAATATATTCGTGATAAGTTAAATTTTAGTTCTTCAGTGAAATATTCATAGTAAATTCCCAACATTTTTTTTAAATACATAGTTTTCGATTAATTTTCCAAGGTCACAAAAAGTGTACGAAACCTTCACTAATTATCATCTTCTGACTAGTTTTCTTGTCCTAACCGCCTTGTGGTTTATCAACTCTGAATAAAGCTAATGAGAGCTTCTTTGATTTTATTTTAGTCGTTGGAGGAAGAAAGAATATAAAGTCAATATAATAAACATTATTTTGGATTTGGGATAATAGCTTTCAGTTGAGTTTAGTTTGGAGTTTTTTTGGTTTTTCCCGAATATTGGAATAGCGGTTCAGTTTGGTGCTAGAACAGTGGGCTTACAGCTTTCACCCGAACGAGTCCCGGCGGCGTAAGGCGTCCGGAAGAAGAACCTTCTCGGCTTGAGAGTAGACAGGTTTTTTTTTTACTGTTTGGTAATATCGTAAAAATAAGTTACTTAAATATTGTTTAAACTTTAGTGAGTGAACGAACCAAAACTTAAAAATAATCCTAGTCAATTTTCATAATTCATATTTGCGTATCATTATATATCTTACATTCAATTTTTTTTCTTAATATCATTTGCTTATTTTTTTTGTGTCATTAAATATTTTAAATATATATATGTATTAGTAATAACAGGGTAGGGGTGGATTTTAATACACTTTGTAAGGTCATTTGTGCACAAAGGTCCATTTTGTATTTTTACAGCCCTACTGGTAACGTCACTGATTCATCTTGGATCTGTTCCTTTCTGAACAGACCAATTGAAATATATTTACAGGTTATCTGATTGGAATCAACTTAGAAATTGTCGAACTGATACATTGTGTTAAATATAGGGAAGGGTAATAATTGTTTTAATATATATAAATAGGTTGGTTGTAGTAAATTTTGTTTTAATTCATGAATAAAACTTCATAATAAAAGTTCCTACTTTTCTAGCATATTAGAGTGTGTAAATATATTGTAAATAGGGATCAATAGGTTTTTTGTATGATAGGGTATTTAAGTTAAATTGTATATTACGGTTTACAGGTTTTTCTATTTTATTATTATTAAATTGGGTTATAAGTAATAATCTGTTTTATTAAACAACCTTTTTTTTAATAAAGTTATATCTAGTTACAGAAAACATAGTTAGCAGCAGCAATAAAGTCACTAGGTGAAGTGTTTGTTAGACTAAGAGTCCAGTAAACATCTTCCCTGGCGCCCAAATCATTCTTCTCTCATATATTCCTGTTGTCAGTACTTACCCTTAGTTCGTTTTGGTTATTCTTATATTTCCTTAGTTAATATACATCTTTTCTATTCTTTACTGTTTTCTCAGGGCATGCAAATAGGCCTAACCCTACCTTGAGTATCAACTGGCCAGTCTCAAGCATACCCAGCTAGCCTAACTGCATTCAGTTTCAACTCTTATTTTAATTTAGTTTCAAACTTATCTTCACACTACTCTACAGATCTTATAACATCAGGGACATAGTCCCAAGGGATCTGCCTACTATATTTGTTACAGTAGCGCCCAAAGTGGAGAAATATAATTTTGTTACAGTGGCGTAGTCCAACGTGGAGCCCAGATTTTCAGTAAGATAGTATTCCTTAATTCATTTGTCTCTTTTTTAAACTGTTTCTAGTTTGTTTGTCTATTTTTGCATATTTTATAGTTATTTAGATCCAGTGTTCTTTGCTACAGTATCTCAGAAATATTGAATAGTGTCTTATATTGCTGTGTTGGTGGTTTTGTTAACTTTAAATTAATAACTAATTGTAAACCTTCATTTAGTATAATATTTTTCATAATTATATTGGTTTGACATTTCTGGTTTGATCGGGTTAGTGATACCTGTACATTTGTTGAGAAATATTGAATAATTTATTGTATTACTATTTACATTGTTATTTGCCAATAGTGGTTTTGTTTAGGTGCGATCACACTATATAATATATATTTTTTTTTTTTTTTTTTTTTTGTCAAGTATTGCATACTATATATAAAAATAAGTTCAATTTACTTATTGTCATTTGATCTCTCAAACCAACTTTAAATTATTTTAAATATATTTATATTTAAAGGTATAGGTACACCTTTATTAATTACATTTGGTTAAACACATTGTTGATTTTGGTTTGTTGGTGATATTTTTTTTTTTTCCTCTCTTTCATCATGTGTACCTTTAAGGCTGAGCATTTATTAGTTAAGGAAGTGGATTATGAGCTGAGGATAAGGGGAATTCCCTTTGAAGAGTCTACCAAGGTTGAGAAAAAACACCAATTATTGCGCGGTGCCTTGAAACAAGAGCAAGGAAATAGGAGCTTTCGACAAATTTCTTCTGTAGATATTCCTTTTCTGGAACAACAACAGGAGATAAACCAGACGTTGGAGGACCTGGCTCAGAGGATATCCGATTTTAGAGGGACTGTCCATGATAGCATGTATTCCAGGTTAATTTCTCGTCTTACTCATATCTCTGGTCGTGCACATTTACTATCTTGCTCAGATGAGGAGCAACAAATTTTCAAGCGCTCTATTTCCATTAGAATTCTTAGTTTAGAAGGTGAACTTGATTCGCGAGTAAATCCGGCAGCCACTTCCACTCCTATCTCTTCTGTTCATGCAGCTAATTCGTTTTCACACCCTAAACCAATTCAGGTACATAAGTGGGGAATTTTGTTTTCTGGTCAAGGTCATCATGATGAAGTCATTACCTTTTTGGAGAGAGTGGAATGTCTTCGTATTTCAAGAGGTGTGAGTGAGGATGATCTTTTTGCAGCTTCTGCTGAATTATTTACAGGTCCTGCGTTTACTTGGTTTATGAACAACCGTCATAGCTTTTCCACTTGGTCTGAGTTGGCTCAGAAATTAAAATCTGATTTTCTGCCTTATTCTTTCCAAGATGATCTCCTAGACGAAATCAAAAACCGTAAACAAAAGCCAAACGAACCTGTCACTATGTTTATTAACACCATTTTGGGCATGTGTAGTCGACTTGAGACTCCTCTATCCGACTTTGCCAAAATAAAGATCATTCTTAAGTGTCTGTTGCCTTTTTACCATCAGCAATTAGCTTTAATGGACATTCAGGGTATCGAGGATATCACGGAGAAGTGTAAACGTTTAGAGGAAACTCTATCTTGGTCTTCTTCTTCTGCAAGGACGTCTCGACCTACTTCTGGTCCTTCATTTAACTTAAGTTTCTCTAGAAATCGTTCTTGGCAACCCAAAACTCATACACAGAATGTGTCTGTGGTGAATTCGTCTTTGACTTGTTGGAATTGTCGTGAGCCTGGCCATGCATTTTATGAGTGCGTGACACCTCGTACACGTGTTTTCTGTCACGGTTGTGGTAGAGACAATACACTCAAACGTAACTGTTTTAAGTGTTCGGGAAACGAGCGGACAGAGGCTCGTCCCCTGAGCGTTCCTCAGTCTACAACCCCATCAGGGACTACAAACACAACAGTAAACGAAACCACAGGTCCAATACTCCCCAGCACTTCGAAATCACCCACTCAAGAAAAGAAAAACACTCACCAACCAAAGCACAACAAACAAAAACCAAAGCAAGCAAAAAAGTAACTGTCAACCACACTGCGGTTAACTCGAGCTGTTTGCTTGACCTTAGATTATCTCCACCAGTCGTAAGTCATAATTTTAGTAATGAACATAATCAGCACAGGGAAACAGTTCCATTTTCTACACCAGTTTGTAAATTTGTTGGCAATGATAATATGTCTAAGTTAGTACCATTTTATAAGTTGGATGGCCAATATAATATTTTAGATTTTGATATTAATTCTTTATTAGTCAGAAAACATAATGATAACCGACCTTATCTTGAAATTAAGATATTAGGACATTCTTGTTTGGCTCTGTTAGATAGTGGCTCTAACATTTCTTTAATAGGTTCCTATTCATTACAATTGTTAGAAAACACTAATATTAATATTATACCTATTTCTTCCCTGCAAGTCTCTACTGCAGATGGTACCATTCAGTCGATCACAGGTAAATTTGAAACTGAAATTTTAGTTGCAAATATTCGCAAAACTATTACCTTTTATATTATACCTTCCGTGCAAAATTCTATAATTCTTGGCATGGATTTTTTAAATGCATTTAATAGCACATTAAATTGTTCGGACTTTTCGTTCTCTATTTCTTCCTTTAATTTATCAACTGTAAGTGTTATTCGTGAATTTTCTAGTTTGTCTGGAATGGAACAAAAACAGTTAGAGGATATTATCTCTAAATTTTCATCTATTTCGTCTAAAGATAAATTAGGCCGTACACATTTAATGTCTCATACTATTGAAGTGAAAACTTCAACTCCTTTCAGACAGTATCAATATCCCATACCTCAAGCATGGCAAGCAGATTTAGATAAAGAAATCGATTCAATGCTCTCCTTAAACATTATCGAACCTTCTACCTCTTCATATTGTAGTCCTCTGTGGCTTACAAAGAAGAAGGATGGATCATTCAGAATTTGTTTTGATGGTCGTAAATTAAACAGTATCACATCGAATAGGGACGCTTATCCTATCCCTCGAATAGATGTTATATTAAGCAAACTCCAGAATGCGAAATACATCTCTTCCATTGACTTATCCAAGGCCTTCTTACAAATTCCTTTGAGTGAAGAGAGTAAGAAATATACTGCTTTCGCTGTTAGTGGTAAAGGATTATTTCAATTTGTCACGATGCCTTTTGGTCTAGTTTCAGCTCCTCAGACGATGTGTCGTTTAATGGACTTAGTTATTGGTCCACAACTTGAACCATTTGTATTTTATTATTTAGATGATATTTTAGTTGTTACTCCTGATTTTACTTCGCATATTGAAATATTAGAGAAGTTATTTTCACGCCTTAAAGAGGCTAATCTCACTGTCAACTTGGATAAATGTAATTTTTGTCGTCCTAATCTCAAATTCCTGGGATATGTTGTTGATAGTCAAGGTTTGAGGACAGATCCTGACAAGGTAACCGCTATCAAGGACTTCCCCATACCTAAAACAACTACTCAGTTACGTAGGATCTTGGGTATGTGTGGGTACTATCGAAGGTTTGTACGTTCTTATTCCACTTTATTATCACCTCTTACTGACCTCCTTAAGAATAGGAAAAAGGGTCAGACTATTACCTGGAATCCTGAGGCTGATGATGCTTTTCATCGTATTAAAGAAGCTCTTACCAGTGCTCCTGTCATGACTTCTCCTGATTTCAGGGAACACTTTTACCTCATGACAGATTGTTCTAATACTGCTTCAGGTGGTGTCCTCTTTCAGATGAAAGATGGTTCTGAGCACCCCATAGCGTACACTAGTAAGAAGCTCAATAAGGCCCAGAAAAATTACTCCACTACTGAGCGGGAACTCCTTGCTATAATTCATGGCTTGGAGGCCTTCAGGTATTATTTAGAAGGTCGTAAGTGTACTTTGATCACTGACCATAGTTCGTTGTTGTGGATGCATTCTATGCGTAACCCGTCCCAACGGTTGTCCCGCTGGATTTGTAAGTTATCAGCGTTTGACTATAACATTGTCCACCGTAAGGCAAATGGTGTTGTAGTAGCTGATGCTTTGTCTCGAACATTTGATGTCAATCTTCTTGACGTATCCACTTTAGTTCCGGATGCGTGGTACCATAAAATGTTGGAGAATGTTACTCAGAATCCTGGTCAGTACCCTGATTTTAAAGTGGAACATAATATCCTTTATAAACATGTTGTTAGTCCAATTGAAGCCTTGACTAATATGTCGGATTGGAAAATTGTCGTCCCAACCGCAAATAGGGATGAAATTCTTCGTACTTTTCATGATAATGTGACATCTGGTCACTTTGGTTCCTTTAAAACATTTAGTAGGATAGCGGAGCTATATTATTGGCCTGGTATGCGCAACTGTATTAAGAAATATATTTCTAGATGCAAAGTTTGCGCTACATGCAAGCCAAGTAATAAGCCACAAGCTGGATTAATGGGTTCTTTTAGGAACATTGACTTCCCATGGCAGATGGTATCTATGGATTTAATTGGACCATACCCTCGTAGTTATAAGGGCAATACCTATTGTTTGGTGGTCGTGGATTACTTCACTAAATTTCCATTAGTTTTTCCTCTTCGTAATGCCACAGTTCCTGCCATTGTGAAATATTTGGAGGAGCAAGTCTTTTTGTTATTTGGTGTTCCCCAAATTGTCTCTTGTGACAATGGTCCTCAATTTGTAGCTAAGGCTTTTAAAGACCTTCTAACTAAATACAAAGTTCAGAAGATCTTTTATAACGCTGCGTACCATCCGCAAGCTAATCATAGTGAGCGTGTAAACCGCAGTATTGTTACAGCCCTAAGATCATATACATACCAAGACCACAGAGCTTGGGATCAATATATTCACTCCATAGCTCAAGCCATAAGAACTTCTGTCCATGAAGTTACGCAGTGTTCCCCAGCTTATTTAAATTTTGGTCGAAATGTTGCCTTATCTGGTGATTATTTTGGTTTAGTTTCAGGAAATTCCACAAATCTACCTCAAATATCAGATAAACTTCATCGTTTAGATGATATACAGACTCTACCTCCAATATTTGCAGACATCAGGAAGAAATTAAAAACTTCTTACCTTAAGTCACAGGGTCAGTATAACTTGAGGAAAAGAGATTTGCGATTCTTTGTTGGTGATCGGGTATTAAAACGTAATTTTGTTAAGTCTAGTAAAGGTGATGCTGTTTCTGCCAAATTTTGTCAAAAATACGTCCCATGTATTGTCAGTAAAGTAATATCTCCTTTAATATATGAATTGAAAGATAGTTTGTCCAACAAACGTCTTGGTCGATTTCATATAAAGGACTAATTACCAGATAACACTGTCAATGACTTAGACTCTTCATCGTCAGAAGAAGATTAACCTGACAGGATTGATTAGGTTAATTCCTCTTTCTAAATTTTGGTAATACTTGATTTTTTAATGAATAGGTAAATGATTGGATTTTGATTTTAGTCACCAGATAGACAATATGGTTTATCTATTATATAATAGTTTTAGCTTCCCATACTAAATTTAGCTTTGTTGTTATTAGTTATAATATTGAAGTAGGTACAGCAAAATTTTTTTTGGTAAATCAAACTGGTGTAGAACTGTCAACTCTTCGTACCTTATTATGTTTATATGTGTCATTGCTGCATATTGGTATACATAAATACATGTATATGTGTAGATTTTGTTTATTTGATCCTGAGGTTGTTTTTGGTAGTTCCTACAGGAAAATTATTAAAATACTTAGTAATATTCTTTGATACATTAGTTAGCATTTGGTCTAAAGAAGTTATCGCGTCATTTGTTTTAGATAATACAATTTTAGTATACAGTGTGATTCCTAAGTTAGACTTCATTCGTTAAAAATTCAATGAAGTTAGTTGAGATAAAAGTTACGCCGAATTATTATGTAACCTTTTGTTATTTTTTTTTTGTATCTAACATTTCTTATGAAATTGGTTTGCCTCGCATGGCTATGCAAATACGTGGGTTCGAAACTTGTGTTACTATCAATAGTGCGCACCTGATAGGAAGCAGATTTCATAGTCTTAATTTGAATCTCACTTCTATTATACATATATTGTCTACCCTTTTTAGCTTTATTATCTAGTTGTGCTGATACAAATGGTAACCTCTTAGATCTCAGCCTTATTAGAATATATCTTTTGTATTCAACAATTGAATATTGTGTTTAGCATCAGCTTTCCTGGGAACTCATTTTGTTTTTATATGTAATTAGGAGTCAGGATCAATGTTCTGTTATATAGATACAAGTAACTAGTGAACATACCCTAATCTGCAGTTTCTTAAGAAATTGACTTTCTTGTTCTCTAGTACTTCTTTGATTGAATGTTTATAAGAGTTATCCATTTATGATGTCTTAAGGTATTGTATTAGCGATGATTTAGTGATATTTGGTTGGCTTTTTCTGGCTATTCTTATAAATCTGTTGTAGCTACAGCTATAGTTAGAGAATTCCAGAATTAGTTAACTCCATTTCGTTATGTCAGTTCTTTAATTTGGTACACTTTCTTCCTGTTGTATTACTCTTATATGTGAAACTCAACTGTTCATCTATTAGTTCATATATTACTAATATTTGTGTTGGAATACCTTACTCCAATAAGTTTGTCATTCTTGTGTAGATCTTATCTTGAATCTGATGCATAACAGATGATGAGCTTAATTTGGGGTGTAATCCATCGTAGGTTGTGGAACTTGATAGGGATACAATGTGGTCTGGAATTTGGTAACCTTCAATGACACGAAAGGGAGTCCTAGGAAGATGATTTGGGATTCTTCCGGATGTTCGGCCTAGTCAGGTTGAGTCGTTAGTAGATTCTTGATTATGTTGTATACTGTCTAAGTATCCCTTATTATACCTATCCACTCATGACTGGAATCAGATCAATTCACATATGCTGCAGACACTTAGTCTGTTATTTCGTTCCAATGGTTCAGTTTCATGGTACCAAATATTTAGCATCTATAGAGCATAATGATTATTAGATTGTGGTGATGACCCATGAATTTGCCTGATTGTTTCACATTGGATATGCCAATATAAATCTGTTGTCCATTGTCGGATCAATTTAGGATAAAATGCATGCTACGATCATTTTTCCTCAGTAACTCTTATATCTAGTGTGGTTTTATATTACGGTCCATATTTTGGTTTATTGCGAATTGGTTACGAAATCTACTGATTGCTTCACCTTGGATATGCTCTAAAATAAATCTGATGTCCATGGATGGATCAATTTTGTATCGTTCATCCCATTCGTCAATTATTTTGAAGATTTGTATTTTTATTAGTTATTTAGTATAAGGTTTTAATAAACATACTATAACTTGTAGGCATGAGTGCTTGTGTCATATTTAGTATATTGGATATTAGAACTACCCCTCTTGCATGACTCATAATCTGTGGTTAAGTATAATCGGTCGAGTTAAATGCAAATGTGTGGAAGTTATTTGGTATATTCGGTTATATATTAGCAAGTTTTGTATTCATGTATATGATTGGTATAGTGTTCTTGTTGACAATAATTTTTGGTTTATTTAAATCTACTTAATCAACTTGAACACAATTTTGGTTTTTAGAATGTCAGTCACGGATGGAAGATTCTGTGCATTTCATATGTTAGCTAGTGTGGTGTCCTGGACACGCTATATTATTGGCTATTTTGTTCACGTCTGTGATGGATCCCACAGTATATGATTGGTCTTGAATATCTATAGTTACACAGAAAAAAAAAATTGTTCTTAGGTCAATTTTTTTTTCTCCAAGTAAAGGGAGAATATAACGATAAGATATAGATAAGATAAGTAACAACCAACTATACATGTAATCGTATTATCAATTGTTTATCAATTGGTCAAACTGCTTACCTGTCGCTTCCGCTTAGCTTGGAACTGACGGAAGCCGACGATTTTAAAAGTGTAAGACTCACTTGATATCGAACCATTGACCGAGGCAGAGAACGATTGGTTGATACTCCAGCGACCAACGCACGTGGCTCAAGTTATCAGAAAAGAAATTTTAAGTTATTCAGAGGTGATATTAAGTTAAAGAAGGCGTTTTTTTTATATTAGAAGTTTTGGAAAAAGAAGATTTTGGTTCAATTGTTGAAATATTGTTGCGTTGGGTGAGTTTCATTTTAATTAAAGTACATCATTTTTTTTTTAACCATTATTAGTTTCATATTGAAATCATTTATTCAATAATTTTACCTTAATTATATTAGTCAAATCACGTTCAGAATTCTTTCTGTTAGAAATTCTCCTAAGTACACGTTCTCATCAATATCCAAGCAATTCGGTAATGTAAGGAGATCCTTCATTACTATTTGCCTATAATATATTCGTGATAAGTTAAATTTTAGTTCTTCAGTGAAATATTCATAGTAAATTCCCAACATTTTTTTTAAATACATAGTTTTCGATTAATTTTCCAAGGTCACAAAAAGTGTACGAAACCTTCACTAATTATCATCTTCTGACTAGTTTTCTTGTCCTAACCGCCTTGTGGTTTATCAACTCTGAATAAAGCTAATGAGAGCTTCTTTGATTTTATTTTAGTCGTTGGAGGAAGAAAGAATATAAAGTCAATATAATAAACATTATTTTGGATTTGGGGTAATAGCTTTCAGTTGAGTTTAGTTTGGAGTTTTTTTGGTTTTTCCCGAATATTGGAATAGCGGTTCAGTTTGGTGCTAGAACAGTGGGCTTACAGCTTTCACCCGAACGAGTCCCGGCGGCGTAAGGCGTCCGGAAGAAGAACCTTCTCGGCTTGAGAGTAGACAGGTTTTTTTTTTTACTGTTTGGTAATATCGTAAAAATAAGTTACTTAAATATTGTTTAAACTTTAGTGAGTGAACGAACCAAAACTTAAAAATAATCCTAGTCAATTTTCATAATTCATATTTGCGTATCATTATATATCTTACATTCAATTTTTTTTCTTAATATCATTTGCTTATTTTTTTTGTGTCATTAAATATTTTAAATATATATATGTATTAGTAATAACAGGGTAGGGGTGGATTTTAATACACTTTGTAAGGTCATTTGTGCACAAAGGTCCATTTTGTATTTTTACAGCCCTACTGGTAACGTCACTGATTCATCTTGGATCTGTTCCTTTCTGAACAGACCAATTGAAATATATTTACAGGTTATCTGATTGGAATCAACTTAGAAATTGTCGAACTGATACATTGTGTTAAATATAGGGAAGGGTAATAATTGTTTTAATATATATAAATAGGTTGGTTGTAGTAAATTTTGTTTTAATTCATGAATAAAACTTCATAATAAAAGTTCCTACTTTTCTAGCATATTAGAGTGTGTAAATATATTGTAAATAGGGATCAATAGGTTTTTTGTATGATAGGGTATTTAAGTTAAATTGTATATTACGGTTTACAGGTTTTTCTATTTTATTATTATTAAATTGGGTTATAAGTAATAATCTGTTTTATTAAACAACCTTTTTTTTAATAAAGTTATATCTAGTTACAGAAAACATAGTTAGCAGCAGCAATAAAGTCACTAGGTGAAGTGTTTGTTAGACTAAGAGTCCAGTAAACATCTTCCCTGGCGCCCAAATCATTCTTCTCTCATATATTCCTGTTGTCAGTACTTACCCTTAGTTCGTTTTGGTTATTCTTATATTTCCTTAGTTAATATACATCTTTTCTATTCTTTACTGTTTTCTCAGGGCATGCAAATAGGCCTAACCCTACCTTGAGTATCAACTGGCCAGTCTCAAGCATACCCAGCTAGCCTAACTGCATTCAGTTTCAACTCTTATTTTAATTTAGTTTCAAACTTATCTTCACACTACTCTACAGATCTTATAACATCAGGGACATAGTCCCAAGGGATCTGCCTACTATATTTGTTACAGTAGCGCCCAAAGTGGAGAAATATAATTATGTTACAATACTTGATCTAATTAAACAATGTAAACAGTACAAAATACATCAGAATCAACAGAAATATAAGGAAATCCAACGTACGATAAGGGCAAGAATTAAAATCGCAAAGGAAAGCTGGCTGAAAGAACGAATCACTACAAGAAAAGGGGAGCAGCTTGGAACTGCATAAAAAGGTTAAAGAAATTTCGAGTGTATACAAGAAACACATTATGAGACTCGTTTGAAGAATTATTAATGAGATTACCACCAAGGATTTTAAAGTTAAAGATGTATTTAAAAAGCTAAGCAGAAACAAATCACCTGGAATAGATCCCAGCTGAACTATATAAAGAAGGTGGTCATGATACCATAATGGCATTACAGCAGCTTATAAAAGAACTATGGACAGAAATCCCTCCCCAATGATTGGAATATGGGAATACATTGCACCGTACACGTAAAAAGGCATATTTTTTATGTTCTAACCACAGAGGAATTACGCTTCTAAATGCAGCGTATAAAATATGATCCACAGTACTATGTCACCGTATGGCACCATATGCAGAACGGATAGTAGGAAAATACCAGGCTGGTTTCAGAGATGGTAAATCGACAATTGATCAGATTGTAACCCTGAAACAAATTTTGGAAAAAACACTGGAATATGACACTGATACTCATTACATAAATATAGACCACAAAGCAGCCTACGACTCTGTAAATAAAAGAGAAATGTTCAAGGCAATGAACAAAGTAAAAGAAAACAAGGTAAATTTAACAAAACTAACTCTTGAAAATTTTGAATGTAGAGTACGAATTCAGGGGGAACTGTCTAAACCTTTTAAAACAAATAACGGGCTGCACCAGGGAGACCCTCTGTTCTGTATACTGTTTAATCGGGCTCTGAAAAAAGTAATACGTATATCACAAATCACAACCATTGATTTAATATATAATAAATCAGTGCAAATCATGGCCTATGCATTAAAAAATCAGGTACAAAAATGGGTTTAATAATAAACACCAACAAAACAAAATATATGAAAATAAGCACGCAACCTCAAATATCACGACCTCTTATCAAAAACGACGTCATCGAAGCAGTGAACAAATTTGTATACCTGGAAGCGCTCCTTAAAACTGAAAATAATACTACCGCAGGGATAACCCGCAGAATTTGCATAATACTCTACAAAACAATAATACGCACAGTCCTAACATATGGTTCAGAGACCTGGACAAAAAATAATGAAATAATGTTTCAAAAAAAAGTACTAAGGCAAATCTATGATACAGTGAATGATAATGGAGTGTGGAGAAAACGATACAACTTGTAACTCTATACAATATACCAGGAACCTGATATCGTAAAGCATATTAAGATAGGACGTCTGAGCTCCTTGACAGACCCATTGGTCAGAGAAGAAGAGGAAGACCCTGAACAAGGTTCCTTGATGACATCGATGAATACATGAGAAATTTGGGAATACGTGCTTGGCGGAGAAAGGCGATAGATAGGGACGACTGGAGAAAAATTCTTAAGGATGCTAGGACTCAAGCAGGGTTGTAAAGCCAGAATGATGATGATGTCTATTCAAGTTACTATTTTACATATATTGGATTAAAAACAGAATGAAGGAAATCACTTCATTGAAAGCCGAGAAAATACATTTTTTATACGTATACCGATTTTAAACTTTGAAATTCAATTTTCTTCAATATATGTTAAAAATATTCTCAAGACAAAAATGTTTTTATTGAGAAAAACTTACCAAGGAACAAGTAATGGTTGAAACATTATCATCCTATTGTTTATGACTTCGTCGCAAATGCCGGTCAACTTTGACCGGTTGGACTTTTTGGACTGTTTTATTATATTATAAAAATTTTCTAGACTAATCGTAAGGTCCTAGGTGCAATCTAAGTAGTTGAAAAACGTTGAATAAAAAAAGGCTTGTATCTCACCTTTTTTGTATTTATTGATATTTTGCAGCAAGGGTTATAAACTCAAACATTTTTAACCAGCCGTATCTTATACCGCAAATGTACTATTGATAGAACATAACATTTGAATTCTCGTAGCGCCTCCTAAAAATAATGTATTAAGTTTACATCCCTGTGTGACACTCTATTGGAATATTTTGAAACTACGAAACCGGCAGCACGTGTATAATTACATTTATTTTGCGACAATGACACAAAGCAGTCGTAGTGAGCGTGTTTGGAGAAAAAAGGGTAAGTACTATGTTCAAATATTTATTTAATCAGAAATAATTTGCAGCACATTTTTTATTCAATGTGTTCTTAAAAGGTTGCAAATTAATGTAAACAGTATAGTTTTTCAAAAAAATAAGCAAATAATGAGTAATAACAGATAAAATGTTTATATCCTTTATGTAGGCATACGGTGGCAAACACTCTACGTTAACATTTTTTTATGTATTTCGTATAGGACATTTGTTGGTTACAGTTTTTATTTTAAGCATTATCAAAGGAGGAATTATTAGAGTTGCTCAATAATTCAGATGCATCAAATGATGACTTTTTCAGCTTCAGATTTCGAAAATAAAAACGACACATCCAGTTCTGATGAAGCAGGAACAAATTCTGAAGATATATCTAGATCTATTTCGCCTATTGTAGAAGAAAGTGATTCCAGCGATGTTTCTAGATGTGTATCTTTGCCAACTATTTCGGATACGTCTTTTGTAACTCAACCTCATTCTTCTGGTCGAGGAAGACATTCCTTAAGATGAGGACGGGGACATGAACGAGTCCGTGGCCGTATTGCAAGAAAAAGGAACATGGGAAGAGTTACACAAACGACAAGCATGCAATATAGAGTTAATAAAAATTACGCTTTAACTGATAAATGGTGTTAACATTTACTCCTTAGGTATCATCATTGTTACAGCCTGCATATTTACTAAATGATGTAGGCTCCTGGGAGTGGGATGCATTTTTTATCAATATATTTATGATACTATCCTTTTGGAAATAGTGAATTCCACTAATAGAACCGCTATTTTAAATAAAGGAAAAACTTTGGGGTTATCTTTAAGTTTTTATCGGCATTACGATGGTAATGTCAAATTTGCAGTATCCACAAATAGACATGTATTGGGCGGAAAAATGGAGAATCCCAATGGTTGTAGGAGCAATGAGCCGTCAACGCTTTTATGCCATCAGAACTTCATTAAAAGTAGTTTTTGATTCCAAATGTGGAACAAAGACGCGATAAGATTTGGAAAATAAGGCCTTTATTTGATAGGATATATGAAGGTTGTCACGCTCAAAAACCCACTGAATTATTTAATATCGACGAAATGATTATTCCATTCTCCCATAGATGTCCAATTCGTCGGTATTGTCCCAATAAACCAAATCCTGTAGGGTTAAAAGGTTTTGTTCTGGCCACTCCACAAGGAATTGTATGTGATATAAATATATATATAAAGGGGATTCAACATTTCCACAATTATCTAGTGATGGTTTTGGATTAGGAGAGTCAGCTGTATTGTATCTAGTAAGATCACTGGTACCAGGGCATAAAATATACTTTGACCGATATTTTACTACCACAAAGCTTTGTACCAAATTATTGTCTCGTGGATTTTATATCTCGTGGATATTATGAAGAAACGGATCCCTAAAGGTTGTTTCATGCAACCAGAAAAACTTTTTTCAAAATCTTTAAAGGGTACTTATGAAATCAAAAACAGAGATGATGGCAAAATGGCCATCACACGGTGAATGGACAACAAACCAGTAATAGTGTTATCTACTATTTTTTCCTCGGGGAATATAGATTATTGTAAGCGGTGGTCAAAAAAAACTCTATGAACAAGTTTGCCGGCTAGAAGTAATTAAGAAGTATAATAAAAATATGGGTGTAGTGGATTTAGTAGATCGTATGCTTGCCGTTTGTCTGTCGCGTAGTCGTAACAAAAAATGGACAATACAGGTTATTTGCCACTTCATAGATTTAGCAGTTGTCAACGCTTGGCTTCAATATAGAGAGCGTGAAAGAAGTAAAGGCAGTAAAAATATTTGGCAATTGAGATACTATAAAATAAAATTGGGAGGGAAACTAATTGAACAAAATGATATGGACGATTGCGATAGCGATGAAAAACATAATTCAATTAATGCCTAAACATAAACATAGAAGAACGCCTATTACCCCTTTACCATCAGTTATACGAAGGCAACAAAAAGCAATACACATGCCAGATTATACCCCTAAACAAAACAGATGCAGAAAAGATGGCTACTCCATGAAAACAACAATATTTTGCAAAAAATGTTCAATTTTCTTACGTTTTACAACTGCAAGACGTTTTAGTGATTTTCACGAAAATGCATAAATTTTATATTTTTATTATTTCAAACATTTATAGAATGTACATTTTTTGGTTATAAGAATGAATCTTGTTTTTGTAGTCTCAAAAATAAAAGACATATTAACTTCTTTAATTTTTTTTTCATTTTTTTACCTTTACTAATCTTGTAATATAGGCAACCAGAGTCCTATGAGAAGGACATTATTTTTTATTTAAAAGATCAACAACCTACATCTGTCCTTTATGTAGGACATTAATAAAATCAATATTTTAGAATTAAGATTCTTTTAAACATTTTTTCAAATACTTTTTAAACTTCCTTACGAAAGTCTGAAAGCTAAAAATATTAAATTTATAAAAAAAACATTACTAGAGGCAGGAGGTTATTACGACTTTATACAAACGACAACAAAAGGATGAAAACAAATCGATGTTTTTATTAATTTTTAAATATTTAATTTTTTTATTAATGTTCCTGAAATACTGAAGCATGCCTGAACGAATCTGCTGTATCCATAATAAAATTCATCAATACAATACTGCCTAAATTTATTCGTATTTTACGATTTCACTATATGAACAAGTTTTATCTTCTTATTTTTTGTTATCCTAATGCCACCTGCAATTATTTGCTATTATAAAATTCTCCAAACGCTATGGAAAGATTAATATAAAGATTTTTGTATGTTGTCCCGTAATAATTCCCGAAAGCTTTTCTTTAGCGAAAACTTTGTCGCTTTGAGTTTGAGTAGGACGCACGTTCACAGCTTTGAGCACCGCCGCCGCACCACGCTAGCGTTCCACCGCCATCGGCCGATATATCTTTCTTTTTCTTCAGGAAATATGTTCACGTAGTGATGCCTGCTCTTTTGCGTCTTTCTCTTTGTTTTTTCTGCAATGACTACTCGTCAACTTTGCTGAATTTTATACAACACCAAAGGGAAATTTTATACGAAAATAATTGAAATTTAAATTTTTTGTCCAGTCTATTTTTAAACGACTTTTTAGGCATTTAAAAAGAAAGTTTAGATTGTTCTCACCACAATTTTCGCAGACAATTTTAATTAGAAACATAACGGGTTTACAGACCCTGGCCTGGAATTATTTCTACTAGTGCATTTTATATGCGACTCCGTATTGCGGAAGCCATTATCAAAGACGATGCGGTAAAGGTCTAACTCTCTTCGTCGACTAAACGTCAACTAAGAACCATTCCAAAATTCTGAACTGGGAATTGTTTCCTTCTTGACTAAGATGGAAATTATTGTAAATGGTATTGTATTGAATCAACAATATCTTAGCGTATCTTAATGGCTAATAGGGAACGTCATGCACATGACATATGCTCACACTTACACACAATTGCCTCAGCCTCACCACAATCGACTTATTATAAGATGATATTTGTGCTGCGACTATTGCGCTCCTTAATCATTAGACGTAACGTCGTAGTTTTTAAGAATTGAACGTCACAGAGACAAAAACCGTTATCTAATAAATTGCCTAGAGACCTGACAAATTTTTAGGGCATTAGAGCCTCGAAACGATATACACTATGCTTGACATCATTTCGTTTTAATTTTTTCTTCAGTCCTGACCCCCTGGAGGTAGTGTAGTGGTCATCGTGATGTCGTGTATTGTCTGCCTCCAAAGATCTGTCTTTGGTCACTTGTTTTAAGCTATAGGGTTCTAAGTAATTTCTTTTGACACTATGCCTAGGCCTTTTGCATATTCCTGTAATCTAATCGATCCATCTTGTTAGGATCTTCCTCGTGATCTTGGGCCTTCTGCCTTTCCTTGGATAAAAAGTCTTTGCATGTTTTCTGTGTCTGCTCTTATAACAAGTCCAAAGTATTTTAATCGTTAGAGATACTTATTTTATTTGATGAAGATGGACTTTTGTGGAGAGTCGTTTGCTGACCTTTAGTTCAGTTAAATTTGAATTTTGAAATCTTGAATATGTTGCTTGTGTGATTCCATTTCAAGTTTGGTAAAGATAAATTAAATAGTAATTACTTACAATCAATTTATTCTATCACCGATGACCAGTTTCGCATACTATAAGTTTCTATGCATCCTCAGGTCAACGGTAGTTTGCCATGTACCATTGACTTGAGGATGCATAGAAAATTATAGTATGCGAAACCGGTCCTCGGTGGTAGAATAAATTGATTGTGAGTGAGTCTTATTGATATTTCTCTTTACCTACATTAAAATTGAATTATTTGTTTGGAAATCGGTTCACTGAATTCGTAACATTCTTCCCCAACGTAAAATTTCAACGCCATTTATCTTTCTTCTTTCCGCATGTTGTATTGTCCAAGATTCACATCCTTATGTCTGAATTATATATTTCAGAAACCCCATAATTCCATTTTTATAAAATGTTGAGAAATTAGAAAAAACCTTATTTCATGAAATATTTTAAAAAACATGTTGTGCTTTTGTAATAAAATTATGAAATTAATGTGTTTTATTCAGCTTGCATAAGTGGTGAATTTTAGCTTTATATATGTTTTTTTTTTCTTTTTTACTTTTGTGGATTTTTGGGGTTTTTGAAATATACACATTTTTCAAGGATGTAAAAATAAGAAAACATATTTTATATAAACATTTATTCAAAAATATGGGCATACAGAATAATATATCAGTAGTAATCACTCATCTGGTTGTATTATTTCATTTGAATCTCACTCGCATGTTGGCAAATTAAAAATTTCTCCGTACAAGTCCTTGACTTCTTCATTATCTGGTAGATACTTTCCAGTTTTCTCAAGTCTTGCATCTTCTTGATATTAATAGGAGTATGTCCTTTGGTGTACGCTTTTCTTTTAGTGAAAGTAATAACATCCTTGTTGCTATTTCGTAGCCGAAAAGAATGATCTATCAAGACATCTATGTACTCTTTTGTAATAACAATTCCATCACTCGAATGAATAAAGTGTCAAAAGTTGGATATTTTAAAAGCAATTGTTTAATCTCTTGGAATATTTCTGTCCAAAGATTCATTGGAGAGTATTGTCTTTTTAAAATACTTGGGCCACCATCCTTTAAAGTTCAATATGTTATCAGGACGGTTATATGTTATCATGATACACATAGAATTTTACCTTATCATCTTTCAGATTATGAATACATACAACATTAACAGTAAGTTGTCTTAAATAGAATATTTCCTGGACACGAATAACCGGTAGTTGCAGGTTTTGCATATAATCAATACAAATACCACCTACATTATCATCTACGTTACAAAGTTCTAAAATGGTATTAAGTTTGTTATAAAATTTGTTTGCCCGTTTCTTATGAACAGTTTTTTTTGCCAGTGCCACTCTTTTTGCTGTTTCATTTAAGAATTTACTTTTTATTTTAGTTTATAACTCTTCACATGTAGAGCAGGTGTCGACTTGTGGGCGACCGAAAGATAATGAAAATTGTTCGTTAAAAATCTTTTTATAATATGAATATTTAACGTTTTGTTCTGAGTGAACCTGTTTAAACAACTTATACATTATAAAAATATTTAATTTTTCATTTAGATACCTATATTCTCTACTAGTATAATGGGCAGTTTTGACCGGAAACGAAGCAATATGTTGTATGATTGAAACTATAACAAGTCCTGACTTCGCATTGCCAGATTGATTTTTATCTCGTTTATCTATAGCAACTTGACCCTCTCGTGTTAGCCTAGTTAAGCGACTCAACCGATCATTGGTAATGCCAAAAATGGTAATAAATGCTTTTCTACAGATTTTATTTGTACCTGTTGGTCCCTGAATTATATATTCAAAAGAAGCTAGTCTATCAGGCTTGCAAGAAATATCAGCTGGTTTTCAGTATCATTAAAATTACGATAATAAAATATTAGATATTGTTTAGCTAGCTAGCTAGAAAAACTCTAGAGTTTTTAATATCTTCTCTTTTATATTCACTGATATTACGTATTCCACGCTTTTTTTTGCGCGTTGAAGACTCATTTTCAATTTCCATTACTTAAATTATTATTAATTTTTACTGTAATAATAACTAACAATATGTAGAAATTACAAATAATGTGTATAACCTAACAAACTGAAAACCTCCTGTTATGTCAAAAATCAGTGTGTTCAAATATTATATTTTAGAAACACCAAAATTCCTGGAGTTTTGGCGTTTCTGCAATACATGAAATTTTCAACTGGCAACAAATGTATATAAATTTAGTGAGTTTTGGGGTTTCTGTTTATTGTTAAATGCGTATACCTATATACTAATAAAAATTACAGAAAACTGTAATTTCATAAATTTGTGATTTTTGGGGTTTCTGAAATACGTGATTCGTCTGTATTGGGAATATTAAGCAGTTGATCAATCTTATTTTTAAAGTTCGTAAAATTTAGGCCATCTTTTCTACTGCGACTTTTGCTAAATCACATCTACGTTTTGTTTCTTCCTGTAGTGACCCTGTATTCGTAATCAAGGATCACTAATATAAGTATGAGCTCACAATTTCAACAGGTCAATCGTGGTTATGTGTGGATGAGTGTTATGTAGTCTATCCACTATCATGATCTTCGTCTTTAATATATTTAACTGCAGACCAAATATTTTACTTTCGTTTTTAACCAGTCGTATGAGATCAACTCTTCTTGGCTATTTGCAAGAAGGGCTGTGTCATCTGCAACACTTAGGCTGTTTATTTTTCGGTCATTTATTAAGATCCCCTTTGCAATTTATTTACATCCTTATCTGATATCTTGTTCTGGATAAAATTCATTTGAGAGTGTAACAAGTACTTTAACTGTTCCGGTAGTGTGTTTGTATAGTTCAGGTATAAGCGAAATTAGGTATTGTGGTACGCTTATTTCTTTTGGTATCTGCCGTATCTGCCATAAGTGTTGCCATTTGACCTTGTTCAACGCTTTCCGATAATCTGTGAAACAAATTTATACTGGAATATTGAATTCCCTAGATTTTTCTATTATTTGTCTTATGTTCAGAAGGTGTTCTGGAGTACTTCTACCTTTTTTAAATCCAGTTTGCTCTTGGGTTATTTGCCTTTGTAGCAAAATTTTTAGTCTAATTAATTATTTACTTATAGCACTATCTTGCTGGTATGTGACATAAGGAGATTTTTCAATTATTGTCGTATTTATAGAAGCTCCCCTTTTAAGTATTGACATTATTGTAAATGTTGTCAAGTCGTCAGGTCATTGCTCGGAATGCCATATTTTGTTACAGAACAAGTGACTCAATTTCATTTCTGCTGTTATCATATTTGGACCTCGTGCCTTGTTATACTTACGTTTACTGATCGCCAGTCTTACTTCATTCTTGATTATATTAGGTTATACTTAGATTTCTTCAAGGGTTTGGTGAATAAGTTCCTAGCGTTGATTATTTCTATATAGGTCCGGTAATATAATCTCCATGTATCTTCTATGCGTTCTCTGTTGGTTTTCAGGGTTTCTGTGTGGTCTTAAACGGCCCAAGTTCTGACTTTAAAGTCTCTTGTTATCTAGCGTAATATTCTAAATAGATCTCTCGGCTTATTGTTTTGACCGTGGCTCTCAATTTCTTTACATGTATATTGCAATCGTATTGTTGTTTATCAGCCTTGCATCTTCATCTTATTTCGTTATTGAGGTTTCATAAACTCTCTTTTTCCTTTTCAGTACGAACAATACTTTGACAAATATTTCTTCTATTCTGAATTATTTTAAGGGTTTGATTGCGAAGGTTTCGTTTCAACGCATGATAAAATAAATACGAAAAAAGAAGAGATAGTCCAGAAGAGAAGTTAGAAATAAGTTACTGATCTCAGTCTACAGCAACTTACTGTTGCTATGAGAAAGTTTAATGCCTTGATACAAGAGACCTAAGTATTATCATTATCATTCAGCGTTCTGCGTCCAAAGTTAAAAATAGGTCTTCCCCAATTTCTTTCAGTTTCGTCGGTCTTCTTATTTCTTTGTTTGTAAATCTTTCTCTGAGAGTTAGTTCAAGTAGCAAGCGTTCCATTCGTTTTTGGGCTACTCTGAGTTTGGTAACTGTAGCCTGGGTTAAGGAAAGTGATTCGGCGCTAAGTCATGACTGAAAGCAGGTCGAATGTCTTCTGTTTCAAATAATTTGGAAATTTGGATGTTATGACTTAAGTATTTATATTTATGAACTTATCCTATTTTGTTGCAGTCGACATTTGGATTTTCGCTTGGTACCAGATTTGTCATGTATTGCGTCTTTTTAAAATTTATGTTCAAACTTCATAACAAACGGCATCTAACTCAGTAAGCATAGCTCCAATCACTTTTAAGTTATATGTTATCAGAACAATGTCATCCGCAGATAGTAGGTAGCAGCGCATTTCGCTGTCGACATTGATTCCTTTGGCATCCCACTCAAATTTTTTGAAAGGATTTTCCAGAACTGCGAAAAAAAGTGTTTGGAAGATAACGTATCTTCTTGCCTGATTCCTCTTTTCTTCCTTGATTGATGGAGAATAGATGGCTACTAGAAGCAAAAAGTAGTATCGGATAACAAAATGCACATATTTCCAAACTGATTAAAAAAAATTAAGCTTTGTGCAGCTTATATGAATTAATAAATATAAAATATAATTTTTTTCTGTTGCCATCATTTCTTTTAGCTTTTTTATAGCATTGTTAAGCTGCGTTTTTGTTTGTGGCGATCTAGTTGCTTGCCACTGTTTTCTGAGTTTTCTTTTCTGGATTACTTTCTCTGTTCTAGATATCGAAGTGTATTTACTCTTCATTTAATTGTTGCTGGGTGTTGTTGAGTCCCAGGTATCTTGTTGTATGACTGAGTTAAAGTGTTCTACACTATGTTTACATGGTTTTTCCCTGTTAAGAACTTTGTATTTAGTAATTATTTAGTGTATTAAAATAACTGGCCAATGATCGAAAGATAAATCAGAACATGACTTATTTAAATCGATTGGACAGTACGTTGTTTCTCGTGTTGTTACTACTTCTTAATTATTGTTGTTTATTGTTTTGTATAGCTCTCTTCCTCGGGTCGTATCTAGTCTAGAACCCCCCCTGGCATTATAGTTACCACCACAAATGAATCGCTTGCTAGATTTGTCGAAGAACTCTTTAAAGTCTTCTTTTGTTATTTTATGCTTTGGAGGGCAATAAACAGCAGAGAAAGTAATGGAGCCTGTCCAGTCTTCTACAACTATATTTGTGGCTTGTATGTATTCTTTTGCGAGATGATGTTTGATTTTGTTTTTAATAATGACTGCAGTGCCATCGTGGTTCCATCAGTATGCATGGTATAGTAAGACGTTCTTTTTTGTGAAGTACGTTTCTGATATTAGTATAAGATTAATTTTATGACTTACCAATAATATATACTAAGTTCATGTTTGTGTTGAGCAGTTTTTTTTTGTCGGCCATCACTTTATCTTGGCTACGACGGTGGTAAAAAGGTTGAGCATGATGCTCATCTGCTTCATCGGACTCTTCATAATTTGTTTTACCTCTTGTATGTAGGTTGGTTCTGTAGTAGTTTTGTTCAGTTGTTGATTATTACTTGCGGCTTGACTATATGTGACACCTGGCACTATATAATTTTGGGATGACCTTTTTGCGCTTTGTTCGGATTCCTTCTTCCTAAGCGATAGCTATTTTTCTTTCTGCGGTTGCATATAGTGTACCTTCTGTAGTAGGCAAGGTGATTACCACTACAAAGACACATATGACATTTCCTGTTCTGAGTTTTCTGTGTGCATTTTTTTGTTGGATGGCTTAACGCACATTTTACACATCTGGATTTCCTGATACAGAAGTTCTTCGTATGACCATATCTTTGACATCCATGGCATTGTGGTAAATCTCTTACTGGCTTTGGTGGTTCAAATTTTACTCTTGCATTTTGTAATGATTTTATGTCATATAAAAATAATGGAAATGAGTTTTTTGTTATTCCATTTCAAATATTAGTGATCTGGTTTAAAATATGCCCTTGAGGTAGAAGGTATTTCCGAAGTAGAAATCTTCTTCTTCTTCTTCTTACTTCTTGTATGTAGGCTTTAAAGCCTGTTTCTTCTTTAATATTAGTCTCCTAAATTGTTTATATCATTGCACAATCTTTTTCTTGATCTGCCAATACTTCTTCGTCAATTTGGTGACTTATCTCATGCTATTCGTACTATCCTATCTTCTGCCATTCTACTAATGTGTTTGTTCCACTTCTGTTTCCGTTTTGTCATCCATACATTTATGTCTTTTATATCGCATACTCTTTTTATGTTTTTGCTTCTCTCTCTATCTAACAGATTTTCCCTGATATTCGTCGGAGTATTTTCATCTCTGGTTTCTAGTAGTCGTCTCGTTTTAGATGTATCAGGTCTTGTCTCCGCTGTGTAAGTTATTATAGGTCCAATTGCTGCTTTATAGATTCTTGTTTTTGTGTCTTGTCTTAGGTGTTTGTTCTTCCAGATTGTGTCATTAAGAGATCCAGCCGCTTTACTTTTACTCCATTTGTTTTTTTCAGGCAGACAGTTTCTAATTGGGTTAATTCTTGGTCAGAAAGAGTTTGAGGTTTTTCAGAAACAGCATCGTTTCCATGATCTTCTGCAAGTGATACATTATATTTCTGCGTCCCAGATATTTCTGAAAGTGTTTGCATATTGTTGTCTAAACTCTTTTCCAATGAGCAAAACCATTCTGGTGGTGACCGAATACCATTAGCTATATATAGCTTATCCCTCTTGGTAATTATATGCACCAAATTGTATGCAGTTTTTATATCATTTTGAAGTGAGAATATTACATATTTTTTTTGAAGTGCCTTGTTAACATACAGGTACAGGTACAAACTCCTCTAATGATGTGTACTGTTTGCTCTTGCTGTAAACTTTTAACTTTATATACGTCTGGTGTAATAAATTACTTCTTTACAAAAAAGTCATTCCTACTTTTAAATCGAAGCATTTTGTCAAGAGAGGAGAGATCTAGAATACCTTCCATTGCTAAAATCTGTTTCTCTCTGTTTCAAGTACAGTTCATAACGAGTAATGATAAAATCCATTAATTGTGCGAGATTAAAAGCCAATGTTCTATTGAGTGCACAGTTTTTTAAAATTCTAAGTACTATTTCAATATAAATAGAAAATAAAAATGAACAAAACATAAAACGTAAAAATTTCAGGTCAGGGTGACTCGTAAATGACGTTTAAATTAGGACCTATCGGAGTTTCGTATTTATTTTCCTATGCCGTACGTTGTGAGATCGGCGAGTATGCACCCAGCGCCTATTTATAAACATTGACAGTTTTATTCTAAGAATTTTTTAATTTAAAAATTTTTGAAAACAATATTCAGATTGAAAATCGATACGTCAAAACGAATATGAAATATAATACCTACGTATCACAATCAACTGTGGTTTATTTACATACATGTCAGACAATGTTGAAAGAAAAAAATTTATTAAAAAATATAATTTATAAATTATGTACTTTGTTTTTTGTTGTTCTAATTATTATATGGTTAAAATTTAAAATCCATTCCAAAGTTTTGCGAACAAAAACATTCTGGAAAATTATACGATGTGGTAATTTTGTCATAAGACATATAACATAATGAATTTGAGTCCCCAACTTGAGTTCCACCAGCTTTATTCGAAAACTCCTAGTATGTCGGAAAAATAGCAGCATAAAGGCAAGAAATTTCCCAAGTCTCCGGCAATAAATAACGATTGTGGGGGAGTAGTTACCTTCTAACAAAATTATCTCTGTCTCCACAGCTTATGTATCTACTATTACTGTATCATAAACTTGAGAAATTAGTCTGAATACGAAACAGACTTCCTTAGTAATTTAATAACGCTTGGGACACATAGTTACACACATCATAAGGAAAGTTAAACAAGTTTTGGATATTTGTTCGAGAGGCAGAAACGGACTGAGCTAATTTAAGACATTTAAAATACTTCGTAAGAATTTTAAATCTTGTCTTGTTGTTTTATGTTTGGGAATATAATAAGGTGGCTGACTTAACCACATTAGGTAGGTCAGTTTATTATGTTAGAATACTTACATTAGTCCGGGTAGTATGCGTGCACTGGCTGAGAAAAATATTTTTATTACATATTTTTGTACAATCTTACTTGAAATCATTTCCTATATAGCAAAAGTGCATGTTGACCAAAGAAAATAATGGTCAACAATTATTTAAAAAAAATTTTTTAAACAAATTGTAAAAGTTAATTTTTTTGTCCGGAAAAAGTTCTTTTAGGTTAGCTGGTTCATTCCAAACCAAAAAGGTTTTTAGAAACTTTTCTCAAAAATGCATTATTTTCGAGTTATAAACAATTTAATTCTGAAAACAAACGCGAAACGGCCATTTTCAAAGCTCGATAACTCAGTAAAAAATTAATATTTTCAAGTTTAGCAGTCGTCCAATTAAATCTAGACCTCCAATTTACAAGACTCCGAAAAGTTTTTATCCATAACTTTCTTGTAACGCATTATTTTTTAATTGTGAATTTTGCGTTACGCCGAGTTCCGCGACCGCTATATCTGTACCTTAATAGAAAAAGGGCTAATGTCCATTTTTACTGTTTGGAGAAAATTGGGTTAACAGGTTTGGAATACGTTGTTTATTCAAATATCTAATCAGTTTATAAAATATTGTGGGGTTTTTTAAAATATGTATTAACATAATGCTAAGCTTCATTGCACTGAATACTATTTTATTATTTTTCTTTATACCTAGAAAAACATGGACATTGGCCTTGTGCAGATTTTGCCAGATAGGGACATTGGTCCTGCAACAGAGCAGTAAAACAATATGATTTGAAAGAAAACTCTTTATTTTTTAACATACAAAATACAAAAGCAATTAAATTAAACCTTATCTTCGTCGTTGGCGTTTGGAACTGAAATAGTGTCAGCATCGATGTCATTTGATATTTGAAGATTTTGATAAAATGGCCTCTTGTATTCACTAATGTAAGGTAGTAAATCCTACAAATTTTTTACTTTAATGTCGCCTAGAGGCAAAGGTTCTGAATTAATAGGTTCTGTAACGTGAATTTCGTTTTTTAGATTTCTAGTAGAACCCCTCATTATATAATTTTTTTTAAAAGCTTCATCATCTCCAAAACTTTTTTTGTAAAAGCATTGGAACTCATGTTCTTGGGTGTATTTTAAACACTTTATTTGCATCCACGGTACAGCTTCTCCATCATCATTCCTTTTACGATGTACTAATTTTCCTGATAGTGTGCTAATAAAATTTAAAAAATCTTTGTGTTCCATCTCTGCAACTTAAAGCGTAGCAGTCTTCCGTACACTTTTTATGAAATAACTCCAATCATGTGAAACTTCAATTTCAGATGTTGTCTTTTTCTTAGCTGTGTCTATGGCTGCATGAATTGTGTTGGTCTCCATATGGGTGTGGCCAGGTTCCATAAATTTATTATGTATCTCTTTCAAACTTTTTCCTTTTTTCGTCATCTCACGCATCACTAACAATATCATTGTGGACGCAAAAATGTTTCTGTTTTGGCCAGAACAAGAATCACTGTACAAATGAAGCATTTCTATTTCTATTGGTAGCGACAAAATGAATTTTCTTATACATGAAGCTATTTCTTGACCACCACGACCAGCCACTGTCTTGTTCCATAGGAAACAAATTCCCACATTGCCTGCTGTAGTAGTCGCAAACACTGTTAAGTTGTAGGTCCATAGTTGCCTTTTATAAAACGAAACACCGTTCCGGAGGTATGGGGTTGGTAGACATTTTTCTAAGTCAAAAGAAGAAACCACAAATGTTTGGTCTATTTTGCTTCGTTCTTTGTCTAACGACTTTTGCTTATAAGCAGTCTCAGCTAAATCTAAATGTTTTCCGTCTTAAGTAAAAGCTTTCCCTGTTCCTCTTCTTCTTCTTTAGTTATTTGCTTATTTTCCACTCTTCTTAGACTAACATTAAATTGGTCACACTTAGCACAAGTGTCATTTGCAGGTCCGTGAAAAGAAAGATTAAATTCTTTATTAAATATTTTTCTATACATTGACTCCTTTTCATGGTTTATATTATTATTTCTGCAATATTCACGATAAAGTCGATACATTTGTTTCACTGAAAGATCAGGACATAGGTATTTTTTGGAAGTACGTTCCCGGGAATAGTGGCTATTATAATCTGGAAAACTATTGATATGCTTCCTAATCACATCTTTTCTATCTTCCTGGATTTTATAATGTTTGGAATGCTTTCCTCTGCCATCCATTGGGCAGATATTAGATTGACTAGTTCTTTTTACTCGACAATTGTCCTTATTTTTTTAAAGTTACATCAAACGTTTGAATATACATCGCTTGACATATTTCAATAGACTCAGAAAAAATAACTTCTAGTAAATTTATTCCGGCTAATGCCGTCAGACTTTTCACTTTCCTTTCTAATTCTTGTGCTTCCTTTTGTCGTTTCTTTGACGGTTTCTGCTTTATACTGATCTTGTCCATCTCTTGATAAATTATAAAAACCTTCAAACAATATTTTTCTTTGTTCTTCAGTGAATTTTTGATAACATTTTTTCCGTCTATCACATGGACGTTTCATTTGATTTTCCTTTTTTAACATACTCTTTCCATTTCTCTTTCAGTTCCCTTCTTTTATTTTCCTTCCTCTCCTTTTCCTGGTGTCTTTTCTTTTTATCTTGTAACATTTCATTATCAATTACCTCAAAATCTGCTGTAACCAAGTATTCTGGAACATGCTCTATTTCTTCTAGGCCACAATGTGTCTGAAAAAATCAACATGTTACCCCAGGTGTGTGGGGTAAAGAAGAGAACAAAGAAGAAAATTGAAATCAATGTATAATGAGAATGGGAGAAGATAGAATTAAAAAAATGTAAGGGATTGACATCAAACGGAAGAAGGCTCCCAGTAAGAGCTATGGAAAAGATGGTAAGATCCCTGTTCTTTGGAATCACAAATAAGACTTAATATTACCTAGTAAACACAAGTCATAGAGCTAGCATATGAAAATGATAAAGAAAAGTAGAAGACTAACGGCATGCCGTTAATGAAAAAGATTTAAAATGTATCGTGGCACAAACATATCAAGTGTTAAGTGTTTGATAAATGATAACATGATTCTAAAAAGTAATCGTTTGAGATATGTTGAATCAGTACGACAAAGTACCAGAAAAATAATTACATTGCAAGCAGTCAAATTAAACTAAGATGGATGAAATGGAAGAAAGCTAGTAGCGAGTTGTGTAACCAAAAAATTCCTATGAAAAAGAAATGCATATAATATGTGACAAAGAATATTGAACAGTTCTAAAAAAAATAAATGTATCGTGAAAACACATGCAGTAATTAAAATTAGGATAAAAAAGGATAAAATTAACAATAAATATATTTAAATATTTAAAAACTCGTAATTTCATAAATCCATCTCTGTGTAATTCTGATTTTTTTTTTCTTTGGCCCGTAGTGGCAAATAGGATGCGCATTCAGGAGCGGTCACAACTCTTTTGAGAATTAAATTAACATGAAATTGCAAGCACCATTCCGTAACGAAATATTTCAAGATTTGGAACTTTAAGGTGGAATAGTACGAATTTATCTTAACGCTTCTGGTTTGAAGGAGAGGTAATTTATAGCTGACAAACGTAAGAAAAAAAATCTTCGTAGCAACATTGGAAGTGTCCATATATTTCATGTTGATTAAAAAATAACATATAATATCAATAATATTTTACTTTATAAAAATTTTTACGCTTAAAAGCAAATTATAGAAAATAAACCTGTTGAAACAGCTGCAAATTTTATAGCAATACAATATCATCGTAACATTGTGTATTGCAATACTAATTCGCAATTATCAGGAAAAAATGCTTATTGACGAGTTGAAGAAAGCAAAGACTTTCATTCGTCATCATCAGTCTATGCAATTTGATTATTCTGTATATCGTTACTAACTCCTAGTATATACTTACGTCATATTTTCCTCATGATTTACTATAGAATTACTAACACAAGAATTTTATTGTCATCGTGGCATGTGGTTGCCTTTTTAAAGACAAATCAAATGCTATAATTTTTAAAAAAGTTAAAGTTGATTTCATGTAATCTTACAATAAAGTCGTCCCAGGAACGCAACTCAGCAATATTGGAAATATCATTTTAAAGTGATCTACTTTAAAATATATAAATGTCTGAATTGTCACTGTAAATGAGTCCGATTGCTTATACCGACAGTAACTCGGACTTCAGAGTCTTGTTTTTGTATCTAGCAGAATGTACCGGCTGATCAGGATCGATATCATCTCACGAACAGGTTGATATTTGGATAGGAGAGGGTATACGTTGCACGTCATAATCTCTTACATCCCGGAATTAAATATAGCAAAGACAAAAATCATGATAGTGGATAGTCAACAAAACAATTGTCCAATTCTAATTAAAATTGATCGATTTGATGTTGTAAACTCACTCTGGTATCACTGTTCACAAACACAGAGACGTTCCAGGAGGAGACAAAACGTAGACGTGAACTTGCCAAGATTGCTATGGGAACGATGACCAAATTATGGAAAGCCGCAAACGGCGGCGAAAGAGGTCGGTCCAGTCATCAATGAAGACAAAACCAAGTACATTTGGGTTACTAAGAATCCTATAGCAAATAAGGAACGGGAAATAGTCTTTGGAAGTCATATCTTTGAACGTGTTGACAGCTTTACATATCTTGGCTTTTTAGTGACTACTACCAACAAAACAAGCGAATAAATAAAAAGACGAGAAAAGCGAAGACAAATATGACACACTATGGACTCCAAAAACAATCCACTCAAGAAGTATAAAAAAAACTAAAATTATTTTATACAAAACACTTTTAAGGTCGGTCCTCACATAAGGACTCTAACGCAGAAGGATAAAAGACTACTAGAAATATTCAAGCGTAAGATACTCCGCAAAATAATTGGAACTATAAATGGTCAATAGTAGTGGCGCAAAAGATATAATTTTAAATTATACCAACTCTTTAATGAACCAAATCTCGCAACGTTCATTAAAACACAGTGACTTAGATGAACTGGACAGATAATACAAATGCCTGACAATATGATTGCTAAAAAGCTAATGACAGGAAAACCTATAGAAAGAAGAAGCAGAGGCAGACCGCGAAATAGGTGGTTAGATACAGTTGAGACCGACTTAGGGATACTAGAGATCGGAAGATGGCAAAAACCGAACAGAATGGCCACGAATCTTAGATCAGGCCAGGATTCACAGTGGATTGTTGGCCAGGTATTGAGAAATCGCTTTTGCACCTCTCCTGAAGCGCATACGCACCTTTTTGAGGCAAGAGATATTAATATGAGTGAACATATCATTATAAGAAGACTGGCGGAAAGAAATATAAGGTCTTTCGTCCAGCTAGCGTACCACAACTGCTTCCACAAGACCGTAGAACTAGACTTGGTTTGCGCGACAATATGCTGACTGAACAGTGGCGGAATACAAGAACATATTGTTCTTAGATAAGAGCAAAATAGCCCCAAGGGGTCCAAATAGACATGAGGGTGTCTACAGGCATCAAAATGAAACGTTGATATAACCCAAACAGTGTCTTACTGATCTTGTTTTGTTCGATATTGGCAGTGTGAACGCTCAAAGATACGTGGAAGAACTTCTCCAAGACTATGTCATGTCTTTCCCACCGTTCATGGGTGAATACTTTAGATTAGCGCATGACAATTTACGTTGCCATAGCGCAAGATCCACCCGTAAGCACCTTAATGAGGTCGGGATTCAAGTTTTACCATGGCCGGCCCGCAGTCCCGATCTTAACTCAATTGAACACATTCGGGACAACCTAAAAAGACGAGTAAGAGTAAAAGTGTACCGGCCCCTATACCTTTCGGAGAACTCAAGACGGCTGCTGTAGAGGAGTGATATAATATCCACCAGTCGAAAAACCAGATCCAAGAAGTCCTTAGGGCCAGAAGCGGCAACACCCATTTTTAATATTTCAATAATCCTATTATTTTCTTTTCCTCAAAGGTAGTTTTCAATGTACCTTTCATAAAATGTTCAATATTGAAAATTGGTGAAAATTGAAAGAAATACAAGTTGGGCGATTAATTGTCTCGGTGAGTTAATATGTAAAATTAAAAAACAGTTTTAAACTGTTCAACGCGAGGTTAGCCATTTCCCAATTATAGCGTCCTAATTATAGCGTAGTTAGTTATATAGCGTAAATTATAGCGTATGAGTAAAGAACGAATGTATCGAATATATCTAATTTTTTGCTGGGTGATAGAAAATAAAGGAAATATTGCATATGGTCAGCCCACTGCGATATGTGCATACCTGTTATTTCGTATAATACATATATTTCGTTAACTATTACTACGTGTTTTTAAAGATCAACAACAATATTTTTTTTCAACATCCAAAAAAGCACCCGTAAACTTTTATAACCATTCTGAAGATATTTTGAAATATTTTTTATCGTCAAAGTTTCCTGCCTATTATTTTGACTCAAAATACATTTATCAGTGTACGAATCCAGTTCGGCTTCCCAGTTTAATCACACTCCCGACAAACTGTAAAATCGAATACACTTTATGCAGATAACAATCCAACGGTTTCTATAACAAAACACTAACAGATAGATATAGATATAGTAGGTAGCAATAGCTGTCAGTTGTTGAGCAAGTAGGCGAATAACAGAATAACAGAGGCGTAGATTGAAGTGGAAAGTTAGAGGTATACCATGTTGTACCTTGAATATTTTTTAATAAAGGATTTATTTATTATATCAAGTTAATCAAAAATAAAGCAATTTCCCATAATCTATTTATTACCTTAAAAACAACGATTAAACCCACACAATCTTAAATTAATTAGTTACGAAGGTATTGATAAAAAATTTGATCAGAATGTTTTTGTTGGCAAACTAATAAAAAAATTAAATAGCTTATTATTAATTTTATTTATTCTTCTATTTAACCCTTAACCCGAAACATTGGTCTAACGGACCACAGCGAAAGGATAGTCTGCTAATGGCGGCAACAGTGTAGGCCGCATGCACTGTCCTTTTAAATACCTTTTTAACCCTTTCGATACTGTTGCCGTAAAAGTACGATTTTCAATTGCAGCTTTGATGAGCGAGCTCCGTACTATTACGCAAATTAATCTCCATCGTTCAGGTTCTGTCACCGTACATTTTTAAGTATTTACATCTTTGGAGAGCTATAATCGTAATAGTACGTCCTACATTGTCCAACTTGCTTACTAGTATCGTCTATGTACGTTACGATCCGCAAATACACGAAACTCATGCCGTACATACACGGCAGCACATCACACACCCTAGCGCCGTATTTTCTAAATGCCGATTTTTTTTGAAGTTTTACGAAAAACAATTCCACTACTTTGATAAAACGAATATAAACAAACTGCCGACAAACGAAAAACAATTCAACCACTTCAATATAAAGAATATAAACTACTGAGTGACCGTCTCGATCGCGAAGTGCAAAATTTTCCCGGCGCCGTATATGAGCAACGCGCAACCGATACTTGGCCCGTAGCGAAAGGGTTAATAGTGTAGAACAAGCATAGTTCTGCAGTATCGTAGGGGTCGCTTTAGTGTTTACGTCGGTCGTAGTAACAGTAGTTTTCAAAACGTGTAGGTCTATAAGCCAGGTATTTCGAATTGCAGTGTTTTTATGATAGGTCTAGGAGGTCACTTGTTACGGATTGTGTACTGATAAACAATAAGGTATTTCATTGTATGTATAATAAACATAAATACTCTAAAAAATTTAATTTTGTAGTAATAATGGATAGAGCAGGACCTAGCGGAACTGGCCGTAATAAAAAAGTAAATCTGGCTGACCCAGATTTTGAAAAGAATATACAAAGATTACTACTTGCCGACGATCAAGATTTATATTTATCAGAGCAAGGGAGTGACGAGGACATGAGAGATGTTATAGATGATTCGGATGAAGATCCCGACTATGTAATTCGGCAAACTGAACCCTCTAGCAGCGAAGAATCGAATTCAGATCACGAACTTTTGGAATTAGATGAACCGTCGAATGATTTACAATCCAGAACCGACTTTTTACAAGTAGAAGTGGATGTGAACATATTCAAAGGAAAAAATGGTTTTCAGTGGCAGGGAATAGAGCCTCCGAGAAATACAAGAACACGAACACATAACCTTGTCAAAGAATTACGAGGCCTAACAGCGGTAAGCAGGACTCTGGGAAATGGCCCTTCTAAATCAGATATTTGGAAGTTGTTGATTACTGATGAAATGTTGGAACAAATTGTAACATGGACAAACCATTATAATGAGAGAAAAGTTATATGATTCGACTAATACATCAAAGTACAGAAGCACAAATATAATTGAGTTGAAGGCTTTGCTTGGCCTTTTTATGCTATCTTCAATTATAAAATCTTCCCATGAAGATATGCTTTAACTGTTTTCTAAAGATGTTTTGCGTCGGCCAATATTTAGAATGACGATGTCTTTGAAAAGATTTGAAATACTTTTGTCGTGTCTTAGATTTGACAATAGCATGGATAGCGAAGAGCGGAAGAAAACTGATAAAACAGCGGCTATTTCAAATATTTTTAATAATTTTGTGACTAATTGCCAGAGGCTATACACGTTGTCAGAGTGTGTAACTGTGGATGAGATGCTACTTCCATTTAGTGTGTTTATAATGTGGTTTTCGAATTTACATGCCCAGTAAACCTGCGAAATACGGCATAAAAGTAATGTGCATGACAGATGCTAAGAGCTCGTATTTCTATAATGGATATATATATATATATATATATATATATATATATATATATATATATATATATATATATATATATATATATATATATATATATATATATATATATATATATATATATATATATATATATATATATAATATATATATATATATATATATATATATATATATATATATATATAATATATATATATATATATATATATATATATATATATATATATATATATATATATAAATATACTCAGGGAAAGATTCGGATGGTGTTGGACTTTCAGAAGAAGAACTGAAGCTTTCCAAGCCTGCTCAATGTGTCAATTGACTATCTAAACCAATAGAGGGCTCTAACCGAAATATTACTGCTGACAACTATTTTTCTTCAATAGAGTTAGTCACAGAGTTGCAAAAACGCCACCTCACGTATGTGGGTACAGTAAAAAAAATAAGCGAGAAGTTCCTTTGGATTTCCAGGCTAATAAAAGTATGGAAATTGGTACAACACTCTATGGTTTCTCCAATGACATAACCTTGATATCATATGTACCGAAAAAAAAATAGAGCTGTTCTTTTATTATCCTCTATGCATCACAGCAGAGACAATGAATTAGGAAAACCAGAAATAATTCGATACTATAACAGTACAAAATCGGAAGTTGATGTTTTAGACATGAAGTGTGGCAATTATAGTGCAAACCGCCGGACAAGGCGTAGGCCCTTAGCCGTATTTTATACACTTATAAATATAAGTTCAGTCAACAGTTACATCCTTTGTCTTTGTTACAAAAATAATAAATTACTTCCACGTTTTAAAAATTTGTAAAAGATTTGGCCTTTGAACTAATTCAGCCTCATCTAAGGCAAAGACTTGAAACAAATCTTCTCCGAGACCTTAGAAAGCAGACAGAGATTTTTTGAAAAGAAATCCCGAAGTGCATGTCGAGAATATCGGCGACAATGTTACAGATGATAAGCTTCTAGCAAATGCTATTTGTTTGGAGTGTAGTAGAAAGGTTTGCGTTACCTGTCTTCAAAATTAGTAGCTAGCTGTAGTATAATTTTTGTTTTATCTAGAAATATATATGTTTGTTTACTTAATTACGCCTAATAATGTTGTTTTCTATATTACACATTTTACTTCACCATCTACTTCATCTCCTTCATTTTATTACATTTGGTAGGTACAATTTTGAATGCTTTATTGGTAAGAGAATATTTACAACCCTAACCATCGTTTTACGATTATCTAACCAAAATTTAAATATGATTTAATTTAGATCCCCTGTTGTTCGTCGAATAAATAGTATTGACCACCCGCTGATCTTATAGCTGATTAATACTGCAAATTTCTTTAAGCCGATAAGAGAGGATACTTATTAAATGTAAGAACGGACTTCACATCCGTTGGTTTTGCTAAGAGGAAAGTAAATCGGTAAAATTAAGTTTAAAAAGTCACCTTTAGTCGATCAATGCAAATGTTTAGTTTTTGTGTAAAAATACTTCTGTTTGTGAATAGTGTATATTGCCAAAAGATTCTAGTCTGGTTTATTCCTGGATTAGAAGCTATCCCGAGCATCTTTACACCAATGGAAAATTATTCTGCAAAACATGTAGTAAATTGGTGAGCTTTCTTTCTCTTTTTCTTTAATAAATAATATTTGGCTGCTTCCTCAACATTCAAAATTTAAAAAGTTTGAAAAAGTACGTGTTATTGTCGTGGATACGATCTCAGCAAAAAATTTTTGGTCAAACAACACGTCGGGCAGAACTACATAAGTCAAAATGCAAATTTGTTGGGAATATGCCACAATTTTACTTTAAAATAAGTTTATTTTGGAGTTTTAATGTTTTTGAAGTTTGAAGTTTTGGTTATATAATAGTTGGCACTTACTTATTTACCCCAAAACTTAAAGTATAAAAGTGTTGATTGTTGTACTCACTGACTTCGTTATGTAGGATTCTGGGGCGCAACAATCCTATAAATATGTATAATTTAGTTAAGGAGCACAGAGAACTGCACTAGTATGTTTTAGGATAATTGTGGAATGTACTACTCTATTCTAACAGAAACAGCGAATATTAATACTTACTAAAGGCGAAATATAGTAAAAATGGTCTTCGAGGGCGTCGCATGTAAGCTATTAACACAAAACTCTGAGAGCTATTTCTGAGCTACGTGCGCTGACCTTTGATTATCTGATACCTAATACGAGTTGTATTTTGTTGTACCCACTGGTTTGATTCTGTAGGATTCTAGGGCGCAACAATCTTATGTGTATAATGCAGTTAAGAAACCTAGAAAACTGAACATGTATATTTTAGACCAATTGTCGGATGCATCACTCTTATATTATAATAGAAACAGCAGCTATTGATTCCTTAAGGCGTTCGAAACGTAAAAATGGTCTTCGAGAGCACTGCAAGTCGCATCTAAGCTATTAACACAAATACTTTGGTGCGATTTTCGAGCTATTTGCGCTGGCTATTGATAATTTACGAGTTTTATTTGGCAAAAACATGATGCTTAGCTGTATCTGTGGAAATCGGTAGCTACATTATCCTTGAGTAAATTTTCAAATAATTTTTCAGCGTTAAATGTTTTATGGGTAGCTCAAGAAGGTAAAAGGCGCACCGGTGGGCCAGTCTGACTGTGTACCAAAATACACAACAATTTCTTGTAGTGAAGAAGATTGCCTTACAGAATACCTTAGGCGACGCCTGTGTAGTGTACTTTGACTCTAATAATTACGCATTCCGTAAAGTGTATTTTATTTGCAGATACATTCTGTCTATCGTTATCGCTATTAAATAACGTTATTTCATGTGACACTCCGCCAACAAACGCGGAAATAAACAACAGGGCACAAAACCGCTAATCGTATGATGAAATGGTACCATAATGTGGTACCTATAGTGACGTTGGTATCTGGATAAATATTGCTCTATTGCTTTCTCTAACTTATTAACTGTTAGTTACGCGTACCTGGTAATTAAAAATTTAAGTCGTGCTATAGGAAATTGAATAATTATTTACTACTGGCACATGGTATGGTAATATTTGGAAACAACCAATATTTCCTTACAAATGAATATATATATATATATATATATATATATATATATACATATATATATATATACATATATATACATATATATATATATATATATATATATATATATATATATATATATATATATATATATATATATATATTGTTATGATGTATTGTTTGTTTGAATGATGAGCAATGAGTATTTTTAATAATATAGGGTTTTTATCGCGGTTCTCAAAGAATTAGCTTGTAAGTACTTTTTTAAATTATCTTTATTATAACTATTATGAAACACACATATATATCTAACCTAGCCAATGTAAATTTAAAATAAACTATCTTTAAATTGATATTCTTATAAAACTAATTAAATTCTATAGACAATGTTAAATTTAAACAAACTATCTTCAAAAATTGAAATTGTTATGACACTAACTAAATTATATTAACAAAATTTTGTACCTTTCTTTCACTGAATGCCTAAATGAACTGTTTTCCACTATATATATTCTAATCACCACTGAATGTCTTCGTACTTCGGTTATCCTTGTTTTTGTGAAATTTCTTTTTCCAATTATCAGCTTCTACCAATTTAAGATATATTTTTCTTCACCAGCATTTATAAACCACCAATCAAACCAGCAAACACCATTTATATTTATTCTTCTTTTCAATATACCAATATCCAATTATTATAAGTTGATTTATACTAATCTCCAATCATAATATAATTTTAATTCCTTCCAATGTCCATCCAATATTCTTCTAATATACTTTTATAATCTTCAATAATTATTTGTGTATAATTATAAATGTGCATTAAATATATGCATAATTTTTAATCTTCATTTAACTCACTATATTAAACAATTGGACTATCTCCAACTAACTTTCATATTTCTTACTAAACTGCTTGACTGACTTACTAAAACTGTGAACAATTGACTTCACTAACTAATTGTGTCTATCTTCTACTAACTTTCATAATAAACTGGCCTGACTTCTGACTAAAAACTCCATCTTGAATCCAAATCACGGGTATTTATATCTTTTTGGATATTCTAGAACCATCTGGTAAGAGATCATGTTCCAATTTCGTTCTATTTCTTCGATATGGATGTTCTCGAAAAAAATATCTGTTCCATCCACCGACATAATCATTATTCCAGAATGTTCGACCGTAAACAATGGTTACACTCTGCACTCTGGAGAATTCGTTAATGTTCCATTGATAATTTTGTTGACATTTAGGCATTTCAGATCAGAATAAACATTCAAATTAGTAACTAACACTCTAATTTAATAAAATACACAATTCAAACAATATATTGATATAACCCCACTTTATATTCCCAATTATTTCCTAAAAAGTCACTTGGAGAGTAAGTATATCTGTCTATCACTCACTGTATAGTTGGTTGCCTATGCACATGGCTCACTTAAATATATTTACAACATTAAAATACAACTTTTTACAATTATTATATGCTAATTTATTAAAAATGCCCTCACATAAATATATTTTTTTTTTAAATTCTCTAGTATATAACTTCTTAAAATAATCAAATACTTTTTTATATCTAATATTATGTAGTATATAACTTATAAATTATTTTCTATAAACCCTAATCGTATCAATACCCCAAAATAATATTTAAAATAAATAATTTACTTATTATTTTTTTAAATATTAATTTTCTCATACCATATTAAATTTAATAAATTAATAATTATTTACTACTGGCACATGGTATGGTAATATTTGGAAACAACCAATATTTCCTTACAAATGAATATATATATATATATATATATATATATATATATATATATATATATATATATACATATATATACATATATATATATATATATATATATATATATATATATATATATATATATATATATATATATATATATATTGTTATGATGTATTGTTTGTTTGAATGATGAGCAATGAGTATTTTTAATAATATAGGGTTTTTATCGCGGTTCTCAAAGAATTAGCTTGTAAGTACTTTTTTATACCCCAAAATAATATTTAAAATAAATAATTTACTTATTATTTTTTTAAATATTAATTTTCTCATACCATATTAAATTTAATAAATTAATAATTCAATTTTTTTTTTATTTAAAATGTGTTAAATACATCCCTGTTCGTTGTCTATGTCAAAGCAGAGAACAACGTAGCACAGTTCGGCTATTCTATGGTCAAACTGTCATGTCAAATGGAGCAATGGATGCGATATCAGAGAATAAAATATAACCTTAATTAAAAATATAATCGATATGGTGTTCTGTTTATTTATAGACAAAATCTAGGAATTATTTCCATTCAAAATAACTTTCATCAATATAAATTGGTAAGTTTTTTCACTTTATTATATTAGAAAGACATTTTTATAGCAATTATAGTATCAATTTTGTGTCTAACCCCAAATTATGATTTTTAGGGTACAAATTAATTTCCATATATACAAAATTCAACAAGTATGATGTCAAATTGATTTAAAATAATGAAATCTACCATCTATTTAACAAATCAAGTCTATTGAATAAAATGGATATATCAGTAAGCTGTTAGTGTTAAGTTTATAACCTAGATATATCACTACTTTTTGAAAAAATGTACATTTTTCTTGATTTATTTTAAGTCCAACTTTATCTAATCTGTTTATTATAATTTTTAGGTGTTTCTCATGATCTTCAGCCGTTTTAGAAACAATTAATATATCACCAATGTAGTGAATTACAAAATGTTCATATTGATCCAAAATATCATGAAGACATCTACATAGAGCACTGCAAGATGATTGAAGTCCAAATGGTACTACTTTGAATTGATATACTACTCCATCTATCTGAAATCCTGTATACTGTCTACTTTTTCTTTCCAAAGGTATTAACCAAAAGCTATGCTGTAAATCAATTTTAGTGAAAAATGACATTCCTGTAATTCTTCCTAGTATTCCATCTATACTCATTGGTGCTTCAAATTGCTTTTCAGTGATCTTGTTAATATTCCTTGCATCCAAACATAACCTGATTTCACCTGATCTTTTACGCACTACTACTATAGGGTTAATAAAACGTGTGTCTGCCTTCTCAATGATTCCATCTTCTAACATATTATTAATTGTTTTGTTTACTTCTTCTCTGTATTTATATGGTATTGGGTATGATTTTGTTTTAAAATCTTTTTCTTCTTTAACTTTTATACTATGGATATAATTTTGTGCAATTCTATTTTCTTTATTGACAAGTCCCTTGTGTTGCTGCAATATGGAAATGACTATTGATTTATATTCTTCAGGGCAATTTAAAACTTTTATCATATCTTCTTCTTTACAAATAAAATTATTCTTCATTATGTACTCATTATTCCTTGCTTCCAATTTTACGCACTCCGCCTCGTAGGCATCCATCTGCTTAAAATTTCCATTCCTTAAATATTCACTACAATAATTATTCTTTACATTCTTTTGGGACATTTCCCTATCATCAAAATACATTTCTTCTTCATAAACATCATTATTTTCTTTTAATAATATCCTATCAACTCTTATTCCTTCTTCTACCTCATCTTTCTGCATAAATTTAATTATTTGCCCTTCCAAAGTTACCATTCTTTCTTCAAAATCTATCTTTACTTTCTTCTTTTCCAATTCATCATTTCCCATTAATATATCAACACATAAATCCTTGACAATAAATCCTTGCATATTAATTTCTTTATTAAGAATATTAATTTTAAAATTGGCTAGTTTATCAATTTCACCCAACTTCTTATTATTTCCACCAACAATTTTAATTTTTGGAATCTTTATTATATCTGATAATTTTAATGTATTAAAAATAAAATTCTCCGAGACTAAAGTACTTTCTGAACCAGTATCTATCATAATCTTAATCATTTTATTTTTGGCCAAAGCATTTATATAAATTAAATTAATAGATTCAATAATTTTCTCTTCACCTAAAGAAATAAATTCAGAAGGTTTTTCATAATAGCAATGGCCTAACTTGTAATTCAGAAAGTTTACTGCACAAAATTTTGATTATTAGAATTGTCAGATTGTATCTGACCACTTGGATCTGATGTCCTATGTCTTTCCCTACTATGACTTCTACTCACATTTTCCTGCCTTGTACTACTTCGTTCCCTGTCTTCGCAGCTTCTATTCCTTCGAACACAATTTACCTGTCTGTTATAGTTAGGTCGCTCTGTATTTTTTCTATTGTTAAAATCTTGTCTATTATTATTAGTACTGTTATTAAAATGTTGTCTATTATAATTAGTATTATTATTAAAATTTTGTCTATTATAACTAGTATTATTATTAAAGTTCTGTCTATTTGGATTACTGTTATTATTATTAAAATTTTGTAAATTATTACCATATCTAGTGTTATTGTTATATGATTGTCTATATTGTTGATTATCATTTTTATTATATTGAAAGTTATTATTGTTTTTTCTGTTGTTATTATTACTTGTCATATTGCCTCTTTGTATTCTTTGAATAAAATTAATAAAACTATCTATTGTTTGAATATTTTGTACAGTTACGGTTTGCACAACATCAGCATCAAAATGTTTAGATACATTTAAGACCGTTTCATCCTCTCTAAGTGTTGGTTCTAAATATTTTGCAACTGTTATCAGTTTCAATGCATAATCTACCATATTTGATTTTAAATTGTGATTATACTTTCCAAAATATAGAATTTCTCTAAACTTTGCTTGCTCTAATTCACCCCAATAATAATTTAAAAATTTATTTTCAAATGTTTGAAAGTTATCTAAATCATTTTCAATACTAGCAAACCAAGTTGCTGCATTGTCATTTAATGTCATTCTAATATAATCTTTAATATCATTAATATTATTCACAAATCTTAATTTATGTTTTAAACTATTTATGTATACTCTAGGATGCAAATTTTTTATATTACCAGAGAATTTGATCCCAGTCTCATTTGTTAAATTTAAGTAAGGTCTCCCTATGTCTCTCCTTTGTGAAATATCATCTATTCTCTGTTCCACATTTCTTATTTGATTACTATTTATTTGGATATTTTGTTGTATATCGTCTAATTTTTCTTCTGTGTTTCTCCTGTCTTGGTTAATTTTTACTTCTAAGTTACATTTCTGCAACTCTATTTTCTGTTCTATATCTATCTTATTATCTTGAATAATCCTCTTTACTTCTGTCCTCTCATTGTCTATCCTTTTCTTGTAGTCATTCCGTATACTTTTTATTTCATTTGCTACTTTTTTCTCTGCAGCTTCAAGTTTTTTATCCATTTGTTTTACAATTTTATTATTATTATCTTCTATTTTCTTTTCTAATTTTCTATGATTCTCTTCCAATTTCTGTTCCATTTTTTTCATGTCTTCTTTGACTTCTTTTGAATTCTGTTCCATTTTTTGTTCTATTTTTTTTATGTCTTCTTTGACTTCTTTTGAATTCTCTTCCATTTTTTGTTCTATTTTTTTCATGTCTTCTTTGACTTCTTTTGAATTCTCTTCCATTTTTTTCGTATTCTCTTCTATTGTCTTGTTCATCTGCATCATTAATGACATCAAAGCTGCCATATTGACATTTTCCTCTCTTTCTGGATTAATTTCTGCAGTATCTTGTGAAACTTGAACTAAACTCTCCTCTTGTATAGGTTGTGTTTCTACTTCCACATCTTCTTCATTCTTTTTGCTTCTTGTACCTTTCTTTCCTTGAGACATTTTGAGACTTTACTTGTTCAAATATAATTAAAAATAAAATCTATAATTTTTTCTTTCTACTGATAATTAATTTAATTATATGAGAGCACTTATCTTCCCAAACTAATTCTTTTAAATAGAGAGCCCCACGTTGGGCGCCAAATTGTTATGATGTATTGTTTGTTTGAATGATGAGCAATGAGTATTTTTAATAATATAGGGTTTTTATCGCGGTTCTCAAAGAATTAGCTTGTAAGTACTTTTTTAAATTATCTTTATTATAACTATTATGAAACACACATATATATCTAACCTAGCCAATGTAAATTTAAAATAAACTATCTTTAAATTGATATTCTTATAAAACTAATTAAATTCTATAGACAATGTTAAATTTAAACAAACTATCTTCAAAAATTGAAATTGTTATGACACTAACTAAATTATATTAACAAAATTTTGTACCTTTCTTTCACTGAATGCCTAAATGAACTGTTTTCCACTATATATATTCTAATCACCACTGAATGTCTTCGTACTTCGGTTATCCTTGTTTTTGTGAAATTTCTTTTTCCAATTATCAGCTTCTACCAATTTAAGATATATTTTTCTTCACCAGCATTTATAAACCACCAATCAAACCAGCAAACACCATTTATATTTATTCTTCTTTTCAATATACCAATATCCAATTATTATAAGTTGATTTATACTAATCTCCAATCATAATATAATTTTAATTCCTTCCAATGTCCATCCAATATTCTTCTAATATACTTTTATAATCTTCAATAATTATTTGTGTATAATTATAAATGTGCATTAAATATATGCATAATTTTTAATCTTCATTTAACTCACTATATTAAACAATTGGACTATCTCCAACTAACTTTCATATTTCTTACTAAACTGCTTGACTGACTTACTAAAACTGTGAACAATTGACTTCACTAACTAATTGTGTCTATCTTCTACTAACTTTCATAATAAACTGGCCTGACTTCTGACTAAAAACTCCATCTTGAATCCAAATCACGGGTATTTATATCTTTTTGGATATTCTAGAACCATCTGGTAAGAGATCATGTTCCAATTTCGTTCTATTTCTTCGATATGGATGTTCTCGAAAAAAATATCTGTTCCATCCACCGACATAATCATTATTCCAGAATGTTCGACCGTAAACAATGGTCACACTCTGCACTCTGGAGAATTCGTTAATGTTCCATTGATAATTTTGTTGACATTTAGGCTTTTCAGATCAGAATAAACATTCAAATTAGTAACTAACACTCTAATTTAATAAAATACACAATTCAAACAATATATTATTATAACCCCACTTTATATTCCCAATTATTTCCTAAAAAGTCACTTGGAGAGTAAGTATATCTGTCTATCACTCACTGTATAGTTGGTTGCCTATGCACATGGCTCACTTAACCCTTAACTGGTATGGTGATTTAAAATTACACTTAAAGTATGGCGGGGTCAGATTTGACCCTGTGCCTTTTTTTGCATGCAGCAAATAGAAAACAGAAAAATTTTCATTCAGATCGAATATAAATCCTTTTTATTATAAATAATAATGTTTACATATACTTTTTAATAATATCTGGCCTACTTCTGGCTAAACTTATAAAAATTAACATGGCTTTTCTTATCTGTAAAAAAAAATAGAGAAAAAATTAAAAATAATTTTAAACGGAATTGTTTTAATCAAAACAAACCTAAACCTAGGGAAAAATACTTAAAAACATGAAAAAACATAATAAACAAAAATTCTGACAACTACATTTTGCGCAGTATTTTATTGTTCGGAGCAATTTGTACACATGTTGGACGTTTTGCAATGGTCTTTGCAAATATGCCTGCTACACTCGTCACATACAATTGGATGTTTGTTGTCACTGTAAGGGCATAAGAAGCATCTGGCACGCTTAGGTTGTCGACGTTGAGGGTTATCTATGCTTCGTGGGGCCTCATCTGGGATATTGCTGATTCGCCTTATGGTTACCTTCAATTCCCGAGGAATGTTTTTCATTTGACTTCTTCGAACTAAGTGTTCGTTGATCATTTCTCTCCCTAAATCAATAAGGAAACGGTTACGAACCATCTCATTATTTGGATTAGCAGCATTATAAATTATGCCTGCATTTGCGGCGGAGATGTCCATCATTCGGTACCACAAAGTTAGAGGCCAACGCCGAGTACGTCTTCCTACTTTGTAATTGGCACAAATTTGGTCCAGTACATCAACGCCAACTTTCGTTAGGTTATAAAAGGAGATGATGTCTGGTAATTTCTTTGCTCCTTCTTCGACCATGTTATTATGGTGCATTGTAGACATCATGCAAACTGAGCGATTTCTTTTTGGAACGTATGACGCAATTGTTATATCCTTAGTAAATCCAAAAAGCGAGGAAAGTGGTTCACGTTGCTTACTAGCTAGGAACTCTTTAGGTAACTCCCTTTTATTCCGTCTAATAGTACCTACGTATGTCAAGTTTTGGCGTTGCAATTCTTCAACCAGCTCTAGTGACGTGAACCAATTGTCCCCTGTAATATTACGGTTCGAATTTGCTATTGGTTCAATCAAAGTTAGCACAGTTTGGGTTGGAATAGATAGCTTCTTTGGATTTGCCCTATTTTCATCTTTGCCCGTATATACAAAAGCATTGATCAAATAATGTGTACGAGCGTCACACAAACACAATATTTTTAGTCCGTATTTCACAGGCTTGCTTTTTATAAACATACGGAACCTACACTTTCCCCGAAATCCAACCAACATTTCGTCCACGGTTACGTATTCCCCACAAGAATAGTTTATCTTACAGTTTCCAATAAATCTGTAAAACAAATTTGAAATTGCAGCAAGTTTATCTCCGTCTTCAATACGTTGTCGTCTAGTGGCTGGATTGTCAAATCTTAAGGCTGTTAGCAGGAAACTGAATCTCTTTAGAGTCATTGTTGCACGAAAAATGTCACGACCTGTTCCATCTGTTGCAAAAAGCGAATTTATGTCCTCGTGACTCGACTTGAACACTCCAGCTAGATAGAGAAGACCGAGAAATGCTCGCATTTCTACTTCATCGACATGATTAATAAACTGACATGACAAGGCCTGATCGCCATAGGTTGCCTGCAGTTCAGTTATTTTCTCATTCGTTCTTGCGATAACTTCATTTATAATGTATCCATCGAGAAAAAAACTGAGCGCCTGCAAGGGTGTAGTTGGCTTATTGGTCCGACATGGTCCCGAAAGGCCAGGAATATGCGACACTATGTTGGTGACGCGAGTACGGCTAGACGCAGGTGGCGTTTTCGCCCACTTTTTTCTATTTTTTCCGTAGAAATAGCCACTTTCATCCCCAACAATTTCACTTTCAACAGATAAGCTAACTTCTTCGACAGAGTGCCTATCACTGCCATCAACAGCTTCATCTTCACTCTCACTATCAGCATTGTAGTCACTATCCGTATCGTGATCACTAACAATCGTCTCTGCATCGGAAAGGTCGTTGTCGGTATCCCATAAAGTTTCAGCAATATGTTCAATTTCCTTTTGTGTCAAAGGCGCCCTTTTGTCACGCACGTTCGACATATTATACTTCGATCACAACTCTAAATTGAAAGAACAAACAAAATTGTATTTTTTTCTGGAAAAATAACAGTATTGTGCTTCTTACCCGAAAACGAGAAATTATCCTTTAACGGTATGGCAGGGTCAAATCTGACCCAATTCACAATATTCACGTGGAGCCACTAATTGCTTGCGGGCGACTGATAGCGGAACTGAAGCAGTTGCACGCCTTGAAAGAATACCTCAAATGGTATGTTGCCATATCGCCTAGTTTTTCCGAAAATTACAAAAGAATTTCCAATAGGGTCAAATTTGACCCTGCCATACCAGTTAAGGGTTAAATATATTTACAACATTAAAATACAACTTTTTACAATTATTATATGCTAATTTATTAAAAATGCCCTCACATAAATATATATTTTTTTAAATTCTCTAGTATATAACTTCTTAAAATAATCAAATACTTTTTTATATCTAATATTATGTAGTATATAACTTATAAATTATTTTCTATAAACCCTAATCGTATCAATATATATACATATATATATATATATATATATATATATATATATATATATATATATATATATATATATATACATATATATATATATATATATATATATATATATATATATATATATATATATCAATCAAAGAAAATCACAAACGTATTTGTGATAGGGTTATTGGGGTCAATTAAAGCAAATATTCTAATAAAGAATATTGCTACTTAATGAAAAAAGTTTTGTATACGAATCCATACACATAATCAATTTACATCTAAAAGTAAAACTGGAAAATACGGAACAGAATTATATTAAAACGTAAGTGATGTGAACATCAGTATTCAAAAATTGAAGTCAACAATTATTATTGAAAAGTAAACCTTCCAAGAAAGTACTAATTTGACAAAATTTAAAAACATAGTACTACAACATAAAAAGTTGGAGATTAAGCTTTAGGTAGATTGATAAAATTAAAACAAATAAGTAATAAATGAGTCAACAAAAACCACGTGCCTTCTAAATGAAAACTATATTCAGAAATGCGTTATCCGGTATAAGACAATAAAAATTGATATCCCCCACTTACAATACAGGAAGTCGGCAGTGAATCGACAGGTGTCAGAAAGTGCGGTTAATTTGAATTGTATTGTGTATGTATTTGAATGATATTATTATATTGACCCAACACGCCGATATGTAAATCAATATGTAACAACTGTGTACCCATATCGGAAAGAATGCTCCTCCTTGAACTTAATACCTACCCAATAACAACTAACATTATCCAGGTATATGCCCCTACAACTGACAAATCAGACGACATAAGTGAAGCATTCTATATTGAATTATCCAACACCTTAAAACACCTTCCCAAAAAGGATCTAACCTTGATTATGAGTGATTTAAATGCCAAGATTGGTAGGGAACAATCGGGAGAATTCATTCATCAGAACAGTTTGAGCTTGGAGAAAGAAATGAGCGAGGAGACCGATTGGGTGAATCTGTATCAGAAGAAGAGTTTTTAATTACTAACACTTACTTCAAACTTCCATACAGAAGATTATACACGTAGAAATCACCTCAAGATACTTCAGGCGACATAGTCAGAAATCAAATAGATTAGACTATGATTAATAAAAGATTCCGTAACAGCATTACATCAGTCAAGACATACCCAGGAGCCGATATCAAGTCACACCATAACCCACTGATTTGACATAGTGTCAACCCAAAACACAACATCAGGCTACTCATAGACCAACGCTAAGAACAGAGTGTAAAAGAGTATGTACATAGTAATTTAATTACCGATATTCAAACGGATTTAACAGACCAGGAGCTTGAAAAATTGTATAGAGTTTCACAATACATACAAGAAAAATTCGCCAAACCACCAAAAATTAAGAAAAAATCGTGGATGACAAATGAGAATCTAGATCTGATGAAAGAGGGGCGAAAGGTCAAAGATCAGCACAAGACATTATACAAAAGAATAAACAAAGATATCATAAAACAATCAGAATGGCTAAGGACACACGAGAACAATGTGTGGAAATACAGCTATTACAACAGAAACACGGTTCATTCAATATGTATAAAAAATTTAAAGAAGCTGCAAACTTATACAAGCCTAGAACAGTTGGATGTTTGGCAGACAACCAAGGGAATCTATTACGAAGTATGGAAGAGAGACTAGATACTTGAAAGAAATATGTGGAAGAAACATTTGCAGATGAAAGGCCGATTGCTATTGAAGACATAGAATGCCAAACAGGACCCCCGATTACGATTGAAGAAGATGCGGCAGCTATTAGAAAAACTAAAGATAGTAAAGCTAAAGTATTGTTAACAACTGTTAAAAGGAGAAAAGTATCATACCTGGGCCATGTGTTCCGTAATGATAAGTACAGTCTGCGACAGCTTATCGTGGAAGGCAAGATTGACGGTAGAAGAGGTCTGGGCAGAAAGAAGAAATCCTGGCTGAAAAACGTGAGAGAATGGTTTCAAATACCAGAAGCTGCAAACATAATACATGCGGCACAAAACAGAGAAACCTATCATTTGATGGTCGCCAACCTTCGGTAGAAGACGGCACATAAAGAAGAAGTAAAGCTGTAGGGCCTGACCAATTTTATACAGAATTCCTGAAACTTATGGACGAACAAGGAATAAAATGGATAACGACTATATTTAACAAAATATATATAACTGGAAATATTTCCCAAAGCTATTTAAACCTTCATAACTATACCAAAAAAATTAAATACAAAAACATGCGAAGACTACAGAATAATTAGCCAAATGAGTTACTTACTTAAAACGTTTTTAGAAATGATACACACCAGAATATAAGATAAAAAATGTGAAGAACAAGTGAACTCCTTCAACCAGTCCGCACCAAACCCAACCCGTAACCACTCCTAAACAAACCTTATTCATGAACTCACCACGGACATGAAGTCACTTATACACTTTATGACTATGATTCTTTTTAATGTCTTTCCAGACAAAAGAAATGACTGTAACGAAATTTCCTAACTCATGTAAGGACACGCCTTATCGTTGTCGACATACAACAACACAATCAACCAATCATTCACCAAAATTTGAAACTAATTCCCATTATACCACCCAACACCCTAAGGACACTCACTCTTCAACCAGTATCCACAATCCAAACACAAAATACCAGTCTATCAGTCTACACGCTGAAAATGAATAGCTCTTAACCCACTTCTTAATAGTTGCTTTTCAAATAGACAAAAAACAGTGGGAGATTGGTTTTCTGTGGTTTCCCAATCTCATTGCACAATGACACCTGTCTCAGATGAGGTTACTAAAGAAAGTCAAACAATTCTAGAAGGAATCGTTTATTATGTAAGAGTTTGTGATTTGGGCTGAATGGCTTGAATGGCTTGAATGGCAAAACGAAGCATAGCAGGACATTTACGGAATGTAATCTATTTCTCAGGAGAAGAAGCCATATCTTGAAGACGCCATAGAGCCTAAACGAGGATTTATAACTAGGTTGTCTTCATATATAATAAAACCTAATAATATTAAGATTGCGAAAAATTATTAATTACTTTCAACATTGTACAAACGGAATGTCAGTTTGAAATCTTAATCTCTATTATTAAATTAAAAATTAATTATATTTTAAACACAAAAAGTTTCACAAATAGTTAATAAAAATGTATTTAAAATAATAGTAACGTACCACAAGTCTCTTGTTCTTAAATAAGTATTACTCTAAGAAATTAATACAGCGAAAGAGAAAAATAGAAAGAAATTTAAAAAGAAATTTTATTTTATTTCGAAATCTTCAAATTGGGTTGAAAAAAAATTGATATACTTATATAGGATGTAATAGGTCTCGAACGTTTTTGTCAGTCCACGCTATCGCTTGGGTACAATCTCATTCTGGACTGGAAAATGCTAAGTCCGCTTATATTTTTTTCACAAAGGAACAATTTCATTGAAAACGTTTCTCCTTTTAGTTAATAAAAATATTTGATTTACTCACGTACACCTGCCTATTTTATTGATGGCTTACACCAAAAGGTATTTGATAACAGTTGTAAACTATTGGCAATTAGAAATCACTCGGAACGTTCAACATTTTTTCCATTTTCTTAAGTCGTTACTGTCTTTAATATTATTAAGGTAATTTGGTGGCATTGTGTTTTAAAAAAAATTAAATTAGCTGAAGATAAATTACGACCAAACGTGACAATAACTGCGCGTTATGTTTTATTGTCTCCTGAGAAATCGTTCCTTGCTTTTCAATTCTTATGACTCAAAGAATAAACTGTTTCTTTTCAGACAATGGTAAAATTTTAAAAGGATACTTAAACATAAATTACAACTTTGTAAAATCAAATAAATTTTAAATACAAATCGGTAGAAACTTCAAACTACTCAAGTGACCTACACTATAGATTATGTAGCAAATTTTTATTTAAAAAGTCAGATAAGTAATATGTAGTTGTGGACATATGTTTAAACTTGGCTGTTACGATATTCCTGTGTATTCTTAGATGTGTAAAGGTGGGTAGAGATATGCAACAAAACTCTATACCGTAACTTTTACTGTCAAGATTTTTTGCGTCCTCATCCACATCATCCTTCCATCGCTTTCTTGGTCTTTCAATAGGTTTCGTTCCCTGTATTATTGCATTAAACAGTTTTTTTAGTAGCCTGTTTTCTTATATCCTAAATACAGGGTCTGTCCATTGATGAAGCTGTAGGCGGATATACTGTGAGATAAAGGTGGTCCTTTTATATATTACATATCTCATAATTGTATCTGATTTACCACCTGTTGATCTCATTAATAGGGCCTACCACAAGGTTCAGATTAAGTTAAAACCATGTACAAAGCTTTGGATTGCTCTGGTTAAAATGATCAGGGTCATTGTACCGGAGTTGGAGTAATTTTAGAAAACAAATGCTGTCACAAACTTTGTGCCAATTTCTGACTGATGCAAATTTATTCAACTATCCAGAAAGCCAGCAAATATTAAAATTGAGACTTATGCCCTTGCGGTCGTTAAACCCGTGGAGGAGCTAGAAATGTCGTACCGTGAGGTAGAAAAAATTATAAAGATGACCAAAAAATGAGATCTAATGACTTTAATGCTAATTTGGGTGGAAGAAAGGTTTCTGGATTGATTAGAGAATTTTGACTTAAAGTAAGGAATGATAGAGAGAGAGAGAGAATGGCCGAATTCTGCTAACAACACAACTTTACCTTCTTCCAGATTATACAGTTGGACTTTACCAAAAAATAATAAAAACAAAGAAATTTGTAACCAAATAGTTTTATTTTGGTCAATAAAAGATATCACAACGCTATCATCAGTGCAAAAATATATCCAAACAACAGACTGTACACCAAAAAATTCAACAAAAATTTAAGGAATATTGACCACCATAGAATTACCGAGTCTGATGACGTAAAAATCCTTTGCCAAATAATTAAAGAGCAAATGAACAACTTAGTAAAAGCAATACCCAGAACTAACAAACAGGAATTGATACCAGTAGAGATTTTAAAATTAATGGATAAACGAAGAGAATCCAAAGTAAAAAATGACAAGGACAGAGAAAACAAAAGACTAAATAGAATAATAGAGAATAGAGAAAAATGAACGAGGCAAAAAAGAAATGGCTGGAAACAAAATGTGTCGAAATAGAAAAACTACAACAAAAATACGATTTCTTTAATTAACATAAAAAGAAAAAAGAGTTTAAATCATATAACAAGAGAACTAACTTATACACCATATTGAACACGGATGGCAAACTATATCAAAATACGTTTTAACGGCATAAGAGAAGAATCAAGAAGGTTGGACACCAACAACGAAGGGCCAGAAATTCTGAAAACCGAAATAATAAATGCAATTAGTTAACTCAAAACAAATAAGAGCCCAGCTCCAGATGGAATATACCCAGAAACGATGAAATTAATCAGCGGAGAAAACATCGAAATATTTATTCTTTTATCCAGTCGCATTTATGATACAGCAAAATTACTCTAAGACTGGGTAGAATCATTATTCATCCCACTTCCGAAAAAGCCAAACCCACAACACTGCAACGAGTTCCATCTGTTAAGCCATGAGTCCTGCAGTAAAAGTCCTATTAAAAGTCGTACACAACCGAATCTATAAAAAGTGCTAAACAATCATCGAAGATGATCAGTTTGGATTTAGAGTCGGTATGAGAATGTGGGAAGCCCTGTTCAGTTTACTGGTTCTGGCCCAAAAAGCTTAACAGAAAGATATATTCATATGCTTCATAGACTTCAAAAAAGTATTTGAAAGGGTAAGACATTAGAACGTTTGCAGGACGTCGGTTTGGATGGGAAGGACATCATAGTATTAAAAAACTTGTACTGCAACCAAAATGCCAGAGATAGGATCAAAGGTTCCACTTCCGCAAAAGTAGAAATTAGCAGAAGAGTTAAACAAGGATGTCTGTTTGTCACCCTTCCTATTCTTTATTCGGAGTTCCTATTTAAAGATGATTCCAAAGATGGAGTCAAGGTAAATGGCTTAAATATCAAGAGCATCAGATATGCCGAGGATATGGAGTTAATTTCGGATTCCCACTTGGTTCTACAACGACTCATCGACAGGATCAACTCGATATGCGAGCAATTTGAAATGCAAATATACAAAAAAAAACCAAAGTTATATCAATTAGAAAAAACCAAAATGTACCTCAACCTTGCACAGTACAGGGACACATATTGGAATAGGTCAAAAATTTTAAGTACCTAGGATGTTGGATCGACAGCAGCCTAAATCCTTATCTTAAAAATAAGATCCAGAATAGAACAGGTCAGAATATCTTTTGAAAAAATTAAGACTGCTATGTGATTCTCGAATATACATCGAAATATGACTACGTATATCAAAATGGTACGTTTGGTCGATTCTTTTCTATGCAGTTAAAACGTGAATCTTTAAAACGTCAACAGTTAATAGCCCTTTGAAATGTGGGTCTACCAAAGAATGCTCAAGATTTCATGGCATTATATATCTCAAACGAAGAAAAATTGCAAAGCATAGGCCAGGAACGAGAACTTTTCAACGCAGTGAAAGTTAGAAAAACATCATACCCATGCCACATACTGAGAAATAATCTTCAAATACTTATCAATATGTTTAACTAAAAGTGAAAGAAAAGATTGAGTGAAAGAGAGGACTAGGAAGGAAAAGACTATCGTCGCTAAGAAACCTCCAACAATTGACTGTGCTAAATTTTGAACAGCTAATAAGACCAGTTGAAGACAGAGAAGAGTTTGAAATTGTAGTAGCCAACATCTATTGAGGAGAGGGACTTTAAGAAGAAGAAGTATCACAAGGGCCCAAGTTCCAAATCCATAGCTCACTACCTGTCGGATTATAGCTTTATAGATTCGTATATAAAAAATATGCAAATTGAGTCAAAATGATAAATCTCAACGTTGTCACATCTAATGTTCGGTCACTGTCTACCGAGGAAAGATTTGAAGAAAAAATGTAGAGGTCTCAAAAGTGAATTGGGATATTGTGGGTATCAGTGATGTAAAAAAATGGGAAAGAGTCTCATCACACTCCCATCAGGCCACTTATGGTACTACAAAGGAAAAGAAGAATTGACACAAAAAAATTGTCAACAAAATTGTGTCAATAAACCAAATCTCAACAAGGCTGGTCTACTTTAACATCAAAATAAGCGCAAGATATATCCTAAAGATAATTCAAGTATATGCCCCTACAATAGCCATCCAGACAAAGAAGTCCAAATATTCTACGATCAAATATCCTGTGCAATTTATGAAAATCCTGACACGCCAAAATAGGTACTAAGAAAGACTCCTGTGAAATAATATTGGGAAATTTTGGAATCGAAGGTAAGAATGATAGATACAAACTGTTAACTTTCCATTTAGAATACAATCTCTATCAGATAAACAGTTTTTTTAAAAAGAAAAACCACAGAAGATGGACTTGGGAAAGCCCTGGTAGAAATACAAGAAACAAAATTGACTACTTCTTAACAAACAAAAAATAATTATTTAAAAAATTAAATGTATTAAACCAGTTTAGTATAAGTAGTGATCATATGTTGTTAAGAGCGAAAATAACCATATCGTCCAAAAAAGAAAGAAATTGATAAAACCAACTACTATTCAGGAGTTTAAAAATTATATTGATAATTCAATAATAATGAAAAAGACATTATTATATTGAACAAACAAATACTCAACAGGCTCATACTAAATATTGTCCAACAAACACAACAAGAATGAAAAACTAAGTCAACTTACGAAAAACCCTTATAGACCAAATGCGACAGATGAAAGAAGATCTGTATAAGCAAAGAAGCGATAAATAAAATAAATAAGACAATTATAAAGGCCATGAGAAAAGGCATAAGAAACTACAAGGTAGAAAAAACTAAACAAGCAATAGAGCACAACAAGGACACGTTTTGAGAAGGAGCGTAAAAAAGGTAAAAATGGAAATTAACAAACTAAGAAACAGAGCTAGAGAAGAAACTAACAACAGAAATTAAATATTAACAATAGCCGAAGAATTCGACACATAGCTATATAGATTAAAAGAAAACGATAACAATACGCAACCTGCAACTACAATGCAAACTGGTGTACTGGAGTTTACTAATTCGCTTTACCAAATAACTTATATTACTTTACAGCATCTATAGAAACAGACAACTTTATAAATTTGATTAGTTACTGTTTCGATTTCAAACTTTATATCTCTGTACAATTGTTCTCAAATTTTAATAAACTGCGTAACTTTAAATTTTTTTGCCCAGCTGCTCTCTTGTCAACTCGCTAGCTAAATCCTCCCTTAGATCTGCTCCCAAAAACGAATCTTAACCTCACGTCCTAAACAAAACTAATATCTTCTTTTGTATACTAAATTCTTTTAGCTTAAACTTCTGCTAATTTGTAATTACAAATATTGTTAATATTAAATTCTGCACTGCTACCAGTCAGCGTACATGGAATTGCTACTGCTACCGCTTTTTCCAACACTTTGAAAAAAAAAATTACTTTTTAATTCACACAATTTAATTTTCTTTTATATATATATACAATAGCACTAGAGGCCTTAGAGGCCCATGGCTTAAAAAGTTTGTTCTTTCTTCATTTTCGCTTTTCTTTATGTACTGAGATCTTCTCTGGCTCGATATGTGATTTTTCTCCATTCCTTCTTGTTATTCATTTTTCTTTTCTGGCCTTGTAGTCCAATTTCTTCCATATCTTTTTCTACCTCCTGATTCCATCTATTTTTTGGCCTTCCTTTTCTCTTTTTTAAAGTTATAGTGTAGTTCATTACCCTTTTTGAAGTCCTCGTGTTCGGCATCCTTTCTAGGTGACCTCGCCATCTTAGTCTCTGTGCCTTTATGACTCCTATTATGTTAGGTTGATTATATAATTTCTTTAACTCATCATTTGATCTTCTTATCCATAAACCGTCCCTTATTATTCCTCCATATATCTTCCTCAGGATTTTCCTTTCCCATATCTCCAGTAAATTTTGTTCATTTTTTGTCATTGTCCATGTCTCACTGCAGTACATTACTATTGGTTGTATAGTTGTTTTGTATAACTGTATTTTTGCCTTTCTTGATAAAAACTTGCTTTTCAACATTCCACTAAGAGCATGTACACTTCTATTGCCTGCCATTATTCTAGCTTGTATTTCTTCTTTAATGTTAGGTTTGCGTGATATTATTGTACCTAGGTATGTAAATCTTTCTACCATTTCGAATTCGTATGATAATCTTTCTTCTACTTCTACTTTAAACTTTTGTCCATCCCTGAACTGATCATCTGTCCACTGCATACATTTTGTTTTAGTTTCATTTATGTAAAGTCCCATTTTCTTTGCTGCCTTTACTATTCTCTGTACTATCTCCTGTAGCTCTTTTTTTCCTCTTGCCAGCAACACTATATCATCCGCAAATGCCAAAACTTGGTGTCTTTTATGATATAGGAGTCCTTCTCTATTGATTTTCGCTTCTCGCATTATTTTTTCTAGGCATAAATTGAAGAGTAATGATGACAAAGGATCGCCCTGCCTTAATCCTTCGTTTACTATAAATTTGTCCGATACATGATTGTTTACTTTGACTCTGTTTTCTGTATTCTCTAAAGTAAGATGTATCATGTTACGCAACTTTCTGCTAACTCCCAGTTCCGCAAGGGTCTCTTTTAATTCCTTCCTTTTTATTCTATCGTATGCTTGCTGGAAGTCGATGAATAGCGCTATCGTTGGTAAGTTGTGTTCATAGCTTTCTGCTTGTAATTCTCTGATTATGAATACTTGGTCCGTTGTGCTTCTCCCTCGTCTAAATCCGCACTGGTATTCGCCTATTATATTTTCAACTTCTTTTTCTAGCTTATCTTTTATGGATTTTGATAGGATTTTATATACGGTATTTAGTAACGCTACTCCTCTGTAATTACTGCATTCTGTTTTGTCTCCTTTTTTGTGTAATGGGCAAATAATGGCCTCCTTCCAATCTTCGGGTATTCGTTCTTTTATCCATATCTCCTTTATGATCTTGTATATCCAATTATTTTGCAGTTTTCCACCATATTTCATCATCTCTGCTGTTATGTTATCGCTTCCAGGGGATTTGTTGTTTTTCAGATTTTTTATGATTTCCTCGATTTGTTCTTTGCTGGGTGAATTATCTTCTATGTCTTCTAAGTGTTCGATTCTTGCTTCTGTTTCCACGCATTCTCTTTGGTTTGACTTATTATTGCCATTTAGTAATTCATCAAAATACTCTTTCCATCTTTCGGCAATTTCTGTTTCCCCGCTTATATTATTTCCTGCTTTGTTTTTGACGAATATGGGTTTTTGTTGGAAACCTTTTTTTTCATTTCTAGCACCTTGATATAGGTTTTTTATTTTTTTATTTCTGTAATTCTCTTCTATTTCCTTTAGCTTATTTTCTATGTGTTTTCTCTTCTTTTCTCTCAGCACTCTCTTTACTTTTTGTCTTTGCTCCCTATATCTATTCTTTGTCTCTGTTGTTTCTTTCGTGATCATTTCAATCCTTAATGATTTTCTTATTTCTATTTCTTTTTGGCACTCTATGTCGAACCAGTCTTTCCTCTTTTTATTCTCTTGTTTGTTACATTCTTTTGCTGCTTTGTTCATTATTTGCTTTATGTTTTCCCATTTTTTCTCAGTTTGCTCTTCTATTTGTATCTTTTTTAGTTCTCTTTCCATTGTTTCCTCGTATAATTCTTGCTCTTTCTTTGTTACTAATCGAATTGGGTTATGTATACATTTCTTTTTTTTTATTTGGTTTTTGTTTTCTGGTATCAGTTGCTTAATTTTGATGCCCACCATGTAATGATCTGAGTCGGCGTCTGGTCCTCTGTATGTTCTTATCTTCTTTATACATTGCTGTTCTTCTTTTTCGATGAGCACGTGGTCTATTTGGTTTTTAGTCTTTCTATCTGGCGATATCCAAGTTTCCTTGTGTATTTCTTTTCGTTCGAAATATGTGCTCATTATGATCATATTTTTTTCTCTTGCGAAATCTATCAGGAATTGTCCGTTCTCATTAGTTTCATTGTGTTTACTATATTTTCCTATTGTCGGTCTAAATACTTCTTCCTTCCCTATTTTGGCATTTGCGTCGCCTAGAATAATTTTCATATCATATCTGGGTATATTTTCGATTGTTCTGTTTAATTCATTGTAGAAACATTCTTTGACATCATTATCTTTTTCTTCTGAAGGCGCGTGAATATTTATGATGGTGATTTTTTGGTATTTTCTCTTGAACCTGATACTACATATGCGGTCTGATACTGGTTTAAACTCTACTAGTGCTTCTTTAAGCTCTTTTCTTATCATGAAACCTGTGCCAACCGTTCGATTCTTTCCACCGCTGTTAAAAAACATTGTATCTTCTATTTCTAATATATCATTTCCCAGTTGTTTCGTCTCCTGTAAAGCTACTATGTCAAAATGGAACTTTTCGATTTCTCTCGCTAAGTGTTTAAGTTTGCCTTCTCCATATGTGCCTCTTACATTCCATGTTCCCAAAAGTAAGTGTTCTTTTCGTAATGTTTTCTTGTGTTTTGGTCCCATTATCATTTTTTTCCTCTTTTTTCCTTTTTTCGTATTATCGCTAAAAAATTTCGTATTTTCTTTTACGATTCAAATTTACCGGCATTCAATCTTTATTTTTTGTGAGATGTTATTCGATTTACGACCAAGAATAGACTGGTCTTTTACTTTCGTTTCAAAATTTATTAAACATACCCCTTCTTCTCCCCTCTCCATCTTCAACCAATGTTCTTTCAATATTTAAAACAAACATAGAATTTCCAGTTTTTACGAAATCCATCAAATTAATATTTTCTTGTTTTAGATACACACCCAACAATAGCATTCACATAAATTAAATTTCTAAACTTTCCCATTTTTGACAAGACAATAGCTAAATACGGTTGATCACTTGTTTAATAATCCCCTTATTAAAAATATCGAAAAGGTTTTTTCCTCAATTTTGAAACGAATTACTTTCTATTCATACAACATTTAATTTTATCCAATATTTTAAATCTTTTATCTATAACAATCTAAACTTTGTTCACTGAATTGTTAATACCCAAATTTTTACCATAAAGTTCTTTTTAATATTTATTGATATAATATGGTTAAATCTAGAACTATCAATACTTCTCAATTTTCTTCTTCTCTGCATTTTAAAAACCCAGGTATATTTTCAAATCATAATCATATATAGTATATATAGTAGACTCCCTCTATAACGAGAACTGAAATGGCAGACTAATTACCTCGTTATAAGCCGATCTTGTTATATCAGACAACAATAATACTGTGCATACATATGAATATGTAGTTTTCTAAAACATTAACTTCCTATAGTGAAACCATTCGCAGCAATATAAGATGCTAATAAATATTGTTTGAATGGCGTTTTTGAAAAAAAGTTGTTTACTTTTATTGTCAATGAAATAAATTAAAACAAAACAGAGTTTTTTTTATTGTCAATGATATAGGTTAAAACAAAAAATCTGTACTTGCATTTTTCCCAACTACATAATGTAGTTGGGAAAACTTTCCCAACTACATTTTCAAGGATAATAATATAAACTATTGCTTCTGCAATTGGAAGAATTCTGTCATTTTTGTCTACTATAAATTGTCCAGTATTATTCTATCTATCGTATTTTCTAAAGATGTGAAACAGTTGTATTTATTGTAAAGAAGTTTGTTGCGGGCGGCAGATATATTTATTGCGGGGCCGTTTAAAAAGGTATTCATTTATAGCCACGTCCGGGCCAAAAACGTAAAAAACACGTTTTACAATTTTATTTTCTCTCGTTATAACCAAATTTTCCTCGCTATAGAGGGTTATAGTTCAATAGAAATTTTACGGAACATTTAATTTACCTCGTTATAAGCTAAACCTTGTAATAACTTGTGTTCGTTATAGAGAGACTATACTGTATTTAGAATTTGATATAGATAGTAGTTTACTCATCACTTTTTGACAGTATCTCTATCACTGATAGTTATTTCTTTACTAAATATTGTATGTTTTACTAAATCAGTAAGTATTTTCTATATGTTGATAAAGCAATTTGGCATTCATTTCCTATTAAATAACGTTTATAAAAACAATCATTTGAACCACAGATTAAACAAATAGTTTATGAATATAACTAAAATCCGTAAAAGGAATTCTATTTAAAATAAATTAAAATCACAACTATTCAACTGAAAATGGTTTAGGTTAATGACAGCCGTTGAATTGATAGACTTTCTACGAACCTAAGAGTGTTATATAAAGTTGAAACTGTTTGAGTATTACTTCCGATATTTTTTTAAGAGTTGATGTTCTAAAAGAAGTTTTAGAGAGCAAAACATGTATTGGATCAATAGAAGATACTAATTTGTAAAATAATTATGAATATAATCAATCATTAAATCAAACGCTTGGTCAAATTATGGATATTTTTTAGTCGATTAATAAGTTGTTGATAACAGATCAAACAGGAATACAAACACCCATTTCAAAGAAGATCATGAATCAAGGTTCCGAACTAATGCCAGAAATAAAGGTAGATGAGATTCGACAAGCGTTAAGAAAAATGAAAAATAACAAAGCCCCAGAAGAGGATGGAATTGTGATAGAAGCTATCGTAAATGGAGGAGATATGCTATTAAATCAATTAACGAAACTGCTTAATCTATGTTTGCAGCAAAGAGAGGTGCCCAAAGAATGGAACAATGCTATAATCATCCTTTTACATAAAAAAGAAGATAGAACTGACCTAGAGAATTATAGACCTATTAGCCTGTTGAAACACATACACAAACTCTTCACTAGGTTAGTGACATCAAGATTGTAGAAAAAATTAGATTTCTACCAACCGAGAGAGCAGGCAGGATTCCGATCGAATTATGGTACCAATGATCACCTCCATACAGTAAAGACGCTCATTGAAAAATCTATAGAATACAACAAACCTCTTGTCCTCACTTTCATAGATTTTCATAAACCGTTCGACACGATCGAAATCGAGCCTTAAAGAAGCAATGAATTACAGCAGGATTGACCATAGGTATAGTGAACTTATTTAAAATATATACAAAAATGCCACTATGACTGTTAAGATACACGATAAAACCCGACCAATAAAAATAAAACGTGGGATAAGGCAAGGAGATATATTGTCACCGAAATTATTCATAACAGCATTACAGTATGCCTTTAAAATTGTCAATTGGGACCACAGAGGAGTAACAATAGACGGCGAAATACTTAAGCATCTCCGTTTCGCAGATGACATTGTCCTTATCACAGATAATTTAGGAGAATCCACAGATATGTTAAATGAATTAGACTTTGCATGTTCGAAGGTGGGCCTCAGAATGAACTTGTCCAAAACTAAGTTTATGACAAATATGGTCCCCAATAACCATTTAACTATTCAAAACAAAGTGGTAGAACTGGTGGAGAAATATACGTATTTGGGTCACTAAATAAGAATCAGCAATGGACAGTTTCGAATGTAGATATAAGGATCGAATCGTTTGTAATGCCCCTTTGTCCGCTTCTTCTCGATCGACGATGGTAAATACAATAAAACGTTGAAGTTGTGGAGTAAAACTTATGGTTTTATTGACAGCTACTAATAACTACACTAAAGATGATTGTTAGGTAACTTTCTACAATAGACTGCGCTCGAATGAGCTCAAATCCCCAATTTATAATCTCACAAATAATTTATACCTCAGCACAGAGTTTATTGCTTCTATTTTCATTTCAATTCCAGATATCTGAGCGTGGACAGCCTTTCTTTTTATTCCGAGACTTGTAGCAGCCTGCTCCGTAATGAATGATGACTGCGAGCCTTGATCAATCAATGCTCTCATCAATTGTGAGCTTCCTTTAGTGTCTCTTACTCGTACTAATGCCGTTGCAAGTAGCATTTCTTGATTCTGATGACTTAAACAGCTCACGGTATTCTCTTGTCTCCTTGCCGATCCGTTGTAACTGTTGTCACCTCTGGTCCCACTAGAATTGGGTCTATTTTGTGGCCTTCTGTTTTCAGAATTTCTTCTGTTATCATACTGACCCTCTAACTTACTAGAATTTGGTCTATTTTGTGGCCTTCTGTTTTCAGAATTCCTTCTGTTTTTATACTGACCTTCTGACCCACTAAAATTTGGTCTGTTTTGTGGCCTTCTGTTTTCAGAATTTCTTCTGTTATCATACTGATCTTCTGACATGTGTAGTAATGAATGGTGCTGTCCACCACATTTCTGCACACCTATAAGAGGAATAACATGGTACTTCCTTTTTGTGTAGTAGGCATCTACCGCACCATTGCTTTTCCTTTACGATTTTGTTTCTTTAACGTACTTGTTGACTTAGAAACGTTGTACATTTGAACAGTTTATGTTCTTCATGACACACCACACAGGTTATCTTCTTCTTTACCTGTTGTCTGGGATCTGTTTCTTTCCTTTCTGTTTCCAACATCTTTAATGTCTGGAATCTTCTTTGTAGGAATTCCTGTGTTGACTTGTATGTCGGAATGTCCCTACTGTCTTGAGTTGACGTTTCATATAATCTCCTGGTTTCTGTGTCCCACTTTAACATGCTTATTCTTGCTATAAGCGGAATTTATTAAAAATTCATACAAGTCTTCGACAAAAATTAGAGAAGTAGAATTTAGGATGGGAAAACTTCATCATTTATTGGAAGACGACGAAAACGATGAAGATATACAAGACGATTTAAAAGAAGACGTACAAAAAATAGATGCTTTAATAATGGAAATAACTGTGGACAATATATAATGAAAAAAAAAAGGGTGCGGTCGTTCATAAAAGAAAATAAGAGATTGGAGGCGGAAGGATGCAAGAAAGATAAAATAATATTACCCCAAGTGAAGTTACCCTGTTTTAAGGAAAGGTATGAATCCTGGGTAACATTCTATGATATTTTTAAACTTTTGATACATGAGAATAACCAACTTGTAGCAAAAAAAACTGGGGTGTGTAGGAGAGATGTATAAGAAGAGTGGTCTATATTATATGGAATAAAATTGATAGAAGTAAAATAGATAACAATTAAGTAAAGAAGTATGAAAAAAAATATTGAACGGAATGTGGCTAGGCTAGCAATGTAGGCAAGATAAAGACCACTAGAAACTCAAGGATGGATACGGCCAATTTGCATGCCTTTTAAAGACAGTAAATCAGGAAAATATGTATGATGGATAGAAAAGAAGATATAAAGAATGAATAGATATAATGAAAATTAACAAAGAAAACAAATTGAGGGCGCCAGAAGAGGGATACTACTCTAAAAAGAGTAACGGTCACTCTTCCAGGTATCGTATACTGCTAATATTAATTAAAGTTGATGTAATAAACAAAAATGCTGTAAATGTAAAAAGGTAAGGAAATATTAATAAAAAATTATATGCAAAACAAATTCAAGTTTATTAAATATAACTTTTGACAATCTCTAAGTTACCAAAAAGTATATGAAAATTTCACAATATAATATTTTAACAGAAATGTTGAAAACAACTATAGCAAAAAGTTGAAAACTACACAGAATAACTCTGACATAGAGTGTACAACCTACATCTAGGTTAAAAACAACCCTAAACAAAATAATGCTAACGTTGGAAGAACGTATAGCCAAGTAAATATCTTATACTAACCTACAATATGACCAACAATATTGTTAAACACCTCTAAATTCAAATATAAACAAAGTAATATATAAATGGGAACAAGCCAAGTTAAACAATTGAAACGGTCTATTATCCTGAAGGGATAATAACCAGAGTTAATAACGCAAGATGAAATATAAAAAAAATTAGTTAAGTAAACAAATAATGAAATAATTAAAGTTAATAATGAAATAAATGGTTAATACAAAAAAAACAATGGAAGATAATCTCTGGGTAGAATTTGAGCTCAAACTTACCGATACCTTACACCAAGGGAGTTATATTATATGTTATAAAAAAAGCTATAACTGGTGAAACAAGATATATACATAGTTCTGAAGCAAAAACCAACTGTCCTCCTAGGTGAAACAGTTCCAGTCTGGAAGGATACTCCCGAATGGCTTCGGTGTCCCAGCGAAGTCCTCCTTGAGGTCCGAAATTAGCACGGAGCTGGTGCTAATTGGCTCAGTTCCGATGGTTACTGTCCTGCCCTACCTCTAGGTGCAGGCTGGAGAAAAAAAATGAGGGTGGAGTAGACAATACCCCCTGGCTTGTCCCAATGACCCTGATTCTTATAGAGTTGAAGTGGTACTCTCCCTCGGATGTTCTGAGGGAAGTTTATAATTCCATGGGAGGTGGCTGAAAACAATTCCCCGTTACTTCTAGTCTCAACATTAATAAAAAGAAATCAAAGAAGAAGTGAGGAAAGTTTCTTTCAGCATAAGAAACCGGAGCAAAAAGATAATTATAGTAGATGAAAAAAAAACACATCCAATCGGATGTAGCGTGACCTTGCTTCACATAGAGTAAAAATATAATGCCCTTGAACAAAATACTATATTAAAATATGAAATAATGAATCTGAATAATAGGATATGGATAAAATACTCTAATGTTCATTAAAATATCTGTGGAAATTGTAATAGATGTTAGAGATTTACGGAAAATTCAGAATTTTAATCAGATTCATGCCAGAATGATTGTAAGCGGCCATACTATGCTTGAATTCGTGACCCAAGGTCATTCTGAATACCTTAAGGATGTGGGATGTGGGAACAAAAAGTTAGTTTTTATAATATAAAAAAAATAGTTACCAGATAGCTACTCAATTCCGTGCTAGAAATTTCACTTCAGCCTCCCGAGTTTCCGAAAACACCGTCAATTAAATGGTTACGGTTATACTTAAAACATTTAACTTCTTGAAGTGAAGGAAATTCTATGCATTAATTGAATTTTAATTCACAGTTTGTTAACCAAGAGCCAGTTTCCACTCCCCCCTAATCTCCTGTCATCTCTCTGGTTCGCAATGGTACCAAATTTAGATCAGAGTGACAACTTAAATTATTAAAAATACACACTTAATGAGCAAATGAACACTTAAAGTTAGGCAACCCATACTACATCTCTGAAATTACTTTAATATAAATAGTAGTAAAAGTAACGACTGTTACAAACTATCAAATGTGGAAAAAAAGCAGTATCTGAAGACAAGCCTCCGAGGAGAAGCAAGTAGAATAATACAACATTTAAACACAACAGAAGCAAACTACAGTGCTGCCTGGAAAATGTTGCAAGATCGGTACGATAATCCAAGGATGAATATATTAATATTAACAGACAAAATACTTCAGGCTGCGGAGGTAAAAAAAACCGTCAGCAAAAGTGCTGAAAACATTACATGATACTCTCCACGAATGCTTAGAAGTTATTAGTGGACTAGGTATAATGACAGAGTCCTGGAGCCCGCTTATAGCAAGGATAAGCATGCTAAAGTGGCACACAAAAACCAAGAGATTATATAAAACGTCAATTCGAGACAGTAGGGACATTCCGACATATTAGTCAACACAGGAATTCCTACAAAGAAGATCCCAGACATTGGAGATGTTGGAAACAAAAAGGAAAGGAACAGATCACAGATAACAGGTAAAGAAGAAGATAATACACTTACCCCGTTTATATAACTTCTTGAATTTAAAATTTAAACAGTGGTAGGGCAAGTTTTACAAGGTTTTTTTTTGTTATAGATACCATGGTTTGCTGCTACAAAAGAAAAACTTCAAATGAAGTAAAACATTCGGCAGCTGATCTCAAAGTTACAATGTCTGATGTTTTAGCAGGTCGAACATCAATTTGTAAGCCCGCAAAATTATACAAAATACCATATGTGACCCTACATTCCCATGTAAAAGGTAAACGGGGAGCATTAAAAGCAACTAAAGGACGTCCAACTTCAAGTTTTACTGTCGACGAAGTTAGATTAGCCAATGGTCTAAATACGATGGAGAAATGGGGATACGGCCTATCAAGGAAATGAGTATTAGAAATTGTAGGAAACTTTGTAAAGACTAACCATATTGAAACTAATTTCAAGGATGGAGTTCCAGGCGAAGATTGGTTTTTGGGGTTTAAACAGAGGCATAGATTAAGTATTAAAGTTCCACAAAACTCTCGAATACTCTCGAAAAAAGGCTCTTGATCCTTTTATAAAATACCAATTTTATGAGTTATTAAAATCAATAATGGACGGATATGGTCCTCAAGACAAACCTGAGAGAATCTGGAATTTGGACGAGAGTAGCTTGTGCATTGACCGCAGGAATACAAAAGTTGTGGGAGGTATAAATACACCTTCATAACAATAAGTTTTTCTGGTAAAGAAAATACCACAATTGCTCTTATGTGTAATGCAGCTGGCCAAAAAGCTCTACCATTAATAATTTATAAAGGTTTGCACTTGGGATCAATGGATAGCTCCACCAGGTACTGATTTTGAGGGTACTGTTTATGCAGCGACAAAAAAAAGTTGGATGGAAGAAGCCGTTTTCAAAAATTACTTCATAAACACTATAATTCCATCACTTCTATCTGAAAGACCAATATTATTTATTTATGATGGACATTCCACTCATATGAATATCGAGATGTTAGAAACTGCTATGCGAGAACATATTACAATTCTAAAACTGCCACCCCATTCCAGCCACCTTTTACAGCCACTAGACCTGACTGTTTTTAAAGTTAAATGGGATGAAAAACTTGTTGCCTGGTAGCGGCAGTATGTAGGCCAAAAATTACCAAAACAATATTCTCACAATTTTTGAAAACAGGTGAACTCCAAAGTAATTATCAACGGCTTTAAAAAAGGCGGAATTATTCCTTTTATTCGTCACGTCATCCCTGAAACATCATTTCCACCCTGCTTGCTTAATAAGTGGAAGATGATAAAACATTTCAGATTATCTATACACGAAAATGGTAATGAAGTATTTGTACAAACTAAAGTAACTCAAGAAGTATTTTATCAAAACAAAGAACCTATGCCTGATGCTCTAATCGAAACTACCACTTCCGACAGAGTAAAAAATTGTTCTGCCAGAGTCGACGAATTTGAATCAATTCCATGTACAAGTTTAACTGAAAATAAGAATGTAACATTTGAAGATTTATTGTTATCAACAGTAAAACAACTTCCAAACGTACCAACCAAAAATAAGAAACGGTTATGCCTGGATCTGAAGTATTGACACCACAACAAGCTATTGATGTTTTAAAACAGAAATCTGAACAAAAAGGAAACGGTAATAAAATTCATAAAATAACTAAGGCAAAGCCCAAAAAAAGAAATAAACGAGATTCATTATCATTTCGCAGAGAGAGTCATTTCGCAGCGAAGACGATGAGTCAATGTTCCCAATATTCATGGATTCTGATAACACCGACGAGTTTCTGGATACATTTTTGGAATCAGAGTCAGAAGTAGAAATAGCTGCAAATGTTGACGAGGAAGACAAAGAGAATTTGAATTCAACAAAAAATGTGAATGTATATGTCGGATGTTGCGTATTGGTAAAATATTGCCCAAAAAAGATAAACAAGCATTATGTGGGAATTGTATCAGAAAATATGAATGATGAGTGGAAAGTTAAATTAACACGACCTCAAGGAAACAAATTTGTATGGCCAATAAATCCTGACATTGATACTGTACTACAACAGGATATTATAAAAGTACTACCAGTTCCTATAGTCGACAGACGTGGAATGTACGAATTTCCAGTTACCTTTTAAGGCTTTAACTTTCAACATTAATTGAAAGAAAACTTGAAGTGTTTGTTTAATTTTATTATATTTTTGTTTCCTTTGTTCTGACATTGTTTTCGAAAAGTTTAAACTCTTTTGTATTTTTTCAACTAAATAAATTCTAAAGAAACACAAGTAGAGAGCTTGAATTACATTTTTATACAATAGGTAACCCCAGACTATCAAATATAATATTTACTACAAAAATGTAAACTTTCTTCACATTTGCCCCGGTCCCTGGGGTAAATGTGATATATTGATATGATTTTAAAAAACATCATGCAACATTAACAACACTAAATATTATTTAATTTTTTTTTTACAAAATGTATACAAAACCGTTCAAAAAGTATATGATTATTTTGATAAATTTTTGAAACGTTTTTTTACAGTGTCAGATTATATGAAAATTGAACTAATCAAAAATTAGATCACATTTACCCCACTTCACCTTATTACAAATCGTAAGAGGAAAACAAAGAAGAAGACAACTGCATGGCAGAAGGTTAAGGTTAAGATTCGTAGTTTTAGTTGTATTAGATTGTACTTACATATTAACTTCAAGTAATATATATTTCATTCTACACTACATTCACATACATAATACAGAATATGTCTGTTCTCTGTGGAGTAGTTCTGGCACATACACATCTATACCCAGGCGTTTGTGTTTAAGAGTCCGCAAATTAAGCAAAAATACGTCGGTTATTTAGGGTAAGTTTCTTCTTCTTCTTGTGCCCTGCTTCAATATAGTGCGTTGACTATCAAATTGGCTAGACTTATTTTGTTGACGGCAGCTCGGAAAACATGCTGACGATGTTAAACCATTCCCTTAGGTTTTTAACCTATGACGTTCGTCTTCGACCTAGTCTCCTTCGTTCATCTATCTTGCTTTGTATTATTAAAAGTTAAAGTTTTCGTCCCTTTTGTATAAATTTTTTACTTTTCAAATAACCTCTATATTTAGTAAGCACAAAATATCATCATTATCACCAATCTCTTTGCCTTTATCCCTATGCGGGGGCGGCTTCCATAATTAGATTTTAACATAGGTTTATATCTTGGGTTATGTCAATAGCAATCCTCTTTACCGACATGTCCTGCCTAAGCGTCTCTCCCCAGGCCCTGAGAGAGGAAGACTAAAGGATAGTCTTCCTCTCTTACTCCTTCCAAGAAGCAGATCAGCAATTATTCGTATTGGGGTATTAACGTCTCGGCGTTAAACTTGACCAAACTATGTATCTTAACCTATGCGCCCTCATTTTGGTGCCATCTCTAGACTTCTCTAATATACTCATTCTTAATTTTATCTTTTTTTGTCACTCCACTCGTCCATCTAAGTATTCTCATTTTCCCCACAGGCATTCGTTATTCCTCTTTTTTTTTAACTGTCCAAAATTTAGTTCCGTACATCATAGCTGGTCTTATGGCTACTTTACAGAATTTTTCCTTTAGCGTCATTGGAATTTTTTCGTCACACAACACACCACCCTCTTCCTCAACTTTATCCATCCAGCCCTAATTCTTCAGCGTGCATCTTTATCTATTTCCCCATTACTTTGTAATACCAATCCTAGGAACTTCTCACAATCATTTTATTTGTAGTCACTCCATCTTTAAATGAACATTCGAAATACTCCGTTTAGCTCTACTAAGTTTAAAAGTTTTGTCCTTGAGAACTTGTCTTTACTGTTTTACTCTTTGTTCCAAGTCTCTTTTACTATTTCCTACTAAGACTATATCATCAGCATACATTAAGCACCAGGAAATGTTATCCTGTACTTTCGTTGATCCAAAACTATTGAGAATAAATAAGGACTAAGCACCGAGCCTTAGTGCCATTCTACTTTCACATGAAATTTATCAGTCTCTTCAACATCTGTCCTAACACTAGTTGTTACTCCCTCATACATATCTTTTATAATCTTTACATATTTACCGAACACTTCTTTCTTATACCGTCCACACCACAGAATTTCTCGAGGAATTCTACCGTATGCTTTCTCATGATCAATGAATACCATATGAGCGTTTGTTTTTTTACTCCTGTATTTTTCATCAACTACTTTATAATAAAAATTGCATATGTTGTTCATTTGCCATACATTTATTCAAACGGATTATCGGATATTTTCGTTTCTTCACGTATCCGTCTATCCAACTTGTTTCTGCCTCTCCTAATGCTCTTCACACTCCCCCTAGGAATATCATATGATCCAACTGATTTTTTTTTTTATTTTTTGGAGTAAACCGCCTCCTCGTTTGTTATTTTGGTAACAATTGATGTTAGTGTCTCAATGCTTAGTAAGCACAAATGCTTATCTCAATGCTTAGTAAGCACAAAATATGGAAATTAAAATTCAATTGTTGTTGCATATTGGGTGAGATACCTCCAAAGACCATTTTTTAAAATATTTTCTTACATTTTGGTAAAATTTTAAATTTTAAAGTTTGTTCCTTCCCAGGAGACGGGCAAAAATTCCATTAAAAGTACCTGGTTCAGGTATAGAGACATAAACTTAAAAGCTGAGAGCCCAAAAATACAACCTACAATAAAAAATGGATGATTATTCAATTCAAAAAAATTTGGCTTGCTCTAGTTCTGTATTTTTGTTTGTTTTCATTCCATTTACCATACTCTGTGATTACCAGCACTAAAACAATTTATTTTCTAAATTACTCCCTCATTACACCTGTAAAAATTATTGTGTACTTTGATAAATCATTACCTATCCCAGCAACACATATATTATCTTACCCTGTAGAATGCGGATACCACTCTCGTCGCAAAAAGTGGAACGAGCTTTTTTAAATAGGAGTAATAACATGATATTATTCCGATTCTACAATAGAAATTAAGACAACGGTAAACAGCCAGAGGGCACATCCGACTAATTTCAGGTTAACCAACTTGGTCGAATTAATGACAATTTATCCACTGTTACTTTAGTGTTTAGGAATTGCCTCAAGTTTTCAATCATATATAGGCTATCATTTTAATAAGATTTTGTGTTTAAGAAGTCTTTTGATTAAAGTAGATAATAAACAATATGAAGGACAGAGAATGAGAAAGTAGTTTCGGATGACTGCATCCCTTAAATTAAATAACATTAAGTTCTAAATATGTGATAATATGTGTAAATAAATAACATAAAGTGATCTAATGGATCGATTTATTCAATATAATTATAGCTATTATTTATTTAATATGTGGGGGACTCATCCACTTCACCATCAGTGACAGCTGACACTTCTTCTTTTCTAAAGTGGCCTTGTATTAGGAATAACACAGAAACAGCTGACTTTTACAAATATTTATTTAAAATGTTACATTGCGGCCAGAGCCGATAATTTTTGAGACCAAAAAATGACTAACAGGATGAAACCCGTTGAGAAAGGAAAAAAAAATATAACAAAAATAAAAGGAAAAATAATTTATGGGTGATTTGAGGTCGGGAAATGAATCCCCAATGATTGGAATATTGGAATCATCATCATCAATCAGCCAATTCCGTCCACTGCTGGACATAGGCCTCCCTCAGTTCTTTCCAGTGTTCTCTACACTGGGACGCTTGTAGCCAGTTTCCCGCTACTCTTTTTATGTCGTCGGTCCATCTAGTCGGTGGTCGTCCTCGGCTTCTTTTATAATTTCTGGGCCTCCATTCCATAATTCGTCTTGTCCATCGTCCATCTTGTGTTCTGGCTAAGTGTCCTGCCCAGTTCCACTTAAGTCTCGTGGTTCTTTCGATGACGTCTTGAACTCCTGATCTTTGCCTGATTTGTCGGTTTGTTATGTGGTCTCGGAGGCTCACATTCAGCATTGCACGTTCCATGGCTCGTTGTGTAACTCTTAGTTTATTCGCAGATTTCTGCGTGAGTGTTAAAGTCTCTGCTCCATAAGTTTGTACAGGCAAAACACATTGGTTATAAACTTTTCGCTTGAGACACATGGGAATTGAACTTTTTAGAATATGGCTTAGTTTGCCAAATGCTGCCCATGTCAGGCCTATTCGCCTCTGTATTTCATTTGTTTGATTGTCTCTGTTTATTTTGATCTCGTGTCCCAGATATTTGTAAGTGTCTGTTTGTTGTATGGTATTATTGTCGATAGTTATATTTCCACTCATTACGAGATTTGTCATAAGTTTAGTTTTCTCAAAGTTTATCTTTAATCCTGCTCTTTCAGACAGACTTTTAAGCGAATGTAGCATAGAAACCGTATCCTGTAAGTTATCTGCGATTTATACGACAATAATCTGCAAACCTCAGAGGATAATATTGGAATACTTTGAACTATATACAAAAAAGGAGCTATCGATGAATGCTCTAATTACAGAAGAATTACGCTTCTAAATGCAGCGTATAAAATATTTTCCACAGTATTATGTCACCGTATGGCACCATATGACGAACGAATAGTAGGAAAATATCTGGCTGGTTTCAGAGGTCTTAAATCGACAATTCATCAGATTGCAACTCTGAGACAAATTTTAGAAAAAACACTGGAATATGGCCTAGATACTCATCACATATTTATAGACTACTTTATATAATAGTAGCCTACGAGTCTGTGAATAGAAGGGAAATGTTCAAAGCAATAAAACAGCTAAGAATACCCAATCAATTGGCCAATTTAACAAAATTAATTCTTAAAAAAGTTGAATATAGAGTACAAATTCAGGGGAACTCTCTGAAACTTCTAAAACAAATAACGGGCTGCGCCAGGAAGACCCTCTCTCCTGTAAACTGTTTAATCTAGCTATGTAAAAAGTAATATGTATGCCACAAATCACAACCGTTGGTTCAATATATAATAAATCAGTTCAAATCCTTGTCTACACTGATGATATCAATATTGTTGATAGTTCAATCAGCTAAAAAAATGGGTTTAATAATAAACACCAACAAAATGAAACATATGAAAATGAGCACTCAACCATAAATCCTACGACAACTTGTTATAGAAAACGACGTCATTAAAGCGATGAACGAATATGTATACCTGGAACTGAAAATAATATTACCGCAGAGATGAACTGCAGAATTTTCACGGCCAACAGTTGCTATTTTGGGCTCAATCTCCTCCTTAAATCCACAATTATATCGAGAAATACAAAAATAAAGCTATACAAAACAATAATACACCCAGTCCTAACATATGGGTCAGAGACATAAACTCTAACAAAAAGTAATGAAAACATGTTAGGATGTTTCTAAAGAAAAGTACTAAGGCGAATCTATGGAGCAGTGAATGACAATAGAGTGTGAAGAAGACGATACAACTTCGAACTTTATAGAATATACCAGGAACCAGATATCATAAAACATATTAAGATAGGGCGTATGAGGCATGTAATGCGGATGTAACAAAATGACCCAGCTAAAAAAACGCTCCATGATAGACCTATTTGTTAGAGAAGAAGAGAAAAACCCAGAACAAGGTTCCTTGTTCGATGAAAACATGAGAAACATGGGAATGCGTGCTTGGCGGAGGGAGACGATGGATAGGGACGATTGGAGAGAAATTTTTGAGGAGGCTAGCTATCACCAACGCAGGGTTATAAAGCCAGAATGACGATAACGATGAGGTCGGGAAGTGGAAGGAAGTGAGTTTTTAAGGGCAAAACACTGTTTATTACGATTTCTGGTAAAATTGCAAGTCCTATGGATAATAGTTAACAAGCAAAGTTGTAGGTAATAAAAAGATCTATAACTTTTGTATTAATAGTTTTTTCAAATAATCTCAAAATGTATGCAAAAAATTCAAACAACCAAGTTTTTGATTTTTTATTTTTATCTTTCATTAACATTTTTTTTTTGTTTTTTCATGAAATTTGGTGAAAACCCATCTTTTTATGTTCCAAACTCTAATATTCTTATTGTTTTCCTTTATATTGAATCATCGAAAAAGCACCCTACTTTTTAATCGAAAATTCTTAATTAAAAATTATTGCTTTCATGAAAAAAAGTCGGTGTGCTTTTTATTTGTTGAAATCTCTTCTTTCCGATAGTGTAAAAACATACACATTACTGTGCAGAATTTTATTAGAAATCGCAAAAATAAACGAAAAAACTTGAAACTTAAAAAATTATTTTTGAATGATTATGTAAAATTTTTAGAGATTTAATAAAATTTACACGTTAAATACTAGAAAAACGTAAGATTTTGCAAAAAATGCAAATCCATGAAACGCAGAGGCTGCAAAATATATGCAAAATTGTTGATTTTCTAAATATTAAAGAAGGGATTTAAAGGATTTTAGTGAAAAAGTTGATTTAATAACTTCTAATTACATTTATGTTATAGAAAATCTTAGAGTATATAATGTAATAAAATTATTATTAATATTCTTACTGATTCCACATGCTGCGTGACCACTTTTTTAATCAAAACAGATCAATATGTATATAGAAGCAGAACAAATGCAGAGATTAAAAAAGTACTGAACGAAGATATCGTGACTAAAATAAAGCAATATAGAATTAGACCACTAGGCAACATCTACGAGCAAAAGATGAAGCAGTGACATACGCATGGAATACAGATGGAAGAAAAAAAGGTGAAGACCAAGATTGAAGTGACTGCAAGAAGTTTAGGAACGCTTAAACGCAAGGGTAAGCAAAAAGCAAGATAGTGGCAGCGAAAAACTAGAGGCAGGAAAAAATGAAGAAAAATCGTTATAAATCAGTATATAAATCAGGTGTGCAGGATCGTGCAGGATATGATGCTTATAAAAAAGGCATTCAGGTATCAAACATCCCAAAATCTTTTTAGGCCATAATAATGAAAAGACCTTCTCCAATGACAACACTCAAATTGACAACAAGAATAATAGCGACAAAAATAAACGAACGAATATCTCTGCAAGAGGAACAGCAAGGATTTCGGACAGGAAGATCATGCACGGATGCAGTTTTTGTAATAAGACAAATAAAAGAAAAGTCGCTGGAATACAACAAACCAGCATATATGTGTCTGATACATTTGAAGAAAGCGTTTGATAGAGTGAGAATTTGGGACGCGATACATTTATTATATGAAAAGGGAATATCAGTGGATTTAGTAAAAACCATTGAGAATATATATAAAGATAACATAGCTATGGTAAGATGTAAAGGAAAACTATCACAACCTATCAAATATGAAACTGGCATTAGACAAGGAGATTCGCTGGGCCCATTAATATTTAATCTGATAATGGATGAAATCATAAAGAAAGTTAAAAAAAGAAGAGGATATAGAATGGGAGAAAAGGAAATAAGGATAATATGCTACGCCGACAACGCCATAATAACAGCCGAAAATGAAGATGACCTACAAAGATTGATTAAAGAATTCGAAGATACGGCGCTCATATACAACATGGAGATCTCAACAGAGAAAACTAAAGCGATAGTGATATCAGCGGAACCGAGAAGATGTAAACTAGTCGTAAGTAACAAAATAATAGAACAAGTGATGGAAACTGAATACTTGGGAATAAAACTGTCAAGCTACGGAAAAGTGGAAGAAGTACAAAAACAAGTGAACATGGCAAACAGAGCAGCAGGATGTCTCAACAACACAATCTGGAGAAACAAATACCTCACAACGGAAACGAAAACCAGGATATATAAATCAACAATAAGACCGATAATGACGTACAAGGCGGAAACAAGAGCAGATACGGCGAAAACACAAAGATTACTGGAAACAACAGAAATGAAAGTCTCACGAAAAATAATAAACCAAACTCTAAGAGACAGAGTAAGAAGTGAGGAAATACGAGCGAGATGTGGTATAGAGGAAATAAACGCGTGGATCAAAAGGAGAAAAGTGGAATGGAATCAACACATAGAAAGAATGACAGAAAATAGCCAAATGAAAGAAGATCATTGGGACGACCGAGGAAAAGATGGTCAGACAACGTCAATTGAGGCTAAAAACCGAAGTAAAACAGGCATTTTGCCTATTTATAAAGTAGAAAAAAGAAGGAGAAGACCTTCTCCAATGTAATAAAAATTATACTGAAATGATGGCATTTGCTGAGCTAAAATATTCCAGAAGCAAAATGAGCCTCCGTTTGAATTGCCGGGTGAGATCTATCTCAGATGGAACACCATTACAGGTTAGAAAAATTATGATAGGATCTTGGAATCATAGAAGTGTTACATGTAAGAGTGTGTAGTTAGTAGATGCAATTAAAAGAAGAAGAGTACAAATTGCTTGTATTGCGGGGACGTCCCCATTTTAACCTATTTAATATTTTAATGCCGATTAAGTAATTTTACTAGGTACCTAGGTAGAACTGCTTTTGACAAATTATTTAAATATAAAAGTATCATTGAAAAAAGTCTGAGTCTATACAAAAATTAGTAGGGTAAGCATTTATGCATTGAATTATCTAAACAATTACGTTTTTTTTTAACAGAGTTGGTCCAAGGAAAGTATGATGGCCGCCATTCAAGAAGTGTTAGAAGGCAACATGGGTTCGAGGAAAGCATCGAAGCTGTACGCTATTCCACAAATTCTTTGGAGCACAAAGTAAAAGAAGCTCGAGAAAAAGGATTGAGTTCAAAAGAAAATGAGGAAGACTGTGTTTTCCGAAGCGCAAGAAAATGAACTTGTGGATTATATTTTATATTTAGAAGAAAGATTGTTGGGCCTTAGCTTAACAGATTTAAGAAAACGAGCTTTCGATTTAGCCGTTAAAAATCACATTCCACGCGTGTTTAATGAAGATAAGAAAATGTCTGGTAAACATTGACTTTATGGCTTTCTAAGGCGGTAACTCCAATTAGCATTACGTAATCCTGAAAAAACTTCCCAAGTTTTCCTTCCAAAAACCAGTGCTGCTTATTCTTGATGGTCACAGTTCCCATACCAAAAGTTTAGAACTCCTTCATCTTACCCGGGAAAATAACGTTATATTATTATGTTTTTCACCAAACACCACACATCGATTACAATGGCTCGATGTCCCATTTATGGCACCACTTAGTACATTTTATGCACAAGAGGTTAAAAAATGGTTGCTTAATCACCCTGACAATTTATCAAATTTGACAACTAGCCAATGCTGCTTTTTCAAGAGCAGCTAATGTTCAAAACATAGTGAAGAGATTTGAAAATACAGGAATATATCCTTTCAATAGAGATGTATTCCCTGATTAACTGTTTGCCCCGCCAGATACCACACAACGACCAAACCACAATTCTGAGCAGTAGATATCATGCGCCACTACTACCAACACCACAAACAATAGAACAAGAATATTCTTCTTTTTCAAGTGGAACTATGCCTTCTAACGATGCTTCTTCTGAGCCTTATAAAGAAGAAAGAGCGTGTAAAAAGGAATAGTAACAAGAGGAAAGGTAAGACTGTCACATTACCATCGTCACCATACAAGGCTGAACTAGAGGCCGAAGAACAGAAGCGCCAAGAGAAACAAGAAGGTAAACACAAAAAAGACCTTTTTAAAAAAATAAAAAATCTGCGACTTCCAGTGAAAATCTATTAAAGAAAAGAAAGACTGGAGAACCACTCCTGCTACTGCCTAAGAAAATGAAACAAAACAATGTTTTATCTATCCAAAATAAGCGTAAAAATAAAAAGTGTCAGGCTGAAGATTCTGATACGTAATGAAGACGAGGAAGAAGAAGACGAAGAAGCTTGCATTTTTTGCAACGAGATGTACAAAACTCTTTCGATCAGGAAGGTTGGATTCGGTGCTGCAAATGTGGTCGCTGGGCACATGAAACTTGTTCAAGCTGTGAAGAAGATGATGACACTTTTATATGCGATTTTTGTTTATAGTTTGATTTTTATTTTTTAATACTGTTCATATTGTCATACTGAACCTACCGTATAATAATGTTCGATACTTCATTACATGTTTAATTAAAAAATAACTTAATATCTCTATGTACCCCATTTTACCCACACTTTCTTGAAAAAGGAGGTATGTGCACATTTTCAAAAATGTCTATTTCTGTCCTTACGTAATTTTTGTTAAATACTCAATATCTGTTTTCTGGTACCTGAAGACACACTTTAACTACATAATTGTGTAAAATATTTTATTTATTACAAATTTTCATTTTATGTCACAAAATGTGATGGGGTCCCCATTTTAGGCAACTCTCCCCTACGATAGGAAACAGAAATACGTTGAAAATATTCTTCGGTGTTGTAATACATACGGGGTGATTTCAATATATACCAAAGAATTTAAAAATGCTACAAAATCAGATTAGATGTATCCGATATGAAAATAGTAAAACACTAATTCACGAAAAGGATGTAAAAAGGATATAAAAAAAAGTACTTTGACAGGTTATTAATGAAGAATTTGACAGACAACCAGTTGAGTTGATGAAAAGTAGCCGCTATGGTGACCAAAATAACAAACAAAGAAGTGGCTCAAGCAATTTAAAAAATTAAGAAATCAAAAGCAGTTGGACCAGATGATATTCCTGAGAAAGTGTGAAAAACATTAGGAGAGACATGAAAAAGTTGGTTAACAGGTCTATTTTATAGAATTATTTAAGTTGCACAACTGCCAGACAAATCGAAAAGCAGTGTATTAGTACTTGTCTACAAAAACAAAAGAGATTTACAACAATATACAAACTACAGGACCATAAAACTACTTAGTCACACCATGAAAATATGGGAGAGAGTAATTGATAGACGGATACGTGAAGAAACCGAAATATCCGATAATCAGTTTGGCTTTATGCAAGGCAGGATAACAATTTAGTTGATGGAAAATACAGGAATAAAGAAACAAACGCTAGTATGGTATTCATTGATCTTAAGCAAGCATATGATAGAGTTCCTTTGGGAGATACTGTGGTGGGCACTCAATAAGAAAGGAGTCCCCGGTGAACATATAAAGATTGTGAGAGACATGTATGAGGGGGTAACAACTAGTGTTAGGACAGGTGTGGGAGAGACCGATAAATTTCATGTGAAAGTAGGATTGCACCCAGGCTCGGTGCTTAGTCCCTATTTAATCTCATTAGTTCTGGATCAAATAACAGCGAAACTGCAGGGTAAAATTCCGTGGTGCTTAATGTATGCTGATGATGTAGTGTTTGTAGGAAATTGTGAAAGCAGCTTAGAACAAAAACTGGAACAGTGGAGACAAGCTCTTGAGGAGAAAGGTTTCAAACTTAGAACTTCGTATAGCACAAAAACAGAGTATTTGGAATTTTTATTTAAAGATATAGTTACTACAAATAAAATGATATATTTGGATGGTGAAATGTTTGTGAAAAGTAATAGTTTTAAGTACCTAGAATTGACATTATAGGCTAATGGGGGAAGAGATAGAGATGTGTGACAGAAAAATTCCAACGAAGCTGAAGAGAAAATTCTATAAAACAACCATAAGACCAGTTATTACGTACGGAATTTTTATATATTTTTCTTACTAACAAAACATACTAAACAAATAAAGAAATAAACTACATTAGACAAATTCCCCAGTCAGATGTAGTTAAAGGTAGCTGTTTTTATGCCATCATCAATACCGAAAGCAATAAAGAAAACCTCGCTTTGTTGAGCATTCACAATTCACGCACAAGATATAAGTATCTAGTAACAATAGCAAACCGGTAGCATAGAGGCATGCCATTACTTTATTTACTGATAGAACTATAAATACCGAATGATTAAAATACACGCAAATGGTTATTAATATATTTGTTCGTCATAAATCACTAATGGTGATCGGAGCGTAAAATAGTTAACAAGTTTATTGCTGCCCGCACCTATCAATTTCTTAAAATAATATCTGGCGTTTGACTTGAAGAATTTCGAAGAGTATTTTGAGTAAAATAAGTGCGAACTAAATTGCACATAAACCAGACTGAAATTATTTATATCGCAAGGATTTTAATAGACATACGGGAGTATTATACACTTTTGTATGCATTTACACCAATTTTCAATGGTATTCAAACTTTAAACAATATCTTTTTATGAAAGCCAATAAATATAAGTCATCTAATGTTACAACAAACAACAAAAATAAATATATTTTTAATAGCCCAGTCGGGTAATGCAAAAATCATCGATTTCACGGAAAATTTTTCCCAGATATCTGAAGCTTTTAAGACATAGGTGGTTGTTACTAGATAACGAATAGATGAAAAAGTACTCGTATTTTTACCTTGCGTTATTTTAAACAATAATTTATGGTCACAATTTGATTTTTTGTCTATTAGTTTTTTTCTGCAAAAAAGCAGTTTTTTTGCACTAGGTAGTTTATAAATTTTTTTATTAACAAAATAGAACGTTATTAATACATTTGAACATCCAGGAATTACCGTCTTTTAAATTTGTGCAAAGTTTCCCCACGATCGGTCCAATAGTTTAAAAGTTATTTAATTTGTTTATCCCTGAGGCTAAATATTTAAACTATTGAACTTGCTCTACCAGGTGGTGAATCGCCAAACAGGCCATAGGAAACTCAATGGGAAATTCTAAATTGTTGAATTCCTGCTTCCCTAATTATTTTACATCAAAAGTTATAAGAAACTTTTTATAGAGGAGTGAAATCTGCATTAATGTTAAAATTGTTCTACGAATTAAGCGTACTTCAAAATTTTGCAAAAATATAATATATTTTTCAGGCCACTCCGTAAAGTCAGGCCACAGGCAGTAGAAGAATGTGTATGACATGTTGCGTTTGATCATATTGATGTTTCTGATATTTGACAATAGGGTAAGAGCACCAGTTATTGGCCTCTTAAGGAGAGCACGTCGATATATCTATGAAATGTTTTGTCACTGTGGCCTATTGTACCTATTTTTAACACCATGGAATTTTATTATTATTTCTACATATTGCAAAATTTTATTACGTTAATATTTCATGTGTGAAAATATTTTATATGTTAATTACTATTTAACTGGGAATAAGCCACAATTAAAGGTTAAAATACGTTTATTGACGTTTCAATTTCCACTTCGGAAATCGTTCTCAAAATACAAACATTAGTAAATTAAACAAATTTTGTTTTTGTTACTTAGTGAAAAATTCTTCTATTAATTTAATTTTATCTGACTCATTTATATTGACAATTCAGACATACATTATACATTTTAAAGTAGACGACTTTAAAATGATATTGCCAATATTGTTGAGTTGCGTTCCTGGGACGACTTTACTTATAAGATAGTTCATTCGATTACATGAAATCAACTTTAACTTGAGAATATCCGTCAGAAAAGATCATAACATGTAATTCGTCTTTAAAAAGACAAATACATGCCATGATGACAGTAAAATTCTCCCGTTAGTGATTCCATAGTAAATTATGAGGGAAAAACCAGGAAAAAAACCTCATAATACTATCCCGACATGGTAAGTATTTGATCTTGCATTTATTTTACCTTCAATAAATACCAAATTCCGATTTTATATGTTTGTTATTTAAAAAATATAAATGATGTATTCTCTATATGTTACTGACTTACCAATACTGGTATTTTCTTTTTAATAACTTCCTCTTTCAATATGGGTAACCAGATCCTACTACATTCTGCCGAGGAATTCGCGACACAATTGGTCTCATTTAGCATAATTAGAGCCGCTTCTTTGTGAACAAGTGAACATCAATCCTATATTAAAAATAGAGAATTTGATAGATCTCAAATATGTAAACATGCATGGGATAATGAACATAGGGTTCAATGGAATGATTCAAATATAGTCCTAAAAGAAACGGATGGTAAAAAGAGAAAAATCAAAGAAGCTCGATCGTAAGTTAAAATAGATAGATAGGTAGGTATTTGGGTAAGCAAGGATTTTGTGATGAGTGTGGACACAAAAAAAACACATGTCAAAGTAAACTTTTATTTTTTATTTTGGCAAGATTCGCAAACATATACTTGATCTGTGTCGCCATAGAATCTTGTTATGCAAGTTACATGATATGTTCTAAGATATATTTGACATCTAATGCCTTCTTTACACTCTGTAATATTTAGTACACATAGATAACACGCACCTTTAGTAACTTTTTGGTTTTTAAAATGTGATGGAATGTTTGATACCAAGTTTTTATTTTTAAGACGCGGAAGAACGTTTGATACCAAGTTTCGATTTTCAAAGTGGGAAGGAATATTTGATAATAAATTATCAGATAGAATTGTAATTTTTGTTGAGGACTGATCTGTAAAATCTGTATTATCATCAAATAATTTCCGTTTGTGTACAATTTTTTTCTCAGAGCTTGGAGATTTAGTGTGGGCGAGAAATATTTGCGGAGATAATGTCAAATTCACTTCTGGTGTAGGTGAATGCTTGAAAATGTCAATATTATCTTGGTTATTTACAGAGCTTGATGATTTTGTGTGAGAATGAAATTCTGGTATAGGAACTTTGACAAATTCAGGTAGTAGTGGCTCAAAAACCTCAATATTGTTACTTCTACTTTCCTGGTTTAGAGGAGAAAACACTTTCAATGCTTATTTTATCTTTTTTTGATATTTTTCAATAGGAATGTGAACTTTTACACCTTTTTTTAATTTTGCTGAGGTCATTTCTATGGGTTGTCTACTTTTCTCTTAAGACTTAACAGTTTTAGCTAATATTTTGGGATTTTTATTATTCGAGCTTTTTATTTTCTTTTGATTTTCCTTAATACTCTGTTTTTCTTTTCTTTCAAGTTTCCTCTGTTCCTTTTTACGCTCCTCTTCTAATTTTTTTTCCATTTTTTCTTTTTCTATTTTTCTTCTATCTGATGAAGTTAGAACAAATGGAAGCTTTTGAGTTTCCTTCTTTCCTTTTATTATATTAAGTAAGTCGCAATAGATTTATTTGTAGCATTTACAGATATATTTTCAGATATATCCAGATATTTCCGGTTTTTTGGTTTTGTGACCTTCTTTAACCGTTTTTGTCAAACTTGATTCAGCTTGATTTGTATATTCTTGTATTCTTTGCATGTTGAAAATTTCATTCTCAGGTACCATCAAGGTTTCGTTCTCGATTTCAGGAATGTTTACAATTTCAGTATCATCTATTATTACAGGTATATCATTTATATCGAAAATTACTTCACTTGTGTCTAAAAATTTTACTTCTTCGTCTAAAATATTTTCTTGTTCGTCGTTTGTAGAAATTTCTACCGATGATTTTTCTGTAAATGCTGAAAAGATTTGTTTCAATATTTGGTAATCATTAGATTGAGTTTTACAATTATTTCGACATAGCTTTTTAATTTTGTCATTGCCAACTATTTCACAAAATTGTTTATAAGAAATTGTTGTATTTAGATCAATAAGTGTTGGTCAATCATTGTGCTCATCCAGATTATCTTCAGTTTCAAATTCTTTCCCAAGATATTTTGAATAGTCAAGAGCAGAAGAATTCCAAGGAAATATACCCTAAACCCACTAAATGCCCTAAACCCACTTCTGATAACATCTGGATTTAACCTATCTATAGCAGATTTTAAAACAGGGGCAAACTGTACTTTCGTTAACACTTTTGGGGGGTTGTCTCTCCTAAACTGAAGCACAGCTTTGTTCCAAAAAGCATTTTTAGAGGCTTAAATGCAGCCACATCCGCTGGTTGCAATAATTTTGTGGCATTAGGATATAAAGCTACTAAAATAATTTTTAAATCTGTACAAAGTTGACTTGTCTGTACAGTTAAATGGGTTTTATGCCCATCAACAAAAAGTATCACCGGACGTGTAATATTATTTCGATCTAGATAAGGGTTAAATATATTTCCAATATATTCATAAAAGTTTTTGTTGTCCATCCAACCATTTTCAGTTAAACCAATACCCCACGAATTCGGCACAGCACTTAGTATATCATTTGGTAATCTTTTATGGGGATAAATTATCATAGGAGGTAAAATATTGCCTATTGCAGAAAATGTGAACATAACTGTTAAGTTAACCTTTGGGTTATGTTTAATTTCATAGACGTTTCTGGAACCCTTCATAGCCAAAACCTTTTTATTTTTGAGACATAAATAAAAACATGTCTCGTCACCATTGAAGATTCTTGTTGGGTCCTGAAGAACGTCTGAAAGTCCTTTTTTATTTAGATAAGATTTTATGTTGTCAAACCATTTGGTAATATCCCTTTGGTTAATGTTTGAACTTGCTGATGTCACTCCCTCTGAAGTCCTTAGCGAAATGTTGGGATTGCGCTTTAGAAATGCTGATAGCCATGTTCTACTTGGTCTATTTTCAACAAATGGATTAACTCTAGGGTTACTCTCTAAAAATGATTGAACGGAGTCCTTAATGTTGACGACATTAAGGACTCCGTACAAATTTTCGGTAACGTATAGTGGCTCTGGGAATATTAAAAATTCTTGAGGCTTCTCGCTCACTCATACCATTTTTAATTAACTCTAAGGCTTGTTTAACATCGTCTTCGGAATACTTTTTTTTATAATTGTTTTCAGTTTTAGATCGTTTTTTCATATTTTCTAAAACAATTTATAATAATTAGTTATTGGCCACGTATAAAACACTAGTTATTAACATATGTCAATCACTAGATTCTTACAAAATCTAATGTTTCAGTTAATGGCCATCTATCCCAATAACTGATACATTGGTAATTTCACGCATTAGTAGTTTGCCACCTTAAAATTTACGTTATTTGTATAAATAACGTTATATTCGTTATGCAGTTTGGAATAGGACTTACACTATATTCTCACAAAAACATAAAATATAAAGTAGAAAGTAAATTGCAGTATATAGTACTTACCGACCAACACAAGTTTCTATAGGTAAATAACAAAATTTTGGTTGCAAACTAGCGGCACAGAACAGTGTCTCATTCAACATCGAATACTGACTAAAATTTAATGGTTACTTGAAACTAGATGTGTCATACTCTAGGAGACATGTTGCCAAACTTAAAAAAAAGTAGTTAGAATTAACAAAATACCAACATTTTCCTAATTCTAATCAAAACATATTAGTAGGCCAATAACTAGCACATGGCCAACAAATGGTGCATTTACCCTATTTGAATTTTGAATTGTCAATATTTTTATTTTATGATTAAATTATAAACAACAAATTTTAGCAAATAGTACTACTACTAGTTAACAATAAATATTATTATGTAAGCATTGAATTATATTGTTTACAAAGCAATAAAGTTATCACGAAAAATCGAGATAATGTTATATTCAGGTAATAGTGCGAGCACCGCCAGATATTTATTTAATGTAAGATATAATTATAATACACTCCAATTCAATTTCAGGTTATACAACAATTCAAAGAATTTCAATATAGTTTTACTGGCGTTATTGTTGCACACTCTTTAATAATTCGCATTTTTAATTTTAATGCTTCTATATCTGTAAATTTTTTGCCAGAATTAATTTTTAATTTTAGATGCCCCCAGATAAAATAATCGTTTGGAGCTAGATCTCCCGATGTCGGGTGCCACTTAGTGTTACAGTCAGGTCCAATCAAACAATTATTAAAGCTGTTTTTAAGGAATTCCTTAACCACCCAGTTATTGTGCGCAGGGCATCCATCCATTTGAAACCAAATTTCTTCTTCATTTAGAGCTATTTCTGCAAATCTGGGTAAAATCTCTTTTTGTAGCAAGTCTAAACACTTTTTTGAATTTAAATTTTCCTCAGAGAAAAATGGTCCAATAATATTGTGTTCAAATGTTCCTAACCAGACATTTATTTTTCTACGATATTGGGTATGGCTTTCAATAATATCCTCAGGCTTTCCTGTCGGCCAAATCCTATAATGTTGAACATTTGTTCATTATTTAATGTAAATGTACATTCATCACTAAACAAAATGTTTTTTTTAATTGTCTGTCTGCATTACCCCTCTCTAAATTTTCATAACAAAATTCCGCTCGTCACTCAACACCTCCTTCTCTTAGTTCTTGAAGCCATTGAAATTTATATGAACGGAAATTATTCATTTTCAAAATTTTTAAGACCGTGGAATTATGAATATTAAACTGGTCTGCAATGGTTCGAGAACTTGTTTTTGGATTTTCTACAACTGCTGTTAATACATTTATTTAATTTTGATTTTCTAAATTTCTTGGTTCCTCAGCAATATTGTTTGTACAGGTACAATTAGAAATCACGGTCCCAGTGTTTTGAAAATTTTGTGAAATCCTTTGAATTGTTGAATGACTTGGAATTAGTTTATTGCGATATCTTACGCTAAATAAAGAACTGACAATTTGCGCACTATTGCCCGAATAAAACATTTTTATTATTGCTACTTTCTCCTCAACTGAATACATTTCTAATCAACTTTGTTGTTTTTTAAACAATAAATAACAAAATAAAAATTTTGGCAATTCAAATATTGTCAAATATCAGAAACATCAATATGACCAAACGCAACGTGTCATATACATTCTTGCACAGCGTGTGGCCTGACTTTAAGGGGTTGCCTGACAAATGTATTATATTCTTGCAAAATTTTCGAATGGGTTTCATTCGTAGAACAATTTTAACATTTGTTTTCGATACATATTTAAGTCCTCTACAAATAGTTTTTCTTGACTTTTGGTGTAAAATAATTAGGGAAGCAGGAATTCAACAATTTAGAATTTTCCACTGGGTTTCCTATGGCCCATTTGACGATTCACCACCCTGTATATACAGAGTGGATTAAAAGTCTGAAAACGCCTAATTATCTCTTAAATGGATGGTCCAAATTGTACAAGAACTAAGATACGCCTATTCTGTAATATAGAGATTTTAAATGTGATGCTTGCAATGTTGCCAGGTTTAAGGTTTTTCTAATATCATTATCAATATTAGTCACTTTGGTTTTCTATATAAAACTCTGTAAATTGTATTATTATTGAAATCCCTACTTCAATACGAGTTCAACAATATCTAATATTTGGTATTTTGTCTGGTCGTGAAGGTCTTAAATATATAAAACTTCTTAGTGCCAAAGAGTGTTGAAGTAATTCAATAAATTTAGAGTTCTGTGAATTTGACAATAATTTTTAAAACTAACAATAGCTTGACGTTTATTGAAAAGCTTTGTAAAATAAATTGTATTAATAACTAAAGCTGATAGTTATTTTATGTGTTACAATAAAGAAAGTTTTTAATAAAAAAGAGCGAATTAAAAAGTACCTAACTTGTTCAATAATACCATTCGAACAGATAGATGTTATACATTATGAACTGTTATACATTACAATAAAACTTTAGATATTGTTCTGAAGCTATTTTCTTGTGACATTTTAAGGTAATTATTATTTAAAAGGAATAAGCAACAATTAAAGGTTAAAGTAAATTTATTGACGTTTCAATTTTCACTTCAGAAATTGTTCTCAAAATACAAACATTAGTTTTGAGAAATGTTTGAATTTTGAGAACGATTTCCGAAGTGGAAATTGACACGTCAATAAATTTACTTTAACCTTATTAAAAATTTACTTTTTTAATTTAAATTTACTTTAACCTTAATTGTGGCTTATTTCCATTTAAATAATAAAAACTATAGATTGAATGCAGAGTTTAGACAAAAATCCACATATATCCTTACGATATATGTGGATGTGGAAAACTGCACAAATATATGATGTAGGTCATTCTTCAGACTTACGTGTTTTACATAAGAATTAATTTAAACCCTACAAAATCCATTTGTTGCAAGAATTAAATGAAGTTAACTACGACTGAAGACTACATTTTAGTGGTGTAATAATAATGACGAGAACTTCGGTAAAAATGTTTTTTTCGACGAAGCAATATTATTTACACTCTGTGGGAATGTAAATCGGGCAAATTTAAAGTATTGAAGTGAGGTAAATCCATAGTGGATACGTGTAAACAATACTCAAAGACCACCAGAACTAAATGTACGATCGGAAATAGTAGGTACTCAGTTAATTTGGTCATTTTTTATAAAAGGAAATTTAAATATCAGGCATTTTTTGGATGTTTTTTTGTTCACTCGTTTTTATCCTAAAGATTATTTTTGTTATAGCTTATAGATTATAGCTGGTTTTTGAGTTTTAAAGTGCAAAAACCATCATCAGCAAGTGCAAGAGCACTTACTGATAATGCGCTGACCAATAGGGTTAACTTGGTATGTGTACCGAGACACACAGGCATGGAGGGGAAGGAACGGGCTAACGCTCTGGCAATACAGGGCTTATCTACTCTGCCTGTGAGACTCAAACCTGTGATTGGAGAGCCCTTTAGTACTAGTCAGGTCTAAGTGCCTGAAGGGCTCACAATTGTGTAACGATATATTTTTTGCCTACCTCAGGGTAAGGAGATAGGGGTAGAAAATTGGGGACAGAAACTAATGGAGGTCAAGCAAAATAATCGTTACTTGTGCGAACGGCACTTAGGGGTTAACTGGAGAGCTGGGGTCGTGGGTAAGTAAATGACAGGGGGTAGGATTGGGGCAGCTACACAATGAAACAAAGGGTCATGAATCACTTGGGACAAACAAAACAAAAGGAAACAGGAAACACCTCTAGTAATTTATAAAGAGCGCCACTTCGAGGTGCCTAATTATAACCATTACAACAGCTAGTTGTAACTAGGGAAATAATTATTAAACATAAAGAAACATATCTTTTTCAAACGGAAACTCAAAAAAAGGTAAGTTAAAAAAAGAAACAAATGTTAAGAAACAAAATTTAACATTTATTGTGTCTTACCACAAACAGTTATCAAAAATACAAATATACTATATAAATAGTTGCAAAATACAGAATAAAAAAAACTTACGTGTCTATCTGTTTACAAAGGAGATTGCTACAAAAATTTTCGAAATGGTTCCTAGGTTATTTATTAATATGGCCAAATTAGATTATTAAAAATTAAAGATATCCTTGTTTATGAAAATATCTTAAAATTTAACCTTATATATGAAATATCTTTTATATATAATAATCAAATTAAAATTGTTAAATATTACAATTTTTAAATTGTTATGAAAGCAATTATTACTTTAGCAAAAAAATGTCTGTCTTTACTTTAAAATTTAATCGCTTAAAAAGTTACCTGAATTTCACTGTTTCGCACTTAACTTAAAAAAAAACTTTTGAGTTAAAAAGTTAAAAAAAGAAACAAATGTTAAGAAACAAAATTTAACATTTATTGTGTCTTACCACAAACAGTTATCAAAAATACAAATATACTATATAAATAGTTGCAAAATACAGAATAAAAAAAACTTACGTGTCTATCTGTTTACAAAGGAGATTGCTACAAAAATTTTCGAAATGGTTCCTAGGTTATTTATTAATATGGCCAAATTAGATTATTAAAAATTAAAGATATCCTTGTTTATGAAAATATCTTAAAATTTAACCTTATATATGAAATATCTTTTATATATAATAATCAAATTAAAATTGTTAAATATTACAATTTTTAAATTGTTATGAAAGCAATTATTACTTTAGCAAAAAAATGTCTGTCTTTACTTTAAAATTTAATCGCTTAAAAAGTTACCTGAATTTCACTGTTTCGCACTTAACTTAAAAAAAAACTTATTAAACATCTATGGGACATCTATCTGGACATATTCTCCAACAGGGACAAAGCAACCATTTCCATACTCAGGGACGAACGATCAAGAGATGTAAATTAGGTTCGGTGGAGGAAGCAAGCTAACGACGGGGACATCCTATATAATAATTTCATCAGTTTCCGGTATCTACACAAATCTTTTGGTGGTTACTCTTTTCTAAACTGCAATTATTTGCAAAGAGTAAATTAATCACCTTAACCGGTCTTAAGACATTACCACCAAGAACATTGAATCGATCCTTGATTCAAAGTCCGCAAAACGTCTTCTCCGTTTAAAATCTCCTGCTTCACTCTTTTCTGCGTTACATTTTACAAAATTCAACGCCAAATAATTTCCCTTCACGTCACCAGCCAGTTTGTGGTCTACGAACCTAAACAAACAAAATACCACTCTTGACCTCGTTCTTAGCAACGAACCGACAAAAAAACATCTTGATTATTTACTTTTAAATTGGGTAACTGGAAATTTTTTACCTCACAATACATACAGAGAATAGGAGAATTTTAATGTAAATTAAGACAAAAAAAAATATTCTCAGCTTTATTACGTTTTAGAAAAATTGAATACCTGACTTGCAATATTTTTTCTAAGAACCTCTTTTTCAACCGGAATATTAGGGGACTCGAATGTAAACAAATCGTTTTCAACGACAAAAACAACTGAATACAAAACTTAAAACAGAATTTATATTATTATATAGATATTAAATATAAAGCGCTACAATTGGGCCCTGCTCCGATCTACCATAACCATAACCATACGTTCAATAATAAAGAAGATGCTGTGTAGTGCAATTTTGGTAGTCGAATAGTTTGTTTTTGCTATCTTAATATATTTGTTATATCCTATGTCGAAAATTAAGTTTCGATCAGTTGTTTATTTTGTACTCAGCCAGAGGCCTTTTTTTAAGACAATGAATCAAAATTTGTCTTATAGTAAATTTATTTTCATTCATAGTGACCTATGATATCTGGTATGTAACTCTACACTCATTAAGATCGAAGATGCTGTCTGGCGCTCTTTTTGTAGTCTCTTTGTTTGTTGTTATATTTTCATATAATCGTTATCCCCTCCCCTTTCATTTGTATATCGCGTGTTAGAATTGTATGAGTTGTTTATTTTGTTTTCAGTCAGAGGCCTTCTTAAAGTCAATAAATCAAAATTTTTGGACTTAAGTAGGTTTTTAGTAGATCTATTTTCATCCGTAGTGCCCTATATCTCGTATGTAATTATACGTTCATTAATAATCAAGATACTGTGCAATGCATTTTTGGTAGTCGCCTTGTTTGTTTTTTATCGTTATCCCCTCCTCTTTTATTAAATGTATCCCACGCTGGAATAGGACCAATAACAACGGAGATCTAATGTAATGCCACTTTGGCAATGCCGATACATTTGTTTTTTTCGCAATTGTACTAGCTACCTTCTTCTCTTTCCGACAAGACCTCATATGTCACGATCCGTAGAACAGTACTCGAGCTGTGCCACTTTGTGAACAATTTACGTATTGATGACTGTCGCAAAAATCCTGCTAATCCTGCTAATCCTTCTAATAAAAAACTCCATCTAGCCGAAATATGCCTCACAATTCGAGCTATCTCCGTTTACATATCACGCAACCACAAACACACAACACAACAATTACCATCCTCCAGGTCATAGTCTGGACCATTTCAGATCTGATATTCAAAAAACTTACACATCAAGTGACAGTCAAAACACTGACATGACATACAACACACAAATTCCTAACTACACACAACAAAGACACTACACACATTAAAATACACATCAAAAGTCATCATTCATAGTCACTCCATAAATCACAGAGTATTACAACCAACTACAAATTTTCTTAGATACCTTAAACTCAGGCAGCTCGTTAAAATATGGCATTAAACAAATGACACAATACACAAACAACTTTATGTCAAAAAACCCTCAAAAGATCTCAACTTAGAACTCATACAAATACAGTAGTCGAGTTACTAATAGTCGAGTATTAATCTCCTATTAGAAGAGATTAATAACCAGTCGGTATACTTACGCTCATCCCGGTTCATCAAACAACTGAGAAACTCAGGGAAGCAGCGGTGAGTATATGGAACTATTACGATTACTAGAACGAAGAGTCCCTTGCATCACTCGATGCAACACACTTACACGATACAAAATACACGATAAACCACATCTCTAACCAAATTCTGCAGTCAAACCCCACTAATCCTAATTGTTCTGGATATGTTAGAAGACGGAAACAATTTATTTGTAGTCTACGTAAACAAGTTGAATAAGATAGCCTACCTTTACACAACGAACCAACGAAGCCAAATACGTAATCATCACAAACAGATCCAACAAAAAAACATTCATCCCACACCGCCGTCCAGTCACAGAAAACATCACATAAACAAATCTAAACGCACGCATTCCTTAATAATTCCGCAGTCAACACAGATTCAACCGATTATTTATTTTAAACTTAAAATCTACCCATCTATCAGAATTCAAGTCACTTACAGTCAACTCTCCTTACAAATCCGCCACACTTACAACCAAATCCAAAATCAACACATCACCCCTTATACCTTGTATCCCATATTACAGTACATTAACATTACAGTTACACACAACACACAACATGAACCTGCGACAGAAACAATCTATTGAACCTTTACCCCCCAACCTTACAATCAAAAAACAAAAAACGAAACACATACAACTCAATCTACACAAAAATCAACTCAAACAATCGCTCCGAACCATCCCCTACAACCATCACACACAAGCAACAAAATAACACAAGACAACACAACCCAAGCAAATACCTTATAGAACACATCCCACCAAACATTTGCCAACAAAAAACTTCTCAACAATATTCATAATCAAACTAACTTCTTCCCAATAACATATTCCACTTAAAAGTCTATTCATTAGACAAAACAGCACCCCTCAACACATAACCCTAAACCTTAACCCCTAAATATTCACGAATTCCAGACAAAACTAAGAAACCATATCGTGATAACACTATTGGCCCCATATATTTCAATAACACTCCACAAAAGTCGCAACCAAAATCCAATCAAACCTTCATCTCGTCATGACAGGCGTTAACAAAATTTTTTTACAAAAAAAAATTGAAGACCATTAATCATAAGGCCACCTCCCTAACGTTTAAATTGCCAGAATATTTGTCCGCTAAAATAACATCCCTATACACTTTATTCAAGTCTTCGAGAACTCAGAAAAAAAATTCTCAGAAGCACTGAAACACTGAAGATTATACGTTGTGAGAACCCTGGAACGAATAACGTCACCCCATGCGCTTAAAATATTGTTCTAGATGCTGCCAAAGCGAACGTCACAACACAGAATACCAAAAAAGAGCTACAATCCCTCGAAACTGCGGACAAAATCACAAATCATATAAATGGCAGATGCACCATCCGGTTTAACCTATTGCGGCACATACTCGGCATATTCACACAAATGTCCCGCCAGAAAAAGTGCTCCCACAACATAGAAACACACACATACAGTCACCTCCCTAGACAAATTTCCTCATACGAACTCACTTCGGACATAAAATCGATATTTAACCTCATTCCTATGATCTTTTTCTATGTCTTGCCTGAGAAAACTCCTGCCAATACCTCTTGCGAGATCTTTTGAAATATGTACGGACACGCATTCGTAGTGTCAACCTTCAACTTTTTTATAAATCAAAGATTTATACAAACCAGATTTTAATCCCGTTACATCCCACCTAAGCTCTAGCTCCTAGAATGCACCCACTGGCCATCGACAAAACTACATAACTCCTTCATAGTCGATTTAATTTACACAAGGACATGGGAAGATTGGTTTTCTGTGGTTTCTCAAACTCATTGCACAAAGTTAAGCTCCATCAAACTCCCACCTCGACTCCTATTCCGGTCTTAAGTCATTAACAAAAAATCGTCCAAAACATACGGGATAACTCCAAAAACAGGAATCCTTCTTCTTCTTCTTCAGCTTTTTTTTTATTTACAGGGGTCGATGTTCCTTACTCTTCGTTGCCACTCATTTCTGTTTACCGGTTTTTACCCAAAATCTTTCTCTCTCAAGTCCTCTGCCACACAGTCCTTTCATATTCTCCTCGGTTTTCCTCTACCTCTCCTTCCATCAACTTTTAAGTGGTTCCTGATCCTGTCCTTTCTAGTCTTACTCAACATCCTCCGTAATATTTTTATGTCAGCTACCTCTATCTTATTTTCCTGAATCTTTTAAACCTACACCAATGTAGGTCTCACCACACTCTTGTATATTTTTGCTTTCAGCTCTTCCCCGATTTTTATATCACAAAGTACCTCGCTCATTCGCTTCCAGTTAAACCAACTAGTCCGTAGTTCTCCCTCTTCAATAGCCCTTCTTCAACACCCCAAATTCCCCTCCAATATTTCCTTGCTCTCCTCTACTAACACGATATCATCACCAAAGTGCATTGATCAAGGAGCTCTCTCCCTACTTTTTCTGTCAGTACATCCATAACAAGATTAGACAGGTAGGACTTTAAAGAGCCGTAATGCAAACCAACCGTGACTGGTAAAATTTCGGTCCTCAATTCGCACAAGTCCTTACTTTGGTGTATGCCCCCTCATACATTTCCTTCACGAGCATTACGTACTCCTCGGAAACCCATTTCTCTCCCATACATCTCCATAGCTCTTCTCTATGAACTGTATCGTACGCCTTCCCAAGATCTATAAATACCAAATATAGCTCTCTTTTTTTCTCGCCGTATTTCTCTATCAACTGTCTTAAAGCAAACAAAGCGTCCGTTGTCCTCCTTCCTGGCACAAACTCAAACTGTTCTTCTCCTATTGATGTCTCTCTCCTGAACCTTCACTTTACAGTGTTCTTCCAGATTCTCATTGTATGCGACATTAACTTTATCCCTCTATAGTTCTTACAGTCCTAAATGTTTCCTTTATCTTTATACAATGATAACATCACACCCTCTTTCCATGCATTGGGCATCCTTTCTTCTTCATATATCCTACGCATTATTTGCTACAAAATATTAACCCCTTTCTCTCCAAGAGTCTTTCAAACCTCCATAAGCATTTCATCAGGTTGCACTGCCTTACCGTTTTACATACCATTTAACCCCTCAACAACTTCATGTCTTGCTATCCCTGGTATTATTTTCACATTTGGGAATCCGCATCCTCCGTCTCTTCCCTGGTGTTCTTCATTTGGCAACTTTTTAAAGTACTCATACCGGATTTGCTTTATTTCAACATCGGTTCTTAACACTCTTCCATCTGCACTCTTAATTTGCCTCACGAGGGTCAAGTCCTTTGATGTCCCTTGTTTTAGCAATTCCCTCGGGTATCTCAAATTCTTCATACACTGTGCAGACTATATTTCCTTAGTAGTAGCTATAGCGCGCTTTGCTACCTGTATATATCCTTATCTTCCTTTCTTTTACATCTGTCATACCCCTTTCTAGCTTCTTTCTTCTCTCTAACCTTCTGTTGCACTGTTCACCACCAAGTTTATTTGTCTCTAGGAGGCCATTTACCAGATGTTTAATCTAGTACTTCCTCTTCCTCTCGCACCACAACTTTACCGTTGGCTTCTTATCAGTCATTTACTTTTTTCCTCAAACTCTTCCAGCACTCTACTCTTAAAGACTCAAGTCTTATCTTTTAACTTCCAACACTTTACTTTCTGGTATCCTACTTGCTTTCCTGTCCGCCTTACATTTATCTCCGCATTCACTATCAACAGTCGATGTTGATTAGCTACACACTTAACCTTATGTTTTTACAGTTGGTAACGTCTTTTATCTAACTTCCTCTACACAGCACAAAGTCTTTCTCACTTTTCCTCCCCCGCCACTATAGGTAACATATTGGTCTTCAGTCTTCATAAAGAACGTGATAAAGAACGTTAATGACAGTCAAATTCCATGCCACTGCGAAGTCAATCACACTATTTCGTTTATCATTTCTTATTCCCATCCAAAAACATTCATGAACCATTATTTCCGCTCCTTCTCTACCTATATGTCCATTCTAATCACCTACATTATCCATATCCTTCACACAGAAAAATCCAATACCGAACCAGAACCAACCGGTACAAATACAGCATGCAAATCAGGTCTATAAACAGCGCACCTTTCAGGAGCCCCTCAGTTAGTGGCCATTCGCTGGCAGGTAAGGAATTCCAGTGGAGATTTTTCCAGAATTTTTTTTCAGGTAAGTTTTTAAACTTTTAATATTATTATAGTTTATAGGTCAGTTTGTGTTTAAACTTAATATTGAAAAGAAAGTTAGTTGGATTATTGTAATGTAATATAAATAATATATTATAAATAAACTGTTTAATTTTCTTCTTCTTCTCAGATTGTTCTATGTTTTGTACGAAAATCCTAGGTATTTAAAACTTAGTACGTGCGTTTCTATTGGTATAAGCATATTGGAACCCTAGCAAATCTGGCGTAAATTTCTTTTCAAAGTCTTTTTGTTAATTTTGGTTTAACATGTTTTTATTTTCTTCTTAATTTTCTAAGGCCTATTAATTTTGTTAAAAGCAAACTTCTGGAGTTCTAAAACTTGGCACATAAGTTTTCCAAGGTGTAAGAATGATCTTTTGATTTTGGGATCGACTTGACTTCTTTTCCTTTTCCTTCATTTTCTCACGTCTTTTTAAATCTTTCTTAAAACTTATCATATAATTCAAATATTTGGTGTATGAAAGAACCCTATTGATTTTGGTATCGTCATGTCTTCTTCTTCTTCGTTCTCACTCGTATTTTTACACATTTTTGTTTCAAACAATATCCTCTAATCTTAAAACTTTATAGATAGGTTCCATTTATTGTAGGATAAGGGTCCTTATTGATTGTGGAGTCAACACTTATACAGCACTTGCAAAACCTGTACAGCAACGGAAAAAATTATTTCACAGTTTAGTTAAAAAGGTCCAATGAACATTAATAATGAAGACCTAACTGAAAAACAACTGCAAAAAACCTGCATAATATTAGTAAATACGTATTTGCGGTTGCCTAGCATCGTTTTAATAAATTTTATAAATCATTTTTGAACCTTTTTAAAGTTTTGCCATTAAGTCTTTTTTATTTTTTAAAAATCTATACTTAATCATTCACCCTTTTTATTAACTTGCCTCAGCTATTATTAGTTGGCTACACCGTACCGATGACGACCAATGAGTCAGAAATACGTATTTACAAAAGATTTCTATTATTGTCCATCTTTCTATTGCATATCCTTCTTTTTACAGATTATTTCCTGTTAATTTATTCCCTATAATAAGATTTTACTTTTCTTTCTTTGCCAAATTAAAATATAGACGTCTACCTAAATACATTTTCGCGTACGGCTTTGATAAATAGTACTTATTCTGGAATAAAAATCAGCCAGCAGTGATCGGTCCATAGCAACACATAACAAAAACGATAAAGAAGTTATTTTAAATATATCGAATGTAATGCTTGTAATATTAGAATGTCTTTCGTTGTTAGTTATTTCTCAGATCTACTTTTACCTTATATCTTTGATATATATTTTCTAGTATCATTCGTTGTGTTTTAATTACGTTGTCACGTTGAATATAATAATATAGGGAATTTAAAAGGTCATGTATTATATTATGATTATTGGAAATTATTATGTTAAAAAGTACTTTTTGGTTTGATGAAGTGGTTTAAGAGTTATAACATATCGCTTTCATTGCTTATTACTAGTACACACTTCTCTGATTTTGTATTACCTCATTTTAGGCATTACAAAACAAGTTTTAATTTGTCTTTCATCCTAGATTAAAACTCTGCCCCTATATATACTCACAGACAGCTGGTAAACGGTATTCGAAATAAAAGTTTCAAGAAATCAAGAAATTTTGAGTAAATTATTTCCTCTATATAACTGAGTCTTCTATACAACTGAATTTCTTTTCTTGTTTGTTAATTTTTCAGCTCTACTTTTACCTTAAATATTTGATGTATATCTTTGGTATTATTTGTTGCGTCATCACGTTGTCACGTTGGACATAATACATGGAAAAGTTTTGTGATTTATTATGTTTGTTAATTGGAAATTTATACCTTATTTAAGGCACTTTCTTTTTATTTCGTCATTAATAAAATTAAATAAAACAAATTTCAATTTGTCCTTCCTGTCAGATTAAAAATCTGACCCTATAGATACTTACAGACAGCTGGTAAATGGTATTCTAGAAAAATCCGTCTTTTTCATTATCGTGAAAAATAAAATCTTCTATCTCAAGACAAAGTTGAAAATAATATATGGAAATTAAAAGGTTTTGTGTTTTGTTATTCTTCTCTTCCTCTTCTACTTTTTATACAGACACGACTTTATCTGTTTTCCAATCTGCCTCCAGTAAGTTGTCATTCCATAGTTTTCGTGGTCTTCCTACTGATCGTCTTCGTATTGGGGAAACGTCTCTTGCCGTCTTTACTACTCTGTTAGTTGTCATTCGGTTTATATGATCGTTTTATTCTATAGTGTCCTACCATCAATTTTTCTTAATGTTCTTATCTCTGCTGTTTCTAAAATCGTTTCTGTACTCTTTGTGTCAGGTCGTTTCTGCCGCGTATGTCATTAGTGGTCTGATGACTGTTTTGTAAATTCTGCCTTTCGTTTCTTTTCCGATATTTTTATTTCTCTATATTGTTTCATTTGGGCAGCCTGCAGCTCTGTTTGCTCTATTTACTTGATCTTCCACTTCGGTTTCGAGCTAAAATTTCGGTTATCTCAGCTTTTTGTGTAGTGTTTTTTCATTTTCGCTCAAGATAAAGTTGAAAATAATATATGGTCATTACGAGGTTTTGTGTTCTGTTCTTCTTCTCTTTTTCTTCTTCTTTTTATATAGACATGACTCTGTCTGTTTTTCAATGTGCCTCCAGTAAGTTAATCTGCAATCGTTTTCGTGGTCTTCCTATTGAAGGACCGTCTCTTGCCTTCTTTACTACTCGGTTTGTTGTCGTTCGGCTTATATGATCGTATGGCCTGCGGCTCTGTCTGCTCTATTCACTTGATCTTCCACTTCGGTTTCGAGCTTTCCGTAGCTAGATAATGTGGTTCCTCGATATTTAAAATCCAACACTTGTTCTATTATTTGACATCACTGCTCCAATTTACATTTTAGTCATTTTGCTGTTGTAACCATGCATTTTGACTTTTTTGGGGAAAACAATATGTTAAATTTTCTGGCGGATATATTAAATTGGTGCAGCATACGTTTCAAATCAACTTAACTTTGAGAGAGTAGTATCGCGACATCTGCATAGCAGATTATTTTAAGGTGCCTTTCACCCATTTGTTATCCTTTTTTAGTTCCTACTTTTTTCATTATTTCATCCATAAATCAGGTTGTGCAAGAGAGGACTTAGGGAATATCCCTGCCCTACCCCATTGCCAACTTCACTAGGGTCGGTTAGTTCTTCTACTACTTTTACTTTTTTTGTGTTGTTTTGGTAGATATTTTCGATCGTTTTGATTATTCCTAGAGATACATCTCTTGCCGAAATTAAGTGTTTACGTCTTTTATTGTGACCCAGTCAAATGCCTTTGCAATGTCCACGAAACATAAATATGGCGGATTGTTATATTCTAATGATTTCTCTTGCACTTGCCTTATTATAAATATAGCGTCGGTGCATGGTCTTCCCGACCTAAAACCTTGTTGTTCTTCTGCTACTAGTGTTATAATTTCATGCAATTTATTTGTTATCACTTTGGTTGTTAATTTTAGTGTTGTGTTTATTAAATTAATTCCTCTGTAATTTTCCGGGTCCGATTTGTCTCCATTTTTGAAGAGAGATATTGGGATGCTTGATCTCCATTCTTGAGGAAATCTGTTTTGTTCTATTATTTTTTGGATTAGTTTTAATAGTTGTTTGGTCAGATCTGGTCCTGTGTACTTTAGGAGTGCGTTCGGTATTCTGTCCTCTCGTGATTACTTTCTGTTTTTGTGTTTTGTTATGTTTGAATATTAGAAATTATTATGATGAAGTATTTGGTGGTTTAAGTGAAGTGGTGCCAGAACTAGTTAATAACAATATTGTTGCTTGTTTCTAAAACATACTTCTCTTATTTTGTATAAATTTATTTTAGGCATTTTCTTAATATTTCGTCATTAATAATATTCAATAAATCAAGTTTCAATTTTGCCTTCTTCCCAGATTAAAAATTTGACCCTATAGATGCTCACAGACTGCTGGTAAATGGTATTCTAGAAAAAACCTTCAGTGGTAAGGCAGTCGCCGGCGCTCGGTCCACAGCGACATTCGACGCCTAAATGTTTCACTAGAAACCTAAGACTGTTGAAAATACTGAATCTTTTTTTTGGAATATCAGTTATCTCGGCTCTTTGTGTAGTGTTTTTTTCATTTTCGAGAAAAATAAAATCTTCTATCGCAAGATAAAGTTGAAAATAATCCATGGAAATTAAAAAAATTCACTAGGGTCGGTTAGTTCTTCTTCTACTTTTACTTATAATGTGTTGTTTTGGTAGATATTGTCGATCGTTTTGATTATTCTTAGAAGAATATCTCTTGTATATAGTAAGTGTATAACGTCTTTTAGTTTGACCCAGCCAAATGCCTTTGTAAGATAAACTAAATATATATATGTCGGATTGTTGTATTCTAATGATTTCTCTTGCAATTACCTTATTCTAAATAAAGACGTCTGTGCATGATCTTCCCTTCCAAAAATCTCGTTGTATTTCTGCTATTGTTATAATTTCATGCAATTTATTTGTTATCACTTTAGTTGGTAATTTTAGTGTTGTGTTTAATAAATTAATTCCTCTATAATTTTTCGGCTCCGATTTGTCTCCCTTTTTGTAGAGAAATATTAGGATGCTTGATCTCCATTCTTAAGGAATTCTGTTTTATTCCATTATTTTTTGGATTAGTTTTAATAGTTGTTTGGTCAGATCTGGTCCTGCGTACTTTAGGAGTGCGTTCGGTATTCTGTCCTCTCGTGATTATTTTCTGTTTTTGTGTTTTGTTATGTTTGAATATTAGAAATTATTATGATGAAGTATTTGGTGGTTTAATTGAAGTGGTGTTAGAACTAGTTAATAACAATATTGTTGCTTGTTTCTAAAACATACTTCTCTAATTTTGTATAAATTTATTTTAGGCATTTTCTTAATATTTCGTCATTAATAATATTCAATAAATCAAGTTTCAATTTTGCCTTCTTCCCAGATTAAAAATCTGACCCTATAGATGCTCACAGACTGCTGGTAAATGGTATTCTAGAAAAAACCTTCAGTGGTAAGGCAGTCGCCGGCGCTCGGTCCACAGCGACATTCGACGCCTAAATGTTTCACTAGAAACCTAAGACTGTTGAAAACACTGAATCTTTTTTTTGGAATATCAGTTATCTCGGCTCTTTGTGTAGTGTTTTTTTCATTTTCGAGAAAAATAAAATCTTCTATCGCAAGATAAAGTTGAAAATAATCCATGGAAATTAGAAAAATTCACTAGGGTCGGTTAGTTATTCTTCTACTTTTACTTACAATGTGTTGTTTTGGTAGATATTGTCGATCGTTTTGATTATTCTTAGAAGAATATCTCTTGTATATAGTAAGTGTATAACGTCCTTTAGTTTGACCCAGCCAAATGCCTTTGTAAGATAAACTAAATATAGATATGCCGGATTGTTGTATTCTAATGATTTCTCTTGCAATTGCCTTATTCTAAATATAGGCGTCTGTGCATGATCTTCCCTTCCAAAAATCTCGTTGTATTTCTGCTAGTGTTATAATTTCATGCAATTTATTTGTTATCACTTTAGTTGGTAATTTTAGTGTTGTGTTTAATAAATTAATTCCTCTATAATTTTTCGGCTCCGATTTGTCTCCCTTTTTGTAGAGAAATATTAGGATGCTTGATCTCCATTCTTAAGGAATTCTGTTTTATTCCATTAGTTTTTGGATTAGTTTTAATAGTTGTTTGGTCAGATCTGGTCCTGCGTACTTTAGGAGGGCGTTCGGTATTCTGTCCTCTCGTGATTATTTTCTGTTTTTGTGTTTTGTTATGTTTGAATATTAGAAATTATTATGATGAAGTATTTGGTGGTTTAATTGAAGTGGTGTTAGAACTAGTTAATAACAATATTGTTGCTTGTTTCTAAAACATACTTCTCTTATTTTGTATAAATTTATTTTAGGCATTTTCTTAATATTTCGTCATTAATAATCTTCAATAAATCAAGTTTCAATTTGTCCTTCTTCCCAGATTAAAAATCTGACCCTACAGATGCTCACAGACTGCTGGTAAATGGTATTCTAGAAAAAATCTTCAGTGGTAAGGCAGTCGCCGGCGCTCGGTCCACAGCGACATTCGACGCCTAAATGTTTCACTAGAAACCTAAGACTGTTGAAAACACTGAATCTTTTTTTTGGAATATCAGTTATCTCGGCTCTTTGTGTAGTGTTTTTTTCATTTTCGAGATAAATAAAATCTTCTATCGCAAGATAAAGTTGAAAATATTCCATGGAAATTAAAAGGAAGGAAAAAATTCACTAGGGTCGGTTAGTTCTTTTTCTACTTTTACTTATATTGTGTTGTTTTGGTAGATATTGTCGATCGTTTTGATTATTCTTAGAGGAATATCTCTTGTATATAGTAAGTGTATAACGTCTTTTAGTTTGACCCAGCCAAATGCCTTTGTAAGATAAACTAAATATAGATATACCGGATTGTTGTATTCTAATGATTTCTCTTGCAATTGCCTTATTGTAAATATAGGCGTCTGTGCATGATCTTCCCTTCCAAAAATCTCGTTGTATTTCTGCTAGTGTTATAATTTCATGCAATTTATTTGTTATCACTTTGGTTGGTAATTTTAGTGTTGTGTTTAATAAATTAATTCCTCTATAATTTTTCGGCTCCGATTTGTCTCCCTTTTTGTAGAGAAATATTAGGATGCTTGATCTCCATTCTTAAGGAATTCTGTTTTATTCCATTATTTTTTGGATTAGTTTTAATAGTTGTTTGGTCAGATCTGGTCCTGCGTACTTTAGGAGTGCGTTCGGTATTCTGTCCTCTCGTGATTATTTTCTGTTTTTGTGTTTTGTTATGTTTGAATATTAGAAATTATTATGATGAAGTATTTGGTGGTTTAATTGAAGTGGTGTTAGAACTAGTTAATAACAATATTGTTGCTTGTTTCTAAAACATACTTCTCTTATTTTGTATAAATTTATTTTAGGCATTTTCTTAATATTTCGTCATTAATAATATTCAATAAATCAAGTTTCAATTTGTCCTTCCTCCTAGAATTAAAATCTGACCCTATAGATGCTCACAGACTGCTGGTAAATGGTATTCTAGAAAAAACCTTCAGTGGTAAAGCAGTCGCCGGCGCTCGGTCCACAGCGACATTCGACGCCTAAATGTTTCACTAGAAACCTAAGACTGTTGAAAACACTGAATCTTTTTTTTGGAATATCAGTTATCTCGGCTCTTTGTGTAGTGTTTTTTTCATTTTCGAGAAAAATAAAATCTTCTATCGCAAGATAAAGTTGAAAATAATCCATGGAAATTAAAAGGAAGGAAAAAATTCACTAGGGTCGGTTAGTTCTTTTTCTACTTTTACTTATATTGTGTTGTTTTGGTAGATATTGTCGATCGTTTTGATTATTCTTAGAGGAATATCTCTTGTATATAGTAAGTGTATAACGTCTTTTAGTTTGACCCAGCCAAATGCCTTTGTAAGATAAACTAAATATAGATATACCGGATTGTTGTATTCTAATGATTTCTCTTGCAATTGCCTTATTCTAAATATAGGCGTCTGTGCATGATCTTCCCTTCCAAAAATCTCGTTGTATTTCTGCTAGTGTTATAATTTCATGCAATTTATTTGTTATCACTTTGGTTGGTAATTTTAGTGTTGTGTTTAATAAATTAATTCCTCTATAATTTTTCGGCTCCGATTTGTCTCCCTTTTTGTAGAGAAATATTCGGATGCTTGATCTCCATTCTTAAGGAATTCTGTTTTATTCCATTATTTTTTGGATTAGTTTTAATAGTTGTTTGGTCAGATCTGGTCCTGCGTACTTTAGGAGTGCGTTCGGTATTCTGTCCTCTCGTGATTATTTTCTGTTTTTGTGTTTTGTTATGTTTGAATATTAGAAATTATTATGATGAAGTATTTGGTGGTTTAATTGAAGTGGTGTTAGAACTAGTTAATAACAATATTGTTGCTTGTTTCTAAAACATACTTCTCTTATTTTGTATAAATTTATTTTAGGCATTTTCTTAATATTTCGTCATTAATAATATTCAATAAATCAAGTTTCAATTTTGCCTTCTTCCCAGATTAAAAATTTGACCCTATAGATGCTCACAGACTGCTGGTAAATGGTATTCTAGAAAAAACCTTCAGTGGTAAGGCAGTCGCCGGCGCTCGGTCCACAGCGACATTCGACGCCTAAATGTTTCACTAGAAACCTGAGACTGTTGAAAATACTGAATCTTTTTTTTGGAATATCAGTTATCTCGGCTCTTTGTGTAGTGTTTTTTTCATTTTCGAGAAAAATAAAATCTTCTATCGCAAGATAAAGTTGAAAATAATCCATGGAAATTAAAAAAATTCACTAGGGTCGGTTAGTTCTTCTTCTACTTTTACTTATAATGTGTTGTTTTGGTAGATATTGTCGATCGTTTTGATTATTCTTAGAAGAATATCTCTTGTATATAGTAAGTGTATAACGTCTTTTAGTTTGACCCAGCCAAATGCCTTTGTAAGATAAACTAAATATATATATGTCGGATTGTTGTATTCTAATGATTTCTCTTGCAATTACCTTATTCTAAATATAGACGTCTGTGCATGATCTTCCCTTCCAAAAATCTCGTTGTATTTCTGCTATTGTTATAATTTCATGCAATTTATTTGTTATCACTTTGGTTGGTAATTTTAGTGTTGTGTTTAATAAATTAATTCCTCTATAATTTTTCGGCTCCGATTTGTCTCCCTTTTTGTAGAAAAATATTAGGATGCTTGATCTCCATTCTTAAGGAATTCTGTTTTATTCCATTATTTTTTGGATTAGTTTTAATAGTTGTTTGGTCAGATCTGGTCCTGCGTACTTTAGGAGTGCGTTCGGTATTCTGTCCTCTCGTTATTATTTTCTGTTTTTGTGTTTTGTTATGTTTGAATATTAGAAATTATTATGATAAAGTATTTGGTGGTTTAATTGAAGTGGTGTTAGAACTAGTTAATAACAATATTGTTGCTTGTTTCTAAAACATACTTCTCTAATTTTGTATAAATTTATTTTAGGCATTTTCTTAATATTTCGTCATTAATAATATTCAATAAATCAAGTTTCAATTTTGCCTTCTTCCCAGATTAAAAATCTGACCCTATAGATGCTCACAGACTGCTGGTAAATGGTATTCTAGAAAAAACCTTCAGTGGTAAGGCAGTCGCCGGCGCTCGGTCCACAGCGACATTCGACGCCTAAATGTTTCACTAGAAACCTAAGACTGTTGAAAACACTGAATCTTTTTTTTGGAATATCAGTTATCTCGGCTCTTTGTGTAGTGTTTTTTTCATTTTCGAGAAAAATAAAATCTTCTATCGCAAGATAAAGTTGAAAATAATCCATGGAAATTAAAAAAATTCACTAGGGTCGGTTAGTTATTCTTCTACTTTTACTTACAATGTGTTGTTTTGGTAGATATTGTCGATCGTTTTGATTATTCTTAGAAGAATATCTCTTGTATATAGTAAGTGTATAACGTCCTTTAGTTTGACCCAGCCAAATGCCTTTGTAAGATAAACTAAATATAGATATGCCGGATTGTTGTATTCTAATGATTTCTCTTGCAATTGCCTTAATCTAAATATAGGCGTCTGTGCATGATCTTCCCTTCCAAAAATCTCGTTGTATTTCTGCTAGTGTTATAATTTCATGCAATTTATTTGTTATCACTTTAGTTGGTAATTTTAGTGTTGTGTTTAATAAATTAATTCCTCTATAATTTTTCGGCTCCGATTTGTCTCCCTTTTTGTAGAGAAATATTAGGATGCTTGATCTCCATTCTTAAGGAATTCTGTTTTATTCCATTAGTTTTTGGATTAGTTTTAATAGTTGTTTGGTCAGATCTGGTCCTGCGTACTTTAGGAGGGCGTTCGGTATTCTGTCCTCTCGTGATTATTTTCTGTTTTTGTGTTTTGTTATGTTTGAATATTAGAAATTATTATGATGAAGTATTTGGTGGTTTAATTGAAGTGGTGTTAGAACTAGTTAATAACAATATTGTTGCTTGTTTCTAAAACATACTTCTCTTATTTTGTATAAATTTATTTTAGGCATTTTCTTAATATTTCGTCATTAATAATCTTCAATAAATCAAGTTTCAATTTGTCCTTCTTCCCAGATTAAAAATCTGACCCTATAGATGCTCACAGACTGCTGGTAAATGGTATTCTAGAAAAAACCTTCAGTGGTAAGGCAGACGCCGGCGCTCGGTCCACAGCGACATTCGACGCCTAAATGTTTCACTAGAAACCTAAGACTGTTGAAAACACTGAATCTTTTTTTTGGAATATCAGTTATCTCGGCTCTTTGTGTAGTGTTTTTTTCATTTTCGAGAAAAATAATATCTTCTATCGCAAGATAAAGTTGAAAATAATCCATGGAAATTAAAAGGAAGGAAAAAATTCACTAGGGTCGGTTAGTTCTTTTTCTACTTTTACTTATATTGTGTTGTTTTGGTAGATATTGTCGATCGTTTTGATTATTCTTAGAGGAGTATCTCTTGTATATAATAAGTGTATAACGTCTTTTAGTTTGACCCAGCCAAATGCCTTTGTAAGATAAACTAAATATAGATATACCGGATTGTTGTATTCTAATGATTTCTCTTGCAATTGCCTTATTCTAAATAAAGGCGTCTGTGCATGATCTTCCCTTTCAAAAATCTCGTTGTATTTCTGCTAGTATTATAATTTCATGCAATTTATTTGTTATCACTTTGGTTGGTAATTTTAGTGTTGTGTTTAATAAATTAATTCCTCTATAATTTTTCGTCTCCGATTTGTCTCCCTTTTTGTAGAGAAATATTAGGATGCTTGATCTCTATTCTTAAGGAATTCTGTTTTATTCCTTTATTTTTTGGATTAGTTTTAATAGTTGTTTGGTCAGATCTGGTCCTGCGTACTTTAGGAGTGCGTTCGGTATTCTGTCCTCTCGTGATTATTTTCTGTTTTTGTGTTTTGTTATGTTTGAATTGTAGAAATTATTATGATGAAGTATTTGGTGGTTTAATTGAAGTGGTGTTAGAACTAGTTAATAACAATATTGTTGCTTGTTTCTAAAACATACTTCTCTTATTTTGTATAAATTTATTTTAGGCATTTTCTTAATATTTCGTCATTAATAATATTCAATAAATCAAGTTTCAATTTGTCCTTCTTCCCAGATTAAAAATCTGACCCTACAGATGCTCACAGACTGCTGGTAAATGGTATTCTAGAAAAAATCTTCAGTGGTAAGGCAGTCGCCGGCGCTCGGTCCACAGCGACATTCGACGCCTAAATGTTTCACTAGAAACCTAAGACTGTTGAAAACACTGAATCTTTTTTTTGGAATATCAGTTATCTCGGCTCTTTGTGTAGTGTTTTTTTCATTTTCGAGATAAATAAAATCTTCTATCGCAAGATAAAGTTGAAAATATTCCATGGAAATTAAAAGGAAGGAAAAAATTCACTAGGGTCGGTTAGTTCTTTTTCTACTTTTACTTATATTGTGTTGTTTTGGTAGATATTGTCGATCGTTTTGATTATTCTTAGAGGAATATCTCTTGTATATAGTAAGTGTATAACGTCTTTTAGTTTGACCCAGCCAAATGCCTTTGTAAGATAAACTAAATATAGATATACCGGATTGTTGTATTCTAATGATTTCTCTTGCAATTGCCTTATTGTAAATATAGGCGTCTGTGCATGATCTTCCCTTCCAAAAATCTCGTTGTATTTCTGCTAGTGTTATAATTTCATGCAATTTATTTGTTATCACTTTGGTTGGTAATTTTAGTGTTGTGTTTAATAAATTAATTCCTCTATAATTTTTCGGCTCCGATTTGTCTCCCTTTTTGTAGAGAAATATTAGGATGCTTGATCTCCATTCTTAAGGAATTCTGTTTTATTCCATTATTTTTTGGATTAGTTTTAATAGTTGTTTGGTCAGATCTGGTCCTGCGTACTTTAGGAGTGCGTTCGGTATTCTGTCCTCTCGTGATTATTTTCTGTTTTTGTGTTTTGTTATGTTTGAATATTAGAAATTATTATGATGAAGTATTTGGTGGTTTAATTGAAGTGGTGTTAGAACTAGTTAATAACAATATTGTTGCTTGTTTCTAAAACATACTTCTCTTATTTTGTATAAATTTATTTTAGGCATTTTCTTAATATTTCGTCATTAATAATATTCAATAAATCAAGTTTCAATTTTGCCTTCTTCCCAGATTAAAAATCTGACCCTATAGATGCTCACAGACTGCTGGTAAATGGTATTCTAGAAAAAACCTTCAGTGGTAAGCCAGTCGCCGGCGCTCGGTCCACAGCGACATTCGACGCCTAAATGTTTCACTAGAAACCTAAGACTGTTGAAAACACTGAATCTTTCTTTTGGAATATCAGTTATCTCGGCTCTTTGTGTAGTGTTTTTTTCATTTTCGAGAAAAATAAAATCTTCTATCGCAAGATAAAGTTGAAAATAATCCATGGAAATTAAAAAAATTCACTAGGGTCGGTTAGTTCTTTTTCTACTTTTACTTATATTGTGTTGTTTTGGTAGATATTGTCGATCGTTTTGATTATTCTTAGAGGAATATCTCTTGTATATAATAAGTGTATAACGTCTTTTAGTTTGACCCAGCCAAATGCCTTTGTAAGATAAACTAAATATAGATATACCGGATTGTTGTATTCTAATGATTTCTCTTGCAATTGCCTTATTCTAAATAAAGGCGTCTGTGCATGATCTTCCCTTTCAAAAATCTCGTTGTATTTCTGCTAGTATTATAATTTCATGCAATTTATTTGTTATCACTTTGGTTGGTAATTTTAGTGTTGTGTTTAATAAATTAATTCCTCTATAATTTTTCGTCTCCGATTTGTCTCACTTTTTGTAGAGAAATATTAGGATGCTTGATCTCTATTCTTAAGGAATTCTGTTTTATTCCTTTATTTTTTGGATTAGTTTTAATAGTTGTTTGGTCAGATCTGGTCCTGCGTACTTTAGGAGTGCGTTCGGTATTCTGTCCTCTCGTGATTATTTTCTGTTTTTGTGTTTTGTTATGTTTGAATTGTAGAAATTATTATGATGAAGTATTTGGTGGTTTAATTGAAGTGGTGTTAGAACTAGTTAATAACAATATTGTTGCTTGTTTCTAAAACATACTTCTCTTATTTTGTATAAATTTATTTTAGGCATTTTCTTAATATTTCGTCATTAATAATATTCAATAAATCAAGTTTCAATTTGTCCTTCTTCCCAGATTAAAAATCTGACCCTACAGATGCTCACAGACTGCTGGTAAATGGTATTCTAGAAAAAATCTTCAGTGGTAAGGCAGTCGCCGGCGCTCGGTCCACAGCGACATTCGACGCCTAAATGTTTCACTAGAAACCTAAGACTGTTGAAAACACTGAATCTTTTTTTTGGAATATCAGTTATCTCGGCTCTTTGTGTAGTGTTTTTTTCATTTTCGAGATAAATAAAATCTTCTATCGCAAGATAAAGTTGAAAATATTCCATGGAAATTAAAAGGAAGGAAAAAATTCACTAGGGTCGGTTAGTTCTTTTTCTACTTTTACTTATATTGTGTTGTTTTGGTAGATATTGTCGATCGTTTTGATTATTCTTAGAGGAATATCTCTTGTATATAGTAAGTGTATAACGTCTTTTAGTTTGACCCAGCCAAATGCCTTTGTAAGATAAACTAAATATAGATATACCGGATTGTTGTATTCTAATGATTTCTCTTGCAATTGCCTTATTGTAAATATAGGCGTCTGTGCATGATCTTCCCTTCCAAAAATCTCGTTGTATTTCTGCTAGTGTTATAATTTCATGCAATTTATTTGTTATCACTTTGGTTGGTAATTTTAGTGTTGTGTTTAATAAATTAATTCCTCTATAATTTTTCGGCTCCGATTTGTCTCCCTTTTTGTAGAGAAATATTAGGATGCTTGATCTCCATTCTTAAGGAATTCTGTTTTATTCCATTATTTTTTGGATTAGTTTTAATAGTTGTTTGGTCAGATCTGGTCCTGCGTACTTTAGGAGTGCGTTCGGTATTCTGTCCTCTCGTGATTATTTTCTGTTTTTGTGTTTTGTTATGTTTGAATATTAGAAATTATTATGATGAAGTATTTGGTGGTTTAATTGAAGTGGTGTTAGAACTAGTTAATAACAATATTGTTGCTTGTTTCTAAAACATACTTCTCTTATTTTGTATAAATTTATTTTAGGCATTTTCTTAATATTTCGTCATTAATAATATTCAATAAATCAAGTTTCAATTTGTCCTTCTTCCCAGATTAAAAATCTGACCCTACAGATGCTCACAGACTGCTGGTAAATGGTATTCTAGAAAAAATCTTCAGTGGTAAGGCAGTCGCCGGCGCTCGGTCCACAGCGACATTCGACGCCTAAATGTTTCACTAGAAACCTAAGACTGTTGAAAACACTGAATCTTTTTTTTGGAATATCAGTTATCTCGGCTCTTTGTGTAGTGTTTTTTTCATTTTCGAGATAAATAAAATCTTCTATCGCAAGATAAAGTTGAAAATATTCCATGGAAATTAAAAGGAAGGAAAAAATTCACTAGGGTCGGTTAGTTCTTTTTCTACTTTTACTTATATTGTGTTGTTTTGGTAGATATTGTCGATCGTTTTGATTATTCTTAGAGGAATATCTCTTGTATATAGTAAGTGTATAACGTCTTTTAGTTTGACCCAGCCAAATGCCTTTGTAAGATAAACTAAATATAGATATACCGGATTGTTGTATTCTAATGATTTCTCTTGCAATTGCCTTATTGTAAATATAGGCGTCTGTGCATGATCTTCCCTTCCAAAAATCTCGTTGTATTTCTGCTAGTGTTATAATTTCATGCAATTTATTTGTTATCACTTTGGTTGGTAATTTTAGTGTTGTGTTTAATAAATTAATTCCTCTATAATTTTTCGGCTCCGATTTGTCTCCCTTTTTGTAGAGAAATATTAGGATGCTTGATCTCCATTCTTAAGGAATTCTGTTTTATTCCATTATTTTTTGGATTAGTTTTAATAGTTGTTTGGTCAGATCTGGTCCTGCGTACTTTAGGAGTGCGTTCGGTATTCTGTCCTCTCGTGATTATTTTCTGTTTTTGTGTTTTGTTATGTTTGAATATTAGAAATTATTATGATGAAGTATTTGGTGGTTTAATTGAAGTGGTGTTAGAACTAGTTAATAACAATATTGTTGCTTGTTTCTAAAACATACTTCTCTTATTTTGTATAAATTTATTTTAGGCATTTTCTTAATATTTCGTCATTAATAATATTCAATAAATCAAGTTTCAATTTGTCCTTCTTCCCAGATTAAAAATCTGACCCTATAGATGCTCACAGACTGCTGGTAAATGGTATTCTAGAAAAAACCTTCAGTGGTAAGGCAGTCGCCGGCGCTCGGTCCACAGCGACATTCGACGCCTAAATGTTTCACTAGAAACCTAAGACTGTTGAAAACACTAAATCTTTTTTTTGGAATATCAGTTATCTCGGCTCTTTGTGTAGTGTTTTTTTCATTTTCGAGAAAAATAAAATCTTCTAACGCAAGATAAAGTTGAAAATAATCCATGGAAATTAAAAGGAAGGAAAAAATTCACTAGGGTCGGTTAGTTCTTTTTCTACTTTTACTTATATTGTGTTGTTTTGGTAGATATTGTCGATCGTTTTGATTATTCTTAGAGGAATATCTCTTGTATATAGTAAGTGTATAACGTCTTTTAGTTTGACCCAGCCAAATGCCTTTGTAAGATAAACTAAATATAGATATACCGGATTGTTGTATTCTAATGATTTCTCTTGCAATTGCCTTATTCTAAATATAGGCGTCTGTGCATGATCTCCCCTTCCAAAAATCTCGTTGTATTTCTGCTAGTGTTATAATTTCATGCAATTTATTTGTTATCACTTTGGTTGGTAATTTTAGTGTTGTGTTTATTAAATTAATTCCTCTATAATTTTTCGGCTCCGATTTGTCTCCCTTTTTGTAGAGAAATATTAGGATGCTTGATCTCCATTCTTAAGGAATTCTGTTTTTTTTTTATTATTTTTTGGATTAGTTTCAATAGTTGTTTGGTCAGATCTGGTCCTGCATACTTTAGGAGTGCGTTCGGTATTCTGTCCTCTCGTGATTATTTTCTGTATTTGTGTTTTGTTATGTTTGAATATTAGAAATTATTATGATGAAGTATTTGGTGGTTTAATTGAAGTGGTGTTAGAACTAGTTAATAACAATATTGTTGCTTGTTTCTAAAACATACTTCTCTTATTTTGTATAAATTTATTTTAGGCATTTTCTTACTATTACGTCATTAATAATATTCAATAAATCAAGTTTCAATTTGTCTTTCCTCCTAGAATTAAAATCTGACCCTATAGATGCTCACAGACTGCTGGTAAATGGTATTCTAGAAAAAACCTTCAGTGGTAAGGCAGTCGCCGGCGCTCGGTCCACAGCGACATTCGACGCCTAAAAGTTTCAGTAGAAACCTATGACTGTTGAAAACACTGAATCTTTTTTTTGGAATATCAGTTATCTCGGCTCTTTGTGTAGTGTTTTTTTCATTTTCGAGAAAAATAAAATCTTCTATCGCAAAATAAAGTTGAAAATAATCCATGGAAATTAAAAGGAAGGAAAAAATTCACTAGGGTCGGTTAGTTCTTTTTCTACTTTTACTTATATTGTGTTGTTTTGGTAGATATTGTCGATCGTTTTGATTATTCTTAGAGGAATATCTCTTGTATATAGTAAGTGTATAACGTCTTTTAGTTTGACCCAGCCAAATGCCTTTGTAAGATAAACTAAATATAGATATACCGGATTGTTGTATTCTAATGATTTCTCTTTCAATTGCCTTATTCTAAATATAGGCGTCTATGCATGATCTTCCCTTCCAAAAATCTCGTTGTATTTCTGCTAGTGTTAAAATTTCATGCAATTTATTTGTTATCACTTTGGTTGGTAATTTTAGTGTTGTGTTTATTAAATTAATTCCTCTATAATTTTTCGGCTCCGATTTGTCTCCCTTTTTGTAGAGAAATATTAGGATGCTTGATCTCCATTCTTGAGGAAATCTGTTTTTTTTTATTATTTTTTGGATTAGTTTTAATAGTTGTTTGGTCAGATCTGGTCCTGCATACTTTAGGAGTGCGTTCGGTATTCTGTCCTCTCGTGATTATTTTCTGTATTTGTGTTTTGTTATGTTTGAATATTAGAAATTATTATGATGAAGTATTTGGTGGTTTAATTGAAGTGGTGTTAGAACTAGTTAATAACAATATTGTTGCTTGTTTCTAAAACATACTTTTCTTATTTTGTATAAATTTATTTTAGGCATTTTCTTAATATTTCGTCATTAATAATATTCAATAAATCAAGTTTCAATTTGTCCTTCTTCCCAGATTAAAAATCTGACCCTATAGATGCTCACAGACTGCTGGTAAATGGTATTCTAGAAAAAACCTTCAGTGGTAAGGCAGTCGCCGGCGCTCGGTCCACAGCGACATTCGACGCCTAAATGTTTCACTAGAAACCTAAGACTGTTGAAAACACTGAATCTTTTTTTTGGAATATCAGTTATCTCGGCTCTTTGTGTAGTGTTTTTTTCATTTTCGAGAAAAATAAAATCTTCTATCGCAAGATAAAGTTGAAAATAATCCATGGAAATTAAAAAAATTCACTAGGGTCGGTTAGTTCTTCTTCTACTTTTACTTATAATGTGTTGTTTTGGTAGATATTGTCGATCGTTTTGATTATTCTTAGAAGAATATCTCTTGTATATAGTAAGTGTATAACGTCTTTTAGTTTGACCCAGCCAAATGCCTTTGTAAGATAAACTAAATATAGATATGCCGGATTGTTGTATTCTAATGATTTCTCTTGCAATTGCCTTATTCTAAATATAGGCGTCTGTGCATGACCTTCCTTTCCAAAAATCTCGTTGTATTTCTGCTAGTGTTATAATTTCATGCAATTTATTTGTTATCACTTTGGTTGGTAATTTTAGTGTTGTGTTTAATAAATTAATTCCTCTATAATTTTTCGGCTCCGATTTGTATCCCTTTTTGTAGAGAAATATTAGGATGCTTGATCTCCATTCTTAAGGAATTTTGTTTTATTCCATTAGTTTTTGGATTAGTTTTAATAGTTGTTTGGTCAGATCTGGTCCTGCGTACTTTAGGAGGGCGTTCGGTATTCTGTCCTCTCGTGATTATTTTCTGTTTTTGTGTTTTGTTATGTTTGAATATTAGAAATTATTATGATGAAGTATTTGGTGGTTTAATTGAAGTGGTGTTAGAACTAGTTAATAACAATATTGTTGCTTGTTTCTAAAACATACTTCTCTTATTTTGTATAAATTTATTTTAGGCATTTTCTTAATATTACGTCATTAATAATATTCAATAAATCAAGTTTCAATTTGTCCTTCCTCCTAGAATTAAAATCTGACCCTATAGATGCTCACAGACTGCTGGTAAATGGTATTCTAGAAAAAACCTTCAGTGGTAAGGCAGTCGCCGGCGCTCGGTCCACAGCGACATTCGACGCCTAAAAGTTTCAGTAGAAACCTAAGACTGTTGAAAACACTGAATCTTTTTTTTGGAATATCAGTTATCTCGGCTCTTTGTGTAGTGTTTTTTTCATTTTCGAGAAAAATAAAATCTTCTATCGCAAGATAAAGTTGAAAATAATCCATGGAAATTAAAAGGAAGGAAAAAATTCACTAGGGTCGGTTAGTTCTTCTTCTACTTTTACTTATATTGTGTTGTTTTGGTAGATATTGTCGATCGTTTTGATTATTCTTAGAGGAATATCTCTTGTATATAGTAAGTGTATAACGTCTTTTAGTTTGACCCAGCCAAATGCCTTTGTAAGATAAACTAAATATAGATATGTCGGATTGTTGTATTCTAATGATTTCTCTTGCAATTACCTTATTCTAAATATAGACGTCTGTGCATGATCTTCCCTTCCAAAAATCTCGTTGTATTTCTGCTAGTGTTATAATTTCATGCAATTTATTTGTTATCACTTTGGTTGGTAATTTTAGTGTTGTGTTTAATAAATTAATTCCTCTATAATTATTCGGCTCCGATTTGTCTCCCTTTTTGTAGAGAAATATTAGGATGCTTGATCTCCATTCTTAAGGAATTCTGTTTTATTCCATTATTTTTTGGATTGATTTTAATATTTGTTTGGTCAGATCTGGTCCTGCGTACTTTAGGAGTGCGTTCGGTATTCTGTCCTCTCGTGATTATTTTCTGTTTTTGTGTTTTCTTATGTTTGATTATTAGAAATTATTATGATGAAGTATTTGGTGGTTTAATTGAAGTGGTGTTAGAACTAGTTAATAACAATATTGTTGCTTGTTTCTAAAACATACTTCTCTTATTTTGTATAAATTTATTTTAGGCATTTTCTTAATATTTCGTCATTAATAATATTCAATAAATCAAGTTTCAATTTGTCCTTCTTCCCAGATTAAAAATCTGACCCTACAGATGCTCACAGACTGCTGGTAAATGGTATTCTAGAAAAAACCTTCAGTGGTAAGGCAGTCGCCGGCGCTCGGTCCACAGCGACATTCGACGCCTAAATGTTTCACTAGAAACCTAAGACTGTTGAAAACACTGAATCTTTTTTTTGGAATATCAGTTATCTCGGCTCTTTGTGTAGTGTTTTTTTCATTTTCGAGAAAAATAAAATCTTCTATCGCAAGATAAAGTTGAAAATAATCCATGGAAATTAAAAAAATTCACTAGGGTCGGTTAGTTCTTCTTCTACTTTTACTTATAATGTGTTGTTTTGGTAGATATTGTCGATCGTTTTGATTATTCTTAGAAGAATATCTCTTGTATATAGTAAGTGTATAACGTCTTTTAGTTTGACCCAGCCAAATGCCTTTGTAAGATAAACTAAATATAGATATGCCGGATTGTTGTATTCTAATGATTTCTCTTGCAATTGCCTTATTCTAAATATAGGCGTCTGTGCATGACCTTCCCTTCCAAAAATCTCGTTGTATTTCTGCTAGTGTTATAATTTCATGCAATTTATTTGTTATCACTTTGGTTGGTAATTTTAGTGTTGTGTTTAATAAATTAATTCCTCTATAATTTTTCGGCTCCGATTTGTATCCCTTTTTGTAGAGAAATATTAGGATGCTTGATCTCCATTCTTAAGGAATTCTGTTTTATTCCATTAGTTTTTGGATTAGTTTTAATAGTTGTTTGGTCAGATCTGGTCCTGCGTACTTTAGGAGGGCGTTCGGTATTCTGTCCTCTCGTGATTATTTTCTGTATTTGTGTTTTGTTATGTTTGAATATTAGAAATTATTATGATGAAGTATTTGGTGGTTTAATTGAAGTGGTGTTAGAACTAGTTAATAACAATATTGTTGCTTGTTTCTAAAACATACTTCTCTTATTTTGTATAAATTTATTTTAGGCATTTTCTTAATATTTCGTCATTAATAATATTCAATAAATCAAGTTTCAATTTGTCCTTCTTCCCAGATTAAAAATCTGACCCTACAGATGCTCACAGACTGCTGGTAAATGGTATTCTAGAAAAAACCTTCAGTGGTAAGGCAGTCGCCGGCGCTCGGTCCACAGCGACATTCGACGCCTAAATGTTTCACTAGAAACCTAAGACTGTTGAAAACACTGAATCTTTTTTTTGGAATATCAGTTATCTCGGCACTTTGTGTAGTGTTTTTTTCATTTTCGAGAAAAATAAAATCTTCTATCGCAAGATAAAGTTGAAAATAATCCATGGAAATTAAAAGGAAGGAAAAAATTCACTAGGGTCGGTTAGTTCTTCTTCTACTTTTACTTATATTGTGTTGTTTTGGTAGATATTGTCGATCGTTTTGATTATTCTTAGAGGAATATCTCTTGTATATAGTAAGTGTATAACGTCTTTTAGTTTGACCCAGCCAAATGCCTTTGTAAGATAAACTAAATATAGATATGTCGGATTGTTGTATTCTAATGATTTCTCTTGCAATTACCTTATTCTAAATATAGACGTCTGTGCATGATCTTCCCTTCCAAAAATCTCGTTGTATTTCTGCTAGTGTTATAATTTCATGCAATTTATTTGTTATCACTTTGGTTGGTAATTTTAGTGTTGTGTTTAATAAATTAATTCCTCTATAATTATTCGGCTCCGATTTGTCTCCCTTTTTGTAGAGAAATATTAGGATGCTTGATCTCCATTCTTGAGGAAATCTGTTTTTTTTTATTATTTTTTGGATTAGTTTTAATAGTTGTTTGGTCAGATCTGGTCCTGCATACTTTAGGAGTGCGTTCGGTATTCTGTCCTCTCGTGATTATTTTCTGTATTTGTGTTTTCTTATGTTTGAATATTAGAAATTATTATGATGAAGTATTTGGTGGTTTAATTGAAGTGGTGTTAGAACTAGTTAATAACAATATTGTTGCTTGTTTCTAAAACATACTTCTCTTATTTTGTATAAATTTATTTTAGGCATTTTCTTAATATTTCGTCATTAATAATATTCAATAAATCAAGTTTCAATTTGTCCTTCTTCCCAGATTAAAAATCTGACCCTACAGATGCTCACAGACTGCTGGTAAATGGTATTCTAGAAAAAACCTTCAGTGGTAAGGCAGTCGCCGGCGCTCGGTCCACAGCGACATTCGACGCCTAAATGTTTCACTAGAAACCTAAGACTGTTGAAAACACTGAATCTTTTTTTTGGAATATCAGTTATCTCGGCACTTTGTGTAGTGTTTTTTTCATTTTCGAGAAAAATAAAATCTTCTATCGCAAGATAAAGTTGAAAATAATCCATGGAAATTAAAAGGAAGGAAAAAATTCACTAGGGTCGGTTAGTTCTTCTTCTACTTTTACTTATATTGTGTTGTTTTGGTAGATATTGTCGATCGTTTTGATTATTCTTAGAGGAATATCTCTTGTATATAGTAAGTGTATAACGTCTTTTAGTTTGACCCAGCCAAATGCCTTTGTAAGATAAACTAAATATAGATATGTCGGATTGTTGTATTCTAATGATTTCTCTTGCAATTACCTTATTCTAAATATAGACGTCTGTGCATGATCTTCCCTTCCAAAAATCTCGTTGTATTTCTGCTAGTGTTATAATTTCATGCAATTTATTTGTTATCACTTTGGTTGGTAATTTTAGTGTTGTGTTTAATAAATTAATTCCTCTATAATTATTCGGCTCCGATTTGTCTCCCTTTTTGTAGAGAAATATTAGGATGCTTGATCTCCATTCTTGAGGAAATCTGTTTTTTTTTATTATTTTTTGGATTAGTTTTAATAGTTGTTTGGTCAGATCTGGTCCTGCATACTTTAGGAGTGCGTTCGGTATTCTGTCCTCTCGTGATTATTTTCTGTATTTGTGTTTTGTTATGTTTGAATATTAGAAATTATTATGATGAAGTATTTGGTGGTTTAATTGAAGTGGTGTTAGAACTAGTTAATAACAATATTGTTGCTTGTTTCTAAAACATACTTCTCTTATTTTGTATAAATTTATTTTAGGCATTTTCTTAATATTTCGTCATTAATAATATTCAATAAATCAAGTTTCAATTTGTCCTTCTTCCCAGATTAAAAATCTGACCCTACAGATGCTCACAGACTGCTGGTAAATGGTATTCTAGAAAAAACCTTCAGTGGTAAGGCAGTCGCCGGCGCTCGGTCCACAGCGACATTCGACGCCTAAATGTTTCACTAGAAACCTAAGACTGTTGAAAACACTGAATCTTTTTTTTGGAATATCAGTTATCTCGGCTCTTTGTGTAGTGTTTTTTTCATTTTCGAGAAAAATAAAATCTTCTATCGCAAGATAAAGTTGAAAATAATCCATGGAAATTAAAAAAATTCACTAGGGTCGGTTAGTTCTTCTTCTACTTTTACTTATAATGTGTTGTTTTGGTAGATATTGTCGATCGTTTTGATTATTCTTAGAAGAATATCTCTTGTATATAGTAAGTGTATAACGTCTTTTAGTTTGACCCAGCCAAATGCCTTTGTAAGATAAACTAAATATAGATATGCCGGATTGTTGTATTCTAATGATTTCTCTTGCAATTGCCTTATTCTAAATATAGGCGTCTGTGCATGACCTTCCCTTCCAAAAATCTCGTTGTATTTCTGCTAGTGTTATAATTTCATGCAATTTATTTGTTATCACTTTGGTTGGTAATTTTAGTGTTGTGTTTAATAAATTAATTCCTCTATAATTTTTCGGCTCCGATTTGTATCCCTTTTTGTAGAGAAATATTAGGATGCTTGATCTCCATTCTTAAGGAATTCTGTTTTATTCCATTAGTTTTTGGATTAGTTTTAATAGTTGTTTGGTCAGATCTGGTCCTGCGTACTTTAGGAGGGCGTTCGGTATTCTGTCCTCTCGTGATTATTTTCTGTATTTGTGTTTTGTTATGTTTGAATATTAGAAATTATTATGATGAAGTATTTGGTGGTTTAATTGAAGTGGTGTTAGAACTAGTTAATAACAATATTGTTGCTTGTTTCTAAAACATACTTCTCTTATTTTGTATAAATTTATTTTAGGCATTTTCTTAATATTACGTCATTAATAATATTCAATAAATCAAGTTTCAATTTGTCCTTCCTCCTAGAATTAAAATCTGACCCTATAGATGCTCACAGACTGCTGGTAAATGGTATTCTAGAAAAAACCTTCAGTGGTAAGGCAGTCGCCGGCGCTCGGTCCACAGCGACATTCGACGCCTAAAAGTTTCAGTAGAAACCTAAGACTGTTGAAAACACTGAATCTTTTTTTTGGAATATCAGTTATCTCGGCTCTTTGTGTAGTGTTTTTTTCATTTTCGAGAAAAATAAAATCTTCTATCGCAAGATAAAGTTGAAAATAATCCATGGAAATTAAAAGGAAGGAAAAAATTCACTAGGGTCGGTTAGTTCTTCTTCTACTTTTACTTATATTGTGTTGTTTTGGTAGATATTGTCGATCGTTTTGATTATTCTTAGAGGAATATCTCTTGTATATAGTAAGTGTATAACGTCTTTTAGTTTGACCCAGCCAAATGCCTTTGTAAGATAAACTAAATATAGATATGTCGGATTGTTGTATTCTAATGATTTCTCTTGCAATTACCTTATTCTAAATATAGACGTCTGTGCATGATCTTCCCTTCCAAAAATCTCGTTGTATTTCTGCTAGTGTTATAATTTCATGCAATTTATTTGTTATCACTTTGGTTGGTAATTTTAGTGTTGTGTTTAATAAATTAATTCCTCTATAATTATTCGGCTCCGATTTGTCTCCCTTTTTGTAGAGAAATATTAGGATGCTTGATCTCCATTCTTAAGGAATTCTGTTTTATTCCATTATTTTTTGGATTAGTTTTAATATTTGTTTGGTCAGATCTGGTCCTGCGTACTTTAGGAGTGCGTTCGGTATTCTGTCCTCTCGTGATTATTTTCTGTTTTTGTGTTTTCTTATGTTTGAATATTAGAAATTATTATGATGAAGTATTTGGTGGTTTAATTGAAGTGGTGTTAGAACTAGTTAATAACAATATTGTTGCTTGTTTCTAAAACATACTTCTCTTATTTTGTATAAATTTATTTTAGGCATTTTCTTAATATTTCGTCATTAATAATATTCAATAAATCAAGTTTCAATTTGTCCTTCTTCCCAGATTAAAAATCTGACCCTACAGATGCTCACAGACTGCTGGTAAATGGTATTCTAGAAAAAACCTTCAGTGGTAAGGCAGTCGCCGGCGCTCGGTCCACAGCGACATTCGACGCCTAAATGTTTCACTAGAAACCTAAGACTGTTGAAAACACTGAATCTTTTTTTTGGAATATCAGTTATCTCGGCTCTTTGTGTAGTGTTTTTTTCATTTTCGAGAAAAATAAAATCTTCTATCGCAAGATAAAGTTGAAAATAATCCATGGAAATTAAAAAAATTCACTAGGGTCGGTTAGTTCTTCATCTACTTTTACTTATAATGTGTTGTTTTGGTAGATATTGTCGATTGTTTTGATTATTCTTAGAAGAATATCTCTTGTATATAGTAAGTGTATACCTTCTTTTAGTTTGACCCAGCCAAATGCCTTTGTAAGATAAACTAAATATAGATATGCCGGATTGTTGTATTCTAATGATTTCTCTTTGAATTGCCTTATTCTAAATATAGGCGTCTGTGCATGATCTCCCCTTCCAAAAATCTCGTTGTATTTCTGCTAGTGTTATAATTTCATGCAATTTATTTGTTATCACTTTGGTTGTTAATTTTAGTGTTGTGTTTATTAAATTAATTTCTCTGTAATTTTCCGGGTCCGATTTGTCTCCCTTTTTGAAGAGAAATATTAGGATGCTTGATCTCCATTCTTAAGGAATTCTGTTTTTTTTTATTATTTTTTGGATTAGTTTTAATAGTTGTTTGGTCAGATCTGGTCCTGTGTACTTTAGGAGTGCGTTCGGTATTCTGTCCTCTCGTTATTACTTTCTGTTTTTGTGTATTGTTATGTTTGAATATTAGAAATTATTATGATGAAGTATTTGGTGGTTTAATAGAAGTGGTGTTAGAACTAGTTAATAACAATATTGTTGCTTGTTTCTAAAACATACTTCTCTTATTTTGTATAAATTTATTTTAGGCATTTTCTTAATATTTCGTCATTAATAATATTCAATAAATCAAGTTTCAATTTGTCCTTCTTCCCAGATTAAAAATCTGACCCTATAGATGCTCACAGACTGCTGGTAAATGGTATTCTAGAAAAAACCTTCAGTGGTAACGCAGTTGCCGGCGCTCGGTCCACAGCAACATTCGACGCCTAAATGTTTCAGTAGAAACCTAAGACTGTTGAAACCACTGAATCTTTTTTTTGGAATATCAGTTATCTCGGCACTTTGTGTAGTGTTTTTTTCATTTTCGAGAAAAATAAAATCTTCTATCGCAAGATAAAGTTGAAAATAATCCATGGAAATTAAAAGGAAGGAAAAAATTCACTAGGGTCGGTTATTTCTTCTTCTACTTTTACTTATAATGTGTTGTTTTGGTAGATATTGTCGATCGTTTTGATTATTCTTAGAGGAATATCTCTTGTATATAGTAAGTGTATAACGTCTTTTAGTTTGACCCAGCCAAATGCCTTTGTAAGATAAACTAAATATAGATATGTCGGATTGTTGTATTCTAATGATTTCTCTTGCAATTACCTTATTCTAAATATAGACGTCTGTGCATGATCTTCCCTTCCAAAAATCTCGTTGTATTTCTGCTAGTGTTATAATTTCATGCAATTTATTTGTTATCACTTTGGTTGGTAATTTTAGTGTTGTGTTTAATAAATTAATTCCTCTATAATTTTTCGGCTCCGATTTGTCTCCCTTTTTGTAGAGAAATATAAGGATGCTTGATCTCCATTCTTAAGGAATTCTGTTTTATTCCATAATTTTTTGGATTAGTTTTAATAGTTGTTTGGTCAGATCTGCTCCTGCTGTCTTTAGGAGTGCGTTCGGTATTCTGTCCTCTCGTGATTATTTTCTCTTTTTGTGTTTTGTTATGTTTGAATATTAGAAATTATTATGATGAAGTATTTTTTGGTTTAATTGAAGTGGTGTTAGAACTAGTTAATAACAATATTGTTGCTTGTTTCTGAAACATACTTTTCTTATTTTGTATAAATTTATTTTAGGCATTTTCTTAATATTTCGTCATTAATAATATTCAATAAATCAAGTTCCAATTTGTCCTTCTTCCCAGATTAAAAATCTGACCCTATAGATGCTCACAGACTGCTGGTAAATGGTATTCTAGAAAAAACCTTCAGTGGTAAGGCAGTCGCCGGCGCTCGGTCCACAGCGACATTCGACGCCTAAATGTTTCACTAGAAACCTAAGACTGTTGAAAACACTGAATCTTTTTTTTGGAATATCAGTTATCTCGGCTCTTTGTGTATGGTTTTTTTCATTTTAGAGAAAAATAAAATCTTCTATCGCAAGATAAAGTTGAAAATAATCCATGGAAATTAAAAGGAAGGAAAAAATTCACTAGGGTCGGTTAGTTCCTCTTCTACTTTTACTTATATTGTGTTGTTTTGGTAGATATTGTCGATCGTTTTGATTATTCTTAGAGGAATATCTCTTGTATATAGTAAGTGTATAACGTCTTTTAGTTTGACCCAGCCAAATGCCTTTGTAAGATAAACTAAATATAGATATGCCGGATTGTTGAATTCTAATGATTTCTCTTGCAATTGCCTTATTCTAAATATAGGCGTCTGTGCATGATCCTCCCGACCTAAAACCTCGTTGTACTTCTGCTAGTGTTATAATTTCATGCAATTTATTTGTTATTACTTTGGTTGGTAATTTTAGTGTTGTGTTTAATAAATTAATTCCTCTGTAATTTTCCGGGTCCGATTTGTCTCCCTTTTTGAAGAGAAATATTAGGATGCTTGATCTCAATTCTTAAGGAATTCTGTTTTATTCCATTATTTTTTGGATTAGTTTTAATAGTTGTTTGGTCAGATCTGGTCCTGCGTACTTTAGGAGTGCGTTCGGTATTCTGTCCTCTTCTGATTATTTTCTGTTTTTGTGTTTTGTTATGTTTGAATATTAGAAATTATTATGATGAAGTATTTGGTGGTTTAATTGAAGTGGTGTTAGAACTAGTTAATAACAATATTGTTGCTTGCTTCTAAAACAATCTTCTCTTATTTTGTATAAATTTATTTTAGGCATTTTCTTAATATTTCGTCATTAATAATATTCAATAAATCAAGTTTCAATTTGTCCTTCTTCCCAGATTAAAAATCTGACCCTATAGATGCTCACAGACTGCTGGTAAATGGTATTCTAGAAAAAACCTTCAGTGGTAAGGCAGTCGCCGGCGCTCGGTCCACAGCGACATTCGACGCCTAAATGTTTCAGTAGAAACCTAAGACTGCTGAAAACACTGAATCTTTTTTTTGGAATATCACTTATCTCGGCTCTTTGTGTAGTGTTTTTTTCATTTTTGAGAAAAATAAAATCTTCTATCTCAAGATAAAGTTACAAATAATACATGAAAATTAAAAGGTTTTGAGTTTTGTTCTTCTTCTCTTTTTCTTCTTCTTTTTATATGGACATGACTCTGTGTTTTTCAATGTGCCTCCAGTAAGTTGTCATTCCATCGTTTTAGTGGTCTTCCTACTGATCGTTTTCCTATTGGGGACCGTCTGTTGCCGTCTTTACTACTCTGTTTGTTGTCATTCGGCTTATATGATCGTTTCATTCTACTCTTCTATTTCTTATCCTATTTTTGATGTTCTCCACCTTGCTTCTACGTCGTATATCTGTACTTCTAGCTCTGTCCCATAGTGTCTTAAGTGTAAGTACACTTTTTCTAAGTGTTTTTACCTCTGCTGTTTCTAACATCCTTTCTGTTCTCTTTGTGTCAGGTCGTTTCTGCCGCGTATGTCATTATTGGTCAGATGACTGTTTTGTAAATTCCGATATTTTTATTTCTCCATATGGTTTTAGTTAGGCAGCCTGCGGCTCTGTTTGCTTTATTCACTTGATCTTCCACTTCGGTTTCGATCTTTCCGTAGCTAGATAATGTTGTGCCTAGATATTTAAACTCCATCACTTGTTCTATTATTTGCCCTCACAGCTCCAATTTACATCTTAGCCAATTTGCTGTTGTCACCATGCATTTTGACTGTTTTGGGGAAAGTAATATGTTAAATTTTTTGGCAGATATATTAAATTGGTGCAGCATACGTTGTAAATCAACTTAATTTTGAGAGAGTAGTATTGCGACATCTGCATAGCAGATTATTTTAAGGTGCTTTTCACCCATTTGTTATCCTTCTTTAGTTCCTACTTTTTTTATTATTTCATCCATAAATCAGGTTGAACAATAGAGAACGAATATCCCTGTCTTACCCCATTGCCAGCTTCATTAGGGTCGGTTAGTTATTCTACTACTTTTACTGGTATTGTGTTGTTTTGGTAGATATTTTTGATCGTTTTGATTATTCCTCGAGGTATATATCTTGCGGAAATTAAGTGTTTACGTTGTTTATTGTGACCCGGTCAAATGCTTTTGCAATGTCCATGAAACATAAATATGGCGGTTTGTTATATTCTAATGATTTCTCTTGCACTTGCCTAATTATAAATATAGCGTCGGTGCATGATCTTGCCGACCTAAAACCTTGTTGTTTTTCTTCTAGTGTAATAATTTCATTCAATTTATTTGTTATCACTTTGGTTGTTAATTTTAGTGATGTGTTTAATAAATTAATTCCTCTGTTATTTTCCGTGTGCGATTTGTCTCCATTTTTAAAGAGAGATATTAGGATGCTTGATCTTCATTCTTAAGGAATTCTGTTGTGGTCTATTATTTTTTTTATTGGTTTTAATAGTTGTTTGGTCAGATCTGGTCCTCCGTACTTTAGGAGTTCGTTCGGTATTCTGTCCTCTCCTGGTGATTTTCTATTTTTGTGTTTTGTTATGTTTGAATATTAGAAATTATTATGATGAAGTATTTGGTGGTTTAATTGAAGTGGTGTTAGAACTAGTTCATAACAATATTGTTGCTTGTTTCTAAAATATACTTCTCCTATTTTGTATAAATTTATTTTAAGCATTTTCTTAATATTTCGTCATTAATAATATTAAATAAATCAAGTTTCAATTTGTCCTTCTTCCTAGAATTAAAATCTGACCCTATAGATGCTCACAGACAGCTGGTAAATGGTATTCTAGAAAAAACCTTCAGTGGTAAGGCAGTCGCCGGCGCTCGGTCCACAGCGACATTCGACGCCTAAATGTTTCAGTAGAAACCTAAGACTGCTGAAAATACTGAATCTTTCTTTTGGAATATCAATTATCTCGGCTCTTTGTGTAGTGTCTTAAAAATGAATTTCCGAAAAAAATAAAGTTTTCTAAAATTTTTACCAATTTATTCTTCTAAATATGTGAATTTCTTTTCTTCTTTGTTAATTGTCAGTTCTGCCTTTAACTTATATCTTTGATATGTCTTTTGTGCTGTCATTCGTTGTGTTTTAGTCACGTTGTTACGTTTAATATAATATATTAGAAGTTAATTGAGCAGGACGTTAGCTATTTCAACTCTTTTTTTCTTCGTTTTTTATAGAAGTGTTTAATTTCCCTTAGACCTTTTATATCGTAGATCACTCTTAGTAATGTTAATACGTTGGCGATTTGAGGAAGTACTGCGGAGTTTGTCTGTTTTAGTATATAAATGATATCTTTCAAGTGATACCAATTAAATAGTTTTATTCAATAAATTAAACATATAGACAGGTTTATAAAACTCTCTTAATTTTTCAGTTAATTTTTTAAAGGCATTATTTTATTTTTTGTTGAAAATTTTAATTTTAGCAAACTAGATTTGTATCTCGGTAAGTCTAGGTTTTTTAACTCCGCCTACAGGATCATTGACATACTACCTCAATGATCTTGTTGCCGGTCCTAAGCCCGGAAAAAGGAGGAAGGTTTTTGGGTCAGATTAGCACTTTAGCCAAGTTAAAAAAACCTTGTCTTTTTTGAAAAAATATATTTTTTTTGGTTTTCGGTACTGACTATTTATATATATTTATATTTATTTTATTTTATTTTATTTTATTTTATTTTATTTTATTTTATTTTATTTTATTTTATTATTATTATTTTATTTTATTATTTATTATATATATTTATATTCATATATATTTATATATTATTTTACGTAATTCTTAAGCAATTTTTCTTGTTCATCATCTTGTTCTTATTCATAAAATTTTGAGCTGTTTATTAAAATTTACACTTTAATTACTCGAAAACGTAAGATTTCATGTTATATTGATAAACTAAAAAATTGTAAAACGAAAGATGCTACTTTAATTAGCAACTAAATAAGTTAATAAAGTTAATACTTTATAAGACATCTACAATATTTTGAGATATGTAGGATATTTTTCTTAAATGATTTTGTCTAGGTGCATATATATTGCTACTTTAACATAACGTATTTACCTGAAAGGCATACGAAAAATTTCAGCTCATCAAAACGTACTTCATAAACAAGTGGCAAAGGGGTTAAAAGGGTCTGGGCCTAACTACGTGTTAATTATTTAGTAGCAGATGCAAGTATTGGAGATACATAGTAGTGAACAATATCGATCATAAAAATATACGTCCAGGCTAAGTAACTTGAAGAGAATCGTGACGAATTTACTTTTAAAGAAACTTTTAGAATCTACATCATCATCATCATCATAAGCCATTTTGCGTCGACTGCTAAATATAAGCCTGCCGTAAATAATTCCATTCCATCCAATCTTGAGCACACCGAATCCAGTTGTGCTGAATGCGCTTGATGTCATCTGATCACCTTATTGAAGGACGTCTTCTATTACGATAAACATTCTGTCCAGGTCTCCATTCTAAAATTTTCTTGGTATATCTTCCATCTCTGACTCTGGCAACATGTCCTGCCCAGTTCCATTTCAGCGTTGTAATTCTTTTAACTGCGTCTGTAACACCACTTTTGTTTTCTACTAGAAAGGTAATTCTACCTGTTTAGAATCTACATAGAAAGGTAAATAATACTTGTATTTTAATCCTTTAATTCTTTTTAGTTCATTATTAAAAATAATTTCGCTTACATAAAAAAAATAATTTCGTCTGTTTTGCCTTGCAATTCTTAGAAGGCACAGATTAAAGCAAAGTTCTGAATTTGGTTTCGAAAATTATTTTACGGATTTTAATATCAGATGTCGCTATTTGTGTCTATACGAGGCCATGTTAGAGTTGCTTCCTAAGACAGAAAAGATTTATTTTCACGTTCAGAGCGATTGTGAAAGCCGTTCTGAAGAGGCCTATTAGGCCGAAATACGTATAAGCGGATGCACAGGCGCCCTGTACGTGAAATCAAATCTTAACTGTCTTTTCCTTTTTAATTTCGCTTAGTTTGCACAAACAAATTTAGTCATACTCATAATAAAACTCTAAAGGCTTTATTAATTTGAGTTTGTCTTTTTATATTATCAGTATAGATGAGTCTGTTTATATAATCTGCAATCAGACAGAGAATAAGCAAGTGTATAAAAAAAAAGAAGCTTTGAATCCCTTAGTGTGATCTAGTAAGAAAAAATCTACAATAAATGCAAAAAAAATGAGACTTTAACATCAGCTTTCATTCATTGTCAAAATCAACACAATGATGAGACTGGAATATCTACATTCCCTCGTTCAACACAGACAAAATCAAAGAAAGAAATGAAATAAATAAAGACGCTCTTTTCTTTATCTTCCAATCTCATTGCTTTCTTGGCGATGGGGTTTCGGTAATATTGCAAAAGAAAAAATTCGATTTGCTTTAAATAACGATACAAGAGATACTATATTACAGGATATTTAACATAACTGTGTTTCCATAATATGTAAACCACGGAACTGTGCATTACCGGTCTCCCGGGACCGGTAGCTTGGCGTGAACACGATGCGTTATCGACCGTGGCGGACCGGTAATGACGTAATTAGTTTTTATATTTTTACAGTTCTATAATATAAATTGTAAGAGTTTTAAGATCAATTATTAAAAGTGAAAACATTTAAAAACTTACCATTGTCATCCATGTTTTGATCAGGTTTCCTATTAAGTATGTTTTAAAGTGTCAAGACACTGCCTACTATTTTTTTACAAAGTTAGATTAAAAGACCAATGACAAAAGACTTCTTAATATTTTATTAGTATAAATGATATTTGAAAACAAAAAATGTGTAAACTAAATAATATATTGTTTGTTATTAATTAAAAAATAATAAAGTTTTAGAAAAATACATTATTTTTTATGAATGCTATTAAAAAAAGATAAACACATCTCTGGTTGTCCAGGACATTTATTGCAATAACTTGTTACTTTTGTTAGCCTATTACTTGCCTGTTTGCTTGAATGTGTTTCTCTTAATTTATAATAACATCCTTGGCATTGTCTTCTCATTTTCTTTCCAGGTACTGACGGTTTAACAAAAGTATGTAGAACTATTTTGGAAGTAGTAGTGTGTTCATGTGCAACTGAAGTAACAAGTAACTTCCATGCCAATCTTCTTCTAAATTCCACTATAGATAATTTTGTGCAACAACTTATCTTGTTATAAATCATCCAGCAATTTAAAATAACAGTTACAAGCAAAAATTCAAAGGGTAGTTACAATACTATTTTAAACTTTTTCTTAAAACGAAATGATAAGAACTCATCTGATCACTAAAGTCTACTTCTTTTTTTGCTTGATTGAAATCATTAATTGCCTTTGGTTTTAATACAAGCTAACGTTGTCAGTTTTGCTTTCCTGTTGGTTCTAAGTTAGTTGGATGTATTAGATCAGTACTTAACATCGTAAGGAATTGTTCTGAGTACCCCACATTTCTCCCTTTTTAATTTTTTTTAGGTACCGTTTTGGGAATACCTCTTCTGTTGGACCTCAGGGTTCCCCAATTAATTATTTGTTTTTTGAATAATGATTTGGCTAAATGTAAACTCAAGTATTAATTATCAGCATACAAGTAACGCTATTTTCGAATTAAACGTGTTCACTTCTAAACTAAAGACCTCTGCTCACTCTGAGAAGTATTTGCATAAGTAGTCGTATTTTTACCACGATAAACGATTATGTTGATAGTATATCCATCCAAAAGACAGAGAAGTTTTTAAAAATGTGGTCGCCAACCTCCGTTAATGGGGACGGCATAAGAAGAAGAAGAAGGTTTTATTTGGCAGATATTGCGTTATTTGCAGTCTTCCTTGATAAGGTACTACTTTCATCGACTACCAAAATCCGTCCTGAAGTTAAAGCAAGCTTGATAATTTTTGTTCAGTACTTTTAAAATTTTACGTAAATTATAGAGCTTATCATCTTCATTATACTGCTCATTATTACAAAAATGAATGCAACACATCAGTAAAATAAACCTGTCTCGTCTCATGGTATTCGTAATAAACTCATTCCTGAACATGGGATCTTTCGACCATGTTCAGGAATGACCCGATCTAAATTTATTGCGGAAACAACAACTAATATCATAATTATAAATATTGAAGAAAAAACGTTTAAGTTTGATTTTATCGCAGTCAACCCAGGAACGTATACGTGATTTTGATCGATTTATATTTAACAATATTTCCCGAGCAAATCTATTTGTTTCAATAACAATATTCTGTAAAAGATCATCGGTTACAAATCACGTGTAAGCTTCTATAGGATTTTTATTCGTTAACGTTAAAATGTAATATTGACATATCCTAATATTATTTTAACTCACCAGCTTGATTGGCACTGTCATCTATATCATCCAACTCGTTTTCATCATTATTTTCAGATTCTGACATTTTTTTTTTCTTTTAATTTATGTCTCATTATCATCATCGAATAAATTACTTGCACTTACCTCACTATTCGATTCATCTGAAGAAAGATTCATCTTTTGTCGATCACGGAATCGTCCAAATCAAAAAGATCGTCCCGTTCATTTTCACTGTCACTCTTTGGCAACTCCGAGACGGTCGGCGTCCAACTAAAAACCTCTCCTCTGTCACATCAGGATGGAAGGGCCGGTTAAGGCAAACATCTCTCCTGATGTCCTGCTATCGCCCGATTCCCATTCTTTCTCCGACACATTCATTGAGGAAACTACACCCACACGAACCACCAAGGACTTTCAACCCCTGCCTTAGCGAGGCTGCCATCTCTCTCGCGTCGGCTGTCTCCCATTTGCTCTTATTTCGGCCTGCGACAGTGCGAACCCCACCAAGGTGCTACTCGCTTGTTTTGGAAGTCTGTTGCGAGTTCCCTCTCCTCTCGTTCATCAAAAATTCTGCAGTTACACTCTCTTACAAACTTCTCTCTTTCGTCCGCCCAACGCTCACATTCCAACATCGTGTGTGTCACAGTATCCGAAAAAAAAAAACTCTTTGGCAACTCTGCCACATGGTCTCTTGAATCAGTTGGACTTTGGCGCGCTTTTACATTACTTGGGTTATCTTCGTTATATTTTGTCATTTTCAACTGAAGCACTTGGTTCGTTACACTCTACAGTTTTTGTTTTGTTTGTAACAGCTGCATGAGCAAAAACAAAATCTTTTTAACACGAGATGACATTTTTAGACTAGTAAAACACGGACGTAAACACAGCTGCTATTGAAATACAAACGACACTAAACGTTGATTTACTGTACAAGCATGCATATATAAATATGCGCCGGTCCCGTAGGACCGGGCTCGCACTCGAGTTACAAAATGTAATGTATATGCGTTACCGGTCCCCAAAGCCAGGTACATTTTTTTCTTTGAGAAATGTTTCGAATCTTAAGACAATGCTGTTTTTATCATTTAAAACAAACGAGTATTAACGAAGATGTCTTTCGCAGTTTTTTAAAGTTTTGAGTTTTCACATACCGCACTAATAACGAACACCGGTCCCAGGGGACCGGTAAAGAGGTCAATCTGTTAAAAACAAAACACATTAAATGAGATTTCGACAAAAATATTTTAGTTAAAATCTACGGAATTTTCACGAAATTTTCAACGAAACAGCCGATATTTTGACGTATATTTAGACGATTTTCGTTTGAAAAGTAGGTTGATTTTTCGATATTGAATAAAGATTAAAAATAAATATTTTAAATAAAAAAAATTGCATTGTGTTTCAGACATCAAAAGATAAGTTTTTACAAAATTTCGTGAAAAAAAAACTGTTTTTCGTACAAAAATACAGTTTGCCCTTTTTATACCCATGTCATATCTCACAACTTAAGTAAAGACACCCTTATTCAAGAAGCAGTAAGTAGTTTTCTTGCATGTTTACTTTTTTATTTACTTTTATTACATATTGCAACCCAAATGTAGTAACCTAAGTAACTAAAGCCTTACATTTTCATCATTTTACAGATATGTCATTTCAACCTACTATTTCAAGAATAAGCTACACTATAGAGTCATAACAATAGAGAATTTAATCCTGCCCGATGATGCGAAACTGGTTAAGTATTAAAAATGCAATAGATATTTATGTTAATACGTACAGACACAACAGATTTTAAAATTTCATCCAATTAAAATAAACTTCAAGGAAACGGTACCATGTCAGCAGTAGTCTCATTTATTCGAGCAGGTTGTTGAAACAACATTGGTAGTAGCATTTACATAAATTGTCACTTAACATTTTTCAACATTACTACAGTTTGAAACAAGTACACGGCAGCCGATTACCTGATATCTGAAAGTTTCCCGTCACAACATAATTAAATAAATCACTGGAAATGTCATAAAATTGGTTTAGACATTCACCAGATCGTAATAAATATTTTCATCGGCCATGGACGGAGCTACATGAAATCTGTGGAAAAATATCTGATATTTTTATTTGGAAAATAATTTAACCTATATATGAAAATTACTGATTTTATTTATGGCTGCAACTATTAAATGTTTTTTTTTTATGTTTTTTGAGATAACGAATAAGGTACTCAGTATTTTGACTGTGATTAATTGTAATATATTAAAGTATAAGTGGATATTGTGGTGTTTAAAACACTCGCAATTTTTCTATTAAACGGCGCTCTCTTTCTATTAAACACTCCGATGGCGCAGCCAGAGTGCTCGAAATAGAGCAAGTGTTTTAAAGATCAGTTATCCACGAATACTTTACGCTTTTTTTATTAGTACACTTGGATATCATGTATTATAACTACAAAAAATTGAATTAACACGTTCAGCTCCGTCTCTTTTTTTAAGGGAATACAGTGGGCCACTGAGATTTATTTGTGTAAACTAATTAATTTTTAAGGTACACTTTAAAAAGTCATTTATAGTAAATATGGGTATAAAAAAAATTAATTTGGTCACAAAAAAAAAACTCGCGTGAGTCGCGTTGGTGTCCACAGGGCAGAAAATGTGTCGATTGAAAAAAATAATAATCTGATTAAGAAAAGATATAATTATGATCCTAGATATCTAACATAAGTCATTATTAAATGGCAACAACATCAAGAAAACAAATTAATTATCTAATTTTCAATTTCTTCAAGAAAACGTCTAAAACAATTTTCTAAGCACAATCCCGGATGTTCAGGGCACTCCGCACAATGAAACAATGAGTCCTTTCTTTCTTTTTTAGTTTGTCAGCAATATTTACACCTTCGTCGTTTTGTAATACCATTAGCTGATTTAAGCAATGGGATGGCAAATGAAACGTCAAATTTTTCTTGACTTGAGGGATTTTTGGGTTTGGTCAATCACCGACAATCGAAAGTCATACAATGACATTTTTATATTAGAATTATTAAAGAAATAGTATGCGTTGATTAGCATAATTTGAAAAATATGTATGCCTATTTTTTTGTACCACCTTATAGTTTTGTGTTCGCAACTATAATAATTTAACATCTGGTCGCCTAAGTCAATACCACCTTTATTTTTGTTATATTCAGCAACTAAACGGGGCTTTTCTTTATCAATTTCTTTTCTACATATTGTTGGAACTACTTCATGACCAAATTCGGAAGAGATCATTAAAATATCTCGCTGATCTTTCCATTTACACACACATGTCCCTTTATTATTGTAAGCACTCACCAGTTCATTTTGTTTTAATTTTTGAGAAACAACTTCGTGTGGATTTTCCGCTCTTCCTGTTCTCAATGTTCCTGTAAGATAAGTTTTACCAGAAAGTAGTTTTTTACACAATGGAACACTATTATAAAAATTATCCATATATAAGGAGTGACCAACGTTTAGTTTTGAATCCATCAAATTTAGCACTACTTTTTCCATATGATTACGTCCTCCAACTACAGGGTCACTAGCTCCACTATAAACTAATATGCGTTGAATCATCCCGGTACATTCTGCCAAAGTATACAGTTTGACACCATATTTGTGTCGTTTGCCCTTGAGAAATTGATGGAAACTAAGTCTTCCTCTCCATAAAATCATAGATTCATCCAGGGCTAATTTTCTTTTTGGATTTCTTTTGGATAATATTATTAAAAAAATCTAATAATGGAGATATCTTGGCAAGTCTGGACTGGTTATTGTCACTATTATTGTTAAAATATAAGGCACGCAAAATTAACATAAAACGATTTCGGCTCATGTATTGTCCAAACACTGGAATACTAAATAAATGATTTTTCTTCCAATGTGAAAGAATTTTTTCATTTTCCATTTTATGGTTCCCATGTGAAACAACAAACCAAGAAAAATTTTAAATTCTTCTACAGTTATATCCTTTCAAGCTGCAATTCTACTTTTCTCAGATTTACTTAGAAAAAGAATATCAACGGCATATAAATTGCTATTTTGAATAATCAGGTCATAGAATAATTCACATGCCAATAAATTGAAGTAATCAATAGGATTGCTGCCACCCACATTAATTTTCAATCCTGGTATTGCTGTAAATGGTAGCACTGTAGGATGTTGAACCTCTGAAGACCATTCAATAATATTTTGAGACTCATCATCACCATCATCATCTTCAGATTCTTCCTGTAAATTAGGATCGTCTGTCCGATCATCTTGATCACAATATAAATCTTCATCACTTGCGTCACTAGCGTTATGTGAATCTTCTAATATGTGTAATAACTCATCATCTGAGATTGGCTGAGAAGTTTCCCACCTACCTCGTTTAGAAGTCGAAGGTTGGCAATATTCATCACTCTGCACTAAATGATGTTTTTTGAAACTGCAAAAGTTTATACTGATTTCCGATAGGAGCATCACTTATTGCTTGTTCCAGTTTGTTTATAATCAGGTATACTTAAACTTGATCTATTTGAGTGTCAGGATGGTATCTTATGTACCAGTTCGATCTTGAATACTTTTGTGACATTGGCATATATTCTACTGTACTCGTTAGAGTTCCTTGGCTTTATAGAGACTCTTCGTTGCGGGGGCAGGGGTTATGATATTCTACTTAGGTATTGTTTTACCATCGGATTTTGCCGGTACACCCGTATTGGTTACATGTTGAATTGGTGACTACAGTGAAAGTAAAAAATAGTAATTTAAACAGTAATGCATTATTAAAACATTTAGTATAACTCAAAGTCTTTGGTACTACCTGAGTAACATTAGCTTTCAGTCCCCGCTCTACTGTTTTGGATCTTATTTCCTTGATTGCTAAATATTTTGCTCCAGTTTGTCTAATCAATTGATATAGGAAATGACACTCAATGTATCATTAAAATTGTTGCTGGTGTAATTAAATCCCTTCCAACCAATAGTTTATAGTGTAAAATCATATTCGACCATTACATCTTTAAAGAGTTGATACTTTTACACGCGAAAAGTATAATAAGCACCAAAAATCTTTTGGCATACCAAGGTACGAAGCACTCTTGGTGTGCCATCTAAAGATCAAGCAAGCTTCTATTAGGTTAGTGAAGTTTAACCATAATTTAACATTTTCTAAAATATAAGGTGAATGACACAATGAATTAAATAAATATTTAAAACACAATTTCATGATCCCTATATTAAACAAAACTATTTGTTATTGAGCAAAGATTATCATAATTTTTTGTTTGCAGGTATGAATAAGTTAAAAGAGGCATAAATTAATTCAGTTAGCTCAAGAGTCCAATGTAATTAAGGATGTTATAAACTCAGTTAATAATCAACGTGAGCAGCCAACTACGATGTCTTTGAAGACAGCAGACTACAGGTGTTAAAAGAATTCCGATTAACGGGGGAGCTTTTCAATGCGGAAAATATATTTGAAAGCTCTGTTGTGATTTCAACTAGTTTTGTAAGCAATAGTATTAAAGGTGACAATTTGTTTCATTTGCCACTAAATGACTTAAATCAAGGAGAAACAGTTGAGGATGCAATTGATGCTAACCTTAATACAAATAATATTAAGTGCCATAAAGGTTTGGAACACAGAAAGCTCGTTAGTGTTAAAGCTAATAATGAACATGAAAGTAAAAACTTGTTTTAAATAGAAAAATCAGGCATCATCAGTGCTTTAAATATAAAGACATTTCATAAGTTTAAAAAAAAACTGAAAAAAGGAATGAAAAATAAACAGATAAACTTTTGAATCATGAAATTTTTACAAAGTACTTGCAATCGGTTATTCTTTGGCCCGATTCAAATGCTTGGGCATTATACTAGCAAACAAAATTACTGGTACATAAGTTGACTTTTTTGATTTTCAAACTAAGAATGAGTACTGCTTTGTATGGTGTAAGGACGAAGGATATTTAACTGCTAATTCCTTTGCCTCTATCATTTGTCAATTCGATCTCAGTGAAAATATTCCACATCTTACTCCTGATCAAAATATAATCTTAATTAGTTATGAATTTTGAGCATGGAACAAAAATGTTATGTTATCAAATGCTCCTTTAAATCTATCCGTAATAAAATAGGTAGACATTGAACAAAAATATTTGGACAAGATCCCATCCAAATGGCGTGTGACTCAATGAGTTCCACTATTGAACGTTACTCAAAAGGTCAAAATATTTACGCTCCTGATGATTTGGTTGCTGCCTGTAAATATGCGAGAAAAAATTCAAAGCCAGGTATTTTGGACTTATGCATTTTTTATACTAAGCCGACCATATTATTGTTGTAATTATTAGCGATAATAAAATCTCTGCACGACCAGTTTGCTTAAATGATATATTATGTGAATATGAGGGTGAACTTTGTGCATTCGAAATTATAGATATTAAAACTATTTTAGTAACAGTGAATAGAACCGGAAATGGAAATTTTAAAGTTTTTCTAGACCTATTTGAAAAGTTATTGGTGTTTTGTTCTGCTAATTTTTTAGAAATAATAATAATTGGAGATTTCAAAATTAATTTAAAAAAAGCTTTTAATAAACTAAATAGTTTCCGTGATCTAATGTCTATTTTTGGCTAAACCATAAATATTATTGAAGTTACTAGAATCACAACTGGATCAGCAACATATTTAGATAACATCTTAACAAACATAAGCATTGAGATAGTTGGTTGTGGAATTGTGGACCCATGTATTTCTGATCATCTTGCACAATTTCTCTACTTAAAAATAAAATCTGAAAAAGTTATAGTCTTATACATACAGAAGACATAATATAACAAGTAATGGCATCTTGATGTTAAAATAGTCGTTAAATAACGTTGACTGGGTTTCAGTTGTTTCTCTCAAAACAGCAACAGAATTAGCTCAATTTATTACCAAAATGTATGTAAAGTTAACTGAAATTAATTTTTCAATAAAAAAAATCACGAACTCATAGTAAAGCTCCAATTTCTTGGTTTGATGATGAACTAATAGTAATGCGAGAAAATCTTTCCACAGTCAAAATAATTGCTGATGTTACAAAGAAATAAAGTGAGTATAAAAAGTTTTAAAAGCACTATAAATCAACAATATCATTAAAGAAAAGACTTGAAATCAGGAATATTTTGCATAGATTGAAAAATTCACACTGCACGGATTTTTATTTCTTAACAAAAAATAATTGTAGAAACAATCGATATAATTATTGACAAATTAATTATACTTTATAATAATTGTCGTACTGAAGGGATTTTCCCAGACGTATTAAAAGTAACAAAAGTGCTACCAGTATTCAAAAAGGGAGCTTTAGATGAAATTGAAAATTATCGTCCCATCTTAATCATTCCCCATTTTCGGCCAAAATTTTGAAAGTATTCTAAATATGCGTTTGATAGAATATTAATAAAAACACAAAATACTTCACTGTAGTCAATATGGCTTTAGAAAAAAGTATAGTACCACACTAGATATACAAAAAATTGTGGCAGATACTAGTAGATTTGATGGCTTGGAGAAAGGTCATTTTGTGTCTTTGACATTTTGTCACCTATCCAAAGCTTTTGACTGTGTTCCGTATGAATTACTGTTGAAAAAAATGCATAAATACGGTATTAGGGGAAACACTCATAATATATTTAGATCATACTTAAGAAATAGAAAACAGGCAGTTTTTCTTAGTAACTGCTATTCGGATTTTAACACTGTTGAATATGGGGAATGAACCTGTGCATTGGAGTAGAACAAAAAGATCTCATATTAGACAATAACACAACGATACTGCACGATAACACAACACACAACACACTTAGACGATAACACAACAAGCACTGCTGTGACTACAAATATCTAAATATCACTATTTCACAAAATGGAACATTAGACAAAGCCATAAGTAAGAAAAATACGTCAGGGAGAAATGCCATCACAATGTTAAACAGCATTTTATGGGACCAATCCCTCAGCAAAGAAAATAAAAAGAGGATATATAAAACTATAGTAAAAAGTATCACTTTGTACAGCTGTGAGGTATAGCCACTGAAAGAAAGAACACTGGCAACGCTGATAGCGACGGAAATGGATTTTTGGAGAAGAGCTGCAGGAAGATTTAGAAGAGAAAGGATTACCAACGAAAGCATTAGAGAGATAATGGGAATCAAACGAACAATCACAGATGACCTAACAACAAAACAACTTATCTGGTTCGGACACATACAAAGAATGGATGAACAACGAATACCAAAAGAAATATTAAAATGGCAACCAGAAGGAAAGAGAAAACGAGGTAGACCGAGGAAAAGTTGGAGCAAAGGAATAAGTAAAGAACTGAGAGAGGGGGCCATAGAAGAAGACCTATGGAACAACCGGACTAAGTTGCGATTGGAAGTCGGAAAACGGCGGGGAAAAATAGGGGGTCCTCAAGGTTCGATGTTAGGACTCACTTTGTTTCTTATTTATCTAAACGATTTATTTCACTATACTTTTCCTATAAAATGTGTTTGCTTTGCAGATGATACAACTCTCATTAATACTGGTATTAATATGTATAATTTAAAAATTTAAATATATAGTGATACCCAGAAAGCAAAAAACTGGTTTTTACATAATAGGCTGAAGCTAAATGTAGAGAAAAATAAGAATTTGATTTTTAGTCAGACTGAACTAAATCTGAAAAAAAAAATTAAAAAAAAAATAAATGCATGTGCACTGACAGAACATGCATTAACGTCGAAACGTGAATTTAATTTCGAGGATTCCTGTATTTTGGCAAAGCAAAAGAACCTATCAAAACGTGTTTTCTTGGAAATGTGTTCCATAAAATCTAGTACATCTTGCATCAATAAAAAGTCTGACATAGATAAACTGAGCAACATTTATTGTTACTTATATGTTACTTATATATAAAATAAATATTTACCTCTACATAAAAACACACTACTAAAAGATGTCATAAACTATATTTACCTAAATTTTAAAAATTTTAAAATGTATTTTGTCCATTATTTTATATTTTATATGTGTGTTATTAATGTTGAGTGTCAATGCTTTTATAAATAATCTCAACGACTATTAAGTTGCACTGAAGAATTGTGATATTTTATAAATATTTACATATTTTTCTTATTACAGTGTCTTCAAAAAGGAATAAAACCATTCCGAAAGCTAGACAAAAAGTTAAAAGAGTGTTCCATTAACTTCCCGGCCAATTTTCTGACTGCAACCCTAATAAACTGTGTTGTTTGGTTATATATATATTTATATATATATATATATATATATATATATATATATATATATATATATATATATATATATATATATGTATATATTTATATATTATATATATATATATATATATATATATATATATATATTATATAAATATTTTTGTATATTGACTAATTGACTGTCAGATTAATGAATGGACATAAACAACTCGAGAGGTTAGAAAAAATATTGGAGGGAATAAAATATAATGGGACACCTCAATAAAATCTCGAACGGTACATAAAATACGGAGGAAATTAAAAAGTAGAGGCAAAAGGTGAAAATTGGTCCAATTGTCACCCTCCGCGAACCGCATATGCTCATCAAAGTAAATGTTAAATCAATTATTAAATAATGAAAATTGCTCCGTGTGTGTCAGTTTCAGTTTTCTAGTAAAATAACACGGTGGCCTTATATGGTCTTTAACTGTTTCACAAGGTGAAATATGTACAAGGAAAAGTAAAAGTAGGTGCCTACTATGTTTTAAGTATCTAATGAGGACAAAATAATAATATTGTGTATTAGTAGATTGGCGATTTTAAGTTCATGTATATTAATACTAGTATATTGTATTCTACTTTCCATATATGCGAGCTATTGCAAAATATTTCGTCTACTGTTTTTTATTATCTCAATATATATTTTTACCAATATTATATTTGTTGAGTAAAATGTAAGTTTTTTATATTTATTTATTTTCAAGAGGCATCAAGTTTTTTTTGCTTTAGGTTTAAGACCTATTTAGCCACCTGATTGATTTGCTAAGGAAAGGAAAAACAGTTTAACATTTGCATTCTTTTTTTAAAGTTATAACAGTTATTTCATTTTAATTACTATTTCGTTATTACACATACCCAATTTAATAATCTTCCCATTTCAGAACAATATTGATGATTCTAAAACAGTTTTTCTGCTTCAAGTTAAATATTATGTTTATATGAGATTAAGCCACAATTGATTGTAATGAAAATTACATTTTCAACTAATATTTGACGTTTCGATTTCCACTTAAAAACGATTATTTAAAAATTCTGCGAAAATAGTATAACCAACAAGAGGGCTATATTTTTTTAAAACTGATGGTTGAATTAGTTGGCCTCGACCTTGCAGGTAATAGCTATAGTATTAGTTAAAAAAATCTGAGGCTAGATTTTATTCCCTCAGAATACTTTGTTCCTGCATTTATTTGTTTATGCGTTTGTGTATTCTATGTTGCATATGTATTATATATAAATGCAGATAATATGTCTCCGACTTTCTTAATCCGTTATTGTTGGTATCCCCTTGTTGTTGACTTATTCTTTAAGTATTGACAATCAAAGCCTGCTACATTATGTTAATGGGTTTGCTACACTTCTCTTGGGATGAGAGCTGCTTCTTTGATTTTTCTCTTGTTTATGTCTGTTTCGTTAATGATTATTAATGCATTTTTCCGCTGTACTCCGTGCTCGTTTTCTCAGACATATTTGTTTATCTGTGATTTGTCGAAGTCTCCGTTTTTCATATATGTTTTATGCTAGTTTATCTTGATATTTAGTGGTCTTATACATGTACATACAATTTATTGCATTCACATGGTATTTTATAGATGCAGTTCTTTGATCTTTCTTGTGTGTTGTTAAGTTTGGTTTTGGATAGTTAATTGGTTGTTTCAAAGTTGTCGTGATGTTGTCGTTTATATCGTCAACACTTCACTGAGGTAAGTTGATTTTTTTATGTTTAATATGTATTTAGTGCCTTTTTTTGGCGATTTTTATAATTTCCTATTTTACTAAACCTAAAGCTACACACCATGTTTTATTCTTTAATTTACTATTTCCATGGTGGTTTAAGGTTGGTAAAGTATCTTGGCGGCAGTATGGGTGCCGTTGCTTATACTGTAACAAAACTTTGAGAAATGTCCACTGTTTATGACGAAAGAGTCAAGGGTTCTAGAAATAGAACTCAGTTTCTACTAACAAATCCTACTCTCAAGTCCTCAAAGGCTGCATGGCCTTCTGAGGACATAGCGTACAATAATTGTGCGTTATGTAGCAGACGTGAGGGGGTGAAAAGCGAGTTTCTGGCGCCCAAAAACTGAAATGCATCGGCTAAGAAAATTCCAGTCCTTCAGTTGGGGGTTGGGCAATGGGCCGGTAACCTGTTACCGTAAAAAGTTCAAAACCACGAAATCTTTAAATAAGCCTCGGATAGATCGGTCTTATCGACGACGACTTAAGCAAAGAAATATGAACTATAAGAGAGCGGAAAAAATGGGTTCGAAGTAGCCTTCATAGTTGACAATAAGATGAATTATACCATATAGATTTTAAAGCATTGAATGTAGTAAGAAAGCAGTAAACTAAAAATAAGAACAAAATACTTTAACCTCTCAATCATTAACATACATTGCCCAACGGAAAAACACAGCATGGAAATAAAAGATTTTTATGAAGTGCTAAAGTAAGTATACGATAGCTCACCGAGATGAGACGTCAAGATCGTAATAGGAGATAGGAATACTCAAATAGGCAAAGAAGAACTTTTCTTAGGTACCATTGCTAAACATTTACTCCATCAAAATACCAATGAAAATGGAGAATTACCCATCAACTTTGCCACCACAGAAAACATGATCATAAAGCTCGAATTTTTTTCCACACCACGACATACACAAAGCGACATGGATTTTGCCTGTTAAAACAACCGTTAACCAAATTGATCATGTCTCGATAGACAAAAGCGACCAAGCATACAAGATGTAAAGAGCCGAAGAGGAGCATGCTGCGGATCTTACCATCTCCCAGTACAGATCAAATACAGATGCAGAATTCAAAGAAACTGTAGGGACAGACAGGAACAAACCACAGAACAATTAAATATACAAAAATTAAGACAAAAAAAATCAAACAAAACTATGAGACAGAAATAAAACAAACAGTGACAACTATAGACAGTTTAGGTAGCGAAGAACATTAGAAAGAAATTAAAACAAAAGAAATTGGTGCAGCAAGAATGATCATAGGCAAACAAAAGAAACAAACAAAAAGTGAATGGTTCAATGACGAGTATAACAAGGCCATACAGAAAAAAAATCAAAGAACAAAAGAAATATATGAAAAGAAGAACCAGAGAACGAAGAGCAGGCTACGATGATGCAAAACGAAAAACCGATAAAATATGCCGAACAGAGAACAAAGAAAATACGAAAACGGTAATATACAGAAAATGGAAGAAAATGCGCGCCTCACCTGCGCGCGTGATGATCTTGATTCTGGTTATCCGGTGCATCCTGCTAGATAACAAACGAGGCTCTAACGTCCGAGTGATTGCCAGTATAAGCAATCCCCCAGTTACCTACCAACGGCTTTGGGCGGATGAGTTGGTAAGTGGTAAGGAACTCTTTTGTCCTAGGGTTGGGAAACTGGCCCTAAAGGCGGATGAACCGAGATCTAGGTCAACGGAGTAAGGATGTAGAAAGCAAGGAGAAACCACTACATTAAAGATCCATATGGATATCTCTTGTACATATATTATGGCTGCAGCTTTGAGAGTGAAGACTACTGATCATGTATATCGGAGTGCAAGATCCGGCAGGGCAGGAATAACAACACAGAATCACGGTGCCTCCCAGGGCGTTAGCAAGCGAAACCCCTAAGTAATAGAAAAGTATGCGCCTAGAAAAATTAAACAGTACATTAAAATATGCACCTGGAACGTTAAGACCATGTACGAAGCAGGCAAAATTTATAATACCATCCATGAAACGGAAAGACTTAATATCGATATAATGGGCATCAGTGAAATGCGATGGCCTGACGCCGGAAAATGTCAAATAACCGAGCATCAAGTATATTACTCTGGAAATACAGAAGGTCAACATAACCATGGCGTCGGAATAATTTTAAATAAACAAATACGTTACAAATTTTGTTCCAATATTCGAGAAAATCATGCTCATTCAATTGGATTTATTCCCAACAAAAACCAACATAATCCAAATATACGCACCCACAGCAGACAAATCAGACGAAATAATAGAGGCTTTTTACTACTATTTAAGAAAAGTCCTAAGTAAGTTAAAAACCAATGAAGTAACGCTAGTTATGGGTGACTTTAATGCCAAAATCGGTAAGGGTAGTTATGGTGAAGTAGTAGGTTTATGGGGTCTGGGTGAGCGAAATGAGAGAAAAGAACGCTTACTCACATTTGCTACGGAAGAAGAGTTAATAATCACCAATACACTCTTCAAATTATTACACAGAAGGTTGTACACCTGGCGCTCACCCAGTGACACGCCAGAAAACATCATAAGAAACCAGATTGACTATATTTTAATAAATAAAAGATTCAAAAACTCAATAACATCAGTGAAAACCTACCCTGTTGCAGATATTAAGTCAGACCATAACCCACTTATCGCTAAGTTTCGTCTGAAATTTAAAAAAATCCACAAACCTAATCCTATAAGATACGATCTCATACAACTAAGAGATGATGACATAAAGCAAGAAGTACGGGAATATCTGAAGAACAACATATCTAAGTCAGAAGTAATAATTGATGTTGACCACTTAGAAAACATTGGGAAGGAAATATTAGACCAATACCTGCGACCGAAAAAGACAGAAAAGAAAAAACCATGGATGACCGACGGTAAATTACAGATGATGGACAGAAGAAGAGAATCCAAGCGGAAAGACTACGTTGCATATCTCAATTTCGAGACAAAGAGATAAAAAAAGCTGTCAGACAACCTCCACAAAAAGATCAAAGAAGCAGCAGGCATCTATAAATCAAAAAGGCCGGGACACTTAACAGACGCTCAAGGAAATCCAATAGTTGATATTAAAGAAACAAAAACAACATGGATGAACTATGTGACAACATTTGAAGACGATAGGAATGTCACCATCACACAAAATAAAAATGACGATACCGGACTACCTATTCTCGAAGCGGAAGTAGAAGCTGCTATAAACAACATTAAGGAGGGAAAAGCCGCAGGACCAGACGAGTTCTACTCAGAATTTTTAAAAATTATGGATAAAGACGAAATAAAAAGACTTACCTTGATCTTCAACAATATATACCAAAGTGGAAAAATACCCCAACAGTGGCTAAGATCAACTTTTATAACAATCCCTAAAAAACCCAATGCCAAAAAATGTAAAGATTATCGAATAATAAGCCTTATGAGCCATCTCCTGAAAACTTTTTTAAAAATTATGCATAAAAGAATATATATAAAAAGTGTGAAGAACATATGACAAACACACAATTCAGCTTCAGGGATGCATTGGGTACTCGAGAGGCACTTTTCGCAATACAAGTTCTCTTTTAAAGATGTAGAGACGTGAATTGTGATATATATGTATGTTTTGTTGATTACCAGAAAGCATTCGATAGAATAAAACATGACAAACTGATGAAAATATTAAATTCAATTGGTCTAGATAGCAAAGATCGCCGTATAATAAACAATATCTATTACGAACAAACTGCAGCTGTTAGAGTTGGAGATCAGTTAACAGACGACATAAAGATATGAAGAGGTGTGCGACAGGGATGTATATTGTCCCCATTATTGTTCAATACATATTCAGAGCACATTATGAACCTATCACTAACGGACATAGACTAGGGAATACTCATACACGGAGAACGATTGAACAACATAAGATACGCTGATGATACTGTCATTTTTACAGACAGTCTTAAAGTGTGGCAAAATACTGGGGTGTGTAGGAGGAGAGATGTATAAGAAGAGTGGTCTATATCTATGGGATAAAATTGATAGAAGTAAAATAGATAACAATTAAGTAAAGAAGTAAAAATATTGAACGGAATGTGGCTAGGCTAGCAATGTAGGCAAGAGAATGACCACTAGAAACTCAAGGATGGATACGGCCAATTTGCATGCCTTTTAAAGACAATAAATCAGGAAAATATGTATGATGGATAGAAAAGAAGATATGAAAAATAAATAGATATAATGAAAATTAACAAAGAAAACAAATTGAGGGCGCCAGAAGAGGGATACTACTCTAAAAAGAGTAACGGTCACTCTTCCAGGTATCGTATACTGCTAAAATTAATTAAAGTTGATCTAATAAACAAAAATGCTGTAAATGTAAAAAGGTAAGGAAATATTAATAAAAAAAAATTATATGCAAAACAAATTCAAGTTTATTAAATATAACTTCTTAGATTCTGACAATCTCTAAGTTACCAAAAAGTATATGAAAATTTCACAATATATTTAAAAAAAAAATGTTGAAAACAACTATAATAAAAAGTTGAAAACTACACAGAATAACTCTGATATAGAGTGTACAACCTACATCTAGGTTAAAACAACCTTAAACAAAATAATGCTAACGTTGGAAGAACGTATAGCCAAGTAAATATATCAAACTTACCTACAATATGACCAACAATATTGTTAAACACCTCTAAATTCAAATATAATAAATAAGTAATATATATAAATGGGAACAAGCCAAATTAAACAATTGAAACGGTATATTATCCTGAAGGGATAATAACCGGAGTTAATAACGCAAGATGAAATATAAAAATTAGTTAAGTAGACAAATAATGAAATAATTAAAGTTAATAATGAAATAATTAAAGTTAATAAAGAAATAAATGGTTAATACAAAAACAATGGAAGATAATCTCTGGGTAGAATTTGAGCTCAAACTTACCGATACCTTACACCAAGGGGAGTTATATTAATTAATATATATATTTATGTTATAAAAAAAAAACTAGAACTAGTGAAACAAGATATATATATATATATAGTTCTGAATCAAAAACCAACTGTCCTCCTACAGCTGTCTGGAAGGATACTCCCGAAGGGTTTCGGTGTCCCAGCGAAGTCCTCCTTGAGGTCCGAAATTAGCACGGAGCTGGTGCTAATTGGGTCAGCTCCGATGATGACTGTCCTGCCCTACCTCTAGGTGCAGGCTGGAGAAAAAATGAGGGTGGAGTAGATAATACTCCCTGTGGCTTGTCCCAATGACCCTGATTCTAATAGAGTTGAAGTGGTACTCTCCCTCGGATGTTCTGAGGGAAATTTATAATTCCATGGTAGGTGGCTGAAAACAATTCCCCGTTACTTCTAATCTCAACATTGATAAAAAAAAAGAATCAAAGAAGAAGTGAGGAAAGTTTCTTTCAGCATAAGAAACCGGAGCAAAAAGATAATTATAGTAGATAAAAAAAACCATCCAATCGGATGTAGCGTGACCTTGCTTCACATAGAGTAAAAATATAATGGCCTTGGACAAAATACTATATTAAAATATGAAATAATGAATCTGAATAATAGGATATAGATAAAATACTCTAATGTTTATAAGATAAAAAATTATTATTTACCAGATAGCTACTTAATTCCGTGCTAGAAATCTCACTTCACCTCCCGAGTTTGCGAAAACACCGTCAATTAAATCGTTATGGTTATACTTGGAATATTTAACTTCTTGAAGTGAAGGAAATTCTATGCAATAATTGGATTTTCTTTCGCTAACTGCCACCTTGTATGTACCACTTCAAACTATAGATCAGAAGTGAATTTTAATTCACAGTTAATTAACCAAGAAGAGCCAATTTCCACCTCCCTTAATCTCCTGTCATCTCTTTTGGTTCGCAATGGTACCAAATTAGATCAGAGTGACAACTTAAATTATTAAAAATACACACTTAATGGGCAAATGAACACTTAAAGTTAGGCAACCCATACTACATTTCTGAAAGTATTGTTATAATATATTGTTATATTGATATAAATTGTTTATTATTTAAATACAAATTGTAATAAAAGTAACGACTGTTACATTCCCCTACTAGTCGGGAAAAAAAAATTTTAGTCAAAATTTTTTTTCATAAAATTAAAGTATCAATAACTAAGTGTACTGGCCTAACATTACACGTTGATCTGCAAGTTTACACAAAAAAAATAACCACGAACTAAAGATCACGGGAAAAAAAAAAAAAAAAAAAGAATGGTCATGGCGCCAGACACCACAAACTCAGATGACTCGAAAGTCGAATCAAAATCTCAATCGACAATATGCTTAAAAGCCAAATATTAACTAAATATACCAACTAAATTCTTGCTGACAAATAAATGTCGAATTGGGCACTAAATCCAAAATTGAACTATCCATGGACATCAGATCTATAAGACTAAGTATATCCAAGGACGAACAACCAGGCAAATGTATGAGCCAATTCAAACAATATCTCACCCGGAGATATACTAAACTAAGATCAAAGAAATCATAAACTAAATAGGTTAAGAACTGAACACTTAATCCAAAATTGAACTAACAATGGACACCAGATTCATAGTAATATATCCAGAGAAGAACAATCAGGAAGATTTATGGAGCAATTCTCACCAAACCAAATAACACAAATAGTAATCTAAATCATAAACATACCAAAGTATATCAAAGACGTAATAACCAAAATAAATGTGAAATAGGACGCTTAATCCAAAGTCAGACTATCAATGGACACCAGATTCATAAAAGCATATCCAATGAAGAACGACCAGGAAGATTTATGGACCCATTCACACCAATACTAAATCTCAAAACTAAATGAGGTCTACGTACACCCACATCCGGTAATACAAACCTACATAACCAAATAAACCAAATAAGTGAGGAATCAGACACTGAATCCAAAATCGGACTATCGATGGACACCAGATTTATAAATAGAGCATATCCAAAGAAGAACGATCAGGAAAGGGCCAATTCTCACTAATGCTAATAACTAAATTAGCTCTTACCCTCATCCGGTAATATGAGCCAATGCCAACTAAGTAATTACAATAAAGCAAAATTTCCTAAAGTGTGAAGCAGCATTGTCACACTTATTCAGACTAAGTAATGTAATATGTAACTGAACTAAACCAAAGATAAAGATAAATACCTAAAGTCTAAAGTCTAAAATGGACTAAAGGAATTCAGAGGCTAAATAAATTTTGAGGGTGCTGGTATTCGCTAACTATAGCATGGGGCTACAACAGATGTATGAGAATAACCAGACACCGATAAAATCCCAATAGAAATCCTAAGAAAATATAAGTGGTGGACTTTTCCTATAATACCATTACTAACGAAAGAAAAAAAATATATGTCGAGAACAAGCAACCAGTTTTGAACAAAACTGTAGATTTATAACAAGTTCTCGCAGCATGGAATTATCCGGGAATAGTGAAAATGTCTAACTTGACATGTGTAGGGATAGTTAAAGAAAAAAAAACATAACTTGAAGTAAGATAACTAATATGAACTAATTAAACTTCCCTATCAAGTTGTGAAAAGGTAACTGGAATATTTGGACAATCACACAAGAATGGTTAGGACATGTCGCGAGCATTTCCTGACCAGAAATATTATGAGGCATAAACATCTGCCTACTCTGCAATAAACACATATAGTACGAACCTAATTGAGCAGCAGTGATCAGTTGCTGAGCAACAATCTCGAACCCACGTATTCACTAAAGCTGAGTATTGACAGATTCATTGACAGAAAATTCAGAAGAATAAATAAGAAGAAATAAGAAGGACGCCGGCCATCCTTACCTACTTCAAAATTCCAAACTAATTCCAGAACCATCCTGTATATGGAATCAGGACCTAAATTATTGTAGAGTATTTAAGATTTTCGTGACAAGTGAAAATAAAGCAGACCAAAGATAAAAAAAAAAATCACAACATCTTTCCAAATTGGCACATATTGAACAAATATATCAAAACAAATACTAAGGAATCAAATATCAAAGATATAACACACAATATATGATCCAGTAGTGTAACAACATAGTTCCATAGTTCCTTATCAGTAATAGGATTAACTATAAGTATAAATCTAAATATGTAAATATATAATAAACAACCCTCGTATCATATGAGGTTCAAAGGAGTAATTCTCCTGGGAAGATTAGTACTTAAGAATATTAATTCATTATAAAGTGCATCATTTATAATACAAAAGAAAATGGATAAGTCATACATACTAATTATCTAATAAGTTATAGAAGTCATTAACCAATGCCAAAAAATACAAAAAATAGCGGTGTACCTACGTTATCTGGTGATTAAGAAAATCTTAGACTAAAATGCAAAATATAATCAAAATAAGCTAAAGACAAACAGAGAAAGAGATTAGCTTAAACGAAAGTGTTAAGTTAGTCTTCTTCTGAGGATGAAGAACTAACCTCGTCGATGGTGTTATCAGGCAGTAAATCCTTTACATGAAATTGACCAATTCGTTTGTTGGATGAATTGTCCCTTAATTCATATACCAAAGGAGATATTACCCTTACAACCGTACACGGAATGTATTTCTGACAAAATTTTGCCGAAATAGCATCACCTTTACTTTACATTACAAAGAATCGCAAATCTAAAGTATTTGATTGGTTATAAATATTATATGGTACAACCATAGACATATCATCATCATCAACAAACCTAAAAGTTGATACTGATAATGGAACTATTTCACTACTGTAATCATTAGAATTGTGTTTAACGCTACTGGATAAAGAAGAATTGGTAGTTGACCATCTGTGATCACTTAAAACAGGCGGATTCAACGTTTCATGATTAGTAGTTAATTTCGGAACTGATTTGTGAAAAAAAATGTGGCCAAGTTATTAGCAACACACCACCAAGATCAAAATAGCCAGCAAAAATAATATATATATAATCAAATAAATACCTTAGTTATCTTACTAAAATACTCAAAATAATTTCTAGTTATATGTAAATTATAACTATTCTAAACCAAATATTAATATATATGCAACAATTAATAGTACCTATAAGTATAGTACTGTTGGCTGTAGGAATAAAAGTTTATATAATATACGATATAAGTATGTGTAGGTAAGTAAGTAAATATAAGTTCTCAATAAAAATACAAAATTCAACCTAGAATGTAAGTTGTACTACTATAACCTATCACTGAGGTCTCAAAATATTAATAACTAATAAATCTAATAAATAAAACTAATAAATCAATACAGCAGTATAAGTATACCTGTTTAGTATTAATAAAAAATTTAAAGATAGAATAAATCAGCAATAATATGAGTAAAAAAAAGAAAAAGCAAAAATACAAAAACTCAAGTAAGAAAAAAAAAGAAATCAGCTAAAAGCTACTGTCTTAAAACCAAAAACTTGGAAAAGGCCCCACGTTGGGCGCCAATGTGGCAAAATACTGGGGTGTGTAGGAGGAGAGATGTATAAGAAGAGTGGTCTATATCTATGGGATAAAATTGATAGAAGTAAAATAGATAACAATTAAGTAAAGAAGTAAAAATATTGAACGGAATGTGGCTAGGCTAGCAATGTAGGCAAGAGAATGACCACTAGAAACTCAAGGATGGATACGGCCAATTTGCATGCCTTTTAAAGACAATAAATCAGGAAAATATGTATGATGGATAGAAAAGAAGATATGAAAAATAAATAGATATAATGAAAATTAACAAAGAAAACAAATTGAGGGCGCCAGAAGAGGGATACTACTCTAAAAAGAGTAACGGTCACTCTTCCAGGTATCGTATACTGCTAAAATTAATTAAAGTTGATCTAATAAACAAAAATGCTGTAAATGTAAAAAGGTAAGGAAATATTAATAAAAAAAAATTATATGCAAAACAAATTCAAGTTTATTAAATATAACTTCTTAGATTCTGACAATCTCTAAGTTACCAAAAAGTATATGAAAATTTCACAATATATTTAAAAAAAAAATGTTGAAAACAACTATAATAAAAAGTTGAAAACTACACAGAATAACTCTGATATAGAGTGTACAACCTACATCTAGGTTAAAACAACCTTAAACAAAATAATGCTAACGTTGGAAGAACGTATAGCCAAGTAAATATATCAAACTTACCTACAATATGACCAACAATATTGTTAAACACCTCTAAATTCAAATATAATAAATAAGTAATATATATAAATGGGAACAAGCCAAATTAAACAATTGAAACGGTATATTATCCTGAAGGGATAATAACCGGAGTTAATAACGCAAGATGAAATATAAAAATTAGTTAAGTAGACAAATAATGAAATAATTAAAGTTAATAATGAAATAATTAAAGTTAATAAAGAAATAAATGGTTAATACAAAAACAATGGAAGATAATCTCTGGGTAGAATTTGAGCTCAACTTACCGATACCTTACACCAAGGGGAGTTGTATTAATTAATATATATATTTATGTTATAAAAAAAACTAGAACTAGTGAAACAAGATATATATATATATAGTTCTGAATCAAAAACCAACTGTCCTCCTACAGCTGTCTGGAAGGATACTCCCGAAGGGTTTCGGTGTCCCAGCGAAGTCCTCCTTGAGGTCCGAAATTAGCACGGAGCTGGTGCTAATTGGGTCAGCTCCGATGATGACTGTCCTGCCCTACCTCTAGGTGCAGGCTGGAGAAAAAATGAGGGTGGAGTAGATAATACTCCCTGTGGCTTGTCCCAATGACCCTGATTCTAATAGAGTTGAAGTGGTACTCTCCCTCGGATGTTCTGAGGGAAATTTATAATTCCATGGTAGGTGGCTGAAAACAATTCCCCGTTACTTCTAATCTCAACATTGATAAAAAAAAAGAATCAAAGAAGAAGTGAGGAAAGTTTCTTTCAGCATAAGAAACCGGAGCAAAAAGATAATTATAGTAGATAAAAAAAACCATCCAATCGGATGTAGCGTGACCTTGCTTCACATAGAGTAAAAATATAATGGCCTTGGACAAAATACTATATTAAAATATGAAATAATGAATCTGAATAATAGGATATAGATAAAATACTCTAATGTTTATAAGATAAAAAATTATTATTTACCAGATAGCTACTTAATTCCGTGCTAGAAATCTCACTTCACCTCCCGAGTTTGCGAAAACACCGTCAATTAAATCGTTATGGTTATACTTGGAATATTTAACTTCTTGAAGTGAAGGAAATTCTATGCAATAATTGGATTTTCTTTCGCTAACTGCCACCTTGTATGTACCACTTCAAACTATAGATCAGAAGTGAATTTTAATTCACAGTTAATTAACCAAGAAGAGCCAATTTCCACCTCCCTTAATCTCCTGTCATCTCTTTTGGTTCGCAATGGTACCAAATTAGATCAGAGTGACAACTTAAATTATTAAAAATACACACTTAATGGGCAAATGAACACTTAAAGTTAGGCAACCCATACTACATTTCTGAAAGTATTGTTATAATATATTGTTATATTGATATAAATTGTTTATTATTTAAATACAAATTGTAATAAAAGTAACGACTGTTACAAAAGGTCTGCAGACACTTGTCTTCAGGGTGGCAGAAGTAAGTAGCAGGTTTGGGCTTGATTTTAACATCAAAAAAACCAAATACATGGTTATAAGCAAAAATAGGATACCACCTGGTAAATTACTAGTTAACCAACAACCTATATCATAAATCACCAACTTTTGTTATCTGGGTGCAAACTTAAATGAAAAGTGGGACCAATCGATGGAAATTAAGATAAGGATCGGGAAGGCAAGATCAGCTTTCGTCAAAATGAAAAAAATCTTTAACAGCCACGATATAAAATTGACAATAAAAGTTCGTGTACTAAAATGCTACGTATTCTCCGTTCTTTTATATGGCGTGGAGTCATGGACCTTAACTGAAGCATCACTGAAGAGACTCATAGCATTTGAGATGTGGTGCTATAGACGCATGTTGAGGATTTCCTGGATAGACAGAGTTACCAACGAAGAAATACTACATAGAATGGGTAAACAGCGCGAACTAGTCATAACCATAAAATGTCGCAAACTAGAATACCTGGGCCATATAATGCGCAATGAACAACGATACAAACTACTTCGGACCAAACTTTAAGGTAAAGTGCATGGAAAAGAGGTCCAGGACGAAGAAGAATATCCTGGCTGCATAACCTGCGAAAATGGTTTAACTCAACCACTATCGGACTTTTCAGGGCAGCAGTCAACAAAGTCAGAATAGCCATGTTAGTGTCCAACATCCGAAGATGTTGGACACGGAAGAAGAAGCAAGAAAATCTCCAAAACAACTATATAAGGGAAGCGTATAGATATCTACGTAATTTAAGAAAAGAACAAAAACCCCGAACAAGTCTGGGGCATATAACCAGTGATCCGAAAGAAATAAGATCAGTCTGGGAAACCTATTTTCAAACTCTCCTAGGGACGCAAAAAAATAAAGAGCATATGGACATGCATCACATTAATAGATAGAGATACAGAAAATATAGAGCTCCTCACGATGGAAGAGGTAAAATAAGCAATATTAACACAGAACAATAACAAGGCTCCAGGTATTGACAACGTCAATTTGACGTATATATAAATCAGAAGCTATATAAATTAGTTGGCGAACACCTAGTAAGACAAATGCATATGTTTATGAACAAGATTTGTTGCTAATGTTGTGATAATGTTGCTAAATTTAGTTTATTATTTTAGTTTTTTGCTCTTATTAAATTTTTCTTGTACACAAAGTTGTGAGTTTTATTGTTATACATTGGCTCACAACTTTCAGTGATAGTTATATTGTTACCCATTGGCACCCACCGTTTCTGATGGGTCGTAGATGGTCACACATTAGTGCCCAATGCCTAAAACTTGAATCTTGATGGCTATACATTGGCCCTTAACGCCTAAAATTTGGACCTTGAAAGTAAAAATGATATTGTTGTAACCTTTGAATCCCTCCTTGTAAGTTTTTCTGGATTGCTTGTGGTGTTTTGTGGTTTCCTTTCTTCAATTTTGCGGAATTCTTTGTTTGTAAATGACAATTGGTAATCTTTGTTTCTTAAAAGCTTTGTTAGAAGGTTTTTTCTTCTTCAAATGATTTTTTTTAAAGTAGGTTTTGGGCTTTATCATATAATAATTTCTTAATTCCTTATTTAATTTTAATGTTGTGATTTAAGTGATAATTTAAATATCTGTTAGTGTGAGTTACTTTTCTGTAAACTTTGGTTCCATATCTTGTACCTTTTTTTGTGACTAGCACATCCAGGAAAGGAAGTGAATTTTTGTTTTATTTTTCCATGGTAGAGTTAACTGATTCTTCTTTATTGTTGATGTCCATCAGAATTTTATTCAATGCTTCTAGTTCGTTAGGCAAAATGGACAACACATCATCTACATATCTCCACCTTATTGCGAGTTATTTGTCTTGTTTGTGTACCATGTTTTATTCGAAGTGAATTTTCTTATTAGTAACCGACGTATTTGATTTGTACCTCGTATCCTTAATAGATTATGTTACATGTTTGCATCACCCTCATTAATTTCTTTTTTTAATATTGTAACAATAAGACTACCAAAGAGAATTGAAGTACTATTGTAAAAATAATACCTCAATCAACCACGGGAGCTTATCGTCTATACCTTGCCTAGCTCAGTATCTCAAGGGTGAGTTCGTCTTGTCTTAAACTAGGGATTGAACCTGAGTTCTCAGTTGATAGCAAATAAGACAAATTTTAACCAAACATATTTATTTAAAAGAATAAAAAAACAATAATTAACCCTGCCAAAGCTTAACAGTTAATAAGTGCTACTTATTGCTTCGATGGGCTGCTTGTGTGTTCTAGCTGTTAGGTCTTCCAATTAGAAGTTGTGGGTTCTGGAGAGCTGCAGTCACATGTGGCTGTATGTCCTGACTAAGTTGTAGTATAGTATAGTTATAGTAAAATCCAATATGGCCAATAAATAAATTCGATCTGGTCAATAAATCCAAATAACGTTGTTGATATGCCAATAAACTCAAGAGAATTTTGTAGACAATAAAAATGAGTCTTATAATAATTTTTGCCTTCTTTTATAAATTTCAAAAAGAGGCAAAAAATAATCCCACCACCTTATAAAAGTTGTTTTGACAGAAAGTGGGAGACTAAATGAAGTTAGCACAGATGTCATAGGATGCTGCTATAGATATCATGAAACTAGCTTGTCTGTCAACGCGGAACAGAATAGTCTGCCGGGCAAAAAGTGAGAGGGCGAATATTTATTCTACGGGACAGAAACAAAGAGAAAATATAGACAGAGGAAGAAGAGAAAAACAGAGGGTGCCAACTAACTTTTAAAATAAAAAATAGTAAAAATTAAACTGAAGATAAAGAAATTAATAAATTAATAAACAAATTAAAATAAAATAATTATTTAAATATAAATGAATAAAGCTGTGACGCTTATAACGTTACAATATAGAAGTTTTTAACAAGGGAAAATATTTTTATCATATTTAAATAAAACATAAAACGGTACGAGATCGGTAGGTATAAATATATTTGTTAATTGTTTTATTAAACGTTGTTTATCATTATACCACTTTTTGTCCGATTCAAAGATTTTGTCGAGACTATCTGTATAAATTAATTCATTGAAATCAATATTATTTTTGTTCTTTACACATGAAATCGTATTAACATCATGTACAATTATATCCTCAACAAGAGGTACAATGATATCTTTATTACCTTTCGGTGAATCTCTGACATTCATATTTTGTTCCTCGGACATTTTTTGTCCGAGACAAATAAACCCAAAAAAGTAAAATGACTTACTTTACATTACTTATAGTAGTCTTTTTCTTATAACTATAATTGGTTTCAAATGAGTGTAGAGTAATAAATCATGAAGTGTCATAAAATTTGCCTGAATTTCGGTGTCGTCATGGGCGTAGGCAAATGGACGGATGTCAACTTCGTCGTCAAAAATTGATGTACCTCAAAATATCATATTTTGGATATTTTGTGATAACCAATTTTATTTAATTTTTCGATTAACTTATTCTTCAAACTCGTATTCCATTATATGGTCATTAAAGCTAATTACATTTTTATTTATAAAAACAAATTCATTTCCTTACTGAACGAATAAAAGCATTAGAAGAAACTGATAAGGGTATGACGCAGCTCCTAATATTACTAAGAACTAAAATAAATCAACATGAAGACTAATAACGCGTAATGAGGTTTTACTTACACTTTCATTATAATCCCTCTTTTATTTTATTATTATCATTCGACATTCGACATTCGAGTTAGTAATTGTTACTACACCAATTAAACGTACAGTAATATTGTGATATAGAAATAGTGAAAAAGTTATACAATGGCGACATTTACTCCAAAGAAAAGAGGTGTAAAAAATTCTCCGCTATCTGTTAGTGAAAAAGTTATACTTTTAAATGTATATGATTGCATAAAACACGATCACCCTAGTTTGTCTGTGCAAGAAAGTGTTGAGCGATGTGCCCGAATGACTGGAATTGGACAGTCCACGATTTTTAAATTATTGCGAGAAAGAAAGATATCAGGCCAGTTAAGTCCATGCAAGAGAAAATCAGGAAGACCAATAAAAATCTTAGGTGAAGACACCAAACGTGACATTCGAAGAAAAGTTCATTCGTTTTATTTTAAAAAGGAAATACCCACCCTTGACAAAATACTAATGGAGATAAGCCAAGATAACGATATTCCTTTGATATCCAGAAAACTTTTATGGAAAACTTTAAAAAGTATGAATTTTTCCTGGGAAAAGCACAATCGAAAGGCACTATTACTGGAAAGTGATGAAATCATTTGCTGGAGACGAAAATATTTGAGAACTATAAAACAGTACCGCAGAGAGCACAAGAAAATTTTTTATCTTGATGAGACGTGGATAAACGAAGGTTATATAGTCCAAAAAATGTGGCAAGATAAAAATGTAACAAGTGCTCGCCAAGCTTTCATAGAAGGCCTTTCGACGGGTATTAAAGTGCCTTCGGGAAAAGGGAAGAGGCTTATAATTGCTCACATTGGAAGCGAAGAAGGATTTTTAAAAGAAGGTTTGTTAAGCTTTGAGTCGTGTCGGACGGGAGATTATCATGAGGACATGAATTCGGATGTCTTCGAAGACTACTTCGGGGAAATGTTAAAATTTCTTCCAGCTGATTCGGTCGTGGTTATGGATAATGCAAGCTACCATTCAAGGCGCATAGAGAAGGTACCAACTTCAGCTTGGAGAAAGCAAGAAATTATTAACTGGCTGTCAAATAAAGGTATTCAGTTTGAGACGAATTCAATAAAGAAGGAACTACTAGCCGTAGTAAAACAACATAAATCTCGCTTCATAAAATATGCCGTAGAAGATGTAGCAGAAAAGTATAAAGTAACTGTGCTACGCCTACCGCCATATCATTGCGAATTAAATCCCATAGAACTTATATGGGCACAAGTTAAAGGATATGTTGCAAGGCACAATACCACATTTAAAATGAAAGATGTCAAGGTATTGTTTGATCAAGCCATTATGGAAATCACATCAGAAAACTGGCAAAAAGCAATCCAGCATGTTTTAAAAGAGGAAGATAAAATGTGGGAACTGGACAACTTGGTCGATCAGGTGGTTGACCCTATAATTATAACACTAGGGGATGATGACAGCTCTTCGGATGAAGACTATAGTGATGTAGAATTGTAATAACGTATCCAGTAAAGTTTTTGTAGTTTTTGTGAATAAATTGATTTAAACTCCCCACAAGTGTTTCAATATGTAAAGTTCATTCGTGTGTGTTTGTGAGTATTTCCCGATTTCGGTTCGTATATATTTTATTGTTACATTTTATATTTTTTTAATAACACTGTTCTGCTGTATTACATTTTTATTTCCTTTAATATGATTTTTAAGAATGCATATTCTTTTGTCAATTAACCCACTAGCGCGCCTCTGGCTCAGTGTTTATCTGTCGATAACAATGGACTAATCCCTTAAAACAGGGTGATACCTACCTGCTCTTTATGAAACGACAGAATTTTGCAATGCGGACAGAATTTATTGACGGATTATTGACGGATTACCCTGTAGCGCTTTTGAATACTTCATGAGATTTTATTACTCTACACTCATTAGAAATAGATTAATACTTATTACTATGATAATACTTATCACTATAATAATATAGAATTAAATAAACTAAACACCGGTGACCTTGTAAAGAGCGTATGTAGAAAAAACTTGGAGCGTATGTTTTTTAAAATAACCCGCTCATCAACTTTATTGGTTATACTCTTTCCACACAATTCTTAAATAATATTTTTTTAAATTGATTTCCGTAGTGGAAATTGAAATGTCAAATAGTAATTAAAAATGTAATTTTCATTACAATCAATTGGGGCTTAATACCAGATAAACATAATGTTTAATTTAGACATGCCATAAGAAAACAATTTCAGAAATTTATTAAGAATTTAATTGCAATTATAGATCTAAAGTATCAAGAAAAATTCTCAAAAACTAAGCAGAATATAATTAGATAAAAAAGAAAATTAGAGAAGAAATTTTCAAACGAATATTCTTTAAAGCTTTTATCTGACAAATAGTTGCAATATTATTACTCGCTAACCCGTTTGACATGGTTCTACTCCTTCTTCTTATCTCAATGAGACAGTATTTGTCTCTATCGATGGCATCAAACAACATCGCATTAACGCCTCATTAAACTGTTGACCACAATGGTTTCAGACTAACAACAGTTTTTGCGGATTGGGCACTTCACTCCGAAATAAAATCTATAATCAGCTGAGTGCAAAGAAGGTGAGCCACCCGAAGAGACTTAATATGCAAGTTTCTAGTTGTCGCATTTTGGCGTACATAACTTATTTGGTATTTGTATTCTTTAGATATACAATAAGGAGATTAGTAATTATTTGCATATGTCAAAAAAATACTTTAAGTAAAGATATTTGAATAAAATGTGGAGTATATTGCGGAAATTCCGGCCTATTTTGAAGTCAAAAGCAAATCTCATTATTCTTCTGCTTTGTTACCATCCTTCTCCATGCTTGTCCTTGTAATGTTCCTTGCATGCATGTTCTTTCCCTTTTTAATGTTATTTTTTCAACTGGTGTTCGGTTTTCCTCGTTTTCATCTTTGTGTGGGTTTTCAATTTCATGCTGCCTTTGATAATGTTTCCTTCACTATATACTCGTACTACTTGCACAATTGTCTTATCTTCTTCGATTATTTCGTTCATCCTTTTGTTTTTCTCACTCTTTCTCGCCTGGATATAATACATGACCTTCGCCAGACATTTAATTTGATAGCGGGAAGTTGTTTTCTTCCTTTACTAATGTCTTTGTGCTACCATATACTCTGGAATCTGTTTACTGGTCTCCTTTCATGCGATATTCTTTCCTTAATATCTTAGCTACCTACATGTTCGTTTTTTGTTTATGGCTGCTTTAATGTATTTATATTATTTATGTTATTTGCCTTTTTATTGTTATTTTTCCAACTTTTTCCAACTGTTTTCATCTTTCTGTGGTTTATAATTCTATGCTGCCTTCGGTAGTCTTTCCTTCACTATTCTAACTATATACTTGTACCACTTACACAATCGTCTCATTTCCCTGGATAATTTCCGTCACCCTTTCGTTTTTCTCTCTCTTCCTCTCCTGGATATTATACATGACCTTCGCCAAACATATACTTTCATAGCAGTTAGTTGTTTTCTTCCTTTACTAATGTCTTTTTTCCACCATATACTATTCAATCTGTTTAGTGCTTTCCTTCCTTGCGATGTTCTTTCCTTAATCTCCTACCTGTATGTTCCTTGTGTGTTTATTGTTGCTTCGACATATTTATAATGTTCGCAACACTCAATTTTGTTGTTTCTTCTCCTTTTTAGAATATTTGGTTTTACTCGTATTTATAGTCAATCTTGCTTTCTGGTAATCCTCTCTTAATTTCGTGCTCATATGTTCTAAGTCATCTTAGTCCTCCGCCAAAATAATTTGATCATCTGCCTTGTTTACGTAAAATTGTTTGCTACTTTGTTTTCCAATTTTATTCTTATTGTTGTGTTTTCCTACATTTCCTTGGTAACTATTATTAAGGTATTGCTTATATGCGTGCTTTTCGTTGCTTCCCAAAGTTTTGCTGCTGGTATACTGTTATAGGCTTTTGTTAAATCTGTGAAAGTTGGGAGGAGGCTTCTTCCTACATTCACTTTTTTCTTCATTATTTGCTTTAATGTAAATAAAAGGTGATGGTCGTCAGTAAAACGCCAATACAACCGGAAGTGGTAACAGCTTATGGTGAACAACTGGAGAGAACTAACAGTATCACTTACCTTGGTTGTAATCTAAATGAAAACTGGGACATGAGCAAAGAAATTAGATTACGGATAGAGAAGGCCAGAGCTGCATTCTTTAAGATAACGAAACTGTTATGTGGAAACAATATTACTTTAAGTTTGAAAATTAGATTATTGAAATGTTATGTGTTCTCTACTCTTTTGTATGGTGTCGAAGGTTGGACTTTGACGGATACACTTCTCAAGAAACTAGAAGCCTTTGAAATCTGGGTGTATCTGAGAATCCTACGAATAAGTTGGGTGGATAGAGTTCATAACGAAGTTGTTTTGCATCGGATGGAAAAAGTTACGGAAGTCGTCAAAACAGTTAAAAATCGCAAACTTGAATATTTTGGCCATGTTATGCGCCACCCAGAGAGATATAATATACTCCATTTAATAATACAAGGCAAGGTAGACGGAAGAAGTGGGCGAGGTCGAAGAAGAACGTCATGGCTTAGAAACCTGAGAGATTGGTTTAACAGATCATCTGCGTCTCTTTTCCGAGCTGCCGTCAACAAAATTACTATAGTTAATTTGATAGCCAAAGCTCGATAATCGAGCCCGGCACATGAAGAAGAAGAAATAAATGATCTACATACCAACGTCCTGATTGGAACAGACATTTTTTCTCGGCATCTTGTTGTATTCGTTTTAAATTTAAGTTTTTGATACATTTTGCGTATAAAATGTTGAACGTTGATGTTAATGTTATTACACTGTAGTTATTCAGATTGTTCGATCTCTCTTCTTACAAATTGATATTAGAAATCCTATTTTTCACTCGTCTGGTATCAGATGTAGTTAGATGAAGTTAATGTAATTACGAAACATCACTAAAGTATGTTATTATTCTCGTCAAATTTTTAGATCTGGATTTTATTATTTCCGCTGAGATACTTTATGGTTTACAGGTTCTTCTATTTTTTAATTTTCCAATAGCCTTTTTTAATATATCTGTTGTTAGTTCTATGGGTTCTCTCTGTATTTCTATATTTTGTATTTCTTCTTGGCTGTGATATTATTTTTAATTCTAATGCGGAAGCTCTTAATAGTGCTTCCTATTATTCTTCTTTTGCTAGTTTAAGGCCAGATAATTGTTTGTCTCTTCTAATGTTGTTTATGAATTTTCAGGCTTCTATATACCTTGTGTCTCCTAAATATGTTTCTATTTCATTACACTTTTGGCTGAATTTTTCTCTTTTGCTACTAATTATAGATTATTATTATTTTGTTAAAAGAACTTCTATTTCTTATATAATCTTACTCTTCTATTTCTTTCTACTTCTTCTTCTATTTACTTCATCCACCGTATATTATTACCTGTTCTGTTTCATATAGCTTTTTTTTTCGAAGGTCTGGCTAGCAGCCGGAAGTACTGCTTTCTTAACTTGTTTATATGCCTCTTCTACGTCTTCGTATCGGTATCGGTTTTCTTGTAGATTTTTATATAGTCTTTTCTATTAAATTTATTTTACGTCCTCATCATTAAGGTGTTACGTTGTCTCTGTGGGCTTTTAATAATATTGACGACCAGTTTCTTTTAAATATCTTTTATTAAAGACCAACTAAACTTAATACATGATTATATCTAACGAGCCATCCTTTTTCCGCTTGCTGTCCGCTGTCCATCTCCTTCACCTGTCACTCATGTTAAGGTAGGTTTACAAATATTAAGGTAGGTTCACATAACATAACATGCCCCTTTTTTTTACAAAAAAAACTAAACTATCCCAACAACCTAAATCTACCCGCAACACTACACTGCCGCATTACTCTTCTGAAAATGAAAACCTTTTTGGTCTATTTACAATTCGACCACTCCTGGTACAAAATTGATTACTTACATTTGGTCTATGTGACCTATTTAAGCTAACATTTAAATTGTCATAACTTTGATTTGAAATTGATGTATCGTTGTTCATATTTGGAGCCTCATACAAATTGGAACTAGCTGCTGTACTATTTTCATGCTTAACTATCACCTCACTATTTTGTCTACTAATTGTACTGACAGGCTTTAATATGTGTTGTCTGTTCCTACGATAATGTACACCTTCAGGTGTTCTGACGACATATGATCTTGGAAAAGGACCTATTTCTATCACAGTAGCTGGTAACCACGGTGATGATGGAACCTTTTTATAAAATACATTTTCTCCAACAAACAGATTCGGTAAGTTTCTAGCTGACCTATCATGATATTCTTTTACTTTCCTTTCTTTTTCCTTAATAAATTTGTTATATTCGTCCCTATCAATTGTTTTTGGTATGAGTATTTTTTCACTAACAGGTAATTTCATTCTTAAATTACGTGACATTAATAACTGTGCTGGAGAATAACCACATTCTAACATTGTATTTCTGTATTGCAACATTCCCTGATATGGATCAGAGCCTGACTCTATACACTTATTAAAAATATTCTTTACAGTTTGAACTGTCCTCTCTACCAAACCATTACTTTTTGGATAATAAGGACTAGAACTTTGATAAGTAATGTCCCAATCTACTAAAAATGACTGAAACTCTTTTGATGATAATGGGGGACCATTATCAGACATTAAGATCAATGGTATTCCATGTCTCGCAAATATAGACTTCATTGTACTAATGACCTCTTTTGCTGAAGTATTATTTAAAAGCGCTATTTCAAAGTATTTAGAATAATAATCAACTAATAATATATATGTGACTTTACTATAATAAAAAAAATCAACACCAATTTTCTGCCAAGGCAAAGTTGGTATTTCATGTGGTAATAGTTGTTCTGGACTATTTGATCTATGATATTTAATACATACTGGACACTGTTCAACTTTATTCTTTATATCTACTGTCATGCCTGGCCAAACAACTACTGTACGTGCTTGTCGAATACATTTTTCATATCCTAAATGTCCTTCATGAATTATTTCTAATATAACTTGACGCAATGATTCAGGAATTATTATTTGATTTCCTCTAAAGACTAATCCATCCACAACATGTATTTCATGATTGAAATTGTAATACGGTTTAACCTCCGTTTCAAATTTATTTTTTGAACTTGGCCAACCTTCATTATAATATCTTATTATTGACTGTAAAACTCTATCAGTTTTGATTGCTGCCTGTATTTCTGGATTTCAGAAATTTGCCTGGAGTATAGCTAACTTCTAAATCATAAAGCTGTAAGTTTAGCATCATCCTTTGCAAACGTGCTGGGACCTCAGATAATGGTTTTTTAAAAAGACTAATGGTTTATGATCTGTTTCAACTTGAACTTTTCTACCATAAATGTATTGTTTAAATCTAGTACATCCGAACTGGATTGCATATAACTCTTTCTCTATTTGTGCATAATTTGACTGAGCCTGTGACAAAGATTTAGATGCATATGCTATAGGTTTTTTGTTTTGTAATATCACTGCACCAACTGCAAATTGTGAACTATCAACTGATAATGTTAAAGGTAAATTGTTATCAAAATATGCTAGTACTGGCGTTTGACTAATCATTTCTTTAAGCGACTCAAATTCTCTTCCATGCTCTTCTGTCCAATGAAAACTAATATATTTTTTTCAATAACAACCTTAAATTTTTTGTACGCTCTGCTAAATTATCTATGTACTCACCTAAATAATTAATCATTCCCAAAAATCTTCTAATATCAGCTACACTGTTAGGAATAGACATTTGACAAATTGCACTTATTTTACTAGAATCTGGACATATCCCTTCTGCACTAAAAATACGACCCAAATATTTTATATCTGATAATAGAAATTTGCATTTGTTCATATTGAATTTTAAATTGAATTGTTTTGTCCTTTCTAGTACTAGTTCTAGTATTTTATTGTGTACATATGTCTATATATAAACAAACTCCTTCTATGTCTCCAACTATTTTATTCATTACTTTATGAAAAATTTCAGGAGCGCAGCTTATACCGTAAGGTAATCTTGTAAATCTAAATCTTCCAAAGGGTGTATTTAATGTGCATAACTTAGAACTCTCTAAATCTAATGGTATCATCCAAAACCCTGACTGTGCATCTAGTGTTGAAAAATATTTTGCTTTTGCTAATTTTGACCTAATCTCATTAAATGTTGGTATAGGATAATGACATCTTTTTATAGCTTTGTTTAAATTACGGGGATCCAGACAAACTCTCAAACTTTTATTACTTTTTTCGACTAAGACTATTGAATTTACCCATTCACTTGCTTCATTGACTTTTTCTATTACTCCCGTAGACAACATTCTGTTTAATTCTTCTTTTAATTTATCATGTAAAGAAAAAGGTATTCTTCTTGGCGGTTCTATTATAGGTTTAATATTTTTATCAATTTATAAGTGACATACATTAGGTAGACAACCTAGACCAGTAAAAACTTGTTTATTTTTCTCTATTCTAGACTCATGACTTACTAGACCAACTCTTTTAATTAATTTTAATTTATGACAAGTATCTAGACCCAAAATTGTTTGACACTCCAAATTCACAATAATGAACTCAATACTTTCTAACCTATTCTCAATTTCACATAACAAATTTACTTTTCCTACTATAGGTATGACATCATTTGAAAAAGACAGAAATTTATACATGTAGGTACCAGTTCTAACTTTTCTACATTAACCTCATTAAAAATTTTTATTGACATCACATTAGCTTGTGCACCTGTATCTAAATAACATACTACATTTATTTTATTGATTCTGACTACAATTGATCAATTCTGATTAATACTATTCTGACTAATAGTTTTAATATCAAAACATGGATCACTTCCATTATTATATGATTGTACTGTAGTTTCTCTTAAATTTATTTTATTTACTCTTTTAGTTTGACAACATTTTGCATAATGACCTTGTTTTTTATAATAATGACAAATAGCTACTAATGCTGGACATTTATTTGACCACCACACCACATCTTTGACAAACTTTTCTTACCACTTGATTATTTTCACTATTCTTACTCTGATTTGCACATCCATTATATCTTGATTTAAAATTCTGACTCGTTACCTGACTTTGACTGTTTGTGTTCGTACCATCTATGTTGTACCTTTGACTATCATCATTTCTCCAACTTGGACCTGGGACTTCATTTCTATACCTTGAATGATTTGAATTGTGACTCTTGTAACTACTATTTTGGTAAAAATTCGGACCTGGACCATCTTTATTCTTCTCTACTTTGTATACCACTGCTTCTGAATTTTTATTTAACTGTTGTGCTTGCATTTGAGTTGTAATTATATTTTGAGCAGTTTGTAATACCTTTTCTGTCTTCAGATCTACTTCTTGCAATAGTTTTTGCTTAATTGAATGGTATTTAGGATTTAAACCAATAATGAACATGTCACACACCAAACTTTCTTTTAAAATTCCGAATTCACATGTTAAACTCAAATTCTTTAGACTAGTCATGAAATCTTCAATGGTTTCACCATCTTTCTGTACTCTAGTAAGAAAATAATGTCTTTCTACTGTTAAATTTTTCTTCGGGTTACAGTATTTTTCAAATTTCCCTACAACTTCTTGAAATGTTACAGTATCCATGTTAACCTCAAATGACTTGTAAATATTTCTTGCATCTGTACTAATATAGTACAATAATAAAGCTACTTTTCTCGCATCGTTTTCTTCTTCTAAACCTGTGGCCCTCAAAAATATTTTGAAATTTATGCTCCACTCTCCCCAGTTGTGTGCCAAATTTCCTTGCATTGACAATGGTTGGATTTCATTTCCTATTACGTTACTTTTTATTTTTACAACGACAGGTTGATTCTGCTCTATAGAATCTTGTTCCGACATGGTTGAACTTTATCTTTTGACCGTTTTTAATTAAATTTCTTTTAAAACCAACCAGACCACCACGTGCTGTTAGACCATGTTTCGACTTTTGTATGACTATTATAATACTCGTTGCTATAATCTGACCTGAATTCCACTTCTGACACCATATTACGTTGTCTCTGTGGGCTTTTAATAATATTGACGACCAGTTTCTTTTTAATATCTTTTATTAAAGACCAACTAAACTTAATACATGATTATATCTAACGAGCCATCCTTTTTCCGCTTGCTGTCCGCTGTCCATCTCCTTCACCTGTCACTCATGTTAAGGTAGGTTTACAAATATTAAGGTAGGTTCACATAACATAACATAAGGCTTTCGATGTTATAATCAACCCATTTATCATGTTCATTTCTACATCTTCCTCTTGTCCTTTTTCTTGATTATTAAGATGATAAAAGCATGACCTAGCTTTAACTAGATAATGGTCCGATACGCATTTGGCACCATATAAACCCTTACATTCGTGGCCTGAATTTATGCCTATCTGCTACAATATTATGTAGAATATTCATTATTTTAAGATCATACTCTGCACAATTGTCTAATAATCGTTCTTCATTCATTCCAGCCATTTACTCTATTTTCTTCATGCTATCTCACCATCTTGAGTAAAATTGTTTTTTTGTCATTTCCTATGTCGTTAATAACCTTTCTAATACTTGTAGGTACTAACACAAACTGCGTAGTTCAAATTGGACAAGTTAGTTTAAATTTGAGTATTAGTGTATTTGTGTTATTTAAAAATAAATGGAGAAAAACTTAGCCGTCTTAGGTTTGCAGATAATATTGTGCTAATAGCTGATAGAATAGATGAGGTCAAAGAACTTTTAAATCAGCTTTACCTTTCCTCGCTAGAAGGGGGATTGAAAACAAATATATCTAAAATCCAGATGATGACAAATCTTGTAGTCAACGAAGATATATGCGTAGCAACTAGATCTATAGACCAGGTAATGACCTATAAATATCTAGGTTACGAGATTCGCATAGAAAAAGATAACCAAACCGTTGAGCTTTTTCTCGTATAAGACTGACTTGGGCAACCTTCAGCACGTGGAACCAAATTTTCAAATCGTCCAATATAACAATATGTCTTAAAAGACAAACCTTTAATCAGTGTTTTGCCAGTGTTGACTAACGAAGCGGAAAACTTGAATATGACAAGGAGAACAGTGCAGATACCAAACCTCCAGCTGTGACGAAGATCAGGATTGGCTAATGCTGCAGAAAGAATAGCAACAGTGAAGTCAAAATGGGCAAATCACGTTGCTCAAATGAACGATAATAAATGGACAAAGCTGATACTAGAATGCATAATAAGAGATGATGTCCATGGAAGCAGAGGTCCTCTACCAACACGTTGAACTCACGATCTAAAACGTTGCCATAGAAATTGGATGCAAGAGCCACAATATCGAAACAGATGAAAAATTTTGAGGGAGATGTCATACATGGCCAGCATTAGATAGGCGAAGATTGAATAATGATGATGATGTTATACCAAAAAATCTAAAGTTGTGATATAATGTGGTGTTAATATTTTCCTTTGATAATCTGTTAAATAATTTTCATTTTTTGTGCCGCTGAGTTGATCGAGTAACTCAGTAGTTTCAGTACTGATCTCAAGTCCCAATAATCTGTTACCAAAAAAAAAGTTGGACTAAATTTCAAACAACATAAAAGAAGATCGATGCTCCCAACTAGTAAACCCAAGTACAAGACATCAAGATAATAATGTTAATGATAATATATAATAATGTATAAAATAATATTAATGAATATGTTGAAAATTTCTTAATTTTAAAACATATGAAAGCCGAAATATCACGCAAGGTACGTATTTTCCATTTATTTCTTCTATTTATTTTTAAGTAATGCGTTAATCTATATCAGATATATTAGGTATTGTTTTAAAAAAATATTGATTTATTTATGTTTGCCTATATAAAAATGATTTGTTCAATTATTTAGTATTCACTGTTGATATGCAATAGATCATAGAAAATTTATTTTATGATCCAAACATCCTTCAACACTTCATAATATCGACCATTGGAAACTACGCAATGACAAACACGTAAAAGTTTGTATTTATTTACTGTAAATCATGCTACAATTGTAAACAATAAAACTGTAAAAAAAGTACGTATTAAAGTATACGCGGTTATAGTATTTTTAGAAATAATAATTGAAAGAAAGAAGCGAATGTTTGTGGATCGAGGAAAGGATTATTCCCAACAAAAATAGTAAATTGCATTAAGATGCCACAAGAAAATAGCTTCAGAACAATATTAGGAAACCGGGATAAGCCTATCGTTATTAAAATTTTTAGAAAATTGGAACTGCTTTACGAAAAACTGGCACATTGTTAAAATTAAATTAAATGTAAAAAAAGATGTAGGCATAAAAATGTATGTACCTCCAGTATATTCAAGCAGAAGATTAAAAAAAATCTACACAGAGCTAGTTTACCCATGATCTGAGGAAGGTTACAATTTCCTAGATCCAATTTATTTTTTCTTGAACAAGACATTCTAAGTATTGGAAATTTACTTTTCAATATGATATCAAATTCTGATTGTGATCGAATTCTTTTTGTTCACATAAATAGTGTATAAAAAATTATATGAAACAAAGAAATATTCATTTAAATAAAAATATTCTTTTATAACCAAGAATATAATTAAGAAATGATTACTTCATTATACGGACACTTACAAAGGTAACTTTTTTTTAAACAATTTTTCGACAGCTATGTATTTTAGAATAAAATTGTAAAGAAAAAACGATTTGCAATTAAATTCACTACAAGATGAAATTGATCTCAAATTGAAAAAATTATTTAATATTGCAAAATTATCAAAAACAATAATTATAGGTTCAAAAATCAATGTTTTCAATAGTATTTTTCAGAAATTTAAAAGCAACATAGATCCTTAAAATTTACCAAAAAAATCTTACAAAATTTTAGCAGAATCGATTGAGTACCTTACACAAAATAATTTTTCAATTTACATGCCAAGAAAAAAGAATTAAATACTTAAATTTTTTTTAAAATATAAAAGGACATTCAAGTTTGCAACGAAATTCGAATGATTGAAATCTGTTACATAGGAAAGCCTAGAAATTTTTTTTTAAATATTTTACCATTTTTAAGCTGATAAACAAATAAAATAACTTTTCTATCTTCAACACAATATAACATTTATTAACAAAAGGCTTAGAGTAGATTTTACAGTTGTGTCTTGTAGAATTGTTTAATTTATTATTTTTTGTATATTTTTGTATTTAACACAAAAAATTATATCAATATTTAATTTTTTGCCTTTAAATAGTTTAAAAAATTACTTAATCCGGGATCCGGGACCCCAATCCGGGATTTGTTAAATTATTAAACAAAAAATTAATTGAATAAATCCCGAATCGATTAATTATTACGTCATTTTTTAAACTGTTTAAATGCAAACAAAATTAAATATTCATATAATTTTATTTATGTTAAATAATTATTTTATTTAACACAAAAAAATTAAACAGCTGTAAACTGTATTATAATCTTTTATTCTTTTAAGTCTTTTATTAATATACTTATTTTTAATGAAAATTAAAAAGATATTCTATTTGATTATTGGCTTAAAAACTGTATTTACAATATATGTTTAACAAATTTCCCACAGGCTTTCCTTTTTAACGGATTTCAATGATATGAATTTCATGTAAAAGCCTGAATGTTCTTTCATATTTATTGTAGTGTTTTCTTTTTTTAAATAACAAGATTTTTTAGGCAAATTTTGAAAGTTCTATTTGGCTTTTAAATACATGCAAAAAGATTGATTTTTGACGTGCTTTGCAATCAATAACATCTTGTGAGGAATTTAATTGCAAAACTTTTTCGCTCAAAATTGTTTTCTAAAATGCACAGCTGTCAAGATATGGCCAAGGAAAGGAGAAAAGAATTAATTTTTTAAAATTTTCTTCCTAAATTGTTTAATAAAAAATTAAGCCTGGTCTTTAAATAATTAACAAAAGATTACTCTCTGGATAGGATTCGAATTAATGCGGGAGAGCCTAAAATTGGTTTTAAGTAAATCTTCTTAATCTCTCAGATACCACAACTTGAGGTTAAATGGTTAACATAACAATACCTAGATATCATAGTTTATAAGCAAAGGAATTTTTTCTAGATTTCTCGGGACCGGAAGTCATCCAATGTCATAGTTTTTTCCTACTCTATCTTTAATGTTAAATCTGAATCAGTTATCAGTTTTTTTGTGTCTGTTGCATATTTAGCTCCATGAATTCCCTGAAGAACAAACGGATCTCATAAAACCTAAAGATCAAATTTTGAAAATTTTTATTTCGATGAAAAATTCAAACAAAAATGAAGCAAAGTAATGTAATTCGCTAAAACTTCCATTTCTTGAGTCTTACAAAACAAGTTGTGAATAGAGGTTATTTTTGAATAAATCACGCAGTGGTAAATAAAGCTCTTGGGGTAAAAGTAGTCTCTACAATATAAGGAAATGACATTGAACAATGAACAACTAAAACACATTGTTTGTTTTGTGTTGTTTTAGCTTGTAGTTTTTAAAATAAATAAGACTAAGGTACTCGAGCCTGACGATAAGGCAAATATTGTAAACTTTAAAACCAGTAACCCAAAATTTACTATCATCGATAATAAAAACTACTTAAGATTGTGAGTATTGACTCATTTCTCATATACTGGTACTATGGACTCACATTGGCAACCTTTTGATCGGTTTAATAGTTAGGGTATTATTAAGGGTATCATTAAGATGATTATGCCCGGAGAGCAACATAAGAGGGTCACTGGTTCGAAACATTGATGTTGGTTGATGAACTTAATCATCCAGTAACACCAGTGGTACATACAAAATATGCAGATATATGTTGTATCAATTTTAGATTTATATTATGTAAAGTGAAAAATAAAATTTTCTATGTACCATTGGTGTTACCGGATGATTACACCGATCGAGCAATATTTATCCGTCGGGCCAGAAGCCCTCTGGCTGGATTATTTTGCTCTCCGGGCGTAATCGTCTTATTAACAGCCTCGGTGCATAAATAAATAATAACCTATTGTTTTTGAATTAATAATGAATTTAATAATGTACAATAATAATTTAATCCAGCAAAAAATTTGGGTCCTATTGTAACCGTTTCAAAAGATTTAAAAGAAAATCATTATAAATTTCGATTATATTTTTTTTAAATAAAACTAGTAACCCCATCTATCTGTCAAGTACCTACCTGTAGCCGACTCAAGGATTCTTCTGTAATTCCCAAAGATATCCGGTAGATGAGCATATTTTTCAACTTGTCACTCACGCCCAATTTCCAGAGAGCGCAAGAATAGCGTCTCGCCCTTTCCTGTTAAGAACGTCCAACCGTTAAGACGTATTTCCAAAGTGGGTCTCATTTCAGAGGTGAGCTAAGCAATCCTTTTCTTGTTCATATTTCAGATAGATATTTATTTTTTTAGACCCTTATTGGAGAGGCTATAATGCTGATATTTTTCTGATACATTGTCGCAAGATAATATTGGTATGGAGTTATTCCAGATCATGGCCCAGTAGCGGTATCTTTTTATGGAATACCTAACCCCTCTTATCTAGGATGGTGGTGGATTGATATAAGACGTAGCCGAATCAATGGTTTATTTGGTGACTGATTAAATACGGAAAGAAACAGAGCAGATTAAGGTTGTACCAATTTTTATTATACCTACTTTCAAGACAACGGAAATGATTATGAACTCAAAAAAAAATATAGTTAAATGTTCTATTTTATTTAAAGGTTTATTTTCTTCATTATTCCTAGTTGATAAATAACTATATTATTTTCAATGTAAACAAATTTCGAAATTTGGGGTTAATATATATATACATTCATTTTCTTTATAACCAATTCTTAATTTAATACGATACAAAGATTTTTTGTTTATGATAATGTTAACATAAAATAATATTTTGGAATCCCTTTGGGATGACGTAACTTTTAATGTTTTCTTTTTGTTCATTACTAAGAAATAATAAAGAATAGTTTTCTTGTAAACTTTCAATAAATCTTAATTTTTTTTGCTCTTCCCGTTCGAGGATAAACCAGGGGTGGCGTCCAATAATAAATTATAATTTCATATTATCTAATTGTGCTTGAATTAAAGATACGATATAGTTTCTATATGTTTAAGAAAACCCCGCCCAATTCTCTTCGACAGTGAGCGATTCTGGCCTTGTATATATCATTGTAGCACGGCAGTGTTACACTATATCTTGTTTCTCTCTCTTATACACGCCGCAGCCCGATCGCCAACCTGTCATAAGCGCTTCATTGACGATTAAAAAACAATGTTTTAAAATGAAATATTCCCAAAATACTCATCGGGAAATGATAGAACAAAGTTTGAACTTTAATTTAGGTCCTTGGCAAATTCAAAAATATTTTTTACTTGTGGTTTTAAGCCTTAAAAATCGTAATTTTTCGTTTTTCTCAGTTTTAAATCATTTATAACTCGAAAACGATCAAATCGACCAAGAAAATTATTTTGTTCAGAATGATTTAATAAATTAAAAAAATATTGCCAAAATAATTGATTGTTATTTGTTAAAAAAAATTTAAATAACTTTTCGCCTAGGCGATCTCTTAAACCTTATTTTGGGGTATCTCATGAATGTGAATATGCAAAAAAATCGAACCCGGGCTTTTCGCATTGTCTATTTGGTAAAAAATTTAGGGAATTATTTTTTTTTTTTATCGATGGCAAGTCTTCTAGAGTAAGCTGGAATAAGAAAAATCATCACATTGTTTTTGTCTAGATTGCTTCTTTTTTGCTCCAGTTGTCACTATAAAATATTACGTCAATCACACTATCATCTTTTAAGCAACGCAAACCTTTGAATACACCTTCTTGCGATTTCTGTGACTCCTGTTTTGCTTCTGATTCATATCAGGTGTAGCATTAGAACATCTTGTCGCCTTTCAGTTCCGCAATCCCAAAGTTAAAAATAGCTGGTTTAGATTATGTGATAAAAGGACAAGCCTTTTTCTAAAATATGATTTTCATATTCCACATGAATGTTTTTGGTATTATTGTAAATTAGACAAACTTCGCATTGGTACTTTTTGGGTTTCTCGAAACTTAAATTGTACCTATAATTGAAAAATAGGTCCGTATTGGGAACACCCGACTGCTAGGAGGTTTGTTTCCTTCCTTCTTTTCAGGTAATCCCCATAATCCGATAATTTGGATTACGGGGATTACCAGGATTCTTTGAAATTTTTTTTATGTGAACTTTTGTACTGTTTACGAGTTCATCATCCAATTTCTGCCATATTTAGCAGTACGCTAAATAAAAAAAAATTAATAAATATAACTTCCGATCGTTTTCATGCTTGTCTTTCATTTCTATACACAACCAAACTTATGGAATCACCATGTATTTCAAACAAATTTTTATTTCTTTTAAAAAAACTTCGTTACTGTTGCGAATAAAGGTTTTTGTTGAAAATTAACAAACCGATAAAACAATCAGATAACACAGCTCGGTACGTTATAGATTATTTGCTTTATTAATTAAATATTAAATAAGGAGTGTCTCAGAGGGACATAGCGGCAGTTGCAGGTGTAACACAGGGCGTTGTGTCAAACACTTATGCTAGGTATCTTAAGAATAGACTAAGTGGCCAAAAAGTAACAATGGCTGGTCATTTCATTGGTCAATTAGATAGAAGAGACCCAATAATTTCTCACCTACAGCTCCAAAGGCAACTTTTGGAAGCTACAGGTGTAAGTGTTTCAGTCAAAATGATAATAAAAGGACTTCGTACCCAAGGACTATACAGGTTACAAATAAACAGCTACAGGTTTTCGAGTTATCCAGACAGCTTAATGGGTGAGCTGTCTGGACAATTCTAAAGCTGTCCTTGATCGCTTAAATTGGTGTCAACGCCAAAAATATAACATTAGAAATTGGTAAAATGTGCTACTCTCAGTTGAAACTATGATTTGTGAAAAATCAGCTGATCGACGAATTCGTGTACTTAGAGAGCGAAGAAGATAAGCAAAAACGGAAACTACAAGGTCTGTCTACAGATATAAAGGAGAAAGTGTCATGTTCTAAGGAGGCATTATGATCAGTAAAAAAACTTCTTTAATTTTTATCCAACCAACTTTGACAGCTCGTAGGTATTTTGATTTGGTTCTAGAAACCTTCCAGGCTCTGGAAAGGTGTAATGGTGGAACATTTAATTTTCTATTTAAAAATTCCTTTATACGTATATTATTTTTCAGAGTTTTCAGATTATACGTTTTCAGAATTAATATTCCATCATCAGTGCTACCTGGATGCTCATGTTTGAAGCCACTAAATATATGGACAAAAACCCTTTAAATGTTGTTAAATTAACTTTGAGTTACATTTTTTAACTTTATAAACTATGATGTTTAAGTTACAACAGGAATAGACAACATGGCAACGTAATACTCCACTGGAGGTTGCTAGTCCTGAGACGAAGTGTCTACTAGGACTTGTTGATAGCAACTAATTACAAAAAAATTTAATCATTTTAATTTTTTTTACTAATTTAATTCAACTTTAATCTAATTTAATAAATAATAAGAAATACCAGATGATTCCATATAACTTCGATTGTGTGTACACTCAGCATACCTGTATTTATGTCTGTTTTTTTCGAAAGTGTTACAAATTACTCGGTGAGGTTAAAGGTGTTTAAAGAAAATTTCAGACGATTTCGGTTTACTGCAATTTATTACTATTTTTATTAGAAATAATCCATAATTTTACTTATTTAATTTTACTAATTTAAAATAAGTTTATTTTTTCATGTTTCGATTTCCACTTCGGAAATTTTTCTCAAAATACGATGTTTTAAGATTTACTGTATCTGTGTATATTAAACCTCTGAGATACAAGTAGATATTAAAACCATTGTGATAAATTTCCTGCTAATATCTGTCACCATGATTATTTGCCATAATAAGAACAACTGCTTAGCTAGCCTGCTATCAGGTGTGGTAATCACACGCCTATTTGATTACAAATATTACCTATTTGATTACAGATAGGCGTCCAAGTAAGACAAATAATTTTCATACCTTATCACTGGTGACACGCTTTTTCCGAATACAATTAATATCAAGTGTGATCAATTATCTCACCTGAGTAACCTTGACTACACTTGGATAGAAAACTTTGAATTATACTATCTACATTTCGCAAGCAGTAATAAATAAAGTCTCCATCATCACATTCACGTCGAGATGAGCTAGTTTTTAGAATTTTGGTCTAGTAAGAAAACTCAATATGTATAAAAAATCCTTTAAGAATATCTCGTATCTCCCATTTCGTTTTAGCAAATTGATTTTACAAACTAGGTATTCATCTACGTGTGCCGTAACTATAATTTTCAATAACTGCAGGCTGAAACTAAATCCTAAATTACCTTTTACTAACTTATAATTCATCATAGGTTTCTCAGATTTCACATCGCACTCAGTATTTCCTCATACATGGCCGTACATATCTATAATTAGTAACAGCTAAGAAGCATTTTATTAATTATGCATTTTTGCTCATAAGTCGGCCTTGAAAAATGCTGATCAGTTCGATTGAAATGTCGATACTGTCCTGTTTAACTTACTGGTGACGGCTACGGATTATTTGCAGATTTATGCTTTGGTTCAAGTACGACTCAAAATGAATTACAGCATGATCAGTGACATAAAATGATATACCTACCTATTGAAATAAAAGTTGAGATGATTACTTAAATTATAGAATATGTGTTTACTATTAAACTAGTTTTTTTGGGACTCAAATTACGTTGTCTTCTTTATAAATATTATTATTACATTAAAAAGTATTTAGCATATTTAGCATTATAGCCACTGATAAATTATAGTTATGTAAAGAGGTTCTGAACATTTTCCATGTGGCATGTTTAAGTTACATATTGGGATAAGACCACATTGATTGTAATGGGACTTACATTTTGCATATATGTTTTAACGTTTCAATTTCCATTCTCGAAATCGTTCCAAAGTACTGAATACATAGCATTTTAACATTCTAGTTCGTAGCTGAATACTAATATCACGATTACAAAACTTTAACCCATCTACGTCTAAAAAGAAACTAACTTGGAAAAAATGGTAAACAATACAAAATTGTAATGGTTGGGTTACATTTATTACCTATACTCAAAAAATATTTTTTTTAAACATTTTGAAATACAAGGGCGTCCACAAATGAGGACATTAGGTAATTGTATGGTATTTTTCAAAACATCCTTGTTTAATATACATTGTTTTTTCACACTTTTTGCATGTCCACTTTGCCTTCATCTGACACACAGAACAGTTGAACTATGTTTTCAGTTTCACGGAAAATAAAAGCCTTCGGTGACTTGAATGCTGGAAGCAGCTTTTCTTTTTCTTTGTGTTCTTGAAGTGACACCATCTTTTAAATATCTACGTACTAGGTATATGACGACAGAATTTTAACTGATCCATCACAGGCATTAGTCATGATTATGTCGAAAAATTACCCAAATAAAACTCACCACCACTTTTTACCTTTAACACTTATTCGATATAATGATATGCACTGATTTTTAATCATATGTACCGTTCGCGTCATAAAAAACTGGTACAACTCTTATTACCGAAAATCATGTTTTTCAAGTTGTGTAAGTTGATCTTGTCACATGTGTCATTCTAATTTCTAGGGCACTGTTGCCAGTTCAATGAAAATATTATATGAAATCAGCTAAAAGCAGGGCTCTGTGACAGACCGCCAGTTTTGAGTATTCTAAAAACTAAAACATCGAGCATTCTCGATCCGTCAGTCACATTAAATTTGTTTAAACATGCAATCCTAAAAAATTCTCATATTAATTTTGTAATTTTTCATTATCTCAATTAAGTACTCATACCTTGATTTGTATTTTATTATAATTTATGAAAATATTTCAATTCAAATATAGTGATAGATAAAATCAATCTAGACATAACTTTAAATTATTATAATAAAACATTACAGTGAGGTATTGGATCTGTCACTTTATAATCTACGTTGGATAAAGTATAATGTTAGTTTTTGTTAATGTTATCGTTCATATAATAAATAATAAATTAATTTTGGTAGTTGGCCTGTGACTAAACTTATTGATACAAAATACAGTTCGTGTTCGCTAGGTAATTGAAGTAAAAAATTAGAATTAGATACAGTAGATGCGTTCCAATGTTCCCTGTGCCCATAATCTAGGTTTAAAGATCCTTCAAATATTTTGGATATTAGCTGAACCCTATCTCTGGTTATTAAATTTATTAAATACGGTTTTTTATTGTTAATAATAAAAATAATACCTATCTAATAATAACTTTATTTTTTTTTAATTAGATTTAGTGCAATTCCGTTATCTGTGATGGCAACAGCGAATTAATTCACGAACCACTGTATCCAGTCTGAACCCAAGTTTACATTGGGAAAAAAAAGTGTACCAGTTTTATATGACGGGAAGTGTACGTCTTGCCAATTTTTTCATTAGCCTATACTCCATTACTGGGCATTTGTGCACACGATTTTCTCTTACAGTTTCTGTCGCCTTTATTATTTTTTTTTTTGTTTTAGATATATTATTAGTTGATATGTCGTGAAATAATTTAGTTAGTTACCTAATAAACATTTTAGATAACAGTCTTTTTTGTGTTTACAAAAAATGATGACAAATTATTTAATTGTATACCTAGAAAAAGAATTAACTATGCTTTTATTATATACTATTATAAAAAGAACAATGAATGGATCGGTTTGTTGTCATTTTTAAATGTTTACAATATTTATAAATTTAATAAACAATATTGTTTACTATTTAATCTACCTTACAATAAAAGTACCAGATTAATGCTATAAGCTTTTTACCTGTGGCTGAGTACGATGCTGGCATCTGTCAGATTAATAATTATATGAAATCATTTTCGAAACATCCAATACAATATATGACGTCATAATTAACGACGTACGGAAATAAGGCTCTGAGAAGAACCATAGCATAAGATCCGTTGTCTAACATATGGGACGGACTATAAAGTTGACTTATATTAAGTAATTTTGTTATAGCGATATGTGCAGTGTACTAACATCGGATATATTTTTTTATAAATACAAACACGTGCACCACCTTAATGATATATTATGGTAATCATAACAATACATAGAAAACACAACTATTGTAAAGTATAAACTAATTGCGACTCTTATCTCTGCATTGGCTTATTAACGTCAATAACCATGAAATTTAAATGAGAAATCCATCAAATTTTTATATATAATGTTACTGAGGTTGTACATATATTATGTAAATAATAAAACAAAAAAGAAGCTATACGGGGTAATTCATAAGGATTAGGATATAAGTGATATATGCGACCGTTATTTGATGGAAATTCATTTTATATAACAATATAGCCTTTAACTGAATAAATTCAGGAGGGAGAACTATTTATCTCAAGATTTTCATAGATTCTAATAAAGATAGCTAAGGCCTTTATTTTTGATGTGAAGAATTTGAAATTCGTCATTAAAAGAATGATTCTGGTCTAGAAGGTAAAGTGCATACGTAGAATCTGTTTTTCTATTATTAAAAGGCCTTTTATGTTTTGCTATACTAAAATACTAAATACCAAACTGGTAGAACTTTTATGTTAAAAGTTCTACCAGTTTGACCGATGTAAGTTTTTGGGCAGTCGCCACATTTAAGTTTGTATACACCACTGTCTAAGTGCTTTTTTTTTGGCTCTTGTTGTTTTTAATTAAATGTTATTATTAAAATATCCAACCATATAAAAAGGAAAGGAATAACACTAGCTTTGAGAACAAACAAAAACTTGGGCAAATATATTAAAAACAACAAAATCCAAAAGAAAAAGCTCTTAGAGAGTTGTATATACAAACTTAAATGTGGCGACTGCCAAAGACTTACATCGGTCAAACCGGTAGAACTTTTAACAAACAAATAGCAAAACATAAAACAGCTTTCAAAAATAGAAAAACGGATTCTACGTACGCATTTCACCAGAATCATTCTTTTAGTTTACGAATATTTAGTAAAATTCATCACATTCAATATAAAGGCGTTAAGCTATCTATATTAGAATCCATTAGAATCAACAAATTAAAAAATACAAACATAATTTTGAATGACCAACTTAAGACTAGCAGTTCTCCCCTCCCCAACCCAGTTAGTTAAAGACTATAAAGTGTAAACACACACCAAAAATAGATAACTTGAGACATGCTGCCGAAACCGCTGAAGTGATAAGAATTTATAATAAATTTTTTGAAAGTTTTGAAAACAATAGGTTTCAGATTAGGATATTTTTAATTTAATAATGGTTTCTGTATCCATATCCTTTTGGTTTATGTAAGGTTTTTGTTTATTTGAATTATTTTTGATATTTTTTATCTTTTGTTTTTCTTAAGTATATTCTTAGAAATTTTATTTATATTGCAAGAAATTTGTTAGTGATAATGTTTAAGATTTATTAAAAGTTCCATTAGGTATTGATCTAAAAGCTTCTCATCCAGCCCTATAATCTTAATGAACTTCAACAGTCTTAAGAGGTGTCTTTTAATCTAGACTAATGCTTCTGGTTTTTTCTCTTTGAGTTCTAGATACTGCAGTCCTGTAAGTCTTCTATACTGACATATGACGTGCAGAGCGGTTTCCTTTTCTTCTAGAGAGTACCGACAAGTATCCTTTACCATTAAATCCATACGAATCAAATGCTTATTGTGTCTACGGTGTCCAGTCAGCAGTTTTACTATCACCATCACAGTCTTTTGATTATGGGTCAGTACGTCGGCTGTGAATTTTAGCCTGTCTTTGTCTTAGTGAATTTCTCCACCATTCCAATGACTTTTCTTGCACCCATTTATCAGTAGCTGCTCTTTTGTGTATATTTGCACCCCAAAGCAAAGCTTCGGGTCAACTAATAGTGCACAAGAGCCTTCTCGCGCCAGTATATCAGTCAGTTTATCTCATTACCTACGTAGCCTTTGTGCTCTGAAACCCAGACTAGTGTCAGTCTATTCCGACTTCGAACCTGGAAGAAGGTACTCAATCAGTTCCACATCAGTTTTTAATCAACCTGCATAGAACTGAGGGCTTTTAGAGCTGCTTGGCTATCAGATTAGATCACGATTGAGTCATTCTGCAATTGCCGATATGTGTTTCTTAGCACACCTTTGTATAGTGGCAACTTCTCCTTCAAATACGGTGGCATATGTTTCCACGCTTAAGCCGATTCCTGTTCTTGGTTTTGTGCTATATATACCAGCTCCTATACTTTATCGGTTTTGGAGCTGTCTTCATACCAACTTGAGTTTATTATTACTGGCGGATCCATTTCCCAGTTCTCCCTTTGGTAATATGATATTAAAATGTTTATCTAAGCTATAACTTTGGACCATTCAGTTAACAAGGATGCTCAGAACAGGGTCCACTTTTGTCTTCTGATTTAGCAATGTTTGATCGGCTTCTTGCTTTATGCTTATAGGTTGATCCTGAATTCGAATGTGTACTGTTGACCTGGCTTCTCCCTGTCTAAATATGTGCAACGGTGATAGGTTTAGCAACACCTCTAACGCATCTATAGGGGTGGTTCTCATGGCTCTCTTGACACTTAAGCAAGCAAACCTTTGTATGCCACTAAAAAGCCGAATCGCTCCAAACTGTTGTGTCTTGGTACACCATGTCACTAAACCGTAAGTCGTCATGCGCCTTATAAACCTCATGTATAAGGTTAATTTTTGGGGTTAGTACCTATTTCTTTCCCCATAGTCGTCTACATCTTCCAAGGGCTATTGTAACCTTTGTGTGACTATGTAAAACATAATCACAAATTTGACCTGCAGTCTATTCTATACTTAAGATATAGATCCATAATAGAAATCTATTCACCCAAAGCATGGCTGTTGACTAAAATACCGCGGCCAGGTGAGCCAACTTTCAATTTTGAAAAAAAACTAAACCTCTTCAAAAACTCTACATCCATTTTAACACAATTCTTAGACAACCTTTTTTTGAAAAATATTTCCGTAGTGGAAATTGAAACGTCAAATTTTTAGATAAAATGTAATTATCAGTAGTAATATCCCTAGGACATTGATAACAGATGAGATAATTTCAGGACAATCGAAAGCTCGTTGCTTGGTAACAGCACGAAGCCGAAGGCTGAGTGCTGTTACCAAGCAACGAGCTTGAGAAATTTGTCATGAAATTATGAGGCATTCATCCATGTCCGAGGGATATTCGGCGGATAATTTTTCGAAAAAAAAAAATCATAACTCAACATAACGAAACATTTATTTATTAAAAGAACAGTTAGTGAAAGTACAATTATTAAAATTTAAGTTAACATTAGATTCGTTGCTGTTTTCTACTATAGAAGATCTATTACCACGCATAATATTTATAATCTTGTTGTGGTGTTCGTGATCGAGATTCAAGTATGGTTTTATAGAATTCTGATTGCCATGACCAGTAATTTTTAGCAATTGTTGTTCTTCTACACCACTTTTTGCTAATTCGCTAACAGCAGTTGATCTATTCGAGTGATTTGTTATCTTTTTCTCCTTTACATTCAAGCCAATTGCTTCAGCAGAAGATTTAGTCCATCCATTCATTGTATTTCTTCCAACAGGTACATTATCGTATCATTTGTCAGTTTCATTTTTCCAGTGTCGATTTGGTTTTAAGAACAGTCGTGGTGAGGTAATATTCCTCGTTTTGATATCAGTTTACGAAAAAGACGTACAGGGCATCTTTGTCTCTCACTATTGATAACCAACCATTTACTACTTGCACAGCTTTTAGAACCACCTTGGCACGTTTTACTGAATACCGGATTGTATTCAATGCGATTTGTTGGAGTGTCATCGTTATTTTTCTCGATTTGAACAAAATCCACCAGACAAGCAACTGCCTCTCCTCCTCGTCACGCTAATTCTACAGCAGCAATATGGTAAAATTTAATTTCAGACCAATTTAACGAAACTGAACTGGCCTTACGTTTACATGGATCTATTTGTAGTTTCTTCCTGATTGCATCGCGGGCATCTCGGGCTGGTTTAAACACTATATTGTTAAACGGGTCAATCATAATATTATAGTCATTATAGTACTTTTCTTGCAATAGTTTGCACGAAACGTTCCACATTGTCTTCACCGTTGCCTCTTTGAATTCGTCCCCGTTTTTCTTTCTCATATTGGCAGCCCAATCTTTTAGTATCAACGCCAATTCTTCTAAGCTTCTATGTTCATTCAACTCATATTCTCGTCCGCAGCAAAATTCCATGAATATTCCCCAAATATATTTGTGACTGTAGGTTGTATTTCTGGAAATTTTTTCTTTGATTAGCGCATTTATACTTTGAACATTCTCATTGCCAAAACGTGACATTTTGAAATTTATTTGGATGAAGTTGTCAAACTCGATCGTGTTGTCATAGGGATTGAAAATTGCACTGAATGCAATTATCAGTATAATGTTGACATGATTGGGTGAAATTGTTCCACATGACACAAAATGACGAAATTTGAATGGTTGTTAGAACAGTCGAAAAATTATCATTACAATCAATTGTGGCTTAATCCGATATAAACACAATTTTTAAAAGCGCAATAATAAAAAATGTTTACGAATTTTATTTTAAAAAAGAAAAACTAACACTTGCCCAAGTTTTGAATGCAATCAATGAAGATTCGTATTTCTCTAAAATGGGACACAAAACCATGGGAATTTCTTAACCCTTAAACAACGACGTTCCTTGAGGGACTCATTTTTTTATGGAAACGTTTAATTTTTACTAAGTAAATGTATGGCTAAGAAAGAAATAAAATAAACAACTTATTTACATATACCTGGGCACATTATTAAAATAAAAAAAGTGAGTCAAAAAAATTATTGTCTTCAGTATAATGAGGATTATATTTGATATGCTTGACACTGCTGTTATGGTTTGAGCAGATACATTTTTTACTGCACTAGTTACTTTCAAAAATATTGTTTTCCTTATTTGTAATTTTCAGAATACTTACCCAATAAGTTAGATTAATTTTCAACAAACTGTTCTCTTAAATTGTTATATTGTACGATTGTACTGTATTAATAAATATTGCTGTGGTTGATATTTCGAAAAGTCTAAGATAAGAATTGGTTACATGATCTATATCAAAATTTAACGTTAAAACACTTCAAGTAAGTGTTTAAATTAGGCCCTCTAAAAAATAAAAACAACTGTGTTTTTGCCCTTCATAATTACATTAAAAGCTATCACATGCACCTTCAGATGTTTCCTATCCGACTTTAGGCCCGTCTTCGAGGCAATTGGTGTAGACTGAAAACATGGCACGTACGTCACAATGTTTGATTTTTTCGGTGTTCATAACGTATCTAGCAAAGAATACGTCTTTTTTTTCTATGTTAGGTTAGGTTGTGATAGTTGTTTTTTTAATAAATAAATAATATAATTAATTTAAATTTATTTCTTTTACCTATTTGAAATGGACTCACACAAGCAACACATTCATGATTTTTATAATTAGTTTAATTATTCTAAGAGCAAAAACCAAATGGTTAAAACAAGAATATCAAGAGCAGGAAACGCAACAACGACTGCGTAATAACTGTGGTAATACTGCAGTATTTAAAATAAAACTAAAATTTACATCGTTTAACAATAAAAGAACATATGATCCAGAAGAATCACTCCAGAATATATGTGAAACCTTTAACAAAATCAGAAAAGAACATTTAATCGAAAATAAAGAGAAAATTAAAAGCTGGATGAATGACAATATACTGCACCTCATGAAAGAAAGAAGATCATCAAAGAATAACAAAAGAATGTACAAATATATTCAGAGACAAATAAGAACAGATATACGAAAGGCCAAAGAAAATTGGTTAAAAACACAGTGGAAAGAGATAGAGTTGTTGGAACAAAAACACGATACATTTAATATGCATAAAAAGGTAAAACAAGCAGCTGGTCTTCGAAAATCCAACACAGCTAGCAAACTGCAAGATCAACAGGGGAACAGCATCACAGATAAAAATCGGGAAATATGTATATGAACCAAATACATACAAGACCTCTTTGATGATAATAGGTCCGAACAACCTCCGTCCTACATATGTAATGACCACTTAACAATCACATCAGATGAAGTGGAAAAAGCAATATCACAATTTAAAGATGGCAAAGGACCTGAAAATGCATGCTGAACTCATAAAGTTATTTAATACCGACGGTAATCAACGACTAACAAAAATGACACGGTGGTATTTGCTGACATCTATGAAGCCCTCCAGGAGTTAATGAATAGAATCACAAAAGTGAGTCTATGGACTTTCACTGAATATTAAAGAAACAAAATGTATGAGGCTTTTGAAATGTGGCTTTATCGTCGAATCCTAAAGATATCCTATACCCATCACGTTACTAACTAGGAACTACTACGTTACTAAAGCAAAAAGGAAAAGAGTTGTTTACCACAATAACAACAACCAAAATCGAATACCTCGGTCACATTATGAGGAACAGCGAAAGATATGGGTTGCTGCAATTAGTTTTACAAGGAAAAGTAAAGTAGAAGGAAAACGAGGACCAGGAAGGATTTCCTGGCTGAAAAATCTATGTACATACGTGGTTCAACATAACAACCACAAATCTTTTTAGAGCAGCTGTTTGCAATACAGATTGCCATAATGGTCGCCAACATCCGAAACGGATAGGCAGTACAAGAAGAAGAAGAACAATAAAAGTAAAATTATCACTGCGTCATAAAAAAAGTTCGAATAATAGAAAACATATTTTTTTTATTCTTTGTCTTTGTCTTTGTCTGAATTTATAACATACAGATCACAAATCTACAGAAAATGGTCTTACCGATTTTCGAGATACACTTACGTGAAGAACAACTTACAACAAAATGGAAACACGCACAACATAAATACTGAACGAAAAAATGGACCGAGCAACAAATGATAAAATTGGTGAAGACCAGGCAGACTTAATGATAGGTAGATAATGTACAGATTAGAGATAGACACTAGAACCACTTCTAGAGAAGAAAAGATAAAAAAATAAGGTACATCAATGCAACTAAGAGAAAACTTTCAATACTTAAAGAGATACTGCATATCTCCAATAATATTTAACTACTTTTTAATATACTTTTTGAATGTTTATACTAGAAATAAAGTAATTGGGTTTTAAAAGTTAATCGCCCGTATGAAAGTTAAGTTATACTTGGAAAAGCCCCATCGGATGCCTATTTCGCAATTGTGTTTCACGAACTTTGTTATAACTCCGGTTCTAACAATCTGATCCAGAGTTTAACAAACGCCATTTTGTGCACTTTTTCAAAAGGCACAATTTTTATTTTGGTATAATTAAATATATCTAGGAATGTAGGAGAAACACTCATTTAAACAATTAAATTGTTAATAACAAATCATCGGATGGGTTTTCACCCTGGCACCCTTGAAAAATCGAACCTACGCTCCAAAAAACATAAACAATCGTCAAAGTAACGAGGGGACATAAAAGTGCATACTCGAACCCCCCTCCTGACTCGTAGACTTAATATACTGCCCATATTTAAATCTTAATATCTAATTTAGTATGGAATTTAAGTTTTCCTTTTTATTATTTTCTTATCAACAAAACTCACTTTATCAGTTCTATATAAGTTTCAGTTTTATAATCACTGAGTTATGGTTGCCACTCCATTTAAGTCCTAATATATTCAAAATATAATGTGCAGCAGTTAAAGTTTTTAAACCAGAGCTGTCAATCTCTTTGGAAAAATGCACTGAATTTTTCTATTAATATCTAATTTGCAATTGAATGGAACCACTCACCATTTTCAGTTATGTTGCTCTATATTATGACCTACATTGCATAAACTTCGATTAAAAAAAAGCCACATTTTAGTATCCTCATTGTCTTTACCTTTTTCTTTATGCGGGGTCGGCGTCCCTAATTAAAAGTCTCGGTAAATTTTTAACTTGGGTCATACTGATACCAATTTCCTTTGCCGACATGATCTCCATAGGAGTCATCCCCAGGTCTTTCTTTGTACTTTTTGTTTGTCCATTATAATCTTATATCTCTTAGTCTAAGGTTGGTGACGTTTTTACATGCATACATTGGTCCTGTCGATTATTTTCTTATTTTTTTTTTTAATTGATTTATCCCATAGTATTCAATTGATGAAATAATACGACTCAATGGAATTTTTTTATATTATAAGTGTTATTATTACCTTGGTATCAAGGGGAAAGAGGACTTTAGACATAGGTGAGCAATTGGAAAAATAAGTTGCAAATTTTCAGAAGCCGACTGGGACATCTATTTTACGACGCGCAATTTGCACAATGGATGACACAACAGTGCTTAAAGAGAGGAAACCAGAAATTATCCATGTTTCTAAGCAAAAAAAATGCGTACCTGAATGGGTGAACCTCTGCATAAACACATCCCTATTAACAAATGAAAACTATATCTACACGACAGCGTCAAACTATTTGCTGACAGTAGGAAAGATGATTCCCGAAACAGAGGATTTCCTGAAACCAAAAATTACCTGAAACATTAAGATATATATCTTAAGACCAAGAAATCATCCAACGTCTTACCGAAGGCTGCTGGCGCAGCGTTTGTCGAAACTGATTATAAAGAACGCCATTACTGAGTAGAAAAAATTATTCACCAATAACTAGTTAACAAACTGGAAATTCTTCAAGCCAACAGCTCCCTTATTGTCAACGCGTCCCTGAAAAAATGCTTGAAAACAACAAATACAAGCTATACTGAAACCGCATTGTACTCACAGACCAAACACTGGTACATAATAGACCGAATCTTATACTCTAGTCCAGTTAATAAACTAAGTAAACAAACAACACTAATTGATGTGGCAATACCTAGCAACAATAGTCTGCGTATTGAATAAAAGCACAACGAAGAGATCGCCAAGTACAAAGATGCAAATAAGGAGATAGTGGAGAATGGAAATTACCCAAACAATACTAATTATTCTCTCTACTACTGGAGTCATTTGAAGAACCTCCTAGATGACAAAAAACAACTGGGTCTTAGTGTACTTCTATATAAGACCATGCAGAAAGCGATACTACTCTTAATATCTAAATGCGTAAAAAAATTGGGGATACTATGACGTACCAACTTACCTACTACCTAGGACTCGATACTACGAAAAGAGCCCCACCAGAGCGTAATCCATTTAATAATGTAGATATCTGGAATAAGCGAATTTTCCCTTTAGAGAAAATGAAAGTGGTATGGCTTAACTCTGTCCCCAATAGATAATATCTTTGTTTCTCTACTAACGTAAATACTGGCTAAAACTACTGTAGAATTTTCTCTGCTTTATCATAGTCTTTGAATTACCATACCACGTTGTATCTACTTTTATTAATTTATTGCTAATATGTTCAGAGCTATTTCAACTCCATTGTTCTATCTTATATAGAGATTACTTTTAAAACTAGCAAGTTCTTCGACTTCCTTGTCCTTTTATTCGTTTTTAATTTTAGTTTTTAGGATTTTCCCAATACCCACTCTATTTATCACTGCATCGTCTCGGTGGCTAGCATATTTATTTTTATCAGTTTTCTTGAATATAGTTATTGTTTATTTGCTTATACATACTTATTCATGAATTTCCGTGTCACTATCATATTTTATTAATTTTCCACGTACCTATATCTCTAGTTTCTGGTACTCAATGGTTTTTTTTTTTGAAAATTGTATTGTTTTTTTTTCTTATTAAATGATACATTATAAGAAAATAAAATATATTATTGTTGATCTTGTGTACTTTATTACTTTTAGTAGTAGTTTTTAAACTCTTAAAATTAATATTTTGTCTTGGCACGGTTTTATGTTTTCGAAGATTGTTCACATACGTGTCTATATAGAAGACCCGGTCTATCTCATGTGGACAGTTCGCGGCAGGTGCGGGTCACCTGGGGGCTCTCGAAACAGTGTGTAAAGAACAGGAGGCTCCGCCAGGTGGGGCACAAAGGCACGAGCCTGGCCCCATTGCATTCGTATCGCAGGCAAGCAGCGGCACTGTCGGCCGGCCCGCATCTGCCGCACACAGTTGGCTCTGCATCGGACGGTCCTCTTTTTGACATTTGGTGTCGATAGTTTTTTACCGAAGAATTTTTTATGTACTGACGATTATTGATACGTTTTGTATGCGTGTCATTGAGTTTGTAATGTATAAGCTTCTTGGTTACAGGATGTTTTTATTGCAAATACGAATACCGACATTATTAAGTTTTACTGTAATTTCTTAATTTCTTATACAGTAATTAAGTAGTAATTTAGTAACAGTTATTAGGTAATTACTCGATCTCTTATCTTAATTTGGGCTTAACTGTTTTACTTATCGTAGAATAATTTGTTCCAGCTTTTCAGTATGTAGGTGTTTTTTTACATTATAATTTATTGCTAATTATCTGTAAGACCTGTATTTGTATTTTGGACATGCAAACTGATCACCGGCATCCTTTGAAGATCGGTAAACTCAGCATCAGCATTTTTGTCCCAAAGCCTTTTACCTGTTGCTTTAAAATTTAACTGATATATTACTTATATCCGATGTCTCCCGGTGAGTGGCCTGTTAGACGTATCTGCCAATCTAAATGGATTTGAAATTTGAAAATTCAGCTGCATAGATTTTTAATAATGAACTTTTAATGAAAATATTTGTAAGCATGTGCTATTTCCGGTTATATCTGCAATAGTCCCCAACTTCGTTATTTTATTTGCGAATATTGTATCTACGGTATTGTAAAACCTTTCTGCTTCTTCTTATTTCTTTATTTGGGATGTGATCAAGTCTGGATGTCCGACATACTCTTCTTAGATAATCATTTCTATCATTTCCGGTTTTGTCTTTTATTTCATCGTCATCTGCCAACATTTAGATCAGTACGTCAAAGTTGGTTCTACAACCGACTTGTATATTGTCATTTTTGTTCGTAAACTAATTTTAGGAGACCAAAGTAATGAGTTTAGGCTTTTTACCAAATTTCATCCCTGGTGTATTTTTTGCTGAATGTCCCGTTTCAATATTCCTGCCTTCTTTGTCACTGATCCTACGTATTTAAATTATTTGCATCCTTTTATATCTTTAATCGAGAATGGTGGGTCTCTTTTTCCGTGCTTTATTCTTAGATATTCTGTTTTGTTAATATTGATAGTGAGTCCTAAACTTTCATATTCTTCAGGTAACTTTCGAATCATATAGCCCATATCTTCCTTATCGTTTGCCATAATTACTTGATCGTCTGCGAAGAAAAGATTTCTTATGTAAGTACCTATTATTAAGTTTTATTCCCATTCTTGTGCATTTTCTCCTCCAATTCTTTAATTCTTTCTTTCTTAGTACTGTATCTAAATCCTTCTCTAAATCAACGAATACTGAATGGGTCGGTAAATTTCTGGCTGTTCTTTTCTCTATAATTTGTTGAAGTACATATATATTGTCTTTACAAGATTTGCCAGCGCGAAATCCATTCTGATCTTTTAGTTTTTCATATTAGTTTCCGATTTGTTCTTTTATCAGTCGACCGTACAACATCACCAATGAGCTAATAACGCTTATACTTCTGAAATTTCATTTATTTTTATTTAGCTCTAATCTTCTGAAAGATTTTCTTGTTCAATTAGACATTTATTAAACATCTTCGCTCATAATTCTATTAGTATTGTCGGTTTGAGCTTTATTTATTCAATCGGGATGTGTCCAGATCCTGAGACTTTCCCATTTTTCATTTAATTTAAGGTTCGTCTTATCTCGCCCACACTGATTGGTTGTACTTCGTTTTTGTCTATTGGATCTGTTCTGAAGTCTCTGTAATTTAGGGGTTTACATACTTAGGGGTTTTAATCACCCTATTCATTTTTAATATTTTTTGAGGTTTCCTATAAACTTCCAAGCTTTAGATACTCGAGTTCCATCCATACATCTGTTTATTTCGTTTCGTCTTTTTCTTTTGGTGACAGTGTCCTTAACTTCTCTATTCCAGTAAGTGCATGTTCTCCAGTCTTCTGGATTGTGTGTTTAAAGCCTAATTTGATAAGCTCTCTTTTTGTTATCTACCAACTCTCTTACCTCTTGCGATCACCGCTCCGGATCTTGGTTTTGCGCATTTTCTTTATATCATATGGCCTCTTTTGCTGCATAATGTATACAATCTTTTATTTGACAGTATATTTCTTCCAGTGCTTGTTTTTTTTGCTAATATTTTGTAGTTTTGTAGCCAATCTGAGTTTGTCTAAACATTAGGTGGATTCATTCTTTATACTTTCCAAATTATACTTGTTTACACTTATATTTCCGGGGATTGTTTGTTCATATGCATGGTCACTATTATTTTCCCGGTACTTAACTAACACCTTTGCCATGGTTAAGTGGTGATCCGATCCACACTTCAATCCTTGATACACCGTTACGTCCAAAACGTCAAAAATCAATAATTGATCTTAGTCCTCTGGTTGGCTGCGTCCATGTATATTTGTGGATGTCTTTATGAGCTTAGAATCAATTCATCACTTTCAGCGATAAGCTCTCGCATAAGCAAATAAGTTGCACCGTTTTCATTTAACGTAGTCTCTGCATACTTTCCAATAATTTGACTGATGTCCCTTGTTTCCACTCCGGCACTTAAATCTCACAAAATGAATACCTCATTGTTTTCCTTAATTCCTTCCAATAGGTTCAGTAGAATATCGTAAAATTTTTTCTTTAGTTCCTATAACTGCGTCTTAGTTGGGAGCATAAACTCCTATGATAACTATATTATGACCATTTTTCGTCAGCTCTACGATGATAATTTGCTCGTCAACTTCTTGCGAATATTTTACGTATTTGAGTAATTTATTGTGAGTGAGTACAGCTACAACCCATTTGGCTCTATTACTCTTTGTACACAGATATCGATTTCCATGTTTTCAAGTTCCAATAACACTTCCTTTTGTTTATTTTTGATACATTGTACGTTTGATGTAGCCATTTTCAATGTCCGTTTTCATTGCAATTGTTGTCGTCGTTAGCATATCTAAAGCGTTTTCCTAATGACGACTTCGATCCAACCCTCATTCTTGAAGGACCAGAATTTTTGTTCGGGATTTTTCTCCTAACCGACCTATTCCAGTTTTAGGCGCCGGAAATCCGGCTGTTACACTCTCTACTCTACTGCATAGCGCACAACTATTGTACACCATATACCCAGTGGTTACGCGACATATGTCTTCGAGGACGCTAGAGTCCTAAAGCAGAGCTGAGTCCTATCCCTAGAACTCCCGACTTATTTGTCGGGTAACAGTAAATATTTCTCAGAGATTTATTACAGTATGAGGGTCGACAACTCACGCTGCCTCCGAGGTTTTGTACCAGCCTTAAACCTCCGATTTTTTTTTAAATAAATTTTTTAACTTTAATTAAATATTTTACCACTTTCAACTGGAGTTTTTTCTTCGTTTTTTTTTTAAATAATGTGGTATACAGCTAACTCCTGGGAACTATTCCATTTTAAAACAAGATAGTTTGTTTCTTAAAAAATTGTATTTTATAAACGGCTTGCAATCTCGTGATTGAAACGTTAGATACTAAAGACGCCTTTATTTTTCAAATTTGTAGGTATTTTATTTTTACCAAGAATATAAAATAGAACCAGTCTTCGATATCCATTACTTACTTATTTTAATCACTTCATTTTTCTTTGGTCGCACCACCCGGATCGGCTTTGAACGAAATTCTACCAACCAGAAATTCATCTAAAAATACTTTGAGGTAATCTCCGAATTCATGCTTTTCTGGTCAATCTCATGATAATTTTTTGGTATACAATCAGGACCAATTAGCTACTTAGGTACTAAAACAGTTGCAAAACAATCTGGAGCGGTAGATAAAGACTTAAATTGATAAAAACCAATGAGAATTCCTCTACCCAGAATTTCACAGAAACTCAGCGAGCGGCATTGCTTTTGATTATTTCTCTAGATCAAAACAGAGCCATAAAATTCAGGTACAAACAGGGGCGTAGTGAGTTAAATTTTTTAGGGTGTTTTAAATGGAAATTAGTTAAATATTGTTTCTTTTTTATTTTAATAATTTGTATATATAAGACAAAATCAGAAATCAAAGAGGCCATGAAGAAGATGAAAAATAATCGAACCCCAGGCGAAGATGGAATAGTGTCAGAAGCATTTAAAATTTAAGGAGAATATTAGTTGAAAAAGTTTAAAAACTACTTTTCAATGTTTGCCTATTCGCAATACGCCAATATTCCAACAGACTTTAACACAACGCTACTATGATTCTACTACATAAAGCAGGATATATATATATATATATATATATATATATATATATATATATATATATATATATATATATATATAAATATATATATATATATGTATATATATATATATATATATATATATATATATATATATATATATATATATATATATATATATATATATATATATAAAGCAAAACTGGTAGGATTGTCGACCGAAACGTAAATAACAATTTATTGTAGTGGCGTATCGGGTATGCGGCCTGTTATTTGAAAAAAACTCTTTTTTCTTTTTTTTTTCATATTTCGCTGATTTTTTGTCAGCTTCATCAAAAGACAACTAAAATATGGTTAAAATTTGTATAAATATAAAGTGCGAAAGAAATATGACAGATTATAAGACTAAAGATTTCTTGTAATAATGTTAATAATCGTTAACTGGCGATAATCCACATTAAAAATTATTAAGACGCTGAATAAATAACTCCACTTACCGCTATATCACTTATTCTATTCCTGATGTAATTGTTGTATTCCTGATCAAATTGTTTGTGTTCTTATTTTAAAAAGTTTAAAAAATCGCTGTAACCCGTCTCGGTCTTTCAAATATAACTGAACTTTTAAATATAAATATGCTCTTTTTAAAGAAATTCAAATTTAAAGGCTGACTCACGCAAGTCTAGCATAGTCCATATTATTTATTTTAAATGAGACACCATGTATATTTTTATATTTTTGATAAGATCCAAATAACTTGATTTCAAAGAACTATATCATGTAGGATCTATTGTAAATAATACAGGGAGAAATTTTAAAATTATACTGTATGGAAACAGAAATTTGGAACCTAGAATATGTGAACCCCTCAAGTACATTGGTACCTTTTGCAGCTTTCGATAACGTTTTTTTTTTAGAATTTAAAGTTGGCTTGAGTTCCGGATCCATGACATCTGACCTTATCCTTTTTTTAGCTTTTTTGTCATTATTGTAGGTAAATAATTATATCTGAAGTTCTTACACCCTCTAATGATTGTATAAGCAACCGGGTACCCTTATAGATTTTGCACACAACAAGATGACTCATAAGTATATGTATTAAAATACATATATAGAAACATACTGTAAATCGAACTTAGTCCATCGTCCTATTGGGTGCATGTCTTACATATTGATTTGCTTATAAAGTATTTATTATAAACCGGTTGTCTGCATACGTGACACAGTTTTCTTGTTTTACGTTGTTGTCTTCAGAATCTACACGAGAATTTCTGACAACTGGTTGGATTATATGCCGACCAAGAACCATTTCCATAGAGCTACGTATAGAAGGCTTTGCAATACTTTGGACGTGGTAATACGACTTTTTATAGCAGGATTACATAACTGCTTTGCAAGATCTTGTAAATCAGGAATTTACGTTGCCTACCAGTCGATCTAAACTTTGGTTGGTACTCCATATATATTATATACAAATAGCAATTCAAGTGTATCAAGCGTAAAAAATGTTAATGGCCAACAATTTGTCAGTGTTCGTTTGCTCTACCTGGTCTGTTATATCATCATCATCATCAACTAGCCTCTAAACGTCCACTGCTGAACATAGGCCTCTCGCATGCTTTTCCACTTAGTCCGATTTTGCGCCATCTAAATCCAATTTGTAGTAACTCTTTTTATGTGATCTGTTGATCTCGTTGGGGGTCGACCTCTATTTCTGTTAGCTTGTATTCGGGGTCTCCATTCCAAAATTCTTTTTGTCCACCGGTCATCAACTGATCTTGCTACATGACCTGCCCAGTTCCACTTTAGTGTTGTTATCCTTTCAATAACGTCTGCTACTCCTGATCTTTTTCGTATAGTAGCATTGGGTATTCTATTACGTAGAGAAATCCCTAACATTATTCTCTCCATTGCCCTTTCCGCAACTTGTAGTTTACTCACCGTTGTTCTTGTAAGTGTAAGGGTTTCTGCGCCGTAGGTCATCACTGGCAAAATACTCTGATTAAATACTTTTCTTTTTAGACACATTGGAATCTTAGACCTAAAAATATCCTTCATCTTTCCAAATGCAGCCCAAGCGAGGTTTATTCTTCTTTTCAGCTCGATTGTTTGGTTGTCTCGACTTATTCTGATTTCATGGCCCAAGTATTTATAGGAGTCAACTGGCTCAATATCTTTGTCTTCTACTGAGATGTTTTTGTTGTGGACTAAATTTGTCATAAATTGTGTTTTTGAAAAATTTATTTTAAGACCAACTCTTTTTGTGGCAGTATGGAGTTCTTGGAGCATTATCTGTACCTGATCAAAGCTGTCCGCAATAACAACGATATCATCTGCAAATTTAAGGTTATTTAAAAATTTTCCATCTACATTGATGCCCTTTTCGTTCCAATCTATTGTTTTACAAGCGTATTCTAGCAAAGTTGTAAATAATTTAGGAGACATGTTGTCTCCTTGCCGAACGCCTCTTTCAATCTGTTATATGCATTGATGGTAATAGGATTACAGATTTATTTTTTTTTTGGCACATATCAACATAGTTTCTTCTTTTGTATGTTTAAAATTAGTTAAATATATGAGTCTACTTTTAGATGCTTCCATATTAGGAGGATAAATCGTTTTGTTTTTTCTTACGGTTCCCACTAGCGGCAAATCCCATGACTTAAGTTATAAGTCAGTTGCAAATTTGTGAAGAAATTATCTTTTATCACTTTTTCCAGAACCTTTATAGGAAGCATCAAAATCTAAAACTGTAATCTCGCCAACGTTCACTTAGCATTGGCTGTCTGGTGGCTTCTCAGTGTAAACTTGACCTTGTAAAGGATAAGAACTGGAAGCATCGTAAGTCCAAAAAATTGTATGCCATATTTTACAGGTTTCGAAGGTATATACTGTGTAAACTTTGTGTATATACTTTCGAAACCTGTAAAATATGGCACAGCACGTGTGTTTTGGTTATGAAAGCGAATGAATCTTAGTAACGTTTTAAACCGATCAAGGCTTATAGCCGCAACAAAAAAGAGGTAAGGAATATATTTTTTTTTTATTTCAGTTATATGTTCCCTATTATATTTATGAATAATAGTTGAATACCCAAAAATACTTCAAATTATTCTTCAGTAAATAGTTTGAAAACCTTTGGTGGTGGTCATTTGGAAACTTTGTACCCTTGAATTAGTGTAGTATATATTGTAATTTTCAGTTTCTTTTTCACCTTTTCGATTAGATTCTCTTACAATAATGTCACATATTTCATTAGAAGTAATAGTAAAGAAAATTTACAAAACTTTACACTTAAATTGTTTATTAATTTTGTAGGTACCCAGGAACCTATACCGTCATTGTAAGGAGTTTATTTTATCAGTCATACAAAGGTTAAAACAGAATCTATGATTAGTTTGACAAAAGAGCTGAGAAAATGCGCAGTCGAAATATTGGTAACGGAGGAAATCAAATGGAAGAGCTAGGAAGAAATTTGTGAAAATAAGATCTCACTATTTATACTACTCTGGAAACAAAATCCGACAAGGTAAAAGAGTAGTAGGGCTTATAGTAACCAAAAGACTGCGAAAATCTATTACCGTATTCACACCAATAACGGACTGAATTTGCACCATAAAACTCAAAAGTAAAGTGCCTAACGTAACAATGGTTGATGTATATGCATCGACGGTAGAGGTTAATGAAGAACAGGTTGAAAGATTCTATGGACAGGTAGTACGTGATTAAAGACACGATGCTGTTATAACATTAGGCGATATATATTTGGGAAGCATAGTCTCTGTATTAAAACCAGTCAAAATGAACTTAGGGTTGCACAATTCGCAGCAGCAAAGGAACGTAGAAAATACCAGAAATCAACAAAGCTAATCAAATTGACCACATTCTTATCTCAGAAAGATAGGCAATAGACATAACTGATATCAGAACTTATGTTCTTTGTCAGGCAGTGATAAAGGGGACAAAGAGTCGAATTAAAAAATGGAATGTTAAAGGACTTAAAAGCCCAGCAAACAAACAAGAATACCAAAATGGTCTCCAAATAAAATTTAAGGAATCAGAGAAGAAGATATTACAGAGTAATATTGGTGACAATTAAAAACAGTAATAACAAAATCTGCAAAGAAAACTTTTGTCAAGAGACAAAGAAATGCAGAATGGTATGATGATGAATGCAAAACTGGAGTAGAGGAAAACAGGCAAGCTAGACTTAATCAAGTTCTAAGAAACAGTGGAAAAGCAGTGAAGTTTATAAGGAAAAGAGAATACAATCCACTAGAATATGCAGAAGATTATCTTACTTACATTATCTTACTTAGGTATATCTAAACCATCATAAACATGACGTTGTAGGGTTCAAAAGCCGTAGTTAGAGTAGATGGAGGACTAAATTCTCTAATTGACATCATTGTGGGAGTGAAACAGTAAGTGAATTTAGCTCTTGAGGCAGTCATCAGAAAATCAGTGTACCCAGCCATATACATACTAAATCAGTACAAATCACTGCATATGCAGATGATGGAGCTATCGCTAGTAAGAGCAAGTAAGGACTAATTAAAGAAAGGAAGTTTTTAAGAAAATTAATTCTGAGGCACGAAAAAGGGGGCTTAAGGTAAGCAAAACCAAAACCAAGTGCATGACCGTCAAAAGAACATCTGGCAATGAAAACAATCTTGCAATAGTCAACTATACCATTGCGTATGGATGCCTTTACACAATCGAATGAAGGGCATGATATTGTAAGATTTGTTAAAAGTCAGCTACTGCGACATGTCCAGAGACAAGAAGATACAAAATCAACAAAGAAAATATGGAAACAATGGCAAACGACAGGAAGACAAAAAAAAGGAAAGACCCAGAACGACAAGGTTGGATGACGTGAATGACGACCCGAAAACTATGAATGTAAAACAATGGAGGAGAAGGGCTTAAGAGGGGTCTGAATGAAAGGATATAGCCAAACAGGTAAAGACCCGTCCAGGGCTATGATACCAAATGAAGAAAAAGAACTGTGTGAAAACCACTTATAAAATAAAATTGTTCGTATCCTTATTTTAGAAAATTATAAAAAACGCTTGGACACGTCAGCTTGTAAATTCAAATTTGAGATTTTTAGGTTTTTAAGCAGCTTTTGAAAATAACGATTGTGCACTATACAACATTTGCGTAAATCACCCTGTACATTTAAATTTATAGTTAAAAAGCTCTCAATTATAAAAAAAGTCAAAGGTTCTCAGAGCTTTTTATAATTTTTTAAAACAAGAACAAATACAATTTTAAAGTTTCCACACTGTATGTATACGTAGATATATACATTATATATGTGCTCTAGACCTAGTGGTTCTGAACACAGGTCTGGAACCCACGTTTGTTAGGAGAGTTACAGGTACGTACATCGACGTGACTATGGGGACACAAGAAATAGCGGCGAAAGCAGTAGGTTGGAAGGTTTTGCCAGACTACACTGGAACTGAACATCAATCCATTGAGTTCTCGATAACTGGAAAGGGGACTACTAACACGGTCCGTGCATCGGGGACGTCGGTGGGCAGATGCGGCGATGGGAATAAATGGAATGTATACGAGGAGCTAATTAAATGGAGAGTGAGCATAATGCAGGGTCAATCACCGACAGTGGAAAGCCTGGAGAGAGTCATTAAAGAAGCGATGGAGGGAAGCAAGATTGGTCGCCAAGATGTCAACAGGGTATCATATTGGTGGAATGCGGACATCGAGGCACTAAGAAATGTGTGTATAGCAATGAGAAAAAGGTTAACAAGAGCAAGAGGTAGAGCAGGAATCAACCCTGAGATCATCGAGGAGATCGAGGAAGAGTACCGCGCAAGGAAGAGGGAACTGTACAGGAAAATCCGTTCAGAAAAAAGAAGGCACTGGAAAGAGTTGTGTGAACAGCTGGATGAGGACATTTGGGGTCAGGGGTACAAGATCGTCATGCAGAAGTTCCATGCGTATTCTCTTTACGAAATGCCTATGGATAAGAAGCTTGAGGTAACAAGAGAGCTCTTTCCGGACGGCAGATGTTATGGCATATGGAGGGATGAAGGAGCTGAGCGAGCTGTACCCTTTACCATGGATGAACTTATCGAGGCATTGGGTTCACTGAAGACTCGTAGGTCCCCAGAACTAGACCAGATACCACCTGAAGCGGTGAAGGGTCTAGGACGGGGGAACCTGCGTGGCTTCTGAAACATATGAATGCACTGCTGGAAGCACAAACCTTTCCTGAGCCTTGGAGGACATCGAGGTTAATACTGCTTCCCAAAGCTAGGGAAAAGTATCGCCCCATCTGTCTGCTTCCATGCATCAGTAAGCTATATGAAAGGATGCTGCGAGTACGCATAGACGACATGATTGAGAGGTCAGGTGGTTTATCAAGGAGGCAATTTGGTTTTTATAAAGGGAAAAGCACGATTGATGCAATCATGAGTGTACTCGAAGCATTGCGCAACAGAGGGGATGAACATCGCTGGGCGGCTCTGCTGTTGTTTGATGTTAAGAATGCATTCAATACGTTGCAGTGGAACGAGGTAATGAAGGCAATGGAGGAGAGAGAATGTCCTGGTTACCTGATGAATGTGGTGGCGGAGTATCTGTCCGAGAGAAGGATTATGGTGGAAAAGGGCACAATCGTGGACGTGACGGCCGGAGTACCCCAGGGATCTGTCTTGGGCCCGACGCTATGGAATCTGGCATATGACGGAGTTATGCACTGTGAATACGGAGAGGGTACAACCCCCTTCGCATTCGCGGATGACCTCGCTGTACTGGTAGTGGCCCGGGATGAGCCAGATCTCAAATACCGGGTTAGAAACGCAGGCGGCGTCGTAAAGAAATGGATGACGCAGCACGGACTGAAACTTGCGACAGAGAAAACCGAAGCCATCATTCTGAAGGGGACAAGGAATAGGCAAAATATTGAATTAAAATGTGCGGGAACATGTCTAACACTCAAGAAACAAGTAAAGTATCTAGGAGTGACATTGCACCAGAATGGAAAATGGGGAGAGCACGTGCGGGAGATGGTCCGGAAGGCTGCGAATAGTACGGCTGCGTTGAGGAGGGTGATGCCGAACATTGGAGGACCCAAATCCGAAAGGAGGAGGGTCTTACACGGTGTTGTACAATCAATCGTCCTCTACGCGGCACCAGTCTGGAGCGAGGCGGTAGAGATAACTGCCTGTAGGAGTCTTATGACACGAGTAGACAGAACAAGTCTGTTGCGAGTGGCATGCGCCTACAGGACTGTGTCTGCGGCAGCCTTATGGACCATCACTGGATGTGTTCCGTTGCATGTTTTGGCGGTGGAAAGAAAAGAGCTTTATGAGAGAAGAGGTCCAAACCTTACTGTGGCCGAGAAAAGACAGGAAAGGGAAAGGTCAGTTGAAAGATGGCAAGAAGAGTGGAACAACACGGAAGATGTGGCACAGTGGACGAAAATGCTGATCCCGAACATAAGAGATTGGGTGGACTGTGGCCACAGGCGACTGGATTATTTCTTGACGCAGGTGCTCACAGGACACGGGTGTTTTAGGGCCTACCTCTATATGATCGGAAAGGCTGATACAGATGAATGCCTATACTGTGGATACTCGGACACTGTGACACATACGATGTTAGATTGCAGCAGATGGATAGTGGAAAGGAACAGAATGGAGAGAGAGACAGGTGTGAATTTTGTTACAGTGAGAGAAATGATAGAGAGAATGATTGAAAATAAATTAGTTTGGACTAACATACACAGCTATATCCGTGCAGTGATCAAGAAAAAGGAAGAGGAAGAAAGACTGCTAAACCAACGCTAAAGGTAAGAGTGAATGATGCTGAAAGATGAAGCTAGAAAAGTGGGTCACACTGTGTGAGTTGGAATGCGCGAGTCAGACTGTGGGGAAGGAGGAAATGCACATCGGGAAATAATGCCGAACTAGGAGCGATAAGTGTCTTCTACGCACTACCTGGAACGAGACAGGAAACCTCCTTGCTGATGAATAGAGTGTGGATGTGTATGAATGGAGAATGAATAAATAAAGGTAGTGATTCGGAAGTGATGCCGGCCTTACAGCGGCCATTCCGCTTCCGGATCGCTGGATGACAGAGGAGGGTCTGGTTTAGCAGGTAGGCATTCGGCGTAGACTCGGCGACGAGAGGGCATTTTAAAGTACCTCGGGAACTATCGCCGGGAGTACGAAGAACGAATCCTGTACTAAAGTTAGTCAGGCGGCGCCCTGGACTGAGATGTCTTTTGAAGATTCCAGACCCCCCCTCTATAAAGACGAAAAAAAAAAGATATATACATTATATATATATACATATATATATATATATATATATATATATATATATATATATATATATATATATATATATATATAGTCAATCTATGTAACACTCTTTTAGAAGATGTAGCGAAACTCTTTAAATTAAAAGAGAAGGCCAAAAAGTGACCCATCATGTTGAGTAAAAGATGTAAAATGTGACTTACACGAGCAGTAATAAAACAATATCAATGGTAATTATAGCTACTAGTGTTACAAAGAATTGGTCAAAAAATAAAAAATTTACATAGTATATATATAGCTTATATTGGTAGGTTTACAATTACTTACTTAATCCATGTACCTATAACAGATTTAAACAAGTATAGTTGAATTATAAAAATAGCCTTAATTGCTAAATGAAACTTGGAAATAAGCTGCCTGGCAATTATTTGAAGATCTAAACACAAGTTATGACACCGACACACAAAGCACATGTCTATTTTAAAGTTAAATTGAAAACCAATGTACTTAAAAACACAAAGCATTGAGAGGTAACCGGCGCAGAAAACAAATAAACAGGTGGGGGAGATTGAGTTTTTGATTTCCACCTGTTGAGTTTTTGATTTCCCTTCTGCGCCGGTTCTTTTAGAAACAGCTTGTTGAAATGCCACAATGGAGACTGGCAATTAATATCGAAGACATGCCTTAAATCATCAATTTACCAATATGCACTTTTAAGTGCTTTCTAACAAGTAATTATTAATTATTTTTTTAATAATAATGTGGTATTTTTTTTAATTAAGAGAATATGTAACTGTATATTAAAATAATTCCTTTTCATAACAAAAACAAACTTTTCATAATAAAAATTTTCGATATTTTGAAATATAAAGGTACTTTACTCTAGAGCGAAATTCATATTTTGTGACATACCTCGTTTAAGATTGATAAAATTTAAGATCTGATGATTGCATCTTAGGTTTTAGACGTTCTACTTTAGATCTGAATAAATTTGAGTGAATTTAGATTTTGCGTTTTACATTTTAGGTACATAGAGAAAACTCAATTGATGATCATGTGTGCGTGTAAAATTTTTTAAAAATATACTATAAAATCAACAATTAAATAAACAGCAATTTCCGAGATTGACCTGACCTGGAAGTTAACCAGTATAGTAGGAAAATATCGGCTCTTAAGTTAAGTGAATTTTAAGTTAAATATACCGTTGAAAAATTACAAGAGTGAGTGGATGAAGTTTGTGTAACATCAGAGACTTTGTAGTCAGCTTATATTACATCAATTATTAGTAATAAACAAAAATATATATTTGACAACATAAGAAGAACCACCGAATATTTCAAATACAAACAAGCATTTCTTATCCTTTTTGTTTTTGCACCGGCTTAATTGCCTAGTTATAGTTTTGATACAGCACCGCATTCAGATGTAATGACTAGTTTCAAAGTTTATTTAAATTGATGATATTAATTTCGAATTATTATTAACCAGTACTTTTAATTTTCCATCCAGAAAGCAAGCTATTGTATTTAGTTCATTAGAAAATGTAAAATTAGAAGATTACTTTGTATCACTAGGATCAGTTATTTCTTCAAAAGATATATTGTTCTCTTCACGTATAGCTAACAACAGGATTTGTATTTTATTTATCTAAGAAATAATTAGTTGACAAATTTATCAATGTTCATCAAGAAAAAATCGTAGAAAACAATTAAATAATACAAGGAAGAAGATTAATTACTCCTAGCGAACGACTAATATTATCCAATGTATGCCCATCAATTCCACATAATATTCTAGAATCAGAACTACAGAAACTAGGTTTTAAACTTATGTCTCCCTTATCAGTCCTTAGAATTGGCACATCTCGTCCCGAATTTCAATATGTACTAAGTTTCCGTAGACAGGTATATATTTCACCTTTAGTGGACATAATACTTCCTGAGTCCTTGTTAATTTGTTATGACAATACAAACTATATAATTTTTATGTCTGTAGACCAACACTCCTGTTATATTTTGTAAAAAGATTGACCATATCGCCTCAAACTGTCCTCAAAAAAATAATAACTCCAGTTCAATAATAAGTAACACAGTGACTACAGCAGACATTATAACCGACGTAACACAACACTCAGCACAAATCCATTCAGAACCAAATTATTTGGTTCAAGACACTCAATCTAAACAATACAAAAATAAAGATGTAGATGTAAATAAACCAAGGTCAAAAAACGATAACCCGCTTACAAACGAAGGTATAAACGTTAATGAAACAGGATCAGAAACTAATGAATCATTGATCACTTTACCAATTAGCACAGAACCTACACTGCAAACACAGAGCAAAAGAGTTTTCTCCGAAACAGTTACACCACCTGAAACTCCTGAATGTTTTATACGGCCTGCTAACGATACACGTTCAAAAAAGAAGAGAACTATCCCAACAATAGATCCTATTGATATACAGAAATTGATGCAGCCAACAAAAGTATTTTTTGAAAACGACACAAACGAAAGTGTTCTTAACTACCAAGAAACGATACACTTTTTTGAAGACGCGTATGGTTCACCCGACCCACTAAGTGTTGCTCAAACTTTTACAAAAGATATTAAGGGATTGCTAAAATTAGTAGACAACATCTACCCTCCGTTCAATGAAAAAATAATGAAAATACGTTGCACAAAGATTAAACGAAAAATATCCAAATTGCTGGATACAAATTCCTCCTCTGAATTAGACAGTGATCAAGTACAATAATAAAAATTAACATATAGAACAAAAATGTCAATTCTTCAGTGAAACATAAACGGTTATTATACACAATTCGAAATGTTTAAATTATTAATTACTAAACACTCACCTTTAATAATATGTCTCCAAGAAAAAAATTTGACTGACCAAAAATTAGCAAAATTAAAGGCTAATAATAAAAACAGGCGTGATTTTAAAAAAGCCAGTGGAGGGGTTTCTATTTATGTTAATAACTCATTGGAATCTACACAAATACCTTCAAAGACCAACCTTGAAGCAGTAGCAGTAACCATAAAAATTCCAAAAATAATTAACATCTGTAACGTTTATTTTCTATCGAATACTGATATAAGTATAAAAGAGATAATTCACATTATAGATCAAATTCCATAGCATAAGATTATAATAGGAAATCTAAATGGACACAATCCACTTTGGGGATCTAATAGATATATCAAAATAGAACACATAATAGAAACTGTCATTATTAACACCAATATTACCCTACTTAACGATGGATCTCCAACAAGATTTAACTTTTTTACTGGAAACACTAGTTGTATTGACTTATCTCTTGTAGACCCTTCTTTAGTACAAAACATAACTTGGGAAGCTAGTACACATTTGTATGGAAGCGATCATTTTCCCATAGTGATACATTTCGAAAACAAACAAAAAATTCAACCATACACTAGGTGGAATACAAAAATAGAGGATTGGTCACCATTTACATAATTTGTGGAGAATCAATTGAATTCTTTTTCAGATCCATCCCCGCATGACAATATAAACGACTTAGTAAATAAATTTTCCTCCGTCATACTTTCCGAAGCAGATCATATCATCAGAAAAAAGAAAATAGTAATAAATCATATTGGAGTGCCGTGGTGGAACAATTACTGTCAGAATGCTATAAAGAAGACTCACAGAGCATTCAATGAATACAAAAAACAAAAAACACAAGAAAATCTTCTAGAATATAAGAAGTTAAGGGCTATTAGTAGAAAAGTGGTAAAAGAAGCAAAAAAGGAATCGAAGAAAAAAATTTTATCAACAATAAACAGTTCTACCCCAGCAGCAATAGTGTGGAAACAAATTAACAAAATTTCGGGACGCCACACAAACTCATCAATAAGATTTTTAGAATATAATAACAAAATTCATACATCTAGATCTGGAATACCCAATGTATTAGCTTCATCCTAAGAGTCATATTTCAAGAGTTTTTACAATTTAAAACCAAAGAAGAATTACAAGAATTTAATTATGATAAAAGCGATAACCCACCAATTAATGCACCAATACTAGAAGAAGCGTTAACTGAATCTATAAATTCTATTAAACACTCTGGTCCTGGTCCAGATGATATTCCTATTAATTTCCTTAAAAATTTGCCTAAAAATGGAATTGTCTATTTACTAAAGATATATAACAAAATATGGCTCGAAGAAGTGTTTTCACAGACTTGGACGAATGTTTACACAATATCTATCCTTAAACCTGATAAACCTCGTTCAGACCCAAACTCCTACCGTCCAGTATCGTTAGGATGTGCAATGAGCAAAGTGCTCGAAAAATTAATTAACCAACTCCTTATTTGAATACTCGAGCAAAGATCTGTTCTATCTAACAAACAAAGTGGATTTCGTAAAGATAGATCAACTCTAGACAACTTAGTTGACCTCGAGTCTGAAATACATGAAGCGCTAGCAAATAATCAAAGCTGCATAGCGGTATTTTTTGATATAATCAGTTTGGCGCCATGGAATAATTAAAATTTTACAGAAATTAGGTATACAAGGAAATATGCTAAACATCATCAATAACTTTTTAAAATACCGAAGCTTCCAAGTAAAAGTAGACGATTCCATTTCTAAAACAAGAATACAGGAAAATGGTACCCCTCAAGGATCATCGATTAGTGTTACTCTTTTTCTTATTGCTATTAATAGTATTATGGAAAATGATACTCCACCAGTAAAGAGTAGGCTATACGCAGATGATCTCATAATTTATTGAAAAGGAAGAAACATAGAACTAATTAAACAAACCTCAAAAGATACTATTTCTGCATTAGAAAAATGGTCAATAAAATCCTGAATGAAATTTTGCTCTAACAAAAGTAAATGTATTCATTTCACCAGAAAACGTAATGTTAGTAGTCCAGAACTTACAATCTTTAATACAAAAATAGAATATGTTGAATATATCAAATTCCTTAGAATTAATTTTGACATTTAAATTTTAAGCAACATATTTATTTATAATGTTAAAACATCTTTGTCAACAATATTTGAACATAATGAAAGTCCTATCTACTAAAAATTGGGGATGTGATCAAGATATCCTATTGACAGTATTATAAAAGCCTTATTAGATCTAAAGTCGATTACGGTTCAATAGTGTATGGGTCTACCAGTAAATCACTTTTAAAAGAGTTGCAAATAATCCAAAATGCTGCTGTAAGAATAGCCTTAAGGGCTTTAGCATATGCTGCAAACGTTTCAGCAAATAGTGAAAATCCCGTCAGAAACAATGTCTTTGCTTCTCGTTTCCACACAACATATCTTAACCAAAAAAGATCTAAATCCCCTTTTTATAAAAGACTTAATAGATACATGACCAGTAATAATATTGTCTTCCCTAAAATATACCGAACCATCCGTTTAACTAAACCGCTCCCCCTTGGATGGTCAGAAAACTCTTCCTAGACATGAGTTTAACAAAGACTAATAATCAACTTAATGCTTCCTCTATGATTAAACAATTTTACAGTAAGATTGATAAGTACCAGAATTACGAACATATTTTATACTGATGCCTCCAAATCAGAAAAAGAAGTGGAAAGTGCCTTCATACACAACGACTACACTGCTTCATACAAAATCTAAAATTTTAGCACAGTATATACAGGAGAACTATTTGCAATCTACAAAGCATTAAAATATGCACTTAAGGCCAACTTAGACAGGTGCCTAATACTGACAGATTCCTTAAGTTCCATAAGTAGCTTAGGCACCATTTACCCAACTCATCCATTGTTGCGATTGATAAAGAACCATTTGTACCAACTTAAGCAAAAGAATACGATTGTAAAATTTATGTGGATTCCGTCGCATATGAGGTATACATGGTAATGAAAGAGTAGATGCTGCCGCCAAATCATCAGTTAACAACGAAGACTTGACAGAACCTACCTATAAGAAAGATTTTCATCACTGGATTAACTCGACGTTGAATGAACGGTGGCTTCAAGAATGGAATCAATCTCAACAAAAACTACGAGACATAAAAACAAGAGTTACAAGATGGAAGAATAAGTGTAGCAACAGGAAAGACCAAACTATAATAAACAGACTGAGATTATCGAATACCCTGCATATTCAAATGAGAGGAAAAAGTGTAACCTACCTACAAAGCTACGCGAGTGTCTAGAAGAAAACTGTGTCTATTCGTCAGTTTTAACTTTTCTTAAATCAATAGGAATATACAACCTAAAATATAAACATCAGTGCGTGTACAAATAAATGTGTAATACCTAGTCAATGCTTCTGTTAACCAATGTACTTAGTATAACTTAGATTTATGTATGTAAAAATTTATATATGTCACAATGAGTATATATTAAGTATCCATAAATGTAAAAAAAAGATTGTAATATCGAGCGGCGCTAATAACGACATAGGTTGATGCGCCTGAATTGTAAATAAAAACAAGCAATTTCCGAATTATAATTTTTTTATAGAATTATTGAAAATAAAAACATTTTATTTATATTTTTATATTATATCAGTGAACTTGTAGGAAGCATTTCACGCACCTTCTTGCGCAATATTTTTCCGGTAATAAAAATATCGAACCCGTGAAAATGACTAATTAACTACTTTTTAAAATTTAATCATAATACGGAAACGCCAGCAACAAGAAAGCGAAGATAATATATATCGTCAAGAATACGGCATACAGACACATATTCATAATGTGTTTTGGTAGCACAAGCTTTACCACCTGTCTTTTGGCTGAACCTAACTATCTGCTTGTACATCAGCTGCATGGTTTTCACCTGAACATAAGTATTTTTAGTTTTATTTTATTTACTTTCATACCAAAACGAAAGCTTTGTAGTTGATATAAATATAATAATCGGCGAGGAAGACAAATAATAACAGTTTATATTTTTAAACCAGTGTACACTCATAAGCAGAAATATTGATTTTGTATAGCAGAAAGGCTGTATAAAATATTTAAGGCATAAAAATAGATACACAGATACAAATAAAAATATACCCAATAAAAACAAACATGTTTATCGTATGTACGTAGATAATGTATGTGATAATAAAAGTAACGAAAACATTATATAGAACAACGAAAAAGTATTGAAAAATAGTTAAAAGTAAGCATGTGTCGTTAAAAATAGATTTGAATTCATTTATGAACCCATTTATGCATAGATTTTCTGACAATTTCGAAAGAAACGATCATGATCATCTTTTTATCCATCTGCGGAATTTACTTCTCTAAATACATTTCTCTGCATCTTTCTATGGATCATACCAATATCAGTAACATTCACATTCATGTCTTGTCTAAGCGTATCCAACAGGTCTTCTTTAGTTTTTATCTCCTCTTTCTTTTAATACCTTTCAATTTAGCAGTTATTTGTATCAATTGATTGTCAGTTCGGCGTTAAACTTCTCTGAATAATCAATTTGTGCCACACCTAGACTTTTTCTAATATACTCATTTTTAATTTTTTCCTTTTATGTCGCTCCATATGTGTAAGCATTTTCATTCCGGCAACATGTACAATGATGTACCTTATAGTTCTACTTTATTAGTATTAAAGACCCTGTAATAAGAGCGCTTATGTCGTCGCGTTAGCAATGCCGTGTTAGCGTCGGTCCAACCGAACAATGGCACTAACATGGAGTAAATTATACGAACAATATTGTCGTTGGCGATACTGCGTTATTCCGACGTCAAGCGTTGCCAGCGCAGCCGATCGCGTAGATGGTGTACAGTTCATGCCTTGCGCACAGCGCGCATCGAATAAAAGTCGGGACATACATATCCGCAACGAGTCCGCAACGAGCCCGCACTGAGCCCGCACCGTAGCACCGTAGCGTTGTATATTGTACAATTGCAATTATATGCCGTAATCTTAACATCAGCGCACCGTGTCCGAACATCTCTTCTGCGCCGCATCCGTGACGAGTGATAATAGTTTTGTTTGAATTTTGACGATGATGGTGCGTCGTACGGTGTTCAACTCACAAGATAAAATACGTGTTTTGTACAATCAAACAATGGAAATCGAAAGGGTAATAGAGGAAGTGAGGAAGTCTCCTACACTCTATGATCAAAAACATAAAAAATATAGAAATACAGAATATAGGGACCAAGTGTGGAAGCAAATTGCCATGGAATTAAACATAAAAGGTAGGTCAGAATAGCCGGGAAAAAATCTTTGAAAACAACATACAAAACGAGAAAAAATTCGAGAGTCCAAACCTGATGTATCTGCTGTCTCCCAGTTATTGGCTCACGTTTTATCCGAGAAGGAGGCAGAAAAACGAAACCTGCAATGGACAAAGCTGAAAAACATCCAGTTGATGCTTTTTTGCTCAGCATAGCTCCGACTTTGAAGGCTCTTAATCCTCTTCTCCTAAATGAAGCTAAAAGCATCATTATTCATCATCAGTATTTTTTCTGTCGTACAGGAGCTTGAAATAAAGCAATTCCTAGATCTTCAGGGTCATTATAAACAGCATCCAACCTTTTCTAACCAGCTTGCATACTCTTCAGCATTGACTTTATCGAATTGTATCCCAATACCATACACATCCCTTCTTGGATATAACACAAATTCTCGTCCAGTATATACTGAACTAGGAACGTCATATCAACTTTCTTAACTACCAACTACGAACCAAACTCAGAACCTGACTGAAGATGATTTCCGGGGTAATACTTAGGTCAGTGGAGCGATTGTTTTGATATAAGACCATATTTTATGCGTTTTACGTTTAATTATAATATGCTTTAGTTTATATCATTATTTCAAGTTATTTTATTACTATCAGAAATAAAAATCTTTTATTTTCTATAAGAGTTTTGTTGTATGCTCAAATATCCCGAACATAATAGTTTAAAAATATATATTTTTTATTTTATAAGCTTAAGTGTGCTTAATGTAAGCTTTTATAAGCTTATCTTAAGCACACTGCCAGTCTTTCTTTTGGTGCAATTATAACCTCTAAAAAGTAACTTTCTTCTTTATTTTTTTTTTCTAATTTTGTCAGTAACTTATGGAACGTGGATTGTGTCATCCTAAAGTACTGGTAAAACTTCGTCTCATTGTCCATTAGATGAGGAAACAATGTGCAGAACTCCCCTTCGATATTTCTTGTTTTCCAAGCAATATGTATCGATTTACTTCTCACCTGTTTCTTTACATTTTTCACTTTTTCCTTCTATTCATCCAGTGCAATAGCTATCATGGCTAAATCTCTATTACGGATACAAACTGACTATTTTCAAATTCGTCGAGGCCGACTGATGAAATGCGACTTCTGACGGAAATGTATGTTTTAATAGCCAACGCACCGAGATACGGCCGAGCTACGGCCAAAGTGATCTTTGAATTTTCTTCTACTACCAATAACTCGATGGTCCCCGTTCTTCTAGCTATGGCCGAACTAAATTGGGAATGCTAGGTTTATTTATTTTTGAAGTCTGTCTCATAAGCTCTTCCTGAATTGACAGGTTGGTTCTATGTTCTGTCTAGAACAAGCCTAGAATTATTCTATAAACTCACATTTTGAAGGCCTTGATATTACTCATATTAATTTTTTTGAGAGTCCATGTTTCAGTCAAAAGAAAATGGACAGGTTGGTTCTATTTTCTGTCCAGGACAAGCCTAGAATTCTTCTATAAACTCACATTTAAAAGGCTTTGATATTACTCATATTATTTTTTTTAAGAGTTTATGTTTCAGCTGCATAGGTAGTAATGGGAAAAATAAGGGCATTGACAAACATAAGCTTAGTATTTCTTGTTATTGTTTGATCTTACCATTTTTTAATTAATTTAGCTATTGTGGTTCGGGTCAATGCTAGTCTACGCTTGATTTCTGAGAAGCCATTGCCATTAATGTTTATCAGGGAGCCCAAGAAAACAAATCTGTTTACCACTTCAAAATTCGTCCCTTGGTGTATATGCAGTAGATTATTATTTGCTCTGTCTACGATCATTATTTTTTTCCGGTGTTGATCTGAAATCCGAATTCTGCGCTTATCTGGATTAGCCGTTTGGTGATGGTAATCATTTCGACTTTATTCGCCGCCAGTATAAATGTGTCATCTGCGTATAGCAGGTTGCTGATTTTTCTGCATCCGATAGTGATTCCTCCATCTCATTGGTCTAGTACTTTTTTCACTATATATTCAGAATATGTATTATATGATAATGGTGAGTATGCAGTCCTGTCAAGTTTGTTTCTTAGTTTTAAACGCATCTGAATATTCCCTGTATTTTAACTTTAGCTGAGTTTTTATCATACAGATTTCTTACTAGGTTAACTAGGTGCTTAGGTACCCTCATATTTTCCATTATACTCCAAAGGGTATCCAGAGGAAATCCTTTGTGTAATCTACTAAACAGAGCAGCATTGGTAAGTTATGTTCTCTCTATTATCCCGCGTTCCTTTTCCTGGTACGAATCCGCATTGTTCTTCTGCTATCTCTGGAGGTAGAAAATTCTTTAGATGTTCATTGACTATATGTAGCAGGATTTTGCTTGCATGCCGAATAAGGGCAATAATTCTGTAATTGCTGCACAGGTTAATCATCCTTTTTTACTGATTGGGATAAAGGTTGATTCGCACCACTCGTCAAACCATTCACTTTTGATTTATATCATATTGCACATGTCCAGTATTACGTCTAAGCTAATCTCGTCCATTGCTTTTGGAGCTCCTCTGGTATGTAATCAATCTCTGGGCATTTTTTGTTTCTTAGTTTGTTGATCGCCTTCTCTACTTCTGCATGTAAGATTATTGGTTCTGACACTCTAATTGCATGTTTCTTGTGTTTTAAGATTTGTACATCTTTTGACGTGTCTTTGTATAAATCTAAACAGTAATTTTTTCATGTCTCTGCAATGCTCTCTCTATCAGTTATTAATTCTTTATTATGGTATTGAATGGATTAAAGTTGTGGCTTAAACTCTCGGGGAAAATATTTAACTTTTTTAAATAGTTCATGACTTTCATGGCGATTTGATCCAGTTCTTGACACACATTATTCATATAGTTGTTTTTATCTCTGGGGCACATAACTAGGAGAAGAATAACTACTGGGGAATAAATCTACCAAATATTATTGTAAAACTGGCAAGAAGCATAATTTAAAGAAACAGCTGATCGTTTACAGATGTAGTTATTCACTGAGCATATAATAATACAGCATTTTTGTCCCTAATAGATCTAACAAAAGAATTTAACATGTGAGATGTGATACAGTATACGACAGAAGCATATCAGTGAATATGATATAAACAGTAGAAACAACATACAAGCACAACAAATTGTTAGGATAAAGGGATTATTGTTGATAAAAATGGGACTTCCTAAGTTTATTTTTGTTTAACTTACTAATTGGTGAAATCATAAGGAACGGAAAACAAAGAATACAAAATATAGAATGGGGAAATGCATAAAATGAGGTTGGCGTCCTGATGACATTGCAATAATCTTACACAACAGCTCCACGATATGTAAAGTAATAAAATTAAAATATCTGTTAATAAAATTATTTAGCAGTAGCCAGATAGAAGAAGTAAAGCAGCTAATTATTAAAGCAAACAGAATGTCTGGTTGTTAAAGCTTACTTCAAAATAGCAAAATTTCAATAGTGCAGCATTAAAGCTTGTCTGCCTAAATTTTACAAGGGAAGATCAACAACCGATAAAATTTTTATTCTAAAACAAGTCCTGATCAATTGCTATGAATATAACATTTCAGCACAAGTAATTTTCATTGATTATAAAGCCACCTACGATACAATAGACAAAAACAAATTAATAAAAACGCTAAAAAAATTCCAAGTTCCAGAAAAAATAGTAAGATTGGTAAAAATGATAAATAGGAAAACCCTTGGAAAAATGCAATGGTATAGTCTCAAAAGAATTCGAAGTGAAAAAAGGTGTTCACCAAGGAGATCCGTTGTCTACCTTGCTATTCAATATAGTGCTAGACAAAATTCTACGGGTTAGTGGAATATGTAGGTATGACATTCTTTTCTACAAATAGCACGAATGCTTAGCATACGCTGATGATGTAGTTCTCATTGCAAGAAATGGCAATGTACTGGCAAGTATAGCAAAATGACTGATTCGGGAAAGCTCTAAAATGAGACTAAAAGTTAATATTAATAAATCCAAATTCATGGAAATCTCGAGTCAAAAAGGAATAAACGCTCCTTTGAATTAGAGATAAGGGACGGATTCTTCTTCTTAGAGTGCCTGTCCTGCCGAATGTTGGCGATCATTCTTGCTATGATGACTTTGTTGGTTGCTATACGGAATAGCTGTGTTGAGGTCTTTCTATACCATGCTCTCAGGTTAGCAAGCCAGGATATTCTTTTTCATCCTGGGGCCCTTTTTCCTTAAATTTTACCTTGCAAAATGCATTCGAGTAGTTGGTATCTGCCTTGATTTCTCATTATATGTCCCAAGTACTGCAGCTTCAGGCTCTTCACGATGTTGACCAAATTCGCGGTTGTGTTCATCCTCCGCAGTACTTCTTTATTGGTAACTTTGTCTATATCCATGGTATCTTCAGGATCCTTCTGTATAACCGTAGCTCAAAAGCCTGAAGTTTTGATAGAGTTTCCGCCTTCAATGTCCACGTTTCTACTCCGTACAGAAGCGCTGAGTACACGTAACATTTACTACTACTAAGGATTTCCACAGTTTTCACTGTCTTCCTTCACTCAACCGTTTTCTCCAATTTTCCCTGTCATTCCAGTCTCCATCTCGCAGGGTTCTTTTCTCCATAGCCTCGTCGATTTCATCTCTGAATGACCTTCGGGGTCTTCCTCTCTCTTCTTCCAATCGGGCTCCATTCTGTGATTTTGTTTATCCAGCGTCCTCTGTCCGCTCTTCTGACGTGGCTGTACCAGGATAGTCTCTTCTCCTCTATATAGTCGATTATGTCTGATTTCACTCCCATTCTCCGCTTAATCTCTGCGTTTTCAATTTAATGAGCGTAACATTTAATGAGCCTTATTTTTGTTTCTAGGGTGAGGTCATGACTCTTAAACACAGAGCTCATAGTCAAGAATGCACTTTTTGCCTTTCCGATGCGATATTTAATCTCTTGGGTATTGTCCCATGACTCATTGATTATAGTTCCCAAGTACTGTGAGACACGTTCAATTCTCATTTGGTTTACATACAGATTTGCTCCAGTTATGTTTTCCTTGCTGATGATCATTAAGCTTGGTTTTGCTGGTGTTTATATCCAGTCCATATGTTCTACTTCTTTTCGTTATTTTGTTCATTAAGTTTTGGTATTGGATAACACTATTGTATCATCTGTATACCGCAGGTTATTGAGCTTGACTCAATTTATTGAGATGCCTTCATCAATATCTTTTAGAGCTTCTTCAAAAATGTGCTCCGAGTTCAGATTGAATATTAGCGGTGAAATTATGCACCCCTGTCTCACTCCCCTGAAGATTTTGACCTGATCTGTGTATTCTCCATCTATTCGGAGCACCACTAATTGATTCCAATACAGGTTAGCGATTACTTTTAGGTCTCTTCCGTCAATCCCAAAAGGATGGATCAGTTGTCGAATTCGAGAAGGTAAATGAATATATGTACAAAGGTACCCTTATTGATCAGATATACATATAAGGAAGAAACTGAAATTAACCTGAGACTGACCAAGAGCAACAGATTGTACTGGGGCCATAAAAAGAATAATAAAAGATATATCTCGTAATACAAAACTATAATGAGACCCATAACCCTATACGCTGCAGAGACATAGATTATGAACAAAAGCATAAAGAAGAGATTGGAGACATGGGAAAGAAAGGTACTTTGCAGAATGTTTGGTGGAAAAGTAGTAGAGGGAGAATGGAGAAAATGAACTAATGGAGAAGACGATCTAATATAGAAGTGTACCAACTGTATGCTAACCCTACAATAACAAAAGTAGTGAAAAAATGTAGACTAATATGGATCGGAGACCTAGAAAGAATATGAGGTATTAGACAAATCAAGAATATTGTTTGGAGAGTACTTGAGGGCAAAGAAAAGAGAGGAATACCAAAAAGAAATTGAGAGATGTAGTTAAGGAAGATGTCAGAGAGATGGGAATCAGAGATTGGAAGCAGCTAAGTACAGAAAACGGTGGAAGTTATTTATCCAGCAATGGGCCTAAAAGGTCTGTTAACGCAATACAGATATACAATTATATACTGGAGGTTTTATTATTAACAATTTTGATGACAATGATATGTATAACGATAATATGTATAAAAAGATGCATTTACAAGAAAAAACTAAATAAATGTACTACAAAATCAATAAGGTTTAATCCTTCTTTGGAAAACTACTGCAACCAATTGGTTTAATTAACATCATCCATTAAAAATCCAATTATACAAATCTTCGAGAGTTAAGTAGACCTGCTATACATAAGCACCACACATGATGGACATCTTATTTGCCCCTGGCTATATTTTATCTTGTATTAAGACAGTTTCAAACCCTCTCATAGCCATGGTAAGTTATGCGGAAGATTCTTAAAGGTGATGAAAATTTGCCTGTAGGATTTTGCTTTAAGAATCAGAAGAGTCACTCATTTCCATGTCTTATTTTGTGCCATCTCTTTTTATATCTTTTTTATTTTAATTCCACGATTCGGATCGAAATCTGTCAGGTACAACATAACGCCCTTATTCTCTCTAAAGCACCTCGCTGAAGTATCGCTTGCAACACTATTCTTCTTGTGCCATGCGACCCACTGGAATGATAGTATTACAGCTCAATAGGGGTAACACCCGTAACCCTTAACTTTAGATACTGAAGGTATTTCTAATTCTTTAGTGTTCTAGAGATTTAAAAAAATATGGTCCAAGCTCGTCTTTTCCTTGTTCTTACTTCCTCGGTTTGATTTTTTTACTCAGTTTTGAGATTTGCTGTAAGTATACGTATTCAGTTATTTGGTCTGTTTTCTTATTCTAGTGTGTATTTTGAGGTTTTTTGACTACTTGCGGTTTGTTATGATTTTATTCTTGTCGTAGATCATCTTTATTTTTATTATTTGAATTAAGTAATTTTAATTTAAGTTTAACCGTGTAAAATACTTAAATCACTTCAATAATTTTGTGTGTAAAAACGATAACACACAGTTCTGTTGATAGAAATTTATCTTTATAAGTAGCAATCAAAGTCAAATTCTACATTAATTATCTTAAAAAAAGTATATCAGAAAATTGCAGCAAATAACTAAACGTCCTATCCTCATCCAGTTAAGCTCAAATTATTAAAAGGAATAATTGAAAATGAGCGGCAACAAGCAGTGAGCGAATAATGCCTTGGGTAAAATATATTCACACTTGCCAGTCTCAAAAAAGTACAACAAAGACTATAAATAATGCATAAATCCAGTTCAAACTTAATTAACACTTGACTGCACGCGATTTATTCTCTAATATACACTGTGAGGTTATTATCATATTATAGTCCAGTAGTCCAGTAGTCCAGTATAAAGAACCAGACAATGATGCAGTGATAAATATTTCTTATTTCTTGTACATAACTTGTTGTTCATTCGTTGATCGTTGTACTTTTATTTATTACGAAATTTTCCTCTGTCTGAATAGTTCTATTACTGTTTTTCTAGTCCACAGCAATTTCTCAACCAGGACGTGCGTCGCGTCCCCGATTCTCTTTTTCCTTCCACCTTCCCTTGTATAAACAATCGCATAAATTCATATTTTTCATTTCTTAGTATGTGACCAAAGTAGCCCATTCGTCTTTCCTTTGTACTGTTGAGTATTTCTTTTTCTTTTTTTCATCTTTCTTAATGTTTCCGTGTTTGTTACGTGTTGTGTCCGTGATATTTTCCATATTCTTCGATAACACCACATCCAAAGCTAGCAAGTCTTCTTTCAGTTGCGTTCGTAATTGTCCAGGTTTTAACTCCATATAAAAGGGCAAAAATAGCATCATAATACTTTAATTATTATTTTAATGGTAATAGGCCACAATTGAAGGTTAAAGTAAGTTTATTGACGTTTTTCCACTTCGGAAATCGTTCTCAATATACAAACATTAATATAAAGTTTATTAATATCGTTATTGTTTCTATGTTGAGAAGGATTTCCGAAATGGAAATTGAAATGTCAATAAACTTACCTTAACATTCAATTGTGACTTATTCCCATTAAAATAGTAATTACTTTAAAATGCCACAAGAAAATAGCTTCAGAATAATCTTAATACTCTAGTTCTAATTTCTGTTCACAGTTCACAACCTCTAGTGTTTTAATTGACAATCTCAAGTGCAAAAGGCAGAATTGAATGAAAAGCGACGGTACCATAACAGATGAAAACGACAAGAAGAGAAAAGATCAAGAGAAAGAGTGCTTTTAGTCGAAAGACTTTCCACCAATAAAAGAGAGAAGATGGAGGAAAACGTACAAAATTTAAAGATATGATGTCAAGAGTAAGTAAAAAGATTAAAAAACAATCAAATAAACTCAGTAAACTCCATAAAGAGCAAAAACAATATAGATAAGAAATAAGGGAGTTAAGACAAGAGAATGTAACTTTAAGAGAAGAAAATACAAAGCTAAAACATATAGTGTTTCAAATAGAAAAAAATAATGAATCCTGAGCTTGGAAATGGATACAACTTTCCAGATACTCTTAAAAATAGAACGAAAAATTGTATGCAGGTAGAATTAGAAGAAAATGTTCAAATAGGAGAGGGTGTGAAATTAGCAGAGTCTGTCTGTTTAAGCTTGAAAATGAAGAGGATAAAAGACAAGTCATGAAAAAGAAAGGTAAATTGAGAAATCGAAGAGATGGCCTAGTTTATATCAACAACGATTTATCAAAAAAAAAACAAAATTGTACATAAATATGTCAGACAGAAAGCACAAGAACTAACAAATAAAGGGAGAAACGTGAAAGTGGGCTATAAAAAATATACTTCGATTATAAAATATAGCGCTGGGATGGCACGAAACAAACGTTGGTGGTAGATATCAAAGCAAGCAACTAAGCTCCAGTAGGAAAAGAAAATAAATTACAACGAGCAATAAGACGAAGAGGTTTACAAACTATGAAAATAAAATAAAACAAGACAGAAACAAAAACGAAAAGCGAAAGAAGAACAAGATACAGTTAGCAACATGGAATTTCCGAGAAATATTTTATCAAAGTGCGCTAAAGGAACTAATCTATGAGCTAACAAAGTATAAAATCGATTTAATCGCTCGCAAGAGATAAAACAATTAGGGTCGAAAATAACTGAAATAGAAGATGTATAGAATAGGTGCTCTTTAAATGCGGAGGAAAGGACATAGTGCTCGGAACTGGTTTTTTAGTATTTAGCTACATGTATCAAGGACAAGTAGGACAAGTAAAACAAGTGAGTTAACGGAGACAATAACAGCATTCGTGACCAAAATAACAAAAGAAGAAGTGGTTCAAGCAATTCAAAAAATAAATAAAGGAAAATCAGTTGGACCAGATGATATTCCTGGGAAAGTGTGAGAAGCATTAGAAGAGACTGGGACAAATTGGTTAACAGGACTATTTAATAGAATTATGGAAGTTGGACAAATGCCAGGCGAATGGAGAAGCAGTGTATTAGTATCTCTCTACAAAAACCAAGGTGATGTACAACAATGTACAAACTACAGGACCATAAAACTACTTAGTCACACCATAAAAATATGGCTGAGAGTAATTGACAGACGGATACTTGAAGACACCCAAAATATCCGATAATTAGTTTGGCTTTATGCAAGGCCTAAATTATTTATAACGGTCCTCGAATACGCCTTTAAAATGTCAAAGTGGGAAAATAGAGGAATAAAAATAGATGGAGAAATGTTCAATCATCTGCGTTTTACCGACGACATAGTACTTATTACCGAAGATCTGGGTGAAGCACAACAAATGGTATAAGAACTAGAAAACGTATCTTCAACAATAGGTCTAAAAATGAACATCAGTAAGACCAAATTTATGACAAATTTAGTTCCCAGCGAACACCTAATCATCCAAAATCAAGTGGTAGAATTGACAGAAAAGTACATACATTTTAGTCATGAAATCAGAATAGGCAAGGACAACCAGACCTGCAAATTTCAACGACGAATACCACTTGCTTGAGCGGCGTATGGTTCACTAAGAGACATCTTTAAGAGCAACATCCCGATAACCATGAAACGGAAGACACTTGACCAATGCGTTCTTCCTATTATGACATACGGAGCAGAAACTCTCACGCTCACAAAAACAACAGCACTAAAAATGCGAGTGGCACAAAGGCGCATGGAAAGATCAATTCTCGGCGTGACAAAAAAAGACAAAATAAGGAATCAAGACTTAAGGAAAAGAACAGGTATCAGTGATGTCGTCGAGCGTATAGCCAAGCTGAAATAAAATTGGGCAGGTCACATAGCGAGACTGAAAGACACAAGATGGACCAGAAAACTAATTGACTGGCGCCCACGAGAAGACAAATGCAGCAGAGGACGACCACCAACACGCTGGATGGACGACATTAGACGAATATCCAAGAAATGGCAACAAGAAGCACAGAACCGTGAAGAGTGGTGAAAAATGGAAGAGAGCTATGTCCAGCAGTGGACAGAAGAGGTTGCATGATGATGATGATGATTTATGCAAGTCAGATCAACAACAGCGAAATTTTTATTATAAGGCAGTTGATGGAAAAATACAGGAATAAAGAAACAAACGCTCATATGGTATTCATTCATCTTGAGAAAACATATGGTAGAGTTCCTCGGGAGTTTCTGTGGTGGGCACTCAATAATAAAGGAGTAGTGTTAGGACAGGTGTGGGAGAGACTGATAAATTTCATGTGAAAGTAGGATTGTACCCAGGCTCGGTGCTTAGTCCTATTTCTTCCCATTAGTTCTGGATCAAATAACATCAAAATTACAGGATAAAATTCCGTGGTACTTATGTATGCTCATGATGTAGTGATGGTAGGACATAGTAAAAGCAACTTAGAACAAAAACAGGAACAGTGGAGACAAGCTCTTGAGGAAAAAGGTTTAGAACTTTAAAGATGGAGTTAGTACAAATAGAATAATATATTTGGATTGTGAAATAATTGTGAAAAGTAGTAGTTTTAAGTACCTATGATCGATATTACAGAGTAATGGGGGATAAGATGGAGATGCATGCAGTAGAATTAGGGTTGGATGGATAAAGTGGAAGGAAGCGAGTGGTGTGTTGTGTGACAGAAAAATTCCAATGAAGCTGAAGGGAAAATTATATAAAACAGCCATAAGACCAGCTATCATGTACGGAACTAAATGTTAAGCAGTTAAAAAAAAGAGTAACAACAAATGGATGTGGCAGAAATAAAAATGCTTATATGGATGAGTGGAGTGACAAAAAAGGATAAAATTTGGAATAAGTGTATTAGGGGAAGTCTAGGGGTGGACCAATTGTTGACAAAAAAAGGGCATAGGGTAAGATGGTTTGGTCATGTTCAACGTAAAGACGTATTAATATTGATATGACCCAAGATAGACACTTTTGGAGAAATGTAATTGGGGAAGCCGATCCCGCATGGGGATAAAGGCAAAGAGAATGATGCTGATGATGATGATGTATCAAGCAAAAAGTGATAGTTTTGAATCTTGTCTCTGTAGGATGTTCAATACGAATTAAAAGTAATAAAAAACTACCTTTTAATGCCTCCAGATTTTTATCAATAGTAAAGTAGTCACGTTTTGCCTATTGTAAATTAGTAATGATATTTACTGAGCGGGTTTTTACATTACGTTTTTGTCCTAAAAGTGAATTTTAGATTTCTATATAAGCCACCGATTGTTCTAAATCCTCGCTGTCAGAGTTGTGGTTACTGTTGTCTTCATTGACGGATTCATTCTTGCTTGCAGATCCAATTACTACATAATGGTCTTGAGAATCGTCCCATAAAGCTTGAAGCCTCGCCTGTTCTCGTTTATATCGATAAGCTATAATATACAGTCTAGAACAAAAACATAAATAATTAGTTGATTTATGTAAAAAATTTCGCATTTTCAAAAAAATTAATCATTTCAACCGAAATAAGGAACGAACTCAAACAGAAGGTACTACCAGAAATATATTAAATTACTTATGTGGTAAGGTATATGATACCCCAACGAAGTTTGGATCAAAACAACGATGCGTGCGTTCACTTCTAAAGTAAATCGTCAACTGCGAGATCTCATTAAAGGTTCTAACGAAAAATAAATAATGCGCTAATGGACTACCTAAGTCTGACGTCACAATGGACGGGGGTTTTAAAAACCTATTCAAACATTTCCAATTTGTGTGTATTTGTCCCATAAGAAGTTGGAAATATTGGTTTTAGAATTGTTTGAAGAATAAATAAGGACTTTTAGTTACGAACATTCATTCTGTGCGATTGGTATTTTTGGTTGTAAGTGAATTTGTGAGGTAAGAATACCAAAGTTTAAGATATTTACTATGCATATTCATATTTTAAGGTTATGTTATTGATGGATTAAAACTTTAATTAGTTTTTGAGTTGTTATTTTCATCAGGGTTATCTCAAAATTAATACTTAATTGAATTTATTTGCAAAGTTAAAAAATATTTAAATTAATGTTTTATTCTTTTTTCGTTGCCAGTGATTTTATCCTGTAAAAGACTAAAGATCTTGTAGTTTAAGTTGTATTATAACATTCTGTGGAAACCTTTCTATCAAATTGCCAAAATGAATGTTTAAAAAAATATTTTTTCAATATTGTAATAGTTTTTGAGTTTATTTGTTGGATTTGGGCAAATAATGGCTAGTAACCATGTATTGAAGGTATCTAGTATTACTGAATTTTTCAGTAATGACGTCAAAGCTACCATTAACTATTTCAACTACGAGAAAACGAAGATATTTAGTCTTTTAGGGTATAAAATCACTAGCTTGAAAATAGCTTGAAATACAGTAAACAATAATTAAAGTTGTAATCAAACAACAACATAACCTTAAAATTTGAACATTTCTAGTAAATATTTTAATACTTTAATATTCTTACATCACAAATTCACGAACAACAAATAATACCAATTGCACAGAATGAATGTTCATAAACAAATGTTCTTATTTATTCTCCAAACAATTAAAAAACTAATATTTCCATCTCCTTATGGGACAAATACACACAAATTAGAAATGTTTGGAAAGGTTTATAAAATCTCCGTCCATTGTGACGTCAGAGCTTGTTTAGTTTATTTGCCGATAAAAATTATTGGCGCCAATTTTAAACTCACTGGGGTACGTTATACCATACTACACTGGCGCCGGGTTAAACATTTTTAAATTGTCATCTATTATATTTAATTAGAATTAACCACAATTTGAAACGAAAATATGTTTATTTACAGGTCTTGATTGCCACTTCGGAAATAGTTCTCAAAATAAAAATTATAAAAACTGTTAAATGAAATAAACAAAAATTAAATAATTGATGGAATCGACCGTTACTTGATGCAAATTCATTTTATGTAACAATAAAACACTGAACACTTTGTTTTCAAAACTTCCACAAAATTTATTATAAAATCTTATCATTACAGCTGTTTCAAATATTGCAATAAATATTACAAACCCCAAAGAAAGAAAAACACTGGATGACTGATGAGAATTGAACCTAGTAGAAGAACGAAGAAAAATTGGAAACAATGCTTCAAATCCAACAGAAACTGAAAACAAGATAGCAAATGTAAACAGACAGCATAAAATTATCAAGTAGAAGAGACAAAAATAACCATATTAAAGAAATATTCACAGCTTCAAGAACACGCCGACTGTCAAGAATCTAGAGAACTGTTCGCCAAAGTATAATACTTACCTAAAGAGTTCAAACCACAAACGCAGATAATTAAAGATAACTTGGGAACGATCATCACCAATCCAGAGGGCATAGCAGCGATATAGAAACAATATTGTGAAATGTTTCATAGTGGCCATGAAGAAGTGAATCCAGAAGAAATAAATGACAAAAAGGAACCACATATTTTAAAACCGGAAATAGAAACCGTCATAAAAAAATTAAAAACTGGAAAATCTCAAGGAGAAGACGGAATCACGGCAGAAGCACTTAAAGAAATGGGAGACATAGGAATTGAAGTAATGTTCAAGCTGTGTAATGAAATCTGAAACACAGGACAATGGCCAGATGATTGGTGTAAGCTCACGTTCATACACGTTTATAAGAAAGGCTCACCAACTGACTATAATAACTACCGCACTATAGTCCTGATCTCCCACGCAAGTAAAGTTCTGCTAACTATAACTAACGAAAGATTAAAATCAAAACTTCTACCACAGATCCCACAAGAACAATGTGAATTTGTCCCTGGAAGAGGCACACGAGAACAAATTCTCAACTTCAGACAAAATATAGAAAAATCTAGAGAATTTAATCTAGAAACATATTTGTGTTTCGTTGACTACTCGAAAGCGTTCGAAAACGTAAAGTGCCATAAAATGTGGGGAATACTCACAGAAATGGGTACCCCCGAACATCTTATATACCTACTGAAACAACTGCATATCAACAACACAGCAAACCTAAGAGTCAACAACATAAACTCCGATAATCTTAAACTAAAATCAGATATTTGACAAGGTCGACAAGGATGTATTATCTCTCCCACGTTATTCAATATATATAGCGAACACATTATGCGCATTGTATTCGACGGATGGCAAGGAGGAATATTAGTCGAAGGCCGAAAAATCAGCAATCTCCGCTATGCTGTCGACACTTTAGCACTAGCAACATCAACAAATGACCTTGAATACGTCATGAACAAAATAGATACTATTAGTCGTGAATATGGACTTAAAATTAATGTACAGAAGACCAAGGTGATGATAATAGATCGAATTAGAAATAACCAGCCGTAAATACAAACAATGGTGGACGCGAAAAAGAGATACTTCGACGCCTTAAAATGGCCAGATCAGCAACGGTCAAACTTACTAAAAGGTACGGAAAGATACCGACATAACCAGAAACACGAAACTGCACCTAGTACGGACGCTTATCTTTCCTATCGCTACCTATGCGTGAGAAACTTGTACCATTAAAAAGTTCAACTCACGACGTATAATGGCCTTTAAAATGTGGGTATATCGTAGAATGATGTGCATACCCTGGACAGCACATCGCACAAATGTCTCAATATTGACAGAACTCTACCTCAATACTAGGCTTACCAAAATCATCAACCAAAATATATTGAGGTACTTTGGACACATTACCAGACGAATGGAAGGCATGGAGAGGTTGGTGGTTAAAGACAAGGTAGATGGTAAAAGAACCCGAGGAAGATCACCACTCCGATGATCAGACTAAATAAAGTACGCTACCGGTTACTCTCTGTCTGAGGCAGCACACTGCGCCCAGGAGAGAGAAGAATGGATAGCAACCATTCGTCAAATACCATAACGTCACCACATCCTTACGAAGGATAAAGGATAGAGGAGGAGGAGGACAGCTGCTTCGGCAGAGTGGTTTCTCAAGTGACATATTTTTGGCATGCGTTTACACTATAGTCTTTACCGAAATAGGTTGAGGTAGGCAGAACTGTTTGTCTCAAGTTGGTCATTCATAATTATATCTGTGTTTTTTAATTTGTTAATTTCCAGAGATTCTAAGCTATCTTATTCCTTAAGCTATCTTTGTTAGAATCTATGGAAATTAACAAACTAAAAAACAAGGATATAATTCTGAATGACCAACTTGAGATAAACAGTTCTGCCTTCCTCAAACTATTTCGTTAAAGACTATAAAGTGTAAATGCATGCCAAAAATAGATCACTTGAGAAAGGCACTCTGCTGAAAGAGCTACAGTGATAAGATGTTATAATACATTTTGTGGACGTTTTGAAAACAAAGTTTTCAGTGTTTTATTGTTACAAAAATTAAATAATTCGTTTAATTTGTATTTTAAGAAATAGAATGTTAAAATAAACGTATTTTTAATTAAAATTTGGTTAGGTCATATTAAATATACTAGATAATAAGAAAAAGCTTCCTCAATCGTATTTTTCAAATATTCCTACTACTAGACCATTATTTGTCACCTTATCTTTATATTTAATACTAAATAATTGACTTTATTTTCGACCATAAAGAAATGTACAATAACGTCTCTTTACTTTTATCCAGCATGTAAATTCTTTCTTAAATAAAACTCTATGACCCGACTAAGTTAACTAACAAAACAAGAATCCACAACCAACAAGCTCTAATCAAGAAATTTCCAAGCATCGTGCCGCCTGCATAACACCGCGCGTTTAATAAGACACTATATTACTTTCTTTTCATCAATGATAGAAAGATACTCTAATCACTTCAATCCGTTCCCAATTGGAGATTTTAACACATAATGTGAACAGGTATGTCATGAATGTAACCATGAGAGTACTAGTTAATTATTTAAAGAAACCAGTCAAACAGGTCGAGAAATAGTAATACAAACCAACGTTTTGATATCATCTCGAGAGACGGAATCGACTTTTTATTAAACAATTTGTTCAATTTTAAACGCTCTCTTTATTTGAAACTGCACTATTATACAGTTATTATAACAATACAAATTAATCGATACATTTTGTTATAAAACAAAAACGTATTTTCAATATTTTAAATTTAAAAGTATTATGTTAGCATATGTTTTACTTAATGTGTGATATGAAATGTGATATACCTATGCAAAAAACGGAGATATTTTTTTATTAACACTTTCTAAGATAATTATTTACATTATAATATTAGACCAGGGCGGTCTGATTTTTACAGAAAAAGTTGTGTGATATCTTCAGTAATAATAATTTACGAATCCTCTCTCTCAAATAGGTCGGGAATAGTAATAAAAAATGTAAATATTTAAAAATGATTAAAATTATCGCCTTTTTTCTAATTTCCTTGCTTATAACTTTAAAACGATTCATTTTCTAGCAAAGTGATACAAAAATAAAATAGCAATGATATAATTTTTTTTATAAGATACGCTTGGCTAAAAATATTTAAGTTTATTATAATTGAAGCAAAATAGCAATAAAAGTGACGAAAATGGGGAGTGGAGTCTTTTTCTATTTTGTTTTCAACCACTTAAATTTGTATTTTATTAATATTATTTTTTTATATAGACTATCAGACAAGCAAATATCGGTAGTTTGTATTGACTCTAGACCTGTTTTTTTTATTTTCCAGTCCCCACTCTTTTGAGGATAACTTTGTAATAATCCCTAAAGGCCCGTCCTCACTTAGTAACATATATAACGAAATTTGTTGCCAACATGTTTCTAATAACATGTTAATAACTTTTGTGTTGAACGTTGAACGTCCTCATTGGGATTGCAAGCAGTATGTAACATTTTTATAGTCCAATGTATTTTAACATGTCCGATGAAAATGATGTAGTTCTCGGGGATGCCGCTTACGTAGTTCTAGCGTGTAAGGTTTTTAATTATTTCAATTTTTTAATAAAGAAACAATAAAACCACCACATACTTATAATTAAATTAAACTTTGTAAGTTGTTACCTGAATACGAATCTTTAAGAGTGGGTCGCAGCTTGTTTTAACATTTTAAAAACACCAAACTATTAAATGTGAATCACTTGCTCACTTAAACGTCATTCCGTCTTCTGAAGATTTACTTGTCTTAACTTCCCTATGAAATTCTCCTATTACGCTTTGAATCTTTTTTCTGCTGCATCTTTTCGTATTTCCATCGTTGTCGTTATCTGAGTAAATGCATCACCCTTAACTATCCGATTTTTAAAATCTTTCTGAAGGCAATCCCACAACACGCTGTTGTCTCTAAATATATCAATTAAATGCATAGTTGCGTTTTTGACCACTCCATTTTTTCCCCAAAATTTAAAAAATATCAAAACAAATCACAAAAAATAATTCCTGGTAATCTTGGAATATGGGCGGTGTATATTGTATACAGTAGTGATCACAGGACTGCTTACTGTAGTACTCTAGCCACCGGGTTCCCGAGTTCGAACAGGACTTGTCCTATTCGAACTCTGAAGCTCCGGTTGCTTATGTATATAGAGATCAGTCTCGCCATTGCCTTGCCGTGTCCATAGCCTCTAATTTTGTAATTGAACCCTTTATGACAGACTCTATCGAAGGTTTTGCTTACTTCCAGAAAGGCTGCTCCTGTATATGGTTTGTCATTGATTTCGGCTGCTATATACTTCGTTAGTCTGAGTACTTGTCGCTCGCTGGAATGTTCTAATCGGAATTTAAACTGTGCTTCTGAAATTATCTCTGTTTGTTTCTGCTTGGAGTCAGTCTGCTAAGGATCACTCTTTTCACAATTTTACTGATTGCTTGAAGTAAGATTATTGCCTTGTAGTTTGGAGGGAATTTGCTGCCCGTTCCTGGTTTCGGAATCATCATGACATGGTCGATTTCATCGATTTGGGAAGAGCCTATATCTTAGAATTATATTTAATATTTTTGTTAAAAACACTATGTGTCTCACCGGTAAGTATTTCAGAGCCCTATTTGTTATTTGATCTGGTCCAGGTTCTTTCTTTATATATATATATATATATATATATATATATATATATATATATATATATATATATATATATATATATATTATTGTGATATTTAAAGTCTTGGTGTGCCAAGCAATAATTAGCTAATTAATTTTTTGATTAATTAAAATTATTTAAATGATATGATTATGACTCTATCACAATTTTTAATTCTTTTATCTCAGGGTTAAAATTCGTGCTTCAATATCTATGCTATTACATGTGAAAGGTAAGGTCCAAAGAATACCGGAATAATAAAAAACACATATGATCTAACACTATATATTGAAATAAAAATAATGAAATAATTCACACTCAAAAGTTTTCAATAAACAAATCTCATATAATGATTCTCAAAATTTTGTTCTACGTACGTGAACAATCAAAATTAATGGTACAAACAATATTAATTGAAATCTCAAAATCCCAAACTATTCTAACTCTCCTAATCAAAATATTTATATCCTTTCTAAATTAAGTGTAAAAATTGTGTTATCAATAAAAAAAAACTGCAGAAAACAAAAATATCTCTCTCTGATGATGAGTGGTCCAAATCCTTGTTCCTTGTAGACTATATTATCTCCTCTCAACCGCTCCCTATGTAATCAGCAATCGTACAACAGATTGTTGCAAGTATATCGTCCTTAATGATCTCCTTCAAAAGCACAAATCATTCAAATTATGATAGCCTTTCTCCTCTCGATAAACTGAATCTCTCGTTGGCCCGAGTGAAAAATGACTCTTGGAATATCTTCTCTTTACGATAAACTGAATCTCTCGTTGGCCTGAACAGTGACTCTTGGAATATAAGTAGAAAAATATGACTTACAATATTTTGCTGCTTCAGCTTTTGTCAGATACACTAACTCCACAAAAACTCACTAACATTCAACACTACTGCTTGCTACATCTCGGGAACCGCCAGAGAACAATCACTGTTCGTCTTACAGACTTGGAAAACCAACTGCTTATCTTTTCTCTCTCCTAAATCTAGCTAAACTTTCATTCCTACATACCTATCCCACCTTTTTCAATCTCCGCCAATCAAAACTCGTCACAATTCCCCCATTTTTTCATTTCGATAACAAACAAATTTTTACCTATAATTATAAAATTTCCTAAAACTTATTTACAAATAATATTTTTCTATAATTCTTAAAAACTAACAAAAACCTCTTTCTAAAATCTCTTCTATTTGTCTCTAATCACTGCATTAATGTATTTGGAAAACCCGGTTCAATTGTCTTTGGATTTCACTTAAAATTATGCGGGTCACTCAAGTATAACAAAGAAATAATTTATGCATAGCTTACATTTTGTTTAGTACAGGTAATCCAAGAATTTAATAACTTTCCTTCTTCGAAATGTTTGTTGGTTATTATCCTACTTATCTGAATTATTTTAATGTTTTTGAACTTTGAAATATTTTAATCAACCCAATATTTTTCTCGATTTTACATATCATAACAATATATATATATATATATATATATATATATATATATATATATATATATATATATATATATATATATATATATATATATATATATAAGGTTCTTGAACTCCTAAGTGGAGCAAAGAGCTTCAGTAAAAACGCGCCATCGGGTTCTGTTTTGCGCTAAGGCCTTCACCTCATTCCAAGACTTTCCTTGGCCTCTTATCTCGTCCATGATGGATCTTCTCCAAGTTTGTACTGGGCGGCCACTTTTTCTTTTCCCTTGGGGATTCCACTCTAGGGCAGTCTTTGCGATACTGGAACTATTATTTCGGAATGTGTGAGCGATCCAACCCCACTTTCTGGACTTAATTTCATTTTGTACCCTCTTTTGTTCGGTCAGGTGTAGCAGATCTTCGGTTCTGATGGTGTTAGGCCAGAATATACCAACAATTCTTCGTAGACATTTGTTAACAAAGACCTGCAGTTTGTCTGTGAGGGTGTTTGTCACTTTCCAGGTTTCACATCCATAGAGTAGAACAGACATGACATTTGATCGGAATATTAGGATCTTTGTCCTTGTAGTATACTCGCCAGATCTCCAAACAGGGTTGAGCGTGCTGAAAGCTTGTTGGGCTTTTCGTATCCTCATACGAATATCGTCTTCTGTACCTCCGTTTTCTGTTATGACACTTCCAAGATACATAAAGTTTTCCACATGTTCAATCTGCATATTGTCGATAGTAAATAGCGTGTTGTTTCTTGCATTTATTCTCATGGACTTGGTTTTACTAATATTGATTTTCAAACCTATTTTATTCGCTTCAGTGGAAAGTGTTTCCAATTGGTAAGCCAGATCTTGGAACCTTTGACCTAATAGGCAGATATCGTCCGCGTATTCTAGATCGCTTAGGCGTGTGGTTAACGTCCATTGTATTCCTCTTGTGTCGGAGTCTAGTTTGGAGAGAACATAGTCTATAGCTATGTTAAAAAGAAACGGAGAAAGCACGCATCCCTGTCTAACTCCAGTAAGTACGTCGAATTCGTCACTGTTGATCCCATTGTGTATCACGCTGCATTTCACATCAGTATATAGTGACTTTATAATAGACATTATTTTTTGCGGGATGTTTCTTAGCTCTAAAATTTTCCATACAGCAGCGTGAGACAAGCTATCAAAGGGACGTTCAAAATCAACAAAAACCATGTATAGGGGTGTGTTCCATTTAACCGATTGTTCCATTATTACCCTCACAGTATTAATGTGGTCTATGTAGGAGGATTCTGGTCTAAAGCCTGCTTGATAAGCTCGAAACCCAACCTTGTTTGTTATTCTTTTCAGTATAATGGTCGTGAAAAATTTATTTATGACAGTAAGCAAGGTTATTCAACTCCAATTTTTGCACAGTGTGAGGTTGCCTTTTTTGGAAGCTTGATAATGTTACCTTTTTTCCAGCCTGCTGGAATGTGGTTTGTTTCCCACACCTCTCGGATTATGGGGAGCAAAAGTTCAGCAGTTAGATGCGGATCAGCTTTAAGTATTTCAGCAGCAATGTTATCGATTCCCGGTGACTTTTTGTTTCTCAGAGATTTGATAGCTGCTATTATCTCCGTTTTGGAAGGGGCCTCGCAAGAAATATGCATCTTTCTTTAGTAAATTGTTTTTAATTAGTTCGTTCATCTCCTTCGGTAATGTTGGAAGAATGACTGCATTTCGTTCCTCGGACCTTTCTTGTTGTTCTTAGACATCTTCTATAAAGTCTATATCTTCGTCTGGGTTATAATTTAGTGTGTACTCTCACTCGAGAGTCATCCTTATCATCTCGGCTTTTTCCTTAATGGAGTAGACAATTTTATTCTTGCCGTATATTGGAGGAATTGTCTTTCTGTCATTTTTTAATATTTTTTGTAGCTTCTAAATATTTTGCATCATTGGGCCTTCTTGGACATGGTTGTTCCAGTTTCGGCTACGGTGTTCGTGTAGTGCCTGAGTGATTTTTTTATGATGTTAAACTTTAGGACTGTTTCCTCTATTTCTCTTGGGTTGTTTATTACTCACAAGTCTTTTGTAGTTGGTCCACTTTGTTTTCTTTTTTATCCTTTTTTGAATGGTGCTTTAATATTACTGTAATTTATTTACAGAAGGTTTGAATTGTGTTTGTTATTCAGGTTTTTTTACGCCTCCCAAAGACATCATCATTTTAGTTTAAGCTCCGGACAAGAAGTTTAGTTAAAATGGGAAAGTTCCCAAATGGTTACTATTATTACAATCCGCTTATCGGCAAGTTTTATTTAAAAATAAAAAGGACTTAGTACCGAAACAGAACAGAATATTGAAGATCGATAACATACAAGGTTAGAGATAAATTATTAATTAAAACATAAAGTAAACCAAGAGTAAACATTTATATTACCATCTGAAAGACAGGTAGAAACTACTTGAAACAAGATCATTACGTTATAGTATTGGAAGGAACAATTAAAGTCAGAGAAACAACAAAAAATGAAAAAATGATGAACATTTGGATATGATGGACAGAAAACTAAGGATCAAACTTGATAAAAAATCAATAATTATACTAAGCAGTTAATAATACACTTTTTTAATACATTAAAACCACGTGTATTTTGTCAACATATTTTAAATCCCGAACTGACATTCTAATAAGACAAATCTTTGCTTAGACTTCAAGGCCTTTTAAGCACAAGCCACAATAATTTATGGCATTCATCCCTTCAGTTTCTAAAAGTGTACCTAAGCCATTTAGACGATTGATACGTTCGGCATTCGAGGAACAGTATTGCCAAGTTTAAACAGAGACTTTTTATAGACTGATTGACTGATATCGATATAGATGTTAAGTAGTATATTGGGATGTTAACAGATCATCTTCAAGGGCTTTTCTCTTTCCATTTTTTCATGTAATGGTTCAATTTTTCCGTATTTTGCTATTAAAAACTTTGTCTCACCGTATTGGACATTTTTATCTATTGCTTTTGTATGTACCAATATTTTTGTATTCTCCTTTTGTTTTTAATTTCCAGGTGAATCTTCCATGATGGTATATAGTAAGCCTTTTGGAGCGTTTTGTATTCATTTTATACAACTCATACAGTGTTGGTTGTATCTAGAGTTATGTTTTTTCTTTCGTGACAAGTTACTTGAAATTGTTTAAAAAATGCCAATCTAGAAGTGTTTTCGAAAATTTTGTCCTATTTTTGTAAAAATGTAATGCCGTTGTACTTTATAGTTATGGTTACTACAATCGACAATTCGCAGTTTGTTTTGATCATATCCTGACACTCATAAATACTATTGTTTCGAATAAATTTTTAGTATTTAGCTTTTAGATCTTAATAGACACCAAACTATAAGTTAATAGACCCAACTAACAATGCAAAACGTAAGCTCATGCGTTAGAATTGAAGGAGAAAATCCTACGTTCTTTGAAATTAATAATGGTCTAAGACAGGGGGACGCGCTGGCCTGACTCTTTAATATTGCTTTGGAAAAGGAAAATTAAATGCAAAATCAGAAAAATAAATATTAGAATGAACGGAACTAATTTTAATATATCGCAAAATCTCGCATCCGCTGAAGATATAGTTATAGTGGGCAGAAGTGTTTTACAAAGCTTGCGGACGCGGCAAGAGAATTAGGACTTGTGGTAAACAAGGAAAAAACCAAATTAATGCTGGTTTCTAAAATCCCCCGAAGTATCCAACAGAGGATTCAAATTAACAATCATACCGTTGAGCAAGTCAAAGAATTCAGATATCTTGGATTGCTAGTAAACGCAACAAACACGACAAGCGACGAAATAAAAATACGCATAGCAATAGCAAACATAACTGTTTACGGTCTCCAGAAACGTTTAAAAAATAAAAATATAAAACGTGCAGTAAAGCTCAATATATACAACACCTTAATAAGACCGGTTTTGATATATGGGGCTGAAACGTGAACATAATCTCAAAATGATGAAAGAATTCTTGGTATTTTTGAAAGAAAAATGTTTAAAAAGATTTTTGGGACCGTAAATGAAAATGGGCTATGACGTTGAAGATACAACTTTGAACTACATCAGTTATACACCGATCCAGATATTGTGAAATTCGTTAAAGAGACTTAGATGGGCCGGACACATTGCTAGGATGTCAGATCACAAATGCACGAACAGATTAACATTTTCAAAACGAGAGTGCACAAGAAGTAGAGGACGACCACAAAGGAGATAGATTGATGATGTGAAATGCAGAGGAAGACATAGCTACCTATCCAGAATTTATAGAAGTCGTTAAGCAACTAAAACTAAATAAAACTCTAGAGCCAGATGAAATTAACAACGAATTGATGATAAATGAAAGAGAGAAGCTGCTGAAACGGATGTATAAACTAACAGACAAAATTTGGAAGGACGAAAACATGCGTGTAGAATAAAAAAACGGAGACATTATACGAATTAATGCTATTATGTTACTGAACGCAACGAATATGATCGTTACTACGATCACAAGGAATCGACTAAATTATTACATAGAAAAAAATATAGGACACTATAAACTTGGATTTAGAAAAAATAGACGCAATACACTAGCGCAAGCCAGAGAAAAAAGCTGCGAACATGACATAGACTACACATATTTTTCATCAACTTCCAACAGGCCTTCGACATATAACAATTATTAAAAGGATGAAAAGGATGAAAATACCGGCCAAGTTAATAAGATTGACTAGCATGAAAATCAAGGACTCCTCATCAAGAGCCAAAACAACCGAAGGAGATGATCAATATGTAACATGGTGTAAGACAAGGAGATAGTCTGTCAACGGTGCTTTTTAATATAATGCTAAAAGGGATAATCAGAGACTCAGAGCTGAAAAAGTCAATTATTTAAAGTTATATGACACGCGGATGACCTAGCAGTGGTAGCGCGTGAAAAACGAAAGCTAGAAAAAACACTTCTAACGTTGATAAGAGAAGCAAATAACAAACGACTAATAATCAATCAGACCAAAACAAAATACTTAATATGTACAAAAGACGATGTAAACAGAATAACAGAAATAAAAATCGGTGAAAATATACTCCAGAGGGTCGATTACTTTAAACATTTGTGAGTGTTAGTGGACGGCAAAATGGAATGAGTGTAGAAATAAGCGAAAGAATTAAAGCAAGGAACGGTGTGTATTGGCAATATCACAGACTACTTAAAGAAAAAAACCTGAGCAAAAAATAACGACAAAAATATATAAAGCAGCAATTAGACCGGCGATAGCATATGAAGCGGAATTAATATATCTTACGAAAAAATATAAACAAATACTAAGAATAATTGAAAGAAAAAATATGAGAAGAATACACGACCCAATAAAGGCATAACAAGGAGAATATAGAAGACTGATGAATCGTGAAATAATAAATATAAACTAAGGGAAAGATTAGTAGTAGTAGTTAAATTTACTAAAGCACAAAGACCGCGATGGTTTGGACACGTACAGAGAAGAGGATTAGGACTAATTAGGAGGATAATTAACTGGAAACTAGAAATAAACGGATCAATAGAAATACCAAAAATAAGATGAAAGACCAACTGGAAGGAGATATATCAAAGATGGAAATTGCATACTGAAGAAAAAAGATTGAGGATCGGAGAGAGTGAAAAAAGATAGTAAACAAAACAAAAAACAATATTTTTTGAAAAATAGCTTAAAGGATATTATGTGAGCTAAGTCCCTGGATTGAATTGATTAAAAATGCTCACGTAATATTAAGCGAGCTCTTTATCTAGAGTCATCGGTCTATATATATTATTTATTTATTTTTGTTATTTTTTGTGTCGGTTTGGTCTCGTAACATGCTAATTGTAGCTCTCCGTCCAACTGTATTTTTTTTCTTGATCCAGTGTTTCGTCCGGTGGGATTTATACACTGATTATTTTCTCTTTGGAAAATAGCCCACAATGAACTATAATTAAAACTACGTGCTTTTTTGTCGTTTCCAGTTTGTAAATGGATGTAAAAAAATGTATGACTGTGATATATAATAATATATGAATTACATGATAAACGATCTTATACAATTCTTGTTTCATAATTATTTTTGAAAACAATTTCTGGATTACGAGTTGTTATCTAAAAAAAACTTGTACTTTAACCCTCCTTCCCACGGGTGGGGTCTATCAGTACAACTATAAATTAAATTGCTTAATTTTTTAAATTATCTTTTGTATTTTTTTCCTAGACTTGGTGTACCTTTTAATAGCACTGAATAGTACATTTTAGCATAATTTGGTGAAATTGTATGAATCCCTTCAATCGCTACCTGCAAAAGTATCCTGACAGACCCCACCCGTGGGTGGGCGTTTCTTGTTTTGTACTATGGCTTGGTTAATATTGCAGCTATAAATGCATTTATTATATACTGAGATCCAATAATACGAATGCAGAATTTCGTTTTTCTCGTCGATTGTTTCTTTAGGAAGTCTTTAGGAATTGCGTTAGTCCAGAAAAATATGAAAATACGAGCCCTAAATATGCGTATATAGAGAACATCACAGTTACTTGCTGCACAATTTTCTGAAATTGAGCAAATGACGAGGGATGACCCAGCCCCACGAAAACAGGGATGTATAAGTATTATATAAAAAGAAAAACTAGTTATTTTTGCCAGTTGTACAAAAACTGGTTATGTATGGAATATATAAAAGCATTTTGTGCTGATCATGTAGAAAGAAAATTTACATAATTTAACCCCCTCTATTTTCTGTTTCTAATTTTAATTTTGGATGTATCCTTTTTACTTGTATTACTGTAAGTATATAGAATAATAATATTGTCTTCTTTTATATTTTTCTTTTGTATTTTGCTGTTCATGATTTTTTTAATAAACTCTTGTAAAAAAATAATGGTGTTAGTTTTTTCGCAGTAAACTATAAAAATATATATTGATATACATATTATATGTACCTTTAGGTAGTACAACGTTACATCAGTAAGTTTCCTTAAAAATATTAAAAAAAAAATTTTTTTAATAAGAAGAATATTGTTTTAAATTTGGTCCTGATAGACCCCACCCGTGTATTTTTGTTACAAGAAAGTCACCCGTGAAATGGAGGGTTAAGTTAGAATTCATTGCGGTTTATTGTTCCACAAAATATTTAGTATAAAAACAGTTTCAGAATCACACAGAAACACCCCATTTTCTCCTAATAACAACTTGTCGCCGTTCGTTGCAATAACTTTTATACTGTCTCTTATAAGATGAAAGAAAACTAATAATTTCGAAAATATTAAAATTTCTGACAAACAATAAAGAAATGGTACGAAATGGTCTTAAACTGTGACATTTTTCCAATTTGACAACGTAGCCTTGCTACCTAACTAAAAATACCACTGGAATTCGTCTGCGTTTTACAACCCCTAACGGTAGTTTTTTGTGACTTCCTATTTGAACTATTATTAGTTGGTGTGTGAATAGACCCGACCTTGTTTAAAACGAGATCAATTTTTAAGGACTATTTTTATTTCGAGAGGTAGTTTAGAAGGGTTTTAGCTTTTTAGATTGTAGATAGTAGATTGTACTATTGTATTTAACTGTTTGCTTTGCTGCATCTTTCTTGTCAGGCAATTTTATGGTGTTCATTTAATGTCATTTCTTAGGCTTTTGCGATATAAATATTGTGTTGGTATGTTAATTTTGTAGATTAAAATACCTAAATAATAAAGAATTGTTAAATTTTGTTGATTACCATTTATATATTTAAGAAATTCTTTTAGTTTTTTATTTCTTTTTCTTTCCTCATTTATTAAAAAACAGTTTGAAAAATGTATCTGGTCGTACAGCAGCCAATTGCAACAGCAAAATACCTTATTGTATATCTTTCATTTTACTCCAGTCATCAGAGACAAAAATGCCACTCAACCTCTAAAAATCATAGGAAGAAGCTGAATTTGGCTGAGAGTATCAATTTGAGGTCAAAAAATATACAAAAGGTATACTAGTCCTAATCCCCAGCTTTCTCCCAAAATCGGAAACGGAGAACGGAAAAAATGATCAGTTAACCACGAATCTGTACGATGCAAAAAAATATTTTAACACAAAATTAGCTGGGACAATTTTGAATAAAAATGTTTATTATTATTTTTAATGTAGAATGAACTGTTCTCTCGGAAACAACGCCTGAAGCAACCGGCGATTTTGAATATCAGTTATGCGCGCAAAATCACTTTGAAAGAAAATTAGTATCAACTTGACGGTAAAAATTCGATATTTTTTGATCAGAGTCCTATCGACAAAAATCAAAATGCGTTTTAACTGTGAAGAGCATAGCTTTCATATACAATTTTTGTATTTTGCAGCAAATGAAGTCAGTTTCACAATTTTTTATGATTCTCATGAAATCAATAAAACTTATAACTTTCATTGATAGGTCAGTATGAAATTTTATTACTAGAGCCTAATCTTTAAAAACCTATAGCATAAAATTTCGGTTTTAAGTTTTGGCAAGAAATATTAGACATTGAAATATGCCTAAAAAGCACTGAATTTAAACTTTCACATTACAAACGATCTAATACATTTAACACTGCTTCTTTTTAATTATACAAGTACGTTTTTCGAAACTACATAACTTCATCTACAAATTTCACCTAATACTGCGTTTGTGGTGTTATTTCCCATCACTTGCGATGGTTTGTAATTTTTTACTTTTCATTTAATGTCTGTGTTTTGTTGGTTATTTTTCATGCCGTTTTTAATTTAAACCTGCTATAATAAATATATATTGACTAGAAACGAATTGACCAAGGGTAGTGAATCGATGTAAAGGACCGGTATATAGTGGCGCTACCCATGACGCCTTCTCGTGGCGCTAGTTCCGTGACGCTCTACTTAGCATGTTACTATAGAAAAAAGTAATGAAATACATTTAAGAAATTCGTTTAGTTTTTTATTTCTTTTTCTTTCCTCATTTATTAGAAAACAGCTTAAAAAATGTATCTGGTCGTACAGCAGCCATTTACAGCAGCAAAATACATTGTATATCTTTCATTTTACTCCAGTCATCAGACACGAAAATGCCACTGAAACTCTAAAAATCATAGGAAGAAGCTGAATTTGGCTGAGAATATCAATTTAAGGTCAAAAAATATGCAAAAGGTATACCAGTCCTACTCCCCAGCTTCCTCTCAAAATCGCCCTTCGTAGGGAGAGGGTAGGAGAGAACGGAAGAAATCATCGATTAACCAGAATCTGTACGCCGCAAAAAAAATGTCGCTGAGGCAATTTTGAATAAAAATGTTTATTATCACACAAATTTAAATAAAATTATTATCAACTCGATGGTAAAAATTCAATATCTTTTGATCAGAGTGTCCTATAGACAAAAATCAAAATGCGTTTTAACGGCAAAGAGCTCAGCTTTTCTACACAATTTTTATATTTTGCATAAACTAAGGTCAAAAGTCGTAAAAATGGCAAAAATCGCACAATGTTTTTTACGAAAAAATACCAAAATTGCTAAGGAAAGCTACAGTCTTAACCTTCAAAAATCATTTTGATTTTTGTCGATTAGATACTCTGATCAAAAAATATCGAATTTTTACCGTCTAATTGATACACATTTTACTTAAAATTGATTTCGCGAGCGTAACTGACATTCAAAATCGTCGATTGCTTCAAGGGTTGTTTCTGACAGAACAGATTATTCTATACAAAAAGTGCTAATAAATATTTTTGTTCAAAATTTTTTCAGCTACATTTTTTATTTGAAACATTTTTTTCTATGGAGTACAGATTCTTGGTAAATTGATTTTTTCCTGTTTCCCTCTTCTAAGAGGTGGAGTTTTAGGGAGAAGCTGGGGCGTAAAAGTGGTGAACATATCTTTGGGGTTCTAAAATTGGCATTTCAGCAAGCTTCAGCTTGTTTGTATGACTTTTAGAGGCCAAATCTCTGACGACTGGATTATTTGTGTATCTTTCTGGCTCAGGTTTTTAGCGTTATAGGTAATGGATTTTGACAAGAGCTATGACCTTGCTAATAACAGGTAAACTTGTCTACTAAATCGGCATGACTCATAGCTGTTGTCAAAATTCATTACCTCTAATGACTACTTACATAGCCGAGACAGACGGCTTCACATGCTCTACTAAGCATAATGGCGGCTCAGTTTAATTTGAAAAATTTCGGGTGTCTTTGCCGGGGATCGAAACCAGCTAACCAGATTGATAAGCCAGTAACCACAGCGACTGAGCTACGGTCAGCAGTAAGAGCATGTTCAATGTCAAAATAAGACAATTTAATCCAAGATAGAAACCTAATGAAACATAATTATAGGGATAAAGTCAAACATAATAAATATAAGAAGATATGCACGAGCTCTTCTTCTTTATTAGATTTATGTGCTACATCACATAATCAGTTTTGCGTTCTATGCTCTTTTATCCAGAGTTTTGCTCTAAGATTTTTTACTATTTCTGTTTTATGTTTTACTTGGGAAGTGTTACCTTTGTCTGTTTTCTGCTTTATACAGGGTTGAGATAAAGTATGGAACAAACTAAATATCTTCGAAACAAAAAATTCATGAAACTTTGCATGCACGTACAATGAGACATTACGCATCTGGCGCCATATTTGTTGTTCATACTCTACTACAGACTAATGAGAATATTAATTAAAAAATAACGTAGTACAGTAGGCGGTACAGAAGACTAGTGCGAAGTTAGATACTATATTTTATTTATTTTTATAATTTAAATAATATTTTTAGAACTCAAGAAGGTAACTTTATTATTTATTTATTATTTATATTTTTAACAAATTACATTATATTAAAATAATGCAATAAATTACTATGTTTGCTCCTAATGCCACCTGCTAATGTATCAACAAAGCATATGTTATTTACTTCTGTCAGACCCGTTAAAGTCAGACGAAATATTGTTGCCTAAAATCACAATGCAGGATCACTACGTTCATAACGCAGTTAATCAAACTTTTATTTTTATTTACATTTAAAATTAGAAGAACACATTTATAATAGAAATAGGTTGATAGTCAAAAAGTGGCCGCAATTATTTTTAATTCAGTTAATAGTTATTAAGTTTTAACAAAAATTTTATTTCATATTTTATTTTATTTTATTTGCCACAAAAAAATGGCCAAAAATTAGGGTTGACAACGACTGCTATGGAGGCCCTACTGGATCTTCCTCCTTTATAGGCAGTGAGAAAACCTAGGTAACGTACCCGTTAGATCAGAATATAGTAACATCATAAATGAAATTAGGAATACCGAATAGGTAAGGATTTGTGATCAATATGGTACCACATATAGGCCTAAAGTGCCTTTCCAAGTGGACATCAGCCGACGAGACGAATGGGACAGAGGAAACCCTCGCCTAAGACTGCAGGGTTATAGCAGGTACATATATGGGTATAGATCTGCAGAAAGGTCAGGCTCAAGTATATTCGGTAGTAGTGAAAATTCTCTGTATCTCGGGAAGAGATTTTTGCAATCTTGCAGTGTGCAAAGAAATTACTGTGAGGAGCAGCCTTAGGGTTACTGGGGTTACTTGGGGTTTTTGGTCAATCAGGAATATACGGCAATGAAAGAGCTCATGCACTTGCCATGAGAGCATTAGCTACATACTTAGGTTCATAGCCCGCTGTGGGAATACGAAAAATCATCGTTCGCCACCGAATTAGGCTTGGATCTCTAGGCAACATAACTCTTACTGAGAAAATATATCTGGTCAAACACATACAAAATAGATATTGAACATATATACACATCGGTTTAGAACGTCTTTCGACGTTGTCCGATACCTAAACACCATCTCTTTCTATCTTCGCAGTCGTTTGTTGTTAAATTTCTTTCGCTCATGGACTTGTTTACGCCGTGTTGCCATTCTAATCTGGGTCTTCCTCTTTTCCGTCGACCTATCGGTTGCCATTCTATTACTTTTTTGGGGAGTCTTGATGCTGGCATCCGTTGAACATGCCCATACCACCTTAATTGTTTCTTCTCTATATCTTGAGTTATATTTCCTTCTATTCCCATACGTTGTTTTATTACATCATTTCTGATTCGGTCTCGTCTGGAAATACCTAAAGATCTTCTCATTGCATCCATCTCTACTCCTTCTATTCGCTTTTTGTTCTTTTCACTAATTCTCCATGTTTCAGCGCCATAAAGAAGAGTAGTTTTAATCATGGTCTCATATATATTAAATTTCCTTCCTTTCGTTATCTCTTTACTCCACAGTATACCATTGAGACATCCTAAGACTTTCTTTGCTTGAGTGGTTCCTGTATTGTCAAAGGCAACACCCAAGTAGTCATAGCTCTGACAGCAGGAAATATGTTGTCCGTTTTCGAGGTCTATGTTATCTGACTCGTTTCCAATACAAAGATATTTGGTTTTTGTTGTATTGACATTCATTCCCCAGTCGTTATATTCTTCTATCAGTTTTCTTAGCATGTACTGCATGTCTTCTCTGTCGGTCGCTAGCACTACCTGGTCATCAGCAAACTGGAGTGTATATATACATTCATTGCTAAGCTCTATACCCATCCTATGTACCTTTCTTTTCCATCTTTCCAATGCCGCTGCAACATATATCTTGAATAAGGTTGGTGAGATACAGCATCCCTGTCGCAAGCCTTTTGTAACCAGGAATTCTTCCGTTAGAGGTTTTCCTGTTTTTATCTGTGCTTTTAAGTCTCTATATAGTTCTTGTATAGCATTTATCAATGTGTGGTTGATTTTAGATCTTTTCAACGTTGTCCACAGTTTTGTTAAGGGGATGTTGTCATATGCTTTTTGCAGGTCTACAAAAGTAATATGAGTTTCTAGATTCTTAGCCGATCTTTTTTCTATTATTTGTTTGACAAAATACGTTATCGGTGCACGATCTTCCTGCACGGAACCCGCTTTGTTCTTCCTCTTCATTGTGCTTATATTCTTCCTCGATCATATTTCTCAAAATTCGTCCATACAGTCTGCTCAGGGTGCTGGTTACCGATATGCCTCTATAATTATTACAATTCCTTTTGTCCCCCTTTTTGTGTATTAAGGACATGTATGCCGTTCTCCATTGTTCTGGTACTGGGTGTCCATTTAGACACTGATTGATCACATAAGTTAATATTTCAAATAGTTTATGAGTTCCATTCTTAAGCATTTCAGCATATATTCCCTCAGGTCCAGCGGATTTACCATTCTTTAGGGTCATTACAGCCTTCCTTACTGTTTCGATGTCTACCCTCGCTTCCTCTCCTTGTATATGTACTGACTGTGTTGGGGAGGTCGCTAGGTATTCTTGTCTTGTCTCTGTCAGCAAGCTTTCATAGTGATCTTTCCATTGTCTTGGTTTTATGGTGTGTATGTGTGCTTTGTCTTTTCCTGTATTTTTTACTGATTGTATAAAATTCCGTACCTCTGTACATTGCTTCCCTCCGATGTATGTATTGATTTCTTGACATTTCTGATCCCATGTTTTATTCTTTTCTTGTTTTATCATTTTTCGTAGTTGTCTATCGGCTTCTTTGTAAGCTTGATGGTCTTCAGTATTTTTTGTATTTAGCCATTTTACATGCTGTTTTTTTTTCTGTTTTACCATATATTCGATTTCTTCGTTTCACCATATTTTGTTACTAATTTTGTTTTGCTGTGTCCCGAGTGTCTCCTTAGAGGCCTGGTGTAAACTAGCAATAATATTCTTGTAAATATCTGAAAATGTTTGTCTCTCTATTTCTCGTAGTTTTTCATCCAGTCGTCGTTGGTATAGCTGTTTAGCGTCGGTAGATATTGAACATACCTGTGCTAATAGGGCTGTGGAAATCAAGCAGGAGTCAGCTCAGAGTCATTTACTGGAAATGCGCCAGTCATTGGATAACAGCATACAATAGTATTGTTTTATGGAGACTTGAGCTACACACTCTCTAACAGAGAACCTGAAACAGTCAACCATATCTTGCATGACTGCAAGATACTAGATCAAAGGCGGAAAATACTTTTTGGAGACAAGAAAATGACTCTAAAAATATATGGTACCCATTTATTAGACCTGTATAAGCTGGTATAGGGTTCCAGAATCCTTAAATAGGTATTATGGGAGAATTAAAGTTGTACAATGAGCCGATTGGCTGCAGTGCGACCGGTTTATAACAGACAGCTGCCAGAAAAAAATAGCAAATAGGCATTTCTCAATGAAAAGTTAACACATAAATAAGTTAAATAAATTGTAAAGGAGTGATCCTATTCACGGACGAAGTCATTTAAGAGGGAATAAATAACTCACTCAACACTTTTTTAATTCCCCATTGACGGATGTCATGTACTTAGATTTCCAAAATATTTTGCCTATCTGCTAGTCAATTTATCTATCCGAGATATGTACTTTATGAATGAGTAGGCATCACCAAATTTCTCAGTCTAAACATCAACATCCTTTCACCATTTTCTGCGACGGCCTACTGATGTTCTACCGTCTGGTCTCTTAAAAAATACTGTCTTTATCACTCTGTCTTTCTCTAATCTTACCATATATACGAACAAAAATTATTTCTCAGAATTATTGATTATTTTAACATTGTTAGAAATAATCCGTTAAATCTCAGTAAGACAATTAGTTATTTTATGGTCCAACAATCAAGGTGCATAGAAACAGGTAGATTTCATTTCTGAAATCTGTTATAAATATCAACAATTTTCACTTTGTTTTTTTTTATGTCGTTTTAAATTTTTAGATTTACATTTGTTTCTTAAGGTTTTTATATGAATTACCTATATTGTCTACTATTAAATTTTCTTAAACATGTACATAAATTGTTAATTAGGGCAATAAAAATTATATTTTTTAACATCTATGATTCGATTTGCTAAAGGATTAAAATTATTTAGTTAACTTTGATTTATTTATTAAAAATTGAGTAATTGTGAGAAGAAAAATAAATACGCCATTTTTTTTATTTATGTATTATGTAAGAGCCGTATTGGAAACCATATACAGGGTGAAATTTTTTAAATATACAAAACGAACAATTTTTTTAAAATGGCTTAAATTTTTTGTTCTAATAAATTAGTTAATTTTAAAGTTTTAAAGTTTTAAAAAAGTATGTTACTGTTTAAAAGTTATGATCAAAAGATATATCAGTCAAAATTCCTAATTCGCCATAACCTGTAACTCATGTTTAATTTTTATCTTGAGCAAAAATGTCCCATCATGCTGTCTAACAAATTTTTGTTCCGTGAAGTTAAAACAGTTTAGAGCTACAAGAATAACTTGACAAACTACTGACAGATGTCCAAATTACCAAACAAACAATATATTTTCCAAGTATTTTGTCAATGTCAGGTGTAACTAAGTGTTACAAAATAAATACTCAACAACTATTTAACAGCCAACAACACCTCCCATTGCGGTAACAGTCATTAACCAAAAAATCCCGAATAGACCTCCTTCCTTGTCACTTAAAACTGACCATCACAGCTTGGCAGTCGTAAATAGACAAGGGCAGTTTGCGGTTACCACATGCAAAGAAGATAAAAGAGAAGTGGGTCCACAGCCTCCCGAGATGAATGGTTCATCTCGGCAATCTGCGTGTTCTCTGCTGCTCTAAAGTTTGTCGTTGTGCGGTTGCTTCTCGGCGGCCTTGCGCATCCGGTAACTTTCGGTGTTGCCAGTAAGTTATAAAGATCGCTACTTAAAGCTTTCATTAATTTGAACTCAATTATTTGAAGAACACGTGTTTTTGATTACACGAGACGTTGCTCTTTTATATTAAGAACTAAATTCCGTCTATTTCCAATGTCAAGGTGTAATGTTCAAGCAATATTTGCAACTTTGGATGGATTTTGAAAGATTTTTAAATTTTTTCTTTCAACTGAAGTTGGATTTTTATTATAATTACTGGTTTTAATTAATAATAGAGTAACTAATTAATAATAATTAATTACTGATTTATTTGAACCAGTTGAACATATTTATAAATTTTTATTCTTTTTCTTCATAATAGACAAAATTGAATTCAATATGGATCACAAGTTTACCTAAGAGAAATTGCAGGCTATTCTAGAAACAATTGATAGTCAGAAAAAACATCTCAAAACTTGTAATGAGCAACTAAATACATTACAATACAACAAAAATGGCTTCACAAGAGAGAGACACTTATAAATTAGTCCCATATTCAATTAAAGGGAAACAAGGAAACATCGTATAAGGAAATACAGCATAATTGTCGTTTATTTCTAGCAAGATATTCGATTAAAGCTAAGATGGGATAAGCACACAATTTCAGAAAAACAGTTTTCTTTATCTTGGTAGTTTTCAAAGTCTTAAGAAATCTCGTTGACTTTAAACATTATTCTTGACTTAGTGTAACTAATGTGTGCATTATATTATCACAAATATACCTTATGACTTACTTGTTTTAATATATAAATTGTACCTAATTAAAAAAAAAAGTTCAAATAAAAACATTTGTTATAAATTCTTTCATCGTTACATTTCCTTAAAACCGTTTAATATTAATAAGCTATTACATTAATTGATTTTCACCAACCGCCTGTGTCGCGACGGATCAAAGAACCCATAATTTATTTCTCATCAAAGCTATTAATTCCTCACTTTTAAAAATCTTTAATCTCAAGAATATTAAGCTCTAGTCACAACACTGTAACTTATCGGTTTGTGAGTGCTTATGCCTCCTCTTGTTTTCTGCCTCGGCGCTGCCGTTGCTTGCCAATGCTTCTGCCAACTTGCCACTCACCGACTATTCTATGCTTTATCTACTATTGCCTTGTCTTGACAGTGTTGCCGCGTTATTTGGATGGTCTGACGTTTAAGGAAATTGGAAGAATCATAATCAGTGGTAGCGCATAGGATTTTACTTAAACGCAATAAAATAATTATAATTATTTTATTAAAATGGAATTTAAATAGAAGTTAGTACGGGAAAGATTGGTAAATTTTTGAAGTACTTATATAAATATACGTGGTATATACGTATATAAATATGGTACAAAAAGTCTTAATCAAGCACACATTAAAATGAAAACTCAAATAAATTTCTCAACTTAGCTGTATCTTTAGTTTTTTTGGAATATTACGTGTAACGTTCTTTTCTACAAATATAATAATATAAACTATAAACGTATTAAGCCTTCATTGCTCTCATTAGTTCTCATTTGTTTTTTTCTCTGTTACTTTGTAGTCTGCCATAGTCGTGTTTATTATACTTATTAAAATTTTGCTTTCAATTGAGGATATTTGATATTTATTCGCAAGGATGCTAGCCCGCCAGCATAACAATACCAATATTAAAAAGGCAACAAAAAACAAACATGTCAGAAAACTATCGAAGAATTATACTCTTAAACATAACCATAAAGTTATTCACCGAAAAATTGAAAGATAATATAGAAGAATTAATAGAAATAAAAGACTAGCAACTAGCATTTACAGATGCCAGATCTAACGAAAAAATCTTTTGAATTCAACACACCTGAAATTACGTGCTTAGTAGATTTGACGAAAGTATTCGAGACGGTGAGATTGCACGATGTAATAGAGATAAAATATTAAAATAAATTAAATAAATAGATAAATTCCTAAATAAACAGGAAAACCTTCTAACGTCATAAAAATAATACTCATCTTAAAATAAAAGCGAAAAGACAAACGTCAAATAATATACCCACCCCGGAAGGAATCAGGAAAGGGACAGCCTAGGATAATTTTATTTTTATTTAAAATGAGAAAAGTTCTAACCGTTTCCGAAATGGGATAACGAATGAATAACTGCTTTGCAGGTAGCGCGATAATTATAGCCGATACCTAGCATAATTTGTAGAAATAAGTACATACATTTTATCTGATAGCTAATGAATTAAAACCCAATCTTTTTCTTCTTTCTTTGGTCTACAACTCTAAGTGAGTCTTGGATGCATTTACTGTTTTCCTCCACTCTTACCGGTCTTGTGCAGCAATCTCCCATTGGTGTACTCCCATCTTACTTAGATCAATCGTTACTGCATCCTTTCATCTTTTTCTTAAGCGACCAACTGACCTTCTGCCATCGGACTTTTTCAGAAGATTGTATAGTCTTTCATCATTCGCTTTCAGTAGATGTCCTTCATATCTTATATGATTTGCCTTGGTATATCGTACTATGTTTTCGTCTTTATAGAGTGCTTGGAATTTCTGCTTATATCTTCCTCTCCACTCTCCTGTTATCTCGTCTCTACAAGGCTCAAAGATCGTCCGAAGGATCTTCCTTTCTAAGACTTATAATTTTGTTGTTTCACACTTGTTTAATGTCCACGCCCTAATTTCATATGCTATTATGGAGAGAACTATAATTTTATATTCCTTTATTTTAACTGTCTTTGTCAGCAATTTTAAGAGCGCCGCTAAGGAGTAATACGCTCGAATATAATCTTATTGGATCGTTTATATAATCGATCTTAGTAATGAATTTTTGGTAACTACCATGTACTTATTAAGCCATTTGATAATTCTAGTGCTTTCCTAACTACGTGTTCTAAGCAAAGTTGAATATTAAAGGGGAAAGTAGATCGCTTTGTCTTAGATCCCTTAGATTTGAAACTCATCTGAGGTACTACTTCCAATTCTAATATGTGCACATGAATTCTGCTTACAAATCCCGGCTAACCCTACCAGCTTTCTGGTTTCTCCCATTTCTACCATTACCTTCCACGGTGTAGATCAGTTTACAGGGTCATACGCTCTACAAAAATTTGATGTATCTCTGTTGTATTCTGTAACGATGCGAATTTGTTCACAACTAAACTAAACTAAACGTTTGTCTTCTCTCGACTCACGCTAGAGGAGATAAAAGGCTTACGACGATATAAAACAGCGTACGCTACAAGAGAGAGTCGCGTTTCGCTAGAGTGCTGATCTAGTGGGAACTTCACCGGGGTTCTTGGTATTGACTGGAGGCCAACCGTCGGAATTCCGACAGAGTGTTTCGACAGACAGTTCCGTACCCGGTCTTGGAGTATTGATCTTCACTAAATATTAATTAGTCTCTGTCCGCTTCTCGTCAGACCGAGTGCTGATCGACCAGTTCTATCTCGATTCCTTTGACCTGTCCTTTTCTGTTTTTTCCACATATGTATTCTTCTTCTTTGTCTGCCGTGCTTGTATTCAAGCGTTGGCTATGGTCATATTGACAAGCTGATGAAATCATTCTCGGTCGGCAGCTAGATGAAACAGTTCCTCGACCGTTCGACCTGTCCATTGTCTAATGTTACGCAGCCAGGACAGTTGTTTTCTTCCGACCCAACGTTTTCCTTCGATTTTGCCCTGAATGATTAACCGGAGTAAGCGATATTTAGGTCCTCTCATTATATGACCGAGGTATTGGACCTTTCTCATTTTGATGATGTTGATCAATGCTGGCTCTTTGTGCACGGTCTCTAGTACGCGTTCGTTAGATATGTGTGCTGTCCACGGGATTCTGAGCATGCGACGGTAACACCATAACGCTTCTAATTTGTTAAGATTTTTTATTTTTGTTGTCTAGGTTTCACATCCATAGAACAAAGTGGACCAGACGTAGCACTTCAATACTCTTAAACGTATGGTCAACGACAGACTTCTACTGCATAATACAGAACGCCAGTTAATAAAGTTTTTCCGTGCGAGTTCTATTCTGGTCGAAATTTCCTCGTCACTTTCAACCCTGCAGTCAATCCAGCTACCCAGATATCTAAAGTGTTCCACCCTTTCCAGGATTTTGTTATCTAATCTTAGTACTGAGTCTTCGATATTAATTTTTCCGACCACCATCCATTTTGTTTTTTTTTGCGTTGATTGTTAAGCCCTTTTCAGGGTATTCGTTGTTTACAGCATTCAACAGGGTTTGAAGATCTTCTAGACTCTCTGCCATTATTGCGGTGTCATCGGCGTATCTGATGTTGTTAATAATTTCACCACCGATCTTAACACCTTCGCTGCGATTATTTAACGCTATTTCAAAAACTGGTTCAGTGTAGGCATTAAACAACATCGGTGACATAACACATCCCTGTCTGACACCACGCTTAATAGAACCTTTAGCTGAAACCTCTTGGTCCACCTTAACACAAGCGGTCTGATTGTAGTAAAGAGTTTTGAGCAATCTAATGCCATACGTGTCCAGACCAACCGAGTCTAAGCATTGAAATAATAATGTATGTGGTACTCTATCAAAGGCTTTTTCGAAATCTATACAACATACGTAAATATTTTTCCTAAACTCAATGCTCTTTTGTAAGAGTATTCGCATGCAAAAAAGAGCTTCTCGAGTATCCATACCAGTTATCCCCTCACAAAGTTTATATATGAAAATATAATATTTTCATAAAAATTTTGAGCGTGTGACTCATTAAACTGATAAGTCGATAGTCGCTACACTGTCTGATATTCTTTTTCTTGGGAATAGTTATAAATATCGATTCTAACCAGTTGTCTGGTAATTTGCCGCTGCTGTATATCTTATTAAAGAAGGATGTGATAATCGCAACACTCTCATTATCTAATAGTTTTAACAATTATGCAGGTATTTCGTCAGGACCAGAAGCCTTCCTTCGTTTCGCTTGGTCGATAGCCTTCTGAACTTCTGAGATTAGAATCGGTTGGCCTGTATCTCGGTTAGAGATGTGTATTACCACACCGTAATTACCGTTTACTTTATTTTGTTATTTATTTGTTCCAAATATATTTTTATTTTAATATAAACCTGTGTTTTACTGAGTCTCTTGTCTAACAGACAACCTGTCGCAATTCCCAACTCTTTTCTAGAAGTTGCAGTAAGATGAACATGTGATCTATTGTTAATCTTTCGGGTCGGAAGCCACACTGGTAATCACTTATTATTTATTCTGCGTCCGGAAATAATCTTCTCAGTAAAATAATAGACATAACTTTTTAGGTTGTACGACTTATTGGTATTCCTACAATCAATAATAATCGAGAAAACAAAATACATGATTATATCTAGGTTTATTTATTTATCGTATAGTATACCATATACACATTTTGACACAAAATTGCAAAAACAACGACGTTATATAATCACAACCATAAATTAAACTTATTTAAAGCTAAATTGGTTTTAATTCCTAGCCAACAGAAAATCTTCGTGATTGCCTTCATAATTCCTGAGTTGGTACTACTCCACTACATGTTGTACGGTTATTTTTAGCACCACATTCGCACATAGAGGATGATAGCTTAACGACTTGTTTAATAAGTCTGTACATTTAATATGGTCTGTGCCAGCTCTATTGGGACGTATCCATGTTTCTCTTGATAATTCAACACCAGGTGATTTTTTTTGCAATACACGGTAAATTGTAGATTTGTGGAGATAATTTTTGCATCCGTGTCATCTACCCGAAAGTGACAACGTCGAACTTTGACTCGGACAGTTGTTTGGCTGTTGCTTGGGACAAATATCTTTTTCACTTTTTTTAACCGACAGTTTTTGCCGCTTAACTACTCTTAAAACTTTATGCACTGAAATTTGAATGTTCGTGGTTATTTTTTTACATTCTTTTATCATAAGAGCACCTTTTTTTTTTCGAAGAACTTGTGGAGGGATAAGGTGGAGAGATATGGTCAGCTGCCGAAAAAGACCAGACCAAGTACAGATATTCTTAGGGTGTCTAAAAATTTCTATGTAATGTCACATCGCTTATGAAGGATATTACTTCGAAACACAATTTTAGCAGCTAGTTTTATTGGATGTTCTTTACAAGTCAATGTTTTATCAACGTGTTGCTTTTTGAAGATCACATTGAGCTATTTTTCTGCCACATTATTATTCACATCAAGAAGCATGTCTCTAGCATGTGGTTCGAACTTCTTAGATTGCCTGCCAAATATACTTGCAATCAATACTCAAAACAAAATAGGTGCCAATATAGAACGCTGGGGTAGTCTCTTACCAAATTTCCTCACTCTACTTGTGGAATTTCCCATAATTACTTGAAACTTTCTTTTCGAAAGCATGTTATTTATAAGAAAGTCCGTCCTTAAGCATGGGATTTTTTCCGAAGCTTGTAAATAAGCCTTATTCCAAAAATTGTTGTATGACCGATAAATCTATGTCTATGAAGATGGCCAAAGCTTTTGCTTTCTTTGAAAACACCTTCAATATGTACCTTCAATATGTATTATAAGTACTAGGACTTGGTCAATACAGCTAGGGTTGGAACATAATCATATCTTTTCTACACGAATTCTATCGAACAGATAAAAGAGCTGAAAAAGCTTTAAAATTCACAACAGGGCAAATGGCCAACAGCTTTTGGGTATATTGTGAGTTTTCCAGGATTAACCATAAATTTTAATAAATAAATCCTGTTTAAAAGGTATATTTACTTAAAAGTCCCCTTTCGGACTATATCACAGTATGTTTTTGTAATGACTATTCCATCATTAGTGCTTTTACTAGGCATACATGCGTATGCCTAGCCACTAAATCATCATCATCATTCAGCCTTTATTTATCACGTCCACTGCTAGACATTGGCCTCTCTTAAACTCCTCCATTCTACACGATTTTGTGCTCTTTGTTACCAATTTTTGGAGATAAACCTTATGCCGTCAGCCCAAAGTGTAGGTGATCCTCCTCTATAAATCTATAAAGCCACTAAATATATTGGTAAAACCCCTTTAAATGCAGTGAAATTAGTTTTGTATTACATTGTTACTGATAATATTATAGGATGTTTACGATTTAGAAGGAACTCACTTTATAGCAACGTAAGACTCCCAATCCGGGGTTGCTGTCCTTGAGATGTATTCTCTATAAGAACCTTTCAGTAGCAACTCCTATGTTTGATCTCCACAATTTTCAATCGATCCATTCTTCCCCATTTATTCCTCTGAATCTTTTTCTTAATTCTAATACTGATATCCTCTTCTTCTTTTATTGTATGTAACATAGTTTAATGCCTGTTTTGGCCATCGTTTGTCTTTCATTTTCATTACATGCCAGTATCATACAAGTTGTTTAGATTTTATTGTATCTACGGTATTGTATCTTCTTATTTTATCGTTTGGGATGTGATTCAATCGGGATATCCGACAGTCTTTTCTTAAATAGACTGTTTTTACCACTTCCAGTGTGTTCTTCTCTTTCATACAACATTCTGATCCATACGTTAAAATTGGATGTACAACCAACTTGTAGATTGTTATTGGTGTTCGTAAACTAATTTCAGTTAGAGTTGGGGATCAGTTAACAGACGACATAAAGATAAAAAGAGGTATGCGACAGAGATGTATATTGTCTCCATTATTGTTCAATACATATTCAGAGCACATTATGAACCTAGCGCTAACGGACATAGACGAGGGAATACTTATAAACGGAGAACGATTGAACAACATAAGATACGCTGATGATACTCTCATTTTTGCAGACAGTCTTTGCAGACTGCCAGGGTGGCAGAAGTGAGTAGCAGGTTTGAGCTTGATTTTAACATCAAAAAAACCAAATACATGGTTATAAGCAAAAACAGGATACCACCTGGTCAATTACTAGTTAACCAACAACCTATAACACAAATCACCAACTTATGTTATCTGGGTGCAAACTTAAATGCACAGTGGGACCAATCGACGGAAATTAAGATAAGGATCGAGAAGGCAAGAAAATTTCGTCAAAATGAAAAAAATCTTTAACAGCCACAATATAAAATTGGAAATAAAGGATCGTTTTTCGGATTTCCTGGATAGACAGAGTTACCAACAAAGAAGTACTACATAGAATAGGCAAAGAGCGCGAACTAGTCATAGCCATAAAACGTCGCAAACTAGAATACCTGGGCCATATAATGCACAATGAACAACGATATGACCTCCTTCGGACCATACTTCAAGGTAAAGTGCATGGGAAAAGAGGTCCAGGTCGAAGAAGAATATCTTGGCTGCATAACCTGCGAAAATGGTTTAACTTAACCACTACCGGACTTTTCAGGGCAGCAGTCAACAAAGTCAGAATAGCCATGTTAGTGTCCAACATCCGTAACGGATAGGTACCATAAGAAGAAGAAGAAACTAATTTCAGGAGACCAAAGCAATGAGTTGAATGAGTTAAGTGTTTGTACCACATTTCGGCCTTGTAGTATTTTTTGCTGAATATTTCGATGTTTCTTTTCTTCTAAAAAATATATTTATTTACCACACACACACACACACACACACACACACAAATTTTTGTAAAACCCCAGCTCCGAGTGACATGTGTGTTCCAATAGAACAGTGGGACCCACATGTACGAAGATCCAACCGGTGACACTTCATTCTATCGTAGCCGATCCGGGAGTATATCCAGATAGTAATATAGGGAAAATTCAGGAATCTGTACACGGTAATTGCAATATATACCTTAGGATCCATGACTTATTAAAAAGACATTCATATGTACCTGAAAATGGAAACTTTGGTTGGAATTATTAACGGATAAAAATTTCGATGCATTTCATGATATAAAACTAGAAGACATAATAATGTTCTTTAAATAATGTGGTAGTATAAAGACAGATCATAGTGCATAATATGTTTATATTTTAAAGGTTATTAACAATATACGTTGAATTATACCTGTCTTTTAGGTCGCTATTTTACTCTGTCCTTTTATAGAAAACTTTTCTCTATTGTATTTATCAAAATTCTGTTCAGCCGTTTTTGGACAATATTTTATTTCTGTTTTCTCGTGTATTCGACTCTCATAAATTCACCGTACATGACTTTGTTTAAACTGAACAACTTGTCTTTTGCAGTTGTATATTTATTCCCTATTTTTGTAGTTTCTTGTAATTTTTCTCATTTTCACTTTTCGTTTGATTTATATATCCCTGACAATTACATTTTTTGCAGGGTCACAGATCTCCCTTTATCACAATTTCTTTTCTCGACAGAGAAGATTATTAAGCTTCTTACTCTAAATCGATATATAGCATCCTTCATGTTCCATTACTAGTTTTGTTTATAGTCTTAGTTAATCAAGCTAACCAGTAAACACCATTTTCATAGCTCATTTCTTATTTATCTATTGAACATGCCAAATATCTAAGTCAAATAAGTATCAGGATCGTCGTAGTCAGATCCAAATTTCGTTGTGGACTATACCAATAAAGAGATTCATATATTTTTTGCAGCCCCTTTCTCTTTCAGGTATATATATATATATATATATATATATATATATATATATATATATATATATATATATATATATATAGCATATTTTACCTGATCTTTGTCAACACCCTTTTATCCTGATCCATAAACAAACACAAGGCAGATATTACGATTCAGTTGCATTTATGACATTACCGTTCTAGTAACATTAAACAACTAAATCATATTTTAATAATAATAAAACTAATAATATAATAGTTTTCCACCTAAACAATACACGAAATATAACCATTTATCTTATAAGAGCTCCGCCAATGTAATCCTAACATCTTCACCTCAATGAGTGCAGATGTGACAAGTTTGTAAATAATAAATCGCTCTTTTCAGAGGTATCGGTAGAGGACTTCTATGATTACAATGAAATCAAGTTAATGTAATCGACACATATAGGTTTTCTGTAGCTTTTTATATTTTTTTTTGTTGCATATTCTGCTCTGGTAATAATTCGTTTACTGATTCCTCTTAAAAAAGTATTATAAAATGATCCAATTAGAAGGTCCTTGTTCTAATTTTTTAATACCAAAATTTAAGGATAAGCACAAATTTATTTTCTTATAAGGACTTTAGATTTTTCTTCGGATGTTTTGTTTGTTATAAAACCACAGCCACCTGGCTTACTGCACATGTTCCATTTCTTCAAGATACCCATTCCAGAATTCTAGAACCCTCTACCAGCTTGAACAGATATCTAGCAGTTGCGTTATGTATATTTTTTGGGTCACTTAGTAGTCTTCAAAAAGTGTTCACCGTCTACGATTCAATGCCTGATAGTCATTTGAAGCAGGGTTGATTATTTCAGGTTCTCTGCTACATAATGTGCAGCTGTTTGTAGAGCCCCAGTCCCATTGTATTCGGGTGCTCTTTGAGTTGCGTATATGCCTGTTATGACTCTGAGCTACTTCATGCTTGTTTTTTGCAGTATTTCAGCGATGAATTCATCATAGTGAGCTTGTTTTTATCCCAGCCTTTCACATAATATTTCAGGCAGCCGAGATGGTGTCGCCTTTCTTCTTTTTTTATTATTTGTTTTTCGGAAACCTTCATTGTCATGAATTGGTTATACTGCAGATAAATTAGGTTATTGTACATATTCTATTAATACATGATACCCAGTACAAAATTCGATCTAGTTACTCGCATTCATAAAATAATATGGTTAACTGTTTCAGGTTCTCTACTTTAAAATCTGCAGCTTATGTCTCCATAGAACAGCCCCATTGTATGTAAGTGACGCAGGTAACCCAGATGCTGCTTGTCTCATAAAACTAAAAATTAGGTCTCCATAAAACAGCCTCATTTTTGGCGTGCGCATATACAGCAAGTCTGCTATGACTCTTAGATGATTTCTGTTTTTTTTAAAGGTTTTTGTCCATTTGATGACGGTACTACTGTTACTACAGTGGGATACTTTTAGTACAGTGTGATACTGTTTTGTTCTAGTCAGTCAAGTTATTTTTCGCATTCCCTCACTAGACTATAGTTAACCTTAGGGCAACTAAGAGTCCCTACTGTTACAATAGAAGATACACGGGGGTGAAAAAAGGGAAATTCCCCCCCAAGAAGGTACAAACTTAAAGAAAAACTATTTTTTATGTCTTTTATGTAGTTTGGGTTTATGTTGTTTATGTCTGCTGGTTGGTATTTCATTGGAAGTTCCCACAAATTAAAAGTTGCTTCCCCAAGGCAGATGTCTAGATCCGCCACTGCACTGCTGCTTGACTATTTGTACGTGCATTGCTCTGCTTTAGTTCGAAAGCTCTTACGTGAATTTCTCTTGTACAATGCAAGGTTTCATGAATCTCTGCCTATAAAGATGTCTCTAGTTGGAACAGAAATATTTACATTTCCAACACGACTGACAATTTTTATAATTAACTATTCTGCAGTTTAGAAACGTCTGTGTAGCAGGCATAAGCTCGCAGCCTAGGTCTGCAGCCTGAGCTGCGTGTTTATTCTAGCTTATCCTTCGTCTGGGCAGATGTCTACTTGAAAAGGTACTTTGAGCCTGTATATGGGTACCATATTGTTAAAAGTGATCATCAATTCGGTTTCCCCGATTTTCCCTGATAATCGGAAGCAAGCCAGGAAAACAGGTTTTTGCACATTGCTTAGCTGAAGAATGGCACTTTTTTGCGACACCTTTGCGCCACCATATCACTGATACATATCTAGTTGTAAGGTTTACGACCATGTTATAAATCCAGTATAGCACGTGTGGTTTTAAACCTACATTTTTCCATAAGTGCGTCTGGCTATATAGTCACTGCTTTTTGATATCTACATGATTTAATAATTCCAAGTAAGACTTGAGTTTAATATTACCTTAAGTACAAATAGTTTACTCACTAGATTTATATTGGTACCACTCAGGCTTAGAGGACTTAATGCCTCTAAATTCCTTCTTGTAAATTTCATGATTTTAACTTCAGATGGCTTGAATTAAGCACTACATATGAAGTCTATCTAGATTTGACGTATAGTAAACCATGTTCTATTTTATCTCTGACTGTGCCATTAAAGTTGCCGAGGGATGATTAGGTCATCCACATAGCCCTGGACATAATGTATATAGTTGCTGAATCTAATTAACAGCCCGTCTATCTCACAACTGAGGAGAAAATACATAATAGTGCTAGAACTCTATTCCCCATTAATGTTGTGTATATCTACATCTGATTTTGTCTATTCCTTTTAGAAAAATCTTGCTCTATACGTACATTATCGCTTTCAATCAATAAACCATCCCTAATATGCTTATTGAGCAGTTTTTCTACTAGAAACTTCTACATAAATAACATTAGTTTTATCGATTTTAAGATTTTAGCTATTTCTCTACGATCTTGCAATAAAAGCTAGTCTTATGAGTCTCCATGTTTTTGCTATGTATCCCAGTCTTTGGCTAGACTGTAGTAATATTCACTATTCACAAATTAATTTATTGCTCATGTGCTTTTGATCTGATCTATCACTTCTTTTGCCACACGTCAGTTTTCTCTAAAGCCATAAGTTATGGCCTTATGTTTATTTTGCTGACATTTGTCTAGTGGTATAAATTTTTTTAAGATTTAGGAGAGTGTACTCTAAAAAGTTCTTTCAGGGTGTCCTCACTAATCCGACAGTATTCATCTGACTTCTTTTGTATACTTGTTTGAGGGTATTTTAGAAAACTCTATAAAGCCCTGATATTTCTGTACTCTGTTATATTTCCATGATATTCAAATATCTTTGAATGCTAATATACTAACCTCATGAAATTGTTCGGCATTTATACGACTTATTGTCCCTTTAACCCTGCCTATACAATATTCCACGTCTACTTCCCAATCTGTTTTACAATATCTACTATGTTTGTTGATAGGCTCAGCAGTTTTTTTACAACAGATTTATCGTCGGTCTAGACAAGATACCTCATCTTTGTTTAGTTTTTAAAAGGAATTTAGTTTTCTTTAATAGTTTCTGAGATAAAAAATTTCTGTTACATTTATTTTATTTTATTTGTGCAAATTTATTGAACATTTTATGATTTTTTCATGTATAAAATATTACCTAATCATCCTCCCTTTTACCATTCTGGTTCCCCGATAATGACTGTCGTCGAGATATTCAATAGATACTGCTCCTGTTGGATGTTTGGTGGGCCGATTGTGGCAGTTTGTGGATTGTGACAACCACCCCGCCCCTCCCACTTCTTTACAGTAATATACCCTTACAATCAGAGATCCCAGAACGACGTGATTTATGAGAAATTCGTCATGGTAGTTTTGGTTCCTTATGGGGAGACTCGATGTTGGCTAAAGATGGTCTAATTTGTTCATAAGCGTCGGAAACCAGGAATGTAAATTAAAATTAAAAAATATATAAATATATATATATATATATATATATATATATATATATATATATATATATATATATATATATATATGTAAAAGTAAACCTATGTTTATTTTAAGTGAAACAGCAGGGTTTAGTTATTTTTAGTTATTTAAAGTTTTAGGTTGTATGACTGTTTAAGTTTTATTGACATTGACACATTGTGAATTGTATGGTACAATTGTCAAATTACTTAATGGCGTAAGAAATAGCATTGTTCTTGATTCTCTTTTTAGGTTTGTATATTTGTTAAGTTATGTTAGTTATGTTATTATTGTTAATCATTTATATTGTAGAATTTTAACGATAATAAACTCTTTTTAGACGAATTCAAACTGCTATCTCTTCACATGAATAAGGGTATGATATTACACTTATAAATCAAGAACTTAAGCTGATAAAAACAAATATAGTTATAACTATAAATTTCCAAGCCGTTATTTGGACAAAATGAATTTTACATCAATGAGAATTTGCATGGCTATAGAAGCAAACAGTAGTGATAGTAAGAAAAATGTATATAAATTTAAGTGGCTGCAGCCAACAGGGTCCCGTTTTTATTATGAAATCCCCTTTGAAAAACAACTTCAAATTGATCATTCTGAACTATTTCATCTGAAAAAAGTGAAGAATATGTTAGCATCTATGAAAACAAGAGGATCCTTTAGAACATGTACTATAGCATTAGAAGACAATTTGAAGGAGATTTATTTTGATTCAGATGGTGATGTGGTTTATCAAAGTGAGTACTTACAACAGACCTTATTACCAGTGTATGAGAAGATAGAAACAACTGAACAATTTCCATCATTTGCTGAGTTGCTCCAGAAATTTAATGACACAAATTTACCTAAAGTTGAAAAGAAAAATTTAAAAAAAATAAAAGATGATTTTGTACTTCGAAATTTTGATGGAAATAATGTTCCAACGGAGTCATGGCTCAAGACCTTCGAATCAGAATGTTTGCGATGTGAGGTGGTTGCTGATGAAGACAAGATTTTGATTCTACGTTTGTTTCTTGATGGAATAGCAAAAGAATGGTTTGAATCAAAAATAATAACATTAGGCTTAGATAACAGTTATGAGGTATGGAAAATTAATTTTTTAGATAGTTTTTGTGAAACAGGTTGGCATAATCATAGGCAAGCTTATTCTTTTAGGTATATAGGTGGTAGTATTGTTGATTATGCGTTTCGAAAAGAAAATTTATTGCTAAATATAAAGAATGATTTTTCCATTGATATACTAATTGATTTAATTGTAACAAATTTGCCAATTTATATACAAGATAATATTAATAGAGCTGACGTTACAACAATGGAAAAATTGGTAGGGGAATTACGAAAATTGGAAAGTTTAGTTATAAAAAAGAAGAATAAATTGGAGACAAAACCAAATTTTTATAAAAAAACTACTATAATACCAGAAGAACAGAAAACTACTTGTCAATATTGTGATAAAAAAGGATTCCCTGGGAGGTTTCATCCAGAGGCAATATGCCGTTTAAAGCAAAAAGATAAAAAGGTAACAAAAGAAAACAAATCAAATGATATTAAATATATTAATAATATTGCTATACAGGAGATATTAAATGAAACAGTAACTGAACAAAAAAACTAGATTTGCTGCCATTGATCAAATTAAAAGTATTCCTAAATAATAAAGAATTATGTGGAGTTTATGACCCAGGCTCAAATGTTACTCTTCTGAATTCGAAGGTGGCAAGAAAGTTAGGATTAGATATTCAAGAAGATAGGAATATGTTTAAAACGATAAATGGCAGAACAAATTTTACAGGAAAACTAATTGCGAAACTGAAAATTAATAAAATTGAGAAAAATATTAATCTTTTTGTAATTAATGATGAATATTTTGAGTACGATATTCTACTCGGATTAGATTCCATTTTAAATTTTCAAATGAAACAAGATTTTGATTTAGAAATTTATCAAAGATTATACGGAAAAATTGAAGAAAAAATCGAAAAATTTAATTATAATATTAATATTACAGAATACTCCATAAACTTTAATGAGGGAATTCCCACACAACTTTTTGAAGCAAAATTAGAACATTTATTGCCATATCAGAAAAATAAAATAGAAATATTACTAAATAAATATGACAATATTTTTGCAAAACATAAATTTGACATTGGGCAGGTTCAAAATAATGAAGCTCAAATTAAACTTTTAGAACATAAATTTGTTGCAAAAAGGCCCTATAGATGCTCGATAGAAGACCAAAAAGAGATAGAATTTCAAATAGGACAATTATTAAAAGCAAATTTAATAGAAGAATCATCTTCACCTTTTGCAGCACCTGTTACATTGGCTTTTAAAAAAGATGAAGGATCTAAAACAAGATTGTGCATTGACTTTCGTGAGTTAAACAAACTAATTATTCCTGAACCCCAACCTTTTCCTTTAATTGACGAGATTTTGACCAAAACAAGGAATGCTAGGTTCTTTACTACTTTAGATATAAATTCTGCTTTTTGGTGTATTCCAGTTCGGATAAAAGATAAATACAAGACAGCCTTTGTTACCCAAAGTGGTCATTGGCAATGGAAATGCTTACCTTTTGGGCTTAAAACATCTCCCGCAATATTTCAAAGAATTTTAAGTAATATTATCAGGAAGCATAATTTAAATTCATTTTGTATAAACTACATAGATGACATTTTAATATTCTCATTATCATTTGAAGAACACTTAGACCATATAGAAAGACTTATGAAAGCAATTATTGAAGAGGGATTTAGGCTCAAACTTCTAAAATGTAATTTTGCAAGAGAAGAGGTTAAATATTTGGGACACATTGTGGGAAACAATTCAGTTCGTCCGTTACATGATAATTTAATATCGATCAGAGATTTTCCAGCACCAGACACGAAAAAAAAAGTACGACAGTTTTTGGGAAAAGTAAATTTTTACCACAAATATATAAAAGATTCAGCTAGGTTATTAGAGCCACTACATAATTTACTTAGAAAAGATATCAAATTCCACTGGTCTTTAAGCTGCCAAACAGCTTTTGATAGGGCAAAGAATATCCTCTGTTCTGAACCTATACTAGCCATTTTTAACCCAAATGCTCCTACAACTATATATACAGATGCTAGTGTTCTAGGAATTGGTGCGGTTCTGAAACAAAAACAAAGAGATGGAGAAATGAAACCCGTAGCATACTTTTCAAAAAAATTGAACAAATATCAAAAAAATAAAAAGGCTATTTTTTTAGAATGCCTGGCAATTAAAGAAGCAATAAAATTTTGGCAATACTGGCTAATGGGAAGAAAATTTCTCGTTATTACTGATCATAAACCCCTTGAGGGAAGAGAACTTCGTACAAGACCAGATGAAGAATTAGGAGATATGACACATTTTCTTTCACAATTTGACTTCGACATTAAATATGAACCTGGAAAAGAAAATGTAGAAGCAGACTGCCTTTCTAGAAACCCAGTTTTGGAAAATATGAAAAATGCAGAAACATTCATAAGAACAGTAAACCTAGTCACATTAACTGAGATAAAACAAGACCAAAATAATAATCGACAAGTTATAGATACAATGAGAGGAACAATTTTGAACCAAGATATATTTTATAAATTAAGGAAGAATGAAAAAAAAATAATTTTATCCAAAGATTTTGGAAAAAAGTTAATAACAAAAGTTCATAAATTTTATGGTCATGTTTGTGCTGGTAAAGTAACAAACAAAATTAGAAATTTTTACTACATTAAGAATATAGATTCATTAGCAAAGGATATCTGTCAAAAATGCGAGATCTGCTGTAAAAATAAAACAAGAATCGGTCCAAAATATGGTCTTTTGTCACAATTGGGTCCAGCAAAAGAACCTTTTGAGATAATGTCCTTAGATACAATAGGAGGATTTGGTGGCAATCGTTCGACAAAAAAATACCTCCACTTACTTGTAGATCACTTCACCAGATATGCGTTTGCAGTTACTTCTAAAAATCAGACCACAGATGATTTCATAAAATTAATCGCCAAAATTCAAGATAAACACCCCATAAAAACATTATTAACAGATCAGTATCCAGGAATTAATTCCAAAATATTTAGAAATCATATGAAACATTTAAATATTCAATTAATTTTTACAGCAGTAGACAGTCCATTCTCGAATGGATTAAATGAAAGACTTAATCAGACCTTAGTTAACAGAATAAGATGTAAACAAAATGAAACTAGAATTCGAGCATGGACAAAAATAGCTGAAGAATGTATAGAGGAATACAATAAAACAGATCATTCTGCAACCGGATATAGCCCAGAATATTTGCTTTTTGGAAAAGCAGATCCGATTGTTCCCGAGGAACTGTGTGAGACAACAAATGTATCAAAAGATAAAGAAATAGCCTATAAAAATTCGGTACGACATCATGAATATAATAAAAAACTGTATGACAAAAATAGAAAATCCTATGAATTTAAAGAGGGAGATTGGGCATATGTAGAAAATAAATCAAAACTAAATAGAAAAAAACTTGACGAAGTAAGAGTAGGTCCATTTCAAATAAAAAAACAAATTTCAAATACATTATATGAAGTAGATATTGGATACAAAAAGAATGATATGAATTATTTCCATATTTCAAAATTGATGCCTTGTGATAAACCATATACTTAGACGGTTTATCATACCTTTTTGGTAGGGGGATGTAAAAGTAAACCTATGTTTATTTTAAGTGAAACAGCAGGGTTTAGTTATTTTTAGTTATTTAAAGTTTTAGGTTGTATGACTGTTTAAGTTTTATTGACATTGACACATTGTGAATTGTATGGTACAATTGTCAAATTACTTAATGGCGTAAGAAATAGCATTGTTCTTGATTCTCTTTTTAGGTTTGTATATTTGTTAAGTTATGTTAGTTATGTTATTATTGTTAATCATTTATATTGTAGAATTTTAACGATAATAAACTCTTTTTAGACGAATTCAAACTGCTATCTCTTCACATGAATAAGGGTATGATATTACACTTATATATATATATATATATATATATATATATATATATATATATATATACAGGGTGGTCCTTAAGTAATTGTACAAAAAGAAACAGTAGATTCTACACCTTAAAATATTACGATTTAAGCCAAATTACTTTAATAAAATGTTGATATTAAGAAAGATACAGGGTGTTAAAGTGCAAAATAAAAGTTTTATTTTTCGCTATAACTTTCATGTTTGTAAACATTTATGTATAAAAATTTACAACTGGGTACTTTTAAATATGAGAAATTATAATTTGATGCACACTTTAATGTAAGTGATAGAGGGCGCCACTTATGCTACATATGTGGTATAAATTTGCCCTTAACTTTTTTCCTCTTTAAGTTACCTGTATTTGGGATAAAAATTATTAAAGATACATTATTTTAACAAAAAAAAGGTATACTTATTAATAACTTCAAATCTCAACAGTTTTCGAGATAATCGCATTTTAAAAATCAGCTGCATAATTCTGATCTAAGGCAATTACTCCAGGCAACGAAGAAAAAATAGACAAAAACATTAATACTTCTGAATTTGGGTACAAAATGCCTTTAACTAAAGTTAATAGTTAACGAAATATTAAATAAAATAAATATATCATCAGGATAATTAATAATAGGATTTGACAAAATAACAGAATAATAGGATTTTACATCAATTATATTACGTTTTACGTTAAATTAAAGTCATAATCAAAACATTTTGTTTACAAACCAAATTAAGAAATAGTTAAACTAAATAACATAATTTTTGGTCAAAGTAAATGTTCGATATGTCCACCATTTTCTTTAATTCTTTTGTCAATATATTCCATAAAAGATCGTCTCATATTAAAGAGTATCATTGGTTCTAAAGAAACTGCTGCAGTATTTATTTCTTCCCATAGTTGGTTGCGAATGTTTATGAGATTCTTATAGACACGTTGTTTTAATGCGCCCCATACACCAAAATCAAGCGGATTAAATTCGGGGCTACGTGGTGGCTATAATGTATAATGGATGAATATATCGATGCCATTAATTATTTATATGATTACGTTACAGCTTACGAGTAACTATAATTACATCTCGAACAAATGGACTATTATGATTTACTAACGAACTAATATCATGCTGAACTAAATTGCCTGTGTGTTTACTATATTTATAACAATATCGGTTATTAGGACAACGATGATGTTTTTGTAAAATTGCTGAGTCTTTTAGGTTAGATTTGTAGGAAAAGTATTATAAAACAGGACACATATGTGTTATTCAATACCTGTGCTCTAGTTTCTATTTGTCCTAATAAAAATGGGTAAACAATGTACAATAAGTAGTCTTATTCAATATCTCACCACATTGCCAAGGAATATGATTACCACGACCAATCCAACGTTCAGAAAAGTTGTATTTAAGTTTGTTCTAACTGCCTTCTCTCTAGAATGTGGTTGTGTACCATCTTGCATAAACCACATGTTTTGGGTTTTTAGCATTTTACAATAGAGAAAAAGTAATACAACGCCATTATAGAAACATAAGAAGCGATAGCAAAGGGAAATTGTAAACATGATGACGGCCAACGTCTGAATACGGATACGGCACCTAAAGAAGAAGATGAAATATCTTTTCTCCAATAAGACATTTAGCACATATAACAAAGCATTTTGTGATGTTACATTATCATCTTTAAGTTGTTTTAATAAGAATAAACTATGAATTATGCTTATCTACAGGTATTCAGTGCTTTACCGCACAAATATCAAACTAAGAATTATTGTGCAGCTGACTCATAAAATACGTTTATCTCGAAAACGGTTGAATTTTCAGATTACTAACAAGTATACCTTTTCTTTGTAAAAATAATGTATCTTTAATATTTTTTAACACAAATAGAGCTATCTTAAAAAGCAAAAAAGTTAAGCGCAAATTTGTGCCACATATGTAGCATATGTGGCGCCCTCTATTAGTTACATTAAAGTAAGTATAAAATTATAATTTATCCTACGCAACAGCATCCAACTGTAAATTTTTGTCCAAAAATATGCACAAACGTAAAAGTTATAGCGAAAAATAAAATTTTAAATTTCCATTTTAACACCCTGTATCTTTCTTAATATCAACATTTTATTAAAGCAAGTTGGCTTAAATCGTAATATTTTAAAGTGCAGAATCTACGGTTTCTGTTTGTACAATTACTTAAGGACCACCCTGTATAGTAAAAAATACGACCGTTGATTAAATTTGGAATATATTCAATGGTTGAATAGCAGAGGTTTTATCGGTCAATAATTGGCAAATAAAAGTCGTCAACTACTTTATTGATTTATTCGAATACGTTTCGCTTTTATTTTTAAAAGCATCATCAGTTCACTACAAATAAAAAAGATTTTTAGAATATAAGTAAACAAACCAACAGGGTTCATACTTACAAATTGTTTTTGTAAGTATGAACCCTGTTGGTTTGTTTACTTATATTCTAAAAATCTTTTTTATTTGTAGTGAACTGATGATGCTTTTAAAAATAAAAGCGAAACGTATTCGAATAAATCAATAAAGTAGTTGACGACTTTTATTTGCCAATTATTGACCGATAAAACCTCTGCTATTCAACCATTGAATATATTCCATATATATATATATATATATATATATATATATATATATATATATATATATATATATATATATATATCTATATATATATATATATATATATATATATATATATATATATATATATCTATAAGAAAAAGGTTAATGCGAGTTAATAGTAAAATAAAGGTAAAAGATATCGGCATAGCTCGCAACAACGAAAAAAAAATATAATAAAATATTAATAATCACTACTTCTGTAGTGATCCTTTCCCAAGTTAATATGCTCCTTGTTCTGAAGCTATTTTCTTGTGGCATTTTAAATTAATTCATATTTAAATGGGAATAAGCCACAATTAAAGGTTAAAATACGTTTATTGACGTTTCAATTTCCACTTCGGAAATTCCGAAGTGGAACCGAAAATACAACCGAGAACGCATGATGGAAGGAGATGGTGCTCCAGAATCGGGGGACATCGATACTTAAGTGGTAAACCAACGGCATCATGGAGCACGGATCGACGACTCTTGGGTGTTCGGGTTGAAAATGGGGCAGACTGCTGCTACTTTTTTCATTGAGCGTAGAGGGGGCGACTTTAGTCCCCATTATCCAAAGGAAAGTTGCAGCAGGTTCCGTCATCCATTTTGATGAATAGCCCACCAAACCTAAATCAACTAGAATTGCAACATGGAATATACAGATTCTGCATCAGGAGTGCACACACAGGGGATCGAGCGGCCATGTTCAGGTGCAAAGATATGCATCATCCACGTCAACATTTTCAGTCTCATTTGAACGACTTCTGCTGAAGGATTCTGCGATAAGATGAAGAGGATTTCCCGCATTTTTATGGAACGTCAGGTATATAGATTAGGTTATTTTTCCAATTCTTAGTAGAGTGCCTACATGACTTTTTAAAGCTCGAATCAGTGACTGCGTTTATCTCTTAAATTAAGGTGAATGATTATTTGCTTTAATAATGATTAGGCGGTATAATTTTGTAAATAGATAGGTTACATATAATTTTTTTTGTGAATAGTTAGGATGCATTTTTTTTATTTATTAGAATCCCCTTTTATTTAATAAATTTTTTTTTTCAAAAAGAGTTTTCTTGCATTTTATAATTTGGCGCAAATCATTAAAAAAATTTTTAATTGCGATCGATAGACCGCACACTGTAATAGAGCACAGGTAATAATATGCACAGGTAGACCGCATCCTCGGGGTAGATTGCATACTATAGTGACACCTTAAAAAGTACAAACGTTCCTTGGAGTTTTCTTTTATTGAATTTAAGAGATATTTTGCCACGGGTTATATCATATCCCATCACATTACTGACCTAAGTTTTAAACACTGCACCGACGAAGGGTTAAAAAGACTATTTTTCTTTTTATTTCTCCTTTGCATTAATGCTTGTCTTTATATATATATTAGCGTTCTAACTTGCCTTTTTTCTAATTTACTAAGATACTCTAAGACCAGTGAAATCGTAACTAAATGTCCTCACAGATACGCATCTATCGTTTAACATGAGATACCTAATACAGAAAACTGTAAGTTTATTACTTATTAAAACGAAATTGCAAATAAATGGAGAGAATGAAAAAATATAATCTTACAAGTTAACCAATGAGTTATGGAAATTAAGTTATAAATCTATATAATAATAATAAAATGTATTAAGTTCAAGCTTCCATAAAAGGTCCGTTCGGCGGCCCAGAAAAAATATCTTCAAAGATTTATACTCTCACCATTCGACCACTTTGTCGTTTCAGTGTATATCCGTATCGTCGAATCGAGCGGCACATGTTAAATGGAGGCATTCACAAAATGTTAAAAGAATAAAATAAAAGAGCATCGGCCCGGTCGACAATCTTCAGTTGTTCATTCTCAGCCTCCTCCTCACTCAGCTTGTTGTGTGTATACATCCACAGCCACCCTAGTTCTGAGAAATTGAAACTTGGCCCAAACCAAACCAGTCATTTTTAGGTTAAGAACCTCACTGACGAAAATTGAGAGAATTTAAATTCGGTCTTTCTTGTAACGAATTCAGATTTATTTACCTTTAACTGTGCACCGAAATACAGGGGCGGAATTAAGGAATGTTCATTATAAAATGGTCTTTTTAGATAAGAAAGTATTTCAATACTGTTTACTGTTATTACTGCTAAGTAAGAAGTCAAACTGCGACGTATAATAACTAAACTATTATGTTTCCATTTGCATGATTTTTCTATTAATGGTTTCTTACGAGCAGCTCATGAAGCTATATGTCTCGCAGAGGGTTTGGTATTATACTTATATCTAGTCATCTAGTGCCTCTATGTTGGTGTTTTTTTTATATCATAGGCTTCCAGTTAACGTTCCCTGGAAGTCTCTTAGTGCACCAATTTGAAGTATATAATATAGAGTTTTATCCTATACCTCATAGAATTTGCATGCTCCCAAATATATTATATTCACTATTTTGCAATTATAAACGTGCTATTAATTTTATTATTGGTCATCATTATATGTTTTTTATATTTACTCTCTTTACTAGGATGTCTAGAGGTGTGAGATCAGGAATTATTTTCATATTAGCCATTAGGCTGCGTCTAATTTCACCTGTAATGCATAGGAATTTTTTTTAACATCAATTTTCCTTTGTCTTTTGACTATTTGGGCTTTTGTAGCTTGCCGATTAGTACTTTTCCATGGTTGTCAATCAAGTCCTTTGCCACACAGTTCTTCCAACTTCTTCCCGATTTTCCTCTACAACTTTTTCCACCAACTATCAACAGCTCTATCGTTCGTCTTATATAGGTACTATTTCTACGTCTGACGTCACCAAAGCATTTTAGTCTTTGTTCTTGGATTCTTTTTGAGACTAATGTTCTATTTTCCATTATGTAGGAGCCAAGGTATTTAAATTCTTCTACTCGTCCTAGCTTTTCGTCTCCAACCATTCCTCTTCCTCCCAACCACATATACTCTGTTTTCGACTTGCTAACCTTAAATCCTTCCTCTTCAATAGCCCTTCTTCAACACCTTAACTTCTCTTCCAACATTTCTTTGTTCTCATCTACTAACACGATATTATCAGCAAAGAGCAATAAACAAAGAACTCTCTCTTTACCTTCTTTGTCAATACATCCATAACTAGATTAAACATGTAGGGACTCAGTTCAAAGCCTTGATGTAAACCATCCGTCACTGGAAATCTTTTGGTCAATCCGACGCACATCCTTACTTTGGTGTACTCTCCCTCACATACAACATTCACGTACCTTACATACTTCTTAAGTTTCTACATTTCTCTCTTATACATCCATAGATCCGTCTAGGAATTGGATCGTACGCCTTCTTAAAATTTATAAATACCAAAAGTAGCTCTCTTTTCTTCTCATCGCATTTCTCTTTTAACTGTCTTAAAGCAAACAAGGCATCCTTTGTCCTCACTTACGGCATAAACCCAAATTGTTCTTCTTCTATCGATGTCTCTACCATTAACCTTCGCTCTATCGTTCTCTCCAAAATTTTTATCGTCTGAAATTATCAAGGATAAAGCCTACATAATATCTAACATGTGTTTTTCACTGAACTGTGCTCCCGTCTATTGTGATGGTTTTAAGTCTGAGAAATTCAGTCCTGTAAGTTTTGTAGGAATAAAATAGATTAATGAAAGAATTAAAAAAAAAATGAAAGGTGCAAAGAACCCATGAATTGTTAAAATCTGCGAGGAAGCAGAACTGCTAGTTTCAAAACATGACTCTTTCAATTTTCATAAAGAAATTAGGAAAATATTTTTGAGAAAAATAATTGTTACAAAAATAATTCAAAATAACTGAGTTGTAACGGATCATTTGTTTTTCATTTAAGTCGTGAATTCTTACAGTGCTGCAGTTTTATTTCGCTTACAAGATCATAACCGATAGAGCTATATGCTAAGTATTTGTACTACAGCCATCTGTTGTAAACCGGTACTGTACTGTAATGTACTGTAGCTATTTGACTTATTGTACATCTTTAATGCTGTCATGATACCTATTCTGGGATTCTGAAACCCTCTGTCAGCTTATACAGGTCTAGTGGATGGGACCATATATTTGGAGCCATCTGGTTACCTCCTCATGTAAAATACTATTTTAGTTTCTCTGCTACAGAGTTTGCAGTTTAGGTCTTTATGAAACAATCCGGTTGTATGTAGGTGTCCCTTGATTAGGCATATCCAGTAAGAATGGCTGTTATCGCTTTGAGCAGATTTACTTGTTTTCCGTAGTAATTCAGCCCTATTAGCACATGTCTATCCGATATAAATTTTGTCATGTATTTGGCCGGGTATGTTATCCCAGTAAGAGTTATGTTACCTTTGGATCCATGCTTTTTTCTGGTCGCGGACGGTGCTTTTTGTACGAAAATGGCCATCACCCAGCCAAAGTTACCAATATATACTTATTTAATAGTTAATAGAAGATGTGTGATACATCGATTGGCTTGAGTCCGATCAGTGTAAAACTGAAGAACTCTTACAGCTTCCATAAGATGACAAAAAAATGTATAAGATGACATCGAAGTATTCTTAGTGAAAATCTAGGTTTGTTCAATTGTATAGAAATTCAACTAGTAGACTGCACATAAGTGGAGATGTAATTTCCTCTCGTAGACAGCCTCTAGTAGTTACGATGATGAAAATTATTTTGCTCTATTTCGATCTTTACCAGTTCTGTACGAAGTAGCTGTGCCATTTACTTGGATGTTGTAATGTGTATGCATCTTTCATGCAGCTCTCTTATGCACACTTCATGTAGATCGTTGTCAAATGTCCATTCTGTGTCAAAAACGGCATATGCGACTATTGTTTTTTTGCACATATTATTTTTTATTTCATTCACTAATTGCATCAATGAGGTTTCTGTCAACTTTACCGCTTGCTACGCATGCTGTTCTACCGTGCACAAACCTATACGACAGTTAGCTGTCTTAACAGAACTGTCACGAATGTTCATACGAAAATATTAGAACTAACTCCTAGTAGGCTTTGTAAATACAAATCTTAGATTCGTATAGACGTAAAAGACTCGTAAAATCAAAGTACACCAAATTAATAAAGGACTTTCTTTATCATCACACAGGATAGACAGGGATACACAGGATACATAAGATAACCATACGTAAAACGCATTGACTATTTTAGAAAGTTGTTAAAGCTGAATAACTTCCCAAATCCAAACGTGTGCTGATGTACCTTCTAGAGACCAAAAGTAGGGATCTGAAAGTGACATGAACCTTTTTGAGAAACCAAGTAAACTATTTAGGGTAAAGAACTGGAAAATCTTCGGCTCCAAATTACTTGTCGATGGAGGACTGTAAAATTATGTGAGCTTCTGAATCGACAAAAAATTTGAGGTAACAGTAAACAGGTTCCATTGAAACGAAACACTAGATTTATGCAGTTAGATGAAAAGAAACCTAAGCAAGTTGGGGACACTAATTAATTAAAGCCTACAACAATCAATTTCACATAAGCAAGCCAAATGAAATATATGCAAACGAGAAAAAAACTCAGTAAGGACAGTAAGTTGAAAATTCAAAATATTACTAAATTTTAGGGGACGGAAGCTAGTTATATGTACACGAGACACTAAAATTAGAACCAGTGTCTTTTTTAGAATAGATCTATGTGCTAAAACAAATCCTTAAACTCTATCTATAAGAAAGTTAACACGAAGGAGAAAAAAAAATTCAATATATCTGTCGACCGCCTATTTCTTGTTCTGTTTCCCTCTTTATATTAAACAAATCGTGTATTCTTCTTTGGTTGCTTATAAAGGTATATTTAATTATATTATCCGAAAAACCTTTATTAAAACAGTTTTTAAATATATGATTAAAATAAAATATTATTTGTTTAATTCAATATTTATATTTTGGGGTAGCTACGAAATGCATTTGCAAAGTAATTAATGAATTAATTTGTATAACAATTTTTTAATATGCTTAATGTTGATTGTTTCCCAATAAATTGCCCTTTCCGTATTTATTTAGTCTATTGAAGGTGAAAAGCAAAACGGCTTCGTAGACCCTTGTTTAAAATTCCATCGACATACCGGACATTTCTCACGTTCACCTTTTTCAAACATGTTCCACAGCCGCCTTTTGTATTTTATACACAACCATCGACGAAATTTTGGGAAAATTGAATGGACCATTTTGACGATATGAAGGACCCTCGTTTTTTACCTAGACAAAACTACCCACAAAAACACTTTTTTGTACGATTTTGCTTCTACTTCTTGTATAATAAACACACAAAAAACGTTTATAAGGGCAATAGCTTGAAATGTATTGTGTTATATGGTATTATATTAAAAAATGACCTGAAAAAGATGTTCTATATATTAAAAGAAGTTTTGATTATATACGTCATGTTAATTGAACTGTAGTTTTTTTTCAATATTTTTAAGAAATCAGTCTAAAATATAGAATACTACAAATTTCTATAGTTTTAGAGGACTAAGATATTTGTTTGTAAAACAAAGAGAATAGCAGAAGGGCAACAGAATATAAAAAACTTAACTAAACTAACTCAAATATTTTTTTCAAAATGTTAAATGTTTTTAAAATTAAAAAGAAAGAAAAAGTTAATATGTAGTAGGTATATTGTATATCAAAATAAGCGAAACTGAAAACTAAGCTTTGATAAATACAATGAACTACTTAAGTAATTAAAATTTAGAATTATCGGCGTTTGGTTCTGAATGGTTCAGGTTAGATCCCCGCTACAAAAGTAGCTAGTTCAGTCTACATATCTATAAAAAAAATGGTCGAATTCATCTTAAAATCCTACATATATAGGCATTTAAAAGTTCTAAACGGTATATGACAAATCCGTGAAGACGTAAAGTTAGTTTGCTTTTTTTTAATAATCGCACAAAGTGAAAAAATTATTTTTTGCCCATAAACCGTTTCTTATACATTTTAGAGAAAAAATATTAAAATAAAAGTTGTAAATCTTAAAAAGTTCTTTAATATGTCTATTTTTTAAATAAGAAACCGAGAAAGTGTGCTAGATTTTAGTTAGATGAACCAATTAGTTTATAAGTTATTTAATTTGTTTATCTCGAAGATCTATTATTTAAACAATTGCACTTTGCAATTGACAAGCGTTATAGAAATCAGAGCAGTTAAAACATATCCCGGGACGGATATCGGTTCCGACCACAATTCTGTTATTGGTAAAATCTCAATTAAACTTAAGAAAATCAAACGCAGAGAGAAGATAAAACCTAGCCTCGAAAAACTTAAAGATCCAGCAGTACAGGCAAATATAGAGAAAATACTCAATGATACACTCAAAGAAATATTCAGTGAAGCATCCGCGGTAGCAGAAGAATCAGTAGAAAGTATTTGGTACACCTTAAAAACAACAATCACAACTATACAAACAGAACAACTACAAGACAATATAAGAAAACCAAAGAATACATGGATGACAGAAGAAACCCTAGAACTGATGGACGTAAGAAGAAAACCGCAATGAAGTAAAATATAAAGAAACCCAGAGAACCATCCGAAACAAAATCAGGAAAGCCAAAGAAAAATGGATGAACAGCAGATGTGAGGAACTGGCATACAAAAAGATTAAGGAAGTCACAAATATGAAGAAAAAATTTACTACAACTTTAGTAGATGATAACAACGATGACGGTACAGAATCTAAGCTTCAGTTGATTGTACCTAAAAGTAAAGTGTCAGAAGTACTGCGTCAATTGCATGACGGTGCATCAGGTGGACTCTGCAAAAGGTTCGAGAACGGTTCTATTGGGTAAACTGTAAAGATGATGTAAGAAGATGGTGCCGGAAATGTGAACTGTGTGCAACCAGTAATGGTCCAGTTGGTAAAAAGAGGGCACCCATGAGACAGTACAATGTTGGTAGTCCTATGGAAAGAGTAGCAATCGACATTGCAGGTCCACTTCCAGAGACAAATGATGGAAATAAATATATCCTGGTAGCCATGGATTATTTTACGAAATGGACTGAGGCCTATTCGATACCAAATCAAGAAGCTGCTACCGTTGCAGAGGTACTTGTTAAAGAATTCTTTAGCCGATTTGGTGTTCCTTTGGAGATCCACTCCGACCAAGGGAGAAACTTCGAGTCAACCATTTTCCAAAACGTTTGTAAATTGATTGGTGTCAATAAGACCAGAACGACACCCCTGCATCCTCAATCAGATGGAATGGTCGAGAGGATGAACCGAACGATGAGTAAACACCTGTCCAAAGTTGTAGCAGAACATCAAAGAGATTCGGACCGGCATATTCTTTTATTCCTAATGGCCTACCGCTCGGCCGTCAATGAAACTACAGGCCAGACTCCAACCTGCCTGATGTTAGGTCGTGAAGTTCGTTTGCCCTGCGACCTAGAGTTTGGCTGCAGACCTTCTGAAGAAGATGTTGCAAGCGAAGATTATGTCGACCTCCTGAAGTTAAGAATGAATAACATTCATGAACTTGCCCGACAACACATACAGTTAGCCAGTGACAGAATGAAAGATCAATATGATTCTCGATGCAAGAATGAAAGCTATGAAGTAGGTGATCTTGTTTGGCTTTATAATCCACAACGTCGTCGAGGCTTGTCTCCCAAACTGCAAAGACAATGGGAAGGTCCGTATGAAATTAAAAAGAGAATAAATGACGTAATATACCGAATTAAGAAGTTGCCGAAAGGTAAACCAAAACTAGTTCACATAAATCGTCTTGCACCATATGCTGGCTCAAATGAAACACAAGAAGCATGAACCCTTTAACATGAGATCAAAGATGACCGGCGACAAAGCTTTAATGAATTTATGTCAAATTACGCAGAGAGAAAGAGTGATAGATTCGGCGTGACCACAGAAGTTCAGCAGCATCTTTTTAGTGTTCCACATAACGTCTCTCCAGACCACTGTGTTGCCCAAGATATTGAGATGACTAAAGGAATCTCATCCGTATTTTATAAGAAATTCGGTCGTTTGGACGAGTTAAAAAACCAGCAGCCTAAAGTTGGAAGAGTACTGAGATTAGAAGATGGTTCTCGATCTTTGCTGTATATGGTGACCAGGAAGTCGTATACAGACAGGGCCAGGCTACGAGGATATATGGCGTGCTCTAACTAATTTGAAGAAAATCGTGTGCAATTATGACATCAAGAATTTGGCCTTGCCCAAGATAGGCCATGCACTAGATAATCTGGATTGGAAGATTGTCAGAAGCATGCTTGAAGTGATCTTCCGAGAAACCGGCGTAAGAATTACTGTGTGTTGCATTATTCCGAAGAGATCGTGTCCTCCAAAGACAGTGGACTGTTATTTCTTTCTGAAGGGTTCATGCAGAGCTGGAGAGTCCTGTAGATTCCGCCATCCTGGGCCTATATATAGAGTTACTGATCGGGACGCTCAGATTTAAGAGGGGAGCAGTGTTACGAACATGCTTTCGGCATGGCCCATGTAACGGTTGCAACTCTAAAAAGGCATTAAGAATATTCGCGATGTATCGAGTGCAAGGTAGAACAACACGTCACGTAGGCGAATTAGAGGTGGGACTACTCCAGAATATTCTCGAACATAAAACTTTTGGTATATATATGTAACGATGTTATGAGTTAGTTAGTTGATAAGAGAGTACCGAACTGTAAACTTATAAGTAAATATATTTATATAAATTCAAACCGCTCGTTTTATTTAATCTCGATACAGTATTTTATAGAGGTAACAACTAATTTTTGGATAGATATTTTACTAAAATTTATTTTTAGAAATGTTTTTCAGAGACATCTTGTTGGATATTCTAAAACTAGATGACTATTTGTTCGCAATAGTTATCACTGTAACTTAACAACCAGTACAGCCGTAAGAAATTAAAATGATTGCTGTCCTAAAAATAAGTATACTTTTTTGTACCAACAATGAGTATGGTTTCTTTATCAAACACGTACATTGTAAATTAGTGATCAAAAAAACTAATGCTCATTATTTTTTCCATATAATGTTTTTGTTTGTGTATAGGACGATATCTAAAGATACTGATTAAGTTGTGAACAAAAATATGTTCTAATTTTAAAAATTTTCCGAATACTTCAGAAACGGACGATCTTATAAATAGAGAACAACAAACATTTTTGAAATATCTAATACCGCAAACCAAACATTTACTAACTTAATCTGTTTTCAACATTGGCAATCTTAATTATATAAGTAATTATACAATTTAATTGTAATTAAAGGCTCTGACATTTTAGTTTGCAAATTGAGATGTTAATTTCTTTGAGAGGTATTTATAGTTGCTGTCCATAATAATTATTTTAATAATGTTAATACAAATAATTATTATTGATCGGTTTGAATAAATATATTTATACTTCTGAACGATACTAAAGGGATGGGGATTTAGAAAATTCAAAGGTTTTAATCGTCATGTGTTACATCAATAAAATCTCAACAACTAGTTGAGGCTATTGATAATATTACGGTATTATGAGGCTATTGAGGTATATTATATGAATTCCATGCGGTTAAAATGTGTATAGTGGCATTGTTTACGGGACAAAGAAAAAAAAAGAAATGTTTTTATACAAACTCATTAAATCTTACAAAATAGATGCATATCACACATACCATATTAGTCCAGTCGTCAGAGAGTTGACCCCTAAAAATCATACGAACAAGCTGAATTTTGCCGAGAATATTAATTCTAAGACCGCAATAAAGATTTAAAAAAGTTTACCACATTTACCCCCGGCCTTCCCGCTAAAACCACCCTCGGAGGGGGTAAAAAGATAAAAAAAAATCGATTTACCAAGAATCTGTACGACGCCGTAGCAAAAAAATGCTTTGAATAAAAAATGTAGCTGAGATAATTTTAATCAAAAATGTTTATAATCACTTTTTGTGTAGAATGAACCATTCTCTTAAGAACAACGTTAGAAGCGACCGCCGATTTTAAACGTCAGTTCTTCTTCTTTGTGTGCCGTGCTTGTATTCAATCGTTGGCTATCGTCATATTGACAAGCTGATGAAATGATTCTCGGTCGGCAGCTAGATGAAACAGTTCCTCGACCGTTCGACCTGTCCATTGTCTAATGTTACGCAGCCAGGACAGTTGTTTTCTTCCGACCCAACGTTTTCCTTCGATTTTGCCCTGAATGATTAACCGGAGTAAGCGATATTTAGTTCATCTCAATATATGACCGAAGTATTGGACCTTTCTCATTTTGATGATGTTGATAAATTCTCGCTCTTAGTGCACGGTCTCTAGCACGCGTTCGTTAGATATGTGTGCTGTCCACGGGATTCTGAGCATGCGACGGTAACACCATAACTCAAACGCTTCTAATTTGTTGAGATTTTTGATTTTTGTTGTCCAGGTTTCACATCCATAGAACAAAGTGGACCAGACGTAGCACTTCAATACTCTTAGATGTGTGGTCAACGACAGACTTCTACTGCATAATACAGAAGGCCAGTTAATAAAGTTTTTCCGTGCGAGTTCTATTCTGGTCGAAATTTCCTCGTCACTTTCAACCCTGCAGTCAATTCAGCTACTCAGATATCTAAAGTGTTCCACCCTTTCCAGGATTTTGTTATCTAATCTTAGCACTGAGTCTTCGATATTAATTTTTCCGACCACCATCCATTTTGTTTTTTTTGCATTGATTGTTAAGCCCTTTTCAGTGCATTCGTTGTTTACAGCATTCAACAGGGTTTGAAGATCTTCTAGACTCTCTGCCATTATTGCGGTGTCAACGGCGTATCTGATGTTGTTAATAATTTCACCACCGATCTTAACACCTTCGCGGCGATTATTTAACGGTATTTCAAAAATTGGTTCAGTGTAGGCAATAAACAACATCGGTGACATAACACATCCCTGTCTGACACCACGCTTAATAGAAACTTTAAACGTCAGTTACGCGCTCGAAATCATCAATGTTAAAAAAAAGTTGTATCAGCTCAACGGTAAAAATTCGATATTTTTTGAACAAAGTGTCCTATCGACAAAAACCAAAATGCACTTTAAAGGTAAAGAGTACAGCTTCCGTATGCAGTTTTTTTTTTATTTTGCCGAGAATAAACTCAGAATTTTTGTTTAAAATTATCTCAGTCACTTTTTTTATTTGAAACATTTTTTTCTAGGACGTACAGATTCATGGTAAATCGATTTTTTTGGGGTTTTCCTTCCCTTCGAGGGGGGTTTTAGAAAAAGCCCGGAGGTGAAAGTTGTAAAAACTTTTTTGCATCTTTTTCAAGATCCCAAAATAAATCTTCTTGGCAAAATTCACTTTGTTCGTATAATTTTTAGGGGTTTAGTAGCATTTTCGTCTCTGACGACTGGAGTATAATATGCAATATATTTGGGTATTAAGGTAGATATATATAAGACTACATCGCAAGACAACTTAAAGTAAATAAAGAGTTTTAAATCAAGCATACGTTTTGCACGGTTTTGCACGTTTTGCACGGTTTTGCACGGTTTTGCACGGAAAGCAACTGCTTCAAGAACTTGAAGTCACATTCAAAAAGATCATCAACAATGTAAATTTGGTACAAAGTCACAAGAAGATGAAGCCTGTGCAGTGTTTAAAGTATGTGAAGCCTAACATATTTAATTATACACGATAAAATTCGGTTTCAATTATTCGGAAAGTCTAGGAAACCCTACTAAAGTGGAAACTTTTACCTAACTAAATAAAGTTTACCACTTTATATATTTTACAATTGTGATAAAATTTGCTATTGACCCTACTTGTATTAAATTGCACATCCTATCTTGTGCTGTATATTATATTTTTAACATGTATTTTAAAAATTGCAATTTGCAATTGCCGTTGCTGTGTTTTTACAATATTTCTTCCTCCCAGTTCCTCCGCCAATATTTCAAATAAACTACGTCACTGCCTCTAATGTAAACATCATGCAAACGGATACAAGTCCGCTACAATTGATTGCCGAACGTTATTTCTGTCTTCCCGTACTAAAACTACTTGCTTACAAAACCCCACTCGGGTTGTTTTCTCAGAAACGAGCATTATTATTGTTGTATCGGTTTTTGATATCGTAAATTCCACCACTTCGGAGCCATACTTCCCCCAGTTTTAATATTTTCATTCGATACAGTCGGAAGAGTTGGTAATGTGAAATATGCCTTTGTATGACTTTTGTTGTTTCCTTTTAAAGCGTTTGGAAAGGAGCCAGTAATGACAAGAATTTGATTTTCCTGAGTTTTTAGAAGAAATTAAACCGGTTTTTTTTATTAACTGCATCAACCACTGAGGATTATTAGCGGTGGACAAAATACAATACACTACCCGTGGGTGCAATATAAAATTATAAATTGAGTGTAAAGGTCGTGGTATATTATCATGCACGTTGCGTTTTCAGCACGTAGCGTTTAGTTTCCGAAAAATATAATTTAAATGGTTTTAAATATGAACAATCCACACTGTCCAGAACGTATCGTATCAGACACCTAACGTTTCCGTTCAGTATATTCGAAAACAATATTTTACTGATGCCGACGGCTACGTAACGAGTCGTAACTGGTTGGTACGGATAATGTGAATTAGATGTCCGTCGTTTTCCCCTCGTTGTTTATTTAGGTATTTGTTTAATTTTTTTAGCTAGTTTTATAATTTTTTACATAGGTTTGTTGTGTTTTTCACCTCTTTATGAATATGTAGTTTCATTTTTAAGATATTTCTTTATTTGTAATAAATTATTTCTGCCACATGTTTATAGTCCAGTAACTTATAGTCCAGTAACTATTTTTGTAATTTTTGTAGCAACTCTCACTTGTAAAACAAAGTTTGTAAACGTATGACATGTAAGTTTTCTTTGTTATTTCTGGTATAAATCTTTGTAACTATTAATATAGTGTTTTTTGTGCCATCTAAACCGTATTCATTTTACAAATTCCCAATTGTCAATAGAAGCACGTGAAAGCCAAACAGGGTTGTACTGATTTGTATCATATGATTTTTAAAAATATTTACTTTTGAAACTGTTAGTGTAAGAATTTCTTGAAATTTAATCATTATATTACAATTAAACTAAACTCTAAAAAATAACACGACCAGTAAATAACTTAACAATAACTATAACATAAATATAACACAATATATTTACTTAAAAATCAACACGATACAATTTAAATTTAAAATGCTGGCAAGTTTGGATCTGTAACATGAGAAAGGTAATAAATTATATTTAATAGCCTCTTCACGAATGAGACGGCGAATATCAACAGGTGCTCATATTTACAGATGGGAATTTGTTAAATGAATGTGCTTTATATTTTTGTAACTGTTTGTAGAGAGACAATAACAATAAATGGTTAATTTATTTCTCTAACCAATTTGATTATTATTTATTTTAGAAAAGTCCCCTAACCTCTTTTTTTGTTTCTTATTTTAGGAAGGAAGAGCTTTTTTTTTCCTTTATCCAGCAAGACTAGGATTCCTCGAAGCGGCGTACATGTTAAATTGCTAGAGATCTTACTTGTTGTTTTTGTAACCCCTTTGTCTAGGAGATTCATATAAGTATCCATTTGTTTCATTTTGTAGTTGCCCCAATCCGACCCCTTGCCATTCACTTATGATCGATTCAGCTCTCCAAATAAGCCCTGAGTGCCGTTTGCACAGTATCGTTTGTTTTGCTTGCCCCATCTCCACCCCAGTAACTTCTGTTCCAATTTTCAAACCCCTATAATTATACCCTACGTGGTAGGCAAAATATACGGCACAACGCTACGGGACGACTAAAAAGATAAGTGAAAATTCTTTTCTCATTTAAGGTTTCAGAAAATTTTTTGTCAGTGAGTATGCGTCATCCCCAACAAAGAGAGAAAAGGTAGTAAATTTTGACTATTTGGCAATAAATCAGGGAGTTCTGGGAGTTCTGGGAGTTTAAGTAAATTATCTGATAATGCTTTTCTAAATGCAGTATAAGTCAAAACACCTCCGACTAATTTTCGTCCATTTATTCCTGCATTTACCATAATAAATTCATAATTCTTATTTACAACTTCCATAATTACAATACTAAATAACTTTTTATAATTGTAATAGTACGAGCCTGTCTTCTTCTGTAGGTGCCGTCTTCTTAGCGAAGGTTGGCGATGACCTCTACAAAGTCTTCCCTATTTTGGGCTTTCCTTATTAAACTTTGAAAGTCTAATCCTGTCCAATCTTTGATGTTGCGCAGCCAGGTCATTTGTCGTCTACCCGGGCCGCGTCTGCCTTCTATTTTCCCTTCTATAATAAGCTGAAGGAAGTTATACCTGTCGTGTCTAAATATGTGTCCAAGATAAGACATTTTACGCTTCTTGACAATTTCTGTGAGTTCACATTCTCTATTCATACGCCTTAAAACTTCTTCATTTCTAACGCGGTCGGTCGATGGAATTTTCAGCATACGACGAAATACCCACATCTCAAAGCTCTCTAAACGTCGTAACGAGCTGACTGTTAACGTCCAAGCTTCCACGCCGTGTAATAGTACACTATATGTGGAGGTTTACGAGGTGGAAGCTACGAGCCTGTATGTGGAGGTTTTTTGATTGCCATGTGCTTTCTATCGGCGGCTCCTACGCAATTAGGAAAATTCCATTAAACATTGAATCCATTGGCAATAACTTTCCATTCAGCTTCTGTTGTTGAAAGCTGCTACTAGTAACAGAAAGTTAATAGAGGATTGTATTTTCTTTTCAGCGTAAAAAGGAGGGAGCACCAAAAAAGAGGGCAAGAAATCTCGATGAATCCAAAGATTTATTAGTATTAGCACGAAAACGCCTTAAACAACTTCAAACGAATTATAAGAAAATTGCTTCTGCTTGCTCAGTAGAACTTCAAAAAATGACGCCACAACAAGAAATTTTTGCGAAAAGGACCATTTAAGACATTGTTTGAAGGTAAAATTCGACACTGCACAGAGATTCTGTGTAAATTAGCTTTTTTAGCAATACATCTATTCCGTATAGTAATATACAATCTGCAGAAGTCATGTCCATTATTACATTACACAACCTCTGCTAAGTGAACAACACACAAGTAATATGAACCGTTCAGAGTCCTCTACTGCTTGTCACTTCTTTTCGACTCATCAATAAAACTGTACATATATTATAAAATAAACGATACATATAAAATAAATTTTGTTTAGTGTTTAAATAGTTATTTATTGTACAAGACGATAAAATTCAACTTTATCTGCGAGAGCGTTTTTTAGCGTCGAGACGTCAGTCGAGACGCTAATTATGCTCGAGAAGATAATGCGATTTTATCATCGTGTGCAATACAACATTTTTTTCTATAGCAAGACTTCAAGTTCAGGTGAAAAATGGAATTTTAAAGAAAAGTGTAATTTTTAGCACAAAAATCGCAATTGTGTTGCTCCCTTGCTAGGGATATGAATTACTCTGTCAACAAAAATGTCAAACAAATGTTTCGTTTTGGTTTTTGCGGAGAATATTGTTGCGTTTTGTGTACAAAGTGAATAAATACGAAATGGACGGAATATCATCTGTTGCAGAATCTTACATTAAAGAGTCAATAATAATAATAATAAAGAGTCAGTACCTCGAATCAAGTTTTTAAGCAAACAAGTACAAGTTGTGATGCTCCAAAAATAGATATTTCCAATAATGTTAATTGTAAAATTTCAGTTGTTTTTAATCCTTAATGTGTTTAAATTTGTAAATTTTATTGAATAAAAAAAGTTAAAACATTTTATCTACTCTTGCTGTTAAAAGTGTCACTTTATCCACCCTTGCGGTTAAAGTGATACTTTATCTACTCAAAACAGTTGTTATAGCAACACTTTAACATTAGCTATGGAAAAAACAATATCATTTCCCTTTATGTAATCCTTTAGACAGTTTATTCTAGCTTTTAAGTCTCCATTACAATTATTCATATGAATTGTGGTGATACGGCACTTGTGAATTTTAAATTTTGAAAACTATTGTTAGTAGCTAAGTAACGTAATAAACGTCGACTTTTGACTTGGTGGGATAGTATCTGGCACCATAGTATTCCTTTTTTGAATTCCAGGTATACCCATTCCTAACAGTTCATTAAAGAATGTACTATCTAGTCGCAGGAAGTTTTAAAATCATTTGGTCTCTTCATCCTTTTTAAAGCTACAACTAATGCAATAGCCACACAACTCGCTGTCTTTTTATCCCATATGTTGGTAGCACCAGTTTCAGCTGAACTGAACTAATTTATTGTGCCATAATATTGCATCGTGTGGATTGGTCTACTAATGTTATTGTACAATATACTTTACAATATATTGACGTTAATATTGGCCATCTAGGGGCCGAGTTGAGGCCAAGTTTAGCTCTGTGGCTAATAGAAACCAGTATAGCCTTTGAATTAAGATAATACAATACAGAAAAAATACCAAAATGTAATATTAAATGAAATTGTATCATATATATTATTTTGGTCTTTACAATAATTATACAGTGAACGGCTAAATTATGGAATATTATCATTATTTCGAGAACCGTCTAGTTTTGAGGGAAATCCTGGAACAGGTCGATTTTTGTTATAAAATACTCATGTTATAACGTACATGGAGTAGAGATGATGTCACCGGTATAGGTGTAGTGACGTAATCGTTAATTTTTTTAAATAGAAATCGGTATAATGCGACACCTCACTTAAACGAGAATTTAATTCTGTATTTAACGACATTACATTTTTAACCAAAATATTTTTTTAATGGTACAAAAACAATTTTTTTTAATTTAAATTCAACTAAATTACAACTAATGATTTAATTAATAATATACTTTAATGTAACCAAATTATGCATAATAATTATTTTAAATTAAATGTTCGAAATGCCATCCATATCGGTTTTTTGACAATATGCGAATCTACGGACACATTCATCAAGTACATTGCGGATGACTTCTGAAGTAATTAGACTCATTTCATGCCTAATTCTATCTTCCAAGTTCTGTAACTTTTGATTTTATGTAACCCCACAGGAAAAAGTCTAGAGGTATTAGATCTGGCGACTTTGCTAGCCACTCTATAAAACCTCGTCTTACGATCCACCTCCTGGGAAAGCAATGATTTAAAAATTGACGTACTTCACGTGCGTAATGCGAAGGGGCTCCATCTTGTTAAAACCAGATATTTTCACTAGATAAATTTGGATTATTGGCATTTGGATACATGTTAGCAAGGACAGGTATAAATTGATTTCTCATATATATATTTAGGGATTCTACAGTATTCACTGCCTTCCCTCGCTCAACCGTTTCCATATCTCTCTGTTGTTCCATTCTCCATCGTTTAGTCCTCTCTTACTCATGGCGTCGTCTACTTCGTTCCTCCAGGATTTTCGGGGTCGTCCTCTTTTCCTTCTTCCTATGGGGCTCCATTCGGTTATTCTCTTTATCCATCTGCTGTCGCTAGTTCTTCTAACATGTCCATACCACTTTAGTCTTTTTTGTTCTATATATGTTAGTATGTCTTGTTCTATTGATGTTCTTTGCTTTATTTCGTCATTACTTCTCCTATCCATTCTTTTTACTCTGCAGCATCTTCGCAGGCATTCCATCTCTGTTGCTACTATCTTACTGCTATTTTTCTTGTTTATGATCCAATTTTCAGCCCCATATGTCATACATTCTGTCATTAATGATCCCTGCCCATACATTTACTTTCTGAGGATATTGCGTGTGTGACTCAGTCATCCAATGTGGGTTTTCTTGACTCCAATATCTGCAATTTTGACGATTCACGGTACCATGTATAAAAAATGTGGCTTCATCGGAAAAAAAAAAGGATTTGATTGATGAGATGTGGATTGCGGATACCCAAATCCTGCATAATTTCACAAAATTGAAGCCGGCGATCGGGATCGTCGTCGTTTAATTCCTGATGTAGTTGAATTTTGTAGGGATGGTATTTTGCTTTTTTTTAAATACGTAATACCGATCGTTGGGAAATTCCAGCTTATTCACCCATTTGTGTTGAACTATTGTGAGGATTGTCATGTACATTTAATAAAATATCAAGTTTCACATTGTCTTCAATTTTAGGACGCCCAGCATATGGAATATGTTTAACGTGTCCAGTTTCTCCAAATTTTCGGACTATTTTACTTACTGTTGATTGGCTAATGGGTCTGTCTGGATATTTTGCGTTGAATAAATTGCATACCTCGTTCTGTGTTCTTTTTTATCTCCGCATCCGCTACGAATTAAGATTTCTACTCGTTGTGTTTCATTTAGGTGAGCCATAATTTAGTATTCAAAAGTAAAAATTACAATTGACAACTGATGACAATTCACAAAACCAAAACATTTACGTCAATAAATATTACAGTAACTGTGTTTATGAGATAACTTTTTGTGTCCATTATTATTTTTATTTATTTTTGGTTTTTTAAGTATTTACTTCAGAAAGTCATGGCAGGAACCGATAATGGCATTTCGAACATTTAATTTAAAATAATTGTTATGCATAATTTGGTTACTTTAAAGTAAATTATGAATTAAATCATTAGTTGTAATTTAGTTAAATTTAAATTAAAAAAAAAAAAAATTGTTTTTGTACACTACACCCACACCGGTGACGTCTACCCTACTCCATGTACGTTATAAGATGGGTATTTTATACCAAAAATCGACCTGTTTCGGGATTTCCCTCAAAACTTGACGGTTTTTGAAATAATGATAATATTCCATAATTTAGCCGTTCACTGTGTACATTATAATAAAATACATAAAGCAGTAAATACCATCTAAATTGGTATACAAAATTCTTACATGACAAACAGATGCTTAAAAGAAGAAGATATCATTAAATTAGTTTATGAGAAAAACAATTAATCAAAATAATTTTCGATGTATTTTTAAATACTCTTCTTGACCAACAGATACAAAACTTATGAAGTTAATATAACATAGTAAAATATTAAGTCAAATGTAACTGCCAATTCTTTTATCTTCTCATGCAAATTAAAATGGTTTCATAAGTTTTATTGGAACACATTATATTAACATAGACCAAAGGACATATAAAGCAACAGTATAGTCCTTCATCTTAATTTTCGGTTTCCACAAACTTACGCCCTGTACATTAAACCAGCACGAATCTCTCGAAAATCATTAGAGCTGTCAGTGGAGCGAATCATTTCATTTCTCCTCTTAAGTATCCAACAGTGTAAATCATAAAATGAACATAACCATCATAGAAATATTTCCCCCAAATTTGATTTAGTCTATGAGACTCTTCGGCGAAACATTTACCCTCAAATATAACACGTATCATCCTAGGAGGGTTGAATTGAATGTAGAGATGGCGTGCTTAATACAGATAGTGGATGTATTAATGTCTAAATTAATTTTATTAGTCTTCTGCTCCATTTACTATATATTTTCAGTTAAAAGATTGCAACTTTGTCTTCTCTTTTTTCTATATCTTTCATGGCTTTCTGTTTCTGTCTTCCATATCTTTTTTGAAAGCCAAAATTGTATAACATTTCTAAAATATTTCATTTCCTAGAAGGTAAAGTACTTTTTCGCTTGAGATACAGCGGTTCGAAAGAAAACAACAAAAATAAAATGACTTCCTCTAAATCTCTAAATGTCACACAGTATAATTTGGGAAATTTTGATGATTCCACTAGATTTCTGTACCAGCTAAGACTTGCCAATAAACTGCAGAACCTCTAAGCAGAAAGATCAGTTAATGAACTCTATGAAAATACAAAAAGAGTTGGCTAAACATGGCCTGGAAAGTAATCTAGGCCTAACAAAACATGAAGTGATCGGTGATTCTGAAGAAGAATTTAAGCTTGAGAATGGTATGGTTAAAATTGTGAGAATTTTAAATATCTAGGTGTGGCATTCTCTAATACAGAAACATCTAATATACATTGATATTAAATTAACTTAAGATAAGAGAGTTATAAGGCAATTGAACTTAACGTCTGATTTTTAAGGCAACAATAGAAAGTGTATCTACATATGGATTTGAAGTCTAGCTACTAAATAAGAGACAAAGAATAAAACTGACGGCTTCTCAGTTGGTTTACTGTAGAAAAAGCTATAGAATCTCCAAGCTCGACCACATAAGGAATGATTAGAGTAGATGGAGGATGCAAGCAGAAGGCAACAGTCTCAATACCACTACTAGAAAGCAGCTTAGGTGGTACCGACACCTTTACAGAAACAAAGAGAGTGGTTGGTCGAAAATAGTGTGGCAGTGCGTTCCCGTTGGAAAAAATAAACGGGAAAGGCCAAAAATGACTTGGTGTGTTAAGGTCAAAGAAGCAATGATAGCGAAGGAATTAGGTCAAAATAATTGGATCATAGTGAGAAACGGCTTGTAACGAGTTGTAACAGACTTACTGTACATATTTTTCTCTTTTATCTGTCTTCGCCTTCAATATTATTTAGTTCCCCATTTATTACAATAAGGAATGGATGCCGCAATATATATTAAACTTAACGAATCAATGTCATGAAACTTATCAGAATAATAATTAAATATGATAAAAAACATGAATGGCGGAGAGACGTAAGGAAATAAAGGAAATGTACCAAAAACGTATTCTATTTAATATCCACATAGAAGTTAAGGAAATTATAGGAAACCGTTAATCCCCAACACTTACAAAGTGAATAGACAATAATATAAAGACAGTACTAGACACACCATACTTAGAAGACCTATGGACAACTATATTACTGATTTTTTAATGACAAAGATTTCCTTTCTATAACTAAAATAAGACAAAAATGGGGCCAAGTATAATGACGTTAGAAATGGAAAAGGTTCTAAGGAAGATAAGAAATGGTAAAGCAGCTGAACCAGAAGACATTTATCCAGATTTCCTGAAACTCATAAGCGAAGAAAACTTAAAAATCTAAACTAAACTGTTTAAAACTATTTACAACAGAGGATATATACCTGAGGATTTTCTAAAATTTATATTTTTCCCTATTCCTAAAAGACCAAGTGTAAAAAGATGTGATCAGTTACTAATTAGCCTAATGAGTAAAATAATAAAGTTGTTTCTAAAAGTTCTACATAATCGATTATCAAGAAAATGCGAACAAGATCTAAGAGAACTGCAAACGGGCATTTAAAAAGAATTGGGAACCAAAGATGCTTTGTTTGCACTGTCAATCCTGCTACAAAAATTGCAGGTATGCTTCATATATTAGACCAAAGCATTTGACTTTGTCAAATATAGTGAGCTATTAGATACTCTAGAAAGAAAAGAATTGGACTTGTAAGATCTAAAAATCATTCAATATCTATATGAACACCAGGTAGCAACAATACAGTTTGAAGGCACACTGACGAAAGCTGTTCCAATTAAACGTGGTGTGACGCAGGGCTGCGTACTAAGCTCTATGCTATTTAATATGTACTCTGAGATTGTATTTCAAAATAAACAAAGTCTTAGAAGATGGTATAAAAGTAAATAATAAATTAAGAAATAACTTAGATATGCCAATGACACAGCAACAATTGCAGAGACTGCTAAAAGCCTGCAGCGCCTGTTTGAAAAAATATAAATTAAAGGTGATCTATTGGGCCTAAAAATCAACATTGCAAAAACGAAGATATTAGTGGCAAACCGGTATTATAACCAACCAGTGCCCATAAATGTATACAGTATGGAAATAACCAAAGTCTCTAAGTTTAAAGACCTCGGCAGCTGGATCAGTGAATATCTAAATCCGAACTTAAAAATCCGAGTCCGAATTAAAATTATTAAAGCCAACTTTAAAAAATGGGGAGCCTCTTAACGATAGGTCACCCAATCTGCAAATAAGATACAATTCTGTGAACTGCTACTTATATTCCACACTGTAATAGAGAGTTAAAACGTGGACGATAAAAGTTGCCAATTTTAAAACAGACCAAAATAATTTAAAATGTGGATATGTAGAATGTTCCAAATATCTTGCACCTCCCACACCACCGACTTCTCCTCCAAATGAGTAGAGAACGTAAGCGTCTTGAAATTATAAAAAAGCAGAAACTTGTATATATTTCGTGCATGTAATGGAAAACAGCAGATACTTGAGATAACTTGCAGGAAAGTATCTCATAAAAATTGCCTCAACACCGTAAAGCGAAGTACTGAATACATAGCATTTTAACATTCTAGTTAGTAGCTGAATACTAATATCACGATTACAAAATAATTATTTTATTTTTATAAAGGTAGACCTGGCAATTTCAATACGTCTTTTTATCTCGTGATTTTGGTCACCTGTTTCATTGATGAGGGTTGATGAATTACAGTAAATATCTCTTAATAGCCTAAGATCCCATTGCTGGATCATTACGTTCATAATGTAGTTAATCAAACTCATATTTTTACATACCTACATTTAAAATTAGGAGAATACATTGATAATAGGTTTCCAGTTAAAAAGTGGCCGCAAGTATTTTTAATCCAATTAATAGTAATTAATTTTTGACAAAAATTGTATTTCGTTAATTTATTTTTTAAATGAAATACGCTGCCAGGACGTATATGCATGTTTTTTTATTTCAAATTAAAGCTAATTTTTTTCTTAATGTGATACTATAAGTTTATCTGAGAAAAAATAGTCTAAAATTAGGGTTGCCAGCTGTTAAAAACGCAAGGTATCAAAGATAAAATAAAAGACAGCTAACAAGCAACGCTACTGGTTTGAAGTTTCTGTTGTGTAAGTTTTTTAAGCATGCGTCGATCTATCTATATTATATATAAAATGCTAGGACGACAAGTCACACCGTTTGTCCAGTGAGGTAACAACGCCACTTAAAAAAGAAATCTGAACTACCCACATTTCACATCACATTTCAATCAAATTTTGTTCTTGAAACGATACGGTTAATTTATTGCTAATTAATTCTACAAATTGATAATTCAAATATTGTTAATCGGAAATTTTACTACTTCACAGTTATTAATTTTTTTGGTATAAGGTTGAGTGCTCGAATAAATGAACTTTGATAAAATAAAGGCAGATATCGAGCACAGTTTTATTAATTAAATCTTGCCCAAGTACTTTCGCTCACTAGAGCATCTTCAGAGGCATTTCGTCAGTTTTGGGCTATCCAACAATCCCAGAATGTCATAACTATAACATTAAACATGAAGTTGAACATAACACTACACTAAACAAGGACAAACAGTTTAAATTTATTTAAAAAATCGAAGCTAAATTCTGGTCGACAACAGGAGAGAGAATGAATCATTCAATGAATCACTGAACCCAAAACTGACGAAATGCCCCCGAAGATGCTCTAGTGAGCGAAAGTACTTGGGCAAGATTTAATTAATAAAACTGTGCTCGATATCTGCCTTTATTTTATCAAAGTTTATTAATTTTTTCACAAAAATGTTAAAAATATAGGTTATTGTAATTGTGAGGTAAGATACATATTTATATACAAAGACATATAAGATATATACACTGTGGCACGCCGACAGTGTTGCTCCGTCTACCGATTTTTACTGAAAGTCCGGTTTTGTGCAGATTATAAATAATATTTTATTAACATCGTTGTTTGTGTTCATTCATAGGTATTATTTGAATTATTAAATTTATACTTAAATACATTTATTATTCCAAATATTGTTTATAATTTTAAATTAAAAAGAGTGTATTATTAATATTTTATTTTTGAAATTCCTTTTTATTTTAATTTTTAGAAATCTACTTTTTTTCAAGCCGTTTTGGCAATAAAACAAAAAAATTTTTTTTTGTTAAATAATATTTTTAATTCCATATTTACATTTATAAATATGTACGTTTTGCGAATTGACATGCACTCTAGCTTTGTTTGGTTTTTACACTTTCAGCATTACGGCATGAATTGAGACTCCAGTCGAACAAATGAATTAATTATAAAACATCGCAACGTTATATAGAAATTTGCACTGGTTAATTGCAAATCAGAGGATCTGAGTTATTGAATTAAAAATCCTATGTTCCGTAAAAATTTTTCCAAATCTGTATGTTTATTATACGTCATTGGGTAAGATACACATATACACTTACTATAAAAATAAAATGACGTTCAATAAACGTTAAAGTTTTACCAAAATCAAATAAAATTAAAAAAACTTAAATAAAATTAAATAAAAGTAAACAAAATGAAATAAAATTCTATAAAATTAAATAAAAATAAATAAAAATAAACAAAATTGAATAAAACTAAATAAAATAATATAAAATTAAATAAAATAAAATAAATAAAATTAAATAAAATGAAATAAAATTTAATAAAATCAAATAAAATTAAATATTATTAAATAAAATTAAATAAAATTAAAGGAAATTAAAGGAAATTTTAAAAAATTAAATAAAATTAAATAAAATTTATAAAATTAAACGAACTCAAGTTAATAGAATTATTTAAAATTAAATAACAATTAAATGTAAAATTAAATAACAATTAAATAAAATTAAGTAAAAGCCATACTTGTAAAAGGGCTGCTTTACAATTTCTGCTTTATTCCCCGTGTAAAATTCTATAAGAAAATGCTCAAGGTTTATTCTGTTCATTTTTTGAGAGTTTTGTAGTGATAGTAGATTAGTTCGGATAGCGACGTATAATATATCATTGGAAAGGAGAGAGGGTAACAAATATGTTGAGACAGAAAAAACACATTGCCGTATTTCCAAAAGGGTATTACATCATATCTCCTTTGTTTTTGTTCCGATAGGATTGGATTAGTGAATATATTAAGATAGAAAAAACAAACAAGGCGACTACTAACCGGTCACTACACAGTGTCTTTATTAATAATGAATGTATAGTTACATACGAGATCTCATTGGGCACTTTGAATTCAAATAGATTTACTATAAGACAAATTTTGACATATTGACTTAAAAAAGGCCTATGGCTAAAAACAAAATAAACAACTGATCGAATCTTAACATGCGTCATAGCAAATGAAAGGGGAGTATATAACGAATATATTAAGCTAAAAAAAACAAACAAGGCGACCAGCAAAAGGGCACTTTACAGTATCTTCCTTAATAATGAAAGGGCACTGTAGATAAAAATAGCTTAACTATAAGACAAATTTTGATTTATTGACATTGAAGGCCTCTGGCTTCAGAGGCCCAAATAAACAACTGATCGAATCTTAACATGCGACATAGCTAATGGAAGGGAAGGAAGTAACTAATATTATAAGATAGGAAAACAAACAAGGCGACCACCAAAAGGGCACTACACATCATCTTCGTTATTAATGAACGTATACGACATACGACATATCACACGACACTATTGATGCTACTAGACATATTTTCTTTATGTAAATAAAGCATAATATAAATCTAAGGTAAATTTGATTTATTGACCTGAAGAAGGCCTCTGACTGATTACAAAAGAAACAACTAGCCTAATACGTTATAAACGTAGTGATCCTGCAGTGGGATCTTGTACTATTGTATTCTACTAAGTATTGAGCCCCTTTTGGAGAGCTCTTTTGTATAAATTCATTGTCTTTTGAGCGTTTTTTTCGATTAACGATGGAAAAATAATACGCAGTCAATAATTATAGTTGCGTAAAAAACTAATTTATTAGTAGCTTCAAATAATCACACTAAAATAAAATTTTACACAGAGACAACTAACATGTAAGCTAAGGTATAAATATTAAAAGACTAAGCAGACTTTTTAGACATATTTCAAATGCCTCATATTTGTTACCAAAACTCAAAATAGAAATTTCATTTACTAAATTTTAAAAATTAGTCTCTAATAGTGAAAATTCTCTTACGACTGGTCAATAGAAGTTATAGCTTTTATTGATCTCATAAGAATCCTAAAAAATTGCAAAAATCGCACAACGTTTATTTATTTAACATCTTTATAAAAATCAACTTGATTTGCTGCAATATACAAAAAGTACGTACGAAAGCTGCAATTTTCACCTTCAAAATGTACCTTTTTAACAGATTTTTGTCGAAAAGTCACTCTAATCAAAAAATATCCAATTTTTACCCTCGAGTTGATATTGTTGATATTATTTCACGCGTGTATTAGGAAGAATTCGGGTAAAGTGGTAATATTTTTTGCATCTTTTTAAGGGTCCCAAAATTGACATTGTCAGTAAAATTCAGCTTGTTTGTATGATTTTTAGAGGTCAAATCTCTGACGAATTAACTAGAAGGGGACAGCAAATATCTGCATATGACTGAATAATTGATAATCCTTATCATTAATTTGTTAACAGTCTTTTTCTTTATCTATTTATGCCTTAACTTCAAAGAGTCACTGGCGTAGTACAATAAGTTTTACATTTTATTGTAAAACTTTTATTGTAATGTAAGTACATTTATGGAATATAAGTAAGTATGATGACAAATTTTCTCTATCAGTTAGCAAATTGTTTCATTTAAAATAGTTATGGTTTGTATCCGAAGAAAAATCAAAAATAGAACTTCAAATATTTTAAAAATGCTGTTTAATCAGTACATATTAGACTTTTAATTTTTTTTAATTGTCTCGCTATGATGAGCTTGGCTGAAACTCATAATAATTTAATGAGAAAAGTGAGATTCTTCTTATAATTATTACTTCCTACATAATAAAATATATGTTTATTGCTAGGAACTACTGCAGATTCGAATACTCTAGAAAATATATATTTAAATGGACAATTCAGTCAACTGAAAATACCAGTTATTTTTAAAGAAACAGATTGTGAGCTTCTCCCATCTTTATACTAACGATATAGAGAATGTGGCAACACCCACAGTTCCAGTTAAAATAAGGACTACAAATCATAACAGCCCTTCGCTCTGTCATCAGCGTCGGCTCGTGTTCATAAATACTTATTTGACTTCTTTGTCCTCGCGAAGCTTTAAGAAGCTTAGCTAACTATCATATTGTTGTTAGTCTTTTAGAGCTTTTCTGAGCTCTTTCATATATGGATGGAGATCTTGGATAAAAAATTAATTTGTCATCTTGTTTACAGATAGAAAATGGTTTTGAGTAAATGATTTCCTAATAAAAATCCTGTATATATTTTTTAACAAATTCTAAAAATTATAGTTAATGGTTGAAATAAATTCTTCATGATTTTATCAAATAAATAATGATATATAAAATATCAAAATTTTGTAGTTACTTTATTGTAATTATTTATAAAAATGGACTACAGACTAATGTTTTTTAAATTAAAAACGAAAAGAGCAGTTTAAGTAAGTATTTACAAATAGTTTCTGATCTCGTAAAAGTATTAAAACAATAGTTAATCGTTTGGGTATTTAATTTTTTTTAGTCTTCTGCGATAAAGTTGCCAGTAAAGCAATAAAGAACTTGCATATTTGTGTTTTATTACATAATAATATTGTTTCGTTTAAAAATAAGATTTCCTGTCTCGTATAAAAGTATAAACCGTTTTGTTTATACTGGTGTATAAGTACTTACTTAATAAAGCAACATAATCATAATACTCTAGATCGAGTACTTCCTCGGTTTCTTCATTAATTTTACAACTAACAACCTACTGTTTTTCTTAACATTTTGTTCAGGTGATATTTTTGTCCTAACAATACAGATCATATGATTCTCTGCCAGATCTAAAAGGGAACGATAAATAAAATAATTTGATTCAATTCCAGTACAATAACCTAAAAATATAATATTTACACTACTTAATATAAAGCACTAAGTTTTATCATTATATACTTATTATGAGAATAATAAGCAGAATAACATTAATATAATAGGAGTATCTGTATTTACTTTTTTGCTTTAACTCCCCGAACTTCTCGCACGGAAAAAATTTCACCGTTTTGAAAATATGTGGTCACCATAAATTTGACCTTTGGAAAAACCCTCTTCGGCCATTTAAAAAAAAACTGTTTTAACAAAAACACTCAAATAGTATGAAATTTATAGTTCACAGCAACTATCTAAAGATTTATAAAACTGAGATACACCATAATATGACTACAAGTAAACGAATGTCAAACGGGATGAATTAATGGTGCCAATTCTTGAACATTCTCACTGTATGACGTCACGACCACTGAGGACGCAATTTGTACTGACTGCTATAGTTTGAATTTTCTCTCGATTTTAATCGTTTTTAGGAGCCAAACGAATAACAGAAACAACTGTTTTGTTAGATATATATTATAAATTATAATCTTTCATTATTTTGTCGAATGAGAGGACCAGCAATCTTCTATATAAGTAACTTACCACGTACTCTCTAACATTTTTCTCTATAATAACATATTTAATTTATTCATTTTGTGTTCAATATTAAAGTTTTATATGTAAAATTTGTCATTTTAGTGAATTTTGTGTCAATATGATTTTATGTTTGTTATGTGAATTTTAATATGGCGTTATTTACCTGTGTAAGTATCCAAACTTGTGAACCACAAGTAAAAACAGTGAGTATAATTTAATTAAGTAGTCCCACTTTATAATTTACATTTTTTACTTTATTGATTCTGGACTTCTGTCCAATTTTATTTAAGGTTCTTGGCCCATTAACTGGCCACATTTATTGTAGCTTTGCTGATAAACCATAGATCGTCGTGGTACACGTTGAGGTACAAGTTAAGGTATCTGGAACACGACAGAAGCTGTTCCATATTTTGTTGTTTTTCACACTAGCACAGGTTGATTAGTTGTTTGTGGTTTCTACTTTATTTTATTTGTCTCTACTGGAGCTACGCCAGTTAGTATATAGTTTAGACTCTTCTAGGTCTTCCAGTCAAAACTACTAGGTCTCTCCTTTTGAGGTGAAGGGTAGTTTTCTTCATCTGATATACAGCACAGAATTATTTTTTTCTGAATTTACGCCGGTATTTAGGGCCTTCAGGTAGGGATCTATTGGGGAGTATCACCGAGACGAAAGCCCTTATCTCCTGCCGTACTGCTCCACCATAGGCCGATCAGACACCAGCATATTCTAGTCTAAGCCTCAGATTCGTTTTAGAATTTTAAGCTGCTGCGTTAGCCTTTTTTATTTTTCTGTACACCGAGCCAGGGCTTGAATGCACATCTACTTAACCATTTGACAGTGTAGCGAATGGGAGTCAGGCTCCTGACCCGCTTGGCTATCTGACCGACCAGGTAAAGGATCCATACAATACATTGAAAAGGGTATTTTGTAGCAGAGACATCACAATTGCTTTCAAGTAAGTCTGCTTAGATGCTTTTTCTTAACCGAGTTATTCTACGAAATGTGAGCTTAAACACTTAACAGTGCCATACCCAATAAATTGGAGGCTTTTGAACGATGGAACTTTGAACAAAGAAATACTGAAAATAAGATGTATAGTTAGAAAGGAGAAGGAAGAGAAAATTGTGAACACTAATTGCATTAGAAAGTTACAATATCTAGGATATACCACGAAAGGTAAATTTTATAACTTGCTCCAAGCAATAGTGAAAGAAAAAACTCACTGAAAAAGAAATCAAGGAAGAAGACGTATTTCCTAGTAGAAAAACTTAGGAACCTGATTTGAATGTGCTTCCGTTTACTTGTTCAGGGTAGTGGTATAACAAATTCCGACTTCTGTGATGATTGCCAACGTTCTAAGAGGGGATGGCAAATAAGCTAGAAGTAGAATGAATAACGTATTTAATATCCGCCAGCAGTAATTAGGGTAGCGGGTAGACACTTTTCTACGATCCTGGTGAAAAATAGGTCTACTTCAGGGAAGCGTCCCTGCCCACGCGAGCCACGCTTTGCTCTCAAATCCTTACTGAGAGAAATCATGTCCCATTCCTTTATCCTTACAAAATCTAGTTACCTACTTGCTATCCCTCCCTGGTGAAGGACAGCAGCGATCATCAGTACCAGTTCAAGGCATAGAGGAAATGATCCTGGACCGGCTGGAAACTGGATTACCACAAGCATGACTGGAGCAGTTTAAATGGTTGTGGTACTGCGATGGGGAAGGCAACGAGAAAACTACCCCATTATATTTTCCACAAATCTAAATGGCAGACGAGAAAAAGAAAATGGCCCTTAGTCCGGGGCACCCCTTAAATGGGGAGAGGGTGCGAAGATTCCCCCGTCAACTACCCAAGAAAGTGCACAGAGAATACAAATATATGACCGAATAGTACGCATTGCCACCTGGAAGGTACGCAGCTTATTTATGTCCGAGAAACTGGCAAACACTAAAGCCGATATGGTAAGACTAAAAATAGACATCGTGGGGATGAGTGAAGTAAGATGGCCTGGATCAGGAGTACAAAACACAAAACATGGATACATATACTATTTAGGTGGAACTAACCCAGAACATCAATATGGAACTGCTATATTCGTGTCGAACAAAATTGCTTAAAATTGGTCGTGGTGCTGAAGGAGACCACATAGGAGCATGCGGTCTAGGTACCAAAAATAATAGAGGAGATAGACTTGTACAATTCTGCGTAGAAAACAATCTGTTAATAGCCAATACCTTCTTCAAACAACATCCTAGAAGGCTATACACATGGAAATCACTTGCAGACAGAAAAGACAGAATTGTTAGAAATCAAATTGACTTCATTTTGCTCAATAACACCTTTAAGAAGTACATACAATCTACGAAAACGTACCCTGGAGCTGATATACATAGCAATCACAATCCAGTTATAATGGATTTTAGATTAAAAAGATTTCTCAAAGTCAAAAAGAAAACAGTGACAAAAAAAATAGACATCTCACAACTGAAGAACCCTGAACAGAAAAAACAAATAAGTATCAAGCTTGAGGAAGAAATAAAAACGATCGAAAACTTGGTACAGACAGACACTGAAGTAACATGGACTGCTCTAAAAACAAAAATAACAAAGATACAAGAAGAAGACATCGGGTTCATAAAACACAACAAAAAACAAGAATGGATAACGCAAGAGATCAAGGACCTCATGGACGTAAGACGAAAACATAAAACAAGCCAAATAGAATACAAGCGAATCAACAAAATCATTAGAAAAAAGTGCAGAGAGGCGAAAGAAACAACTTCAGGAAAAATATGACATCTTTAATAATTATAAAAAAGTAAAAGAAATGACAGGTAGACACAAAAAGAGACAAGCAACAATATTAAAAAATGATTATAACGAAATAATTATGGGTACAGAAGACAAACTAGAGAGATGGAAAGAATACATACAAACTCTTTTTGACGACGATAGACCTTGTTCTCCACCAGATAATCGAATAAATCAAAAAGGCCCAGAAATAACCAAAGAAGAAGTGATTCACGCAGTAAAATCTCAGAAAGATGGAAAAGCCACCGGTCCAGATAATATCAATGTCGAAATACTAAAACTAATTGCAGATAACGAAAGTAAAAGCCTAGATTTAATAACAGCACTATTCAATAATATATATGACATAGGTAAAATACCAACAGACTGGCTAAAATCAACATTTATAGCATTACCTAAAAAAAAATATAATTCCTCACAATGCGATGATTATCGAATATTAAGCTTGATGTCTCATGTCCTTAAAACTTTTCTCAGAATTATCCATACACGAATTTACAAGAAGTGCGATTTCCAGATGAGTGACACTCAATTCGGATTTCGAAACGGATTGGGAACACTAGAGGCTCTTTTTGCTTTAAATTTGTTAACGCAACGATGCAGAGACATGAATGTAGATGTATATGCATGTTTTATTGACTATCGAAAAGCATTTGACTGCGTTAACCATCAAAAGATGATCGAAATTCTGAGAGCAACTGGAGTTGACGAACAAGACTTGCGAATTATCTCAGAACTATACTGGCACCAAACGACAACAATTGAAATAGAGCACACAACATCCGAAGACATACAAATCCGACGAGGAGTGAGACAGGGTTGCGTCTTATCACCGCTACTGTCTAATTAAGATTAACGGAATCAGCATAGACAACATCAGATATGCTGATGATACCGTCTTAATAGCAAGCAACGCACAATCACTACAAAATATAATACATGCGGTAGTTCACCACAGCGAAATGTTCGGTTTACATCTGAACGTTTCCAAAACTAAAACTTTAGTATTTTCAAATACACCAATAAACGTACAGGTGTATGCCAAGGGTCAAATAATAGAACAGGTAAATTCCATAAAATATTTGGGAGCAAATATCAATAGTCAGTGTAATCCAAAAAAAGAAATCCTATCAAGAATCGAACAAGCAAGGAAAACATTCATGAGCATGAAAACATTTTTTACAAGATCAGACCTTAGTCTACAGCTTAGAATCCGAATGATCAGATGTTACGTTTTTTCTGTCTTGCTGTATGGCTGTAAAAGTTGGACAATGGACTCTGAAATGGAAAAAAGAATAGATGCCTTTAAGATGTATATATATAGACGAATGTTGAGAATTCCATGGGTACAGAGAGTTACTAATGTTGAGGTACTTACTAAGAATAATCAAAGAGAGGAAATTGCAATACTTGGGTCATGTCTTGAGAGGCGAAAGATATGAATTACTTCAAGTTATACTGGAAGGAAAAGTACAGGGCAAAAGATCAGTAGGAAGACGCCAGAACTCGTGGCTGAAAGACCTGAAGAGATGTTTCGACCGCTCATCCGCAGAAATCTTTCGCGCAGCAGTTTCCAGAACTACAATTGCCATTTGGATCGCCAACCTTCGAAAGGAGACAGCGTCATGAGAAGAAGAAGCAGTAATCACGAGGTACAATACTGGCTGAGAAGAAAGAATATCGCCTAGTGATTCTCTGACATAGTTTGAATTTATATCTCTTAATCAAAATTACTAAATCTGTATATAACAACTGTGAAATATATATAGTACACTACATAAAAATGATCTCCCCTCCTAACATACTTACTTGACTATAACTGAACTAGCAAAATTCTTTTAAAAATTACATGGCAATAAAAAATGTTATATTTAAAATTAATTATGTTTTAATGCTATAATATCGGCTTTTTTGAAATTTTACCAAACACTATTTTAAGAAACGGGTTGGCTATATCTTTAAAACTAAAACAGAACACCGAATTAGAGAACCAGTAATAGATTGATTGTATTGAAGGTTACAGTTGCTGACTAAAGTGAATATTGAGAATACGAAGAATCTGATCAAGATTTAGGGTAAAGGAGAAATAAAAGAAAAAATAAAATTATGTACGGAAGAATAATAAAAAAAATAGTACAGTAGACGGTCCAGCAGACTAGCGCAAAGCTTTATACCATGTTTTCTGTATATTTGACAATTTAATAAAATTAACTTTAACTTGAGAATATTCATTAGAAAAATCATAGCATGTGATTCGTCTTTAAAAAGACAACAAGATGCAAGGATAACAGTAAAATTCTCTTGTTAGTGATACCTCATACTTTTATCCCGACATGGTCAGTATTTCGTTTTACACTTAGTTTACTCTCAATAAAAAGCAAACTCTGATTTTATTTGAATATTATTTAAAAGCATAAATGATATCTCCTTAATATGTCATTGACTTACTAATAGTGGTATTTTCTTTTATTTATTTCCTCTTTTAATATGGTTAACCAGATTCTACTGCATTCTGCTGAGGAATTTGTCACACCATTGGCCTCATTTAGCATAATTAGAGCAGCTTCATTTTGTTTTTCTTTTAGGACTATACTTGAATCGTTCCATTGAACCCTCTGTTTATTTTCTCATGCGTGTTTACATATTTAAGATCTATAAAATTTTCTATTTTTAATATAAGATTGATGTTCACGTATTCTAATATTTAATGGTCTTGATTTAATGTTCTTTGTTCATTCTTGTACATTGTTAGGTCTAGTTTTAGGTAAAATAGATCTTAACGTGTTTGTTGTTTTGAATGTGCGAGACACTTTATTTTTGTGGAGGACCGAAAGTTCATAAAACGAATACACCACTTAGACCTATTTGTAGTACCATAAATTTTGCTTGTAGTAAACTGTCAAAAATTTTATATTATATAACCATTTGAAAATAAAAATGATTAAAAAATACAAAACATTTTTTAAATAAATTATCGAATACTGAATTTAATTTCAATAATATTTTAGTAAGTTTTGATATAAATAGTTTATTTACAAATGTGTAATCAGCTATGACTTTAATTAAATATTATCAAAACAAAATTAGAGTCTGATGATACATTGGCAACTAGAACAAGACTAAATGTATCAGCTTTAATGGAGTTATTGACATTATGTAGTAATAATACCTATTTTGAACTAAACAGTGAATTTTATAAACAAAATTTTGGTCTAGCAATGGGCTCTAGTTTATCTCCATTATTAGCCAATATATTTATGAAAGATTTTAAAACAAATATTATTTCTAAACAAAACTTAAACCCATAGTATAGTGGAGATATGTAGATGATGTATTCTCAATATGTCCTCATGGATCAGAGTTGTTGGACACATTCCTGAATGATATAAACGATAAAGAAAAGACAATAATATTTACCATAGAAAAGGAATATAATAACACACTACCATTCCTAGATGTTTTAATCTCAAAGAACGATACTGGATATAAGACTCAGGTGTATCGAAAACCAACACACGCCAACATATATCTAAATTAAAAATCAAATCATAATATCATTATTAAAAAAGGAATTATTAAATCCTTATACGATAGAGCCAACATTACTTGTTCTAACGAAAATTCGTTCTCAGAGGAGACATCTGTTAACACCTTGTTTTTTGTTTTAAATAATTATCCTTTATCGTTTATAACTAAAGAATTTTCAAGAATCGACCAAAAGGAACAGAAAAATTTAGAACGAGATCCTACAGCATCCACAAGGAATAGTACACGGAAAATAACAATACCATACATACATGGATTATCAGAAAAACTTAAAATGATAGGAAATATATTCCACATTTTAACAACATTTAAAATAACAAACACATTGAGATCTAATTTTATCTACAACTAAACCTAACAATAAACAAGAAACAACAGAGAATTGTATTTATAAAATACTATGTGAATGCGGCCAATTTTATTTAGGTGAAACATCAAGACCATTAAATAATAGAATAAGTTGAACATCAATCTTATGGTAAAAATAGAGAATTTTTTGACGTGACAACGTCTTAAATTAGGTTGTGGCTCGGAGTCATTTAAGAAAAAGTGTAACGCCCGCTCACGTCTGTTACAGTGAGTCGCCGAACGAGAGAGAGGCCCGCCGGACCGGCGAATGCCTTGCGTCTCTCTCCCACTCAAACATGATCGGTCCGCTGCGCGCGGCACTAGAGAATTAGGCGCGTTGAATCGCTAAAGTTGAAAATCGTTGAAAGTATCGTCAGCTGTATCTGTAGTGAAAATGTGGAGTGCTTAGATTCGTCATTTTCAACAACTACAACAATAAAGGTAAATAATTGTACACTTATATTTCATTATCGTAAACTATGATTGATTGATTAATTGTTAGATTGACACAAAAGTTGAGAAACTGAGTTTATAGGTTATGTCATACTATTGACAAATGTTGATAGTGTTAAGTAAATTATTAGTTTAAATCACTCTGCAATCAATCGTAATTCAGTCGATTGAGAAGAAACAGCGCGTATTGCTAGTCAAACATTTAAAATAACAAATTATAACTTCTAACCTGTCAAAACAGGGCGACCAAACAAACGAACTAAACCGACCAATCACCACGCGCGGAGTTAGAATTTGACTGTGTTTAGCAAGAATTTCAAATTCCAATTTTAGTAAATGTTTTAATTTTCAATTTTACCATTTACATTTACAAATTTTAATTAATTTCAAATTTATTTAGCAAAAATTTGAACCTTCGATCTGAATAAGTGTTTTGATTTTCAAATTGATTCTTTAAAATTAAAAATATTAAAATATATATAATCAGAAGTGAACGTCACATAACATTATCTGTACTTATTATTATTTAATATGTAGGCAAATACATGTGACCATACTTGGTAGACACAATTGGAAATAGTAATTTTTTATAACTGAAAAAAATAAATATATAAAATACTGGTAGCAAACAACTTCAATGATCGATATCTCCGCAACTAATTGATATATCGAAAAAATTTTCAAATAAATTTTGTAGAAAATAATAAGATCAATAATATAATATAAAATAAATAATACATAAAATAATATATAAAAATATAATATATAAAATATAAATAATATATAAAATACCTAATAAATCGGTAATGCAATTCTTATTTTCATTCAATTCCTTGTTCCTATTGTGCAATTTAATAATATTCATATCAATAAATATTCTACCGAGAAAAAGACGTTGTCACGTAAAATCTTCGCCCGTAAAACCGACTTTACAGGCAACCGATTTTTTTTTTATTTAGCTTTACGTGTCTCGACAGCGTAGGTCACTGACACAGGTACAATTTTATTACATTACATTACAAGAATATACAGTAACATTACAATTAATAAAGAAATACATTAAATATTGGTACAATTATTATCAAATTCTAAACTACATTTCTTTTTCTAAATATCCTGGTAAAGCTTGGTTTCATAGAGGAAATTAGTAAGGTTTTAGCACGAAGTCAGTTCGGCTTTTTATCTAATAAATGTACTAGCGATGCTATGTTTTCTGTACTACATGAGGTTTATCAAGCACTAAACAATAATCTTTATACCGCCACTGTTTTTTGTGACTACGCCAAAGCTTTTAATTTGTAAATCACGACATTTTGATAAAAAAACTAAATTTCTACGGAATTCGAGGTATTTCTTTGAATTGGTTCCAATCTTACTTGAGGAATAGGAAACAACTAGTTAGAGCAAATGATACTATCTCTTTTGATATCTCTTTTGAATTTGATAGATGTCAAATATGAAAATAGCATGAGAAAATAAACATAGAGTTCAATGGAACAATTCAAGTATACATATACCCAAAAGAAACATAAGGTAAAAAGAGAAAAATCAAAGAAGCGCCTCTAATTATGTTAAATAAGACCAATCGCGCGCAAACTGCTCCGTAGAATGCAGTAGGATCTGGTTACTCATATTAAAAGAGGAAATCAATAAAAAGAACATACCGATATTAGTAAGTCAATAACATATCTACGATATATAATTTATGTTTTTAAATAACAAACATATAAAATCAGATTTTGGTGTTTATTGAGAGTAAACTAAATGTAAGACCAAATACTTACCATGTCGGTATAGTATTATGAGGTTTTTTTATGGATTTTTCCTCATGATTTACTATGGAATCACTAACAGGAGAGTTTTACTGTCATCATTGCATGAGGTTGTCTTTTAAAGACAAATTACATGGTATCTTACAATAAAGTCGTCCCAGGAATGCAACTGAGCCATATTGGCAATATCATTATTTTAGAGTCGTCCACTTTAAAATGTATAATATATGTCTGAATTGTCAATATAAATGAATCAGACACAATTAAAATATTAGAAGAATTTTTCACCAAGTAAAAAAAACAAAATTTGTTTTATTTCTTAATGTTATGTATTTTAGGAACGATTTCCTAAGTAGAAATTAAAACGTCCAAAAATAAAATTATTTTAAATTTAAATTATGACTAATTTACAAGAAAAATGGTAATTGTATTTGTATGAAATTACAACGTGTCATAAAAATTTAAACAGATGATTCAATCTTGTTATTCGATGAAATTTATAACATTTTTCAAATTTTCAACATTGGACAATCGTTACGAATCGAATTCTAGTATTGATTTTTTTTATCTTTTATTGACAAGCATTGTTTTAATTTTTTAGTTTTCATTTAATGTCTATATTTTTTATGCAGATTTTACTTTAAAAAAGACGCTCGCCTCAGCATGTTACCTTAGAGAAAAAAGTAATACAACGCCAGTATAGAAGCTTTTCTTCAATAATTTGCATATTTTGGCCGCTTTCCTTGTATTTCGTTCACTTTCCTCCTATTTGCTGATCTATATGCTTTCTGCACTTTTATTCTAAGTAGTTATTTTTCCTTTTGTGTTGTTCTCTTTATGTTTCTGTATTTAAATAATATTACCATTATATCTATCTTAAGTTCCATTACTTTTAATAAGAACTAAAATAAGTCACCTACTTGCACGCAAAAAATTCTAATAACCGAGCATGATTACTACCTGTTAATACCTGTTCAGTATTCAAGTGTATATACGGGTCAACTGAGCTATTTACAAAGAAAATTGGTTTAACGTGGAACTAATAGCAGTAACTTCTAATCAGTACGGAATTAATTAAGTTTGTATCCCATCCGGTGGCTCGGCGTTTATCAATTTGGTAGAACGCATGATGCTGTGTAGCCCTACTACCTAAGGTCGATATTGTTTAGCATAACTTTTGACACGGATCATGAATTGATAATGATACAAGGATAGAATATGAATTGTTAAAATATATAGTAATACTTTTAAATATTGTACGTCAAGTAAATTCTCTAGAGAGTTGGGAAAATAAAGATAATTTTAAATAAAAATGGCTGCATTGCAACTTAAGAATACTACCTATATATTTTAGGCAAAATACGAGGCTTTTTTAATTGAAACCCTTCTTTGGTCCAGAAAAAATTCATTGGAAAATATATCTATAAATAATTACCACTAAAATTAAGGCCCATATCCCGTTGTTTCATAAACCGATGTATGCTCTGCTTAAAGAATTTTGTGCCTGTTGTTCGAAGAATTCTTTTACGGCATTTTGTATTTCGTTCGACTGAAAACGATTACCTTTTAACGATATTGTCAGTGACGCAAACATGAGAAAATCGCAAGGCGATAAACCGGGATTATAGGTTGGATGCTCTAATCTATATTAATAAAAATGAATCGCCGAAATGTTTGTACGGGTATCACTGCAGAACGACTGCACCAAATTAAATAATTCTTTATTTGTTGTTTTTCATATTACCAATAGAAGGTTTGTGTAAAAGATAATTTTCAAAAATTTGTAAGGAATGGCTTCAGAAAAAACTTTTCTCTCATTTTACATCGCAATATAACTAATAGATGGAGGCATACTATGACTAACAAATGAAATCGGATTAATAAAATAAATTGTATTGTAACAACCAACTGAAAGTTGGAAAAGGAGTTGATTGTTACCTTTCAGGGCATAAAGTTCCCTTTTTCGAAGTGGGAAATTGTAGTTTTCCTCGACCTAGTGTCTTATTAATTAGAATGTTAGTTACAAATCCATTTTAGATGATGTTTAAAAATTTTATTAATAAAATTCTTATACTATTTTACAAAAAGAAGTTTCTACTTGATTGTAAGTTTTTTTTTAAACTATGGTATACAGCCAACCACCGGGAATTCCCCTTTTAAATATCAAATATATCAGTTTTATAACAAATGACGTTGCAGGGTTTAATAGCCGTATTTAGAGTAGACTAAAAACTTATTCCCCCATTTGTGATCAATGTGGGTGTGTGATAGGGAGACGCACTATCAACCATGCTGTTCAACCTAGTTCTGGTTGAACGTGTTGCTTAGGATTTGTTTTTGGACCGGACAGTACTGTTACGACTGAGTTGTCATTTCATCTAACTACAGACACTTCAGCTTTTTTGTCAAAAATGAAATCTGACGACCCTCTATCTTTTTTAAAAATAGTTTTAGGTGTTTCCAGTAGACACTTTCAATCCTGTATTTCCGCACTGTACCATTTACATAAATTCCCTTCTCTTTCAATATTGTAAACAGTTTATAAGATGAAAACAAATTGTCAAAAAATACCCTGTGGTTCGAGGGAGTTTCGACAATACTTAGTTATTTTAATACTACATCGGCACCCAAACCTAAATCTAAATTGATGTGCTACCATCACCGTAGGGGATAAACTGTAAGAGGTATTAATTAGATGAGCAGAGGCACTATAACTTATACTTATACTTTATAAACATTTTTCCCTCCAAAATAGGTTACCATTTCTTTGTCTATAGATTTTTTTTCAAATTTATCATTTTTGTGTAACACCGTACTATTACTTGCGTGAATATACTTTTTAATATGCCGAAATTTATTTCTACTTATGCAGTTCCTAATGAATGTAACGTTATTATCCTGGTCCTTGCTCCAGTAAATATCTATTTGTGGCAAGGTGTGATATCCTGTAAGAATATATTCCCAAAAACATTTTTAGTAATGCATTGTTCAAGTGAAAATTGTGACAATTATTATCGTGGGCATATTTTATGGTAAAATTAACCATAAGGTTTTAAACTTCAACATCAAGGAAGAGCTGAAACTATCCGTAAGGGATTTTTCCGGCGATACGTATCTCAATTTCTATCCCTTTTTCAATTTCATGTGATTGTTATGCTGACTAAAATGTTGGATCAGTTTTTGTAGACCATTTTGGAGTTGTCACATTTCATACTTTACGTTTTTTATTTGATTTGCTTGTATTTGCTTCTTAGTAGAAATCCCTACAGAGCCGCCAACTTTAGATTTACTTGTGGAAGGTTCTAGAAGGACGGGGACGAAAGAAGGACGAAAAGAAATTTTAGATGTACCGGCAATCTCTCGAAGCTCATTGTCACCTACAACTCCGTTTAGATGATAATAAACTAAAAAATAGTAAATAGGTTACCTGTTGCAACATCATCACCAATCATTTCTTCATCTCTCAATTCGTCACAGTCTTGAGGTACTATAGCTATTTCTGCGACCCCATCATCATTATCACTGAAATTCTCTCCAACTCGGCTTTTAATTCCAATAAACTTAGAGCCCTTTAAGGGCTACTTTGCTAAATAGACATATTATCTACAACACTACACAGCCCCACAGCCCTCGATTATAACAAAACTGAATAACAGAATACCCGTCTATCTAACACATATAATAAAGAAATATCCCATCAAATGAGAGTCACGTGTGCGCAGTGAAATTCCTGACCGGACAGGATTCGAAGTCGACTTCCGCCAATGGTTCGTTTTCGAACCATTTTTTTTTAAAGACGAGATTTGATGACAAAATGAAAATGTCGGATATTTAGAAAATATTTTGACAAAGAAAAAATTAGTTTAACAATTAAACAAAATTAAATTTAGTGTTACATTTATACCTTCTGGTTGCTCAAAAAAATGAAAAGATTTTTAAAAATTAATGTGTTGTCAATAAAAAATTTTACAAGAAAATGGTGGGTTTTCGCACCGTTGGCGCTAAATCAGTTTAAGACTGTTTTCAATCTTCCAAATTCAGCCCATGCTAAGGGACATCTCTGCTATTTTAATTAGACGATAGGTTAAGCTTTGACAGTTCGTATTTTTTGTCGTAAGTATATATACGACTTAACCCTTTCTATATTATTATTATCCAGAGTTATGTTCTTAGTTGTATATAGAGATTTGTTGGTCAGATATTTAGTTTTTGCTAGATTTATTTTTTGGTATCTATTTCTTTTGATTTTGTATTTAGGTCTGATAGGCTATTGATTATGTCCAAAAAGAAGGCTAAAAGGAACTACCTTCAAATATCAAAAAACCGCGGAATGCTACCATTTATAGGGATGCGTTTAAGCGAGTTTGCGGCGCAGTCCCTATGGAATACGGTGCATTTGGGTCAATTCTGTGCACTTATCGTACATATACAGTTACAAAAGTTGTTCAAAATAAATTTTTTGTATCGAGATGTCACCTTTAAAGTCAAAAACAATTTTTGTATATATTCAAAAAACGAAGCAAAATACAAACGAAAATTTGCAACTTTTCTTATTTGTCCCATAACTTTTTTCCACATGTATAGATATACGTATTGCTTTGCAAAAAAGACTGCTATCCTTTTTCTTCAATATGATGTTTGGTTAAAGTTTTTAAGATTTACATTATCTGAGATACGATTTTTTAAAATTCGCCAGTGATACCATTTTTGGACCGTTTTCATTATTTTTTCGCAAACATTCTTCTATAATTTTTTTCTACGCAGTTTTAGATAGATGTAATGGTACATTTTACTTTCTCTCTCTAATGGCGCTACAGCCCGAATCGAGCCTTAGCCTCCCCCAAACTATGTCTCCAATCTTGCTGGTCACGCGACGCAGATTCTCACGTATAAAATTTTGCCCGTCCGCTGCCACTTCATCCTTACGTTTTCCTTGGCATCATTTTTGGTCCTGCGCTCTGCATTTTACTATCTAGGGCTCTTTTTGGCAATCTTTTGGTCTCTATTCTCACTACATGACCAGCCCATCAAAGTCTCTGAAGTTTAACGAATTCTGAGATTGGTGCCTCTTTAAACAGTTGTAGAGATCATGATTTTACCTGAATCTTCATAGCACGTTTTTGTTTACTTCTTTAACATGGTCTATTATAGAATAGAGTAGAGAAGAGTAGAGTAGAGTAGAGTATTTATTTAACTACATAACATATACAAATATTGTTTGTAGCAAGTCAAAAAGAACATATATAGTATTAAAAAAAGCACTGGTCAACAGCAGAATAGATTCTAGATATAGGATATTAATACATAATATATATCAATACGCTGAAATGGTAGTCACGATGGATAACGGAATGAAAACGAGGCCAATAAAAATCAACCGAGGAGTAAGACAGGGAGACACCATATCTCCAAAACTATTTACTGCCGCACTTGAAGACATCTTTAAATCACTAAGTTGAGAAACGAAGGGACTATCGATAAACGGAAAGTATTTAAACCATCTAAGATATGCAGATGACGTAGTACTAATAGCCGACAGCTGGAAAGAACTGAAGAAGGTGATCGATGAGCTTCATACGGAATCCATAAAAAAAGGACTGAAAATGAATCTGAGTAAAACTAAGCTAATGTCGAATAAAGATGATCAACCGACGATAACCATCCAAGGAACAAAAGTGGAACATGTAGAAGAATACATATATCTGGGTCAGAATATCAAGGTAAACAAACAAAAACCAAACTACCGAAATAAGCAGAGGAGTAAGAATGGGATGGGCCGCATTTGGAAAACTCTCATACATACCGAAAGACAAAAAGATACCCCAAAACCTTCGAACCAAAGTGTTCGATTCTTGTATCTTTCCCGTTCTCACTTACGGAGCTCAAACCTGGACATTCACAAAAAAGAACATGGACAAGATTCGAAAAACTCAGCGAGCCATGGAATGACAGATGCTTGGTATCTCACTTATAGATCGGCAAACGAACGAAGCAATCCGGAACAAAACAAAAATAAAGGACGCCCCGAAACAAGCAGCTAAATTAAAATGGAAATGGGCTGGACACAACGAACGTCTCGAAGATGGTAGATGGAACAAAGAAGTCGGAAACTGGCGACCGTACGATGCGAAGAGACCAAGAGGAAGACCTCAAATGCGCTGGAGCGACGATATCAAAAGAGTCGCAGGACCAATGTGGAAACACCTAGCACACAACAGGGATGAATGGCGAGAAATGGGAGAGGCCTTTATTCGACAATTCGGATAGAAAAAGGGCTAAAAAAAAATTAAAAAAACGAATATAAAACGTTAATTAAATAATATATACAAACAAGAACATATTATATTAAACAGAAAAACATTTATAGCAAAGTTACGGTAAGCAGTTCAGTGGATGTTCTGCAATGAGGCATATATTCTTCTGAGCAGTAAAAACAATGTTTTAGAAGATATTTTTTTATAACTTTATCGAAACTATTACAGATTAGATGTTTTATACTTTTTGGTAAAATATTGTAAGTAATAGTTATAATTAAGACTATTTTTTGATGAAAGACTTAATCTACAGCGATTTGTTCGTAGGTAGTGACAGTTTCGCGTATTGTGAACATGCACATCATCAGACTGCTTTATTAAATGAGCACGTTTTCTGTGAATTTCAGTTAAAACTTGAAATACCAACAGAGTAGGTAGCGGCATAATTTTGAATTTGATAAAGAAAGGTCGGCAGTGTTCTAGATAACTAACCCCTGCTAAAATCCTGACAGCTTTCTTTTGCATTCTAAAAATTTGAAGTGCATTTGTTAAATTTACCCATATAATTACACCATAGTTTAGATGAGAGTGGAATAAGGAAAAATATGTCATTTTTAATGTTACAAAGGTGACAACCCTTGCTAGTTGGCGAATAACAAATTATAATGAACTTAATAGTTTTTTCTTAAGTTGTGAGATATGAGACGACCAGTTAAGTGGATTATCTATGGTTATTCCCAATAGTTTAACACAAATTTTGCGTTTTATCAGAGTTAAGTTTTAGTTTGTTTGCAGCAAACCATGAGCTAGATTTAGTAGAAACTTCCTCATGAGACATTTTTAAATCATCATTATTTTTTCCTGATATAACGTATGTCGTATCATCTGCGAATTGTATGGTTTTGTACGGAGATATAAATTTATTCAGATCGTTGACATAAATAATAAACAAAAGAGGTCCTAAGACCGAACCTTGTGGGACTCCATGTTTTACGGATAGAAAATCGGAGAGATGACCTTTAGACACTACCTCCTGGTGTCTGCCACATAGATAGGAAGTTATAAGCTTAAGAGGGATACCTCTGATTCCATAGTAACTTAATTTGTGAAGCACAATGTCGTGTGAAACGCAATCAAAAGCCTTCGACAAGTCGCAAAGAGAAATTGCTATGCGATCACCTCGCAATTGCTCAATCACCTCGCTCACAACATTAAATACCGCGTTCGTAGTAGAACGAATACTTCTGAATCCATATTGTGAGTTGCTAAAGTAATTATTTGACTCAAAATAGGAATAAAATTGTGGTTTGATAACTCTTTCAATCACTTTCCCAAAAGTAGAAACAATGCTTATGGGTCTGTAATTGTCAGTTTTTGAGGAATCATGTTTTTTGTAGATTGCTAGCACTTTTGAGTATTTTAGTACTTCTGGAAATACTCTGGTTCATAGAATTAAATTAATAAGACGAGTGAAAGAGTAGAAGGTTCTGGGACAAATTTTAAGCAAGATATGGTTCTTCAAAGTTTTCTACTTTTAACGATTTTTGCTTTTACGGCTATTTTTTAAATTTCTATAATTTTTTTTTGTTGTAGATTTAGGTTAGAGATGGCGGTTTTTGACAAAACAACGGTTTTCGGTTATACCGGCTTTTTTTGCTTACGGTTTAACCTGGCGGTTATAACCGGCCATAAAAACCGGTTTTCGGTTTTTTTAATCCAATAGGTTACAAGTTTGCAATTTCAGTTTGCTTCTGTATTTATAAAATAAAATAAAATTTGAATTATAGCTTTGTTTGGAATAATTACTTGAGAATAATATTTATGATTGGGATCCAAAATAATAACTAACCTAATCCTAATCACCGTAAAAACCTAATAACCGGTTTTTACTTTAAAAATAAAAAAACGGTTATACCCGAGACAAAAAAACAACCGCTAAAACCGGTTATTGCAAAGTAAAAAAACCGGTTTTCGGTTAAAACCGGTAGGTTTTTCCCTAAAGCTTATTTTATGTACGTTAAAATTGTCTAGTGCACAATATTCTAGGAATAACGATAACCAAGATACGGTTTGTCAAAGTGTGATGCTTGCAACGATTCTTACTAACTTTAATAGACGTTTTTTACTTCTTAGTTACCACTAACTCCTTTTCCTGTACATTTTAGTATATACAAATCGTTGCAAGCATCACACTTTTACGAACCATATCTTGGTTCTAGAATATTTTACAATTTACTATTTTAAAATAGGTACAAAAAATGAGTTTTCTTTTTTATTGAAATTATACTTCTATAGGCGCGCTCAAGGTTGGAAATTTGTATGGGAGTGAATCTATGAAATCATTACATATGTAAGATAATGAGTAAGAGAGAGACAGAAGATATATTTTCTCTCTCTTCCTCTCTCTTCCTCTCTCGAATATAAAAATGTTCCTTTTGTATATATAATTTAATATTATATATATTATATAAAGATATATATACATATAATCTTATACATATAATAAAATATTTATTAATATTATTATTTATGTGATATGTTTTGTATTATTTATTAAATGTTCATAATTATATTATTCTTTTGTATTTCAAAATAATAATCTCAATAAATCACTGTATGATCCAGAACTGTCAATTTTGAAATACATTTGTGTTATGTCCTCGGTAGTGTAGTAGTCAGTATCCCCGCCTGTCACGCGGGAGACCGGGGTTCGATTCCCAGTCGGGGAGGACTTTTTTGTTAATATTATTACATTATTGTCATTTTTAAATACTTATGGATATTGCATTTTAATTTGTATTGTATTATTATATGGAATTATGTTGCACTGTATTGTAGTGTATTTTTTATGTATATTATTGTCATTTTTAAATACTTATTAATATGGCAGTTTAATTTATATTGTATTATTTTAGGTCTAAATTTTGGTATTTTAAATATCATTTTACCGTTTTCTAAAATAAAATTAGAAGACTTTTCTAACAACGAAAAACAAACTTGTACTAAATATAAGCAAAAGCCTAGCTCGTATATGGAACTTGCTTTGCTAAAAGACAGTTCAAATCGAGAAAAGCATATCTACAATAATACTCATAACATTTTATGCCCAAACACAAATGCTGAACAAGATGAAAACATAATTGTATTTTTATAATAATAACAAAATAAACAATGAATTTTACTGCAGAGTATGTGTAAAAAAAATTTGCATTCAACCCCTTTCATACATACTTATATGAAAATAAAAATATACATTTTCATCAAAATATTGATTCAATCCTTCATTGTTAGAAAGTTGTTATTAATTCTGTTTCTCTTTCTGATATGTCTTACCTATAGAATTACATATGTAATGATTGTGCAGATTGAAGTTCAAATAAATTTGTAAGTAGGAAACTTTAAAGAACCGTATCTTACTTAAAATTAGTTGTACAATCCTCTACAATAAACCATTCAATTTTTATCCTTTCTGTTTTTTATTCTGGTTTTACTTCGGAACTTCTACTTCATCAACTCTATGGTTGCTTAAGGCATTGAGGATTGCAAAATTTCTATGTTGTAAAATGCCTTCTCGTAATCTATCATAGGTATCCACAGTATTATATTGTATTCGTTTGATTTTTAGATAAGTGTTCTTATTACTTGTATATAATCTATGGTAATGTATTTTTTAAATCTTGCTTGTTCCTAAGACTGATAATTATCTAGTTTATTTATTTGTTTGCAACATAATTATCTGCACAAACAGCTTCTACAAGACTGATGACAGGCTAATAGGTATATAGTTTTCTAATTTATATTCATTTCCCTTTTTAAATATCAGTATTGTAAGAGCATTTAGCCCAAGCTGTGGGTACTCCAATTATTTCTATAAATTTATAAAAAAAAATTTTTCGCAGTTTTATTATGTGTTGTACACATACATACTGATAAAGTTCAACAAGAGTCACTGTTGCACTACCGAAATGTTGTTCTTAGACAAGACCTTGCGGTTAACTAAAAATATGTCAATATTGCACGAAATAATAGATATGATCTACTTAAAGTCACACTAACATTTGCAATAACGCTAGCAACAAATTTGAAAAAAGCCAGTATACATTAAAAATTTAGTCAGTCATTTGGAAAAAAATGAACGAAATGGATCATAATTAAGAGATTTTGTGGTGTGTCATTATTGGATTCAGCAAGCAACTTTTAGATTTGACAACTATGGTTGCACGACGCTGGATGTATTATCTGTGATTCACCGACTATAGTTCTCATAATCGATGTATATTTGATTGTAGTCCCTATTTCTAGTATTCGGTTGATATAAATTAAAGGGCGCTTACGTTATTGCGGTGGTCCATCAGACGAGATCTAATTTATTGCCGAATGCTAGAGTTTTGTAATTAATCGGTCAGTGGTGGAACGAATTATGTGACAAAAGTTTACAGAAAAATTCTAACAGGTTTAAACAGCAATTTTTATATTCTCTGGTACTTAATTTTACCTATTGGCAAGATAAAATTTTATACGACAAATATCTTAAATTTTTTAATATATAATAAAAAACTATTATTTGCTTTATTAGTAAAAAATTTATAAATTTTTCAATGACTTGTGCAGTATTATTGCTTTTAAAAATAATCCTTCTCGAGAAAGAAACAGGAATTAAAAAATAATTTTAGATTCATTTTAAAACTTATCCTAATAAAATAGCCCAGTTTGGGGCTGAATGGAGATGGAATGGTCACTGAAAAAAATATTAGGCAACGTCTTTTTTTTCTTTTTCTTCTAGCTTCATAACCGTTGTCGATTGATGGAAACATATATATATATATATATATATATATATATATATATATATATATATATATATATAATTATCGGGAAAAAAACGAAAGGAAGAACTTATAAAACAGTCATCAGACCAATAATGTCATACGCGGCAGAAACAAGACCTGACACACAGAGGACAAAAAGAAACAGCAGAGATGAAAACACATACAAAAAAATGGTGGTAAGACACAATGGGACAGAGCTAGAAGTATTTAGAGATATACGACGTAGGTGCAAGGTGGAGAACATCAAGAACTGGGTAAGAAATAGAAGAGTAGAATGGAACGATCATATAAGCCGAATGACAACAAATAGAGTAGTAAAGACGGCAAGGGACGGTTCCCCAATAGGAAGACGATCAGTAGGAAGACCACCAAAACGATGGAACGACAAATTACTGGAGGCACATTGAAAAACAAACAGCGTCATGTCTAAATAAAAAGAAGAAAAATAAGTTTTTTGGATATAATTTTAGCTACCTTATTCGCTATCATAGCATTATTGAGACTAGCTCTAAAAAATGATATATTCGATTTTCTGTATCAGGGTATTAAGATATTAAGTTGTTATTCGTCTTCTGCCAGGACCAACTTTACTGTGGGTCTTTATTTGTATGATAGGATGCTAAAAATATTATTTTTTTAGAACTGTAATTGGATACCAGATTGTCAGAAGTTGTCATCCATTTCTTATTCCTGATTTGATTTATTATATTGCTACATCCTGATCTGAATATTACGTCGATCAGGTTTTCTCACAGTCTATAATAACCCTTTCTGGCCTGCGTCTTTATAACGATGTACAGAGAAGAAAGGTCCACCAGTGCCTTCATAGCTGTTTTTGATGTGCACCTCAGAGACTTTGTGATTCTATAGCAAGTTTTTGCACCTTGCTTAGTTTGAGAATGACACTATTTTGCTGCAACTTTGACGAACTTACTACTGATACATATATAATTGTTGGTTTTACCATGATATATATCCAATACAAAATGTCTGATTTTAAAACCCATGTGAAGAGGTTTATGGTAAGTTACCATAACCATCCAAGCAGAACTTACCATCCAAGTCAAGGTCAACAAGCCATCCGCATAGCCTTGAACATGTTTCGCGTTGCTGAGTCTAGTTATCAGTCTATCAATGGCCAAATTTCACAAAAGAGGAGATAAGACTTTCTCCTGCAGGCAGCCTCTCGCTACCTGTACTGAAACTCTTACCCCTAGTAACGTTGCTTGTATCATACGATTCATGCATGTAGTCTATTTATCTGCAGATTATTTTGTCTATCCTTTTAGACGAATTGCCTTGTGATTGTTTAGTAGGAGAAGTGGCCGAACCACGAGATTTACCGCTAGTTTTTCAGAACGTACTTTACCCCCCCAAAAAAAGTAGTTTTTTACCACCATAAAATTTACCATTTCTATCGAGAATCCTACTCTACATGTGTACTTTTCCTAACAGTATAATAGTCTTTCAGTACAAATGAAATCAGTCAGATTTATCGATCTCAGGTACTTAGTTTTCTCCTCTTCGTTTTAGCCAGGTTTGCGTGTAAAACTACAATTTTGACTCTACATGATTATTGTATGAATTATACATACTTTTTGTAAAGAAGATCATTTCCCTTCTATATAAGTACATAATACATGTCAATCTTAGAACCATAAGATATCCATGTGTCCTGTTTCAAATTTAGGAAAATTTATTTTAACTGCGCTTTATCATTCTGCCATTCTAACATCCAAAAGTACATTTGCACATTCATTTTGGAAAGAGGCTCTGTAAAAAAAATAGCCTAAACATTTCTATAGTCAGTTCTATCTCTTCGCAATGACTTCTCCACGATTCTTTTCTTAATCTTTCTAGTCTCGAATTATATTCAGTCAGAGCTTTGGAATAATCTCTCCACTCACCTGATCTATTGGCTTGATTAAATTTCTGTCTTTTGATTTGCTAGGTTGGTATTTTACTAGGACACTTTCTCCAGGGCCTCCTGTTGGAGTTTCTTTCTATGTCTGAAAATTTGTTTTTAAACGTCTTCGTGCTAACTTCTTTAAGTTGTTTAGAAAATATACCTGGGTTCAGTGTTTGCCTTATTTTATCGTTTAACCTGCCTAAACAACGTTCTAGGTATGCTTGATATTCTTATTTGATGCCCCATACCCTATTTGACACATGTCATTTTTAAACAGTTCTGGGCACGTCGATCGTGACCACTGCGATATCAATTTTTTCCTTGGGTTTGAAGTTATGAAAATTGGCGTGTTTTGTTTGAAAATTGACATTTATTACAGCTAATTCATAGACCTTAATAAACTGTAGCAATGACTTATCTCTGTGATTAATCTTTGTGCTGCTCCTGGTCAAATGGTATGCATTTGCATCAAAGCCGATGATAGTTGCAATTCATTTGTCCTGTAATAACTTACTAGCTGTTTTGTCTTCCTCAATGGAGGTTGTTTGTGACGATCATATATATGGAAGGTATGCTGATCCGAGAATGATCTCCTTTCTAATCCTTCTCTACGTGTTTTTAGTCTTTACCGTCGTTAAACCTCTGGGACAAAAATTCATCAACAGCAGTATTTTATGTTATTTTCGCAAATGGGGATATATTTGAGCTTTCTGACGTTGGACCCTGGTAAACCCAGGGCTCTTGGATCAAGACTACATCTAACATAGCAACAGTAAGTTCTGCCAAGGCTGCCTTACTCTACTGAAGGTTCGCCTACAAGATTTTGATTGGAGTTATCGAGGCCTCTGATTGTATTAAATGGTACCTTTGCAGTCTGTAATATGCCTCGAAATGAGCATCTCTCAATGCTTTATAAAAGACCTCGTCTATTGGGAAGACTAATATTTGTTTATCCTCTCAATCTTTTAATTTTTGTGACACCAAATTCATACAATAAATAAAGCGGAACAGACCGTGACGCTGGTAGAAAATACAAATACTCCAAAAATTAGTTCGTAGAAACCTTCTAAAAAATGTGTAATTGACAATATGTATGATAGTCCTATAATTTTAAGAGGTATAGAGAGAAAGGCTACGATGATTACCTTTTTCTTTTGATGCTCATTGGGTGAATCTTCTACTATGAACTGCGAATACTTGGTAATCTATTATTCCTAGTATTGAGATTTATTATTGAGTGGTTTAACCAAGCGTCTTAGACTTAAGGCCGCCCAAAGTTAATGACTACAAACACTTGCTTTTGACATACATATTTCGAAGGATTTATTCGTTTATGAGCTTCTCCTATCGATATTACCAATTTGATTGGCTCTACTGCGCTGCTGTAGCCTACGGTAGTACTAAAACTGCTTCTCTGGTGACATTGATGATTGATTGATGATTGATTGATTGATTAATGAATGCACTTGTTTGCATAACATAGCAGCATGCCACAATAATGATATTGTGTAGTACTTACCTTTAAAAAATTTTCCTTTTACATATTTTTTTTTTTTAAGTACACTCATAAATAAAATACTTCTCACAACAATTTGCATGTCTTCCACGTTTGTTTTGCTTTTTGTACTAGACATGGCATATTATTATTCCTATCCAGATTTGGCCATAAGGCTCACACTCTTATTATTATTATTACATATTATATTATTACTTTGCTAATTTGTTTTTTTTTTCATGACCCATTTTAATTTTCAGAGGTAGGTAAGGTAGGTAATTTATCGAATGAATTTTTATTATCGATATATTAAAAGAAATTACGAAGTCTTATAGTCTTTATCAGATTTATCTAATACGAATTAATTAATCTTACAGTTTTGAATTTTGTAGTAATTTAAGCTAATAATAAATACAACGAGGTACTTTCAGCAAATTGGAAAAATACTTTTTGTAGCCAATCCCACGCTTGACGTAGACATTATAAAAATCCAGGCCCATAACTCCAAATAAAGATAACAGTAATAGAAGGTTGAATGTGTGTAGCATAACGAGCAAATCCATATTTAAAATCTGGATGGAATGGAAAATATTCCAGCATTGGCAATTTTCACACAGCAGAAGCTGCTTTTACAATACCGCAAAGGTTAAACGATGGCGCCTCCCCAAAAAGCATTCGCCAGTGCCGTCCTTTATTTATTTATGTTTTTTTTTTGTTACTAGAAAATAAAATTTGAAATTGCTACTGTAAAAAAACCTATTAAGAAAATACGAGCAGACCTCGATATTTAATTCATAACGTGGTATGGAACCAACAAATATGTCAAGATTCATAAATCACATGATGATCTTTACTGACACCTAAAAATGTCAGCAGTCTTGTAAAAGGCTAAGTAAAAATACGAAAACAGTCTTTCCTACTTTTATGTTAAATAGAAGTTTCTTCAGAATGAAGATCGAAGAGAAAATTATATATCATTTAGGAAATAGTCACAAGCAGCATTGGAACGAAGGTGGATTCATAATTGGGAAAGGAAAAAATTGAAAAATCTGTCATCAATATTTTTTTAGACTAGGAATATGCTTTTCTCTTCTTCTTTCTGTGCCATGGTCGAATATCGTGCGCTGGCTATTAAATTGGCTATACTAATTTTATTGGCGTTAGCTCGGAAAACAAAAGCAGATTAAACGATTCCCCCAGATATCTAAGCCATGACGTTTTTTTTGAATTGGCCTTTTTTTTCGTCCATCTTGCTTTGAATTAGTAAATGGAGTAAATTATATCTTCCTGGGTGAAGTATAGCATGGCCAAAATATTCCAGTTTGCGATTTTTAATTGTTCTTATCAGTTCCGTTAACCTTTGCCAGCCGCTACAAAACAACCTCATTATGAACTCTATTCCAATTTATTCGTAGGATTTTCCGATACCTCTAACGTAGAAGGCTCCCTGCTTTCTGAGAATTGTATCTGTTGAAGTCTAACTTTCGACACCATATAACACAATAGAGAACACATAACAACTTAATAATCTAATTTTCAGTTTCACAATGATCTTGTTTCTACACAAAATTTTCTTCATCTTAAAATATGCAGCACTGGCCTTCTCTATACGTATTATATTTTCTTTGCTCATGTCTTAGTTCTCATTTAGATTACAATCAAGGTAAGTGATACTGTTACTTCTGGTTATATTGGCATTTTAATAACAAACATCACCTTTTTCTTTGTAATGTTTAGCTTTAATCCATATTTTAATACAAACGTGTTGTGGTAATCCTATTAATTAGATGTTAAAGTTCTTCCTAACTATAAGCAATTAAGACCGTGTCATCCCCGTGCCTCAAATTATCAACATTGACGCCAATATTGTTCATACCAGATTGAACAATATACAATGCTTTATTGTAAACGAACTTCAAATAGATGTTAAATACTTATGGGGGCAAAAAGTAATCCTGTATTACACCTCTTCGTATTTGAAGCTGTTGAAAATTATCTCGGGAATTCGTGGCCCGGTTGATGCCAGTAAAGATTTTTAATAAAACCTAAGTCTGTATCATAAATACCTACCTGCTGTTGAATGGCTATAATTTCAGTATGTTTTAGTTGATCAAAGGCATTACCATCAAGCAGGTACCATAAAGTGAATACTAAGTACTGCTATGGTTCCAACGTTATTGCAAATTGTGTGTCACTAACTTGTATGTTGTTCTTGTATTTTTTGGTACATGCTGAGTGCAAAATTTGAAGATTTATTTTTAACACATGGCTAATTACGCTGATGGTTTGGTAGTCACTACATCTCTTTGTATTTGCGTCTTTAAATATTGTCACAAAAGTCAACAACAGCAAATCCGTTGGTATATACTACACTACTGGCCCGACTAAAAGGTAGCTTAATAACTATTTACCTATTAAAATTATATGAACGATCAGCTGACCAAATTAATATGGATATCAAACTGTGTGATAAAATTCTACAAGGTTTATTACAATTAAAAAAAGGAAATAGCAATAATAGTGGAAACTTTGAATGCAAAAGTAGTGATATAATTGTGATATGAGTCAAAGAGTCAAAAAGTATGATCAAAAATAAATTTTTACCATTATGAATTGTCACACTGTTTAAATTGTCATCTTATAGACTATATACATGGAACTCATCCTAAGAGAATTTATAGACAGAAAACAAGAGAGCAAGTGTAGAAAATATAATACGAATTAAAGTGTAAGAAGAAAATGGAGAATGAAAAAATTACAGGAGAAATAGAATACAAAATATAAACGAGCATATGACTTACCAAAATAATTTCCATATACTATAATTAAAAATACAAAATATGAAAACTGGGAAAGCTCCAGGCTCGTATAATATTTGTAGAGAGATTATAAAACTTATTAAAAACTTATCGAGATTCTTCTAGACGAAGAGTATTTTATTGGAGGTGATTTGAATCAACATATCGGTATAGAAAAAGTGGGAATAGAAATTGTTCACACAGGCTTGATGATGGGAATAAGAAATTATGAAGGAAAGAGTGTTATTAACTTTACAGTGGCATGAGATTTGACTGTCATTAATAAGACTGAAGGCCATTATGTTACTTATAGTAGCGGGGGAAGGGAAAGTCAGATAGATTGTGTACTGTGTAGAAGAAGTCAGCTAAAAGAGGTTATCAACTGTAAAGGGATAAGGGGTGAGTGTGCAGTTAGTCAACACCGACCAGTTATAGTGAATACGAATATAAAGGTGAGGCGGAAAGAAAAGCAAGTGGGACACCAGTAAGTAAAGTGGGGAAGTTAAAGGATAAGGATTTGGCAAGATTCTTTATGAGTAGATTGCTGGAAAAGCTTGACGAAAAAATACTGTAATTTACTAATGCAAAGCCAACTGTAAATTAGTGGTGTGAGTGGGAAAAAAAGTGCTAGGAAAAACATTTGGTAAAGGGTCTCCTAGAGAGAAGAAAACTTGGTGGTGCAACGATGGATTGCAACAGAAGGTTAGAGAGAAGAAAAAGGCTAGAAAGAGGTATGACAGGTCTAAAAGAAAGAAAGATAAGTATATATACAAGGTAGCAAAGAGAGAAGCAAAGCCCGCTGTAGCTACAGCTAAGAAAAGATCATCTGCACAGCTGTATGAAGAGTTGGAAACAACCGAGACGTTAAATAGAATAAAGAATGGTAAGAAAATAGGATCTTATATAATACCAGTGAAGGTTTGGGAAACTCTAGGAGAGGAGGGGATTAAAATTTTGTGGCAATGCATGAACAGAAAGTGTGATGATATCATTGTATAAAGATAAAGGGGACATTCAGTAGAGATATAAAGTTAATGTCGCACGCAATGAAAATTTTGGGCAAGAACCGTAGAGCGAAGATTAAGGAAAGAGATATCGATAGAAGAAGAAAAGTTTGGATTTATGCCCCGGAGGAGGACAACATATGTCTTGTTTGCTTTGAGATAGTTGGTAGAGGAATATAGCGACAACAAAAAGGAGCCATTTGGTACACACTATATGTATGAGGAGTGTACACCAAATTAAGGACTTGTGTCGGATTGACCGAAAGTTTTCCAATGACAATTTTTTGAATCAAGGTTCTTCATTGAGTCTCTACCTGTTTAATCTTGCTATGGAAGTACTGACAATAAAAGTAAGGGAGGGGGCTTCTTTGTTAATGCTCGTTGTTGGTGATATCGTGTTAGTAGAGGAGAGCAAAGATATGTTGGTGAATAAGTTGGAGGAATGGAGAAGATTTATTACAGAGGAAGGACTTAAGATTAGCCAGTCTAAAATGAAGTATATATGGTTAGGAGCTATAAGATGGTTAAAGGCTTAAAAAACACTAAGAAGAGTAAGAGAATTTAAATAATTTGGTCTCTACATAAAGAAAAAAGGGTACTAGATCGAGAAATTGTCACAGGATACAGGCTGGTTTGTTTGACTGGAAGCGAATGAGTGAATTGTGTGATCGAAATATTGGGGAAGGGCTGAAAGGAAAAATATACAAGAGTGTGGTGAGACCTGCGTTGATCTTCAGCTGTTAACTATGGTCTGTAAACAAGATGTAGGAAAAAAAGATGGGCGTAGCTGAAATAAAAATGTTACAGTGGATGTTGGGTAAGACTATAAGAGACAGGATCAGAAATGACTTGATTAAAAAAAAGACTACAGTCTCAAAAAATATTCAACAACAAAGACTGTAATAGTTTGGTTATGTGATAGAGCTGTTAGAACTTGATGGAAGCAGAGGTAAAGGGAAACCAGGGAGAAGATGAAAGCACTGTGAGGCAGTAGACTTGAGAGGGAAAGGTTTAGGTAAAGAAGACTCGATGGACAGAAAGAAGTGGTACCGAAAAGTAAGAAACAGCGACCCTAAAAAGAGAAAAGCTGAGAAAGAAGCAAAAGAAGATAAAACTAATTGAAAAGAAAAATTTACTAATTGCTCAAATCATTATAAACATGTACAAGACATGCAAAATTCCTAGCGAATGGCCAACATCATGTGAAGACATAATTGGAAAGTACGGCCTTGAAGTTAGAAATGAAAGAGGCGACCTGCTGTGAGAATTCTGTCAGGCGAACGGTTTTGTCGTCATGAACACATGGTTTCAGCTCCCACCTCGTAAGTTATATACTTGGAAATCACCAGGAGACCGTCCAAATCGAATAATTAGAAACCAAATTGACTACGTTTTAATAAACAGAAGATTTCGTAACGCTATCAAAAGAATCGCAGCACATCCAGGTGCTGATATTGCATCCGATCATAATCCGCTAATAGCAGATGTGAGGTTAAAACTAGCAAAAATTAAGAAAACAAATACAAACACCAGCACGCCTATAAATACAAGAGAACTAATGAGAGACGAAAATCTGAAGAAGAGTTATGCAAATCAAATTAATGAAAGAATGCGAATAATAGAACAAAATGATGATATCGAAGAGATGGTCAATGATATTAAAGGAACGATTTTGGCAGTAAACAGGGAAGTAAAAACACAGATCAGAAAGAGAAAGCATAACGAATGGATTACGGACGAAATTATGGATCTAATGGAAAAGTGAAGGCAACATAAACAACAACGTAATCAAGACAAATACAAACAGATACACAAAGAAATTCGCCAGAAAATTAAGAAAGCAAAAGAACGTTGGATGGTGGAAAGGTGCAACGAAATAGAACAATTGCAGGAAAAAGGAGATAGTGTTGGACTACATAAGAAGATCAAAGAAATATCGAATATACACAAAAGCCACCACAGAACAAGAATACGCAACGACAGAAACGAATACATAGAGTCAGAAGAGGAGATAGTAATGGCGTGGAAAGAATACGCAGAAAGACTTTTTAATGAGGAAAGACCAACACAACCAACGCGCCAACTTTCTTCCGAAAACTTATCAGGGCCATCAATAATGCGAAGTGAAATAGAATATGCAGTTAGAATCACAAAGATGCATAAAGCAACAGGTCCAGATGAAATTAATATAGAAGCAATAAAACTACTAGACGAGGAGAATATCGAAATCTTGGTAAAGCTGTTCAATAGAATTTATGATACTGGTTACATTCCGCGAGAATGGCTGCAGTCATCCTTTGTGATGATCCCAAAAACAGCTAATGCCACAAAATGCAATGAACACCGCTTAATCAGTTTAATGAGTCACTTGCTGAAACTCTTCCTTAGGATATTACACTCAAGAATGTACAAGATACTAGAAGAACTTAGCGGGTCAACACAATTCGGTTTTAAGGGAGGACTAGGAACAAGAGAGGCAATTTTATGTTTGAACACCTTAATACAAAACTGTTTAGATCAACGAAAATATGTCTACCTCACCTTCATCGACTACGAGAAGGCATTTGACAATGTTAAACATGATATCATGATGGAACTACTACATAGGGCCAACATTGACCAGAAGGAGATCAGAATTATTCAGAATCTATACTGGAACCAAATGGCAAAGGTGAGGATTGAGCAAGACCAATATACGGATGAATTTGAAATCCGGAAAGGTATCCGCTAAGGCTGCATACTCTCTCCGATGCTTTTTAATTTATATGTTGAAAATATATTTGCGGAAGCATTAGAAGACACGGAATTAGGCATTAAGGTGAACGGCATACCAATTAGCAACTACGCTATGCGGACGACACAGTGATTATAACTGATAATTTGAAAGATCAGCAGTTATTACTTGATAGGGTGAATAGCATAGGTAAAAAATATGGCCTCAAAATCAACATTTTGAAAACGAAATATATGGTCATTAGCAGAAACCCTCTAGAAAACCCGATAATATGCATAGGTGACGATCGCATAAAACGCGTGAAAACTTTTAAATACCTTGGCACCACAATCAATGACCAATCGGATCCACAACAAGAGATACAAACCCGAATACAAATGGCAAGACAAACTTTTGTGAAATTCAGACCGCTCCTATGTAATCAAAACCTAAATTTCGAAATACGCTACAGAATGGTCAAGTGCTACATATGGTCTATCTTGCTTTATGGCATGGAAACGTGGACTTTGAAAAAAACATATATCAACAAACTTGAATCATTTGAAATGTGGTTATTGAGAAGAATGATGCGCATACCTTGGGTGAATAGAGTTCGAAACGATGACGTCCTTAAGAGAGCCGGCGTGGAAAGACAACTCTTTGAATTAATTAAAAAACGCAATATTGGTTACCTTGGGCACATATTGAGAGAAGCAAAATATGAAATACCACAGTTAATTCTCCAAGGGAAGATCGAAGGTAGGAGAGGAGCCGGCCGCAAACAATTATCCTGGTTAATGAATATTAAAGAATGGACAGGAATACACAATACAGGCGAGCTATGTCACGCCGCCAAGAACAGAATTCTAGTAATGAGATAGTCGCCTACGCACTTTGGTGTATGGCATGTTAAGAAGAAGAAGGCCAACATCAGTTGTGGTTCGTCTAGCAAAAACTATCAACCTCTAAAATGCATCGATATGCAGTTTATAAGCGTGATGCTACATTCTCTGAAACTATTTCAAAAAATCAATAATTAACAGAATATATGGAAATACAATGAAGACATAGGACTGAATTAATTTGGCTTTAAAAACAGTCTAGGAAATCGAAAAACAATGGTTTAGTTTCATCATAATAAGGTAGACGTATCGTGATCAGCAAAAGACATCTACTTATCCTTTAATGCCGACGAAGAAGCTCTTTCACAAGCGGACCCGATTTAGAAAATGAAAAATCAAGGGTGTAAAAACTTGCAAATATTTGGGAGTAATTTTCAATAAGAAAGGGTAGTATCGATTAAATCAGAGCGAGAATAAATAAGGGTAGAGCAATTACATGAGCGTTAAACCCTTTTCTCTGGCAAAAGTTAATCAGAAAAGAAACAAAAAACATTCAAAAAACAGTATTGCACGAAGTGTACACTATACGGTCAGAGATTTGGGATGTGACCAAAGCTTATAAAATAAAATAAAAAGCAAACTTATGCGACAACAAAAAATAACAACCGAAATAAACTATTTAAGATAAAGTTATGGTAAATCAAAGCTAGAAGTAAATCAAAATAAAGCTAGATCTTAATATAATCAAGTATATTGGGAAAAGGCAGTTGACATGGTTTTGACATGTAAAGAGGATGCCAGATGATAGATGGTCCTAAATAATATTAGAATGGACATATCCCGAAAAAAGAGAGGACGTCCTCAATTAAGTTGGTATAACGATATCGATGAAGCAATGATAGATAAAAACCTAGAAGAGGCAACAACTTATGACATAAATACATGGAAAATGGGGTTGGAGAGATGGCTATAGCCGTAGAAAATTCGTTATATATAACTATTTTCTCAATAGCAACCTGAGATTCGTCCCATCTGAAATTCAGTCTATTGAAAGAACGTTGATATAAACTATTTAAAGTGTAGTAAATATGGAATGTAGTACGGATTTGAATATAAGTTCTCAAAATACATTCAATTTTTTCATTGGCTAAACTGACGGGCTGGTCGATTTATCCCCTCGTTTCTGGTCCTGACCCTGCTCCCATTCCCCGAATTCCATTAAATTTGGCCCCACGAAAGGCAGTTCCGCTTTAATAAATTCAACAACGTGCCATATAAAAACCTTTTCGAAGTAGCTTCTTGTCAATTTTACGTTTCTGTTATACTTACACAAAGCTCTATATACAGGATATATTTTAAAAGAATATATATTATTATCCAATCGTGCTATGTAAAGCTATAAGTTGCATTACAGTGAAGAAATCGTAAAGGTAACCAATTGTTTGACGAAAGTGTCATGATTATGTTTATCCAAATTCATTATCTCTATTTTCTATTAATTTGTAATGTCTAAATAAAATAAAAACTAGTGTCCACCTGATTTAAAAAAAAGCAGGTGTAGTAAGGAAAGATTAAAACAGAAAATAAAAATTCATCGGTATTAATGTAGCAGGAGACTGTACGAAATAAATCTCTTTAAACTTTTGGTGCTGTAATGAGGTAATTCAAATAAAAAATATCACTTACAGGTTCACTGAGAATATTTTAAAAAACTCAAAATATTCAGGATATGAGAAAATGAAAAAAAAACTTCTTTTTCTCCAGTTATACATTTTTTGCTGAGTAGTATAACCGGTCTAGACCCGAGCAGTCCATTATGTTAATTTCTGAAATTATTTAAATTATTCCAATTATTTTCGTAACCTAATCTATTATCAACTCATTAATTTGCCGCTTAATCGATTCCTAAATTAAAATACCTAGTATTTGCAGTATTTTTTTCATTTAATTTTGTGTTTTTGGTTTTAAAAATCAAAAACTGCAAATATGTCTTTAAAAGTCTAAAATAAACATTTTATATATATATATATATATATATATATATATATATATATATATATATATATATATATATATATATATATATATATATATTAAACCTAGAGCTAAGATTAATACTATTATAAAAATTAATATTAAACTCACCAGTCTGCCGGGTTGAACCGCATCGATATCCATTTTGCCGAGCTTTCGACATCCTCTCTGATGTCTTCTTCAGGGCTTCCGAGGTCTCAGTCTCCCGAGCCCCCAGACACTACTAAACTCACTAGTCACTGCACTACTGTGGTACAGTACAGTATACTCAAACTACTTTTGTCGTAAGAGGTACGAAAAAATTATTTACGCAAAATTTGAATCACAGATAGGACCATACTCTAACAAGATTTTTAAATATACAGATCCACCCATATTGACGGGGTGGAACAACTTTATCTTTTTTTAATGGAAAACCCTGTATATTTTGACATTTTTGGACTCTTTTCGATGGTCATATTTTTAAATATAAGTCTTGGCATTGTTATACGTAGTAATTTAAAGGATAATTATGTTTTCTTATTATTTTGTACAAAATTAACAACCGGTAGACTTGTAGAGATTTGATATTAAAAAATATATTTATGTTTAATGGATTTTTAATTATAATTTAATATTGTCTAAAATTATTAACATATCGAAATATTTAATTTCGATTTAAAGGGTTGGTAGAAACTCGGAATGAGTATTTTCTAAGTTTTCTTAAATAAAACATCCTGTATTTTAGTATTGTAATGAAATGTTAATTTATGATACTTTATTATTTATTAAGAATTTTCTATACCTAAATGCTATAGTTTGTGAGTTATTTGTAATTGTTTGTGCCAAACAATAATTGCAACAAAAATTAGGTGAAATTTTATTACGTTGGCCGTAAAAAAATACATAATAATCTAGACTTTAATAAAATAAAATATCAAAATACCTAAGTAGTTAAAAGTGAAGTAAGCTTTAGTATATAAATAAAGTTAAATGTAAAACAAAATATTTACTTAACAAAAATATTGTTAAATTTCTAATAAATATTCAAAATGGCCTACGTCGACGTCAATATATAATTGCAAGCGATCGCCAAAAGAACGACTTAGCTGGTGTTTTATAAACCTTATAATCATTTTTAACCCCAGAAAATAAAATCTACCTTGTTTAACTTTGGAGGTCATGGAGGACACATTCCCGCTCCCTTCCTTGTATATTCACATTTTGTCACATATGCTCAACGGTACTACTTAAAATACGTGATCCTTAGAAAAAAAGGGTCCTGTGACATAATTTTCGGGAATTTCAGCCCAAACATTTAATGATCATGTTGTTTGACTGTGGGTGCACCTTGCTCGACTGCCCATTCCACCTTGCTGGACTGTCCACTCCTTTAGTTAAACTAATTAATTCCTATCTCTCTAATCGGACGATAAGGATCAAAGTAGCTGACCATTTATCCACCCCCTTTACTCCACAAACTAGAGTACCCCAGGGCTTAATACTTGCACCAATATTATACACAGTCTACATCCCCGCCCACAGCATAGATCGGAGACCCTGCTCCTGTACGCTGATGGCACTGCTCTCCTCATATCAGAACCACACAGAGAGCGTGGACAATTACCCGTATTCGAAAAATTTCCAAAATTTCTTAGACAGAGTCATTAGGTGGTGCAATAAATGGAGAGTGACCATAAATCCCTCCAAAACCCAATTCTGTCAGGAGAGGACCTTGATAGGGTGAGAAAGAGGTTTATTCTCTTGGCAGTTCTATCCGGCAAATGGGGCGGAACGACATCTAAAACACTATTGCACACCTACAAGACATTTGTCTTGAGCCGTTCCAATGTATGGCTGGTAACCCCTGAAAGTACCTCCTTAGCATGCTTGGCAAAGTTCACCCAAATTCCTCTTGTGCGTTTCAGAAACATCGCCTACACAGGCACGCCACCTTCTGACCCCCCTGCTCCTTAGTAGTCCACTACTTCTTAACTCGAACATCACTCAACACGTTTCTCCTAGCCACTACTCCTAGAAAAAAAAAACAGGAGTACCCCTTCCTTGAAGAAGCATAAGCTTAAAAAGGTAAAAACTCAGACTCAGTGGGTGAAAATGTGTTGTAAATTAAAAGTTGAGTTTCAAATAGTGGAAATTATGTCTGTTAACAATACCATCCTTGTGAAAAGTAGATTTGTCTCCAAATAAAACGTATGACAAAAAATATGTATCATTCTGAATTTGTTCCTGCGCCCACCGAAATTCTATTATTTTATTAAAACATTAAGCTCTTGGTATAACTGTGCCTGATAGTATAACCAGCAAATTATTGTAATTTATTCACAATTAATATTTGCTATTTTCTCTAATTTATTTGTAGTCAAAATATTGCATTTTTTCTTTCATTATTATTCTAATTTCATTTAACCAGCGACCTCTAGTTTTATACAAAACATTTGGTCCTTCGAGCAAATTGTTCTGTCATTGCTATTCCACAATATTTCAGTAATTCGTTTGGTATCTCGTCTTTACCCGCTGCTTATCTGTTCTTTAGCTTTTCAATTATTTTACGAACTCCCTGTACATTTATATTAAGTTCTTCATTTGTGGTAATTTCTGATGTTTCCGGTTCTGGTGTCGTATATTCTTTTGGTTCGTTTAGTTTCTTTACCTCAGTTCTTTGACCTCTTATAAAGCGCCATATTTTATTTTGCAGAAAACAAAAATCATGTTTCATTTCTTTCGAAAAGCATCAGTGATCACTGTTTATTTTTCTTAAAAGGTCATATGTTGCGTTTCTTGTTGTCTTGTCATTATGGTATGCCTCTTTTGTTTAGGTTGACATGTATTTCAGGTAAGCTTTTTCCTTTTCTTTACATTTTTTTTTTTCATTTCTGTACAAAATCATAGAGTTCTTTGCCTTAAAAATGAATTATTTTTATTTATATTTCTTTCGCCAAGAACTTCCTTGACCGAGGCTAAGATATTAGACATAATTTTTGCCCAGCCTTCTTCGACCCCATCACTTTCTGAGATATATGTGTTTCTGCTTTTTTCAGTTATTCTTTTTTCAATAGGTATCTTGTGGAGTCATCCTGTAAGTTTTCAACATTTATCTTTGAGGTATTTTCTGGTTATTTTTTTGTTATCACATAATGTATTTTCATTCGAATTTATTATAATACCAATTTATGATCGCTTCCTATTTCTGCTGATGTTAGTGCTCTTACATCCAAGATTTGAGAGGGGTGTAACTCTTTATTCGATAGAATATAGTCTGTCATAGATCTTTGTCCATCAGAATGTCTCCGTTTTCGTTTCTGATATCAGAAATCAGAAATTCTTATTAGTTGCCGAGCAGCCCCCGTAATATATATATATATATATATAATATAATATATATATATATATATATATATATAATATAATATATATATATATATATATATATATATATATATATATATATATATATATATATATATATATATATATATATATATATATATTGGATGGTGTTTTGAGCGTAACATCTATATCAGTTGTTTTCACAACTTTAGTAATACCTAATACCTTACTGTGTTGGGACTTTCGAGTTTGATAGATATGTTTCTAGGACTTTTGGTATAAAAACGGAAACCGTGTTAAGATAAAAATTCAATGAATCGTTCAGAATCACCTCCATGCTTATGAGAATATCTAGTTGATTTAAGTTCTTGATGAGAATGAGAAAAATATGAAATACAATAAGATTACCATATCTTATTTTAGACATTTTAACTCAAATGAAATTTATAAATTCGTCATTGTGACCATGTGAAATACTAAGAATATTATAGGTAATCAAAACTACATACAAATATTCTAATCAAAGTGTTAGATAAACCGAAACTCTTATTAAGGACTTACTGCATGGTGTGTAAAGAAGAATACCCACAGTACAATAACACCCTGTATACATATACAAACTAAAACCGATATAAAATGCTTTGTTCTTTCATTAACGGCCGGACTGCACGCGGTATGAGCAGCCGTTTAATGATACATAATTTTTCCGAATAACTGGTTTTCTATTTCTAGAGACAGCACTGTCGGGCAGCATAACGATGCTGGGCAAAAAAATCAAATCGTGGTGGCGGCATGCCTTGCTATGGGTATCAGAGCTGCCCATTACGGGGGCAGGTGGGGCTAAGTACCCCTCTTTATAATTACACGGTTGCCATGTAAAGCTACCTGTTAAATTTCAGCTGGGTTTCAGGTATAAGCTTTTGTCGAATGTATTTAAGAATTGAGAGAAATATTTTTTTTCTTTTTAGAAATTTAATAAAAAAATATATTAAACGGGAAGATACATATATATATATATATATATATATATATATATATATATATATATATATATATATATATATACATATATATTATCATTTTATTACATTTCTTAAAAGAAAAAAAAATATTCCTCTACATTCTTCAATACATTCGACAAAAGCTTATACCTGAAACCCAGCTGAAATTTAACAGCTTACTTACTTTATATGTCAAAAGCGCCGAACTTTCGACATCCTCTCTGATGTCTTCGTCAGAGCTTCCGAGGTCTCAGTCTCTCGAGCCCCGTCACTACTACACGGATCACTTTTCGTAATGCATTAAGTTATCTTAGGAAACTTCTTAACCAAGTTCAGGAAATATGGTTTATTCTGGTTCAACGCTTTCCCGAATTGTTTCATTAAACCCAGAGAAAATAAAAGTTGAAATTTTTATGGGCCCTCACTTTAGCTAACTAATGACTGACTCTGGTTAAAGGTTAAGGTTAAAACAGAGATGAAGAAGCTTTAAATCAATTATTAAGGGATTTCTTGGGATAAATAAGAAGTAAATGAACTGTTTATAAATTTCCAAAGCCTGCGTTGTGTTATGGGTTTAAAACTTCATTTTCTTCACTTACCCATGGACTATTTACCCGAGAAATTTGGTAGATTACAGTGAAAAACAGGGTGATAGGTTCCATCAAGATATTAAATTTTTGGAGCAAGATTATCAAGGCAGGTCGAATACTACTAAGATGGCTGACTACTTTTGTAACCTCAAGAAAAACTGTAATTCAGAGGAATCTACATCTACTGAAGAAAGAGTGAGTTTCTTTCGATTCCGATTTATTATAAGAAGATTGTTGATATAACAAACTACAAAGTTATATACCGGATGTAGAAAATATCCAGGATTATTATAATGAATTGTTTAACTGGCCAATAATATACCTGAAGAAGTTGAATGATCACACTTTTCGTTTTTTTTTGAGTTGTAATATTATTGTTTGTACTTTTTAATATAAATTACAGTACTATGTGTATTTGATTTCATTTTAACTCCTTATAAAGTTTAGTTTCAGGTGACGCTGAACAATTTATTTAAGAAATCCTATAAGACAATCAAGTTTGAGCTTACACAGAGCTTATTTTCAATCTTTTCTCAAAAAATATTGTAGTGAAAAAGTCAAGAAACAGTGTATAAATGGAATTAGGTCCGTTTTTAACGTGTAGAAATCTTCGTATTATCCTAACACAGTTTTTTCTTGTTTTCCAAAAGTTTTAGTGTTGTAACTTATGCGGTTTCTCATATAAGTGATTCTTTTATAGTTTCGTTCAGTCCGTCTACTCCCTGGATATATTATTGCAATCAAAACTACAACAGAAACAGAAACATTGATGACCAATTTGGATGTATTATTCAAAGTTACCTAAAACTAAAAGTTTTGGGTGGAAAAATTATGTAATTAGATATTGACTTGAAAACTATGATAGGTATTTGCTATTAGGGTTTTTGTTCTGATTGGTCATTGTATTGTTTAGTACAATGTTTAACCTTGCTGTTGAATGACTATAGTAAAATGATAGATAATTTAGCTCGAGCAGTAGAAGTAGAAACTTACTTTACTAAAGCCTTAACAAACAACGCAATAAAATTTTTATCAAAGACAGCTGAATCCTACAGAAAACTAATACATCACGTACGAGAGGAAAATATCGTCCACCATACACACCAATCTAAGGACGACAGAGCATACAGAGCAGTCATTCGAGATCTACATCACTCCTTTCCGATAGATGAAATAAAAGCGGAAATCCAGAAAAAAGGGTCATAAGGTAAGGAACGTTACAAATGTCAGACACAGATTGAGCCGTGAACCATTACCATTATTTTTTGTATACCTCGAGCCTCAAACAAACAACAAAGAAATATTTGAACTACATTATATACAACATTGTAAAATAAGGGTAGAACCACCGAGAATTAAAAGAAATATACCATAATGTACACGATGTCAAGAATATGGTCACAGTAAAACGTACTGTGCAAAACCATATAATTGTGTAAAGTGCACTAGATCACACAACACAAAGGACTGCAAGAAACCATCCAAACAAGAGACCATCCTTCTAATTACAGAGGATGTTCTGTTTATCGTGAACTACTAAATGTCAGATACCATGACAAATCAAAACAAACCACTACTCAAAATTCTGTCAACAATCCCAATGTAAATATACCTACCCAACATCAAGCTCATAATTTCAACAGAATCAGTTATAGAGATGCTACCATTGGAAACATAAATGCAGATAACAAAAATATCAACAATGAATTAGCAGATAAACTATCAAATTTCCTAAACGAATTCAAAAATATGTTCTCTCAACTCTTAAACCGAAATAGCATGATTTTAACCATGTTAACTACAGTCATTAACAAAATAACAAAATAGCTTTCAAGTCACTACGAATTGCGTCGTGGAATGCTAATGGCATTTCAAACCATATATTAGACATATCACTGTTTTTAAAAATATATAATATAGACATTCTATTAATATCTGAAAGCCATGCCACACAAAGAACGGTTATTAAGATACCTTACTATACTGTGTATTATGCAAACCATCCAGACGGAGGAGCACATGCAGGTTCTGCCTTTATTATTAAATCAAAAGTTAAACACTATGCAGTTCAACCTTATATTACGGAAAAAAATTTAGCAGCAATCATTAAAATCGAAACAAACACCTCTCTCAGTGTATCATCAGTCTACAGTCCACCTATTCATCCAATTTCAAGCGAAGAGTATCATGATTTCATACAAACTCTTGGATCCAAATTCATAGTAGCAGGAGACTAGAATGTCAAACCCACCACATGGGGTTTCAGATTAATCACGCCTAAAGTTCGAGCATTAATGAATATCATCCACCAAAATAACTTAAGATTCTTTTCTACGGGAGAACCCACATACTGGCCTACGGATGCCAACAAAATTCCAGACTTGGTAGATTTTGCTGTATGTAGCAAAAGGAATATCTATCCACAGTGCAATAGAGTCAAACTTCGATTTAACATCAGATCACAGTACAATAATAATAACTTTAAGTACACACATAATATGGAGAACACTGCCACCCAAACTCAAAACTAAAGAAACAAACTGGGATGTTCTCCAAAATTCTGTAAATACAAAAATTAGACTAGATATTAGGATAAAAGAAAACCAAGATGTAGAGAAAGCAGTAGACTATTTAACAACAGTTTTACAAACAACAGGATGGGAAGCAATACCACAGCGTCAAAGAAGTGTGCAAGAAAACCATAATATCCCCCTCCATATAAGAGAACTGGTAGCAGCAAAAAGAAGAGCTCGACGCATATGGCAACAAACGAGAAATCCATTAAATAAAACGTACCTTAACAGGATAAGTCATAGACTAAATAGTCATAGACACATATAAGAAGGGGCGTTCGACAGGGATGTCTGCTTTCCCCTCTTTTATTTAACATTTATTCGGAAGCCATATTTCAAGAGTCTTTGGAGGATGCAAAGATGGGAATCAAAGTGAATGAAGTATTGATCAACAACATACGATATGCTGATGATGGTGTCTTAATTTGTGACAACACAGTCGATCTTCAACAACTTGTCACTATAATCGGAGAATACAGTAAGCGAATGGGATTAGAGATTAATACCAAAAAAATCAAAATTTATGATCATCTCCAGAAACTTGAATGCACTTGAAAACTCCACCATAACACTGAATACTAAGTCCATTGAAAGAGTGAGTAAATTTAAATACCTAGGATCGTGGCTTTTTGAAGACTGGACATCGGACAGGGAAGTAAAATGTCGCATTGAGCAAGCTCGACAAGCTTTCGTAAAATTCAAGAAGGTACTGACTTGTTCAGAGTTCGATCTTCAACTGAGACTAAAGTTTACTAAGTGCTACGTGTGGTCAGTGCTGCTATATGGCGTAGAAGGCTGGACACTTAAAACGAGGGATATAAACAGATTAGACGCTTTCGAAATGTGGCTCTATCGCCGTATCCTAAAAATACCATGGACAGGGAAAATCACAAATATAGATGTCCTTAAAAGAATAAACCAAGAACGCCAACTTTTCGAAACCATCAAGAAAAGGAAAACGGCGTATCTAGGTTACATCATGCGAAATGAAAAATACCAGTTCCTCCAACTTATAATCGAGGATAAAATTGAAGGCAAGAGAGAAATGGGACGCAAGAAAATGTCCTGGCTCCGAAACATAAGGCAATGGACAGGGATTAACGACATACAATCTCTGATACATATTGCAAGAAATAGGGAATTAATGGAAAATGTGATCGCTAACATCCATTAGTGGATTTGCATCTGAAGAAGAAGAAATAGAGCATTACATGAAAAAAAAACTACTCTTTCCATTTTTATGTTTCGAACCTGTCACATGAAGACCATTCTATATGAAAAGCTACAAAAAAATTTAAACGACCGACAATATTAAATTAACCTTTAAAAAAAAACAGATATGACCTGGACCCGCACAAACGCAGAAAAAACAACAGTATTTGGAGAGTATCTTGTAACTGTATTCGCAGCACCAGATACTAATAACGATGAAGATGATGATATAAGAATGTACCTCGAAACTCCATGTCAACTCTTTATCTGACAACATTTACTCCGACAGAGGTAAATAAAATGCTAAATCCTAAGAAAGCTCTTGGCTATGATTTGATAACAGGAGAAAATTCAGAAGCTACCGAGTTAGTTGGTGTTATTAACAATAATATACAACAGCATATTACGTCTTCGATACTTTCCAATACAATGGAAATTGGCTCACTATGGTTACTATGATTCCAAAACCTGGTACGCCCGCAACGCAAGCAAATTCATATCGCCCTATAAGCCTACTCCCAATAATGTCAAAAGGCCTCCTCTACAAACTGAAATTACACCTGACAGACCAACTATACTTTATACTAAAATCATATCTTACAGACCGTTACTTCCAAGTCAAAATTAAAAACAGCTACTCAAATTTCTGTATCTGATATTCACAGCAGACGTTCCAACCAGCAATAATACCTTCTTAGCCACATTTGCCGATGACACGGGAATCTTGGCAGTGGATATCGACCCTAATATAGCATCACAAAAAGTCCAAAATCATTTAGATCAATTACAAAACTGGCTTAAGCCATGGAAGATCAGTGTTAATGCTAGCAAATCAGTACAAATTACTTTTACAATAAGAAAATCTACATGTCTACAAGTTTATATTAATAATTCTTCCATTCCTATAAAACCAGTTGTCAAATACTTGGGATTGCACGTTGATGAAAAACTTACATGTACAAAGCACATTAAAACTAAACGGAAACAACTAGATCTTAAACTAAAAAATATGAACTAGCTATTTAATAAAAGGTCTCAGTTATCTCTTGAAAATAAACTGCTTCTGTACAAAGCTATACTTATACCAGTTTGGGCATATAGAATAGAACTATGCGGCTGTAGTACACCTTTAAATACGAAGATACTTCAAACATTTCAATCCAAAATACATCGTATGATAAGTAAAGCTCCATGGTATACAGTGATGAGTGCCTTAAGAACCGGCAAAATAACGCAAAAGATAGAAAACATAATACGTTGTGAAATAAAAAGAGATGAAAGTAGTAGAGGTGGGAAATTATCGATAGAAACCTCTAATTTACATTACATTAGGACTATCGATAGTTTCCCACCTTTAGACGTTAGCTTATGAGCTAGTTGACTTCAGTCATAATATTACAAGTATGACGTTGAACATTAACATTTTTTAAATTTCGCATAAAGTAAAAACTGATTGAAGGCAATAAAGCAAATGTAAGTAAACAGTTTAATTAGTAGTAATTTGATAATTAATTCTGTGTTGACGAATACAGAATAACAAGCTATGATAATTCTGTATTGAGAAGAGTGTATGCGACGTCTCAAATCACAGTTTATTATTGATCAATACTTTAATTTTGGATAAAAACATATTCGTACTTGAACTGTTTTTACTTACATTACGTGATACGTATTACTATGACTGAAGTCAACCAGCTCATAAGCTAACGTCTAAAGGTGGGAAATTTTCGATAGATCTAATGTAATGTAAAGTAAATTATAGGTTTATATCGATAATTTCTCACCTCTACTACTTGCATCTCTTTTTATTTCACAACGTATTATGTTTTCTATCTTTTGCGTTATTTTGCCGGTTCTAAGGCACTCATCCCTGTATATCTAACCAAACACTTCATAATGATCTGGAAATCCCATTACTTAAGGACATAATAAAGAATCACTCAATAAAATATAATAAAAATCGCACCATTAGTCACAACAACGAACTGATAAATAATTTATTCACCCAACCACTTCACCAGTCGAAAGATTGAAGAGAGTATGGCCAGAAGACCTACCGCAATAATACTTAGAGAACCGTCACTGGACGGTACCTAACTCACGTTAATTTACTTCACACTATTTACTTATTACTCTGTGTATAGAGTAGATTGTAAACATGCGATGTAACAATAAAAAAAATTGAAACAAAGTTACAGCTGCATTCTAGTGAATATTTTTATCATAGACTACCTATTTTCATCCATTAAATTTCGTTTTAAAATTGTATTATGATAAAAGCTTTTGGTTTGAAATTTGAAAAATTTACAATAAAGAGATTTTTTTCCCTTAAAATGGTTGACTTATTTTTAAGAAATAAAAAAAGTGGAAAAAACAAGCACGCCGCTTTAAAACAATAATAAACTATGCAAGGAAATGCGATTGAGTTCGTTCCAGAATTCAATAAGTTTGTGTAATAATTTAAAATTAATGTTTAGGGTAAACTAATTCCAATACCCGTAAAAATACTCACATTCTCTTGCACGCCCATGGCGCATGGGCATGGGTATGGGCACGGGATAATAATATTCCGACCCGTATGACGTGACCTGGTTCTCGAATATTCAATCAGTGGATCCATTCATTTAATCGGGAATTAATTACTAAGAGAATCTGGTCTACTAAGAGCTCGATTGACCTGCATAATTCCTCAAACGTAAATAAATGGATAGAAATTCCATTTCAAGACAAAGTCAACAAATAAATCTGAGGATATCGCTTCGAGATCTGTCGAGTTTGTTATCTCAGTTTCCTTTGGCAACTAGTGGAGCTCAATTGTTTTTATTAGATTAAAATACATTAAAAACGAGATATTTATATATTCTTGCAATAGTTTGATAACATTTTCGTCCGTTGGTTTTTTCACATGCATCATTAGTTAATTAATAGATACGAATTATTAAATTAAAATCTTTAAGTCAAATACCTATGTCCTTTGAAAAATCAAAGGCAAATATCGAGCACAATTTTAATAATAATAAAATCTTGCCCAAGTACTTTCGCTTTCCACAGCATCATCAGGGGCATTTCGTCAAATTTGGGCTGATGATGCTGTAGAAAGCGAAAGTACTTGGGCAAGATTTGATTATTATTAAAATTGTGCTCGATATTTGCCTTTAATTTTTCAAAGTTCCTTTATTCGAGCATTCAACCTTATATCAAATACCTATGTGTTGTTAATATTAGGAAATGGCTAATATTCAGCTGAACGTTTTTTACATTGGCGAGTTTTAAACTAAAGGAAATATAGATTCACTAAATTATCGAGTACATTTCGACTTATTTCAAATCTTTATCAGAGCTCTAATATCTGAACCTAAGTATTAAAAGTACCAAACTCCATTTTTTCTTTATTGAGTTAGTATCACCACAAAAATTATATTATTCAAAATTTTCAATACAAAAAAGGCCAATCTTCTTGTATCAATGGTTGCCGATTTCTTAATTATAATTTCGGGCTTATCTCCAAATCAGTTTAAATTAAAACGGCCAAAGTACACGTAGGCGTAGAACTGCTCACTCTACTTAACTAAAGGGCCAATATCCAGTGAGCATTGGACTTTGGCCTTTTTATTTTTAAGTCATTGGAGATTGGCCTTTACAAAAACATAACCTTAAAAAAATTGTTGTTGTCAACCATATAAAATTATAACCTTCATATACTTCATCTAATTTACTTACCGTTGTACGTCATCCGCGTCATAGCCCGTGAGGTCACATGATACCAACACGAAATATTTAGGCGGTATGTGTGTTCTTTTTTAGAATCACTTTGCCGAGTACACTGGCATTACAGCCACTAGACATATTTTATTATATACGCGTACCTAGAAATAATATTTAAAGATTTCTATTAATATTAACTTAAAGAAATACACAATAATATGTTTCATTTAATTTGTATAAATGCATTATAAAGCATTTTTATAAAGAACATTTGTTCGGAACACACTGTAACTGTAATCCAACGAAGGTGATATTTTGGCATAAATTGGTAACACTTATTTGACAGTTGCGGTGTTGACTAATGTTAATAAGTAATGAAAAAAGTGTTGTTTTTGTTTAAGTATTCCATTTTACATCTTTATACGAACGCATACAAGCGGCTCAAATTGTTTTTAACAATATTATTTTTTAACTCTTGTTTTGTTTCTATTTATTTACATTAATAATTAATTTGTTTTGTTGTATAATCCACTTTTGCAATAATTGTGACCTATTTTTTATACTTTGGCAACTATGTCAACTTCGATCTCTGTCAATGATAATGACGTGCAACGGTAAGTAAATTAGATGGACTGTAGTTAAATGTGAAATTCAGCGCTTCAAGAGATTTGAATCGGAACTAATTTAAGCGAGAAATTACGCGGGAATTTCAAAATTTAATTTTGGTGAAAAAATTAATAAAGCTTAAAATATTTAAATATACTCAGTGACATTAGAAGTGTTACACCCAGAAGGAATAATTTCTTGAACTTAATTTTTTGGCAACATAATGACTATATTTAAAACATGCTATGATAACAATACCAATGTTTTATCTTTTCTACTTTTTGTAAAAATAAAGTTTTATCTTTAAATTTTTTTGCGAAGAGACCGATTTGTAAAAACCGGTTCGTATAGAAATTTTTATTACCACCATGTTAGCGATTTTGACAGGGGTAGAATTATTGCGTATAGAGATATGGGTTTGTCATATCGCAAAGTTGACCGTCGTGTTAATTGTACGGCAATGACGGTTATGCGTGTCTACTGTGTGTTGATAAACGAAGTTAGAGGAACACGAAAAAGTCCAACTGGTCAACTGAGGCGTACCACAGAGCGTCAAGATAGGCGCTTTAGATTACTGGCTCTACGATACCGTTTTGATACTACGCGTCAAATTGCTGACGAATAGTTTGGAGTAGTACGTAGACCTGTTAGTATGCGTACATTATACCGTCACATTCGAGCCTTTGGACTGGTGTCATTCCGCCCACGACTAGTGCTTCATTTGACTGTGGACCACTGTCATCAACGTTTGAATTTGTGCAGAGAATGGCATCATTGGGTGGCAGAATGGCATAATATAGCATTCAGCGATGAATCACGGGTCTGTTTAGGAATGCATGATGGTTAGCATGGTAAGACGCCGCCGTGGAGAACGACGAGATACCGGGTTTGCTATTGAGAGGCATGTACACAGGACGTACATGTACATGTGCATGTACATGTGCATGTACACAAGAAGCTGGCGTTAATGTTTTGTCGTAGCCTCCCCGTGTTCCGGATTTAAATCCAATCGAACATGTATGGGATATGATGGGAAGGAGACTGTCCACTTTGCACCTTCCTCCACAGACTCTGGCACAGTTAATACATTTTTTTTTTATTAACATTTAAGATTTTTACAATCTGTTTTACAATGAAAACAATAAGTAAAATTTTTTGTCTTTACATGACAGAGAGATGTAAGGTCCAGTGACCAAATCATCACGACACAAATTGGCTTGTTTACCGGTAGGATGCGCACATACACTGATACGCGAGCACTAAAAGCGGCACTGATCACAATGGCTGGGTGCTGTTGAAGGCGTAACTCCCACTGCTGTAGGCTCTGTCAGGATCGGTGAGGTAGGTCCAAGGGGTCATGTCGTTCCAATCTCTTCGCTTGTTGGTTGTTGAGAAGATTGTGTGCCAGGGTATTAGGATGCACCCGCAACCTGTTTTGATATTGTTCAGAAGATTTTTTGCACTCTTCAGAGACTGTTAGTACCTGAAGATCTCTATGTATTGCATCATTCTGGATATACCAAGGTGCATTAGCGATTGTTCTCAGAGTTTTGGATTGGAATCTTTGTATTATCATAATATTAAATTTGCTAGCTGAACCCCAGAGCTGTGAGCCATATGTCCAAATGGGTTTTATTATTATATTGTATATCAGTAGCTTGTTGTCAATCGATAGGTGAGAGTTTTTTTCCAACATCCAGTAAAGTTTTCTGCATAAAATTCCCAATTGAAGCCTTTTCGTCCATATATGTTTGGTCCAAGTTAGACGTTTGTCAAGATGAATACCTAAGTATTTTACGTCATGCTTTTGGGGCAAAGGATGTCCATTGAGGTTAACTTGTGGACATGTACCTCTTCTTAGAGTGAATGTAATTTTTGTGGATTTTGAGGGGTTTACTTTAATTCTCCAGAGTTTAAGCCATTCATTTGTTTTGTTCAGATGTATTTGCAGTCTCTCTGATGCTATTATTGGGTTGCTATGAGAGGCCAAGAAAGCAGTATCATCTGCGAATGTTGCAAGCGTTAGGTTATTGCTTATTGGCAAGTCAGCCGTCTATATCAGGTACAGAATCGGTCCGAGCACACTACCCTGAGGTACACCAAATAGGATGGGGTAGAGTTTTGTATAGGCTTCACTATATTTTACCAGATATCTCCTTTCTATAAGGTATGATTGAAGCAGTTTAAAGTAAGGGTAAGGTAAAGTTTTCTTTAATTTGTGCAGAAGTCCTGTATGCCACACCTTGTCAAAAGCTTGAGAGGCGTCTAAAAATTCTGCAGTACAGTATTGCTTGTTCTCGAGACTCGAGTCTCGAGTTAATACATAAAGTTTAAGTTGTTTGGAACGAGGTGCCACAAGGGGACATCCATCATCTCATTTTGTCAATGCCTAGACGTATACAGGAGTGTATTCAGCTGCGGAGTCGCCAAATACATTATTATTAATTTTTTTATTACTTGTTAATAAAAATTCTAGACAACGTTATCGTTTTATTCTTGATGTAAACCTACCATGTTGCCAAAAAATTAAGTTCAAGAAATTATTCCTTCTGGTTGTAACACTTCTAATGACACTGAGTATATAATTTGTTATATTTGAAAAAAAAAATTGCATTTGAAATTTTAAAATGTGCAAATTATTTTTGAATTCAAATATACACAATAACATTTACGAAAAAATAAGAGAAAATATAATTAATTTATTTATTTAATACATGTAAAACAACTTTGTATATAAATTTAGAATACAATAGATATATGCTTTATTTCCACTGAAAATTGTACAATTTTATGGACACAGCTTACAAAAAGTCAGAAAAATAACAAAAATTTAAAATTTACTGGAATTACATAAATCGTCAATATCACAAAATAAAAGATAATAAAATACACAATATATTGCAAGCAAAATTTAAATAATTTGCAAATTGCATAGTTTAAGTTGCTGTATGTGGTACTGAAATATATTATTATACAAATACGTTAGTCACTTGTACATAAAGCTATTCGTTCAACTCTTCTACTGAATAACATGGTCTTTCAGATAGATAGGTTTTTGCTCTGTTACGGAACTTAAGGAAAGAAGTTGAAGATTTAAGGGAGATGGTTGCAAAGGGAGATGGTTGTACAATTTTTTTTGCTGAATATAATATATATTTCTTTGCTAACTCAGTGGACGGGTTTAGTAAACACAAATCAAAGGTTGAATTTCTGGTGGAGTAGTCATGATTAGGTCTTGCTGGAAAAACATGTAAGTGTTTACGAATTAAGCACTTTCTAAAATATATAAAGAGGAAAGAGTTAAAATCCCGTGATTTTTGAATCTGAAATATTTGAAAACTGTCTTACGCAGGGATCACTCGGATTGGACGAATTCTTTTAAAAACCATAAATAAAATTTAGTCTGGTCGCATTGGTCGAATTCTTTTAAAAACCATGAATAAAATTTAACCTTTGTCTCACAGATATTCTTTTTATAGCACAGAAACAAATGACATCAACTGATTACCTGCCACAATTATGGAAATACTGATTAAATTAAATATTAACAAAAATCTATAATATCTATAAAGGTGTGGTAAGCCCTGCCGACCCTGACCGGCCGCCACTATCTGACAATATTGCGATGGAGTCGGCGATGGATCAGTCAAGAAACTCTATAGAAGGTGCAATTGGCAACTTATATGCTGATGTCGTTTTTGAAAATGAGGTAGATAATCCCTAAATTATCCAAATTGTTGCAATCTTTAATACCTACTGGTTTAATAATAAAGTAATAAGTTTTATTACCTTGCTGTTGTTTATTTTGTACCTATGTATAACGCTTAGGTGGTTACAATTTTAAAATTTTGATTCATTTATTTTAGAATATTCCGCCATTAAATTCAATAAGTTTGCTTGAAGAGCATGAAACGCATGAAAGCAATCACCAAAATAAAAAAGAAAAAAGCATGAACTTACTTTAAACGTAAGTGCTTCCAACATACTATTTGTATCTGTAATATTCTTAAAAGCTTAAAATACTTTTTTTTTTTAACTTACATTGTTTTTTTAATTTTTTAGGAATCAGAAAGTAGTCTCGCTTCAGGTGATCAAGATCTTAATTTTGGTCCAGATGAAAATGATAGCAAAGAGGATAAGCCTATTTTAACAGTTACAGCGGAAAAAAATAAATCAAGGAAACAGGTGAAACGTATTCAATATTGGAAGCAACTTAAAAGACAGGAACAAAACCGTAAAGGCGAGAAATATAAAACTAAAAAAAATATGAAACTAAAGAAAGCTAAAGTATTACAGTCAGCATGCCACTCTAGGCGAAAGTGTCATGATAATATTGATAATGGTCAAAGACTATGTTCGCGATTTTACCAATTAAGTAGACACGCTTAAGATCAAGTGTTAGCGGAAAGTTAGCGGAAAGTGTGGAAGAAAAACTCAAAGATAGGCAAAGGCTGGCACCAGAGGAAATGGAAAGTAGAAGATCTTTTTCTAGGAAACATTTTTTTAAATATTCTACCGGAAATCGAACAGAAGGTTGTCAAAGCATGCACTTAAGCACCTATGATATTTCAATTAAAAAGATAAGAGTGATTGTAGAAAAAAAGGGCCCATGGTGGTGTATGTCCACCAGATGGAAGAGGAATGCATAAAACCCAATCCAAAATTGCTGAAAAGTTGAAAGATTGAAAGATATTGTTTGCGATCACATAAGAAGTTTTTAAGCATATACCAGTCACTGCTCCTGTGAAAAATCTTTTAGGCGAAAACTGCAAAGAAATGAAAGTTGCTTCACTCAAATAATTGCAGTACAGAAAAATATTTAATGAAGAATTTATTCTTGCTTTTCATCATCCTGCAAATGATACATGTGCGAAGTGTGATTGATTAAATCTTCGCCTTAAGTCATATTATAATAAAACAAACCTTACAGAGAATGAGGTACATGAAAAGATTGCAATAGAACAAGATTTAAGTAACCATTTGGAAATGGCTCCAAGCTGTTATGAAAATAAGAAAAAAGATAAAGAGAAAAGTAAATTAGATCCATTATGTGACTGTTTCATTTGATTTAGAAAAATGTTTGCCGACCCCTTCTTGAGAAATAGTGTATCCTTTTACAAAAGACAACTGTGGGTCTACAATCTAACTCTTTATAAAACATATCAAATTGGCAATGTAGGGATTTGTTTTTTATGGAACGAAACTATAGCAGCAGGACATGGAAGTCAAGTAATAGCTTATTGTTTAAAAAAGTTTGTTTTAATCATTTCTTTAAAAGACATTAAAATTTTCAATTTCCACAGCGATTCATGTTCTGAGCAGAATGGAAATATTTGTGCTGCTACATGTTCTGCAGGATTTTAAAGGAGCTACCAGACATAAACTCAATATTCGGTTTAATTATTTAAATTTGCATGAAATTAGTTTACACAAGGTAATCAGAAGACTCAATATCGAACAGCTTTAACCATAAACCAAGTAGTATTATCTACACAACAATAATTAAAAGACAAATTTAAAAATAATAAGACAAATATATGCATCTTACTCATGTTACGAAACTTGTTTGTCTTTTTCAAGTACCATACGCTTTCAGCATGTAGACATTTGCCTGCCATTTATTTTACCGCATTGTAAATTGACAAGTTGTTCACACAAGTTCTTCAGGTCTTCAGCTAATCGAAATAGTTGCACTGCGTATTTCTGTCGAATCGCGAATGTTCTTGAGCCATGATATCTCTGCTTCCTTTCAATTCTTCTGCGGCCCTCGATTTTTCCTTTCATGATAAGCTAAATGATTCTGTACCGGTCTTCTCTACGAACATGCCCCAGGTATGAGGTTTTTCTTATTTTAATAGTTTTCAGAAACTCACGAGCGGTATTTGCTCTATTAAACACAACTTAGTTGGTCTGCAATTTTGTTTAGAGTATTCGGAGAATTTTTCTATGCAACCAAATTTTAAAAGCCTCTAAGCGGTTGATCGTATTAGATTTCAGAGTCCAAGTTTCAGTGTCTTTCGAGACTGGCTGAATGACGAAAGTCAATGCCAAAAAAAAAAAAAAGTTTCAGTGTCATGTAACCACAGTGACCAAATATAGCATTTGATCATTCTTTATTCTCTTGGAACTCTTTACTTGGGTCTAGTTGGTCTGTAATGTAGCATCCCAGATATTTAAATTAAGTAACTCTCTCATTGTTTTGTTTATATATCTGTAGGAAGGCATTGTTTTGACGTTGGTGATTAAATGTCATTTCATTTTGTCTTAGTAGTATTCCTTTTAGACTCATTTTTCTTCCTGTCGTGTTTATGTAATCCAATAACTCTTAAAGGCCCTGAAGATTATCTCTACGCTGAAAGATCGAAAGAGAAGTGAAGACATTAGAAGAAAATGTAACGTACAGTTTATAAATAGGACACAAAATAGAAAAATAGATGGAAGACCACAAAAGCATAATGGAGGACACCCATGTCGTCAAAATAGCAAGAGATAAGTCACCAATCGAAAGAAGAAGTATCGGACGACCGCGCAAAACATGGAGTGACAACCTACCATAGAGGTATTAATCCGCCAATGAACAAGCAGAATTGCTTATAAAGAGGAAGAAGAAGAAGAAGATTATCCAGATAATTGATCAGTTCACCGTTGATTTTTACTTCAAAGTATTTATCTTGCAAAGCCTGTTTAAAAATTATATTCGAGTTGATATTAAATAACATCGTATAACGACTGTATACGTCGCATCTTTTTGACCGATGCTTCTTCAAATTGCTACAAAAATAGACTTAAGCCATTTGCATCAGAGATTTCACCAGTAGTATACACGTCATTAAAAAGCTTAACTAGATGTGGTCAGAAGCACTGATGTGGTCTTCTTATATCATTTTTAAGAGTTCAGCTGGAAGATTGTCTGGTACAGTTGCCTTCTTGGTTTTGACTGATTTTATTGTATAAAGAACTTCAGACTTTAAAGGAATATCACGAAAATACGTATCAATCACCACGATAGACTAGAAAGTAACAATCACGGCATATACCATAATAGCAGTAAGCAGTATAGAAAAAAAAAAGGAGATAATTCTACATAGCCCGAGCAAGACATGGGCGCTACTCATGGACGTATAATTATACGTCCATGGCGCTACTAGTTGTATAGTAATGTGCTCAGTGATGTCAGATCTACCAATTTGGAAGTTTATCTACCGAAAAGACTATTATATCTCAAACTTACTTAAAGTGGTACATTTTTCCTCTCAAGTTACAAAGGTACATTTTAAAAAAATCGTCGTTTATTCAGTAGGTATATTTAAAAAAGCTGAATGTTGCTATATTCAAATAGTTTAAAACCATGTATTATTTTATAAGTCATAACGACCTTTTAATTCTGAATATCTTAAATAAGTAAGTACCTAAACAAATAAATGTACATTTTATCATTTCTAATATAGTTTTGCTTATATTAACAGATATATTGTATAATAGAGTAATGCTTCTCTTACAAATAGTTCTAACATTTATATCTCTGGTTTAATTAATTTGTGCCAATGTATATGGGGCTCGTCTTTGGAAACAGCTATAAACTTTCACATTTACGTATAATAATGTTTGTAATACTTTTTTTTTTCTCTAACCCGTAACAGCGGGAGTTCCAGAGCCAAAATCACTTGCTACAACAACAGCTACATTGGCAGATGATACGGCGATCTTATGCTCCAACAAGAATTCACACATCGCATCAGAACTCCTGCAAAATAACAAATATGAATTTGAATAATGATTAAAAAATGGAGAATTAAATCGACTGAGCAAAAGTCGATGCATGTAACATTTACAAACCGCAAAGGAACATGTTCACCTGTATGTATTAATTGCAAACTAACACCACAGAAAGATGATGTTAAGTACCTTGGGATTCACTTGGATAAACAACTGACCTGGAAAATTTTTCCAAAAGAAAACATTTGCGTTATAAAGTAAAAGACATATACTGGCTAATAGGAAAACAATCCCAATTAACTAACAACTCAAAAATAAATTACTCCAATTCCATTCGGTGTTGAAGCCAGTGTGGACCTATGAGATAGAACTGTGGGGAACAGCTGAAAATTCTTATATAGAAATTATAAAAAGGTGCCAATTTAAAATACTAAGGATGATTTTTAATATACCCTGGTATATCACCGACAAAGCCGTACATCGTGATGCAGAAATAACTTATGTAAGGGAGGAAATTACATATTATTATATATTATATATTATACATATTATATTATTACATCACTAATTAGTTCTGAAATGTGGTTTCATGCTCCATTATGGCTATCTAAACCAGAAATTCATTGGCCTAATAGAACATTCGAACCTTCTGATCTTCCTGAACTTCCACCATTATCAGCTCTCACCACAAGAGTTGCCATGAAATTAAACATCATGACTAAAATATCTTCATTTGTAAAACTACAACGCTTTATCGCTTATGTATTACGCTTTATAAATAATTGTGAATTTTCTCCTAAACAAAGGAGCTTTGTCAACCCTACTTGCTAGGAAATAAGTAATGCCTTAAAATATATAATTCGATGATTATAAATCGAAACGTTTTATGAGGATTTAATACACCTAAAAGTAAACTACTTACGCTCAATCCGTTTATCGATAAGGAAAACATACTCCACGTTGATGGAAGACTGCATAATTCTGATTCTTGTTACTATAAAAACATCCCATTGTCCTTGATTCTAAACATTACCTTATTACTATACATATACGAAATAAGCATCTTACCCTAAATCTTTGCGGTCCTCAACTACTATTAGCTTCCACTCGTAAAAAATTCTGACCCATTATTGGACGTCAAATGGTTCGTAAAATCGTTAGCGATTGCATTATCTGTTGCAAGGTGGCTCCTAAATTAGAAATCTATCTTATGGGTAATTTACCCTCGTTACGTCTTGTTACCTTAGAAACCTTCTCTCGTTACATTTTGTTCCCTCGTGCTGGACGTTTTTTGCTAAAGGATCGGCAGGGCCGAAATCATAAAACTATCAAAAGTTACATAATTAAATTCATCTGTATAGCAACTAAGGCCATGCATTTAGAAGTCGTGAGCAGCTTGACCACAGAAAATTTTTTAGCATTGCTAAAACGCTCTATTTCTAGTCGAGGAAAATGCGCTTCTAACCGTTCGAAGAACGGTATTACCTTCGTTGGCGCAAAAAATGACCTTATCAATTTTTTTTATACTTCTAGTTCAACTATTAGAGACAATTTAACTACCGAAGATATTAATTGGCAGTATATTCCGCCAAGATTACCTCACTTTGGACGGGTTTAAGAGGCGGGAGTAAAATCTGTCAAATTTCACCTAAAATAAGTCATTGTTATTTAATTCTTTCATATGAAGAATCTTCAACTGATTTAAGTCAAATTAAAGCTTGCCTAAACTCACAACCACTCTCACCAATATCTAACGACCCTTTCGACTTACTCACTCTTACTCCAGCATACTTTTCAATTGGATCCGCATTGATAAAATGCAATGCCTTAACAAAATTAGATGTCAAGAAAAACAGCCTTAGCACATTCCAAAGGTTTAAAAAATGATTCAAGGTTATTGAAACTGGGCACTAGAAACTCTCTCTCTACTTCTTACAATAGGAAATACCATGCTAGAGAGATATGTGTTGTAGTAACAGTAGCAACATCATCACAACATCATACGACCAGCTTTGTATCAACCTAAAAGAAAACGGCAAATAATTGAAGGGGTGAGTGGATGAAGGAAGTAAGTAACAAAAGTAAGTTTTTGAGAAATTTAACTCCAAAGTTTTATTGCTGGAACTTTTTTATTAATCGATTTTTTAAACCGATTTTTTTTATTCTCACAGGTAGGATATGTATAAATGTTATTGTAAAAATAAAAATCCCCCCGATTTTTAAAAACTTATTTGAAAAATATATATTTGTACTTACCTCTTTTATCCAAAAAACACTTATGTCAGGTAAACACTTATATTTTTGGTTTTACAAAAGACTGACAAACACTGAATTTCTAAGCAGCTTTTGAATCAGTCTAAGGATATTGTACCACCTTCTTAAAATTTTTGTTGCTCTATGATGGCTTCATAATATCACTTATCTCTTTCTGGAATGAAGCAAAGCTGTTCTTTTAGATTGTCTACCTTTTCTTTGCTTAAGGATCCAATATTTTGGATATGACTTGGAATGTTGAATTCTTCAGGTAGAAGGGATGGGAAATTTTTCTGCTTGAGGATATATACCATTTTGAAAGGTGTGTAGTAATCGTAAGACTTCTTGAAAAGGTATGATCCAAAGATATCTACGCGAATCCACTGTATTCCAGTTTTGAAATTAACCTTTTCATTAAGAAGATCTTTTTTTCTATTCATTAGTTTCATGGTTTTCATAATATTTTCCGTGTCTCTAAAGTGATGTTGCATGTCTATCACCATATTTTTCTTGGTTGAAGAAACAATCACATCACGATATTTATCAGGGATGTAAATGTTTTGATGTTTCTTTAGTTGTTTCTCAATACGTCCAAATGCTCTATCTGAGTCTAAGTACGAGTGTCCTACCTCTGGAAACTTGTGCTCAATCGTTTTAAAGATGCCTTTGCCCACAAGATACTGAAACAAATATACCATCAAAAATTTTTTATTTTGCCCGGCACACGAGTCCGTCCACAAAACTAGATGATATTTTCCTTTGAAGGCTGGATCCACTTCGATTGTTCGTAGAAAACAACTAAAAATTTCCGAGCTACCTCTGGAAGCTTGATTTTCGGTCCATGTGCAGAAAACGGCTTTTTCCACATTTTTGGTTATTATGTGGATTTCTAAGTTGTAAAACCACATTTGTCTAAGATAAAAGGCTTTCGAGGTACTAAGCCTAGGTAGGGGCATAGTTTGCTTTAGATCCAATGTTACATACCCAGTGTTCTCTGATTTGCTAGCAAATTCTCTATCTGCTTTTTGAGATTCAAACGCTGATTTGTAATTTTCAGCGTGCTCTTCATTACTTTTGCCAGAATCGCATGTGCTACATGTATCGCTTTTGGGATAACCAAAAGACAGATTAAATTCATTATTAAAAATGAATCGGTATGTAGCCTCTTTTATTTGAAATTTTTCATTTCTTCCGTCAGTTCGGCATTTGTCTAGGTAAAGTTTATGCATTCTAGGGATCGAAAGTTGCGGTGAAAGATATTTTTTGTGAATATTACAATGCCTGGAGTAGTGCGACTCTTCTGCTGGGAAACTGGAAATATGCTCAATGACGTAAGCAGCAACTTCAGCAGGGGTCTTGTTAGGTCTGACTGCGTGTTTTCCCCTTCTGTCCGGTTCAGAAGCATTTTTCCCTGATTTTATTGAAGTTTGGATTAGGTCAACCTTTTTCAAGCTGATTGCAAACAAGGAATCGAAAGCCCGTTTGCATACGGTAGTTTGCCGGCCACTACAAGTTACATTGTATTGGTAGGTGGCAGTTTTATGCTTTAATGCTCCAGTTTTCTTTCTCATTGGTTCCTTTTTTTTAATGCTCTTAAGAAGAAGGCAGTTTTTTGTATTTACATCTAGTTTGTAGTAGGAAGAAAATATTGATTCCCTTTCTTCTACAGTTATTGACTGAGAACACTTGCAGCGGCAATTTTCATTGCACAAAATTCCAGAGTTAACGGTTTTAGCGGGTTTTACTTGGCCTATTTTAGAAATGTAAGCCAGACCACTTTCTCTGCACTTGGCACGTTTTCGTGCTTTCCATTCTTTAATCTTTTTCTGTCTTTTTCTAGTTACTTTTACTTTTAGTGGAAATATTTTTTTCTTGGTTTTAGTGGGCCAATTAAGAGCCTCTTCATTTCCATTTTCAGGAAGAGCAACGATCTCATCATATGGAATATACTTGTAGTTCAAAACTTTTTATTCTTTGTGGTATGGATGAAGGAAGTAAGTACTTTATCTTGTTACTTACCTCTTTCATTCACTAGATATTTAAAGTAGTATGGTCAATTACCTCCTTCATACGCTGGCTATCTCAGTTATTTTAAATCATAGAAGGCTGGGGATAAGTGGAAAATTTAATTTAGCACTTACCACCTTCATCCATGCGGATAACTCATTTTCTTAAAAAATGTCACTTACTCCCTTCATCCACTCACCCCTTCAATTGTTAAGTTGACCTAGTTAATAAATAAAGAGGATCAATGTTTTTTTATGCCTAAAACAATACAGGCCAAAGGTTTTTTTAATTTAATTAAGAAATTACCTCTGCTTGCAAAGAAATAAAATAAAAATAAATTTCTGAACCTACATTGTTGTAAAGCTTCCAAAATTTAAAAATTCACGACAAATTTGTGACTATAATACTGACGACACTTTATATACAATAGATTATAATTTTTAATCCTACCCGCACCCTTTTAAAGAGAGAGGAAGAGGTAATTAAGGCAGTACGAATCCTTTTCATTTTCATCATTTACTGCCTATATTACATTAAAAGTAACGCGGTGCCAGATTACGACATCGAGAGTTTTCGAGAACGAAATGATTGTCTTTTAGCATCCAGAAGAGAGACAGACAGACGTAGCAAGCGCTGTATCAGCGCTGTTCAGTATTCAGACGGGCGAGAGAGAAAGGAAAGGAAGCAGAATCGGTGGCTGGTGTTGGCGTGCCAGTGCCAGTGCCGGCAAAGTGATTCCGCAGCCGCATATCACCGGAAACGGCGTTGTCATGGCAACTGCATCGGAATACTCGACATCTGAGCATCGTTTTAGGATTAAACAATCCTTTCGGCGACGGTATCAGCCGGAATAGGAGCAAGAAGGACGAAGATATGTGTGTTCAAACTTAAATTTTTTGCCACTATTCATCCAGGAATTCGGAAGAATGGGGCATGCCGTTTGGTACAATATTTTAAGTTTAGAATATAGAAAGAGAATTTTTAAACAATAATTTTATTGAAATTGGTTTTTATTATTATTATTTGAGAAAAATTAACTCTTTAAAAGTTAAAAAATTTATTTTTATTTATTGTTATATTTAAAAACTGTATTCGTTTACATTTAAACGATTTGGCAAAACTTACATGGCAAATTTTGTTGCATATACGAATAAATTAGATGTTTTCACTATCTTCTAATTTATAACTGAGTTTAACGTTGGCAACAGTTGATATCAACAACTGTGAAATTATTTTACTATTTACTATTACTTTACTTTACTTTACTAGCCATTTCTTTTACATTGTTATTGAAACTACGAAACTGAAATACGAATTATGAAGAGTTATTTCTTAAAAACACTATGAACAAACTTTACCAGACACATTCTTTAAATTCTGGGAAATGGTCATAACTATTCCTACTTATTCCTGTTTTTTTGTTTTAATTTTTTATCAAATTTGTTAACAATTCTGTTAACATCTGAAGTCTTTAAAATCTAAAAACTGACGTGTTTTTTTTTTCAGGTACGTCTGGACCTACAGTTCTGAATTTTTTTACCAATATTGAATGCTACAAATAAAACCTCTCTACCTCCATCAACATATGTCCACTTTAGAGAAACTTGTGCCCTATGGTTTATAAATCTAAAGTTTTAACCAAAAATAAAAAAGTGTCCCAACAAGTTGATTGTTGTTTTATCCACCATATGTGTCAAAAGAAAAACATGGATGATCTATTTCAAATTTCAATTGGTTATTACAGTTAAATAAGTATCTGCACTGTTCTTTTTCCTCGCATTTCCTCCCATCTATAGCAAAAAGCTTTAATTTTGTTTACAGCGCTTATAAAGGATAGAATTATACATGCATATTTAAAGACTGTAACACCAGAACTAACCTCACATGACGGTATTTGTAAAACTTAAGGTAAACAATCAAAGGTACAATATACAAATTTTCCTTTTCTCTATTCAATGGCACTACAGCCTAAATCGAGCTTTGGTCTCCTCCAAACCATGTCTCCAACCTTACCGGTCACTTGACGATCTTCTCCAGGTTCTCACGTCTGGAAAATTTTGCGCATCCACTACCACTTCATCCTCCCAGATTTTTCGTGGCTCTCCTTTTGGTCTTGCCCCCTGCATTTTACTAGCTAGGGTCTTTTTGGCAATCTCTTGGTCTCCATTCTTACTACATGACTAGACTATCTAAGTCTCTGAAGTTTAACGAATTCTGAGATCGGTCTGAATTTTTCAAATACTTCTAGCTTTCTTTTTGTGTTTACTGTCGCCACCCATATTTCGCATCCATAACATACTGTTGGTCTGATAGTAGTTTAGTAGACCCTGATTTTTAATCTCCAGTGTGTGTTTTTGAAGTGGAACAGCAAATTATACTATTTACTTCCCACCAAATATCTGAAACCATCTAAAGTTTCAATATCGTCCTCTACTTCACCTGCGCGTCTGTTTTTCCTAGCTCTTGCCTGTGTTAGTTCTTTTGTCTTTTGAGTATTTATTTTATAGTCCGGTCTCTTTTGCCCCTGTTTTTAATGGTGAATATATTTCTGCCGCCTCCTCCATTCTTCAATCATAAGGCTGATGTCATCGGCATAGGCAGCAATTTGCATTTATTTATTTGTGCCAGCCTGTCTTTTTGCTTAAATTCTTGGACTATGCTTGAAAAGTTCTCAATAAGCTCTTATTTTGTATTCTAACAGTTGCTGTTGACTAGTCCGGTGTTGCTTTTACTACTCAGATACATTTTTAGGGCATGTTAAAACTGTGCAATTTTTGATGCAAGTTGTGTATTAATTAAGTCGAATACCTGTTCGAAATCTATGAATATGTTGTGTTTGTCAATGTCATATTCTCACGATTTGTATCGAATTTGTTTCATTGTATTTAACTGGTCAGTTGTAGATCTTCCTTGTCGAAAACCATTTTAAAGTTCTTTGAGAATATTTTCAGTTAATTGTTGAGTCATTTGTTTAGTACGTAAGTAAAAACTTTGTACGCTGTGCACAAGAAGGTTATGCTGCGATAATTTTCGAATTTCAGATTATCCCCCTTTTATAGATTGTTCCCGGTTTTCCAGTCGCTAGAGATCTTTTTATAATTCCATTCCAAATCTTGTTTATGGTCCTATGCATTCGTTCTACTAAATGTTCGCCACCTATAATTTATAATAATAATTTATATTATATTTATTATAATTTATATAGCTCAGAGGGGACGTTGTCAATATCTGCAGCCTTGTTATTCTTTTATGCTCGTATTCCTTGTTTTACCTCTTTCATGTCAGGTGTCAACACGATGTATTTTTGGTGTCTCCCTCATTGTGATGCAAATCCATGTATTCCTCATTTTTTTTTGCGATCCTAAGAGATTTGAAAATAGGTTTCCAAGACTGATTTTATTTCTTTTGGATCGATGGTTATCTACCCTTCTTGATTTCTACATAAAATTTGTTCGGGGCCTTTTTTTAAATTGCGTAGATATTTATACTTTCTTCTTATATGGTTGCTTTGAACATTTTCTTACATTTTCTGTATATTACTATTTTCATATTTTCTTTTCTGTATTCGGCATATTTTATTGGCTCTCCGTCTTGTATTTTCTTGGAGTATGAGATAGATACTTTTTTACGTTATAGGGTATAGATCTACCTCAGGGACGCAACCCTGCACACGTCAGCCATAATTATCCCAATGTCCTAGTATCTGGAAATTATGTCCTAGACCCATTCTCCAATCTAATTGGTCTATTATTGGATACTACAAGTTTTAAATTAACCAAACGATTACCGGTATAAGTAATCCCCCACTTATTGGTCAACAGCTACGGGTGAAATAATCGACACGTGGTGGGACATTTCATTGTCTGGAGCTAAGAAATTAACTCCAAAGGCGGAAGAGCTAAATTAGTCAAGGGCATTGAGATATGGAAAGTCATGGGATGACTACCACATTAAAGATCCGCATGGATATCCTTAGTAAAAAATCATCATGGGACCACTAGTCGATAATTTACTTAATGATTATGGAGTCCGAAATCCAAGATCCGGCAGGGAAGAACAATCAGATTTAGACGACAGGGGCTATCAGGCTGTCATCAAGGTAAATTCCTGTCAAACAAATAACAATAACTCTATAATCTTGAAAATTGAAACGTGGAACGTAGGAAGTTTGTACCGATCTGGCAAACTAGATAATACTGTATGGAAAATGCGCAGAATGAAGATTAACATACTAAGGCTTGGCGATATACAATGACCTGAATCGAAAAAGTGTAACACCATAAATGGTTCCCTACTCTGATCGAGTATTAGTGCTGTCTGTAAACTCTAATTTAAAACGTAAAATAAATATATAATCCAAGTATATGCACCCATTGCAGACAAGGAAACATGCACCATAGAGACTTTCTATAAATAAATTGTTAATGTTTTAAAGCTGACTAGAAGACTAAAGCCTCTTCCATGGTATAAATATTATAATAGGAGCTTTAAAGGCTCCTATTATAGTGGGCCAAGGAGAAGGGGGAACTATGTGAGACGATATGCACTCGAGGAGAGAAATGAAGGTGGCCTTAGGCTGATTGATTTCTGTATAAATGAAGAACTCATAATTGCAAATACCTTTCTAAATTCCTAAACGTAGATTATACACATGGAGGTCACCAGCTAACAATAACAACAAAATAGTCAGAAATTAAATAAATAATATTATTGTCAACAGAAGATATTCTATATCATCCAAAGCTTATCCAAGAGCGAACATATCCTCTTATTACAATTTGGTATGTATCTGGTTTTGTCGATGAGAGTGAAACTAAAGAATGTAAACCACCCTAGCTTCAACAAAATCATGGATATAATGTCTAAAACAAGACAACACATATGCGGAAACGAAATTTAAAATAAACGAGAACTTAAGGAAAGTCAAAGAAGATAATGCAGAAACTCTAACTATTGTGAACAAAAATAAGAAAAAATTCAACAGGCCTTGTATCATTTGGAAAAGAAACCCTCAAGCCACTTCAAGAGACAAAACTTTGGATGACAGTAGAAATTCTTAAACATATGGAAGAACAAAGAAAACAAAGCAAAAGACCTGAATAAATATAAAGAAATTCAGAAAAACACCAGAAAGAAAATATTCCAGAGGCAAAAGAGGCAAGATTTCCTCGCACCCGACAGATGCAAGGAAATAAAAGATCTGACGTTCCGGCTCAAACTCATCTTTCGGTGTCTTACTTTTTAATGCCATGAAATATTATTTTTTTGCTTTAAATTAAAATATTAATATTTTTTGCTTTTAGGAACGGAACTATCGAGTGAGTTGGTGCTTCAGCTGATTGGGGATGACAACGATTCTGAAATTGAAGAAGTAGAAGATGACGAGGGTGATCAAGATAACTCGTTTCTGCCGTTGATGCATGTTGATGAGCCTGAGATACCTCCAAGTTTAGACCCACCGTCTGCAACTGCTCCTGAAAAGTCTACAAAAAGCTGAGACAGTCGCCAAAGGATCTGGAAGCAAAGGCCATACAACCAGAAGGAACACTGCTATCTAAAGCTACCGCCAGCAGCGGTTAGGTCTCCTTTGGCCTATTTTGAAGACTATTTTAACGAAAAATTGTTTGAGCGTCCAGCAGTTTGTACAAATAATTATTATATGTGAAAAACTGGAACAGAAAAAATTGTAGGAGTTCATTTTATCATGGGATGTATTCCATACCCACGCATTCACATGTACTGGTGGACAGAAATACGATTAGCTTTATGACAAACTTTCTAGGGGTCATTTTAAAGTCCTTTGTATGGCTTTTCACGTTGTGGAAAGTGATGAAGCTCCTACAGAAAACCAGAATTCACTCTGGAAAGTGCAAACTGTACTTGATCAAGTAAAGAATGCTTGCAACAGATTAGAACGCCAACAAGGTTTTTATTCGATAGACGAACAAATGATTCCATTTTGTGGGAGATGTCCAGACAAGTTATTAAAACAAAGCCACGTCCACAAGGATTAAAAGCTTTTGTCGCCACTACTCACGATGGTTTGATGATTGACTTCGAAGTTTACTAAGGCGCTAAAACAAACTGTGGAGACAGATCTCTAGGTGTGGGAGCTGCTGTCATTCTTCATCTATCTAAGTCTATTCCACGTGATAGTTGTGTATATTTCGAGCAATTTTTCTCATCTATACCTTTACTGGAAAAATTAATAGAAATGGAACTTCATAGGACTGGCACAATGATGATGAATCGAATTCCTGATAGAAAATTATTAATTTTAAGCAAGATAGCAAATAGAAATGTGGTGAATCTCAACAGTTCATTAGCAATGATATTGTTGTTGTAAAATGGATGGACAACAAATCCGTCCTAGTAGCATCCAATTGCACTTCTGGAGATGATTCTTATCAAATCAAGCGATGGAATAAAAGTCAATCAGCATTTACAGACCTTAAATGTCCAAAAGAAATCGGGAACTACAATAAGAATATGGAAAGTGTAGATATTCTTGATCAGCCCATATAATAATACCGGACCTTCATCAGAACGAAAAAATGGACTCCAAAAGTATCCTTAATTTTTTTGACCTTTTAATTTCGAATCCTTGGCGGTTGTACGTATTAGAATTACTTGCAATGGGAGCATCTAAAAATAAAATATTGGACTTATTGGAATTTCGAATGCAGGTGGCAGATGGTCTAGTCAATGCCCCAGAACGTAACAGAAGAACTGATATTGATGAACAAGATGAGAACCTGTGCCCGAATACGTCTAAGTTCCGTCGACCGAACCCACCTTCTGGGCTGGTCTTCTTCCAGTAAGGCCTTATACCCATACCGGCCTTACTGTTCTTTCTTCAGAATGTCTTCTGAGGTGTCCTGCCCACTGGAGTCTTCTGGACTTTATTTATTTTATTATGTTAGCTTCTGGATATAGTTCTTCGGGATCTTTGTTAGTTTTTATCCTACATTGTCCTGCTGCTCCATTAAACACAGGTCCAAAGATCTTCCTTACGATTTTTCTTTCCCAAATAGTAGTCGCTGTTCATTTGTCTTTAATGACTTAAAGACATCTATTATTGTTCTGAAGCTATTTTCGTGTGGCATTTTAAAGTAATTACCATTTTAATAAGAATAAGCCACAATTAAAGGTTGGAATCGGCATCTGTTGCCGGCTTGTATCCTATTGTTTCCTTCTTGTAATCAGTTATTGTCTTCATTTATTATTATTCTAAGATACTTAAAACAATTTCACTAGCCGAAATTAAATTCTTGGTTTTGCATAAAGTCATCTATTAGAGAATTATTTTCTCCACTTTAATATGTACGAGAAGATAGAAGAAAGAAAAAGAAGCAAAAACATAAAAAGACGAGTTATTTGCGGGATACATATAAGAAGGTGTTAACAACAAAATTATTACCATAGGATAAAATTTAAAGAGACCTACAGTAGCACAGATTGTCGAAACAAATCAACAGAGATTAATCAACAAGCAAGAAATATTGAAATACGAAGACAAAATGGTTCGATAATAAGATATTTCAGAAAGTACAGAAATAATAAACAATCCTTAGCAATACCTATATAAGAAGAAAATATAACAAAAACAATTATCAAATATTTAATATGAACAATACCTTACTGTTCCGCTTCATTCGGGCAACAGTTGTCTTCACCACGATACGTCAACATTCGTTTCTGTGTATGTAGAAATAAAAATATGTTCTAAGACCATCAGGGCTAACTGAATTACCCTATAAAAATTTTGAGGGTTCAGAATCCAAGGGGTTCATTATTTGCAGAAAAGCCATCATTTGCGAAAGTAGACGAACCGATGCGTTGCTAACCTTGTCCCCTTCGTCATAAATATATACGTCATATTTACAAGTGCGATTTCAAAATTTGGTATAGTACGGGACATCGCTCTAAAAAGTTATAACTATATAAATTATTTTTTATTAGTATGAAGTGAAACTTATTAGGTCAAAACCAAATACTAGCATATTCAACAAGAAGTTAATATAAAAAAAGAACAATAATCACAGAAATGATTATACACAGAAACGTCGGGTATATATTGTAACAGAAAAATTACAATTAAACTAAAAGATTCTGCAAGAAGTTTAAAACAAAAGTTTTATACAAGCGGAAGTTTCTGAAAGGACTTTAGCGATCGAAAGAACAACGAATAGATCCAATTTTCATCTTGATTGAGTAACACACTGTTTTCTCCACGACCAAGAGATATTAACTACAAGGAATTCGATCTAAATAATAAAAGAAATTATTTTTAAAATAATTATATTACAACTAAGTTATATTTATATTGTTTACTTACTTGCTGAAATTAAAAGTTGTTGTACTGGAAATATTTCTTATAATATTTCTCACAGAAAATTAATTTGTATAGGCAAATTTAAAAGTATTATGACAGGAAGTTAAAATAATGTTAGTGATCCAGTCATTGACGGCTATCTCCATGCTTTTTTAGTGATGTAATTTACAGAAAATATATGTTCCTTAAATGTCTTCTTTTTCTAAATAAAAATTGCCAAATAAACTTTGTCCGTAATCACATAAAATGTAATAACTCTGCCTGCGTTGGTTGTGGCGTAAACTAAATAGCCCTACTCCCGATGTAGATGTGCTAAGCTAAAAGAGGAGGAATAAAGGATTAACACCTTTTTAAAAACCATGTTTTAGCTGGCCCAAAATTGTTAACAGAACAATTGCTGGTATAAGTAATCTCCTACTTGTTGGTCAACAGCTACAGGTGAAATAACCGACACGTGGTAGAGCAGTTCCTTGCCCAGAAGCTGAGAAATTACTCCGAAGACAGAACAGCTACATTCAGTCAACGGCTTTAAGATGAGGAAAGCCACAGGATGACTAAAGATTGTTGAGGATGTTCTCAAGATAACACAATGGTTGAAAATCCAAAAGAAACGGCCCTCAGTCTCAGAAAACCCTTAAGTGGGTTCGATATTCGAATCTACTGAAGAAGAAAAAGAAAATTTCTATCAGATTTTAGAAGAAATATTATATACTTAGTTTTGCTACGTTTGTGTTCAGCCAAAATCTTTTTTCTTTTGTATAAACATAGTTTAAAAGTTTTTAAAGCCCCTTTATATTATTAGACGAAATAACCGTATCGTCTGACTATCTAATTGTAACTAATAGTACTCCATTTATCTTAACGCCGAAATATGCTAGATTTTCTACTATATCTATCTTCACTAGATCTAAATAGTGATCATAATATCTAAATAGTGATCATGATATTATTGATAATTTTGAGATCTTATTAAACGTGATTGCTCACTGTTGTAATATATTTTCCTTTAAATTCACATCTTCCTTTTCCACCTGACTATATCGTAAATTATCTCTCTCCAATGGCGCTACAGCCCAAATTAAACCTTGGCTTCTTCCAAACTCTTCTAATGTTATCAGTCCCGCACCGATGTTCTACATGTTCTTACGTCTAGCACAATTTTTCGCATCTGCTGCCACTTCATCATCCCACCATTTCCGTGGCCTTCCATTTGTATTTGCACACTGAATTTTTTTGCATATTTAATTAAATTCTACCAAAAGACTATATTTCTACCAATATTAGACTAAAAGCGAAACACGAAAAGTATTTAGCTTATATATATATATATATATATATATATATATATATATATATATATACATATATATACTAGGAGTACTAAATTCTTCAGTATCCTCTTGCGAAAATATTTTATTTCATATTAGAGATCTGAACCGTTTTTTCTTTCAATGCTATGTAACACCTGTAGGTCTATGGACCACTTAAATTAAAGTCTGAAACTGTTTTCTTGGAGAAAACTTATGAGAAAACTTAGTTTGAAGATTATGCCTTTGGAAAAAACTTTAAAATAATTATAAATAAAATAGAGAGAAGTAAGAATGCATGTTGAAGAAAACCTTTAAATTTTAAGGGTCACAACATGGAGAGAAGTTGCTAGGAATCGAAGGGATTCTCTGCGAGCAGGCTTAGGTCCACAAAGGATTGTCGAGCCACTTATGATGATGATGATGAACAGATGAACACTGACAAAACCTATTTTCAATTTAAAAAGGACTTTTAAAAACAAGATTGTGACTTAGTCATGGGCTCTTCGTTGTTTCGATTAATGGCAGACTTTTTAATATAGACATTTAAACGAAACACTGTGCATAAACATAATCAAAAACCCACCGTATGGCCAGAGATATGTTAATGAAACCCACCGTTAATAATGTTGAATTAAATTACAATTGCACATCATTAATTAAATTAAATTAAAACACAACTCTTTTTGTACAGTATATTTATTATAAATTTTCTTTACAGCACATTTTTGCACATCTTTCTTTAAAAACACATTTTTACTTTAATTATAATTCTAAGTATTTTGATTTTTACTTCTTAGTTCTTAATATCTTTCATGATTGACCCTTTTTTCACTTCTGTGTTCTCTTATCGATCATTCTTTTCATTTAAAACTTCCAGTTTTCTTTAATATTTTTTCTTAGTTTTTATAATTTATTTTATTTTCTCAAAAAGTAACAGTTCCCCTTTTTGTGAAATTTAAAGAACGCCGTAGGCATTATGAAACCGGGTATGACACCAAGGTGTACTTTAGTCCAAAGTGAACATTAGTTAAGGTTATTTTAGGCTGTCATTGTGAAATCTGACTTTAAGTTTTATTTTACACAGTTCTCGTTTGAAAATAATTTCATATAAATATATTGTTGGATTTTTACAATTTACAGTTCAAAAATTGTCGTGAAAACAACAACTGGCGAATTAGGTACAATAGAGAAATATACGAGCAATATAGCGAACCACCTCTAGTACAACATACTAAACTGCAGAGATTACGATGGGCAGGGCACGTGGTCCGCATGCATGAGAATAGAATCCCCAGAAAATTATTAAATGCAAGAATGCAGGGAAAAAGACCTGTTGGAAGACCTAAAAAGAGATGGGAAGATGAAGTCGATGAGGATGCCAGGAACTGCCTGGGAACTCGTTCATGGAAAAGAACAGCGGTAAATAGAGATGGTTGGAGAAGCCTGTTGAAGGAGGCCAAGGCCCGATTTGGGCTGTAGTGCCATTGGATGGATGGATGGATGTATGACACCAAGGTGTACTTTAGTCCAAAGTGAACATTAGTTAAGGTTATTTTAGGCTGTCATTGTGAAATCTGACTTTAAGTTTTATTTTACACAGTTCTCGTTTGAAAATAATTTCATATAAATATATTGTTGGATTTTTACAATTTACAGTTCAAAAATTGTCGTGCAACAAAAAGAGTTATTAGTAAAACAATGTAAGTTGAACTTTCATATTTATAATCTTGAAGAGATTTCTAAATTAGAACATATTAAATATCGCTTTTTACAAAATAGTAGTCACGGAAAAAAATTGGAAAAGTCCAATTACGTGACAAGAGAAGTCCTTACACAACAGATAAACTTTTTCAATTATATTAAAATATACAAAAACAATAAATAAATAAAAAAATACTATTTAATATAATAATAATAAAAATAATTATTTATATGTTAAAAATACAGAAAACATAGTATGCTGCTTCGCGCTACTCTACAGTACCGCCTACTGTACCACTTTCTTTTTATATTTTCAACAGCATGTTGAATTTACACCCGTAATATATTTGATCTCTATGAGGCATAATTCACAATTTTTCACAAAGTTAATTTGTTAGTCTATCTTTTCCCGGAGTATTTCTATATTTAGTTTTATTATTTGGTTAGTTTTCTTTTATTTTTCTGAAACTTAGTTTCATGTTATTTCTGGTGTTTCAGAATTTCAGTTATTTTCCGTTGTTTGGTTCATTTGTTTAAGGTGTACCCACCATTATTCTTTGTTAATATATTTCGCTTCTATCTATATTCTATTCTGCTTCTTTGCACTCTTATAACTCCCACTTCATAAAAAATATGTTCCATTTCATTTCTTTCGATTGGTTTAATTTCTTCTTTCTTACTAGTGCAAGTGCCTCATTGAAGTTCATCTGACGCATGTTGTAAGCTGTCGGTACCGTTTCTATATATATATATATATATATATATATATATATATATATATATATATATATATATATATATGTTATGATGTGTTTTTTTTTTGTTTGAATGATGAGCAATGAGTAATTTTAATAATATATAGGGTTTTTATCGCGGTTCTCAAAGAATTAGCTTGTAAGTACTTTTTTTAAATTATCTTTATTATAACTATTATGAAACACACATATATATCTAACCTAGTCAATGTAAATTTAAAATAAACTATCTTTAAACTGATATTCTTATAAAACTAATTAAATTCTATAGACAATCTAAAATTTAAACAAACTATCTTCAAAATTGAAATTGTTATGACACTAACTAAATTATATTAACAAAATTTTGTACCTTTCTTTCACTGAATGCCTAAATGAACTGTTTTCCACTAAGTATATAGATTCTAATCACCACTGAAAGTCTTCGTACTTCGGTTATCCTGTTTTTGTGAAATTTCTTTTTCCAATTATCAGCTTCTACCAATTTAAGATATAGTTCCAGCATTTATACACCACCAACCAAACCAGCAAACAGCATTTATATTTATTCTTCTTTTCAATATACCAATATCCAATTATTATAAGTTGATTTATACTAATCTCCAACCATAATATAATTTAATTTCTTCCAATATACCTTTTTTTATCTTCAATAATTATTTATGTATAATTATAAATGTGCATTAAATTATATGCATAATTTTTAATCTTCATTTAACTCACTATATTAAACTATTGGACTATTTGTACTTGTTTCACTGACTCTAACTAACTTTCATAATAAACTGCTTGACTTCTGACTAAAAAACTTAAAAACTGCCAAAAACTGACATCTTGAATCCAAATCACGGGTATTTATATGTTTTTGGATATTCTAGAACTATCTCGTAAGATATCATGTTCCAATTTGTTCTATTATATACATGTCTGAATTTTCTGGAACAAACCATCTCGCAAACATGGCCATCTCCGGAGATCCAGAGAATTCCATTCTTTTCTATTAATAATTTTGTTGACATTTAGGCTTTTCAGATCAGAATAAACATTCAAATTAGTAACTAACACTCTAATTTAATAAAATACACATTTCAAACAATATAATATTATAACCCCACTTATACTCGTATTATAATTAATTTCCATCTGTCAATCGCCGAGAGTATTTTTGGTTGCCTAAGCACATGGCTCACTTAAATCTATTTACAAAATTAAAATACAACTTTTTACAATTATTATATGCTAATTTATTAAAAATGCCCTCACATAAATATATTTTTATTAAATTGTCTAGTATATAACTTATTTAAAACAACCAAATATCTAATATTATGTAGTATATAACTTATAAATTATTTTCTATAAACCTTAATCGTTACAATACCCCAAAAATAATATTTAAAATAAATAATTTACATATTATTTTTTTAAATATTAATTTTCTCATACCTTATTAAATTTAATAAATCAAATTTTTTTTTTTTTTTTTATTTATTTAAAATGTGTTAAATACATCCCTGTTCGCTGTCTATGTCAAAACAGAGAACAACGGAGCACAGTTCGGCTATTCTATGGTCAAACTGTCAAATGGAGCAATGGATGCGATATCAGAGAATAAAATATAACCTTAATTAAAAATATAATAGATATGGTGTTCTGTTTATTTATAGACAAAATCTAGGAATTATTTCCATTCAAAATAACTTCATCAATATAAATTGGTAAGTTTTTCCACTTTATTATATTAGAAAGACATTTTTATAGCAATTATAGTATCTAACCCCAAATTATGATTTTTAGGGTATCAAACAATTTCCATATGTACAAAATTCAACAAGTATGATGTCAAATTTATTCACAACAAAGAAATCTACCATCTATCTATGAAATGGATCTATCAGTAAGTTATTAGTGTTATTATATTTGTGTTAAAGGTATAGAAATCATTATTCAATCTCTTCATGATATTGAAAAATGTCGTTGATATGAAATATGCCTCTTAGTCTGTTCTCTGCATCTATTAACACATAACTATTTAGTCCATTCTGATTTTCAATTGTATATGGACCTTCAAACATTGGTTGTAATTTCTTACAACGGTTTTCTTTAACATTACTTTTTCTAAGTAAACGAATTAACACTAGGTCTCCTTTTTGAAATGTGATTGGTTTTTTTTTTATTTCGATTTTGTCTTCTGATATATTTTTCAGCTTTCCTCCTAATTCGGTTATTCACTTTCTGCATTACTTGTTCTAACATATCCTGATTATATTCACTAATCCACTTTCTGTTTCCTATATGGCCAAACATTAAATATTCTGGTACTTCCTCTGTATTCAAATTATGTGTATTATTTAAAAAATACTCTACTTGTGGTATATGTTGCTGCCAAGTTTCGTGTTGATTTTGGCACAGTATCCTTAAATATTTTATAACTTCTTTAATATATCTTTCTGCAGGATTTGCCTGAGGATGTCTGATACTTGTAAAATGAATGTTGATTCCCTTTTTCTCACAAAATGTCCGAAATTTTTGGTTGTTAAAATATGTAGCATTATCTATTATGCAATTTCTAAATGGTCCTATTTCTTCGAAAAATTGATTAATATATAATTTTAATGTTTTAACATTTGTTCTGGAGCAGGGATATAGTTTAATAAATTTTGTATATAAATCAACTATCACTAGTATATGCTTTTTTCCTGTTGGACTGAGAACTAAATTTGAAATAAAATCCATGGAAACTGTATTTAGTTTTTCATATACAACATTAGATTTATATGTGTTCTGGTTTTTGAAATTCTTTTCTTTGTTTAGTTGACATATTGGGCATTGGGTAGTAATTTCTTTTGCTATACTTATGTCATTCCTTGCAAAATAATTGTCCCTAAATAGCATCCATAGCTTTCTTGAACCAATATGCATATAATTGTTATGTAAATTTTTCAATATTTTCTTTGCTAAAGTTCTAGTTATTACATATACTTCTATGCCATTTATTATTTTATAATATACTCCATCTTTCCTAAGGACTTTTTGTTTTTCACTCAAATTGATCTGATCTCTTATAATTTCTTCTTTAGAATATAATCCAGTACTTTCTACTAATTGATTTAATCCAATTTTTATTGTTCGCTGCCCTTTTTGTGATGTATTTTCTAACCTTGATAAAGCATCTGCCACTATATTGGATTTTCCAGAAATGTATTTGATTTCAAATGAGTATTCACTCAATATTAGACTCCACCGATGTATTCTACTGTTTCCATATTTGTTATTTAATATAGACGTTAAAGCTTGGTGATCTGTTTCTATTGTAAATTCATTACCCAACAAATAAAATCTTAATTTTGTGACACAGTGTATTATACTTGCTAGTTCTAATTCTGAAACTGAGTAACCCTTTTCATGTGGCTTTGTGATTCTTGAAATGAATTGTATTGGGTATTCGACCCCATCATGTATTTGTAATAATACCCCTGATAATCTCTCTATTGATGCATCTGTTCTTAATATGAATGGCTGTGTGTAGTCAGGATAGTATATTTTCAAATTTGACAGAAAAATGTTTTTAATCTCTTGGAATGCTAGTTCACTTCTCTGATCCCATCTCCATTTTAAACCGTTTCTCAGTAGTTCAAGTAATGGAATTTCTTTTATACTTAGATCTGGTATCATCCTTTTATAATAATTAATTATTCCAATAAATCCTCTTAAAGTTCTTAAATTGTGTGGTGTTTTATATTCCTGAATAACTTGTGTCCGTTCTGGATCCATTTCGATTCCCTTAGTGTTAAGTTTATAACCTAGATATATGACTTCTTTTTGAAAAAATGTACATTTTTCTTGATTTATTTTTAGTCCAACTTTGTCTAATCTATTTATTATAATTTTTAGGTGTTTCTCATGATCTTCAGCCGTTTTAGAAAAAAATAATATATCATCAATGTAGTGAATTACAAAATGTTCATATTGATTCAAAATATCATGAAGACATCTACATAGAGCACTGCAAGATGATTGAAGTCCAAATGGTACTACTTTGAATTGATATACTACTCCATCTATCTGAAATCCTGTATACTGTCTACTTTTTCTTTCTAGAGGTATTAACCAGAAACTATGCTGTAAATCGATTTTAGTGAAAAATGACATTCCTGTAATTCTTCCTAATATTCCATCTATACTCATTGGTGCTTCAAATTGCTTTTCAGTAATCTTGTTAATATTCCTTGCATCCAAACATAACCTGATTTCACCTGATCTTTTTCGTACTACTACTATGGGGTTAATAAAACGTGTGTCTGCCTTCTCAATGATCCCATCTTCTAACATATTATTAATTGTTTTGTTTACTTCTTCTCTGTATTTATATGGTATTGGGTATGATTTTGTTTTAAAATCTTTTTCTTCTTTAACTTTTATACTATGGATATAATTTTGTGCAATTCTATTTTCTTTATTGACAAGTCCCTTGTGTTGCTGCAATATGGAAATGACTATTGATTTATATTCTTCAGGGCAATTTAAAACTTTTATCATATCTTCTTCTTTACAAATAAAATTATTCTTCATTATGTACTCATTATTCCTTGCTTCCAATTTTACGCACTCCGCCTCGTAGGCATCCATCTGCTTAAAATTTCCATTCCTTAAATATTCACTACAATAATTATTCTTTACATTCTTTTGGGACATTTCCCTATCATCAAAATACATTTCTTCTTCATAAACATCACTATTTTCTTTTAATAATATCCTATCAACTCTTATTCCTTCTTCCACCTCATCTTTCTGCATAAATTTAATTATTTGCCCTTCCAAAGTTACCATTTTTTCTTCAAAATCTATCTTTACTTTCTTCTTTTCCAATTCATCATTTCCCATTAATATATCAACACATAAATCCTTGACAATAAATCCTTGCATATTAATTTCTTTATTAAGAATATTAATTTTAAAATTGGCTAGTTTATCAATTTCACCTAACTTCTTATTATTTGCACCAACCATTTTAATTTTTGGAATCTTTATTATATCTGATAGTTTTAATGTATTAAAAATAAAATTCTCCGAGACTAAAGTACTTTCTGAACCAGTATCTATCATAATTTTAATTATTTTATTTTTGGCCAAAGCATTTATATAAATTAAATTAATAGATTCAATAATTTTATCTTCATCTAAAGAAATAAATTCAGAAGGTTTTTCATAATAGCAATGGCCTAACTTGTAATTCAGAAAGTTTACTGCACAAAATTTTGATTATTAGAATTGTCAGATTGTATCTGACCACTTGGATCTGATGTCCTATTTCTTTCCCTACTATGACTTCTACTCACATTTTCTTGCCTTGTACGACTTCGTTCCCTGTCTTCGCAGCTTCTATTCCTTCGAACACAATTTACCTGTCTGTTATAGTTAGGTCGCTCTGTATTTCTTCTATTATTAAAATCTTGTCTATTATTATTAGTACTGTCATTAAAATGTTGTCTATTATAATTAGTATTATTATTAAAATTTTGTCTATTATAACTAGTATTATTATTAAAGTTCTGTCTATTTGGATTACTGTTATTATTATTAAAATTTTGTAAATTATTACCATACCTAGTATTAATGTTATATGATTGTCTATATTGTTGAATATCATTTTTATTATATTGAAAGTTATTATTGTTTTTTCTGTTGTTATTATTACTTGTCATATTGCCTCTTTGTATTCTTTGAATAAAATTAATAAAACTATCTATTGTTTGAATATTTTGTACAGTTACGGTTTGCACAACATCAGCATCAAAATGTCTAGATACATTTAAGACTGTTTCATCCTCTCTAAGTGGTGGTTCTAAATATTTTGCAACTGTTATCAATTTCAATGCATAATCTACCATATTTGATTTTAAATTTTGATTATACTTTCCAAAATATAGAATTTCTCTAAACTTGGCTTGCTCTAATTCACCCCAATAATAATTTAAAAATTTATTTTCAAATGTTTGAAAGTTATCTAAATCATTTTCAATACTAGCAAACCAAGTTGCTGCATTGTCATTTAATGTCACTCTAATATAATCTTTAATATCATTAATATTATTCACAAATCTTAATTTATGTTTTAAACTATTTATGTATACTCTAGGATGCAAATTTTTTATATTACCAGAGAATTTAATCCCAGTCTCATTTGTTAAATTTAAGTAAGGTCTCCCTATGTCTCTCATTTGTGAAATATCATCTATTCTCTGTTCCACATTTCTTATTTGATTACAATTTATTTGGATATTTTGTTGTATATCGTCTAATTTTTCTTCTGTGTTTCTCCTGTCTTCGTTAATTTTTACTTCTAAGTTACATTTCTGTAACTCTATTTTCTGTTCTATATCTATCTTATTATCTTGAATAATCCTCTTTACTTCTGTCCTCTCATTGTCTATCCTTTTCTTGTAGTCATTCCGTATACTTTTTATTTCATTTGCTACTTTTTTCTCTGCAGCTTCAAGTTTTTTATCCATTTGTTTTACAATTTTATTATTATTATCTTCTATTTTCTTTTCTAATTTTCTATAATTCTCTTCCAATTTCTGTTCCATTTTTTTCATGTCTTCTTTGACTTCTTTTGAATTCTCTTCCAATTTTTTTATGTCTTCTTTGATTTCTTTTGAATTCTCTTCCATTTTCTGTTCCATTTTTTTTCATGTCTTCTTTGATTTCTTTTGAATTCTCTTCCATCGTCTTGTTCATCTGCATCATTAATGACATCAAAGCTGCCATATTGACATTTTCCTCTCTTTCTGGATTCATTTCTGCAGTATCTTGTGGAACTTGAACTAAACTCTCCTCTTGTATAGGTTGTGTTTCTACTTCCACATCTTCTTCATTCTTTTTGCTTCTTGTACCTTTCTTTCCTTGAGACATTTTGAGACTTTACTTGTTCAAATATAATTAAAAATAAAATCTATAATTTTTTCTTTCTACTGATAATTAATTTAATTATATGAGAGCACTTATCTTCCCAAACTAATTCTTTTAAATAGAGAGCCACCGCGTTGGGTGCCAAATTGTTATGATGTGTTTTTTTTTGTTTGAATGATGAGCAATGAGTAATTTTAATAATATATAGGGTTTTTATCGCGGTTCTCAAAGAATTAGCTTGTAAGTACTTTTTTTAAATTATCTTTATTATAACTATTATGAAACACACATATATATCTAACCTAGTCAATGTAAATTTAAAATAAACTATCTTTAAACTGATATTCTTATAAAACTAATTAAATTCTATAGACAATCTAAAATTTAAACAAACTATCTTCAAAATTGAAATTGTTATGACACTAACTAAATTATATTAACAAAATTTTGTACCTTTCTTTCACTGAATGCCTAAATGAACTGTTTTCCACTAAGTATATAGATTCTAATCACCACTGAAAGTCTTCGTACTTCGGTTATCCTGTTTTTGTGAAATTTCTTTTTCCAATTATCAGCTTCTACCAATTTAAGATATAGTTCCAGCATTTATACACCACCAACCAAACCAGCAAACAGCATTTATATTTATTCTTCTTTTCAATATACCAATATCCAATTATTATAAGTTGATTTATACTAATCTCCAACCAGAATATAATTTAATTTCTTCCAATATACCTTTTTTTATCTTCAATAATTATTTATGTATAATTATAAATGTGCATTAAATTATATGCATAATTTTTAATCTTCATTTAACTCACTATATTAAACTATTGGACTATTTGTACTTGTTTCACTGACTCTAACTAACTTTCATAATAAACTGCTTGACTTCTGACTAAAAAACTTAAAAACTGCCAAAAACTGACATCTTGAATCCAAATCACGGGTATTTATATGTTTTTGGATATTCTAGAACTATCTCGTAAGATATCATGTTCCAATTTGTTCTATTATATACATGTCTGAATTTTCTGGAACAAACCATCTCGCAAACATGGCCATCTCCGGAGATCCAGAGAATTCCATTCTTTTCTATTAATAATTTTGTTGACATTTAGGCTTTTCAGATCAGAATAAACATTCAAATTAGTAACTAACACTCTAATTTAATAAAATACACATTTCAAACAATATAATATTATAACCCCACTTATACTCGTATTATAATTAATTTCCATCTGTCAATCTCCGAGAGTATTTTTGGTTGCCTAAGCACATGGCTCACTTAAATCTATTTACAAAATTAAAATACAACTTTTTACAATTATTATATGCTAATTTATTAAAAATGCCCTCACATAAATATATTTTTATTAAATTCTCTAGTATATAACTTATTTAAAACAACCAAATATCTAATATTATGTAGTATATAACTTATAAATTATTTTCTATAAACCTTAATCGTTACAATATATATATATATATATATATATATATATATATATATATATATATATATATATATATATATATATATATAATGTACCTCTATCTATTTCAAATAAGTATTCGTTTTTGGCATTTTATTTATAGTGTCTCCTGAGAGTCAATTATTCTTTTTGACTTATATTTATGTTGCTTTCTCCAACCTTTTTGGCTATTAGTCTTATATCAAATATTATGGGATTCAACCACAATTTATTGTAATGAAAATGAAATTTTATATTTATTGTGACGTTTGGATTTCCAATCCGGAAATAAATTAAAAAAAAAGGAAATTATTAGATTTAACCTGAACAAATTTTTCTTGTAAATCCAAATGTCAAAACAAATGTAAAATATAATTCTCATTACAATCAATTATTGTGTAATCTCTTATAAAGCTATATTTAACTTAAAAATAACAAAAAAAAAACAATTTCAAAACTTAGTCTTTTGAAGGAAGGATTAAGGGAGGAACCTGCAACTTCAAAATATTTTGAAACAAATTCGGAAAACCGGTTGCTCTTTCATTATGCAAAAGATAGGGTATCCTGGAGAAAACAAACGCCTTCAAAAAATGTTCGGACAAGAAGTTGTAATTTAATTTCATACTTACCAGGTTCAAAAGGAAATGCTGGTCATGCAGTTAATCCTTTAGAGTGTTGGGAATGTTTTATTGATGATAATATTCTCGAAACCATTGTACAGAAAACAAATATATTTATTTCTATACTTAGAAACAACTATGAAGCCAGACCTTCAGATACTGTGGAATTAAAGGCAATAAATTGGTCTATTATCCGTAGCTGTGGTTTTTAAAGCAATCCGCCGAAATTGCAAAGAATTTTGAGCTACTGATGGAACAGGCGAAGAGGTCTCCGCTTGTACATCCCGAATAAGCTAGCCAAATATGGCATAAAAGTATTTTCCTTAGTGGACGTCAAATGTTTTTACACGGTAAATATGGAAGTATATGTTGGAGCTCAGCTTCCCGGTCCATATCGCGTTAGTACTAAAACCACAGATTAATTGAAAAGAATATATAAGCCTGTGTTTGAATCGTCTAGAAATAAATCCATTTAGAAGTACATGTTGGAGTAGCACAAAATTACAATTGTTGGAAAAATTCGAAAAAATAAAAGGAAGATTCCAAAGGAACTTCTTAACCCCAGCAGACCACAGTACCCTTCTATGTTTGCTTTTTGCAAATCCATTACTTTGGTGTCCTATATTCCAAAGAAAAAAAATTCGTGACGCTGTTATCATATTTTCATTATGATGACTCGATTGATGAAGATTCTGGAGATGCCTGTAAGCCCAATAATATTACTTATAACATTACAAAATCGGGCGTTGACTTAATCGATTAGAAATATGCGGCTTGTAACGTAGGCAAAAACGACCGAAGATGACCAATAGTCATTTTTTATAATTTACTCAATATTGCAGGTATAAACCATCACGTCATACATAAATGTAATGCAAATGAAAACGACCTAATTTTGGAATGAAGATTGTTTCTGAAATCAATTGGCTTAGCCTTGACAAGTAAGAGAGAACATACTAACCAGAGCAAGAGACCCTCATACAAAAGGATATCAGAAATATCGCCCAAAAATTAAGAGGGGTACATGCAGATCCAGCGCCTCCGCGTCCAAATACACGAGGACGTTGCACCTATTGTCCAAATCGTAAAACACGATATTTTTGTGTCAAATTCGATTTGCGAAGACTATAATGAAAATTGAAATTAGGATTATAATTTTATTTATTAATAAGAGAAATACATTTTTGTTTACTTTTTTTTGCATTTTTTTAAAGATGTTGTTTATTTTATCATTGGGTTTAAAATGGTTAAGATGTAATAAAAGTAAATTAAAAAAAGATTGTACATATACAAATAGTTTTATTTTAATATGTTCTAATATATTGTGTAAAATAAAAAAATAAAAAGTATAGTTTATGCAAAATAATAACTGAGACTCCAAAGATTTCTATTTTCGTAATTTTTTATTGCAATATCATTTGTAAACAATATTTTTTATATATAAAAAAAACATTATATTGTATTGTACAAAGGGATTTAAATACGTATCTTTGCTACTATTGAGCCAATAGTGATATGAGAGGTATTATATGACAAAATTTATCTAATATAATAAAATAAGTAACATAGCAGCATGCCATAAAGACCTTAAACTTATTTTAATTTAAATGTGGCTAATTTTTTTTAATACACAATAAAAAATTTAAGGATTAATTTGCAAAATTTATTAAAACTAGAAGGTTTTTCTACTGTTAGTATTACACACAAAATTCAACTTTTTAACGCAAGAAGTAATGCCACAGGTTTTATTATTATTAAATTGATCGATTATATTCAAATTTAAAAAGATAAAATGTGTACTTAATTGGAGGACCGAAAGATATTTGAAGAGGATATAAATTTAGATGTATACAGAAACATTGAGCGTATAATTGATGTAAATATGAATTTAAATTTGTTATTTATAAACAAAAATGATACTCAGATTATCACTAAGCTGAGCTAAACTGAATTGAAACTAAACTGAAGAAACTTTTTTAAATTTTTAACATTATTAATTTCTTAATATTAAAATTCCTATACACACAGAGAGCATGATTTTGTCTGGTTGGATAATTATTGTAGCAATCCCCTTCGCTTTTTGTAAAGCTGTGTCCCTTTTCTATTTTATATCTTATACTTATAACTACAAGAAAAAACATATGTACATATATATATATATATATATATATATATATATATATATATATATATATATATATATATATATATATATATATATATATATATATATCTACGGCATAAAGTGGACTCCGCCCATGTTAAAATTCAGGTTCAATCGAGCTCCGTGGTCAAGTGGGTACCGATATACGGAGCTCACTTGACCATTCCATAATATTGGTTCTGTCGATTCATCAACATGTAGAGTTTAATAATTTATAAAAAATTTTTGGAGCCCGTAAATACCCCTGTATCATAAATGTATATCGGTTAGTTCACGTGTATATATTATAGGGGTCGTTGAGATCTTCTTCAATGTATAATTGAACCATAGGTTTATCGGTTTAAGTAAGCTCTGAGAGTTTGGCAACTGTGCGATTATACCTTATATTTTCAACATATATCCCGAGCGGTTTATATGGGCTCCTTATTTTTATCTACTGTTCGTAGACAGTGTAATGTCATACGCATTACACTGAGTAACAAAGGATATCTTATTACATGGTATAACTACGTACTAAGAGGTAACTGGTTCTTTAAAAACAGGTATATAGATACAAAAGGATTTGGGCTTATTATTTAATGGAATGTTCGCTTGCATAGGAAATTTTATTTTTTCTGCATTTTTAAAAATGTTGTTTTTTTATTTAATATAATTTTATTAGTTAAATGCCGAACTCAATGTTTTTTTTTTAATTACAGAAATTTCGTAATATATTTTGTTTACGTGAGTATGTCTTTGTACGTTTTATGTAAGCATCCGATTAATAAAAACTACTTTTATTTCATCCAATCTTCTGCGATATCTTGTATAAAGCTTTTTTATTATTTTAGTTCTGGTCTTATTTGTGTACTATATATGATATCTCGATAAAAGGTTATCTCAAAATAAATATGGTTAAGAGCTACAATAGATATTTTTGTGTTAAAATGGGTAGTACTACACAAAACTGCACAAAAAGAAAGAATTTGTCTAACAAGGTATATTCGGCAGCAGATGCATATAGTGCAAGCGTCTATGTTTTAAGGGCGGAAGGACGCGCACCTCATTTTTAGCTGACAAGCATGCGAAAAATATTATTTCTGGTCCTCAATTTACCTTTTTGTTTTAAACAATGATCTGTGACTGACCCCGTGCGATACAAATTATTTTCAAGGAATTTATATGAAGTCTACGTTCAACAATTTCATGACATTATTGGATGTTCAGTTTTGTGAAAGCGTCTATGTTAGGGAGATTAATGGAGCACACATGAGTTGTTCAGGGATTTTGGCTGAAAATTGATTCATTGTTTATTTTTATTGTGTAATAATAGGTGTATCGTCTATATAATAGAAGTTCTAGTATCTACCGGTATGGATCGTTCGTTTGTGTAAATGTTATACAGTGTAGGGGCCTTTATGCTACCCCAAGCGAGACCGTTCTTCATCTGCTATTCTTATCATTGAGTGATACAAAAAATATTCTATTGTGGAGGCATACGCAGACAATATAAGTGAGTTTGTTATCTAAGGGGATATCATATAGTTTTTGGAGAAATATTCTGTAATTTAAGGTGTCGTAAGCGGCATTTAGATTGAAAAATACCACCCCTGATACCCGATATTTTTCGTACCCGTCTTTGATTTAGTATTTGTGATGTACGTGATCTTCCCTGTCTACAGCCACTTTTGTCTTTTAATTTAAGTTTTTCTTCTAATATCGGTGATATCATATTAACGATATTGTGCAAAAGTATTTTGAATAGCTGACAAAATAAAGATATTAGCCGATAGTTTTTGTGGCCGTTGGAGTGTTTGCCAGGCTTAAGTAAGGTAACAACTTTGGCTTGTCTCTATTTTTTGGGTATCTCCTAATTTGAATACAGTTGTTCATCATCTGGATAAGTCATTGTAGTGTTTTTGGTCCAGATTGCGTAATAAGCTTTGTGCTCAGATCCTCAAGGTCGGTAGTTGTGTTATTTTTCATTAAATATGTAGATGGTGGATCCAAGCTCCACATCATTAAAAGGTTCTCTCAGCTGACTGGTTTTGTCCTTTCTTACTTTCCGACAGAAATAGTATGTCTATATCTATAATGTGGTTTTCAGCGATCAGCTATATACCAAATACCCTAGGTTAGTCCCTATATGTGTTTCCTGTACTAGAAATTAGTCAGATTCGTGTTAACTCATATGTCTGATAAATTTAAGTAAAGTAAAGTTTATTGATTTTTAGATATACCCTTAACAGTTATAGACATATGTTATTAGAATAGTTGGTCCTAAAAAGGACCAATTTGACAAAATTATATTAAAGGGGTGACTGAAGAATTAGCCAATTAATTAATTAATCATTACCCGGGGTATGACCGATTGCGGTGGTCTTATTAGTACTCCAATCTTCCTAAAGGCTCGTTTTTTAAACCCCATAAGTAATGCGTAATCTTTTTATTAAAAATTTAAATTTTACATGCCGTGTATTACTTTTTGACGATATGTCGAATCAGATTTGTATAGTAATAATTTTAGGTTCTAAAGAGCCTCTTTGTGGAAAATAAATGAGTTTGTTGGCGCCACTGTTCAGATGATGGGTTTATCACAGATGTCAAAGTTTACATTTTAATTCAATGTTCTATTTACGTATCTTCAATATTAAAAAAGTAGGAAAAGACATGTTTATGCTTTTATTTTTTTAAATCTATTCTGTTTTCTTTCTAGAGTTCCGTCTTTTTTGAACGACCTGTGTTCTTTTTTCAATTGGGCACTTGTCGAAAGCTATGACAAGTACTCTGTCCTCTGCTATTCTACATTAATATGACATTCATTATTTTCTCTAAACACTTTGTCCTCTGCTGTTCTACATTAATATGGCTGACTTATTTTATATTTCTTGCAGCTATTTTAATGTTTATCCTGTGTATCTTCTTCTTCTTCTTCTTTTTCTTTTTATATAGACATAACTCTGTCTGTTTTTCATTGTGCTTCCAGTAAGTTGCCTTTCCATCGTTTTCGTGGTCTTCCTACTGATCGTCTTCCTATGGGTTAACCGTCTCTTGCCGTCTTTATTGTTTTATTTGTTGTCATTCGGCTTATATGATCGTTCCGTTCTGCTCTTCTATTTCTTAACCAGTTCTTGATGTTCTTCACCTTGCATCTACGTCGTATATCTGTACTTCTAGCTCTGTCTCATAGTGTCTTACCATCAATTTTTCTAAGTGTTTTCATCTCTGCTGTTTCACATCGTTTTTGTCCTCTCTGCATCAGGTCTTGTTTCTGCCGCGTATGTCATTATTGGTCTGATGACTGTTTTGTAAATTATGCCTTTCGTTTCTTTTCCGATATTTTTATTTCTTCATGTTTCATTTAGGCAGCCTGTGGCTCTGTTTGCTCTATTCACTGGATCTTTCACTTCAGTTTCGAGCTTTCCCTAGCTAGATAATGTGATGCCTAGATATTTAAGCTCCAACCCTTGTTCTATTATCTGACCTTTTAGCTCCAATTAACATCTTAGTAAATTTGCGGTAGTAACCATGCATTTTGTCTCTTTTGGGGAAATTAACATGTTAAATTTTCTGGCGGTTGTATGAAATTGAAGCAGCGTACGTTGTAAATCATCTTCACTTTGAAAGAGTAGTATTGCGTCGTCTGCACAGCAGATTAATATTATATTATATATTATTTGTTTTTCTTCCATTTGGTATCCTTTTTTAGTTCTTACTTTTTTATTATTTCATCCATAATCAGGTTGAATAATAGAGGACTCAGGGAATATTCCTGTCTCAACCCATTGTCAGCTTCAATAGGGTCGGTTAGTTCTTCTTTTACTTTTACTTTGATTGTGTTTTTTTGGTATAAATTCTCGATCGTTTTGATTTTTCCTAGAGGTATCTCTCTTGCGTACAATAAGTGGATAACGTTTTTTAAATTTTGTATCTTCTGTATATTAGTATTTCTTCTGCGTATTAAAAGTTAAATTTTGGTTATTATTTCTTAAGATTCTATTAACGTGTTTATTAATTGTCTTGTTTCATGTGTATCAAGATATGTGTATCATGATAGATTGTAATGCATATTTCATTTAATGTAATTATAGTGCTCTTTGCGTTTGCCAATTACTATCTCACTTCCTCAGTGATAGGTCTTTTTTTCCTCATCAATAACCTTATCCTCGCGCGATATAGCTATATAGCCCCTCTATAGCCCCGTGTGTACTCAAGGCAACAAAGGAGTTTTTGATGCAGAAAACTTTTTTAAAACAATTTCCGACTCTAAGATGCCCTCTGTTAATTTCAGGCAACATTTGGTTATACATTTTAATACACTCTATGAACCTATGACGAAACCTATATGGAAATGTTTAACAGTATGTCAAATGGACATGGCTACCTTATTAGTTTGTATTTTCGATAGTGATTTATTGTTATAAATTGTGTACAATTTATATAAAAATATATACCGAGGCATTATATCAGCATTTATATATTGATTACCATTGAAATTTGTTTATTTTATTGTGTTGTTTCAGTACTGTGATAAAAAACAGGTATGTTATTTTGAATCCACACTGGACCATATTATTTTAAATTATTTTTTAGGATGGATACAAAAACGTTCTACGGGAAAAGCAGTAAATATCCGAGGAATCCAAAGACTCTGACTTTGACAGTGATAATAAGAGAGTGATAATGAATTTTCCATAGGTACTCAGATATCAATCGATCCAGGATCAAATAAAATGGAAAATGAAGATGATTTGTACGAAGCAAATTTAGACCAGCTCAAATAGTTGACACTATATCTAGGAATCGCTGGGAAGAAATAGAAACTAAAATTCATTTCAATAATAACGAAAATATGCTCAACAATAATGATAAGTTATACAAAATTAGACCATTCATCAACGGTCCATTTCAAAATTTTCAGAGTATTCCTAGGAGTGAAAAATTGTGTATTGATGAACAAATGATACCATTCAAAGGGGCACATTCTTTAAAACAATATATGAAGAATAAACCCAAAAAATGGGGATACAAGGCATTTGTTTTGCGTGATAGCAATGGTATTGTTTATAACTGGGAATTATATACAGGAACTGTTGAACATTCTCTTCATTAACTAATGTAGACACCAGCGGTAATGTAGTATTAAGATTGTGTGAGATAGTCGAACCAAACAAATACTATAAAGTATATTTTGACAACTGGTTTAATAGCATTCAGTTGCAGAATGAAATGGAAAAACGTGGACTGCAATGTTTGGGAAATGTTCGTCCAAACAGACTGCCTAATTGCCATTTTTCTGATGACAAGAATATGAAGAAACAGGGTAGAGGTACTGTAGAAGAAAAGCACGCTACAGCAGATGGCATAAGACAACAGCATTAAAGTGGTACGATAATAAACCGGTTCATTTGCCTAGTACATTTGTTGGTTCTGAGCCTACTTCGTTAGTCAAGAGGTGGGATAAGAAACAAAAATCAAGAATTATTGTATGCTGTCCAAATTCAGTGCAATTTTATAATAAATTTATGAGAGGTGTCGATCTTATGGATTCACTAATTGCTCTTTACCGAACAGACATAAAATCTAGAAAGTGGTATCTAAAAATATTTTTTCACCTTCTGGATTTAGCTGTTGTTAACAGCTGGTTGTTGTATTGTCGTGGTTGCGATTACTTTGAAAGAAAAATCAGTTGCCTTTGTTACAGTTTAAGTCCCACTTATGTAGCGTACTGTTAGCAAGAACTGACCAGATCAAAAACAAAGGACGTCCCAGGCTCAGTGAAATTGAGAACGAAATTGTAAAAAAACGGAAGAGAGGACCTACTGCTATTGTACCACCGAAGGAAGTTAGGCTTGACCAAACCTTCGACTGGCCCGTATTTTCAAGAAAAGGGAAGATGCAAAAAACCAGGATGCTGTAATACTTCCAAAGTAATGTGCGATAAATGTAAAGTTGCTTTATCTTTTACAACTACAAATATTTGTTTTTTTGATTGGCATAATAAATAAGTATATAACTTAATTCGTTAGTTTTTGCTGCCCACAGTTGCCTGAAGGCAATACTCCCAAAACTCTCCCCAAACAAAATTTAAAAAATCTAAAAAAAATACTAGTTGTAAATGGATGGATATTTGAGCACATATACAAATTAAAACATTTTCTCTTAAGTTTACAAAAAAAGTCGGGCAATAGAGGGCTAAGATATTTATATTTCACTATATGCTCTATCATTTGGTTTTCATTTCAAATTAGCACCTATGACGAAATTTATAATATCTAAGATCTAGTGCTTTCATATAAAACTGGAATAAAACACTTGGTAGATAATATTTATTCGTTTTGAGTACCTACACTTTTTTTAGAACCTAGTATAAAAAAGAATAAATATTTGTCTGTTCAGTGTTGTCCAAGTCTGTAAAACATAAACAGGCTTAAATATTAGATTATACATTTATTAAGAATGTTCAATTTCTAAATTGAAGATTTTATATTTAAAAATATGAATAGGTTTTTACATTTTATTTGACGTTTTAATCTTTTAATCGGAGTTCATTTTTCGAAAAACTATAAAATTGTGAGAACAAATTGCTATGTAAAAGTACAAGGCACTATTCTCATGCTGTGAGCTTTGCTGCTCTGTTACTTTTATAACGCTTAAACTATTTTTAATTTATTGTCAATGTTTTTGAGGCGGGTTTCCTTAAATGACCATTTTTAAGGTTAGTACGTTTGATTAAATGAAATTGACATTAATTTGATAGTTTCCATTTTATTAGTACTGATGGTATATGACTATCATCTGTTGGTTCTATATATCAATTTGAACGTGGAAGTAAGAGCACTCTCTTGTTAGTAATTTCAGTGTAAATTGTGACGAAACCAGAAATAACCCATAATATTCTTCCCGTGTGATCTTAGTATTTCCGTTGATTGAATAGTATAGGGTATCCAATATTTTAATCAACGGTATGTCAGAGTTTTATTAATTTTTATATATATTTGCAAAATAAGAAAGAAAGTTCAGTACAGGCAGTTAAACAGCTGATCTGTCAATTTAGAAGTAAGAGCAAGTAACAAAACTGTCGACTTATTTTCAAATGTACTGCAAAGTTATTTAAAAAATGTGACCGAATTAGCGTAACACCTGTTTTGAAAACTAAATATTATGAGACGAATTGGGGCGAATTATTATATTACACAAACTAAACCGCTTGCCTACAAAAAATATCATGAAAATACGTTACGGTGAGAAAGACAGCTAATTGCCACATAAGTATCAATGTAACTATAGCTCACAAAATGGGTTCAATTACATTGCAATTTTTAAATTTTTCATGATAAAATAAAGTGATTGATTGTTGTTTTGAAAAGGTAAGTTGTTTTTTTATTTTTGCATTCCTATCATCTGATATTGTAATACCAACAACATTTTTCATAATATATTCTAAAATAACGAAATTACTAATAACGAACAAAAGTTTTATTAATTTCTTGTTAATATAATTATGTAGAAATTTAGAGTTTTATCTTGTTCTTACTATAGTGCTAAAGCACAAATGTAGTCATAGTCTACCGTATTTTTTTCATAGTGGTCATAGTTTTTAATTGTAATATAGCTTATGTGTTTATAATAACTAGCGCATAGAAAATAATAAAATTTTGTACCCTGTGCTTTATGTTTATTATCCTTTATTGTATTGGAACATCTAGAAGTATAGCAATACATTTTAATTGTTGAACAAAAGAGAAAATAAAAACACTTTTTGTGGTGTGCCACTTAACCATACACAAAATCGTACACAAATAGTCAAATGGTAGTAAAAGTCGATAAAGGCCGCCAGACGGCAGAGGCATCGCCGCGCTCGATGTCTATAAGTACTATGAAATGTTTTTCATACAGTTTTCGGATCAGATTTTTCAAAACATCAAATTACATCTTCTTTTTGCCTTTCTTTATTTAGGTTAACCGCTACTGTTTTTTTCTTCAGCGTTTCTTCTTAATCTACATTAATGTTATATTACAATTCTTTCTGGAACGAGCTATAATTTTTCTCAAATAACCATTTTGTGTGGTTTAGTCGCCTTAAGGTTTAGCATGCTTTGTCAGATGCTCTTTAAAGTCCCTTTTAATATTAATATCGTTTGAGAAATGTTTCCCAGATACTTATATTTCGTTTTGATTTTCAATCTTCTTTTAATGTTAGTTTAAATGGTCTAGTAGTGTGTTCGTACAGTTCAGTTATAAGCAAAATTAGGTGTTGTTGTACACCTAATTCTTTTAGTATCAGTCCATAAGTGTATCCATTTGACTCTGTCGAACGCTTTACGATAGTCTATAAAACAAATCCATAGTGGGATATTGAATTCCCTAGACTTTATACTTTTCTTGGACTTTTATTATAATAGTTTTAAAATTAAATGTTTAGTGAAAATCTCTACGCGACTTTAATGCATTAAATATTTTAATTAAAAATCGACATATCTATTGAAATTAGACAGTAAAAAGGTATGTTATTAAAGATTGATTTATAAATTATTGTAGTTTAAATTCAACTACGCTATGAAACAAATATTGCATGTCATAAACTGCAGTAATCCAAAAATTATAAAGATCTCCCTGTTGTTTGAGTTTTCTTTAATTAGTAGGGTAACAAACATTATAATCCTACCGAAGGAGCCTCTAATTTCATAAACTCTTACACGATTACTCTATCCGATCTACGTACATTTATGAACTAAATGTTTTAGTGACAATGCCTTTTAATAAAAAATACTAATTAATAAAAATGGAAACTTAACTTTTCCAAGTTTATAATAGACACTTTCTTATGTTTAAAAATATATAAAATAAGTAATATAAATTACCGCCTTGTTTATTAAAACTAAAAAGTAAAATAAAGTTATGTGTCGGTTAACAATTTATATTTAACTACATTAGCGAAATAATCCTGAAATTCCTTCACGACTAAATTGATGGATATTTAAATAAATTTCCTGCTGCCTTAAGTGTTAAAATGTACCTGCTGTAAAATTTTAAAATCTACTACTAATACAATTATTGGCAACATCTCAGGAGTTTAGAAATGTATGCAACATGGTAAATACGGATCCCAAAAATGGTTTATCCTATTGTGGAGTCCACTTAATGCTACATGTTGGTCGGAGTCTACATAAAGCGCTACTTAGATAATAATATACACGGTGTATATTCTACTGGAGTTAGTATAATACCGTTTTAGAACGGAGCTTACATTAACCGCTAGATGTATATATATATATATATATATATATAGTGAACGGCTAAATTATGGAATATTATCATTATTTCGAGAACCGTCTAGTTTTCAGGGAAATCCTGAAACGGTTCGATTTTTGTTATAAAATACCCATGTTATAACGTACATGGAGTAGAGATGATGTCACCGGGGTAGGTGTAGTGACGTAATCGTTAATTTTTTTAAATAGAAATCGGTATAATGCGACACCTCATTTAAACGAGAATTTAATTCTCTACTTAACCACATTACATTTTTAACTAAAATATTTTTTTAAGGGAAAAAACAATTTTTTTTAATTTAAATTCAACTAAATTACAACTAATGATTTAATTAATAATTTACTTTAAAGTAACCAAATTATGCATAATAATTATTTTAAATTAAATGTTTCAAATGCCATCTATCGGTTTCTTGACAATATGCGAATCTACGGACACATTCATCAAGTACATTGCGGATGACTTCTGGAGTAATCAGACTCATTTTATGCCTAATTCTATCTTCCAAGTCCTGTAAGTTTTGGGGTCTATTGACATAAACTTTTAATTTTATGTAACCCCACAGGAAAAAGTTTAGAGGTGTTAGATCTGGCGACCTTGCTGGCCACTCTATAAAAACTCGTCTTCCAATCCACCTCCTCGGAAAGCAATGATTTAAAAATTGACGTACTTCACGTGCGTAATGCGAAGGGGCTTTATCTTGTTGAAACCAGATATTTTCACTAGGTAAATTTGGATTATTGGCATTTGGATACATGTTAGCAAGGAAAGGTATAAGTTGATTTCTCAAAAAAGTTAAATAACTTTCTCCTGTTAGATTTTCTTCAAAGAAAAAAGGGCCAATGATTCTGTCATTATTGATCCTTGCCCATACATTTACTTTCTAAGAATTATTCGTATGTGACTCAGTGATCCATTGTGGGTTTGCTTGATTCCAATATCTGAAATTTTGACGATTCACGGAACCATTTATAAAAAATGTGGCTTCATAGGAAAAAAGGATTTGATTGATGAAATGTGGATTGCGGATACATAAATCCTGCATAATTTCGGAAAATTGAAGCCGGTGATCGGGATCGTCGTCGTTTAATTCCTGATGTAGTTGAATTTTCTAGGGACGGTATTTTTCTTTTTTTTTAAATACGTAATACCGTTCGTTGGGAAACTCCAGCATATTCACCCATTTGAGTTGAACTACTGTGAGGATTGTCATGTACATTTAATAAAATATCAATTAATTACTATTTAAATGGGAATAAGCCACAATTAAATGTTAAAATACGTTTATTGACGTTTCAATTTCCACTTCGGAAATCGTTCTTAAAATACAAACATTAGTAAATTAAACAAATTTTGTTTTGTTGTTACTTAGTGAAAAATTCTTCTAATAATTTAATTGTATCTGACTCATCTATATTGACAATTCAGACATACCTTATAAATTTTAAAGTAGACGACTTTAAAATGATATTGCCAATATTGTTGAGTTGCGTTCCTGGGACGACTTTACTTATAAGATAGTTCATTCGATTACATGAAATCAACTTTAACTTGAGAATATCCGTCAGAAAAGATCAAAACATGTAATTCGTCTTTAAAAAGACAAATACATGCCATGATGACAGTAAAATTCTCCTGTTAGTGATTCCATAGTAAATTATGAGGGAAAAACCAGGAAAAAACCTTATAATACTATCCCGACATGGTAAGTATTTGATCGTGCATTTAGTTTACTTTCAATAAACACCAAATTCCGATTTTATATGTTTGTTATTTAAAAAACATAAATGATGTATTCTCTATATGTTATTGACTTACCAATACTGGTATTTTCTTTTTAATAACTTCCTCTTTCAATATGGGTAACCAGATCCTACTACATTCTGCCGAGGAATTCGCGACACAATTGGTCTCATTTAGCATAATTAGAGCCGCTTCTTTGATTTTTCTCTTTTTACCATCCGTTTCTTTTGAGACTATATTTGAATCATTCCATTGAACCCTATGTTCATTATCCCATGCGTGTTTACAGATTTGAGATATATCAAATTCTCTATTTTTAATATAGGATTGATGTTCACTTATTCTAACATTTAATGATCTTGATGTTTCACCTAAATAAAACTGATCGCATTCACAAGGTATTTTATAAATGCAATTTTTTGTCCTTTCTTGTTCATTGTTAGAATTTTAACCTTTTATTGTGGCTTATTCCCATTTAAATAGTTATTAATTTAAAATGCCACAAGAAAATAGCTTCAGAACAATAATAAAATATCAAGTTTCACATTGTCTTCAATTTTAGGAATTGCGTTTGGAATATGTTTAACGTGCCCAGTTTCTCCAAATTTTCGGACTATTTTACTAGCAAAAAATATATCGCTAATAAAAAAATAGCGAAATTTGTCCATATTTAACGAAGACATGATCAATTCTTCCAAGCGCCGGGGATTTGAAGTTCCGAATTTTTTCTCGCTGGGCCGACAAGAAAAGAATTCCTCCACCACCGAGCTAATTCTGCTTCTCGCAAAAAAAATAAACTTAACTTATGTTTTTTGACTATAAATAATAATTTTAAACAACAATTATATCCTCATATAATATAAACTATTGAATGACGCGGATTTTAATTCTTAATAAGCAAAGCAGCTGTGATTTTTTAAATAAATGAATAAATAACTCTACTTCTATTGGTAGTAAAATTTTTTTTAATCTTTGTCTTGATTCCAGCTATAAGAATAAGTAAGATGAAAATGTGTGTAATGTATAGGGACTTAATTCAACGCAAAAATTATGGGGTTAAAATGTTTTTTAATCAATTATTTTTATTTTTATATAAAAACACAATCGACCAAGAAGTGAATCCGTTTTTGGATCTTGGATTCGAATTCGGATCTTACAAAGTCTCATTTGATTTATAATTAAAAGAGCTAAAATAGGATAAGTATTATAAAAAAATATTGGCCTTGCTGGCTGATGCTTTACTTTTCATCTTATTTTTTTTTAAGCTGCTCTCTTTTAATTACTTAGTAAATACCTAATACATACATTTTTTTATCCTTACTATTTTTTTTCGATTGTATCTACTTATTTTAAGTCGTATATCGAGTTAAAAGTCAATTCGTTGGTTCTTTGTGCAGTTATTTTTTTTAACTTAATGCAAAAAAATTAGCCTTACCTTAACAACCCCACTCCTTTATCTGGTTTTTGGACAAACTATTATATATAAAGTAACTCCTAATCCATTCGTTACCCCTCCCGTCATTGGCGGTATTTTTGTACTTTTATTTAAGTTCGAGATTTAAAATAGACTTTTCAGTCATTTTATATTTAAAATAAAATAAGTCGATTGGTTAAATTACTACAGTATTATTTAGTAATTAATAAATTGCCGATACTCAAACAATAAAAGACAAAGAAATAAAGTGCACTAATATGTTTTTCTTGTCAAGTCAAATAAAATCGTAAATATCATGTATCAATAGTTTGTTTATGTTTACTATTATTGTATATTGTTATTTTAAAACTTATTTTGATGCACATGGTTATTTCTTGGACTTTAAACTAAAAATTACATATGTAATATAATTAATAATAATAATTTCTAATCATGATTTAGGATCTTCTTTTCCATATTATGTATTATATATTTTTTTATTTGAAATGTCGTCGATGATCTGACAGAAAAAAGGCTATCACTTTAATAAGTTATACTATTAGTAGATTTTTTGCTTCTATTTTTTGCCAAGATCCCGTACTAATTTCCAATAAGTGTCGTACCAAAACGGCTTACGGCGAAACCTTTTCCCACTACTCGGTGTCCGTTAATGCGACATTATACGGGCGCCGGGACGTCGATTCCGGCGTCGAGTGATGTCGTTTCAAGTCTAACCACGTGTCCCATATTTCATCATCTCCCTGGCTGTCAGCGAGCGGCCTTCGGATCAGTGTTGCCAACAGCGAAATGTGGAAGTGGCTGCTTAGACTTTTCTTGAGAGCTTCTCTGTTGTTTTGAGCTTATCTTAAAAAGAATCAGTTCATTTTTAAAGAGGATGTATTATATATAGGTATATATATATATATATATATATATATATATATATATATATATATATATATATATATATAAAAAAATATATTACATCAACATGATCATCATCATTACCATCATTCTCAGCATATTTTACCGATTATGGTGTAGCTTCCTTTACATATTCAATGTGGTTATTGAAAATGGCAAAGATAGCAGAAACGATAAAGCAATAATTAAAGTGTTTTATTTATAACAAACCGTCAAACCCAGCAATTAAAAAGTTTCATGGTCAGAAAATAACAAACAAAGTTGTTCGTAAAGATTCTGAAATACCTCTAATCAAGAAAAATATCTGTTCAAAAAATATAAAATAATCAAAGAACAAGATAAAATACAAAATAAGGTAATGCACACAAATCTTAACATAAATTTATTGTGTATGGTGAGTAGGTTGAAATGAAAAATAACCTAGTTATTTGGTATACAATATATATTTCAATATATATGCTTAAGGTAGTCTAGGGATATTCAAATTAAATTGAGATAATAATAACAAAATCTTAAGCTATCTTCTTTTATCAGTTAAACTTTCCAATTTAGTTGAGAATCAATTTATTATATATAACATATTACGACGGTCCGATAAGTACTTTGTCTACAAAAGAAAAACGGGACTTTTAAAGAAGTGGCGATTTATTTCTCAGCTTAGTCTACTTTTAGCTCGGTACACTTAATATAGCGATGCTCCAACTTCTATAACCCGTGTAAAAAATACGTTTTCTCGAGGTCTGCAAAGTAGGCTTCCGTGACGGCGATGACCTCCTATTTCTACTTTAATTACTGCCCGGTGGGTACCTTTTTGAAGTGTGACAACAAAAAGAAGTCATACGAGGTCAAATCTAGAGAATATGATGAATGTAGCAACAGTTCGTAGCCCATTTCGATCGACCAATTTTTCCATGCCTACAGCGGAGCTATGAGCGGGTCCATCGTCATGGTGGAAGAGCACTTTTTTCTTTGCTAAATGGGGTCGTTTTTATGCAATTCGGTGTCAAATCGGCCCACTAATTCGACGTAGTAGAGCTTTGTGAACGTTTTGTCATCCATAACCTTTCCAGCTAATAGGACAGTTTTCGCCTCTTTCGGAGCACTTTCTCTGTGTGCCGCCATTGTTTTGACTGTTTTTTGATCCCCGGTCGGTGTGTACCAGTGGATTCATGCTTCGTCAATAGTTACGAAGCAATGTAGAAACTAATTCGGATTACGCTTAAATAGCGCCAAACACTGCTCTAAAGTGCTCTTACGGTTAAGCTTGTTGTCTGAAGTGAGTAAACGCGGCAATCATCGTGCCGATAGCTGCCCAAAATTTCACGCAAGATATAACATACTCGATCTTTTGCGATGGCTGCTGTGTCAGCTGTCTCGCGCAACTTCAGTCGGCGATCTGCCAATATAATATGGTGACCATTTTTCTAAAATTCGCTGATACGCCCGCAGTCGAAACAAAACTAAAAGTTCGATACGACTCAAATTTTGACATTAGCCGTCTACGAGAATGTATTACACGATAGTATATTTCTCTTAAGATAATAGCGCCATCGGGCGGTAAGGCTAAGTACTTACCGCCTATGTACATAATAATTTTAAAAAGAATTCATTCTGGTCTACTCTATATGTCCGGTTTTTTTATTTATAGACGAATGTCGCATCAACCATTTATGTTATAAGCTATTACATAAGATATGTCGTGCATTTTGATATATATGTATAGATTTAAGATAGTCGCTTAGATTCTCTATCGGACACAATATCACCTAGCATCACGGATAAATTGTTGGGAAAGCGATAATAAGCGTTTTGTTGATTGGCAGTCTATCAATATATGCTTGATGTTAAAGATATGTTACACGATTTGCATCTGGGAGAGTCATTGTTTCTGAAGAAGTATAAATGGGTTAGTCTTGAGTATCCTAGACGTTGTATAGTAAGCACTGTTTGTAGGTGGTGGTTGTCAGTTCTTGGGTACCAATGTATTATGTCGGTTTTGATAGATCGAAGTTTAGAATGAGATTGGCACCACTCGCGTTTCCATCTCCCAACACTTTTGACTTGAGCTATGATTTTTTTAAGTCACATGGTGAGTAGTCGCTTATTATTTCACTATCCTTACTCGTGGCTGCACTTCGCACACTTTTAACTGCTGCTTTATTACTCTCGATGCCGATGTGTGATGGTATCCATACAAATTTTATTAGCATAGTATGCAAAAATAAAATATAATCAAATATTATTTATTTCCTGGGTAATTAGAAGTTCGGATTTAAGTTTCTTTTCCATGGGGTGTTTGTGTAGTATGGCTGCGATAGAGCTAAGGGAATCGGTAAGATTAAGGGCTCGTGGAATATTAGAGGTATTTAAATATTTTAGAGCTTGGTATATACATAAAGATAAAGTTTGTCGGTGAAAAAGGTTAATTCTAAGGAAAGTTGAAACATAAGATTAGATGTTGGGCAAACCATAGCTAAGCCTACACCATCATAGTAAGAAAATTCATATGTGCTTCTAAAAAGTTATTTATTGAGCTTTTATTTAAAATATTGGTATTATTCGGTTCATCGATTTGAGTCAGAAAGGGTACACATGGGTGATTTCATTATCCAGGGGGGAGTATGGTTAAGTTTTGGTGAGAAAACGATTGGGAAACTCATTTCCAGGTAGTTGAATGCTATCCTCACCCGTTGGTAATAAGGTTTTGCTGTGCGGGGTTTATTATCGAAGATATGTTGATACTTTTTTGTAAATGTATTTAGGGATAGAGGGTGGTTTTTATTTGCTGCGATGAATATATCATGATTAAGTGTAAGAAGTGTACGTCTATGTTGTAAGAATAGAGAAGAAAAGTACCAAGTGGTGCAAAAAGTACCAAGGGAAATTATAAGGGTAATGTTATATATGTAGCCAAGTGGTTTTAATATTGTTTGCTTAAGAATGAATAGGCAATTAAACCGTAGCGATTTTTGATCCAATAGAGATTCATAAAACATAATCAACGTGAAATAATCTGAACCCTAATAGCGGATTGCAAAAGTTTTTAATATATTAGATCTTTTACTATAAGTTAGTGTAAGGTAATTGATGCAATCTTTCCAGGTAAGTTTTTGGTCGAACCACATACCTAGTAATTTTAATGATAGTTTGAATATATTTTTTTATTTTAGAAAAAGAGATCGGATCTAGTTGCTAATGTTTTTTGGGAAATATTATTCCAGTGGTTTTTAAGACAGGAAATTCGAAACCAGTATTTAAGGACTAAATTTCTAACTTTTTAAGGAATGTCTGCACAATTAAAGAGTAAAGACTACTAGATCGTCGGCATATAAGCGATTTTGTAGTGGTTTGGGTATATCTTTTATTATATTATTAATGGCAACTAAAAATAATGTGGAACTTATCACAGATCCCTAAGGAGTACCATTCTCCTTAACACTAATATTGTTTATTCACTTTTCTTTAAAAAGTCCTTTCATTAAGAAAGTTTTGGATTTAAGATAAAGTATGACCTCTGATATTCGAGGAGTGTAGCTTTCCTAAAATATTATATGATTATATGTCCAACATTTATTAAATGCAAATAGATTATGTACTGTATATATTATTATCAAATATCTTTCATAATAATATATGTAGTGGATCCGTAAGATCGAGAAAAGGATACTATATATACTCTATATTCCCTACGATCTTGAATATGTTTTTTCAAGTATTCGTAATATTCGTTTATATTTGATGCCATAAAATAATATAAGGAATATTTTTGAGATTAAATGTCAGTTTTTTTATTTTATGGGTTTTTATTGTGTTTTTTTTAAGATGAACATTAAAATGCATTACTTTATATCAAGGAAACTTATTAAAATTGACAACGCTGCATCTGTTTGTATTCGTCAGCCGTCGCCGTGAGGCGACGCTAGCCGAGCCGAAAGGGATAATGGAGGATAATAAATAAAAAAATATCCTTCTTTTGGCTGTGTGTTGGCCAGATTGACTCCCGGTTGCTGGGCAACGGCGAGGCTCGAACGGATCGATACACGGAAGATTTCCTCAGTCACGGCTTGCTCTGTTCTGTTTAGTTCTCTCCTGCTGCTGATGTTCTGTTGTTCTCTGTTTAGAGATTGGAGGCGATTGTCAACTGGATTTGGTGTATGGAAACATAGCGGGCTTGGCCGCTCTTCTGAAAAATTACCTTTTTATGCTGTAGAGGGTGGAACGCGTTTAACTGGATGCGGAATTGCTTTCGTAACTTGGTTGGAAATGCTCAATTTTATGAATGCGGGATCGTTTGTTATAAAATAAAATACTAGGAATAGACGAACCCAAAAATATTAAATACATCTTACTATTCAAAAATTAGCCAATATGAACCTAAAATAATTACTATTTAAATGAGAATAAGCCACAATTAAAGGTAAAAGTAAGTTTAATGTAAATTTAACTGGAATTGGAAAAGTCTATTAAAACTGAACAAAATATAAGCAAAGAGAAACGAAAGGTTATAAGAACTTAAAAAAATGACGACCCCATAATCATCCTACCAGCAGACAAGGAGAATGCAATTGCGATAATGGATTAAATTCAATATGAAAACAAAACTAAAGATCTAATAATAAACGGACCTTATACAAAATTAACAAAGGATCCAACAAAGCCTTTGGAAAACAGAATATATAGAACTTTATTCAAGTTTAAAGAGTATTTAACAAGTTATCAGAGAAGATTAGTTACATCTCATTATAGTAAGACCCCTCATTTTTATGGAGTTTCGAAAGTTCATAAAACAGATATACCACTTAGCCCATTTGTAGTACCATGAATTCTCCTTGTAGTGAACTATCAATATTTTTATTAAATATTATACAACCATTTGCAAATAAAAATTACACAGGTATAAAGAATACACAACATTTTTTAAATAAATTATCAAATATTGAATTTAATTCAAATAATACTTTGGTAAGTTTTGACATAAATAGTTTATTTACGAATGTGCCATTAGATAAGACTTTAAATACAGTCAAGACAAAATTAGAGAGTGATGATGCATTGACAACTAGAACAAGACTAAACATATCAGCTATAATGGAGTTAGTAACATGTTGTACTGATAATACATATTTCCAACTAAATAATGAATTCTATAAAAAAAATTTTGGTCTAGCAATGGGCTCTAGTTTATCTGCATTATTAGCCGATTTATGGAAGATTTTGAAACAAATATTATTTCTAAAAAAAATTTAAAACCCACATTATGGTGGAGATATGTAGATGATGTATTCTCAATATGGCCTCATGGATCAGAGTTATTGGACACATTCCTGAATGATATAAACGATAAAGACGAGACAATAACATTTACCATAAAAAAGGAATATAATAACACACAACCTTTCCTGGATGTTTTAATCTTTAAGAAAGATACTGGATATGAGACTCAGGTGTATGGAAAACCAACACACACCAACAGATATTTAAATTTCAAATGAAATCACAATAATAACATTAAAAAGGGAATCATTAAATCCTTATACGATAAGCCAAAATTACTTGTTCTAACGAAAATTCGTTCTTGGAGGAAAAACATTTGTTAACATCTGTTTGATTAAAAAATGATTATCGTTTATAAATAAGGAATTTTCAACAATCGACCGAATAAGAACGAGATTTTACAGCATACACAAGAAATAATACGAGGAAAATAATACCATACATAAAAGGATTATCAGAAAAACTTTACAGGATATGAAATAAATTCAACATTTCAACAACATTCAAACCAACAAACACATTGAGATGTATTTTGTCTTAAATCAAACCCAACAATGAACAAGAAAGGACAAAGAATTGCATTTATAAAATACCTTGTAAATGCGATCAGTTTTAATTAGGTGAAACATCAAGGCCAATAAAAGTGAACATCAATCTTATATTAAAAATAGAGAATTTGATAGATCTCAAATATGTAAACACGAATGGGATAGTAATTATAGGGTTCAAAAGAATGATTTAAATATAGTCCTAAAAGAAACGGATGGTAAAAAGAGAAAAATCAAAGAAGTTGCTCTAATTATGCTAAATGAGACCAATTATGTCGCAAATTCCTCTGCAGAATGTAGTAGGATCTAGTTACCCATATTAAAGGAGGAAGTTGTTAAAAGGAAAACACCAGTATTAGTAAGTCAGTAACATATAGAGGATACACCATTTATGTTTTAAATAACCAACATAAAATCAGAATTTGGCGTTTATTGAAAGTAAACTAAATGCACGACCAAATACTTACCATGTCGGGATAGTATTATGAGGCTTTTTCCTGGTTTTTCCCTTATAATTTACTATGGAATCGCTAACAGGAGATTGTTACTGTCATCATGGCATGTGTTTGTCTTTGTAAAGACGAATTACATGCTATGATTTTTTCTGACGGATATTCTCAAGTTAAAAGATGATTTCATGTAATCGAATGAACTATTCTATAAAAAGGATACTTCATTCTTGTACTACTTGTATTTTTTTATACAAGTAAAGTCGTCCCACGAACGCAACTCAACAATATTAGCAATATCATTTTAAAGTCGTCTACTTTAAAATGTATAATGTATGTCTGAATTGTCAATATCATAAGTCAGATAAAATTAAACTATTAGAAGAATTTTTCACCAAGTAAAAAAAACAAAATTTGTTTAATCTACTAATGTTTGTATTTTCAGCACGATTTCCGAAGTAGAAATTGAAACGACAATAAGCTTACTTTAACCTTTAATTGTGGCTTATTCCCATTTAAATAGTAACTACTTTAAAATGCCACAAAAAATAGTTATAGAACAATATTAATGAACCTAAAAATTAACTGAAAATAAATTAAGGTCAAACTACTTGTAATTGTATAGAAGGTAAAAGCTTACGACTTCCAAATGAGTTCTTTGACATAGAATTATTTTTCAGAGCTTTCTTTCAGTTCCATCTATTATCTTTATACAGTGCGTTAATTTTACAATTGAGCATAGAGTATTATGTAAAAATTTCACCCTAATGAGAGATGTAACTCAAAATGTAACTTATGATTTACATGGATTTAGCACTAATATAATTAATTTATGGAACAAACATTTATCTTATTCTTTTAAGTTTAGTGGTTTAATTGTCTATTGTTTTTGCTTTTTAGTTTAAAACAATTTTAATAATGCAGGATCCCAATTTTTGCAATTTACAAATACCATTTTTCTGTAGTACAATTCTTCGAGCAATTTTTTAACATCACCTAATGACTCACAGATATAACATTTTAATAAATTTCATAAAACACCTATAAAATGGAGGGGCACAAGAGAATTAAAATTTCATGTTAATAATGCAAAAACTCTCAATGTCTCTCTATTTAATATTCTCTATTCTTTTTCTCGTAATCTAAAAATTCCTTTTGTAAAACTCTCAAACAAAGAAGTGTTAAGGCGAGTTGGACATGACAGAAAGCTTATAAACATAACTAAAATAAGAAAAACATTGTATCTGGGCCAGTTACTTCGACACGATAAATACTCTCCTCTGCACGTCATCATACAAGGAAGAGTAGAGGAAAGAAAAGGCTTGGGAAGAAAGAAGAAATCATTGCTGAGAAATATCAGAGATTGGACTAACCTCAGTGTTAAAACATATTTCACGTTGCAAAAGATAGGGAATTTTTCTCCTGCACTTCAAAGATTAGGTTTATAACCTGTTGCTCTTCTTTTTAGCCTTACCCATGTCTTGTCTTCCTTGCGGTCTCCAGTTAACTATTTAGTTTGACCATTGTAAGAGATATTCGTCTTTAAAATGGTATAGTCCGGTCGTCAGAGAGGTGACCCCTAAAAATCATACTTACAATCTGAATTTTGCCGAGAATATCAATTTTGGGACCCCAAAAAAGATGCAAAAATGTTTACCACTTTTATCCCCGGGCTTTCCCCTGAAACCCCCTCGCAGGGGGGTAAAAACACCAAAAAAATCGACATGGCTGACTTAATGAATCTAATGAATCATATATAGGTTCTTAGGTATAGAACAATATTCAGATATACTGAAACTTTTCTGAATAGGATATAGTAAGCTTAATTCATATCTTCCAGTGGGGTTGGTTTTTATAGATAATGATACTAATCTTAATATCTCTATTACCAATTAAACTACCAACAAGTATAGCTACGGTCATGTAATAGAACGCTCAGGTTTGTAGGTTTTGATAGTTTTGTTTTAAGATAATACAGTACGTCGGCTAGTTGTTTTAGTATTTAAATATGCAATGAAAAAAAAATATTTTTTACTTACGAGTATACTGCCGTGTTAACTCAAAAGGGCGTAACTGCAATTTTTATTAAAAACGAGTTTCATATCCCACGAGTTATTTAGTAATCTTTTCTACAAATCTACCTGAGTTTCATAGCCGTATCTGCAACAAAACCGGATATATACTGCTTAAATTAATAGCCGTATCTGAATTTTCTACTAAAATGTTAGCTTTAAAAGCCGCAACTGTAAATGTTAACACAAAAAGCCGTAACTAAAAAGTTTTTGGCAGATACGGCCTATTCACTTAACATTTCAAGATATTATTATGTTGGCGCGAAAAGTAGTAAACTGTCAATTTACTTTATTTCTAACCTTACTTTTTCGTGTTTTCATAGAATGTGTTTAGTTTGTTATTCATAATAAATATGGATAATAATTTTGCAGAAACAACTAGTAAGTATATTTTCTATTAATTTATATAAAAGGCTAAACAAATACAAATTCTTACCTTGTACCTGTGTGTCAAGGTAAATGTTTTTGGTTCTGAAGTTATTGTAAATTGATCTTTTTGTAGGTGATTATGCTCCCAAGATGCGATACTTTCAAAGAAATTATATTTACTCCTAGACTGATAGCCTTTAATGAATGCTTTGTTCCAGTTGGTACTTCTAAAACTTCTACAGTTGCTGTTCTATGGCATGAAGCTATTTCTGGACGAAAAAAGGCTGATGTTGTTAGCACATTTTATGCATTTTTAAACAAAATTAGGGATTCCGAAGAAGTTGTTATTTGGGTGGATAATTGTTCCGGTCAGAACAAAAATTGGTGCTTGTACACATTTTTTGTGTATGCTGTAAACTCAATAGAATTGAACATTAGGAAATTAACTCTAAGATATTCTGAGTCAGGTCATACATTTATGGCAGCTGACTCATTTCACCATAGAGTCGAGCAATCACTAAATCCACAAGGTAAAGTTTATGACTTCGTTGATTTTGTAAATGCGGTTAAAACGTCAACACGTAATGTCTAAGTTATCGACATGGCTTTTAATGATTTTTACAACTGGAAAGACGAATCATCTCAATATAAAATAACAAGGTTGGTCCCTCGTCCGTACCTTTAACAAATGATGGAAGTTTAGTTCTTGAGAGGTTTCCATACATTAGGTTATAAAACTAGTTTTGAAGGAAAAATCATAAGTGCCAATTTTTTAAAGGCTAATATCCATAAAATTGGCATTGCAAAACCACTCTCTATCTCTCAACCACGAGGTATTACCATGGAGAGAAAACAGAAAATAATTACTAAAATTGGTCAAAAAATGCCCCCAAATCGCATTACATTTTGGAAAAATATTTTTGTCAGCGAAAATGTGGACACAATAATTGATGGTTAATATAATATAATAACTAGTTCGGCGTAGAAAATTAAGTATTAATTATTTATATTTGATTGACTGAGTATGATATTTTAGTTAGTCTGTATTGTTGTTTACTTTTTTAACTTTTCCTAATTATTAAGAATAACTTACGAAATTAATACAACATTAATATTGTAACGTTTATTTGTTTAATGCAATAAATATTTTCAAAAAATCATGTAGTTACGTTCTTAATTATATACCTCATGTTAAGCGAAAAAGGCGTATCTGTCAAAAGTGTTGTTTTCCCAAGTTGGTACTCTACCAAAATCTGTCACATGATAGTATAAACCTATTTATTAACTTCTATATGGTACAAGTCACAACTTTTTAAAAAATCACGATTGCCTCATCAAAACCACTAAAACTGATTTTTCTCGCAAACTAGTTTAAAGCAGATACGCCCTTTTGAGTTAACACGGCAGTATACTGTTAAATCAGGACATAGCGTATGTGCTAAAATTAATTTTGATCATTTTTATTTACATTTCACTTTACAAGGAATCCTCTTGACGCATGATTTCATTTATAACTAATGTGGAATCGATTTTTTAATTGCTATTGTTATGATCAGAATTATTTATACTAAAAGAACTTCATAAAAATAGTGTTAAATCTAAAATTAAAGTAAGTATACAGTTCAAAATATTTAATTTGTATCCATAGTACCTTATGATATCTCGTATGTCGCTATCCGTTTATTATTATGTCTTATTTAATATATTCGTTAAAACCCTAAAAAATAAGCAGAATGAAACTTAGAATTTTTGTATGAAATTTTACAAGGGAACTGAAGCTGAAATGGGTATGGCAGCGGTTTTACAAGTATAGCTTTTACTTAATTTTATTTAATTTTACTTAATTTTAGTTAATTTTACTTAATTTTATTTAATTGTTATTTCATTTTACGTAATTCTGTGCAACTTGATTTAATTTTAGTTAACTCTATTCACCTTTACTTAATTTTATTTAATTTTATTTAATCTTATTTAGTTTTAATCTTATTTTATTTTGGTAAAACGTTGACGTTAGTTAAACCCGATGATGACGTTTCTTTTTCAATAATATATAATAAATATATATTTTATACCTTATTGATCTTACCTTACAATTAAAGTAACCTATATTTTTGACAATTTTGCAAAAAAACTAATCGCTGTGAATTAGTAAAATTTCTGATTACAATATTAAAAAATTAGCAATAAATTAACCGTATTGTTTCAAGAACAAAATATAATTGAAATGTTAAATGTTGGTCGTTCAAATTTCTTTCGTAGGTGGCGTAGTTACCTTACCGGACAAACGGTGTGATTTGTCGTCATATCATTTTATATAGATAGATATAATAAGAATCTTGCATAGATTTTGTAAACAGTTGTTCTAAATAGAATCTAAATCATTTTATACTTGGTTGAAATACATCTTTTCTTGAGACACTATAATCAAACCACCCCTTTTTGATTATCAACATGCCCATGGGTAAATTTACTATTCAAAATTTCACACTTACAAGCAGATTATATCCGTCGCTGAGCGAATAAGTACGTTTTGCCAATCTTATAAAGTTGCAATGAGGGAAATCAAGAAGATCTAGTAGATCTTGACTTACTTGGATCTTCTGTCCGTGTATTGTTTCAGTTTGAACAGCCGTGAAGGGGAGAATATATTTAGTTAGCGATGATTTCGTGATTTGTGGACATGATTTATGTAAAAAGTAATGTGGTTCTAATCAACGAGCACTGAGAGAATAACATAAGCTAAGATATTTATTGAATCCGTCACAATTTGTACTTGGTTTTTACCATTCGAAGTAACTGATATCTTACATTCTACAAGTGAAACTCCCAACACGAGTTGTAAATTAGTGATACTCTAGTAAGTTTGTCATAGTAGTACTTGTGATTGGAAAGAATTTGTTTGCGTACTAACAGCCAAAATGGCGAGACATGTTTTAGATATAAATCAAGTAATATTTAATTTGCGCGCTTATTTTTCTGCTGAAAAAGCCAATAATGGAGGCCCTTTGTGACCAGTTAAATCCGTACCTAAACATGTGTGTGATGCAAGTCTAAAGTAAGTTTATTTTTGACGTTTTGATTTCCATAAATTAAAAAAAAAATGTTTTTCTTCAAACGTCAAATAATGATGACATTACTTATCTAATTTGATCCTGTCAAAGTTTGATGTCACCGCCGGTAGCAGTTTTTTTTCCCATTTCTTTACGGCGGAGGGAAAAATGTTATCATGGCAACAATATGAAACATGTCACAAAGCAACAATACAAATGTCATTAACAACAATTAAACATCATTTTTATTTATAATAATATTAAAAGTACAATTAGTTAATGAGGCATTTTCAAAATTGAAACCGTGCAAAAATGTTCCCGACTCTTGATACGCATTGGTAATCAATAAGCTGTCTTTAATAATTGCAAACAACTGTCAAACAACTGTAACCAGGGAGACGCAAATCCCACCGACGACTTAATTATTTTAATTTCTAACATCTAGACGACTTTGATAGTTGTCACAGTTATATTTGAGTAAAAATAGCGTATGAATTGTACTATTTATGGTTGAAAATTTCTACGTTTGAAGAAAAAATAGTATACTTTATTCGGCAAAGAAGCGACTTTTCTTGACTTGCCCTCTATTACGCGCCTCACTTCGTTCGGCGCGTAATATCGGGCGCGTCAAGAAAAGTCATGATTCTCCGCCTCATAAAGTAATATACTATTTTTGTTACTTGGTGAAAAATTAATATAATAATTAAATTTTATCTGACTCATTTAAATTAACTAATCAGACATATATTTATACATTTTATAGTAGACGACTTCAAAATGATATTGCCAATATTGTTGATTTGCGTTCCTGGGACGACTTTATTGTTAGATAGTTCATTCGATTATATAAAATCAACTTTAACTAGAGTACCCGTAAGAAAAAAATCGTAGCTCGTGATCCGTCTGTAAAAGGTAATCACATGCAATTATGTCAGTAAAATTCCCCTGTTAGTGATTCCATAGTAAATCACGAGGAAAAAACCAGGAAAAAACTCATGATAATATGGTAAGAATATACGACATGGTAAGAATTTGGTCTTATTGGTAATTAATAAGAATATTTAGTTTACTTATTTAACTTACTAATAGTGGTATTTTCTTTTATTGATTTCCTCTTTTAATGTGGGCAACTAGATCTTACTGCACTCTGACGAGGAATTTGCGACGCAATTGGTCTCATTTATTAATAATTTTAATGACAATGGATAAATTTTAATATGAAAACAAAACTACAGACCTAATAACAAATGTAACTTATACAAAATTAACTAAGAGTCCAACACAGCCCTTGGAAAACATAATCTAAAGAATTTTATTTAAGTTTAAAGATTATTTAACAAATTATCAAAGAAGATTAATAATTACACCTTATTATAGCAAGACACCTCATTTTTATGGAATACCCAAAGCTCATAAAGCGAATACATCACTTAGCCCTATTTGTAGTACCATGAATTCTCCTTGCATATATGTATATATATATATATATATATATATATATATATATATATATATATATATATATGTGTGTGTGTGTGTTTATGTGTGTGTGTGTTTATGTGTGTGTGTGTGTGTGTGTGTGTGTGTGTGTGTGTGTGTGTGTAAAAATAAATTAAGTAAATTAAGTAAAAGCTATACCTGTAAAAACGCTGCCATACCCATTTCTGCTTCATTTCCCTTGTAAAATCCCATAAGAAAATTCTAAGGTTCATTCTGCTTATTTTTTAGGGTTTTAACGAATATATTAAATAAGACATAATAATAAACGTATAGCGACATACGAGATCTCATAAGGTACTATGGATACAAATTAAATATTTTGAACTGTATACTTACGTTAATTTTAGATTTAACACTATTTTTATGAAGTTTTTTTAGTATAAATAATACTGACCATAACAATAGTAATTACAAAATCGATTCTACATTAGTTATAAATGAAATCATGCGTCAAGAGGGTTCCTTGTAAAGTGAGATGTAGATAAAAAATGATCAAAATTAATTTTAGCACATACGATATGTCTTGATTTAATAATATGCTCGTAAGTAAAAAATATTTTTTTTGATTACATATTTAAATACTGAGACAACCAGCCGACGTACTATATTATCTTAAAACAAAACTATCAAAACCTACAAACCTGAGCGTTCTATTACATTACCGTAACTATACTTGTTGGCAGTTTAATTGGTAATAGAGATATTAAGATTAGTAGCATTATCTATAAAAACCAACCCCACTGGAAGATATGAATTAAACTTACTTTATCCTATTTAGAAAAGTTTCAGTATATCTGAATATTGTTCTGTACCTAAGAACCTATATGATTCATTAAGTCAGCCATGTCGATTTTTTTGGGGTTTTTAACCCTCTGGGTAAGGCTAAAAAGAAGAGCAACAGGTTATAAGCCTAATCTTTGAAGTGCAGGAGAAAAATTCTTCTTCTTATGGTGCCGTCTTTAAACGAAGGTTCGCGATTACTTCTTTAAACGCTTCCCTATATTTTGCAACGTGAAATATGTTTTAACACTAAGGTTAGTCCAATCTCTGATATTCCTCAGCAACGATTTCTTCTTTCTTCCCAAGCCTTTTCTTTCCTCTACTCTTCCTTGCATGATGACGTGCAGATTAGTGTATTTATCGTGCCGAAGTAACTGGCCCAGATACAATGTTTTTCTTATTTTAGTTGAATTTATAAGCTTTCTGCCTTGTCCAACTCGCCTTATCACTTCTTCGTTTGAGACTTTTGCAGTCCTACGAGAAAATTAATAGAGGATATTAAATAAAAAGACATTGAGAGTTTTTGCATTATTAACATGAAATTTTAATTCTCTTGTGCCCCTCCATTTTATAGGTGTTTTATGAAATTTATTAAAATGTTACATCTGTGAGTCATTAAGTGATGTTAAAAAATTGCTAGAAGAATTGTAATACAGAAAAATGGTATTTGTAAATTGCAAAAATTGGGATCCTGCATTATCAAAATTGTTTTAAACTAAAAAGCAAAAACAATAGACAATTAAACCACTAAACTTAAAAAATAAGATAAATGTTTTTTCCATAAATTAATTAAATTACTGCTAAATCCATGTAAATCATAAGTTACATCTTGAGTTACATCTCTCATTAGGGTGAAATTTTTACATAATACTCTATGCTCAATTAAATTGAATAGAAAGAAAGCTCAGAAAAATAATTCTATGTTAGAGAACTAATTTGGAAGTCCTGAGCTTTTACCTTCTGTAAAATTACAAGTAGTTTGACCTTATCTTTTTTTCAGTTAATTTTAAGGTTCATTAATATTGTTCTATACCTGTTTTCTTGTGACATTTTAAAATAATTACTATTTAAATGGGAATAAGCCAACATTAAAGCTTAAAGTAAGTTTATTCACGTTTCAATTTCTACTTCGGAAATCGTTCTGAAAATACAAACATTAGTAAATTAAACAAATTTTGTTTTTTTTTACTTGATGAAAAATTCTTCTAATAGTTTAAGTTTATTTGACTGGTTATATTATATTAACAATTCAGATATACGTACATTATACATTTTAAAGTAAACGTCTTTAAAATGATATTGCCAATATTGTTGAGTTGCTTTCCTGGGACGACTTTACTTGTAGGATAGTTCATTCGATTACATAAAATCAACTTTTAACGTGAGAATATCCGTCAGAAAAAATCATAGCATGTAATTCGTCTTTAAAAAGATAAACACATGCCATGATGACAGTAAAAATCTCCTGGTAGCGATTCCACAGTAAATTATAAGCGAAAACCGAGGAAAATAACCTCATAATACTATCCCGACATGATAAGTATTTGGTCGTGCATTTAGTTTACATTCAATAAACGCCAAATTCTAATTTTATATGTTTGTTATTTAAAAAACATAAATGATGTATCCTCTATATGTTACTGACTTACTAATACTGGTGTTTTCCTTTTAACACCTTCCTCCTTTAATATGTGTAACTAGATGCTACTACATTCTGCCGAGGAATTTGCGACATAATTGGTCTAATTTAGCATAATTAGAGCAACTTCTTTGATTTTTCTCTTTTTACCATCAGTTTCTTTTAGGACTATATTTGAGTCATTCTATTGAACCGTATAATCACTATCCCATGCGTGTTTACATATTTGAGAGCTATCAAATTCTCTATTTTTAATATAATATTGATGTTCACTTATTCTAACATCTGATCGCATTCCCAAGGTATTTTATAAATGCAATTCTTTGTGTTTTTTTTGTTCATTGTTAGATTTGGTTTTAGACAAAATAGATCTCAATGTGTTTGTTGGTTTGAATGTTGTTGACATGTTGAATTTATTTCATATCCTGTTAGGTTTTTCTGATAATCCTTTTATGTATGGTATTGTTATTTTCCTCGTATTATTCCTTGTGAATGCGTTCTAAGTGGTTGTGTTCTATTCGGTTGATTGTTGAAAATTCCTTATTTATAAACGATAAAGGATAATCATTTTTTAAGATATGTTAACAACTGTTTTTAATCCAATAACGAATTTTCGTTAGAACAAGTAATTTTGGCTCTATCGTATAAGGATTTAATGATTCCCTTTTTAATGTTAATATTGGGATTTGATTTGAAATTTAAAAATCTGTTGGTGTGTGTTGGTTTTCTATATACTCATATCCAGTGTCGTTCTTGTAGATAAAAACACCCAGAAAAGGTAGTGTGTTATTATATTCCTTTTACATGGTAAATGTTATTGTCTCTGCTTTATAGTTTATACATTCAGGAATGTGTCCAAAAACTCTGATCCATAAGGCCATATTGAGAATACATCATCTACATATCTCCACCATACTGTGGGTTTTTAATTTTTTTTAGATATTTGTTTCAAAATCTTCCATAAATCGGCTAAGAATGGGATAAATTAGAGCCCATTGCTAGACCAAAATTTTGTTTATGGAATTCATTATTTAGTTGGAAATATGTATTATCTGTACAAAATGTTAATAACTCCAATATAGCTGATATGTTTAGTCTTGTTCTAGTTGACAATGTATCATCACTCTTTAATTTTGTCTTGACTATATCGTCGGTATACTGCGAAAACCAGGTAAATGACAAATTTTAAAATATTGAGTTAAGTATACCAAAATTCTCAGCTTTTTCCGCTCTACATACAGGTAAAACCAAATAAATGATACGACTTACCATTCAGCAGATAATTTGTGTAATAAACAAATAAGTTACACCTAATCAACTTTTCGTTTTCAAATAAAACAATATATCGCTACTTACTTCCATAAAATTAAAGTTCTGTTGCATGTAAAACAAAGTAAGCCCACATATATTATTATGCCGGACAACAATATATTTCTACTACTGCAAACCATATTCAGTAAAAAGGTGATAATTGTCTTTAATACATTTTACGTGTATGATTTATTAAAATTTCTCTTCCATATCGACTAGTAAAAACCTTTAAGTACACTTACTTCATTCTACCTGAAAACGGGTTGAGTTAAAATTTAGAAATGGTTACTAAGCTAAACCCATAAATGATCTTTATAACACATACACAGATAGAATAACTGAAGACAACAGTTCAATTGTTGATGATTCTGAGAACAATATAGCCTCAATGATGGAATCCATTTTTGATATTGACTTTTCAGATGTAGACCCCACATATCAGCCAAGTGAAGAGGGATCGCTCTCTCTAGGAAGTGTATATGATTTACACACTTTGATAGCCTAAATAATGAGAAAAAAAATACTGAAATAGGTGCACCCACGAACAATTTAGTGTCAACTGAAATAGCTAGTTGGATATTAAATCTACTTCTTGCCAAAGTATGGAAAGACGTACGTCCACTAAAACGTTGGAGAAAAGCTAACCCCAAAGATTGGGTAATAAATGTCGCAAAAAAAAGGCGTGCTGAGGGTTTGCCTTATAAGATAAAAAAAGACCATAGACCAGCAATGCCAAAACCAGTTAATTGTTCCGAGTGCTTTTACAAATGTGCCAGTTATGTCAGCGAAGATAACAGACAAAGACTATGTCGTGATTATTGAAAGTTAGAATATATAGGCCAGAAACATTTTCTTATTGCACGTATTAAAACGGAGCCACCAAAGAGAGTCGTTGCAGTCCGTTGAAGTTTACTTTTTACTTTTCTTTGAATGGTCAAGACATACAGGTATGTGAGAAATTTCTTTGTAAGACACTTTGTATATCAGAGTCGTTAATACAAGATGTTGTAAGAAAAACTGATATTCTAGGCTGTTATGCAGATACGGATAAAAGAGGCAAGCATACACCGCCAAATAAAACAAGCAGTAAAACCCGAAAAATCGTGAAGGCTCATATTGAGTCTTTTCCAACCATGGGCCCACATTATATTCGCCAAAGTTCAAAGCGTAGATATTTGGGATGATGAAAAACGCGATGAACTAAAAATAAGTACGTGGAACATCAGAACAATGCTTGAACCAGGAAAAATGCAGGAGATTGTCTCAGAACTAGAAAGATACCAAATTGATATTGCAGTGATTCAAGAAATTAGATGGGCAGGTCAAGGAGAAATAAATAAAAAAAACTACACACTACAGTATTCGGGACATGGAAAACAAGGTCAATATGGAGTTGCTTTCATAATTATGGGAAAAATAAAAAATAACATTATGCAATTTAAACCAATAAATGAACGTATGGCTTACCTGAGAATTAACGCCAAACCATTTAATATATCAATCATAAACGTATATGCTCCAACTGAAAGTGCTGCTGCGGAGGAAAAAGACAAAATGTATGAGGAACTTGAACGAGAAATGGAGAATTTACCTAGAGAAGACACAATACTGGTAATGGGAGATTTTAACGCCCAAGTAGGTAAGGAAGACTACATTAACCAAGTAGCACATACGTCAAATAACTGTCAAAGTGAAAATTCGAATTTAAAAGTTCTCCGATAAAAATTATAGTTTTTAATAATTTTAGACAGTATTGATTTAAAATTTAAGTGCAAAAACCATAATAAACGAGCCGGTTTTCTAATTAGTATTGTGATTTACTTTTTATGTATAATTAGGATTTTAATTTTGACCATATAGTTAAACGACAAGTGTTTTACGGTTGTAAACTTATATTTTGTTCCCCCAATCGGGGACACTAGTGCAGGGACGTCCTCGTTGACGCAAATGTTAGTAGATAATAGTGAGGACCATTTAAAAATAACTAATAATCAAAGCATGACCATAAAAAATGTCAACAGTGTAGGTGCTGTCATGGAACCGGAAAAGAAAACCTTTAATTTACGCTCAGATAAGTATAATATTAAAAATATTTGGGTTTATATTGAAAAAGTAAATGTTGAAAATTTAGGTAGATTACATCCGATGACTGTTGGTCACATATTATTCAAAAAATTAAAGCTTACAAATATTTTAGAAATTAAAAGCATAGGTAGAAATCGCATCAAGGTTTTGTTAAAGTCTTTACTGGAAGCAAATAATTTAGTAAATAATCAAGCATTAAAATTGGAAAATCTTAAGGCGTACATACCTAATCATTTGTTGGAAATCAAGGGTTTAGTACGGGACGTAGATACTCAGTATGACGTAGATTATTTAATAAATACTATAGAGTCATCTTCTAAAGTTATTAATATATATAGAACTAAACGTAAAGTTGTTAATGATAATAAAGTTGAATTCATAGATAAAAAGACAATAATTATCACATTTGAAGGCAACGTTCTGCCAAATTATGTTTCTTTTAATAAGGTATTTTGTCCTGTTGAACAGTATATTGGAAAAGTCGTTCAGTGTTATAAATGTCTTAGATTTGGACATGTATCCAAACAGTGCAAAAGTACACAAGAACGGTGTATTCAATGTAGTGAAATTAAAGAAAAAGATCATAATTGTAATAGAGAAGTTGTATTTTGTATTCATTGTAAAAGTAGGAACCATCTGTCGATATCTAATAAATGTCCACAATATGAAAAACAGAAAAAAATAAAAAATATAATGGCTGAACATAACATATCTTTTGTAGAAGCACGTAATTACTGTGAAAAGTCCTTTTCAAATTTTGTAAGTAACAACTCCTTTGAATGTTTAGCAGAATATGAAAGGGATTTTCCTAGTTTGCCTACAACTAGTAAAATTATTCCGGTATCTAAACAAGTTTCACACAAGCCAAATTCTGTTTTTACTCACACTGATTTAAATATTACGAAATCTCAAACAAATAAAAAAAGAAAAGTCAATTCACCAACTACACAGTCGTCTACTGAGAAACCAATGTTTCCTTTTGTTTTTGGACCTGATAAACCTTTACCTGCTAATCGAATTGTACCAAATTATGAAAACGTTGAAATTAAAAGAAATGTAACTGAAAGTCTTTCTACTTTTATATATCAGCTTTTACAAAGTATACAAACTTTTGATGATATACGATCTATAGATAAACAATTATTAGTCAATAATATTGAACAGGTATTGGAGGGTACTCTGATTAATACTAAATAAAAAAATGTCTTGTCAACCTAAGTTAAAAATAATGCAGTGGAATGCTCGTTCTGCTGTCTCAAATAAAAATAGTATGATGCATTATTTAGTAACTAACAAAATAGACATAGCTCTTATTAGTGAAACATGGTTTAAAAAAAATGTATTATATGATTTTAACGGGTATAATCTTGTTCGTAATGATAGGTTGGATGGTTATGGTGGAGTTGCTATACTGATAAATAAATCAATTTGTTTTACTGAACTAAAAATTGAAAATAATAATTACAATAACGAAATACAGTTATGTGCTATAAAAATTAAATATGGAAAGAGTCAAATTAGTTTTATGTCACTATATAGAGCCCCGAAAATAAGATGCACGATAAATGATTGGATTAATATATTTTCCCAGTTACAAAAACCAATTATAATAGGAGGTGATTTTAATGCCCATCATACTATTTGGGGTTCAAGTACAAATGATGGAATTGGAATACAGCTGATTAAAATGGCAGATGATCTTGAATTTACAGTTTTAAATAATGGACAACCAACAATACTAACTCAACCTAACCAGAATTACTCAATGATTGATGTAACTTTCTGCAGTCCGGATCTTGTTAGTAAGACTGAATGGTCTATCTCTTCAGACACGCTAGGATCAAATCATTTTGTTATACAGTTGGAAATTTGCATTAAAGCCGAAACAGAAAAAATATTACCAAAAAATAAATGGAACATCAAAAAAGCTAATTGGCCTTTATATACTTCTTTAGTACAAAACTTTTTTAACCAAAATACTGAAATTCCAAATAATACATCAAGCAAATATGAACATTTAATGAATAGTATAAATTATGCTGCTCACATTGCAATACCACAATATAAACCTTTTAAGCCAAAAACTCGAAACCCGCCACCTTGGTGGAATTCTGAATGTGACACTATTATTAAAAACCGGCAATATTCACTCATGAATTATAAAAAAGAACGTAATTTTGAGAACTATATAAAATGCCAATCAAACATGGCAAGTACAAAAAAACAACTAAAAAGTATTGCGAAACAAAGCTGGGTCAATTGGGTTTCTTCTCTTAATAAATCAATACCATCATCAGTACTTTGGACTCAAGCTAGAAAGTTATACAGAAAATCACCAACAAAAAAAAAATCTTTTGAAAATATTTGGATAGAAGAGTTTTTTGATATAATTGCTCCTCCAACAGTGATATCTATGCCTAATAAACCTAAGAAAATAGTAACCGACAAAAACCACTTTTTACTTCAACCGATTAGACAGACAGAACTAAGCTATGTTTTAAATAATCGTTCTAGCACAAGTCCTGGTTATGACCACATTAAGTATCCTATGCTTGATCTGCTTCCTCCAATCGCTAAAGATCTTTTATTGGAAATATTTAACGAATTTATGTCTGCAGGTACGGATGAATTTAAAGAAGTTATTGTAATCCCAATTTTAAAGCCAATGAAGGATCCGAATCTGGCAAAATCATACAGACCAATTTCACTTATGTCTTGTGTTCTCAAAGTATTAGAAAGGATACTAAAAGTAAGGCTTGAATGGTGGTTAAGTGAGAAAAAACTACTTCCAAATTCTCAGTTCGGTTACAGACAAGGATGTGGTACTTTGGATGCACTCGCTACCGTAGTAACTCACATTCAAAATGCATATTCTCGCAATACGTATGTTCCACTATTATGTTTGGATATTGAAGGTGCATATGACAGTGTTAATTTAGATATGCTAAAAGAAAAAATGATTCAACAATTCCAAATACCTTTCCTGCTTGCCCAAAATATTGTCAATTTCTACTTAAACAGGAAAATATATATTAGGATGGAAAACAATCAACTCATTGGACCACGTTTTAATAGTTCGGGTCTTCCACAGGGCTCAGTTTTAAGTCCACTTCTATTTAATCTTTACACAGCCGATTTTCATAATATTAATATCGAAAAAATTTCATTTAATACAATACAATATGCAGATGACTTCTGTATCTATACTGAATCTAAAAAATACAATGACGGCTTAAACACATTGGAATGTGTTCATGAATATTGCTGTAGGTGGTTTAGAAAAAATGGTTTTGAGTTGGCAAACAACAAGTCTAACATTTGTATATTCACTAGACATAACTTGCCTCACAGAGAACAAATAATATTAAATGATAATTATTTTCCCCTCTGTAAGTCGATAAAATATTTGGGTATGATTTTGGATACAAAACTGACCTGGAAACTGCATGTTGATTTTATGCTTGATAGGTGTAATAAAGCACTAAACTTTCTCAAATCAATTACAAAAACTTGGTGGGGTGCTGATGTTGAAACATGTCTTCTATTTTATCGTTCTTATATCAGGTCCATTATAGATTATGGCTCTGTACTTTACGGATCCGCTAGTAACAATATTTTAGGCCGTATAGATGTTTTTATAAACACAGTTTTGCGGTGTTGCATGGGTGCTATGAGATCTACCCCTATTGAACCACTTTATGTTGAGACAATGGAACCGCCCAGTAAATTTAGAAGAGAATATCTCAGTCAAAAATTTCTCCTTAAAGTTCGTTGTTACAACACTTGTTTATATAAAGATATTAGTAGTTTAAACTATTTCGACTTAACAAATAAATATTGGACTCACAAGAATTCTCCTCCCTTATGCGAAGCATTTCGAAATACTGCAAATAAAGATACTGAACTTACAGTTGCAAATAAAGTGGTACATTTTAAAGATTTCTTTGAGTTACTGGATCAAGTACATATAATACAACCTATTTATCATGAGAACCCTTTAATAAGTCGTATTGTTTTAAACAACTATCTAACAAATTGGCCAAAATCTGTTTGTATTTATACAGACGCATCTAAAAGTTCAAAGGGTACTGGTTGTGCCTTTTATATTCCAGATAAATTTATAGAAAAAATGTTTAAGCTGCCCACAAATTTCTCTATTTTTAGTGCCGAGGCTGCGGCCATATATGAAGCTTTAATTTATTTTAAATTTGCATCCTATAGTTCAGCAGTAATTTTATCTGATTCATTATCTGTACTTACAGCTATTCAAAAACCGCAACTACCATGTAGTACTTCTAATCCATACATTTTTTTAATTAAAAAATGCTTATTTGAAATTAATAAATACACCCAAAAAATACAATTGATGTGGATCAAAGCACATTCAGGACTTACATATAATGAACACGTAGACCAGTTAGCTAAAAATTCCATCATTCATGGAACACTAACCAACTATCATCCTTGCATTATAGATGCTTTTGCTTGTTCAAGAACTGAACAAATGAACAACTGGAAAGCACACTGGGAAAAGTACTGTAGTATTTCAACAACACAATATAGTTTGATACAACCAAATATTCCAAAAAAACCTTGGTATAACAATTTCATCCTCCCTCGCAAATATATAACTACCATCAGTAGACTTAGATTTGGTCATGCATGTTATCCTGCACATTTATTTAAAATAAATATATTGGATTCCGATATTTGTCAAGAATGTCAGATTAAAAGTGACTTAAACCACATATTTTTTGAATGTCAAAAGTATAAACAACACACCAACAACCTTATTAAAAGAATGATGGACAAGAACATCCCACTTCCTGTTAATATTCTCTTTCTACTATCACTTAATGAAAAGAAAATGTTTGACTGCTTGATAAACTTTTTGTCTGATAGTAAAGTGTGCCTGTAATTAGATTTGTAACCTATGTTTGGAAAAAATAAAAAAAAAAAAGATTAAAAAAAAAGAATATAAAAAAATACTTAAAAAAAATAGATTAAAAAAATAAATAAAAAAAAAAATAAATTAAAAAAAAATAAAATAAAAAAAAAAGGATTATAAAAAAAAATATTAAAAAAAAAAATTAAAAAAAAAGAAAAAAAATAAAAAAAAAAAAATAAAAACATAGTAAAAGAATCACTAAGAGGATCTAAACCTCCGAGGTGTTGAATCGGGTTTATGTCCTAACGTAGTGATTAAAAAAAAATATATTACCATAGTTGTATTTATTAACATAGTAGGTAGATATTTTTATTTGTAAGATGTATACACTATGTATTTCACGTCTGTCAATAACTGAATTATAATAAAGGTATAATATAGTATTTATTAACATAGTATGTACATTAGCTAAGTACGGAATAATTATATTATTATTATTATATTAATCATGTTTCACTAATTCTTTAAATATTTATATGCATATTTAAATTCGAAAATAAAGCTCATGCTGATTGTGACTGGCTGAATGACAATTGTCCAAGCCAAGGAAAAAAAAAAAAAAAAAAAAAAAAAAAAAAAAAAAACCAAGTAGCAGGTAAACACACATTACACGAAAAAACAAATGACAATGGTCAAAGATTATGTAACCTAGCAGCTAGTACCAATATGATTATCATTAGTACAAATTTCGAACATCCTAAATACCATAAAGTAACATGGATTTCCCCAGACCAAAAAACATGGTCCCAAATAGACCATATTCTGATTACAAGAAGGAAACAAACATCGGTTACGGACGTGAGAACTTACAGAGGTGCGCATGCAGACACAGATCATTTTATGGTGACTGCAAAGGTAAAACAAAAAGTCAAAAGAACTCTAAAAAACACGACAATGAAAGACAAATGGTACGTAGAAAAACTGAATGCTCCAGACATAAGGATTAAGTATGCTGATGACATGAACAAAAAACTAAAGGAACAGTGTAAATATACAAAGGATATAGAAACAGAATGGAGAAATTTAAAAAAATGTATAAATGAAACAGCGGATGTACACATAGGAATAAAAAGAAACAAAAAAAAAACAAGAATGGTATAATGAAGAATGCCATAACATGCTAAAAAAGAAGATAGAAATTAGACAAATGTGGATAAGAACAAATAGACAGGATTATAGGGAAGAATACAATAGAATAAGGAATGAATGTAAGAAAAAAATAAGGAAAATTAAACGTGCCTGGTTAGATGATAAGATAAAAGAAATAGAAAAAGAAAGTAAGAACAGAAACACAAAAGCATTTTATAAGAAAATTAGCGAGCAAAAAAAACTTTTAAAGGAAAGATAAAAGGCATAAAAGATAAAAATGGAAAAGTATCAGAAAATGATGAAGAGTATAAAGAAATTTGGACTCACTATTTTAAAGAATTATTAACAGAGCAAGAAGATCAAGACCTAAATGAAAACGTAGAAGAAGAGACAATGATGTTAGGAAACCAGCTAGAAAGACCAACAAAAGAGGAAGTTGAGGAAATTATAAATAGCAGCCGTAATGGTAAATCTTCAGGATCAGACGGGATCAATATGGAACTTATAAAATATGGTGGTGAAGAATTAAAAGAAAAACTGTACAATTTAATAAAAGACATATGGGACGAAGAAAAAATGCCGGAAGAATGGAACAAAGGACAAATTATCACGATTCATAAAAAAGGAGACCAACAAATGTGTAATAACTACAGAGGACTGACGCTATTAAACACAGCATATAAAATTATGTCGACCTTAATACATCGAAGACTGACCAACGCTATGACGAATATCATAGGACACTATCAATGCGGATTTATTAAGGGAAAGTCTACAACAGATGCCATACATACAGTTAAACAAATTATGGAAAAAGCTCATGGATATAAAATAGAAATTGAACTGCTTTTTATAGATTTTCAGCAAGCATTTGATACAATAAAAAGATCAAAATTAATGGTAGCTCTGAAAGAAATGGGAATACAAAACAAATTAAGACGATTAATAAAAATGACAATGAGTAGAACTGTAGTGAGTATAAAAACTCAAGTAGGAGACACAGAAGAATTTGTCATAAATAAAGGGGTTAGACAAGGAGATTCGTTATCAGCAACCCTGTTTAATCTTGCCCTGGAATACATCGTCAGGAAAATAAACAAAGGTACCCTTAGAACTAGAGAAGGACAAATAATAGCATACGCTGACGATATTGTGCTAATAACAAAAAATAGAAAAACAATGGAAAAAATGTTAAATGAAATGGTAACAGAAGGAAAAGTAATGGGATTAAAAATAAACCAAGAAAAAACAAAAATAATGAGATTTGATAAAAACTTCGAAAACAAAAAGGTTAGACTAGGCGAATACATTTTTGAAGAAGTCGAAAAATTTAAGTACTTGGGAATATTAATAACAAACAATGGAGAAAGAGAAACAGAAATCAAAGAAAGGATTATTACAGCAAATAAGACCTTCCATGCAAATAAGAAATTACTAAAAAATAAACTATTGAGTAAGAAATCGAAAATGAAGGTATACAAAACAATAATTCGACCGACGATGATGTATGCAGCCGAAACCCTCAGCATGACAAAAAAACAAGAGGAAAACCTTAGAATACAAGAAAGAAAAATACTAAGAGCAATACTGGGACCAATAAAAATAAATGAAAATGAATTTAGACAAAGAACGAACCTTGAGCTACTGGAAGAAATTAAGGAAGATATAGTGTGTAAAATAAAACAACAAAGAGCAAAATGGCTAGGACACGTATGGAGATCAGGATCAACTACGACGATATTCTCAATATTGGAATGGACACCAGCTGGCAAAAGAAGACGTGGAAGACCAAGATCTACATGGTTACAAGAAGTTGTAAATGATCTCAACAAGGCGGGCATACGACAGTGGAAAGGAAAAACCAGAGATAGGACACAATGGAGAAAAATAACTGAGAAAATTAAATAAGGAACATGAGGACTGATCTACCTCAAAACATAGATCTAGAGAGCGTAAGCGGCGTAACCCCTAAAGGGGTGTTTAGCCACATATATATATATCGACTAGTAAAAACCTTTAAGTACACTTACTTCATTCTACCTGAAAACGGGTTGAGTTAAAATTTAGAAATGGTTACTAAGCTAAACCCATAAATGATCTTTATAACACATACACAGATAGAATAACTGAAGACAACAGTTCAATTGTTGATGATTCTGAGAACAATATAGCCTCAATGATGGAATCCATTTTTGATATTGACTTTTCAGATGTAGACCCCACATATCAGCCAAGTGAAGAGGGATCGCTCTCTCTAGGAAGTGTATATGATTTACACACTTTGATAGCCTAAATAATGAGAAAAAAAATACTGAAATAGGTGCACCCACGAACAATTTAGTGTCAACTGAAATAGCTAGTTGGATATTAAATCTACTTCTTGCCAAAGTATGGAAAGACGTACGTCCACTAAAACGTTGGAGAAAAGCTAACCCCAAATATTGGGTAATAAATGTCGCAAAAAAAAGGCGTGCTGAGGGTTTGCCTTATAAGATAAAAAAAGACCATAGACCAGCAATGCCAAAACCAGTTAATTGTTCCGAGTGCTTTTACAAATGTGCCAGTTATGTCAGCGAAGATAACAGACAAAGACTATGTCGTGATTATTGAAAGTTAGAATATATAGGCCAGAAACATTTTCTTATTGCACGTATTAAAACGGAGCCACCAAAGAGAGTCGTTGCAGTCCGTTGAAGTTTACTTTTTACTTTTCTTTGAATGGTCAAGACATACAGGTATGTGAGAAATTTCTTTGTAAGACACTTTGTATATCAGAGTCGTTAATACAAGATGTTGTAAGAAAAACTGATATTCTAGGCTGTTATGCAGATACGGATAAAAGAGGCAAGCATACACCGCCAAATAAAACAAGCAGTAAAACCCGAAAAATCGTGAAGGCTCATATTGAGTCTTTTCCAACCATGGGCCCACATTATATTCGCCAAAGTTCAAAGCGTAGATATTTGGACAAAAATTTAAGTATAAGAAAAATGTACCAACTTTTTATAAATGACTATGTGCAGAAGAAACTGGAAGGTGTTAGCGAAATTACATATCAAAGAATATTTTCTAACGACTATAATTTAAGCTTTTTTGTTGCTAAAAAAGATCAATGTTTAGTTTGTAATAAATATGATAGGGCTAATCCAACTGACAAATCGGATTTAGAAGACAGTTACAGAGAACATCAGAAAAGAAAAGAAGTATGTAATCTTAAAAAACAAAATGATAAGAAAAGATCTAATGAACAACGGGATTTTGTTTCAGTTACTTTCGATCTACAGACCGTACTACAGATTCCAAGTGGATTGACTGGAAAACTATATTATTCTCGAAAATTATGTGTCTACAATTTGTGTGTATATGAAGCCGCATTACCAAATGCAGCTTACTGTCTTGACTGGTCAGAAATTAACGGTAGACAAGGAAGTTCTGAAATAGAAAGCATTATACTCCACTACTTATCAAAATGTGTTCCAGAATATGTAAGTGAAATAAGTTTATTTTCTGATACCTGCAGAGGACAGAATCCGTTTAAATATTATTGAACACAAATTTTTAGATTCTGGACATTCCTATATGGAAGTTGACTCTATGCAGAGTAGTAACGAAACCGCTAAAAAACACAGATCTATCTATGGGATGCCAGATTACTTGTCTGTTTTTAAAATGCAAGAGGAAATAGAAATATTAAGGTTGATGATAAAAAAGTATGTATAGAACCATACAAAGGTAAAGAATTTAAATAGTACGACTTTTATGATTTAAAAAATGTGTCACACACTTTAATTAAAAACCGGACAAAAGACCAAAACGGCGAAAAAATAATGTGGTTGAAGATAAAAAGAATGTGATTCGTGAAAGGAGAGACAAACAGAATCTATTTTAATTATGACATGTTAACAAGCTTCAATTATTTTCTTACTGATACTGCACGGCAGTCAACAAGAAAAAAGCACGCCAAGTTATCAACTAATTCAAGCAATCTTGAAGAACTTAAGCGACTTTATGATGCACATTTGAAAATTAGCATAGCAAAAAAGAGAGATTTGGTACAGCTATAAGCTAGTAAGGGAGTGATACCGGAGGAATATCGCGGGTGGTATCGTAATTTGAAAACGGGAAATGATGTAACAAATATCTTGCCAGAGCCTGCTTTCAGTGACGAATCGGACGAGGAATCCTCATAATAATAATATTGTTATTATTATATTCGAAATAAATTTGATTTTTTCTATAAAACTGCCTGTCATTCATATAAACAATAACTATAACTACACACAGCTGTCAATAAAATTTTCAGGGAAAACCAGTTAAATGTCATAAATATCGACTAATACCTTAAAACATTGCTATTACCTAGTAAAAGCCTCATATCTCGATCACAAAACTGGACAATATTATACTTGGTTTATTATATTTGTGTTAAATATGTTATTTAAAGAGTAATTGATTTATCTAGATTTACAGGTAAAACCAGTTAAGTGATAGCATTTCCAACTTAAATTTAGGATTAGTCAGATAGGTGTCGCAACTTTTTCAAACTAATGATAGAATATCATTTCAGATATATGCATCTTTCACTAGAATACCTAATATCAAAACAAGCTGACTGCTTAATTCACAATATAAAACTAAACTTTAAAAACGTTTTTTCTCGATTTCGGTATTCCGACATTTACCTGGTTTTCGCAGTATACCGACGATATTTAAAGTCTTATCGAATGGCACATTCGTAAATAAACTATTTATGTCAAAACTTACCAAAGTATTATTTGAATTAAATTCAATATTTGATAATTTATTTAAAACATGTTGTGTATCTTTTATAATGTGTAATTTTTATTTACAAATGGTTGTATAATATTTAATAAAAATTTTGATAGTTAACTACAAGGAGAATTACAAATGGGTCTAAGTTGTATATTCGTTTTCTGAACTTTCGATACTCATAAAATTGAGGGGTCTTACTGTAATAAGGTGTAATTAATCTTCTCTGATAACTTGTTAAACAATCTTTAAACTTGAATAAAGTTCTATATATGATTCTGTTTTCCAAAGGCTTTGTTGGATCCTTTGTTAATTTTGTATAAGGTCCGTTTCTTTTTTTATGTTTATTTTTGTTTTTTACAAGTAATATTGATTATGTCAATATTTAAATGGAAATTGGTATTTGGGTGTATTTTGACATACAAAAATTTGAATATAACCTCATTATTGAGTTAGTCAGTACTTTTTGTAAAACCATAAACTTGTTTGTGGATTTCATTTTTAAGAAAGAAAATAAATTTTTTCATCATTTTCTTGTAGAAAATGTATACGTGTTAGAAGTCTCTATGAACAACCATTCTCCAGATGCCAAAAATTTACGGCAAAGATGTACTTGATAGAAGTCATAACTTTTATTGTATTTTGCTTCGTATTCAAATAAAAAGTAATAATATTTAACTAATTTATCTGAAATATTATTTATGGAAAAACAAAAATAAACATATTCTTTATCATCCTGTATTTCTGTAACTAAGCAAAATATTTTCAATTTTAAATGAAGAACACGATGAAGATATAAATATGGATCCGGGAGTACTAGCAAAGTATAAGTATGCACCGATAATGTGTGTGGACGTTGAAAGCTGTTGATGGAACATTTAAATGAATATTTAGTTATTTCATGCTTTAAATAAAAATGATCTAATTTCCTTTATACAAGGTGTGTCGATCAAAATAAGGTTAAAAAATTTTTGTTTTAGTTATATTTTTTTAATATTGTTCTATAGCTATTTTCTTGTGGCATTTTAAAGTAATTACTATTTAAATGGAAATAAACCACAATTAAAGGTTAAAGTACGTTTATTGACGTTTTAATTTCCACTTCGGAAATCGTTCTCAAAATACAAACATTATTAAATTGTATTATATATTGCATTATATTTTTTTTGTTTGTTCTAATATTATATGTACTTACTACAACTGTACCTACTTGCAACCCATTACTGTGATACAACCGAATTACCATGTAAATTCTTCTGTTAGCTCAAATATTTTGAGGTCCTGTTCATCTAGTCTGTCAGACTCTTTAGTTATTTATACGGATGCCTCAAAGTCTATTGTTGGTACTTGGTGTGCTTTCTACATTCCATCAACTAATACAGAAAAACTTTGTCGACTAATTCCTAGTTTTTCAATCTTTAGTGCTGAAGCTGTAGCAATATATGAAGCATTAAGATACTTTGAAAACACTCAAAATACATCTGTTACAATAGTAGCTGACTCATTGTCTGTTATGTTAGCCATTGAAACTTTAAATTTTCCTAGTAATAATTCAAATATATATGTCTTTCAAATTAAAAAAACTTGTTTATGACATTTATAAAAACCGAAGAGTTGTTCATTTTTTGTGGGTTAAAGCACATATAGGTCTTAAATACAACGAACATGTTGACCAGCTAAAAAGGCCATTGATACCGGAACGCAAGCTGGTTACCAAATCTGTAGACAAGACGCATTAACAATAATTAAAAATAATATCAATAGTAAGTAAATGGAAACAATCTTGGCATATATATAGTACGCTTATTGGTTTAAAAATTATTCTGTTCCACGAATGTATATAACATCCATAATTAGAATAAAATTTGGACACGCCTGCTATCCTAGTCATCTGTCCAAACTAAAAATCGTAAATTTAAATTTATGTCCAGACTGTCAAAAAGAAGGTGATCTAGATCACATTTTCTTCGAATGTAAAAAATACACAAAACAAACTGAAATTCTAATAAAAAATTTAGTCAACATCAAAATTTTTCCTCCGTACAATATGTGCTATCTGCTATCTCTAAATATAAGAGTTGTAAATGAATGTTTGATGGAATTTATTTGCAAAAGTAAGCTTAATATTTAACTGTAATTAGAATCCTAACCTCTGTTTTACCCCATTTGTTATTACCTTTTATCCGTGACCCAATCTAGTTTGTCTTAAAAGCAATGTCTTGATGGGTCCCTAGACGAGAAACGAGTATCCATGTTTTATCTCTATCCTATCCTTAATAATAATTTTAATGCTTAAAATTTGTAATGCTACTTAAGTTTGAAATTTATATTATCTTTTTATATCGTACTACACAATCTTCTTTCTGGGTAGAATATTTTCATGTTGTGACTGGCTGTATGGCACTTGCCTATGCCATTTAAAACAAAAAAAATGTACTTACTAGTTCTTGAGCAAAGCTTAGAACTGATTACGTACTATGTTTTAGACTAATTTAAAAAAAAAGGTTTTTAAAAATTTATATGCTTATTTTCATGCGTTTTTCTATAATAAGTAATTAAATATAAAAAATAATTTTTTTTATAATATCTTTATGCTTTTTAAGCGTTTTTTTGCGTTTCTTTATGCTTTTAAATCCGAACTCTACTTATTTATAATGCCAAATCCTGAAGTTACTAATAAACAAACTATATATAATTATAAAACCGAACCACTTAGACTCACTATACCAGAAAATATCTATTTCCGAAGTAGAATATAATATTCTCTACCGCTAGATTAGTGACACATGAGAAATTCTATCTTTTGACGAAATCGGACATCTAGGTCTATATTTTAATCTCTATTAATATTTACTTTACTGTCCCAAATACTATTTTAAACTTTGCTGTTTATTTATCATGCAATAAATATTATATTATCAATAAAAAACTACACAGTTTCATAAAATATTAATTAAGAACTCAGAAGTCCCACATAATATTCCGAGTCTATTACTACTTATAATCTATATAATCGACATGTCAATACTATCTGTCTTATTCTATTGTTGGATCTCTATTGCACCCTGAACTCAATACTTGAATATATTATGTCCTTATTTGGATGGTGTTATGCAATAATGAGTCTGTTGCGTTTTGCACATACGATGACCTCTATATAACAATTAAGGTCATCTGAAAGAGAAAAGAAGATATTATGTTCAATCTAGAACTTGCTGGTTTCCCCCTTTCGCATTGGGTATGTATATTCCTATAGAAAAATAATAAACGAGTAGACTACATAAACTCTATTTGAAAAAAGGAGTAAAATCAAACATAAACAAACATACAATTATAACTAAACAAGAATATATGGATGCAGGATGTCGATAAATAGGTTTTAAAAACACATAAACAACAACGAATTTCGAGATTTCGATTGCTATGGTTAAGTATAATTAGAAATAAGGCATAAATTGATATTGGATGTTAAAGAGTAAAAAATATGCGCAAATATAATAATAAATTTAATCCGTGGTAAAATGAACAAACTTTGTTGATAAAAGGTACACAAATGCAATCAGATATAAAATATATGAGTTATATTAAACGTAATACAAATATTAATAAGATCAATTCAAAAGTATAAACGGTAATAAAATACACATTAAATTAATCATGACATTAATACAATTAGTAAATCCATCAAGTAAACGCTGTGCTATACATATAAAAAAAAGAATAGTGAAATTATTACAATTTAGTAAATCTACAAATCTACGATAAACGTAATAACGTTTAACCAAACGTAAAATGTTCTCAAACTGTTAAATATTCAACACGCGATATAATGTGAAATATCGTTTAGCACAAACAATTTCAACTTGCCAAATAATTGAATAATTATGTAACGATTCTACACAGTAAACGTATGTGTGTGTCAGCATCAATGTAATTGTTTATATACGTTTTAATTTACCCCGTGAAACGGCTTTAGCCACCATTGAATTCCTCTGGTTCGGTGAAATTCAGGAATCAAAACTAGCCTTTTTCACAAGACTTAAGCTAAGTCCTCTAGGAAGCGCTGCCCTTAACCCATGCACATCTGTGTTGGTTGGAAGATAAAACTCGACTGTCACTTTTGTAGATGGAATTCGTCTCTTATCTCAAACACACGTCTGTGTTATTTTGCAGATGGCTCGTCTTATAATGCGTAGTTTTTAAAACAGCTGTAATTTTGTATACGGAATCTTGTTTAAATATACTACGGGGAGAATCAAAACTAACAAAAAGTCTGTTAATATATCTAACAAGATTTATTTAAAGTTACGAAACTGCAACAGAGTCAAATCACAATTTTTCTAAAGCCGAGTCCTCACGTTCTGTGTTTTTGTAAACATATATTTATTTCATAATAATCTAAATTTATTTAAGCCCCAAGTTAACCGTGGTGCCATTTATTGGCTCTTTTGTTAAGTGACAAACAGTAAATACTGGATAGTTTAATTGACAAGCTAAACCGCTTTAGTTCGCAGAAATGAGATATGCTGTAATGGTGTTAAACTCATTATTGCTAATTTTGTATTATAGTGAGTTTGCCTACTCTTTCTTAGACTGAAACGTCCTACTAGAGGCAAATTTTTATCTGAACCGGGAAAAAACTGCACAAACTCAGTAGTCGGACAAAAATAGTTACCACTCGGATGATCTAGTGAACTATGATTCAAAACCATTTTAGTCTTCTGGTAGTAAATACCTACCATCTGATGAAGACCAAGTTTATCATAGTGAAGAAGAAAATACTTGAGATCCTACTAATTGAAGTTACGAATAATCATACCAAACAAGAAAAGAAGAGGAAATACGCACTACGAAATCGTGAAATATAAAGAAACAATTGTAATATAAACAAGCTGTACTTATAATCAAAGTTTAGTCAAATTTACACATTGGGATCATTTCAAGCGTATTGATAAACTTCTGTGTCAAGAAAATTATAAAAAAAACGAACATACACAAAGAATTATTCGCGCAATCAAATAATTGACCATAAAAAAATGCTTTCAAAACGATCTTTAACATTTTTGATTGTATATATTTCTTTGTTGCTTTTAATTCCCAGTTAAATGTCTTTTTAACCTTGCGTAATTTGGTATCCAAACACTAATTATCCAGTTAGAGCGTCATTTGACTGATTCCCTCGGATTCGTTTGCTTTTTTCGCTAACCCATCACCAGAACGAAGTTAGCCCGAAGCTTTCTGATAGCGCGGAACTGACAATGACAGCTGGTGATGTGGCGTCGGTGGCGTCAGCGTCGGCCCCATATTCTAAAATTAAATAAACACCCCTCGTTTTGTAATCAAATTGATTTCTCTTCGACTCGACAATAATTGTCTACGGAAATCACATAATGTGCCAGCGATTACATGTTTGGGCTTCATTGGAAAAAGGATATCGTAGTTGTATGAATGGATTATTTGGATTATTATTACAGTACAGGGTGGTTTAAGAGATGCGCTTGTGGTAGTTTAAAAAATCTTTATAGCAAATACAAATAAGAAGATCTGTTTAGTTCACATAAGGTGTCTAAGATATAATATTTAAAAGAAACAATTCATTTTAAAAGGAAGTCACAGTAATAGGTCAGTAATAGGTCTATTACCTATTCTATAACCTTATCCTAGGTTTTAAGACATTTTGCAAGCTTTAGACATCTTTTAGACAGCTTTTACATCGATCGAAGAATATTTTGATGGCGCTTCAACTATTGCAATAGCGCAATCAAAAAACGTAAATGCTTTTATACTACTACGAAAAACCTACTCCAATAATTAATACCAACGAAAATCGCCTCAAACATTTATTAAAAGCATTGAGAAGCGAAAGTGATAAACAAAGAGTACAAAGAAAATGTGTAGTTTGTTCCCGAATTAGTATTTTTTGGAAAAACTGTGAAATTAAATCGGTATTATAAGCTCCAATGACAGATCGCAATTGTTTCGCATACTATATGTTACATGGAATTCCATCCAAAAGAAAGCGTTAAGTCTTTATTATAAAATGAGTTCAATCCATAATATACAGAATAATTTGCCTACTTAATAACTTATACGTTTGTTTAAATTTTCATTTTATTTCCGTATTTTTTTTAACTGAAACATTTTGTTGGACGTAAAATAAAAATGTCTTTGTGCTACCGGAATCTTTGAAGTCCCTGCTGGAAACACATCATATAAAACTCGTTCAGTTCTTTTGGCATAACCTCTGTCCAGCTGACCTGCTGGAAGAGGCTTCTACAGGGAACAAACCACTGGACTATCATTAGTGATATTTGAATTAGAATGACAACTATCAATTTCAAAATACCACTGGTACAAACTGCCAACAACATCTGTTTATATATTTTTTTCTGACGTTCCAGACTTCACTAGACATTTCAGCATTTTTCGTAGGCGTCTCAAATATTCTACAAATTTAATACTTCTTCTTTTTCGTCAACGAAATTTTTCTGTGTGCAATAAATCTTATGGAACACTGGCCCCTCCGTTATACTTATTCTCCTGGGATAACTGGTCTATCAGGGACCAGTTAAATCCAACAGTGTGAATCAGTTCCATGGTATGATAGATATGAGCTATCTTGAATTTAATTCTAGCTGAAAACTGGATTTTGTAGATTAGATCATTTTTTTTCTTCACGATGGTATATGGGCCTTCACAGTTGCGTTAAAGTTTTGAACAAAGTCCTTTTCTACGTGTGGGATTGAATAACCACACTAGGTTACCCCTTTCAAAAGTTGTACTAGTAGTATGCATGTCGAGCCTTACCTTGGCTTTATAGCTTTGAAGCTTCAAACTTTTATAAGCAAATTCGCAGACTTTTTCCAATTTTTCTTTCAAATTTTTAATGTACGTTAGAGTTGAACGTTCTTCTTCACACAGGGAAGCAATCATAAAAAAAAGATTTTAAGGGAGCTTCATTTCTTTTCCAGTGATCATCATACATGGAGAATAACCAGTTGTTTCATGTCCGTAACTTCTATGGGCCAACAGAAATAAAGGAATTAAAGTATACTAATTTTTTTGATTATAAGCCACAAATATTGAAAGTTATTGACGAACAGTTTTATTATGTCTTTTGGTCATTCCGACTAATTGAGGATGGAGAAGCGTGCTGAGTTTTCTTAATACTCAAAATTTTCATTAATTTTTGCCATAACTCTAATTTAAAATTTCGTCCGTGGTCAGAATGTAACTCTCAAGGAAATCTATGTCTTGATATCAAGTCTATTATGAATGCTTCTGCTACTGTAGGCGCTTCTTGTTTAGGAAAGGGTGCAATTTTAGGCCATTTAAAAAATAATCTAGTAAAGTACTATAGTATTAGTAAAGTACTAAAGTACTTGTTTTCTCTCTCTATCATCAGAAATGGACCGAGAATATCCACTGTAAGTGGTTCAAAAGGCTTTCCGGAAAAATATTGTGCCATTCTACCTCGACTTCTTGTTCTAGGACCTCTTCTACTGTTACATTAACCACATTTCTTATTCCAAACATAAATATCTTGGCGTCAATTGATCCAGTAAAATCTGTCTTGAATTTTGGCAAGTGTTCTTTTAACTACAAAATGTTCTTTAGAAAGGCTGCTATGAAGTTCTCTTCAGTACGCCTTTATAGTTTCATTGTATTTGGTTATTTTCTATCAAGTGAGTCTTACTACATTTTTGAGCCATTCTTGTATGACTCTTATGTTATTATCTTTATTTTGGCTCTTTTTAAGGTTTTCCAAGATAGTCTGGTCATTATCTTCTTTCTGCTTTACAGTGGTCATCCGGAGACTTACTTCTTCATTTATGTTTTGTTCTACTTTAAGCTGACACTGAATTTGAACCTATAATTTTTTTAAAGCATCTTGGAATTCTTGTAATTATTCATTTTGCAAAACTGACACCTGTTCTCTTAACTTTTCTATTTCATTCTTACTAGTTGCTCCTTCAATTGGGGAACTTCAGATTCCAGAGTATCTTTTTAACTTCTTGGTAAATTTTGGAAAATCGAATTCTTGGAGACCTATATCTACTAGTATTTTTAGTAAGACTATGACATGGAGTAGGTCTGACATGCTTCTAAATATCGATCTGTTTGACCTTCTGATCTCATTATTTGGTTCTGATGTCCTTGCCTGGGATCGGCTTCTGCAATTATTTTGGAAATGCCCTATTCTTCCGCAATTAAAACATCTTTTGTTTTATTTTGAGATTTCTATTAAGGGTTCTATTCGGTTTTCCCTGACTGTACCAGTGGCCCCCTAAGCCAAATGTTCAAGATAAGATAGCAAGTTTATCCCAGTAGATAAATTATCTATGATGTGTAAAATGTGTAGCAATTGTATTGTATTGGTAATTCTTGTAGCATTCACACGAACGGTGCTGCAGATTGTTCTATCAATCTGTAAGTTTTCACGAATCATCGGTGTCCTGATAAAGATCAAAATTGACTAGATAACCATCCCCTGTATTTAACAATCTTGCACTCAAAGCGTATCGGCTTTCCGCGGATAAATTATTTACATCCGTGGCGCATGTAACATTTGATCATAGATTCATCGTATGAAGAATTCTGAACGGGCTGAAAATTTTCCAAACACTTTTTCTTTAAGTAGTTCATTAGGGGTCGTAACTTCCAAGCCTTATTAGACTGATCTATTTGGGTGTTGTCAGCCACATGAATAAATTCTTTGTTTTAAAAAATCTGTCTCGCTTCATAGCCCCTGCCACTATTTTGTTATGGGTATCATCTTTCATGTCTCAGTAGAGATGTGATACTGGCAAATTATTATATCCGCTAAGTATAAGGATTTCGAAAAAACAACGTGTTTCTAAAGAACATATATCCGCGTCAGCTTTATTTTTAAAATAAGCATAGCTCTGCATTTATTCTGCGAGGCATTCAAAAATTTTGTTGTCAAAAATATTTTGATATCAGGAAAATGATCGGAAATCCAATCCTTTCTTCTGGAGAAACCAAAATAATATTTTTATACGTTGGAGTAATGTCTTTCGAAGTTATCTGAAAATAAAATAAAACCATAAAACATATTTCACTAACATTTTAATAACAAGAAGTGAAAATATGTTTGTACCTACCTTTCTGGCTATGTTGATATCGTTGCACTCCCCAATTCTATCATTATTTAGCAATCTACTCTCAGCTGGAGCACGCAATTGACGACCTATAAATTTAAAATATTGAAATTCAAACGAAAGCAAAAAATAAAAATTATTTTACCATTCAGATTGTGAAGCATCCCTCCTTTATCTTCGTCCACCCAATCGCGGTCAATTTCCTCGTTAGGGTCAGTCAGCTCCACAAAAATTTTATCCACTTATATCTCGTCATCATACCATAAGATCTCTAATAGTTCAGAAAGCGGAAAACCTTTTCTAAAACGTTAAAAGTTTGGTTCAAAATAAAGTACCAGTAAAACACTATGCAGCATCAAAACGCCTACAGATACCATACGGTATCGCTAACTTTTGAGGTGACTTTCTACAAACTGTCAAACTTATTTAGTTTTTTTTAATGATATGTTTTCTATAACTAATTTAATACTACATCACGATCTTTATAAAAATAATCAAAAATATAAAACAAGTTACACCCTTTGAGGTTCCATTTTCGCATCTAGCGTAATGCAACGTGACAGAAAAATGTCTATATGACCACCAAACACGAGTAAAATAACCTGCAACCTGCATTAACTGAAAGCCGAATGTTCAGTAAATCCGTAAACACAGTACACTGTCGCCAGATCGGCCAATCCAAGCGAATACTGTCACTCTGGCCGACCAATAACAAACAGTTTTATTAACTACGTTTTTATTAGCCTTCTGACGGAAGATCGCTGCGGAGATGTAATCAAGAAATGCATAAAAAGGTAGCGCATCTTGACTACATCTTGACCCTAGCTAGACCTCGTTGGCCGAGTAGCCTTGTTCAACAATTCATTTCAAACATTTAATTTTAAGAAGACTTCTCTTCGAAGACTCTTTAGTGTCTGAATAAACACGAAGCCTTGCAGCTACGATATTATTCAAGCCAACAAAAAGTAGAAGAAGCGGAGTTGTTGACTGTTAGGCTATCTTTGTTGAGGTAAAGAAAAGTCTGGTTACTGACTTATATTTATTTATCGTATGGCAATTACAACACATTTAGAACAAATACATAAACACTAGTAATATAGGTATTTGACAAACTTTAAGTAGTTACAAACAAACATCAAGTGTATTTATATAATCAATTGACTCTGAAGTTGCAAACAGGAAGTCTTCAGGGCTACCATTGTAGGATCTTAAAGGACACTCTTGAACAATGTGGTCGATGGTTTGGTTCTCCCCACAGTCACATTGAGGAGACGGGTTCTTTCCCCATTTATGTAGCATATATGCACATCTGCCATGTCTGGTTCAGATCCTATTTAGAGTGGACCATGTTTTGCGTGGAAGATCAAAACCTGGTGGCTTGTGGGTAATGCAGGGCATGTTATTTTGCCATTCGTTCCATTCTTGGCACCATGCATTCGTGATGTTGAACTCCTCATGTATCATTCTTGCGTTTTCATTGGTGGTTTTCTAGAACGGAGACGGGTATTTCGTGCATCCTCGGTATCTTGGTGAAACGGCAGGTTTATATTGTTCATGATCTTTTTGTATTCACGTGTAAGCGCGTCGACTCGTCGTAAATGTGGAGGTGGGATGTGACTTAATACTGGAAGCCATTGGGTGGGAGTTGATTTAATTGTACCAGCTATCATCCTCATAGTGCTGTGCAGCTGATTGTCGACCTTTTTTACGTGTGGACTGTGTAGCCAGACTGGAGCACAATATTCAGCGGTCGAGAAACCAAGGGCTAAGGTTAGGTTAGGCTAAGGTAAGACCAAGGGCTAAGGTAGTAGAGCGGAGAGTGGAAACCGATGCTCCCCAGGTGGTACCGCAGAGCTTCTGTATAATGTTATTTCTTGTGCTCAACTTTTGGGCAGTTTTTGTTAAATGCTCTTTAAATGATAGCGTTTCCAGCAAGTTTATTGTTCAGGTGAAAGCAACTAACTTCTGTTTTGGATGCAATTGGTTGAAGTCGCCACTTGCGAAAATATTTGCCCAATGTATATAAGTCTGCCGTCAGAACTTCTTCAGACGTTTCTAGTATTCTGCATCGTGTAGTGAGGGCCCAGTCATCGGCGTATCCGAACTTTCTTGACTGTGTTTCCGGCATATCTGCTAGGTATAAGCTAAATAGTAGTGGAGAGAGCACTGACCCCTGTGGTAGGCCATTCTTAAGTTTCTTTAGTGGGCTATCTGTGCCCATCACTACTTGAAACATTCGGTCGTTGAGCATGCTATCTATTAGGCGTGCTATTGGTTTACAGGGGATTGCACGGATAATTGTGTATCTAAGGCCCTCTCTCCATAATGTATCGTAAGCTGCCGAGAGATCAATAAATGCCGCTGAAGTTTTAAGTCTTCTTTGGAAACCCGCTTCGATGTAGGTGGTGAATGACATTACCTGGTCTGCACAGCTTCGTTCTGGTCGAAAACCCGCTTGTTCGACTGGGATCGCCTGGAACAGTTCTGTACTGATTCTTTTATATATAAGCCTCTCTAATAGTTTGTAGATGGCAGAAAGAAGGGCAATTGGTCTGTAGTTTTTTTGGTTGTCGGCGGGTTTGCCTGGCTTTAGTATGGCTATTATCTTAGAGCGCTTTAGTTCTTGTGGAATATTTCCAGTTACCATGATGTCTGTGAAAAATCGAGCCAGCCAAACTTTTGTATACTTGCCACATTTATTAGGAATTCAGGGTGAATATTATTAAATCCTGGTGCTTTTGCTGGCTTAACGTCTTTAAGAGCCACGGACTTATAATAACCTCGCGAAAGCCAGCTAACAGCTCGGAGAGAACGCCCCCTGGCAAGACAGACATCGATCTTTGAAATAGATAAAGACATGTTGTCTTACAGCCATTTTAGATAGAGTCTTTTTCTTTGTAAATTTCGTTAGGACTTTTAGTTCATTTTCTGCTATTTGCGTTGAACTGTTTTAGGTATTTTATTATTCTTCGTTATTACTTGGAACTATTTCCACTTAATTTAAATTAACTATAAAAGTCAATATCAAATTTCAAATTTATGTCGAATTATCTTTTTAACCTGTTCCGGATAACAGATGATTGACATAGGTAGTCTACTTAAAAATTATCGAACAAAAAATAAAACTGTTTTCAATTGATATTGGTTGAGCAATATCCTAACCTAGCCCAACGAAACCTATAAAAAATCAATGTGGCTTGAAGATTGCAGTTCGACGGAATAAGCGGGGTGAACGTTCGAGTTATTGTGGTATGCAACATGGGAATTGACGTATCTTATCGTTGATAATAAACCAGCAAAAAAGAGATACATGGAAAAAGACGCTGTGTTTAGTGTAGAGGTGCTGATACGTCGGTCGTGCTAATAACTGCTTAATGGGTAAGGAGATGAATTCATAATTATGGGATATTTAATAAAACATACCTCATTTGCCGCCGTAAAAAATTGCATTAATATAAAACTGTTTATAAGAACATATATCGAGAGGATGGAATTAAAGTAATTAAAATCTTTTGAAATCCCAAAATATACTTAATATGAATATAAAAGAAACGTTATAAAACGCCTCACTGACTTGAATTAAACCAAAACTATTCAAGAAGCTAATAATAAAAGTTTGTTTAGCTACGTTTTTCACAAACTAACCAGAGGAAAGCTAAAAAGAACTATAGTGACACAAGACACAGCTGATTTCACACAAACACATACAAACACACACACACACACACACACACACATACACACACAGACACACACACATACACACACACACACACACACACACACACACACACACACACACACACACACACACACACACACACACACACACACACACACACACACAGACACACACACAGACACACAATCGCGCGCGTATAGCTCCTATAACTTTCAATTGAACAGTGGGGCCCACATGTACGAAGATCAAACCTGTTACACTCCGTAATAAGTCGTACCTATCTGACCCTCAAGCTAGGCTGCCCCCCTCCCCAATCGCGGGACATAACAAAAATGGGGAGGCTATATAATGAACGTAATTTTGAATGGCCTGGATAATGGGACATCCTCTGTATTACTTTATGATTTTAAGCTACCTGATTTTAGGGGTAGGTAGAAGAGCTTTTCTCCCTACTGAAAATACTTTAACTTACCTTAAAAATGTGTCGATGTCTCGCTGCAAGGACTGTATGTGCTCGGTTACTCAGCCGGGGAATTGGCAAAATGAATTTTGTTCTCCTCTCCGGCTGAGTGCCCAAACGGTTTGGCCATCGAGCCCACGTCTATCGGTAAATGACCTCGATGATCAGATTTCGGGAGATTGGTACTTTTGACCTCCTTAAAGGATATTAGTGCCTGAAGGGCCTTTTGCCTGAAGGGCGGTTTGTATTTGTATGCGACCGAATCAGTATCTTGATCCAGTTTTTTGCGTCGTTTTGGCGTTGCATAACTGCTGTAACAGAAGGTTATTAGTAAAAGCCTTAGAGAGAAAGTAATAATGGGTGGTTAAAGTAATAAAGCTGATTTCAAATGAGGTATCATTAATACTTCTCGTTAAGCAAAATTGAATTCACACACGCCAATAAATAACTAAACTATCAGAATTTGAGAAACTTACTTGAAAATAAATTGACCTCTTTAGTTTAAGCATTTTCAATATCGTATTATTAAGGGTGGTTTATATTTTTCTTTACTCCCTTTGTTTAAAATTGAATGATGACCATTTTGAAACTTCACGATAGAGCAGCACAAATTTTTGGAGCATAATTTGTGGCATAAGAGTTTTCAACCGTATATTACTGGTTACATAATTATTATTAAAATCATAGTTGATAAACCAGAAAAATTGTGAACAAGTGACTTATTAGGTTACTAATATATAATAATATAATAATGTAACTAATACTTAACTGATTAGGTTAAAGGCACTGTATATTATTCCCTATAATACACTTTTAGAATTTGACATTGTTTTTGTTAATGCTACATATCTACACGTAGAAGTTCAACAATATTGGAGTGCAAATTAAGAAGATAAACTCTTTATTAACGTTCCACTGGTTTAACCTGAATAAAGTAATCAGAATAAATATTATAGTATATAATTATATTATATAATTATATTTAGACTTCGATAGACTTAAACTATATAATTTGAATTTCTCTTTTGTTCAAAAAAGTTTATCTCATATCAAATAAACTTTTCGTGATTTAGATCATCATGAAATGCTGTAAAACTGAACTGCCTTAGATAAACAGCTTTCTAGCTATAATAAGAATGTCCGGTATTTTCTATGTTGATTGAAGCTTGCGCAAAAGAGCCTGGGAATAAAACAAATACTGTAATTTGTCAAAAACTGTTCGTGAGAGCATACCCACAATTAAGCCAACCAACCGATATACATAGATTCAATTATTCTGAAGAAATAGATAGCGGTTAGTCGTCCACATAACGTTTTATAATAAATCCATCTATTGTTCATTTTAAAGCAAGACTAGTTTCTTGTTGTATCGGCGAAAAAATCTAAATTATTTCGAGGCAGACTCCTCAAAACTATACTGAATGCAGTATAACAGTAGCGTATCATCAGCAAATACATTGGTCGAGAAAAGATTTTGATACCCCTTACGCCAAAAATAAAAGTAGAGATTCGTTTTTTCTCCTTTGTCTAAAATAAGTGTGGGATTTGTTTAAAAATTTATATCTTCGAAAAATACTAAAATAAATCAAATCGACCACAGAATTACTATCTTTTACTAAAGACACACACTTTATTTTAAATACAACTATAGCTTTCCTAAGTATTAGTAATGTTTTATATACAATTTATTCGTAATCAAAATTGGATGAAATTTGAAGCCTCTAAACCTTTTACATATGTGTAAACAGTGGTTTGTCATGTTATCATGCTACGCAGTTTATAATTATTACCTCCATTTACTTAAATGGTACTACAATAATCAACTATAGATTATAATATATTATAATAACGAGCAAGCAAATACACACTAAACAGGTACTACTCGTAGATATCAGACCTTTACCTACATCATTACCTAAAGTAGGATCAGATCACATTATGGTTTTAGGAAACATCATAACAAAATTACCACTAAATAAAAAATTATCTTCAAAATATATGGAAAAATAAATATCAAGACCTTAAAAGGCAAAACAACTCGATGGCTATATCAAAGACGATTGAAAGAAAAAATTGAAGAAAACAGTATATTAGAAGAAAATGGTGTAGATCAAAGATGGGAAACAATAAAAAAGAACATAATAAACGCTACTAAAGAATGCATGGGAACACGGAAGGTTACTGTAAATGGTAAAAGGAAGATCAAACTATGGTTCAACAATAAAAATTAGAACTTTAGCCTATAAAAAACGAAAGGCTTATATACACAATCAAAGTAATAAAACAACCACAAATTACCAGCACTATGTAACCACACGGAATAATGTTAACTCGCAGATCAAAAACCTAGAGAGGGAATACTGGTCCAAATTCACAAAAAAATGGAATGTGGTTTATACGGTGCACAACGAAAAGTGTAGAAGGGTGTGCAGGCAAGAAAAAAAAAGCTATAATCGAGTATAAGAACACTACCAGTATACAATTAAAACGATGGAAAAAGAATATAGAACAGCTTTACAACGACGAAGATAGAAAGATCCATGAATAAGATAGAGAAGCAGAAGACGAGCTGGTTACAATAACGAAAGAAAAGGTGATAAAGAATATAGGAAGAATCTTCTTCTTCAAGTGCCATCTTCGTTCCGAAGGTTGGCGATCATCAGGGCTATACGTATTTTCGAAACTGCTGACCGAAAAAATTCGTTGTTGTTACAGCTATACCACTCCCGTAGATTCTTTAGTCAGGATTTTCGTCTTCATATCTTTCGCCTCTTGTAATGTGTCCCAAGTATTGCAGTTTTCGTTTTTGATCGTAAATATGACTTCCTTTTCTTTATTCATTCTTCTCAAGACCTCGACATTTGTGACTCTCTCGTTCCATGATATTCTCAGGATTCTGCGATACATCCACAGTTCAAATGCCTCTAATTTTTTGGTATCAATCTTTTTCAACGTCCATGACTCCATTTCGTAGAACAGCACAGAAAGTACATAACATCTCATCAGGCGAAGTTTCATTTCAAGGCTCAAATCTCTTCCGTAGAACACTCTCTTCATTTTAGTGAATATGGATCTGGCTTTTTCTATTCTTATTTTGATTTCTGCTGAGCTATCGTTGTCTTCATTTATAAAAGTGCCTAAATATTTATATTTGCTAACTCGATCGATAATTTCATTGTGTAAATATAAATTTTGGACATTTTGTGTTGATTTCGATATTACCATAAATTTAGTTTTCTTTATGTTCAAAGATAGTCCATATTCTTCGCTGCAGTCTGCTATCTTATTCACCAATGTCTGTAGCTCTTCAAGTGTTGCTGCGATCAGAACGGTGTCGTCGGCAAATCTCAGATTGTTTAATCTAACACCATTTATTTTAATACTTACGGATAGGAAGAATAAAAAAACCGAAAAGTCCCAGGTTCTGATACGGTTACGAATGAACTACTAAAATATGGAGGAAGAGCATTAGCAGAAAATATTACGAAACTATTCCAAAAGATTCTTTTAATGAAATGCGTCATTGCGTCTTAGACATCTTCTCTCCATGATCGTCTTGGTTTGTCTTCGATTGGAATGCCCAAATTGCATTCTCTTCTCCTTACTATTCTTACTATTCTAAAGATCAGAGGGTACGGTGAGAGAAAAAGATCTTAGTCTGAAGTAGCCAACTTGTTCAATGATACTTTCCCAAACCGTTCTCCTATTCATAAGGCGACGGTACAAAAAAATGTAAAGCGAGTTGAGGAATCTGGAGAAATAAAAGATAGAAGTAGGATTTAAGTGATAGATAACTATCAGGTAGACCGAAAAAAATTATGAATGACAACAAAACTTTAGATATAACGTAAAGTTTTGTTGAAGATCCAAATACATCCTCACGCAGGGTTGCACAAGTACATGATGTAGGCCGTTCTTCAATCTTACGTATATTATGTGAGAATAAATTTAAACCATACAAAATTAAGGTATTGCAAGAATTAAGTGAATATGACTTCGATCATAGATTAGGGTTTACTGAGGTAATGACGGATAAAATTGAAAATGATGAAAATTTCGTTAACCGAATATGTGTTTCCGATGAAGCAACCTTTACACTGTGTGGAAGTGTAATTCGACACAATTTAAGGTACTGGAGTGACGTAAATCCACACTGGATGCGTGAAAATCATACTCAAAGACCACAAAAATTAAATGTATGGTCAGGTACAGTAGGTACCCAGTTAATTGGGTCATTTTTTATCGAAGAAAATTTAACGTCAGATAGTTACGAACTGTTACTTAGAAATGAAATTGTACCTACACTGAGAAACTTGTTTGGGGTCAACTTTAATTAAATATGGTTTCAGCAAAATGGAGCTCCAGCTCATTTTGGTTTAAATGTTCGGCGTTATTTAGATGAGATATTTCTCGGACGATGGATTGGTAGATGAGGTAGAATTGAATGGCCTACACGTTCACCTGATTTCAATCCTAAAAATTATTTTTATTTGGGATACTTAGGCAACGAGACAACGAATTATCGATGAATCTCGAATAATTTCTAGACAATCATGGAGAAATATGCTATAGTATTTTTCATATAAAAATGCACGTCATTCAAGATTTACGACGTCAGAACCCCACAGCGTTGCCAAAACATCAGAGTAGTCAGTAAGTGAGGAATTTTTAAAATGTCAACTATTTGTCAAACTATTATATTAACAGTAAATACACTTACCTCTTTTAGAGCATTAATAGTAAAAATGTCCCGCCATTATTTCTTGTTCAAAATAATATACAGTCCATCTAATTTATAAACCGTTGCACGTCATTATCTACGTCAGAGATCGAAGTTGACATAGTTGCCAAAGTATAAAAAAATCCTAAATCCATTTTAAATCAAATAGGTCACATAATTATTATTATACTCTTTACAACGACTACTTAAATTCTTACGTGACATTTTTGAAATAAAACACACTAATTTTGTTTTAAAAAGAACAGATTTTATAAAATAGGTAAAAATATAAAAGAAGAGGTATTTATTCACTTTAAAATTAAAAATAATAAAGTACAAAAAGTGTCAACACCGCAACTGTCAAATAAGTGTTACCAATTTATGCCAAAATTTCACCTTAGTTCGATTACAGTTACAGTGTGTTCCGAACAAATGTTCTTCATGAAAACGCTTTATAATGCATTAATACAAATTAAATGAAACATATTGTTGTCTATTTCTTTAAGTTAACATTAATAGAAATCTTTAAATATTAGTTCTACACGTATATAATAAAATATGTCTAGTGGCTGTAATGCCAGTGTACTAGGCAAAGTTATTCTAAAAAGGAACACACCTACCGCCTAAATATTTCGTGTTGGTATCATGTGACGTCACGGGCTATGACGCCGATGACGTGCAACGGTTTGTAAATTAGATGGACTGTATCTTACATGAAAGCTTATCAGCTTTCTACAGACTAGTTAGTTGTTCTGGCATAGCACAATCACAATACACAACAATAGTAATTAGTTTTTAAAGCTATTAATCTAAATTTAATATGTATTTATAAATACAATCTAATAATATATAATATATTATGATCAAATTGTGTAAGAAATCAAAACATAAACAAAATTCTTACTCTAAAAAAGCGGCAACCCTTTAAAACAATTTTGAACTGAACTGTCAAAAAATTTGAAGTATTCCTGTATCAGTTGCGTACAATTGTTTAATATATCTAGTTAAAATTATTATTTTGTGGAATATTAGACTTAAAGAGTTATTTCATAAAATTTATATTATTAATAATAACAAATGTTTTTGGTTATTTAATCAATATAATTCTAAAAATCAATATAATGATGATTACATTTTTCTGATTATTATACCATGTTGACGCCTATGAAAGATCGAGCAGTTCCGTATGGGTTTCGTATTATTAGCTGTGTTAGGAAAATTTGAGCTCTAAGGTTGACGTTCTGGAAATTTTAAATATAAGTGACGTCACTGTATATAAATTGTGATGTGCACGCATTTTTATATGAAAAATACTATAGACGCATTCTACCATCGATTAGGGTACTGTCAACTCACAATTGGAGCACATCTTGAACACTTGATAAAATAACCCTTACTTTAAAAAATGTTGTAATCTACCAATTGTTACGTTTTAATGTAGTTGAAAATAGTTATTATCAAAAAATTTATTGAGACAATTAGGCGTTGCCAGACTTCTGTATTATGTATTTAAGACCTTCCAGACTATATAAAATTAAAAAAAATTAAATAAAATAAATAAGTATTACAAATTATTAAACTCGTATTAAATAATAGATTTTAATAATAACTGAATATACAGGGTGATGAATTTGAAAAACCAAAGTTGCTAATAATATAAGAGAAACGGCAAATCTGGCAACATTGCAAATATCAAATATGGAATCTCCGTATCCCAAAATAGGTGTACCTTAAATTTTGTACAATTATGACTAGCATAGATAATTGGCCGTTTCCAGACTTTTGGGCCACTCTGTATACAAGTTTATATCCAATTTTAAAATATTCTCTTTTTTTTAATCGAAATCTGATATATTAAGGAAACTACAAAACTTTTTAGTTGTTTTCGCAATTTTTTGTAGGTAAAACCTCTAAAAGTGTTTTACATCGAACAATGTCAAATAAATCCTAATAAAAACCACAAAACTTTTTAATGCCTGTCTATCTTGATAATATATACCTATTTTAGTTTCAGGGATATTTATTAGGAAATGAATAATTTATCATTAATAAATAACAGTGATTAATTTTCTGTCGAAGTTGAGTACTTTATCTGTACTTAAAAAGGAAAACTTGTCATCAACGTTTTGTTAATAATTATCAACCGCAGAATCTGATTTTGATTAAAATATTTAAGCTTCACATTAGATTAATAATAAACATAAAATACAAATCTAATATACCATAAAACAAATAAAGAGTTACACCAACTGTAAACAATATATTATAAATTAAAATCGTTATTACCTTTTGCAAGGCAGAATATTTAAATTTTTATTTATTACTAATACAGGGTGAGTCATGAAGAACTGTACGTACTCATTCCTCGTATGTGGGCCCCTATACGAAATAACAAAGGACCATTAAAAAGTCGCTGCTCTCATTGTTTAATCATATACGGGAGTGTTGTGAAATTTCTATCGTCCTAACTTCTGACAGTAGTTGGATGTATCTCCTGTTTTGGTCAAATGTTACACTCATAGACGTATATATTAACATAGACCGAGATACACGGGCAACGAAGAAAAATATGGTGACGTCACTGAGCTCTACAGACTGCTCAATCCATGTTAATATACAGGATGTCCAGAAACTCTCCTGACAAACGAAGACCGTAGGGATAACTATAAGACAATTTAACCCAATTTACCTAGTCCGAAATTGCTTCCTAAGCGAGCTAGAGCTCTTTAAAGATGTCGCCTTGTAGTTAGTTTTTCTATAATACCTCCAGAATGCTTCTAGTTAAAAAACTAAAACTGGTACGATAATTTATCATCCAGAGTTAAATCGATTCCATTTATTCAAAATTTCTAGTACCGATCATAGGCATCTGGTTTGAGTAGGTCAACTTTTTTTAACTTTAACGTTTAAGCATTCGTTATACTAGATTTTTAAATTTTCAGGTACTCTAGTACTAAAAAGTACTCTTACTTAAAGTCGGCAGAATACACCGTTTTCTAGAAAAATCGATTTTGAAAATTTTTCATTTTTTCCCCATGAAACTTAAATTAATAGGTACCATAATTAATTTTATAAATTATCTTTTATTTTAATAAAAGCAGCATACAATTCGTAAAAAAAGTTTAAGAAAAAAACAAGAAAAAAGTCTAATTAAAACAAAATTTTATTTAAAGGGTTTTAAAAACAAAGTATTTATTACGATGGAACAAAACTAATACAAAAGAACAAGTGTCAAAAGTAGATAGTACAGTCTCGCGAAACCTCGCAACGTGAACGGACACACCGGAGAAGCAGTTCCAGACCAGAAAACCGGTGCCAAGAGAACACGACAGCAACGATCCAAATCGGGAACCCGCGAAACGGGTCGCGAAATGGGATACACGTGTATCAACGGGCGCAAAATCCGTGAACGGAATCACGGTATCAACGGGTCGCGAATCTGGACGCGTGGATCATTAGAAACAAACTTTGGATGCGAAATTGCCACGTGAAGGTATAACGAGAGTGCATGTAAGGTACCAAAACTGGCAATCAAGCATCAAAAACGAACAGGCGTGGCGCCAGCCGGTCGATAATTCCTAGAACCGGTTATTGAAAAAGATAATAGGTGACAAGGGTGTATCAACACTTGGTGTTATACTGGAGCTCTTCGACGCAGGACCCAACCGAATCGCGCAAGTGCATACTTAACTCAGGTAAAGTCAACACGCACACACACAAACCTCACACACACACACATACACACACACTCACTTAAACCCTCAATAATACAATTACAATTTACACACATCAACACAATTCACACACTTACAATTTACCACACCAACACAATTCGTACACATACAATTTACACCAATTCATACACTTACAAATTACACACACACAATGTACACTTTCAAATTACACAACTTATACACACATAAATACACTCGTTCACACACCATACCAACATGCCACGAACACGATCAAGGGCACGAAAACAGAAAGAACCACCCAAACCACCACAATAAACAGACACAGAATGGGGCACAGACACGCAAAACACATTCCACAACATCACAAACATCACAAGTGTCTGTCACTATAGATGGACACGAACCAAAGTCGCCACAGGAATGGCGGCAGGCTCTGGAAGAGATCTGCCTTCAAAATCCTGAGGCGGCCAGAATACACATCACACCGATATTCAAAAACTAGAAAAAGAACGAAAAAAATCACCACTCTCACCCGAACAAATCAAACAAATAATAAAAGAATCCCTCAATAAAACCAAATACCTAAAGCCCCTACCACCCTCACCATCCCTCTCACCCATACTACCACCTACACCAACACACTCCACTCCAAAACAGACACAACACACACAACTACTACATTATCGTAATCCCGAAAAATAGTTTCTAGCCACAGAAAATTTTTCCGAATCCTCAATAACCAGAATTTCCTGGTAAACATCCCTTTTAACCTAGAAATAGAACCATCCGAAAACCAGGCCATCCTCTACACAACAGGTCCTATTCCTGAAATAAGAGAGTGAAAAGAGAATCTGCAAGCCATCACAGACCACAGTCACATAACCGTTTAGAAGCGAAAACCCACAGAATACACAAATACAAACAACACTACACCAAGAATACTCACCATACCAAAGAAAACACACACACAGAGCAACACAATCCCATCCCGTTCACATCTAAAGCAGATTCACCTTACTACGATCCACCATCCCTAAATCCATGCACCCACATACCTCTACAAACACAAGACACACTCTCACCAACACACACCCAACCAACACCATCACCCATACACATTCTCACATACACACGCGCCACACCTCAACAAACAACACTCACTTAATCACTAACAGCCAACACATGCAACAAACATCACACACAATCCTTAATTACAGAATCGAGGACATCCCCCAGATATCTGTCAGCAGAGACCTTTCTACCGACTCATCAAAGACCACAACCTAATCCCTTACTTAGACTCAATCAAAGTCTTCCCTACCGAAAAGGCAGCCTCAGTGCGAACTACCGAATATCTAGACCTCAAAGATCTCACGGCAAAACTACGACAAATCACTTAAATTCAGGATACAAATCCAGAAAACCCCCTAATCCACAACCCGTTCCAAATGATCCTCAAACCTTTCATCTAGTCATTGCTAGCGTTGACAAAAAACTTTCCCAGAAAAACATCGAGGACAACTTATCCGAAAACAATTTCCTTTCACCAAAATAGTTCGCATATTTGCCCGCTCCACTAACCAACCCACCCCTTATATCAGAGTTTTCACGAACTCTGAAACTAAATTCGCCGATGCACTCTCGAATGGCATCAAGATCGAAGGAGAACGGCTTAATTGCGAGATTCCAAAATCAAGCAATTCCGTTTCGGTTCGACTGAAATACTGTTCGAAATGTTCCAAAAGCGGACATCTCAGCAGCGAATGCACGGAAAATTCATTCACTTGTCCATTCTGTGGACAACAACACAGGTCTAACGCTTGCCTCCAGATATCTGAACCAAAATGTCCCAACAGTAATGGAGGCCACCCAGTATTCTCACCAAGATGCCCACACCGCAGAATACAACCCAAAAACCTTTCCTCGAATATGAAATTCTTAATCCATTTCACTTCCACGATCGTTTTTAATGTCTTCCCTGAAAATAGGAGTGACACCATCCGTTATCTCAACCAAATGTCCAATACACTGCATGTGTACTCCATATCAACTTTCTGTTACAATAACCTAATAAACGAGACCTTTACCCAACTCGGCACATAAATACACAACACAACACTCACATGCACACCGACACACACTTATCCATGCACACCCACACACAACATCCAAATATATACTTATCATTTACTCACTACAAACTTTACCTTCATACTCACATATAACATATAAACTCATAGAGAAAAAGCCAACAACACACAACCAATAACTACACTAACATCCCAACAACCCTACAAACACACACATCTACAACATCAAACACCAAACTGTGAGCACCATATACACTCCTTAAGAGCCGAATTCAAATCACAAGGACAAGGGGAGATTGGTTTTCTGTGATTTCCCAATCTCATTTACAACGATACCTGATCATAGGAGAGGACAGAGCCACAGCTATCCTCCACGCATTTAAACCTAATAAAACAAAAGGCCAAAAAATCGAAAAGGACCGTTTCTTCCACTGAACTTGTACTTAGTAGCGGGCCTGGTCCACACGGTATCCAACAAGGTGGAAACAATTCTTCTGACACTCCAGCCTTACAGCTACTGCCATGCCCTGTCTCGGAAAGCGGCAACATGAAATTGACGTTTCAAGCCAACAATATTGGACACATCCTTGAAGAGGCACACTAGGTAAAAACGCGGGTCCAAGTAGATAGTTACAAGAAATGCTCGATATTGATGATCATTAGTCTCTATGCATATATTTGCTCTTTTACTTACAAAACACCGAATCCTTACAAAAATTCCAAATATTTCTAAATTCGTTGTAAGTATCTTGTATCCTTAGCTAGAGTTGTGCACGATTTTGTATCGGAACGGAATAAACAAATGTTTTTATGTATCGCCAAATACATTAATTACAAGGAGTAAAATCCGGCGAACTAGTAACTGGACCTCCTCTTCCAATTCAGTGGTCTTCGTAGTTATTAGGAAGAAAGTCTCGTACATTCCTGCTAAAGCGGTCGGACAGCGGTCATGCAGAAATCAAGTTTTGCAGAGTATTTTAAGGCACATCATCCAACGAATCAGGTAAAACATTTTGCATGAAATGTAAGTAATCAGCACTATTTAAACAAGCAGCCAATTCTACAGACCCAAGTAGATATTTATTATTATTCGTGAAGATTTTGAAATTGTGGGATACATGGCAGATAATCTTCGAACTCTAATTTTTTAATTTTTCTCAACTTCCATTAAAATAACATCTTCATGTCGCCATCTTTCATTATTTTTTGCGACCACTGAACGTGTTTCTCATAATCGTTGATAAAGAGCTGTAAATGTTTAGTGAGTGAGATCATGAATGGGAAATTTTTCAGGGTATCTACGTTATGCTGCTCGAGCCTGGCAAGGTATGGTTAAGTTGTACTGATATTGTACTCCTAGTTTTTAATAAAAACAAGTGGTTTTATTAAATAGTTTTTTAAAATTAAAGTGTTTATCTACTAGATACTACTACGTAAGTCATCTATACGTAATTATTATTTTATTATTGTGAAAAGAAAACGTCAAATAATAAATATACACTACCGTACAATCATTTTGTGAGGTTAGCTGCTATAAGTAGCTTATAGTAGCATGCGCGCATATGCGGTTGGTTTGTCACTTACCAGAGTCGGAGTAAGGCCTTCGCCGCCGCAGCTTAAAATGACTTCACACAATGTAAACACACCTTCCGATCTTATCAGTCCAGTAAATCAACGTTTGAATATCACAAACAGTTATGCATCAGCCGCTTTACATTCTTTTCCGAGTAAGACCCAAGTAATTGTATTTAATTGTATCGATAATGCTAAACTGCAGGATTATCTCATTCCTTTGGGCACAATCATCAACCCAAAATATATTATTTTTTCATCTAGATTATCTCATAATAGAATCTGCATGTATTTGGCAAACAAAACCGTAGTAGATAATTTCATGACACAACATGGCTCTATAGAAGTACTCGGCGAAGTTGTAACAGCACGAAGACTTCTCTCCAGCAGAAAGACTAGTCTTGCCTGGAGTCTGCCCGTCAATTCCTCATCAAGTATTAGTTGAAGAATTACAGAATATCGGTTTAAAGCTTATTTCCCCAATAACATTTCTGAAAATTAGCTCGACAATTCCCGAATATAGTCACATATTGAGCTTTTGGAGGCAAGATTATATAAGCCCTATAACATCACCAATTCCAGATTCTATTCTAATAAATTTCGACCAAACACCTTACCGCATATTTTTGTCACAAGATACACTCACCTGCTTTATTTGCAAAAATACAGGACACATATTATCCCAATGCAATAACAGTTCAGTAACAGAATCAACTCATATTGAGTCAAACAATGAAGTACCAAATCAAACAGCTTCATCAAGTATACTACACAAGGTACCAAACACCCAGCAGTCATCAAGTTATCCATTATCAAATATGAGCATATCACCTACACCTACAAATCTCCATGACAAAGAAATTACTAATACTCCTACTCATAGCAACACTTTCAATCAACCTCATTCAGCGGCAATACCGTCTTCACAAACTTCGGAAGCGATTACCTTCAATCTATCAGCTCCTTTTCCATTAGATACAACTGCAGAAAACTGCAGAAAATTCTAATAAAACTGATACATCACCACAATCTTCTGAAGCAACCATTTCAACCAATCTTACAAATTAAACTTTAAGCTTGACTTCTTTCACTACCAATGAGTCTACTCCAGCACTTACAAATGTAATAAAGCCACAGCATCTAAGTGAAAACTCTAATAGCAATTGCGAAAATGCAAGTTCTTCCATAAAACGCAGTATTGGTGAGATCGATACGCCTCCTTCAGACTCAGCAATTTCATCAGAAAATTTGTTTGCAAAACCCAAACCCTCTAAACTAAAAAAACCACGCTCAGCTAAAGTCCCATCTACACGGAAAACTCTTAAAAATTTCATTGATAATCATACCCCACCATTCGTTTTAAATTACCACCAATTGTCCTTACTGATTGATAATGTCCAAGGCCCCCCCGACACTATTAGCGTCGTTAAAGAATTTACAACTGATATGGCTGGTTTACTCCATCTTTTACAAAGCAGCTATCAATATGCAAATGATAGGTTTACAAAAAGCAAGTTTACAAAACTTCAAAAGAAACTGCACAACCATTTAGGGAAAGAGATTTCTGACTTAGATAGTGACTCTTCTGTAGACAATTGTTCAGTATCATCTAACTCCGAATCTGTTAACAACATTCAACTCGATACTTCAATGGAACATTGATGGATTTTTCTATCGTCTCCCTATGCTACAGCTTCTTTTATCTGAATATGCCATATACCGTGCTGTGAAACTTCTTAACGAGCTTACATTCACAAAAGCCCTGATCATAACAGATTCCCTTAGCTCCCTAAACTCATTAAAACACATTTTTCCGAAACCTTCTTTTGAAAAGTTGCTAAAATACCAGCTTTCCCAAGCTCATGAACATAAAAGAAGCGTCCAATTTTTATGGGTTCCCTCACACGTCGGAATAACAGGAAATGAAGAAGCTGACAGGACTGATAAAGAGGCAATTTTAAGTGATTTGTCGGAGCCGATAGACAAGTGTGTTTCCAGTGACTTAAAAGCTTATTTTAAAAATAATGTGTTGTGTTTGTGGCAAAATGAGTGGTCTCAAACTAATTCCAATCTAAATAAAATCAAAAATAATGTGTTTCAGTGGTTTCCATTGTCGCGCAATAGACGAGAACAAATTGCGGTTGCGCGTTTACGTCTAGGATATACCAGATTAACGCACTCCTACCTTTTCATAAAGAAAAATCCACCTATATGTGATCAGTGTAAAGTCCGATTAACAGTCGAACACTTTTTAACAATTCGTAGTAAATATTACCAAGCAAGACAGAGCTACACGATCCCAAACGCTCTACCACAGGCTCTAGGCCAAAACTGTTCCTGTGACAATATAGTAAATTATCTCACATCCATAAACATTTTGTACAATCTGTAGGTGTTTAACTTTGTTATTTATATTTTGTTCCGTCACTAATAACCTTTTGGTGGATGTGACATCTTTTTCTAATAAAAGAAAGAACGTAGTTATACTTCTGTTGACAGGTCCACGGCCAACTAGTGCAAAAAATATTAATTTAACTTTTATGACGAAAATTCAAAACATTTTCAAATCAATTGTTCAGAAGCGTTCTAAACAGAAGCGTTCTGGAGGTATTTAAAAAACCTATTACAAGGCGCTATCTTCAAAGAGCTCTAGCTCCCGTAGAAAGCATTTTCGAACTAGATGAATTTAGTTAAATTTTCTTAAAACTATCTGAGGAATTTTCGGTCTTCGTTTGACAAAAGAGTTTCTGTACACCCTGTATATGTCTGTGGTTAAATTACTACCACCTAATCAATTGTTTTATTTAAACTAGAAAAAATCAGGTCCGGTTTTAAACAATTAGTTCGTTTTTCCATAGAAAAAATTTCACCCTGTATACCGTTTTTAAAAATTAAATCTAATTAAAACTTTACAAATTACACAAATAATCACCTGAAAAATTTCTTTTTTCCCACACGATAACTTAAATTTTAAATAAAAAATCAAAGTTTGGCAAAGTAAACCATAGATTTAAAAAATTTAACTTTTTTGGCAAAGGTATTTTTTTGAAAAAAACTTTATTTTTTTTATGTAATAATATTACCACAGCTCATGCTATACTTTTTAAGTAATACAATTCTTTTAGCAAATTTCCAGAAATTTAAATGGTTTTGAATATTACTATTAAAATGCTTTTAAATCGCTCTTTACAATATTTTTGTTTGGTGATTCATCGTTTTTGTCGTTTTATTAAATTTTGAGAATTTTGTTATACTATACTGTGAGAACTATATTAGTTTTATATTCCAGGTACTAAAAAATAAAGTTAAAATACTCGTAACTTTCCTTATGTATGCTATTTGCTTTTAAATGCTATAGCAAGATCTGCTGAAGGAAAAATCTGCACTCGGCTGGATTCTTTTTTGGGATTAGGTGCTCAAAAGTACTTATCTAAAAACCACTTTAGCTAAATTTTTAGCTCCGTAGATGACCCCAGGAGTCCTCTATCTCAAAAATGTGTTTAAAAAAAAATTCCTAGGCGATTCTTTACTTTAAAAAATCTAAAAAAAATGAATGAAGATACATTTTAATATCCAAAAACCCTCTGATTATTTTCAGATTTTTTGGATCAAAATTAAAATCAGAAAAATATTTGAATTTTTTTTAAAATTTTAGGTTGTGTAGGTAATTTATGGCCAATTTCTAAATAATTATATTTTGTGTATTTTTTCCGTTGTTTTGAGTGGCGGGGTTAGATTTGCCATTTCCTTTTTTTGTGTTTTTGTCATGTTTTTAGCACATAAACTCAACTGTACGTCAATAAATAACGGTTTTTAATATATCTATTTTGTTATTTCTAATAGCGGGAACAGTTTTCCCATTATCAGATCAGAACATGCTCAAAATATGACAAACCCTGTTGTTTGATATTTTTTCATGTTTTTAGGACATAACCTCAACTGCATGTGAATCTTCTTCTTCATGTGCCTTGTCCGTTCCGAACGTTGGCAATCAACATGGCCACTCTGACTTTGTTTACGGCAGATCTGAATAGTTCAGCAGATGACATTTCGAACCATTGCCGCAAGTTTTGGAGCCACGAGTATCTTCTCCTCCCTGGACCCCTTCTGCTGTCTATTTTTCCTTGCATGTGAATGAACAACTATTTTTAATCTATTTTTTTCGGTTGATCTAATAACAGGATGTTGCCCATTTTCAGACTGAAACATACTAATTCGCAAAAACTGCATTTTCGGTGATCATTTTCATATTTTAAGTACCTATCCTGATAAATAGGATAAATAACGAGTTTTTTTCCTCCCCCCTTTACTGGAGTAGTGATCATAATTTAAATATTATTATTTATGAATTAAATAAATAAAATATTAAATAATATAATATTATAATATGAATAATTATATTTAATTTTAAATTAGATATTAGTAATAATAATGAAATTTTATAAAATTAGAAAATGTTAAAAAAATTTAAAATCACATTACAATAGTAGTTTTACGAAAATGGCAGTCACACTGGGTTCACTTCTTGATATAGAGGGAGTATTCGAAAACACGTCCAACGAAGCAATCATAAAGGTGCATAGCTGCAAGTGAAATAGACTGCATGCTGAAGACCCATTTAATGTATGCAATGTTACTGTGTGTGCCAGCAGACAGAGGAAGACAGAGGCTTTTCGCAGGGGAAGTCTTATCTTCTCTCTTGTCGAATCTGCTTATGGATGGGTTCATACTTAGCCTCAGAAACGACAGAAATCATATTTTTGGTGATTAGAATTACCTGGTTATTTTAACCCAAAACAAATTTGATGACACAGTCAAATGTTAGAATGCAACAGGCTATGACCGTAGTTATAGATTGAACTTCAAATATAGAGCTTCACAGTTTAATCTTTTTTTTGCATATTACCAGTATAAACCGGTCGTACTACAGCCAATTGGCTTATTGGAGATTTTGTATGTTGTAGTATGTGACTTGAGATTTCTTTGTTACTATGTATCGATGGTATTCACAATACGTAGCATTGAATGCTTATTATTATATCCGATTATCTATTATTATATTCGAATGACTGCAGTACCTGCGGGTGAATACCGATTTGACACAGACAAGATTTTCTTTTTAAAAACAATTCTCCTTTCAGCTGGAGTAGAACTCACCACTTCTGAGTTTAACATTCAGACAATTGACACTCTTACCATTGCGTTTAATAAAGGGCTTAATATAAGCTCTAAGAAGTTCAAAATTATGGAAAACTGCAGAGTTTAAAACCAGACATGTTATATAAAATTTAAAACATGATGGTAAATCCAACAGGGACAGACGCATCAGTGGTGTACTGACCAAAGGTGGAGCAAAAAATGCCATTATTAACCTAATCAAGATGCAAAACTTGCTTGTCTTGGAATTACTGGGGCTAAGTAACGTAACGTAATATAGAAATATAGTACCTTCTCAGGTAAACATCAACCCAGAAAAGGGATGGAGCAGAGGACACACACAGAATAGGCTGCAGGGGCTGTGAGGTCACACCTTGTTTCACCCTTTTGAATAGTGCCCCGGTATGGTACGAAGTCTTGAGAATAGCAAAGTATAAAAACATATTAGTAAAAATGCAAAGACAACCCCTTTTGAAAATAATAATTGCATACTGGACGATTGTCTTTCAGGTCATATCAGGTAAGCTCTCCATTCACCTCCTAGCCAAATAAAGAATGTTCGCAAAAAATTATACGCAAATGATCATGGCCATATACCCCAGATAAAGTCTAAGGCAAGAAGACAGATGTGCCAAAAATGGCAAAATGAATGGAAGGCACAAATCAATCAAGGTTCAAACAAACAACATCCCAGATGTGGTGGGCTGGTCGTCTTGTAGGTATAGAAAGTTAAATTACTATTTTAATTCCTTTAGGTCATTATGCCATCAAGAATACCGTATGGGACCAATGTTCAGTTTGCAACATTAGAGACAAAGCACAACACTGCATTTTTACCTGCAGGATCTTTAAAAGAGAGATACTGATTGTGACAACAAGACTAGGAAAAATCTCCATCTAGAACATTATCAAAAAATCTTTGCAAAGTACAAATAAATTTAATTTCGTGATCTACAAGACTTTTGATCTTTACATTTAAGGCCCATTTACAGTGTTGCTGTAAGTTTGAAAAGGTGGTAGCTAGCACATACAGCTTTAATACACTTTAACTATTTAGTGTATGGTTTTATTCGACCATATGCACCTTACCTTAGACCTATACACATAAAAGTACCTAGACAATTATATATATTTTTTAAAATTCGAAAATTGTTTTAAATTGTCTAAAGGTATCACCCCCCATTACGATAGGCAGAATGCCCTCACTCCCAGAATTAAATTTGTTTTATTCTTTTACGTTCTATGTGATTAAAAAATAAGACTTGGCGCACTCTTAAGCTACTATCCCGCTCCTCTACCACCAACTCTAAAAATCGTGTCATTTTTTCGTTTTAATTTTTTATTTTTTTCGGTGGGTGGCAATCAATTTAAAAATTTTAAAAAATTTGCTTGCATAGTTAAAGCTTTTACAAATGATAGGAATGCTTTATAGACCGGATTATTTCAGCTGCTGCGCCACCTTCAGAAATCCAAACAAAGCTATTTTTTAGGGTTTTTTTTGGGAATTTCTCCAGTTTATAGACTTCAAAATAATATTAAATCAATATTTTTATAGGTTATATATAAATTGAAGAAACTGAGTCCTTTAAGACATTTAAAAACTGGGCGAAATACCTTTAAACCTCCAAAAACCATGTTTTTTTCAGGGTTTTTAAGAATTTTTGCGAGTTTTCGCGGAGTTAATAATATTTTCGAGATCGATAAAAGCTGAATCAAGGCGTCTCCAATTTTTATTGGGCGGGAATTTCGCATATGTGGTTGCTTAAAATTGCGCTTAAATGACTCTTATTTTTTATAACATACGAGTATAACGTAATAAACATTGGAAAAAAAAATTAAATATGATATTTTGTTGCAAAGGATCTATATTATTAGTTTAAAACCTTAACTAAGATGTCCATGAAAACTATCTTGAGTAGGCTTAAAGTAAAACAACGAAAAAATCGTGTACGACACTGATCTATAGTACCTAATCACTACAACGGCACATTTGAATAAGAACTAATTACGGTAATCGTATAATAATGGCGTCGGGATAGGAATTCAATTTAATCTTGCACCAAATCCAGTCGAAACGAAACGAGAGAGTGTACTCAAATCACTTCATTCGAATTGACCTCTCTCTATCTAGTTTGCTTGACTCGCCATTTAAGGTGTTGCTGACCTTTAAGAAATCCAATAACAATGCGTTTGTTTAAAAACTGTGTAAAGGTTATAATTATATGATATTAATTAGAATTGGTATTTGTGTTGCAATTTAAATAAGTGAAAGATTTATTATTATTTATCATTGAGTCGAAGTTGAAAGACGAATAAGAAATTTAGTAGTTTCTTTGGTCGTAATAAAATATATTTTCTGTTATTTAAGATTCGCTATATCTGCGGTTTCTTTCTTTATATTTTCAAATCAAGTATGTGATTCTATTTTAATTTAACTATAGAGACAAACTTAAGAGACATATAGATAATTTAAAAAAGCAGACACCAATAATATAAGTATAATACGATAACAAATAATACTTATCAGTAGAATTAAGAAGGACTAGTCGCACCAGCTATATACAAAACTTGCCCTTTTCGCACATCTCTGTACATGAGTGTTTTTATATAAAGCAGCTCTGGGAAATGTGTTCCAAACTGTATGTCTATCATAAGGGCGAAGCAAACAAGGACCCAGACGAAGTATGTTCAATGCTACTGAACTATTTCAATGACATTTAAGTTAATGTGAGTTAGAGTTTATTTATTTAACTACTTAATAAATGCAACTATTGTTTGAACCAAGTAAAAAAAAATACATAGAATATAAAAAAGAAATATAAAACGTAATTTAAATATATCACAAACAACAACACATATTAAACAGAAAAATGTTTATGGCGAAGTCAGGGTAAGCAGTTCAGTGGATGTTCTGCAAAATATATTCTTCTGAGCAGTAAAAGCAATGTTTCAGAAGATATTTTTTTATAACTTTTTCGAAACTATTACAGCTTAGCTGTTTAATACTTTTTGGTAAAATATTTTATTAGTTATAATTAATGCAATTTTTATCTGAAAAACGTATTCAACAGCGATTTGTTCGTTGGGTAGTGACAGTTTTGCGTATTGTGAACGTGAACATCAGACTGCTTTATTAAATTTGCCCGTTTTCTGTGAATTTTAGTCAGAATTAGTCTATTTTAGTCTATTTTGAATTTGATAAAGAAAGGTCAGCAGTGTTCTAAATAACTTCTTCTTCTTGTAGTTCTTTCTCCTATCGGAGGTTGGCTATCATCACAGCTATCCGTACCTTATTGGCGGCTGCTCTGAAAAGATCTACTAAGCTGCAACTATACCACTCTCTTAGGTTTCTTAGCCAGAAAATTCTTCGTCTTCCTATGGATCTTTTACCCTTGATTTTGCCTTGCGTTATGAGCCATAATATCTTATATTTCGCACCTCTGGTAATGTAGCCTAAATATTCCAGCTTTCTTCTTTTGATGTGCTTTATGACCTCGGACTCCTTTTGTAGCCTTCTTAACACCTCTGTATTTGTAACTCGTTGAGTGCATCGTATTTTCAAAATCCTTCTATAGCACCACATCTCAAATGATTTCAACTTCTTTATATTATCCACTTTAGTGTCCAGCTTTCCATTTCATACAACAAAGTCGAGAACACGTAGCATCTTAAGGCTCTTGTTCTCAGTTCCAGAGGAAGGTCTCGATTAACAAACAGTATTTTCATTTTTATAAATGCTTGTCTTGCAATTTCAATACGTGTCCTTATTTCTCTACCTTGGTCATTCTTTTCATTTACCCAGGTTCGCAGACATTTGTAGTTATCCACTCTTTCTACTTGTTTTTCCTCGATATCTAGCCTTTCTACTATATGTTGCTTAGAAATAATTATGCACTTGGTTTTATTAACGTTTATTTGTAGTCTATATTTTATACTGACTTTATGTAATCCATTTACTAGAGCCTAGTGCTTCTAGACTGTCTGTCTGAAGAAACGGAAAGATCTGAAAGATTTTTCCGTTTATTGATATACCCTGTTGTTCCTCTGATATTGATTCCTTGAAAGTAGCTTCGCTGTACAGATTAAATAACAATGGGGACAGCACGCAAGCCTGTCTAACACCTCTTTTGATTTCTATAGTTTCTGTATCGACATTTTCGACATTGCTTTTTGATTTCAGTACAGATTGACAATAACCCGTATATCTCGACTATCCACATTCTTTTCTTTTAACAGTTTTACGAGTTTCAAATATCGTACTCTATCAAAAGCCTTTTGATAATCTCTAAAGCAGACATAGAGATCCTGATTCATATCTAGTCGTCTTTGAGCAAGAACGTTAAAAGCGAACAGAGCCCCTCTCGTTCCTAGTCATCCTCTAAATCCAAACTGGGCGTCATCTATATCTTCTTCTATTTTTTTGTATATTCTTCCATGTATTGTTTTGAGATATATCTTAAGTGTGTGGCTTATTAAGTGTAGAGGGGATGAAAACACTTCAGTAAATGTGCATTGAATGATGAAAAACTATGATTAACATGAACTTTATTCACACACACATTACACGCTGTTAAACGAATTCGCCATCTTTTTGTACTCTCTCAGCACAGCCCACGTCCGCACATCGGATGTGCTGGGCTTTACAAAATAAGAGGTGGGAAGTGGCGGGCTAATTTAAAATACATATACAATTTATACATTAAGGATATTGTTCTGCACTGGGAGCATTCTGTCGCATGTACTGACTTTGGTAGTGTTACAAACGTAGACAGCAACCAATCTTCGGATATTACCCCTGTTGTATATACTTTGTTGAACAGATCTAAAAGTATATGCAGTGTTTCTTCCTCAATGCATTTTATTAACTCCGTGGGTATCCAATCTAGACCTACTGATTTTGCTGTATTTGCATTTCTAATTGCCTATTCTAATTTGCACATTATTATTTTCGGTCCTGTTTGTTTCTCTAGTTCTTCTTGAATCATTATATCATCGTCGAATAGTTTCATTGTGTATTCTTGCTAAAATCTTAGTTTGTCTTTGATATCTGCAATGAGTTTACCATTATCATCTTTGAGTATCCCATAGTGTGCTCGCTTTTTGGTATTTGTTAGTTCTTTTATTTTTTTTTATGCATATTAAAGCTGTCGTATTTTTTGTCATACTCTTCTATTTCTATGCATTGATCTGTTAAACACTTTTCCTTGGCCTTTTTTATCTCTACTTTAATTCCACTTTGTAGTACTTGATATTTTGGCTCTTTTCTCCGTTTGGCTTTTCTCCTCTCTTTAATTAATGCTAGAATTTCTGAAGTCACTCACTTCTGTTTTTTATTTGTCTTTTCAGGTTTTAAATTTTCTTCTGCGGCCTTTAGTAATCCATTTTGAATATTGTTCCACTTTTCGTTGACATCTTCTGGTGTTAAGATTTCTTCTTCAACATCTTTTAGATTTGAGTTGAGTATTTATCTTTTTCTTAATTTTGTATAATCAAACGTTGGTTTTGTTTTTAAGTATTACAATATTTTTGAGTTTCACTTGAGTTTCTTAATAACTAACCCGTGCTAAAATCCTTATAGCTTTCTTTGGATTGTAAAAATTTGAAGTGTATTTGTTGAATTGCCCCACATGATTAATCCATAGTTTAGGTAAGAGTGGAATAAAGAAAAATATGTCATTTTTAATGTTCCAAAGTAGACAACCCTTGCTAGTTAGCGAATAACAAATAATGAACTTGATATATTTTTCTTTAGTTGTGAGATATGAATGAACTAGTTCAGTCGATTATCTATGGTTATTCCCAATAGTTTAACAGTAACTTTGTTATCTGGATCGTTATGTAAATTACTCGCAGATATAACCAAATTCTGCGTTTTACCAAAGTTAAATTTTAGTTTGTTTGCAGCAAATCATGTGCTAGATTTAGTAGAATCTTCCTCATAAGACATTTTTAAATTATCATTATTTTTCCCTGATATAACGTAATGTCGTATCATCCGCGAATTGTACGGATTTGTACGGAGATATGAATTTGGCAAATCGTTAACATAAATAATAAATAAAAGAGGTCCTAAGACCGAACCTTGTGGGACTTCATGTTTTACGGATGGAAAATCGGATTGATGACTTTTAGACACTACCGCCTGGCGTTTGACACATAGATAAGAAGTTATAAGCTTAAGAGGGATACCTCTGATTTTATAGTAATTTAATTTGTGAAGCAAAATGTCGTGTGAAACGCAGTTAAAAGCTATCAGCAAGTCGCAAAAAGAGATTGCGTTCACCTCCCCCTCAATCACCTCGCTCACAACATTAAATACCGCGTTTGTAGTAGAACAAGCATTTCTGAATCCATATTTTAAGTTGCCAAAGTAATTATTTGACTCACAATAGGTTATTTGACTTAAAAAATAATAGTTGAAACTATTTGATACGTTACAATTAGAATGACTAAGAGACTATTATTTGAAAGACGTGTTCTTCCACAACGGGACGAAAAAAATGGACTTGCTCGGAGAAGGATAATTTCTATAATTGAAGAGGACATCAACATTAATAGTAAGAAGAGATGTAATATTCTCTACAATTGTAGTAAAAAATTGATTTATTTCGTCTGGAGGTAGATCAGGTTGTACCGATGAGAAGAATCTTATACTGTTTTGTGATGGACCATCAGGTTAAAGTAATAATCATACAGCTGTGCGTTTTTTACTAAACCTCTGTGACTCAGGTCGGTTTAAAACAATAACTTACAACTACCCTGTACGTGGTCACTCATTTTCCCTATATGACAGAAATTTCGACAGCATAAAACGTCTCTCAAGAAAGATGGACAAGCTTATACTCCTGATGAATATAAAGCTAGTAAGTCTGGTCCATTTTCTGTATATCACCTTTCATCAGACGATATTCTCAGTTTCAAAAAGTGGTGAAAGTACTCAAAGAAAATAAGCAGCCATTCAAAATGTTTAAGTAGAAGCAGTTTCTCTACAACAAGGATACTCTAGGAAAAGTGGTCGCAAATGAATTAATTGGATAAATAACAACATCTACCTTCCCAATTGATAAAAACTGTTAGCTCTCCGAAGCTACCAACAAAAAAACGTTATCCTTGGAGAAGGTATGGTTACTTTTAGTTTACGTAGATTATTTTAAACGTTTATATTTTAGTTTTCGCTAAACATTTTTGTAGGCTGCAGCAAATTTTAAAATTTATCTGGTTTTGCACAGTGAGATTTTTGGTTTTAGGCCCCAATCAACAAAAAAAGATAGACGATATAAAAAAGTTGTTGGATATAAACCTTTCTATGACACCATCATCCAATGGCTTCTAGAAAGGTGTTAAATAAATAAACTTTACCATTTTTTACGATTCTCATGAGATCAATAATATTTATTACTTTTATTGACCGGTCACTATGAAATTTTCATTATTAGACGCCAGTTTTCAGAACATATGACCTGAAATAAAATTTTGGTTTTGATTTTTAGTAATAAATGTGAGGCATTTGAAATATGCCCAAAAAATGTCAAATTTAAACTTTCTTATTACAAACGATGTAAAACTTTTAAAACTGTGTAATTTTGATTACACAATTTTCAAAACGACACAACTTCGGCTACAAATTCCTCCTAATCCACTATTTTCATGGAGGCGTGACGTGCAATCGTTTGTGATGTGAGTGTTTAAATTCATCATTTTTTGGGCATATTTCAAATGCTCTTACATTTGTTGCGACAACTCGAAGTCAAAATTTCAGTTTATATGTTTTAAAATTGTTCTGAAGCTATTTTCTTGTGGCATTTTAAATTAATTACTATTTAAATGGGAATAAGCCACAATTAAAGGTTAAATTACGTTTATTGACATTTCAATTTCCACTTCGGAAATCGTTCTCAAAATACAAATATTAGTAGAATAATGTACTAATAATACATAGTACTAATGTTTGTATTTTGAGAACGATTTCCGAAGTGGAAATTGAAACGTCAATAAACGTAATTTAACCTTTAATTGTGGCTTATTCCCATTTAAATAGTAATTAATTTAAAATGCCACAAGAAAATAGCTTCAGAACAATATTAAGAAACCGATATGGGCCCAGCGTTATTCAAAATTTTCTGAGATTGGAAATTCTATACAAGAAACTGGCACATTGTCAAAATTCAATCAAATTTTTACGAAGATGTAGAGACAACAACATATGTTTTAAAGATTGGGCTCTAATAATGTAAATTCCATAGCGACCGGTCAATGGAAGTGATAAATATTATTGGTCTCATGAGAATCGTGAAAAATGGTAAAAATCGCTAAACGTTTATTTATTTAACATCTTTATAGAAACCGACTTCATTTGCTGCAAAAACTTTAGAAGAAAGCTGCAATTTTTATCCTTATACATTTATACCTTATTTTGATTTTATAAAAATATCAACTTTTTACCGCCGAGTTAATACAAATTTTATTTAAAATTGATATCGTGCGCGATAATCGTTGATCGCTTCAAGCGTCTTTTCTGAGAGAAAAAGTTCTACACATTCTACACAAAAACTGCTAAATAACATTTTTGTTCAAAATTATCTCAGCTAAATTGTTTACTAAAAATATTTTTTACTAAAAATATTGACATTCTTAGCAAAATTCAACTTGTTCGTTTGACGTTTAGAGGTCAAATCTTTGACGACTGGACTACTAGTAAAAGTACCCATTTTTATACTTGTGTGTCTGTTACTTACCTTTGATACCAAAACAGGTAAAATTTAATGGTTTAACTTTATTGCAGAAACTACCTAAGTGTAGTTTTTTTAAAAATATATAACTCAAAAACTTAAAGGAAAAGAAAATGGAGAACTGATGATAATTTTCTGCACGAATAACGAACTTTTGACCACAAAGACCAACAAAAATATACATTCAATAACACCCGTGGACAGAGAGTTATGATATATTACGTTATAACCAACAAAGATATACATCCATCAAAAATAATCGACGTAAGATGCCTCAACTCAGCAAATGTAGGAAGTGACTATTCGCTATGTGCAGGTTCCGAAGAGCGACATCTAGTGGCATAAATTAGCGAAGGTGTTAGCACTAATAATATTTCAGTCTTGTATTAGCTGCAAATAAAGTTACTTAAACTTGTTTATTTAATACAATAATTATTGTAATATATATCAATAATTAACTTTTGAATTAATTTTTATCTGTAAAAATTCTTAAGTATATATCTTATGTTTAAATTTCATTATTTGACATTTATAATTGAGGTTATCACGTTATTAAAAAGTAAAACATTATACTTAGTAAATAAAATTAATTTTTAAACTGCAGTATTACTATTAATCTGGATGCAATAATAAAAACTGAATTCCAGAAAATAAATCATAAAATTCCTTTTCAACTAACTATTATATCCAATGTAAAATACAAATAATAATTGCATACCATATCAATATTTTGAAGCGACATTACCGTTGGATTTCATAATGACAACCTAAAGCACACTAACTAATGTTCGTTTTAGACTAAATTGAACAAATTTGAATCAACATGATTATTATTGAAATTTACACTTAAAGTGAATTTTAATTTATGTTACTTCCTTTGCTTTATTATGAAATAAATCCACTTTTCTCGTTGCATTAATTTGTGATTAGAAGTTGGAAACCGATAGGACTTGAATTTACTATTTTTGTTATATTTTGACAATTAATAATACAGCGTTTCTGAAATTCCATTTTCTTCGATAACTACTTATGAAATATGCTAACAAAGTTGCAAGATTTCACCGCTGCACACGCATGATCGTTTCTTGTATCTCCTCCAAGTACTTGCACACAGCGAATAGCCTAGTATTATGTAAAATAAGAATCATCATGAAATAGCCAAGAGAGCGGTGCTAACACAAACAAAAATTAGAGTCTAAGGACTAAATTCAAAATTCATGGAATACTTGTACAATCCGACAAGCGAGAGCTGGCGGGTGAGCTGCGCGAAAATAGAAAAGGACTTATTATAAGAGAGATAGGAGAGGTACTTAATCGCGGGTGTCACAAATCCGTAGTTGCCGTATCAAAAATTTAGTTGGGATCTGAAAATTACGTTAGTAGATATGTTCCGTGGTTGTGTGGATGCGTATGTGATAAACTTATTTACCACGAAAACAAAATAAAAATAATAATTATATTGAATAAAATGTAGAAAAAACTGGTAATAATATTTATTTTCGTAAAACGTAATTAATTCTCGAAGGGAAGGTATTTTTGTATGTATCGCGGACAGATGCAAATTGTGTCTTAATGATTACTAAACTAAACACAACACACAACACAGCACCTTACAATATCATATTTCGTTTCCCATTTATGAAAAATGCAACGTATCGAAATAATAAAGTGTCCAGCATATCTGTAGTAAATAAACATATTGGAGAAACACATTTCAATTTTTATGTCATTTCTATTTCACATTATTTACTGGTAATCTAATGCCCTTTAATTTTTTATTTATTTATTGATTGTAACTTAACTTAAATTAAATTATTTAAAGCTCAATTAATTTTGAAAATGAGTATTATAATTAGTTAAATGAGCTACACGTTCTTGTATCTTTTTTAAATCAACTAAGGCTTTATCTGCATTGCTTCTTCGGTTGTAAACTTAAAAACATTGAAAATTATTTCTCGTGCTTGAGATCCCAATGGTTTGCCTTTTAATACACTTGCCATTTTAATAAATATAAATAATAGTTTATAATATAGGGCCACTCCAAATAAAAATGTAAATATTTGACAACACTGTCAGAAATCTACCACTAATCCCACGATGTGAACTCGTAGCCGACAGCAACAGAAATGAGCAATTCCTTCCACTTTTAAATTTGTTCCACGCGCAACCCGCCAGCTCTCGCTTGTCGGATAATACAATACAGAAAAAGAATATCAGAGAAGATTGCTGGGAATAAAATATTAGAAAACGGTAACATCGAGGAAAGCTGGGAAACAATAACATAATTAAAGCAGCAACAGAAGCACTTGGAGAGAGAAAATTAACAAACACTATATATATTTAGGGATTCTACCGTTTCCATCTCTCTCTGTTGTTCCATTCTCCATCGTTTAGTCCTCTGTTACTCATGGCGTCGTCTACTTCGTTCCTCCAGGATTTTCGGGGTCGTCCTCTTTTCCTCCTTCCTATGGGGCTCCATTCGGTTATTCTTTTTATCCATCTGCTGTCGCTAGCTCTTCTTACATGTCCATACCACTTTAGTCTTTTTTGTTCTATATATGTTAGAATGTCTGTTTCTATTGATGTTCTTTGCTTTATTTCGTCATTACTTCTCCTATCCATTCTTGTTACTCTGCAGCATATTCGCAGGCATTCCATCTCTGTTGCTATTATCTTGTTTATGATCCAATTTTCGGCCCCATATGTCATAATACTTCGCACTAATGTTTTATAAATCTGCGTTTTTGTCTTCATATTTAGGTGTCTATCCCACCATACTGAGTTAAGTTGTCGGACAAACACTAACATATCAAAAAAGATAACCCCATGGTTTAGAGAGGAAGAATTGACAAAGAAAGAAAAAACCTTTTTACAATACAGAATACAACAAACACAACAGACATACAGCCACTATAAACGAATCAGAAATAAAACGAATACTTTAGTTAAACAAATAAAAAGAGAACACTGGCAGAGCTTGTCAAAACAGAAAGAACACGACCTCTACGGAACACAGACGGAAACATGGAGAATGATTAGATAACAAAGAAAAGAAATGACCGAACTAATAACACCTTCAAAGAAATGACCGAACTATATGCTAAAGGTGATGATAATGAACCACCAACACCAGATGTAACGGCAAACGAAGAAATAAATGTTGAGGAGTAAGAGGTAAAGAAAGCGTTAAGGAAATTAAAAAACAGAAAATTGCTGGAAGAGGACAGAGGACCAAAAGAAGTCCTAAAGTACGGAGGACCAGATCTGACCAAACAACTACTAAAACTAATCCAAAAAATATTAGAACACAACAGAATTCCTCAAGAATAGAGATCAAGCATCCTAATACCTCTCTTCAAAAAAGGAGGCAAATCAGACCCGGAAAATTATAGAGGAATTAATTTATTAAACACAATACTAAAATTAATAACCAAAGTAATAACACATAAACTGAATGAAATTATAACCCTAGAAAAAGAACAACATTAGGTCGGAAAGATCATGCACCGACGCTATATTTCTAATGAGTCAAGTGAAAGAGAAATCATTAGAATACAACAAACCGGCATATCTATGTTTCGTGGACCTTAAGAAGGTATTTGACAGGGTCAAATTAAAGGACGTTATCCACTTATTGTACGCAAGTAAGAAACCTTTAGGAATAATCAAAACCATCGAAAATATCTACCAAAACAACACAATAAAAGTAAAAGTAGATGAAGAGCTAACTGACCACATTGAAGTTGGCAATGGGATAAGAGAGGGAGATTCTCTGAGTCCTCTATTGTTTAACCTGGTTATGGATGAAATAATAAAAAAGTAACAATAAAACACTGAAAACTTTGTTTTCAACACTTCAACAAAATTTATTTTAAACTCTTATCACTACAGCTGTTTCGGCTGATTGCCTTTTTCAAGTGATCTATTTTTGATATGCGTTTACACTTTATAGTCTCTAATGAAATAGGTTGAGGAGGGGAGAAGTTTGTCTCAAGGTCATTCAGAATTATATCTGTGTTTTTTAATTTGTTGATTTTCATAGATTCTAACAAGGATAGCTTAAGGCCTTTATTGTGAATGTGAAGCATTTTAAATTCGTCATTAAAAGAATGAATTGATCTAGAAGGTGAAGTGCGTATTTAGAATCTGTTTTTCTATTATTGGAAGCCCTTTTATGTTTTGCTATTCGTTAATTAAAATTTCTACCAGTTTGACCGATGTAAATTTTTGGGCAGACGCCACATTTAAGTTTGTACAGACCACTGTGTACGTGTTTTTTATTTTGGCTCTTGTTGTTTTTAATATACTTGCCTAGGTTGTTATTTGTTCTGAAAGCTGGTGTTATTCCTTTCTTTTTTATGTGTTTGGCTATTTTTGTTGATATTTTGCCTGTATATGTAATCGAGCAGAAGGTACTGGGTTTTTTCTCTGGTGGTGGAAATACTAATTTCTAAGTCTAAGAAAGGCTTAGAACATCATTTTCATGGTCTTCAGTAAGAAGACCATGAAAATGATGGAATGACAACTTACTGGAGGCAAATTGAGAAACAGACAGAGTCATGTCTACATAAAAAGAAGAAAAAGTAGAAGAAAAAAAATTTAAGGAAAAAAATTAAAAAAGTAGCAAATAAAATCCTAATAGAATATTTTTGATTTGGTAAAAAAATATTTAAAGGAGACCTATACTTAAGATTCAAAACAGTTTTTTTAGTTTTCCGAAAGTTGAAAGAAGCGCACTTTGGTGGTTTTATGCTTTCTTAGTGTTGTCCATGATCAGCTACACTACTGATTCCACTTACACGTACTTAAATTTCTAATATCCTATTTTATATCAGCAGCGATATTTCAACCTTCCGTTACATTTTTTCGACATTTTCCGACATCTTACGGACGCACTGGTTGGCTGCTTCGTTTTCATCAACACCAATATGAGACAGGATCCATATGCATCTGGAATTTTCTTAAACCTGTTTGAGTTTAGATTTTAACATTTTCTCTAAGAGGATTTTAGGATACACTTAATTTAAAGTTTGTAAAACTATGAGGAAATATTCCACCACGGAGAATGAATATCTCGCCATTTTTTTTTGCCGTAGATAAACTAAGGTCCTAAGGTAGCTGTTACAGACCATTTTAGTTTAAAGTAATTATTTTCTATTAAAAACCCAAATGACAGAATTATTAGTTGAGCACTGCGTTTGCAGCCATATGTCTTTAAATTCCTACAACGAAATGGAAAATATCGTATAATCCCTGACGCTCTATTTCGAGTATTTCATTTTATAAAAGCTTTAAATGTAGATTGTTTTACTTCTACTTAAATCAGTTCAACCGATGGTGCTTGGTTATGATTTCCAAGATTAATAGATTTCCTAGAAACTATCCACTTTGGAGGGGAGAGGGGAAAATTTTTTCAACAATATAAAATATTAATATTCCGAACTTACGTCATCAAAGTAAGTGAGTGATTGATGAAAGTTCGAAAAGAGAATAAAAACTAAATCTTATAAAATCTCAACATGATCCTCTAACCTATAAACATCTTGGCGTTTCGAAAACATTTAAGAGACTCAGCCAGAGATACTATTGACCCAAAATGCAGAGTTAGAACCCTATATAGAGATGTACAACCTATCAACATATAAAACCAGAACAGCAACCTCCTAAAGGGCAATTGTTTTCTCAGCAACTTACTGCCAATGTAACATGGACTTTATCAGCGTAGTCATAGTTGGACCTTTACCTATAACTAGTTCTGGATTATGAATTAAAATTATTATGGTATTGAATTAAAATTTACAGTATTGTATCATCCACAAACTAATTCCGATTGAAGAGCTCATAGTAATAAATAATGCTTGTTCAAAAGTATGTTGGCAGCCTTATCTCTTAAGATCAAATATACTAGAATAGAATACTCTTTTTCCAAAGGTTACAGTTCAGTTCATGAAGTCACTGGAGTCTCACCAAACTTTATTAATTTTTGGTAGGGAAATCAATCTGTATGGAATGGAAATAGGCATCATTCTGAACAGAGGTAGTATTATATCTTCTTCTTCTTCTCCTTCCTCTTTTAAGCAATTTTGCCTGTTCATTTGCGGAATAATACCTCTATGGAAGGCTGTCACTCCATCTTTTGCGCGGTCATCCGTGACTTATTCTACCGATTGGTGATTAATCTCTCCTCCATTCTGCTTATGTGGTTATTCCATTTTTTTTTCTATTGATACAGTACCCGACAGTGTTATATCGGAACAAGGAAAGAATCTTGGGAGAAACTGACATTTATATAATGGGTTAAATGATTTTTTAACAGAACGAACTTTTTTACTTTTTTCTGTATGAGTTTATTTATTTTAACTTTAAATTCTTTTAAAGACAAATACAATTCATACCAATTAACAATAATAACATGATAAGGTAAAGGAGGCAGACTAGAGGAAAGGGGAACCACCAACGATTCTTAAAGTTAAAGATGCAGTTAAAAACTAGCCAGAAACAAGTCACCCGGAATAGATGATTTCCCAGCTGAACTATATAACGAAGGTGGCCACAATACCCTTAAGGCATTACAGAAGCTTATAAAAGAAATATGGACACAAAAATCCCTCCCCAATTGCAACCCTGAAACATATTTTAGAAGAAACACTGGATTATGGCATTGATACTCAACACATATTTATAGACTACAAAGCAGCATACGACTCTGTGAATAGAAGAAAAATGTTCAAAGCAATGAAAGACGTAGAAATACCAAATCAGTTAGTAAATTTAACAAAACTAACTCTTGAAAAAGTTTAATGTTCAGTATGAATTCAGGGGGAACTATCTAAACCTTTTAAAACAATTAACGGACTGAACCAGGGAGACCCTCTTTCCTGTATACTGTTCAATCTGTTCTGGAAAAAGTAATACGTATGTCACAAACCACAACCATTGGTTCAATATATAATATATCAGTGTAAATGCTTGCCTATGCAGATGATATCAATATTGTTGGTAAAACGGAAAACGCTGTACGAGAGGCATATGTAGCATTAACAGAATCAGCTTCAAAAATGGGTTTAATAATAAACACCAACAAAACGAAGTATATGAAAATAAGCACGCAACCATAAATCCTACGCCCACTTGTTATAGAAAACGACGCCATCGAAGCAGTGAACGAATTTGTATACCTGGGAGCGCTCCTTAACACTGAAAATAATACTACCGCAGAGATAAACCGCAGAATTTGCACGGTCAACAGATGCTATTTTGGGCTCAATTTTCTACTTAACTCCACAATTATATAGAGAAATACAAAAATAAAACTCTTCAAAACAATAATACGCCCAGCCCTAACATATGGTTTAGAGACCTGGACTCTAACAAAAAGTAATGAATACATGTTGGGATGTTTTAAAAGAAAAGTTCTAAGGCGAATCTGTGTAGCAACCAGATATCGTAAAACATATTAAGATAGGACGTCTAAGGTGGATAGGGCATGTAATGCGGATGGAACAAAATGACCCAGCTAGAAAAGCGCTCCTGGATAGACCCATTGGTCAGAGAAGAAGAGGAAGACTCAGCAAAGGTTTCTTAATAAAATCGATGAAAACATGAGAAATATGGGAATACGTGCTTGGAGGAGGAAGGCGAATGATAGGGACGACTGGAGAGAAATTCTTGAGGAGGCTAGGACCCACGCAGTATTATAAAGCCAGAATGATGATGACTTGACTTCGGCAAATATGCAAAGAAAAATGTAGAAAATATGCGCATAAATATGCACGTGTTTACCCGAAAATAGCAAATATTTTACAAAATATGCATACAAATAAATAAAAAAATCGTAAAATAGTAACAATTTTATTTAAAAAAAAAAAAGTGTACATAACTAAATATTTCCTACTATTCATTAAGATTTACATTTATTTTAAGTAACTACATCATTTTTAAGTATGAATAAACTTATTTAGAATTATGGTAACAATAAATGACCAAGTGGTGTTCAAAATTTTCTAACAAAAACTTGTGGCTTCTGTCTGAGTACATATATTTATATATGGAAAAACTTCGTTCAACATTAACTGATGTAACGGGAGCATTTTTCAAACTAACCAAAACATTTGGTTCTAAATTAATTGTTTCCGAAATATTTCCAGCTAGAACACTGAATACTTCAGAAAGAATATGGTAGTAACCTTAATTTTTTTCCATAGTAGCTTCAAATTTTTTTAAAATATCTTTTCCAATATTACCTCTAACGTTCCGACAACATGACGCAAATTCTTTTATTAATGCTGTACTTTCGTACAATGACAGTTTTGGTGATTCTGAGTAATTGTTTTTTGAACAAAACTAAAATTTTATTTTATAAATGAAAGTTCTTGTTGAAGCAAGTTACTCTGAAAAGTTTGTTTAGAATCCAAAAGAGATTGGGAACTTTCATCTGTTAACGTATCAATTATGTTCTTTATTTTAACAAAATGATCTGCATAAAAATTAGCTGCTTCTAACCATGTTCCTCATCGCGTTAAAATAGGTTGTGGTGGAAGAGGAATGTTAGGTAGCATTTCTTTATAAAGTTAAATTCTTATAGGAGATTTAAGAAATACTTTTTTGACACTGGATATCATGGTATTTACAAGAGGAAACTTTTTTCGTATTTCCTCTGCAACTCTGTTTAATCCATGCGCTACACAAGTAACATGTATTAAATCTGGGAAAAATATTTTTAAATTTTGTCCTGCTTTCACCATATAAGGAGCAGCATCCGATAAAATAAGCAGTAATTTATTAGAAGGAATAGTTGTCGGAAGAAAAAAAGTTGCTAATGTTTCTTGTATAAAACGCGAAATTGTTAAAGCATTTGTTTTCTCAAGTTGCTGGCATGAAATAAGATGAGATTTTGGTAAGGTATCTTCTTTAAGAACACCAATCAATAAATGAGCAATATACTTTCCTGGGGAATCAGTGGTTTCGTCTACAGATATGTAAAAATAATTATCTGCAATTTCTTCCTTAATATTAATTAACACCGACGAGTATAGCCCGTTCACATTATTTCTTCTTAGAGACCGATCACTTGGAACATTAAGTTTGCAATATTTTTTTAGAAACGAACTAAAATTTACATTTGCTAATTTTGAAAGCGGTATGTTTGCAGACACTAATGCGCGACACAAGTCTTCATTAAAAGTTTCTTGCTCATCTAATTTTTTTGAAGTAGATTGGAAACATTTAGCCATTGAAGTTTGATGTTTTCCTCCTATTTTTCCTTTTTTTGGAAAAAAACACTCGCTAAGTGTTTTAAATGCAGTATTAATCCACAAATTAGTTTTTGTTACTAACCATTAGTACATCATATAACTTATTTTAAAATTCAACAAAAGTTTTTTTTTGTTAATTCAATTACAATAAAAATAATTGTGTTTTAGAATAGCTGACTTCATAAAAAAAAGTAAAGGTGAAAAATTTTTCTAAATACACACCATTGTATTGTACCATGGACAAATTTTTCTCACTAAAGGAAGCTATTTTTCATTTAAAAACAACCTACGAGTACTAAATTTCAAGTAAATACGTTTATTGGTTTTAAAGTTATTGTTGTTATTAACTAAAAGAATTTAATTTTTTTCAATTTTAACACCCTGTATCTCGAAAAGTAAATAAGTTTGACCCCTCATTAACTATATCGTTTTGTTCAATTTTTCGAGAAGTATCTACAGTCAAACGTTGTAAGTGTCATTTGGAAACACCCTGTATGTATGAAATATTAGATATTTAATAGAAAATATTAGATACTTACAATTTTGCCACAGACTGAACAGTAGATTTTTCCCATATCCATAGACAGCTCTTTATAAGGTTTAATCCAAGTTGAAGCACTGGTTGTTTTAGGCATTATAAAATCACAATCTTCCTTTTTGTTACGCACAACGAGTGTTTACGCTTTGAATATCAAAACAAAAATGATTTACAAATCTGAGCATCAAATTAGAAATGTTTAGTTACCTAATTCAATAAACTGGGAGATTTTGGAAAATCCCTAAATTAGGAACAAAACTATTAGCCGTTTACCTGCTGTTAAGATACAATAAATTGTAGATAGATTTGGGGATTAGATCATAAAATGCAAATGAGCGAACCCTTAGCGATTATCCAATAACTGAATGCCTCAGTGACCGAGACTTTCTAAGAATGTAGAGGGCTACTTAAATTGATCTTCTTTGAAATTGTAAATGTTTTGTACCTGTAGAGATTACGTACTTAGATCATTTCTTGATTAAAATGACTACAAAGAATTGAAATAAATTGATATGTTTAAAAATTTTCAAATACAGTATAAAAATCTGAACTTTTATGCACTTTATGCAAACTTTTATACAAATATGCCAAAATATGAAATATTTGCATAAAATATGCACAATATGCAAAATATGCAATATGCATATTTGCCGAAGTCTAATGATGACACTTCATATTCATTCTTAACTTGATTTCTTTTTATTTATTCAATTATATTATTTGTACTCCTAATTTAATTTCATTTTTTTTAATTCTTTATAATCTAAATTTTGTGAAACACTTGGTCTATTATTATATTGATAGTTTATTAATATAAAACCCTATTATCTATAGTAACTAGATCTCCGCTTTAAAATCTTCTATAATAACCGTAATAAAAATAAAATTTAGAAACATTCGACTGGTTTAAAAATTAAAACAAAAATCAAAACACGGTATGAATTATGCTTGTTAAAATCATATAGCTTTCACAATAAACATTTTTAAGCCTCTCACGCTGTGTGAGTTATGCCCAAGCATCGACTTTAACAGTATAACTATGTGCTAACTTAAATACACAGCTTTTGACCAGTAAGAAGAACAAGTAGAAGAAGTAAAAGAAGAAATATCTGGTTTATGGTATATAAATTTATCTGTTCTATGCTCTTGTTACGAATGGTTGCATTTGTGGCGATAGATCTGCAATTGTATTATTTAGCATTCTTTACAATAGGCCAGGGCATCAATAACAATATCGTATTTCGTAAATATATAGCAAAAAAAATGAATATTAGTAAGCATCGTTTATTAAAATTATTTTTTATTATACATATATATCAAATACAGTTTTATTCTTCGCATTGTCGCATATAAATTAATTCTGTAATCAATCAGCTTATGTTAAAGTCAGCAACCAGAAGAAGCTCTAGAATATGCGAAAACAAGCTTACTGTTAAATGGCAAACGAGTAAATAATTTGAAATAGGTCAATGACACCGTTACTTTTGACGACACTGCTTAAGAATTACAACTGTTAATGAACAAAGTAGCTGAAACTAGTAAGAAATATGACCTTAAAGTTACCGAAAAAAAAAACAAAACCCATGATAATTAGCAAAGCAATAATTGGAGAAATACAATTTACCATCAATGGGAACTAGTGTCAGCATACAGATATCTGAGTACAGTAATAAATAAACAGTAAGACTATTCCCAGGAAATAAAATCACGAATAGAAAAAGCCAATGCAGTCATCTAAACGTCAAAATTATGTGAAACACACAATTTAAATTTGAAATTGAAACTCAGAATTCTACGATGCTCTACACTCTCCATCTTTTTATACAGAGTAGAGTATTGGACCTTGACTGAGGTAGTAACAAAGAGGCTGAAAGTATTCGATATGTAAATTCACAAAATATCAATCAAAAGTTGTCACTAAATTTTGCACACATTTCGCTCATTAAAGTGGAGTTTTACACTCGTCCAAATTACTATTGTCAGAATTGTCTTTTTCATCATTGTCACGCAGTTCTTCAACAGTATCCATAATACTGAAGTTAGGGCTCTCTGTAAGTATATCACTGCCAATGGAAGCAAATTCAGCCAAATCTAAAATTTGGTAAAGATCTGTAAAAGACTGTCTAAAAATGGGCAAGGGGTATATTGTCCTGTTAATTAAAATGTGGATCCTCTTGGATAACATCAGAGAAGCCTGCTTTAGAAAAACATTTCTTCACTGTAACAGGAGATACTTTTTTCTCAGCGACTGTAATCCAGACAAGTGCATTGGGTAAGTTTAGTTTTTTTTTTCATAATTCTCGAAATTACGTCCACTGTCAATAAACGTTAAAAGTCTTTTATTGAAAAAAGTTTGGTAAATTATTTTGAAATTATGAATTATTCCTTGATCTAAGGGTAATGTGAAGTAGTGTTGGGTGGCCGGAAGACTATTTTCTAATAGGACTTGTCAATTAACGTGTTATTATCTAGGAAAAGAAGTATTTTTCTATTTTGTTTAGAAACCCATTCTAAGGTTTATTTGTCAATACGACTGTCCTTAAAACAGCAGGATTTTTACTTTTTCCAATTACTAATGGATTTTCCTTCGGAACTATTATATTTGCATAAAGCAAAATAGTCAAACATTTTTCATTTTTTACTGCAAATATCTTGTTAGACATGGCTCAGTAATAAAGCCTTGTTTCGTTAGCATTGTATACATCTCTTGAAGAATAATTCCTTAATATCAATTATTGTAACTTGGTTTTCCAGACATCTATATCTGCAGACTTACCACACTTTAACTTAAACATTATTTTATGACGTTGCATATTATGACGCAGAAACTTTCCAACCATCCATTCGATGCTGCAAAATTTTCCATCTTCAAACTGCTTGCTGCCTTGAGTCAATTTCCTTTAAGGAGCGGTCCAGATATTGTAATTATATTATTTCTGGCTTTGCAAAACCAATTATATACGATTTAATCATCTGCCAATCCTTCTGATTTCAGAAACTTTCGTTTTTGCTTCAAGTTAACACTTTCCTCAACATTTTTTTTATTTTAGTTTTATTTTTTGTAATATCGTTAATTTGAGTTTTTCCAACCCTTATTTTTTGGCGAATTTTCGTAAACTTAAACCCTACTTTTCACTTGCGGCGATATTATTTATTTTGTCTTTTAGTCGAACTGAACCGAAAAACGTTATGAGGACTTTAGGCTTTCACCTCTGAGTAGGAGGACTAGAAACACCTTGTGTATGGCTAGAAGTTATGGTAAAAGCTATGCTTTGGGTGTGTATTAGTTCTCAGTACTCGCTCAGGTTGAGTTGTCATGTTGCCATTAAGTTACTATTTGATTAGATTTATTTACATTGATTAAGTTAAGTTACTATTTACGTACTATATTTATCAGGTTGGTACCACAAATACTGTAACGAATATTTTTTGCCTACCACATAGGGTATAATTATAGGGGTTTAAAAATTGGGACAGAAGTTACTGGGGTGGAGATAGGGCAAACAAAATAAATGATACTGTGCGAACGGCACTCAGGGCTTATTTGGAGAGCTGGGTCAAGGATAAGTGAATGGCAAGGGGTCGGTTTGGGGCATCTATAAAAAATGAAACAAATAAGTACTAACGTGAATCTCTTGGGACAAACAAAATAAAAGGAAACAGGAAATACCTCTAGCAATATAAAAAGGACGCCGCTTCGAGGTGCCAAATTATAACCATGTCAAGATAAACAAACAAAATGGTTTACAAAAAATTAAACATTTATTGTGTCTCACCACAAACAGTTACAAAAATAAATGACACAAATTACTAGAATAATAGTCATAGAGTACAAAAATAACAAAGAAAACTTACATGTCATCCGTTTACAAAATCAAGGAGTTGGAGATATTACATAAACTTACAAAAAAATTGTTATTGCAATAGAGATTAACCTTTAAAAAAAAAACAAACAAATGTTAACATTAAATTTAAAACAACAATTAAAATAACAGCTAACCATGCCCTAAGATTTACAATTTTAAATATTACAATTTTTTAATTTTAAAGAAAGCAATTATTACTTTAAAAAAAATGTCTGTATTTACTTTAAAATTTGAAACAAAAAGTTACCTGGATTTTTCACTAAAACACTTTGAATTTTCTGTAACTGGACTTACTGGTGGTTCTGGGGTAGAACTGTGCTTCACTCTCTGTCTAACGAACACAGAGTTTTACCGTTACCCAATTTAGCCGTTAGCCAATTGTTACCGTTAAAAAAAAGGATACAGCTATTGTGGCACATTAAAAGGAAAAGCCTGAGATGGTGAAGCCAATATTAGAAATTAAGTAAGATTTATGGTTAAATAAAATTTAAAATTAATCAATTATTATTTTAATAAGATTAAATAACAGGGAATGTAACCAATACAAAAGAAAATATAAAATTTACTTGAAGTACTACAATAGAATAGGCTTAGCTCAAAAGAATGAGAGTAGTGCTCAGAGAGGAGGTTGGCACGTTTGCTTGCCTGTAGTAACCTAAGATAGTTAGATCAATCCTAAGATGATCTTGAGATGGGCGCCAGGGTGAATTTTGAATATCACTCCAATTTGGGATATATGTAATTATATACTAACTGAAAAATAAATGATAGGAAACAAATAAAAATCAGAAATGCTTTATACACTATATTCAAATCTTATGTACTATCCCAACCCTATACTTATATACCCTAACCAATTATTAAAATATATCCCCAAAATATATTTACAAAAAAAACAGTTACCTAAAAAAAAATGACCCAAAATATAATAATTATATACAACAATTGATTTACACTGTCCTCTGGCAATGAGGTAAAATGGTCTGGGATTATTGGTTGGATAACTCACTTGGAGTAAATAATAATTAAAATATTATAAAACAATTAAGTACTTATATAAGTTACAAAAGGGCAGTTTAAAATATGAGAATAGTCAGTTAAGACATTAGAACAATACATACATCAATTTAACAAAATAAAGGTACGTACTAGTAATCATAAAATGGGATAATGTATCCTGACCACTTATCATAAGGGTTATGTAAAATATTAATAACGAAATAAATACAAAGTAAATAGAGAATGACAAATTTAAACAAGTAAAAAGATTCAACAAGTTGAGGGTACTACCCAGGGATTGTGCACAAACCTGTTTGTAACCCACTTAGACTGAAGACCTAAGTATCCAAGTATATATTATAAAAAAATTGAAATTTAAATTATAAAGTTAATAAAATATAATGGTGCTTAGTAACTCTTTTGTTGGAAAGGGAGTTACTTAATCTGCTGTCCAGTGTCCAGGTAGTGGATGGCTCTAAGATGGATCAGCCTATGCTCCGTGTATCAGCCTTTAAGGACTGGCAGACCAACCAAGTGTTGTACTTCTTTCTCCCAAATCAAATAATCTCCTTTTCCCAAATAAAAATGTACTTCTTCCCAAAATCAAAAAAAATCTTCTGTCCCAAATAAAATGTGATTCTTCCCCAAATTAACTTCTTTCCAAATAAAATGAAATTCCAAACTTGGAAGTTGGAGCCGGCAGGCTATAAGAAAAGAAAACTTTTTTTAATCTGTGTTCTTGTATTTAATATCTATAGTTTTTGTTCTAGTAACAAAAACTAGAATATATTTGCCATTAGGTGACCTTGGCTCAAAAATATAGTGTTACTGCACTGGAATATATTATAATTTGTATCCATATATATATAAAAAAAAATAGGAATGATATTTGGATATTTGTAGTAAGCTGAGAAGATTTAGATGATTGGGAACTGGCAAATTTAAATGGAAGATGTGTGATAACTTACCAGAACTTATTTGGGAGTTTTATTTTCCATAAATCAACGTAACTTCTTAATGCACAAAACTAAATATGTCTTAAACAACAATAAAAATATTCTTCACCTTTCCCCCAAAAAAACAATGTACTGCCTGCCGCAAACTCAACAACTCATCTCCTTCAAGTTCTGTTACAAAATGGCCATTACATTATTCTTTTTCCCTTTTGACGAGGGAATCGATTATCTTATCATCGATATCGATAATCATAATAATGAAATATGAGATCGTATTGTGGGTTCCATACTCCAACGGCGGCAGATTAGTAGTTAATGTGGATTCGGTTTGCTAACGTTCAAAAAACGTGTAAAATTTGGATCCACAACTAATCCGACTGTCTCTTACAGCGACCCAAGTGAGAATCAGCAATTATCTTTTAAAATTCATTCGCATAACTTAAAATAACAAAACACTTGACGGAAATATTAATTTAAAACGCATAATATGAAACGCAAAAGAATGCCGAGGACGTGCACATCTGTACAACATAAACAAACTCTAAAAATGTGTTTATATTACTTGGCGACGCTAAGAGGAATTGAAAAAACTTTTTGTGTATTTTAACTTGTATGAAAATAAAGAGAAATACACTGAAATCATTCTTCGTTATTTTAATACATATATGACCGGATTTCAATTTATATATCAAGGAATTTATATACCAAAGAATTTGTAAATGCTACAATACAAGTTTATATTGTTGTTAGGAACGGCTTATGGATCAGAATTTTGGGTAAATGCAACTATTGCCTGCGATATTTTAGTAAGATTGTTCCCAGGATATTTCAGTACGCATCAAAAAGTTCGTTACCCGCTATGTTTAGAAGTTTAGCGGGCACGAATGGAACTTTAGTTTTAGGGAGTCTGGTGAGTACTGGTCCTCGTCGGCGGAATGTATTTTTAAGAACCTCCTTTGCTGTGTTGTTCGAGCTTTCAATGTTAGAGAAAACATATCTCTTGCTTAGGCTCAGTATCCTATCATGAATAGAGGTCATATTTGCTAGTTGGTGAATTAACGCTGACGAATAGTCAGGGTTTTTATTCACAATTCTCGTTAGGACTTTTCTTTCAGTGGCCATGACTTAATTTAGCTGTCTTTTGTTTACTAATGTGTATATTTTCGCTCTGTACTCGATGATTGGCGTAATGAAAGTTTTATATGTATGAAGAAGAGTAACGTGGTGATGTTCCCAAATTTACCACTTAGTGCTATAAATCAGGAGTCTGGCTCTGTAACTTACTCTTTTGAATGTGTTTCATTAGTCTGCGTTTCAGTTAAGTGTTTTTAAAAATTTGGCACCCCAGTAGAACACTAATGGTCTAAAATCAAGACGTTTTTCGTTAAGCAAGATGTGGTTTTTCTGTTCTAGCACGGAGCAAAAGCATTTGAAATTTCTAAATAGAATAAGTTTTTTGAATTGTGCTGGTGCTTTTTCGAATACAGAGCGTTCTCTACTGGTCCTAGGTCAACCTGTGGAGAACAAGGCCGTGGCGTCAGCGTACAGCAGGATACTTTTAGACGAGTTATGGGGTAGTTGGAAGTTACTGTTGTAGACTGTATAGAGAATTGGCGCTATTATTGAGCCGTGTGAAACTCCTGCTAGAGGAGCGAATAAAGTGGATAGCTTGTCTGCGACTTTGACCCGTATAATTAAGGCTAGGTGAAGTTTTTCGATCAATCCAGCATGCGAATATTGGACCATTTTTATATTAGAAAATTTAAAACTCAAAAAAGTTTTTGAACCAATATTTTTCTTTGTTCAAAACTTGTATGTACTACTTATAGAAGTAACTCCTGATGACGAAGAGTTTTAAATGGATCGGTGCTCTGCGCACAATAGGGGAGAGGTTACGGAATTCCTTAAAAACAGTTTTAATAATTATTTTATTGTACCTAACTGTAACATGAAGTGGGCTTTAAAATCCAAAATTTATTCTGCTCAAAAATTTACTGATATTAAAGTATTAAAATTTCGAATAAATGAAGAGTGTGTAAAAATAACGTCGCGCGTTCTGGATAAAGTTTACTTAGATAGTTATTCTTAGTTTAGATAAACTATAACAACATTTGTTATAGTTCTAAGTTTAGAAATTATCATTAATTATTTTTTATTCGTTCTCTCAATAATAATAATGTACATTACAATTAGTAATCACGGTCTCAGTATTTTTAAACCTTGTTAAAATTCTTTGAATTGTTGTAAGTAAAACCTGGAATTGGTCTATCAGAATTTCTTACTCTAAATGAAGATCTGACAGTGCTCCCACTACGGCCTGTATAAAACATTATTGCTGAATTTTCCTTAAATAAGTATATTTCATTACCATTTTTACTATTTAAACAATAAATTATAAGGTAAAAATGTTGACAATTCAAATATTGTTAATATCTAACTTTATTGGGATTGAACGCAACCCGTTATACGCGTTTTACACAATGTGTGGCCTAATATTGAAAACAATGCTCCGGCAAATGTATTTATATATTTTTATATGTATAATGTATTTTTGTAAAATTGTGGAATTTGTTTAATGTGCAGAACAAGTAACCTTTGTTTTCATTACAGATTTTAGTCCTCTACAAATAGTGTCTCATGACTTTGGTGCAAAATAATTAGGAAAGCACGAATTCGACCAATTTAGAAATTTCTATTAAGTTTGGTCTGATCCGTTTGACGATTCACAACCCGTTTATATATTTCACGTCTGACTCAATTCTTCTCAAATCAAATTTTCACTAATTGTAAATTAAATTAAAATAACTAGAATGTCAAACATATAGGTATCTCACACTGTCAGTTTTGAAATCAATATCATATTTCATTGAACATAAGTATGGAATATTAATTCTGTCTAATATTATGATTAGGTAAATGAAATCGTAGGTTTCACAGTCAATATCCCAACCACAGACACACACAGACATTTCTGTCACTTGTTATCAAATGAAATGCATACACATAACGACTGAGAATTGGTACGGTCTATTATAATTTTTTTTAATTCTCTAAATGCACAGATTTCTACATTATAAGTTGGTCTAATCTTTGAAACTGTGAGTACCTGTCGGCTGTAAATTGCAAAATGCAAAATTGTAAAATTATTTACAATATGAAGAATTTCGCTCGTTGAATAATATAAGGAACTTATTTTTCTTCTAGCCTAAGTATAAAGAACAAAATAATACATAGATCATTTTTAAAGTTGTTGATTTGTAGGAGTACTGGCCTATAAAAACTCGTGCCCGATACTCGTCGCTTCGGTTTTACAAGACACAAGGTGATGGTCAAAGACCCATCGAGGATCGCCTCAACTCTAGCTGAAGACAGAGAACAGGAAATATCGACTCGCTTAGATGCGCTTGTTGGTTCAATATACAACTATTATTTATTTATTCATTAAAACTATTTGCATTTTTCTTGTTTGAAGTTGTCTTCCCGTTTGTTTCTAAGCCAAAACGGGCTGAGAGGAGTATATACAGGTTGAATTACAAATAAAGAGTGAAATAGCGTGACAAGTGCATTTTTCCTCACAGTTAACGGAGTTGCTTTAAGTCGTTTGCGTCAAGTATTTCTAAAGATAATGGTTGAAAGCTGTAGTTGACAATTCACATTGCTCATTTTATATATATTTGCAATTTTCGTACGGAAAATTTACATTAGTGCACCAAATTAGTTAACTAAAAAGATATCATTTACACAATTTAAAAAATGAAGTACAGTCTAATTCAGCTCCTATATCCAAGGAATTGGTAAAATATTTTGAGTCCAAAAAATATCAAGTTACAGAAAAATTCGAATATTTAAATCTCCTCACAATTGTAATTTTCTTATCACAATTGTTTACAGCTTATCTCCATAAATCTCCATTTTTACAGACCTAACTTACTAATGTATATCACCATATGATATAATTATTTACTTGTATAGCTCTAAAAGCGTTGTTAAATGCTATTAAACCACAGGACTACATAAAAACCTGTTTTAAAGCTCTGAATGAGTTCCAGGCTAAAAATAAAAAAGTAACTGCTGTTTGTAACTGCTGATGGATGTATGGGCATTCCAATGTAGCAGTAAAGGAAGATACTGTGCTTTGGATCTAAAACTTTGTAACCAGTTTACTGTCAGAAATGTATAACAGATATACCTAAAGAAGCAGTTCCCAGATCAACACCTAGCAAAATGGAAAGAAAGGACTGATTGTCGTCAGACTAAGAAGGACGTCGGTTCAGTCTTGTTAGAAACCAACTAATTGCTTTGAGTAGAGATGGAATTCGGGAGGTAGTACAGGTTACGCTAACCTCGCGAAACACCAAAACATCTGTGAGATTATCCTATCAGTAATGTGTCACAGGTATGGGGAGGCGAAAAAAAACAATTGTTTTTTTTCGCCTCCACAATTTTTGTCCACAAATACTTTGTGGACGACTGTCCAGACTTTGCTAAATAAACGAGGCAATAATGTTAATTTTTACCAAACAACCACCGAATAGTTTCTGGCTTGCCAGTTTAATCAAGCATACCAAGCGACTAAAATGGATAAATTTTTGTAAACCTCCTAGTGAGTAGGGATGGCGGTTTTTGACAAAACACCGGTTTTCGGTTATACCGGTTTTTTTTGCTTACGGTTTAACCTGGCGGTTATAACCGGCCAAAAAAACCGGTTTTTGCAAAAACCGGTTTTCGGTTTTTTTAATACAATAGGTTACAAGTTTGCTTGTGTATTTATAAAATAAAATAAAATGTGAATTATAGTTTTATTTGGAATAATTACTTGAGAATAATAATTATGATTGGGATCCAAAATAATACCGAACCTAATCCTAATCACCCCTAAAAACCTAATAACCGGTTTTTACTTTAAAAATAAAAAACCGGTTATAACCGGGACAAAAAAACAACCGATAAAACCGGTTATTGCGGAGTAAAAAAACCGGTTTTCGGTTAAAACCGGTAGGTTTTTCCCATCCCTACTAGTGAGGTTTACAAAAAAAGAACACTGAGAGGTTTAGACCAATGGGTCGAAGATCTGCGTCTAGCCGCTATAGGGCAGCCCTTAGGTATAAAATGTGTCACCACATTTGTACATGGAAAGTATATCTAGATTTTCTCGCGAGTTATTTGCACATGAAATGATAATATTTATCAGCTATTTATTATATTTAGTATCTTTTTTACAGAAAGAATTTTAAACAATGAAAGTAGTCTGTTTGTCCGTTTATAATGAAATAAATTAAACAAAAACAGTAATATGGTGAAGAGCGCTGATTAATACTTGGAATTTGTAATTTTGACAGTGTCAAAAATAGCGTCTGCTTTTTGTTAGGAAGCGACTTGTTTTGATATTATTATTAGCTTTTAAACTAATTTGGGTATATTAAAGTTTTGATTTGTTTTTAATATAAATATAAGGACTAGCGATAATATAACAATATTTGATTTCATGGGGTAATAATATAAGATAATAACGAACGAGAGTAATATTCCAAGCCACAATTGGTACTCTAACTTTCAATTCATTTGACATATCCTAATTATCAAATCGACTCGTCTGACCGAGTATATAAACTGCACATATAATTCTTACAAGTGATGTGACGATAATGTTTGATTGAAAGACAAAACAAGCGGTTTATGTTTCTTATACATACATAAGACTACAAAAATATACAGTGCAAAATACGAGTATATGATGAATCTATAATAGTAATAAAAAACCAACTAATTATATCATCATCATCATCTTTGGCTCGACCATCCTCTGTGGATCTTGGCCTGCTCTAAGATTCGTCGCCATTCTGTTCGGTTTCTTTCAACATGTTGCCATCTTCTGATTTTTAATATCCGTAAGTCGGTTTCAACCCCATCTAACCACCTAATTCGCGGTCGGCCTTTGCTTCTTCTTCCTACAGGTGTTCCTGTGGTTAGCTTTTTAGCAATCGTATTTTCTGGCATTCGTATTATGTGTCCAGCCCATCTAAGTCGCTGTGTTTTATTGGACGTTATGACATCTGGCTCATTAAAGAGCTGATACAATTCAAAATTATATCTTCTGCGCCACTGCCCTTGGTCGTTTATAGCTCCAAATATTTTGCGGAGTATTTTACGCTCAACTAATTATATACCTTTGTAAAATTAGAGCAGTATTATGATTGTATATCTACCTAACAAAAAAAAACGAAAGCAAGGAGCACTCCTTTGAGCTTTCGGATAAAAAATACAAAATAATCCCATTAAGGTAAAATGACGAATGTACATTGTCTCCTCAAACATATTTTTATCCTCGAAGAATAGGCTTAAAGCTTAGTAGGATAAAAAACAGGTATCTATAACGACCAGTTAAAGATAAGTTTAAAAGAAAAAAGAAGAAAAATAAAGTAAAAATATAATTTTATTTTTTTATGGTGTAATGATTATTAAATTCTACTTTTTAATGGGGTTGAATCGCGGATCTTAAATGAAGATATGTGAAGAAAATTTAAAGCTTTTGAGATGTGGCTATATTGGGAAATTTTGTGGAATGACCGAGTCACAAATAAGAAAGTCCTCAGAATAATGAAGAACAATCGGGAAGTACTGAACCATCAAATCTAGTAAGTTGCAATACTTCGGACACATTATGCGAAACGAATTCAGAGATGCTCTCCTACAAGCTATCCTGCAAGTAAATCATTTGGAAAGCAATGTCCAGGAAGAAGAAAAACATTCTGGTTAAATAACCTCAGAAGCTGGTTAAACACAACATATGTGCAGCTTTTCAGCGCTGCTGTAAATAAGATAAAGATTGTTAGGATAATCGTCAACATTCGTCACGGATAATTACATAAAAAAATAGTCTTAAATACTTAGAATTGGATTTAAAGAAACATAAAAACACAGACAAAAATGCTGCTGATGAAATGGTAGGCGGCGCGTGGTGTATTGTACGATACAGCTTTATATTGCATTATTTATTCTGTTCGCTTTCTAAGCAAACAGAACCTTAATTTTTAATAATCAATAATCCAGCATCTTACATATATCTGCTTTAAAAATTCTAGGTACCAAATGTTGATATAAAATGCACAGAGCCGTATTAATTACTTTTGAAGTTTATCCTCGATTAATCAGATAGTTGAATTCATGTTTGCCTACCTACAATCAAAACTTTTATTTAACTACATCCCATCTACTAGGGTGGTCTGATAAGTAATTAGCCTACAAAAAAATAGTCTAGTCAAAAAATTTTGAAAAATAGTCTACTTTTAGCTCGATACACCTGATCCAGCGATGATCCAACGTCTTTAACCCGTCTGAAAAATACGTTTTCTCGAGGTCTGCAAAGTAGGCTTTCGTGGCAGCGATGACTTCCTCATTCGACTTAAGTTTCTGCCCCGCGAATTCCTTTTTTAAGTTTTGAAACAAAAAAACGTCACACAGAGCGAAATCTAGAGAATATAGAGGATGAGGCAACAGGTTGTAGCCCAATTTGACCAATTTCGCCATGGCGGCGGCGGAGGTGTGAGCGGGTCCGTTGCCATGGTGGAAGACCACTTTTTTCTGCGTTAAACGGGGTCGCTTTTTCTGCAATTTGGCGTCAAATCGACCCAATAATTCGTAGGTAATGACTAAGGTAGTCGACATAGATCACCCCTTGTGAATCCTAGAAAATAATCACCTTTCCGGCCGGTAGTACAGTCTTCGCCTACTTCGGAGCACGTTCGCTGGATGCCGCCATTGTTTCGACTGTTTCTTGGTTCCTAGTGTGTACCAATAGATTCATGTTTCGTTAATAGTAACAAAACGACGTAGAAACTCCTTAGAATTACGCTTAAATAGCGTCAAACAGTGCTCTGAACTGGTATACGGTTAAGTTAGTTATCCGGAGTGAGCAAACGCAACAATCATAGCGCCGACAACTTTCTCATGTCCTAAATTTCCCGGACTTTTAAACTGCCTACTTTCTCAGCTATATCACATACCTTCAGTTGGCGGTCTGACAATATAAGATCGTATATTTTTTCACGTTATCTTCTGTGGTAGCCGATTTTGGAACACCTGGGAGTAGCTTATCAAAAACCGACGTGCGACCACGTTAAAACTCGGTAAACCAATATTTGAAAGTTGCCATCAAAGAAGAAGAGTCGCAGTTTCCCTTGCAAAAACAAGAATCAAATCACTGACCTATATTACCCTGTTTCCATTTCTCTAAAATCCGCGGACACGTCCGCTTTCGCAAGCGGTCGAAACAAAACCATGACTCCTATTCGGCTTAAATTTTGACATAAGCCATCTACGAGAATGTATTACGCGATAGTAGATTTTTCTTGAAATAGTGGCACCATGGGGCGATGAGGCTAAGTACTTATCAGACCGCCTACATATGTCAATACCCCTTCCACAATTTTCCAACAAACCTTCAGAGTAAATTACACTTTAATCCCAACATATTAACGTTAGCTACTGTTATAATTAGTCAAATTTTAACAAATTTAATTTATACACAATGATGGGTATAGTCACATTTAGACACATACTTTCGGTAATATTTACTGCTTTGTTCATACTTTTGTCCTAATGCGTCATTTTTTATCAGTTGCTCAGTTGCAAGTCCTCATATACACTTTGTCTAAAGCCAGCAACCCTAGTGGGGGCATCTTAAACATCCTACAATATTATTAGCAATCATGTAACTTAAACTAATTTAACTAAATTTAAAGGATTTTTATCCAAATATTTAGTGGGTTCAAACATGTAAATTTAGTAAGTATTAAAGCACATTTTTTTCAAAAACCCTAGTCAAAATTTAACTTTCACATTTGCTTTAATTAAAGTGGTAATACTTTTTTCAGTATAAACACTGATAATTGAATAAACATTTCGAAAACGTTGTGCAATATGATGTAGCTCGAAAGGGTTCTTTTATATTATTATGTATTTTATAAAGGATTTTTTAAATAAAATTTTTGATATTTTTGGTATACAGCCAACTACAGGAAATTCATTTTCCTTGTGGATTATATGTTCTATATGCTGCATGTGTCTTTTCATTGTACGTGAACCTTTATACTCGTAATATCATATACCGAATCCTTGGAGACGCCAATGAAGAAGAGCCATACACTAAAAACTTCAACATTGAAATTAGAAACCTGTACACAAAACAGGCAAACTGCAGCTCAAAACTTGAGTAAGGTGAGTAATGTAACTGTATGTCGTAGGGATATATTTTATATTTACGGAGGATTTTCGTCGCCAAAGTTTGACTGATGTTAAGTTGAATTGAAATTTCATGTGTGCTGATGTAATAATCACTAGTAGTAGCTAACACTACATCATATTCCTTTTTTTTACTTATAACAGTTTTGGTTTTCTCATTTTTTTTATATGCAACTTACCCAGTGCGAACAAATCGTTTCATTAATTTTTCAAAAGCTCTTACGCCTGACTTTCTTTATTTAGGATATCGCTGGTAATATATTCAGCCTACGAAGTAGGCATTCTGTCGAACTTTCTGCTACTACCCAGCTCATATCTGTAAATCATTGTACAAAAAAATATATTTTTAAACTTACAAACAAGTCACACAGTCAATAAAACTAGCAGTAATATGAAGACTGTCATTTTTTAAAGCCTATTGTTTTATAAGCCATTCATCTTTCAGATGAACTCAGATATGATGACACCAGAACTAATCTTCACTTATAAGATTTACGCAATTATGCCATCTAGAGAACTAAAAATCCCAAACATTAATGGTCCTCTGATAGATATAAAACTGCCCATGATACTAGATCTAGAGTCATTGGGCAAATATGTAAGTATAACAAAAAATGTTACAGCCTAGGATAATATACAACTGTGTTCCAGGATGAAGTTTTTGCTTTGGTGGGCTGTATTCATATAATCCTGAATGGGAAAGCAAAGACAATCAACCTTTATACAGATACTCAAGCAGCTATTCTGGCCTAAAAAATCACTCAATAATTAAAACAACTGAGGAATAACCTGGCAAAAGACAATAAAGTGTCTTTAATATGGGTGCCGGGACATAAAGGATTGCATGGGAATGAAGTGGCTGATTTTTTGGTATATCAAGGTTCGGAAGAAACCTTTGAAAGTTTAGAAGCATTGTGTAACAAGATTACAAATGCTGCAAGAAACGAGGTTAAGTAATAACTAATAAGAATACGTGGCTGACTATAAGGGGCTTATAATAATAAAAAGAATAATTGCATACTTCCGGAACAAAAACGATAATAGTAATTAAATTGCTTTTCGTTTGGAAAAATTATTTCGGTAAACATATTTTTGATTGATTTGTAAAATTATGGTGCAACTGACAATTTCTTCCTTAATATTCTCACTCTGTGTGAGCGTATCTGTATGTACACAAACATAACGAACGTTTCGATTCAAACTATAGCAGGAATGGTAAATTCCTCCAAGGGTCAGGAAAAAATTTGGTTCTCTATAAGGAATGTGGGAAAGAAACATTAAAACATAGAGAAAAGAGACTGTTAGACTGTTGTTTTTGACTATTTGTTTTTCGACTCGTTCGTTATTTACGTATGAATGGGCCGTTGTTGAAAGCTGCTTGCTTCTTTGGAATAATGACTGAGATAATCTTTAAATTCAATAAAACAATCTTTAGACTCAATAAAATAAGTTAAACTGACTCAGATTATATCGAATGGAAGTATATTTGAATAGTAGAATAAAATCAAGTTCTCTACCAAGATTCTCTAGCCATAATGTTTATTGCTATTGAAATAAGTTTAAAAATTAAAGAATAATATTTTAAAAAATATTACAAAAGACCAAATCTTTAAAAATATAAAATAATATATTTTAACGAAAGTTACTGAAAAAGGATGAGTTTAAAGATATTATATAATTCCAACATTCTGCAAAGGAACAATAAACAAAGCTTACTTTAAAAAAATTCAAAAACTGTAAAAAAAGGTCAAAACGTTGTAAGTGCCAGATTTTTAACCGTTGTTTCCTACAGTAAAAACTTGACCTAGGTGGCCTAATTATTCTTGAAAATACATCGTAATGGCATCGTAATCGAAAATACATGGCATCATCGTAAATACAAGGAAACATTTTTTTCAATATCTGTTCTGTTTTTCTCTAGGATACCAAAGTATGTTTTAATTTTTTGAAGGTCTATGATTTTAATACCTTTTAATGTAACTCCAGATTTTAGTACATTGGTCTCACTCCATCCAGCGATCTGACTATGTCTTTTAGACACCATCACCTTACCAAATTTCTCCATTGTAAGACGAAGCTGTATAGTTGTTAATATTCCTAACTTCTTCGTGTTCAGTTTATTACGGGCAATGGTTTTGAAATCATAAATGTCCTCAACCACCATGCACGAGAATGGATTTGTTCGGGCTGCATTAGTAATAATTGTAACAACATTCATCAATGTATAACCCTTACAAACTTTTTTACGTTTTTATATGATTGCGAAATATATGTCTGAACTAAGGAAAGTGTGTCCTTTCACGGAAAATTTATGAATATTTTCTTCAAAAACATTATTTACTAGTATGGTCAAACACATGGCGATCATAAACTGAATTTCTGACATCCACAATTATCCGACCACAAAAAAAGCTTTTTCTTTCCATGATTGCCAATTTCGTTAGTAAGATAGGTATATAAACAGGAACTGTTTTTACGGTATCCTTTCCTCCAAAGTCCTCAGTCCATAAGCACATGAATCCCTTTCCTGTGATAGAATCGTGAATTCCAAGTTACACACTGCAAGCTTTTGTGAATAGTACAGTTCGGAGTGAAATAATTAGAGAATGTACATTTGCTGCTGCATTTTGAAGGAAAGAACATAGCAGTTACTTGTACATGTGTCTTTGGTCTTAGTTGACATTGCTTTTGTAGAAGCCTCTGGTCTCCGCTATTAGACCTCCTTTTCTGTTACAGCAGCTTCATATCCTGATTTTGCTTGAACAGCCAAACTATCACATGTGAAGCATGTATTTACTTTAGGCCTTACAAAAGATAAGTTACATTTTGAAATAAAAATTTCAAAATGTAACTTATCTTTAGCAAAAATTTTGGATAGCTTTTGATATGCTTATAATCTTGTTAGTTCAGACAGTCTTGAAAATATTTTGTCAAGCCTCTCCTCGTTTTTCAGACATATTCATTTGACCATCAAGCATTTTTTCTCCTAAAAGTGGCACCCTTCTTGGAGTTAAGGCAAACGTATTACAAAATGTTTTGAGGCATAGTCTTACTTCTAAACCTCCAGGCTAAAGTAAATGGTAAGTAAAAACGTGCTTTCTTCTACTTTCATTGGGATGTTCGCACTGACCGTGACGTCTCTTTTTGATTTATTGGTAATGAATAAACCTCTGTAGGCGACTTTGCTGCTTACTATAATCAGCCATTTCATGGAGATTGTACAACTCAACAAGATATTCTAGCCTTATGGATCTACATGGACACTTGCATTTTACCTAAAACAATTTTGCAATATTTAGATACATTTAAACAAGAGAAATTATTTATATTTTAACGTCTATTTAAAAATGTTTCTTTACACCATAATTATATCAGATAGATGCATTTTCTTTGTAACGGACCTTTTAGTAAGTAGAGAAACATATTCTTCGCCAGAGTTTCTCATTTTCTTGCTTTTATTTTTTTCCAGCTATCAACAACTCTTGTTTTTTTTTGGACCGTTTTTCTCTAGTTTCATCCATATCTCTTCTAAATACTTAAATGTTTAAACTCAACCAAATGCGTCCAAACAAAAATAATTTAGTAACTGATGCGGCATTCTACCTTTAACAAAATTGCATTACAATAGTTACAACGTTATTTGCATAGTTACTTAACCCCCACTTTTTACGCCTTCGCTAGCGATATCGACATGAAATAAATTTTAGGCGATGGAACATGGCACTTAAGGCCACTGAATGAGGCATTATGGCACTTACCACGTTACGGAAATGCACGTTTCATTTGACAATTGTGTAGGTATACGTTTTAGGTGTCAATTAAGATGACGTCCATTTCATTAGTAGATCAACAAATCCAAATTTACAAAAAGGAAAATCTCATTAAATATTTTTATACTAAATTTTTTCATATGACGAGTTTTCTTTCATTTACTTGTATGGTTTCTAGCAAAAATTGCTTGAGAAAGTAAAATTTTTATTGAAGAATCTTAGAACTTAATAATTCCGAAAATGCATTTTCAACATCAAACACTCCGATACACGACGGTGGTCTATCAGAACGGAGTTAATTCGCAAAGGGCTATTTCTTACATAAATAATTAATATACCTACATATCTGTTTTTCTCAGTACCTTTTATGTACCCAAAAAAGTACTTATTTAAATATTTTACAAAAATAAAAACTTTTAGTTTTGAAATATATATTATTTTGTCCTAATAGATATAAATATAAATATAATAGTCCGTTATGTGGTCATGTAACTTTTAGAAATATGTACTTAGTAAATAGGAATAAAAACAGTAGACGGCAGTGTTTGTTGTGGTAATTCCGAGATTACTCATATAAGGTTTGTTTAGGTTAATAAACGTGGATATATCTTATATTATGTAATCGGTCATAGTGTTTTTGTATTTTACAAGCGATTCAATCATTGCACTCAGGTGTAATATTATAACAAGTACAGGATACTTATAATTTTTTTTAGTAATATAGATGCCTATTAAAGGAAATACAGCATCTGCTAGCTCTATATTATGAAGTTTAGATTGATGAAGAGATTTATGATTCTGATAGGTCTATGTCTGACGAGAACATACAGATATTCAGTAATTACGGAACTGATTTTGAGCAAGAGACGGCAGAGGCTGCAACAGCACGTGGAAGACAGGAAATCCTACAGAAGGTAAGAGGCAATTATATTACTATGGTAAAGATGGAACTAAATGGCTGAAACATACACCTTCTAGAGCAATCCGTACTAGCAAAGAAAATATTGTTCAACATTTACCAAGCACTATTTTGGTAATGGAAGAAATGCAAGTACTCATTCATAACTTTCAAATATAAACGAGATGTCAAAGATACATCAATTTCGAAAACGCGAGCATTTCCTGGTTTGCTTTATTTGGCAGGACTAGATCATGGATCTCGAAAAAATTTAAATGAATTTTGGCGCGAGATGAATTAGGAAACAAAATATTTATTGCAACTATGACAGAGAGGCGATTTAGATTTCTTCTAAGAGTTATTCGCTTTGACGATAAAAATACTATGGATAAAAGGAAGCGAATAAAACAATTATCTCACATAAGAGAGATATTTAACACATTTGTTCAGAATTGTAAAAGTTATTAATCTGTAGGTGAGTACGTCACTTTTGATGAAATTCTTTTTGCTTTTCGAGTCAAATGTAATTTTTGAATGTACATACCGAACAAGCACACAAAGTATGGTATAAAAGTTTTTGCCACCGTTGATGCTAGAACCTTTTACACAAATCATATGGAAATATATATACTGAACAACACCACCTGGGCTGTACAAATCAAATCAGATAATTTTACTGCAGCAGTTACACTGAGAATGTGTCAACCGTTATCAGGTCCGAAAGAAATGTAACGATGAACTGCTGCGCTGGTTTACCTCTTGTCCAGCTATCGAGGAACTTTTAACAAACCATAGATTGACTATTGTAGGTACTTTAAAAACTGATAAGCCGCAATTGCCAACGATTATAACATAACCAACGTACAAAATAGTCCTGGGCAGTCTTCTGTATTTGCTTTTGGAAAGCACATGACTTCGCTCTATGTTCCTCGAAGAAAAAAAAATGCGTCTTCTTTTTATCGTGAATATATATATATATATATATATATATATATATATATATATATATATATATATATATATATATATATATATATATATATATATATATATATATATATATATATGTCTACAAAATGCGGTGTAGACATCGTTGATAAAATGGTTTCTTCGTATGACGTTTCAAGAAATACGAAACGGTGGAAGTTAGTCACTTTTTATGGAATATTACAAAATGGACAAAATTACATACCTTGGATGCAGCCTAAATAAGGAATGGGACCACTCACAGGAAATAAAATGTCGTATAGAAAAGGCGAGAGCTGTCTTCAATCGTTCAGGAAGATTTTATATAATATGCACCTGAACATTGATATAAGAACACGAGTCTTGAGATGCTATGTATTTTCTACCTTTTTATGTGAAGTTGAAACCTGGACCTTGACGGAGGCAACATCCAAATGATTAGAAGCCTTTGAAATGTGGTGCTACCGCCGCATGCTCAGAATTTCCTATAATTATCATGTTACAAACAACACCGTGATCCAACGTATGAATAAAGATCTGGAAATAATGCGTATCGTGAAAATCAGAAAGATGATATACTTAGGGCATGTGATGCGCAATAAGAAGTATCAACTAATTCAACTATTTTTACAAGGCAAGATAGAAGACAAAAGATCTATGGCAGTAACCATTTTCCCATTTTAATTTCTAACAATGATAACTTACAAAGAAAAGCAAAATTAGGTGGAAAATTACTCACGCTGACTGGGATCCATTTAACTTAATTGTCAAGAAACAAACAAATAAAATCTTCTTTCTGAATTCTGCTGATGAAGATCTTAACATGTTGATTAATTGTATTATAACTTCCGCTGAAAAATGCATCTGTAAATATCACTTTGATCCCTCCAAAAAATATGTTCGGTGGTGGAATGAATCATGTAAACTAGCTGTAAAAGATTTTAAAAAAGCATTAAACCGATATCATAAAACTAGAAACCAAGCGGACCTAATAAATCTTGGAAAACTAAGAGCTAAATCTAAGCGAATTTTAAAGAAAGCAAAAAGAACTCATGGAGCAAATACATCAGTAGAATAACTTTCGACACACCTTCTAGTCAAATATGAACTTAAATAAAACAGATGAAAGGTAGATATACAACATACAAAATTCCAGCCGTTATAGAAGATAAAAATGTCAACTGATGACCAGCAGATTGTAAACACACTTGCCAAATACTATTTAAATAAAACTAAACTTGATAACAACTGTACTGGACCAACAAACATAACAAATAAATGTGTTGTACATAAGAATCCAAATTCCAATGATCATCCTGTCAATCTCCCACTATCAATCGACGAATTAGTCGAAGCTGTTAACTCCCTAAAGAACAGTGCTGCAGGGCCGGATGACATTCCATCGATATTCCTAAAACATTTACACGAAGATACCCTAATAAAGTTACTAGAATTCTACAACAATATATGGCTAGGTAACCAATTTCCAACACTTTGGCGACAAGCTATAACAATTCCACTCAAGAAAAATGATACTTCTGCCAATACAACTATGTCATTTAGACCCATCTCATTAACGTGCACAATTTGCAAACTTCTGGAAAAAATTGTCAACAAACGCTTACTTTGGTATCTTGAAAAACATAATAATATCAATACCGTTCAATCAGGATTTCGTCCAAATCGTTGCAGCGTTGCGAGTGATAAGATTATCGATGGATAATCTTATCACTCTTCAATCCGATATCACATTCTCTAATAGAAACAACCTTATAACTGTCTCACTCGATATAGAAAGTGCTTTTGACACAGCATCAAGGCCGGCAATTTTAGAACAACTTAAAGAGTCTAATTTATCTGGAAACATATATCTATTTGTTGAGAATTTTTTAACTGGAAATGAAAACAGAAGTTTCAAAGTCTCTGCAAATGGTTAAATGTCATATATCCTGGAGACAGGAGTACCTCAAGGATTAGTCCTCAGCACAACCTTATTTTTACTGCTTCTTAACGAAATTAGTTCCTTAGTACAACCCTGTCAAACATAATATATATGCGGATGATCTAGTTATTTACTGTTCAGGTAAAGTAACAAGCTTCACTAGCACTCTTTTGCAAAATACTATTGATGACATCTCTCACTGGTATAACAAAATTGGTTTCAGCTTCTCGCCTACAAAGTCAAAAGTGACTAACTTTAGCATAAAATATAAACAAACTCTTCCGCTCATATAATTAAAAGAGCATCCACTACAAGTAGTTGAAAATCACAATTTTTTAGGGGTAATTTTAGACAAAAAATTAACATGGACGAGACATATAGAAAAAACAAAAGCCAGTGCTTTAAAAAATATAAATTTCTTAACATCACTAGCCAATCGACAATGGGGAGCGAAGAAGTCCTATTAAGTTTATACAGAGCCCTAATAAGATCTAAGTTAGTCTACGGATCGATATTATATATGTCTGCCCCTAAAACTTATTTAAAATCACTAGATACAATTCAAAACACTTTATTAAGAATATGCCTTGGAGCCTTCAGATCCAGCCCTACAGAAAGCATATATGTCGAATCGTGTGAACCACCTCTAAATAGTAAATAGTTTAGTAGACAAAGTCTACTAAACTCCTATTTTCTCCTATTTTGCTAAGGTTTCTGCAAACCCAAATAATATATCTTTCCAACTTATTAAAAGTTTTCAATTAACAGGAGCACACAGTAGAGCTACTGCCAATTCATCACTACAGTTTCTATTGCCACTCTTAGAAAATATTGACCTAAATCTTACCACCCCCATTGTTCAGCCCAATACTCCACCTTGGCTAAAAATATTACCTGACTAACATAAATTTGTGCAGATATAAGAAAATGGAAACCTCCACGATACTCAAGAAACAAACTTTTAACGACATAATTAATAGAGGCAAGTTTGATAACATAATATTCACAGATGCATCTAAAGATGAAGAAAGTGTCGGATGTGCTGTTACTTCCACAAATAACAGACTAGCAATGTATAGACTACCCAAGATGACCAGTATATTCACAGCAGAACTCTACGCTATACTTAAAGCTCTAGAGGTTCCAATGCAGGGTACCAAAAACTTAGCAATCTGCACAGATTCATTATCATCCATAAATTCGATTAGAAAAATCTACACATCAAATCCTTTAGTTAATGAGATCCACGAAAGATGTACAGCACTTGCTAAATCAAACACTTCGGTTTCGATGATATGGAATCCTTCACATGTTGGTACTAAAGGAAATGAGAATGTTGACCACGCAGCAAATGAAGAACGTCGCTCTGACCTTTCAGATGAAAAAGTCCAAATGTTTCAAGATATAATAATTGAAATTAAAAAGTTATCTACCTCAATGTGGCAAAATCAATGGAACAGGTGCACTACCCAACTAAAGTCCATCCAACCAAACATTTTAGGACCTAGAATTGTTACTACGGAAAGACAATCGAAGACCATCATTAGAAGGCTCAGAAATGGGCACACCCGGCTAACCCACGGATATCTAATGCTTCCCGAAGAACCTCCAAACTGCCAATATTGCAACTCCCGTCTAAGTGTATACTATATACTTGTGGAATGTAACCAGTATGCAGCAGCACGGATCAAACATGGTATCCACGGAAGTTCATGTGATATCTTAAAATCTAAAAACAATATGTCTAATGTGACAGAGTTCCTTAAAAACTGTAAATTATATCACCTGTTGTAATTGTATCATCTATGTATCTATATTTCAATTTTGTAATCATCCGCTAGTTTTTGTTTAGTTTTTGATATTATCTGTATTGAAATTTATTGAATCAATGTAACTTAATTTATTGTTTTCTATAATACAGTTCCTCGTGTCAATAGCCACAGCAGCCGAGACAAGTAATTTAAAATAAAAAAAAAATACTATTTATATGGACTGAACCTTCAAATACTGCAGAAAGTATTTTTACTGTTCATGGGCTCATAAATGAACACTACGTACCTCTTGTATATGTCTTGCTTCTCAACAAGAAAATCGTTTCCTACGTACGTGTGTTCCAGCTCTTAAAAGAAGACTGTACGAATAGGAGCACAATTTTTTATCCAGCCGTTCTGTGTGTTGATTTTGAAGTAGCAATTCATAAAGCAGTTTGCCGAGTTTTCCCAAATTCTGATTTTAAAGTTGGCGTTTTCAAAAGATTCAGAAACTGGACTAGGCAATGGAATATTTGAAAGAATTAGATATTTTGTGTTAATGATACGTTTTTGGTCTTTCTTCTCTGGAACACAAAGACGTAGGCGATGGTTTTGCGATTGATTTCGGAGCAATCTTACTCAGACATCCGGCAGTTCAAAAATGTGCAGATCTTTTGTTGGAGAACTACATCGCTGAAGGCGCCAAATTTCCACCTACCATGTAGGCCGAAAATATTACGTCTCAACAAAGAAGGACGAATACATCCGAGAGCTTCCATTCAAAATTCAAGTCTTTGTTTTATACTTGCAATCCAAACATTTTCCAATTTTTGGAAAATGGAGAAAAAGAAGGTTCTGAAAAATGTTCAATATATAGTAAAGTAAGAAGTAGTAGTGTCCCTTAAAGAGTATAACGAAAAGCAATATGCCTTAAAAGAAATTTCACTAAACATCAAATACGTCTTTTAAAGGAAAAACCTATAACTGGCTTTGAGGTTGTAAAAAATATGTTAGGAAAACATCAACTTGTATAGTACGTACTTGCAGTTTCTTTAATAAATAATTGTTTTTATGACTACATTTCAAATTTCTGGTGTATATTATACGTGTTTCCTCAAAATCCAAGTTTCAGGATTCACATTCTGAGAATTTGGTAATAAGCAAGAGCCTGTTCATGTATGGGGTTGGGAGCCAATCCGTGTTGGATTAAAGTGATTTTATAGAGCTCGGGAGCCAGTTAAGGTACGCCGACCCTTATTACGTGACGTATCGTTAGGTCAAATAAAATGTTTTTCATGTAAACGAAGAACAATAATAATTAAGTGTAGACTTCGATCTTGTTGTTAGTGATTCACCCTGTATATATATATATACATATATATATATATATATTTACATTTATATTCTTAGATAAAAATCTAAGTCGTAAATTTTATTTCATTTACTTATCCAAAACAAATTTTAAAGTAAATATTTATTTACTAACGTCAAACTTAACCAAAAATGAAGCGTCTGAATTATCCTAGAAAATGAATAAAATTCATACAACAGAGAGGTTATCACAATCGGCAACAGGGCATATTCAATGTAACAAATAAAAGAAAATAACCCCGATCTGGCAGTAAGTAGTCGTCTATTGATGGTGCGTAAATAAAAGTCCACAAGCAAACAATGATAATCGATAACGATATCCCGATATGAGTCTTAGTTCAGTTGTTAACAAATGAAGGGAGCCCATATGTGAGACAATACTCACAGGTTTCCCTTTGCCGCACTTCATAATCATAGCCGGAGGCATGGCATTTTCTGTAAAGAATCTGTATTTTTAGAGAATAAATTAATATTTTTTTATTATTTAGTTATATTATATAAACGTTATGTTCATTAAAATACTAAACACCAGACTCTTAGAAAAATTTGATATCGATTAATTCATAATAATAATATTCGAAAAAAAAAACAATAATGAAAATGGAAGATAGGTGGATAGATATCGATAAAAATTCGGAGCAGCTCAATATTAGGAGAACGAAATTTTAAAACTGTAGCAATGTAGTTTTTTATTTTGTAATTAATTTTTAGCTGTGAGCGGTGTCCCAGCTTACCAATTCACTATGTAGGACAGACTGGGTGTTGAAGTTATTATCCTAGAACTGTGCGTCCAAATGCTATGGGTGGATCATGCAGATAGTGAAACAACCGTGGATCTAGCCGCAACTATGTCATTAATAGTATATAATATATTATTTATCTATGGTCTATACCCTGTACCTGGGTATATATGGCAATTGTCTTAGGTACATCATTACGATAGTATAAGTATTTTTATTCAAGCTTCAAGTTATTCCCAAAATTATTTAGAACGAAGGGATTTATACTTAAAACTAAAGAAAAAAAATGAATATAATATTTTAAAAATATCTGTGTTATACAGCAAATTACTGAGAAATCACTCGAGTATATACCAGCATTTCTGTGTTCGATTGCCCTACAGAAAGCGTTTGACAGAGTAAGACTTAAAGATATAATCCATCTCCTGTATAATAGAGAAGTTCCCCTAAATATTATAAAAGCATCGAAAACATCTACCAAAACAACAAAATTGAAGTCAGAATAGATGGACAACTTACAGAACCTATGGAAATAGGCAGCGAAATAAGACAATTCATTCAGCCTCTTGTCCTTTAATTTGATCATAGATGAAACCATTAAAAGCTAAAAAACAAAAGAAGGGGATACAGAATGGGAAACAAAGAAATAAAAATACTTAGACGACGCAATATTGATAGCCCAAGATAAAGATAGTCTGCAAAAACTGGTCCACAGATTTAACATAATACAAAAGAATTTAATTTGACAATCTCATCTCAGAAAACTAAAACAATAGTAGTCAGCAAAGAACCAACCACATGTAAAATAAAAATTTATGGCATCAGTATTGAACAAGTAATGGAAATAAAATACACTGGGAATTACACTGTCTAGCTATGGAGACGTGGACACAGACAGGAGAGATCCAGAGATAAGTACAAAAAGCAAATAGATTGACAGGATGCCTTAATAACACTATATGGTGAAACAGACACGTTAACACTGAGATAAAGTCAAGAATTTATAAAGCCAGTATAAGACCATTATTGGCTAATAAGATTGGCTAAAACTCAGCTTCGTTTATGCTGATTGTTTTATTGCTGATTTTTGTTGCCAGAAAACTTAAAAATCAATTGTTTTTAATTGTTCCAAAATATTCTCCTGGGATATTCAGGTGAATATCCTACCCAGGAGATCCCACTTTGTTTTTATTAGGGAAACAATAAGAAATGTTATTCCGACACCATATTCGTGTTTGTTGAGATTCAAATGCCGTATATTGAATGTGTGAGACAGTACGTTTCCAAATTTATGATTTTGAAAAATAGACCTAAAACCGACATTTTGAAGCTCTACAACTCAAAAATAATTAATTTCTGAGTCTTAGGTTACTGATAGCTTTTGATTGGCACGACCAAAGTCATATCTGCAAAATTTCAGCCAATTTAACTGAAACCACTTGGCTTAGAGTTGCAACTTGTGTCACATTTCGGGGAGGTAATTTTTTGTAGCTGTACTCCCATTTAAAATTATAATAGTTGTATTTTCTGCTGTTATTTTGGTTTAGTGTTATTGTATAAGATAATTCTTAAGAATGTATTAAAGCCCTAAAAAAATATGCATTAAGATGTTTTGTTTTTAGTCTCATATGAAGAAAAAAAAACTGAAAAAAAGCCTTTTGTCACAAATTAAAAGACAACAATTAAAAAAATAGTTTTATTTGAAAAATCTCGGTGCCGTACCATTTTTTTTCTTTAAAAAAATTGAGACCATTACCAGTATGCACGCCAATAATGGATATTATTCAATTCCTAATTGCTGCCAAAATTCCTAATTGTACGTAAAAAAAATACCCAATAACTGCTTCTTTAAAAGCATTAAATATCATTTGCTTATCGCAATCAGTTTCAGAAAAATAAATAAATCGTGAGTTTGTAAGAAAAATTTCAACACTCCGTATCTTGGGAAAGGAAGCATTTGCGAATATACGTTTATATAGAAAACTGTCATTATTTTTATGCAAAATCACTGGCTGGGGCTAGTTGCAGTATTTACTAAAACTCTGTATATTTTACAAATGTGTATAAATCAAAACGACTAAAAACCGACACTTTGAGCGTCTGTTACTCAGAAACAACTAATTTCTGAGTCTTGGCGCACAAATAACTTTTGATCAGCATGACCAAAACTACATCTCTGCAAAGTTTCAGCCAATTTAACTGAAATCACTTTTACATAAGAATAAGAAAAGTGCCGGGGTCCTTTAGAAATAATCTGTTAATCTGGTAGATAATGCATATTATCTGTGTGCATAAGTATCTGTGGTAGAAACTGCACAACCTGCTTTACCACTTCAATCAATTGCATTGCATGTAAAGATTTTTTTATAATTAGCAAATTTTTTTTCTATAGTCAGCACTTTGTTAGTCATCACTTATTGAATAGTTTTGTTCATACGCACGGCAAGTAAGCAACTTGCTGGAGTCAATATTAAGTGAATATGATTAAATTTTCCGAATATTTTTTTCCCACCACGAAATATCTCAAAATTGTTAATTGAATTTATAATGAAGATATTAGTAAACATACTTGTATTTTTTAACAAAACTCTTTTACATTGGGGGTTTTTTACCAGATTCTGCTAATAGGGTTTAAATTGGTGTAAACTTCATATAATCCAAAATTTTGCAGTTTTGTAGAACATTTGGCCCATTTTTTAAATATGTATTTTAAACAGGGCGAAAAAAATTGGTACCAATAATTAAAATGACTTAAAACCAGTGCTTCATGTAATAATCGCTGAGTTACGTCCCCATATATTACGCATTACATTAATACTTTTCCCTAGTTTACTTCTAAATGGTTATGTAAGTATCCCATTCATAATTCTTTCAAAAAACTATTTTGATGTACCTACTTTATTTTATCCGCTCGTTGAATATATTATGTCTTTAATAGATGAGAATATTAGGGAGTTTAATATTGGAATTACCGTTTCTAAATAGAATAGCTTTTAGTTTATTATTGAGAGGCTAAAATTATATTTTGTAAGCTACGTTTTAAGCTTAAGAATAAAATTGTTAATTTTATATATGCTCTACTTCTGATAATAACTAAAATGTTATCAGCGTACTGGATTATTTGGAAATTTTTTGGCAAAATGTTATATGTTTATTTCATGTAAAAGTTAGGAGAGGGCTTAGTGAAGATCCCTGAAGAAGTTCAGTATAAGTTATATTTGGGTCACAAATTAGGCCAGAATTATCTTTGATGAACAATTGTCTTTGTCTTTGTCTAGTTTGAGAAGGTATAAATTAAATGTACTAAGACTTAGGATACCAAGATGTGATAGAATGGAATAGAAGTGAATAATGTTAACCTTATTATAATATGTACTGAAAATATATCCAGAAATAATCTTATTTAGAATTCATTTTTACTGAAAGATATTTAAATTTCAGTTGTCATATAAAATACACACTTTGTGTATCATATACCTCTTCTGACTCCTGAAGCGAGCGGTTTACCCCTAAAAAGATGCTTAGAAACGAAATACACGAACTAAATTTGTTTTTGCATTTCTACCGGACCCAACTTTTCTTTTATTTTTTTTTTACTTTATTCGATTTTATATATTTTTTCAAGTTCAAATGTATTTTTTTTTTTAATTTTTCCGAGTCGGTCAGAAATTGGTATTAACAAATAACTTATAACAATAAAACAATCTCCCAAATCGCTTAGAGCAAAATTGTTTTAGATGGGTTTTTATCCTTTTTCGTCTCAGGATAGGATAAAAAATGTATGAAATTGTATCAAGAATACAACGAAAGCCAAGACAGAGAAATTGCGGATGAACTACTGCACAGTTTGGATGCAGCCAGACGACAAAAATGGATGGAAACTGTGGAAAAATTAGACTTTAGTAAATCAAGCAGAAAAGCGTGGTCTCTACGTAGAAAACTTGGTAGTAGCAGACTTCCAACTAGAGACAAAGTACCAATAGCTCCCATATTGTATCAATCTCAACAGCACCTAGAGATCGTGACCACACCACCAAAGTAAAACAAGAACCAAAAATACTAAAGGCTGCATGCCCGCCTACATTTGAATACTCTAGAATTAAGTCTAGAAAGGCACCCGGCTCCGATAAAATCCTTCCAGAATTTTTACTCTACTGTGGCAAATATGCTAGGAAATGGCTGGCTGATTTCTATACAGATATGTTAAAATCAGGAGAAATCCCCCATTCACTAAAAAAGGCCTCCATTATAGCCAAATTAAAACCAGGAAAGGCAAATGATCAGCCCCAAAACTACCGACCGATTACACTGCTGAGCTGTGTCTATAAACTGTTGGAACGCTTAATCTACAACAGAATTAGTAGAAACTTATTTGAATTAATACCTATTGAGCAAGCAGGGTTCAGACCTAACCGCAACAGATCCTATCCCTAACAACACAATGGGCAATTTTAAAAGTGTCCAAATGAAACTCAGCAATGGATTGCCACAGGCATCTCTTTTGACACCCTTACTGTTTAATCTATACATCGCGGACCTACCTAAGACAATTTCGCAGAAATTTGGCTACGCTGACGATTGGGCCATTGCAGCAAAACATAATAACATGGATATTACAGAAACAATACTAACGGATGATGATGCCGTTATGGGAGAATACTTTCGCAAATGGAGGCTACGGCCCAATGCAACGAAAACCGAAATGTGCTGTTTTCATCTGAATAATGCCCAAGCCAACAAAAAACTCTGCGTTAACTTTAAAAACAGACTGTTCACTCATAACTCAACACCAAAATATCTTGGAGTGGCTCTGGACAGAACATTAAGTTTTAAAGAACACCTACAAAGAACGGCAGTAGAACTGAAAACGAGAAATAATATCGTCCAAAAGCTATGTGGCACTACATGGGGGTCCTCAGCCTCCGTACTCAGATCATTCGCTCTCGGACGTATATACGGTGGCTGAATATGCTTCCCCGGTATGGCTCAATGCAAACACACGAAGATTATTGACACACAATTAAATCAGAGAATGCGAATGATCCCAGGCACAATTAGACCCACACCGAACTATTGGCTCCCCGTTCTGATCACATTGCACCGCCGAAACTGCGAAGAAGTCATTCTCTTCTCAGAGAAAATCAAAAAATCGAGGCTAACCATCAGATACCCATCCACCATGATAAACTTGATATCGAAATAAACAGACTGCGCTCCAGATATCCTCCATTGCTAATAGCTAATAGCCAACTCCTTACATCAGGAACATTTCAACCTCACCAACGCCTGCAGAAGACAATGGGAGAGCGACTCACCACAGAAAGCACACTAAATGGCCTGTATCGATCAGAAACCGCCAGGCTTTGAAGTAGCGGTAGATGTGCTGACAGCTTATATAGATGGGGAAAAGTCCTTACTTCTGAGTGTGACTATGTGTGACTGTGGTGCTCAACGACAGACTGTCCGTCACATTGTTGAAGAATACTCCCGAAGGCGATTCCCTTTAGTTTTCGATGAGTTGCTAAATGCGACCGAAAATGTTTTACATTATATTAATAATACATTAAATTTCGTTTGTAATACTTCATGTAACGTTTTATATTGATTTTTAATTATGTGTTCTTATTGTATGCCATACGATAAATCAATGTTTTAGACGTATCTCATCGAAGTAAATACTTTTCCTCACTCGAATTTTTGTTGAAAAAATGGCTTAATTAGTGATTTTTGGAATTTCTTTTCTAAAAAACTATTAAATGAATTACAATTCTACAAAAAGCTTTATAATCTTTAAACCTTCACCTATAAGTAAAAATATTTTGACACGGATAAGTGGTTTCTATATTGCTAAAAACACAATTTTAAATCTAAACAAAGATTTCTCAGCCCCGCGCGCCTCTATCACCGTGACCGTACACTCATATTATCATATACAGCGATAGATTGCTCAAAATGCATATTCAAAATATTTGATTCGGTGTTTTGAGCCAGATAGAATCCATTTACCTTTGTCAAAGTATTCTTACTTATATTTAAACGTTTAAAGATTATAAAGCTTTTTATATAACTGCAATTCATTTATTAATTGAAAATTAATTTTCCAAATCACTAATTAAAATATTTTGTCAACAAAAAATTGCAAATAACTGGAAAAGTAAGCATTTTTCGAAAAATTACTAAAATAGAAAAAGTATTTATTTCGATGAGATACGCCTAATCAAATTTTACTCGAAGCGATTTGGGAAATTGTGTTTTTGTTATAACTTATTTGTTAATAACAATTTCCGGTCTACTACGAAAAATAAAAAAAATACATTTGAACTTGAAAAAAAATATAAAAATATAAAAAAATAGTCCTTTTATGCTCTGGTTATAGGGGTAAACCGCTTGCCTACCTAGTTAGAACGGATTAAGCATTTGCGTATTTTCAATAGTCCATTAGAGCCTGTTTTTGATTAGGCATTCTAAAATTTTGCTTGCACAAAGTTTGTGTGGCCTCTGGCTAAGGTCTGGTGTTAGGGTTTTCAGTAGTACAAGCACTTCTAACATGAAAGATCAAACTTGCGGGTTCCGGTTTGATATGCCAGTATCTGGCATTATCTCTATTTTTCTAGTTATTGTATTATTTAGAGTATTTTTTGGCGTCACATAACGTTGGATTATTCTATCAGCGGCGTCACACAAATAAATTCGATATAATATTGAAACAAATTGATAAAGAAGGTAGTAAAAATCGGCTAATAAGAAAATATTTACAAGAAAAAAAGCATTACCTCAAGTTAAACGAAAGTGACTGAGAAGATGCAGAAAATATTAAATACTAACACTAATCACCTATATACTCATCGTATTCAAATCAAAATTTTGTCAGTTAAAGAATTCTTAGATTTTACCAACAAAGATTTTATGTATTTATATTAATCTTGATAAATTATCTCAAGTATTAAGGGAATATTATAACCGTGTTAGCAATAATTAAAGTTCTCATTAGATCTCTCAGTAATACATCTTATTAATTTCGCCACCACTGGATTAATAACCCCTCTAAAATGAATTCACTAATATCTGAGTTGATTACCGAAGCCAGACTGGCTTTGTTTCGTAGCTAGTTCTCGATTATGTGAAGACTATTCACAATTGTTTTAAATTAAAACACAAAATACATGGCCTAAAAACGTTTTTAACGATTACTCGTATACGGGGCGATTTAACACTATTTAATCTACGAGACAGTAGTTCTTATTTACGTACGTTGTAACTTACGTAAGTTGTACAGTTGTAAACTGTACGTTGTAAGTACAGTTATTGTCTCAACTACAACTTTAGGAGAAAATTTACACTAATATACTAAATAAAGACATTAAAGTTAACATAGATTCTTAACAAAGAAACATGAAACTTATTGAAAGATATAAGAGAGGAAGCCTAAAATAAAGAATAAAGAAATTAAATAGGAAAAAAGTTAAGTTGTTCATTTTGTTTTCATACCATTGTTATATATTTGTTTATATATTGTATCCTTATCTGGTTTATTTTTAATTCATTTGTTATGCCGGTCTTTAAAATTTTTGGAAATTTCAAGTTTCTTTTTGTTCTCGCTATAGAGCGTTTCACGTTACGAAAATAACATTGCGGAGATAGGACCATGTATTTCTTATGGACGATAGAAGCGCAGCGATGCCACGATGAACACAAGCACGATTCAGGGTTGTATAATTTGTATTTTCGTTTTCACAGACATGAATTAAATTATTGTTTTTTGACGTAATTGACCAAAAGTGCCCATTCGAAACAAGAGATGAAAAGTAGGGAAAACGATTTTAATTAAATAAATAGTATCTACAAAAGATAATTTTATTTTATCTTATTTTAATTATAGTAACGACAGTTTATTTGTTTTTCGGTAAGAATATCATATACCATGAATCATAGAAATCGGTAGAAAATATTGCTTAGTTAAATCATGCACTTTGCCGGCTATTAAAGATTTAAAAGCAAATGAACGGACCGCTTGGAATGCACCTGGAATGCAGCGATTTTATGTCGTTCTCTGAGACTACATAATGATAATAAGGCTTTGTGGTTCTTCAGTTGTTATTCTTTACAGTTAAATGTTAATTGAGAATGGAAATTCGAAAAATATATTGACAATCTAGTAAACCGCATGCCTGAGAGTTTTGGCAACACTGATCTCCATAAGCCTAATATTATTTTCTTAACGTGGAACGCTGTATAGCATCTTTTCATTATCAGTACTGCCGCTATTAAGTCAAACAAATGATGTTTGATAATAATTACCGGTAGATATTAATAGTAACCGTAGGAATTGTTCATTGTGATTAATAATGCCTTTATAATTAGATCTACCGGCTATTATTAATACTTTCCTAACAATCCTGGTTAATGTAATAAAAAGCATTTTGAGCTTTACTTTTGTATATTTATGAAATTTGGTAATAAAATTAAACACTTAAACAAAACTTATCAATCAAAAAGCCTAACTAGACACATAATAAGTAAAAACAGACTTGTGCAAACACATTAGCCTTTAAGTTACCAGACTATAATTACTTGTTTTTGCAGGAAAGGCTCTTGTGGCACATAGAACTACAAACAAAGCTTAATTTTTACATTTGCACCATTTTAAATTACATTGGCTACTACAATTCTAGAGACGGAATCCTTGACTGGCTAAATTCGAATCTTTACGAGGAATTCCCTGAGACTTATCTCAGTATCAGTCACTTCATTGACTGAAATAAGTGTTTCCTTGCAGGTGGTAAATTTGTTTCCTGCATAAAGTTGGTTTAAAGTACCACGCTTAGTGCCTGGCCTATACAGCCTTTTATCTTTAACAGAAATAATAATGGCAATAATATTTTGGCTATCCGCCTTAGCTCTATCAACTTCTGGAATTTGCACTCTAACACTTTGACCTACTTGTGATGACTGTTTAGCAAGACCTCGAATCTCTTGAATTTTTTTAAAGTTTTGTGAATTCCAGTGCCATCTTTTTCGTCTCCCTTATTTTCTTTAACTCAAATACTGGCATTGTGTCCCTCATTGACAGAAATTATCGCACACGCATTATGTTCGATTGGGCTATTGAGTTACCTAGATCTTCAATATTCGCTACCTGTGAATCCTCGGTTGTACAGCATTATAAGAATGATCTGCTAATATCCGCTCTAAATCTTTTTAGCTTCTAAAGCTTCTGATTTCGGATAAAGTACCAGCAGGTAAGGTTGTTTTTAATCCTACTTTATCCTTACAACCCAATAGTGCTTCGTATAGACTACAATTATTGCCGGAATGATAAGCTCTATTTTCCATAAATTGGATGAACTTTATTCCTTCCGACCATTAACCTTTTTTGTCGATATCCTGTGCTCTATACCGAACCTTGTGACTGGCTATGTCTGGGTTATCCCTGGACAATTTTCAGTTCGTCCCAAATACTGCAGACTTCTTTAATACTCGTAGACTTGGTTTGCGAATTCTCAACCACTAGCGCTGTGTAAAATATATGGAGCTCCAAATACGGTGAACGAATCCAACAAGTGGTAAGCAACTTCTTCGGCACGCTTGGTTTTTAATGTTCTGAACTTGACAAATTTGCTAAGATGGTCTTGATAGACCATATTAAAGTTTTAGTCACCATCCGCTTGTGACTGCATGTCAATAAGATTGACTTGACATCTCGAATTAAACGCACGACTTAAAATAGGCTTTACAACAATTTCATTTTTTGGAAAATACTCATTTTCTTTTAACACGGAACACAAAGATTTAAGTAAATCATTAGAAACTCCACAGTGATGTTCTTATATTTCGTCTTAAGTTCTTTCATTATTCTGTTGCGGCTCCCATGTCCAAATAAAATATAAGTCACGTAAATAATATCGAAAGTTTCCTTTATAAAGGCATACTAAACAACAGGATTTTTTTTTGGTTTTTTACTAGCACAACGAGTTTCTCGTCATTACAAATTTTTACAATGTCATAATGTGATAACCGTTGATATACTTCAGGTGTTTTGTGAGAAGTCTTGCCTTTGGTTGTTTTAACTTTCATTAAAAATGAATAATACTCATCTCTTATGAATAGCTGATGATTTTTTCCTTTTCCAGATTTAAGCGTATTAATTTGATCGTATAATCGTGCTTTCATGAAGTCTAAATCACTCATTGTAAATAAGTATGCACAAAACACTTGAACCGTCAAACCACCCGTTCAACTAAAATAATGTATAACATAGTGGCACCTTCCGACTACAGATTTACTAGCTCTGTGGTACGCGCCTTATGTATTTAGCACTGGTATGTCGCAGTTACTGGCGTACCAGTCAGAGTACCGTAAGAGTCACCCAAGAATTAGAAAAAATAGCTAATAATCTTCTAGAGGCCGCAGGAAATATGGGATTACAAATAAATATAAATAAAACAAAATACGTGGAGCTGAAGAATAAGCAAAATAAAAGAAGAAAACTAAATATGGAAATTGCATTAGTGAGAGAAATTCTAAAAATTGAAGAGGTGGAGCATTAAATATATCTGGGAGTTCTTGTGACAAATAAATGCGAAGAAGAAAAGGAAATGGATATACGAATAGCAAAAGAAAACAGGTGTGTACGTTTGCAAGGAATAATAAAATCGGAAGAGGTATCGAGAAATACAAAAATAAGGCTGTATAAAACTATCCTGTGACCTACTCTAAAGTATGGTTGCGAGAAATGGGTGTAAACAAAGAAACTACAACAAAAAATTGAAATATGGGAACGAAAAATATTAAGAAGAATTTATTGAGGAAAGTTGACAGAAATAGGATCGGAGCGAAAAACAAATACCGAAATTTATGAAATGTTCGGCAAAGGGAGAATAAGCGATTTTATCAAAGCTAGAAGATTGCAGTGGCAAGGCCATCTTGTTAGAATGGAGAAGAGTAGAGAGGAAAAGAACAAAGCATGGAAAACACCGGAAGATAAGAGGAAAAGAGGCAGTCCGAGGAGAAGTTTGAAGGAAGCAGTTGCGGAAGATCTACAAGAAAAGAAGATAGAAAATTGGAGGAAAGAAGCTAGGGACAGAAGGAGATGGAAGAGAATTACTAAGCTATGGGCCGGAAATTGTGTGCTACAAGATTTTTATATGTATGTCGCAGTTACTAATACACCTCCCTTCACTCCGCAAGATTCTACGCATTTAACGGTATTAATATTTATCAAGTTTACCGTTTTAATTCGGGATTTATTAATAATTACTAGTAGATGTGATGAATTATTCTGGTATATTTATTGCTTTTACCTAGTTATTGGGGTTGTGCTAATAGTAGCCCGGTAATTAATATTAATTTCCAATAAATCATACTTACCGTCAACTTGAAAATTTCAAGTTTCTTGAATATTTTTGCATCTGGTGCAGTAATAACCTTTTTTTTAGGCTAATGTATTTTTTATTTGTCATCAATGTTTGTTTTGAAAGAAAAAAAAGACGATTTTTTTATTGTTTTTATTGAAAAATCAGAAAACAAACCAAATTGTTGAAACAGGCATACGAAAGAAAAATGAAAAATACAGAACGTGGTAAAATATCGGTGGAATTTCAATGACTAATATCGTGTATTGCCTCCCCTTGCTTTAATAACCTCTTGCAGACGACGGGGCATATTCTCAATTTTTCTCCGGATTACATGTCGTGGTATGTTATTCCACTCTCTCACTAACAGATCCTTAAGCTCCTGTGCGTTGTTAGGAGGAGGTGTATGGGTTTGAATACGTTTTTTCAAATCGTCCTAGAGATGTTTGATGGGATTCAGATCCGGAGATCTAGCTAGCCAGGGTAACCTCGTAATTCCAACCTTGTCCAAGTATTGCATACCAACCTGCGGTCGCACGTTGTCTTGCATAAAAACTGCGTCTTCTCCAAGCCCTGTCATGGTGGGCATAACATGTTCTTCCAGAATCTCCGTAATGTACCTTTGTGCAGTTAAGGACCCATTTTCGATGAAGGGTAATTCTGTGAGGAAGTCGGAAGATACACCTCCCCAAGCCATGACCGAGGCTCCACCAAATGGCATTCTTGGGGCAATGCAAGCTTGTGAAAATCGTTCACCGGTTCTCCTCCAAACTCTTACACGTCCATTGGATCCAGTTAGGCTGAAACGGGATTCATCTGAAAATAACACTTTGCTCCAATCATTAATTCCCCAATGCGCGTATTGTCGAGCAAAAGCTAGTCGTGCAACTCGATGCGCACGGCCAAGTGGTGGTCCTGTAGCCATTACGCGAGAAGATAGTCCGGAAGAACTAAGTCTTCCCCTGACTGTTGCAACGCTAACATTGCAATTTCGTACTTCCTGTAGGCAATTTCGATGCATAACCTCAGTTGAAGTCCGGTTTCGTAAAGCCTGAAACACAAGGAAACGGTCATCTCGTGCCGTGTTCGTTCTTCTTCGTCCAGAACCAGGTCGTCTGGTTAGCAAACTCGTCTTCTGAAAGCGTTGAAGCACTCGTTGAACCGTAGAAAGGCTTACGCCAACAGTTCTTGCGACTTGCCGTTGAGTGTGACCGTCTTCCACAAACGCAACAATGCGTGCTGTTTCAACAAAAGTCAAGGCATTTTTGGCAAAAAATAAACAATAATAAACACTAATAATGACACTAATAAACATTAATGGTGGCAATAATAAAGGTTTGTTTGTTGCGTTTGAACAGAAAGTCGAAGCACAAATGAGACATTTAAAACAAGCGGCAGTTACAGGTACCGTTCATTTTGGGAAGTTTATAGTTTTCCGCGAAATCGGCATTATTGGAATTCTTTATTACAAAGGAAACCGCTAAGCCGGCAACAATTCTCAGAAACATGCATTAGTTTGTATTTGTGTTATTATTATTTACGATAAAGCTCGTTAAAAATGAAATAACGGCGATTTTCAAGGTGACCCGGATTTTATGATCGCGAGTGTATATATATGTACATATATATATATATATATATATATATATATATATATATATATATATATATATATATATATATATATATATACCTGTACATAAATACACAAATTATATTCGTTGTTTGTTTCAAAATCAATTTACTTTTTAATTTTACAAAGTACTCCTGATTTACTCTTGTCTTCTTTCGTTTCGCAACCGATTGATATCAAATTTCGGATCTAAACGACCCCATCGAGATACAATAAATGAAATATTTGGCGGAGTGCACCCTTAAGTACTTGCTATAACGTCGAAATAATAAAGTCTATAACCACAAACTATTGATAGGTCTTCTGGGAAATCTACTTTATGGAACATTCATTTCAAAGTGCAGTGACGATCTAGAATTTTACAAGAAAGACTAAAGTCAAGGTCGTTTTTATTTATAGGATCAATGAAAGGATTCTAGAAAATTCAAAATGTTATACCGTGAAAAATAATATACAATCCAAAACAAAAGAAGTAAACTATGACAAATTCTAAATGCTATAATGAGTTGTCTGGCAATATGAACACAAATAAGTTCTTAACCTATACAGCATACTGATAATATCAAAATTGTGAATACTTAATAATTGTTAACCACTTAAGTTAAATATTATTTACATGGGATTAAACAAAAATTTGATTGTAATAAAAATCACATTTTATGTTGGTTTTGACGTTTCGATTTCGACTTCGGAATCTTTTATTTATCCATTAATGTTGATAGGTTTTTGTTGCTAACTTCTTCTTTTAGTATTGTTAAGTAGAGCTTGCTACATTCTGTTGATGGGTATGCTACAAATTTTCCTTTATTGAGTAAGATAGAGGCAGTTTTTTTTGTTTTCTCTTTTCTGTTTCTTTTTGGTATCCCTTTTTGATGTCTGTTTCTTTTATGACATATGATGCATTTTTCCATTTTATTCTGTGTTAAATTCACAAAAAAGTATTTTATAGATGCAGTTTATTAATTTTTCCTGTATGTTGTTTGCTTTCGTTTTAGACAGAATAGATCTCAGTATATGCGTTGTTTTGAATGTTGTTGTGATGTTGATTCAAATCCCTTCTTCAAAGCATTTCTAGATGGCTTGTAGTGTTGCGTTTATTCCTTTCTTCAATCTTCCTTGAATCTTCGTGAAATTCCTTATTTGTAAATGACAATGAGTAATAATTTTTTGTTAAAACCTTTGTTAGCAAATTTTTTCTTACTGAAATGCATTTTTATTAGAACAGGTGTTGTGGGCCTTATCATATAATGATTTATTATTTATTTGCTTTTTTAATGTATCTGTTGTGGTTTAGTAATAATTTAAATATCTTGGCGAGGGTTGGTTTTCTGTAGAGTTTGGTTGCATATCCTGAATCCTCCTTTCTTTTTTGCTACGGTAAATTTGATAAATTCTTCTTTACTCTTAATGTCGATCAAAAATTTATTCAGTACTTCTAGTCCGTGACGCCAAATGGAGAACATCTAAATTTCTCCACCATACTGTGGATTTTTGGTTATGTTTTTATACAATGTTTTGCTCCAATTACTTCATGAAAATATCTGATAATAATGTATAAGTGAAAAGCCCATAGCTAATCCAAAATCTTGTTTATAAAAATTATTATATAGTTGAAAATAGGTATCTGTACATAGTATTAAAAGTACCATTATTGTTGATATATTCCATTTTGTTTTTGTTATCATGTAACGATAAGACTACCAAAGAGAATTAAAATACTATTATAAAAATAATACCACAATCAACAATGGGAGCTTATCGTCTATGCTTCGCCTAGCCCAGTCTCTCAAGTGTGAATCCGTCTTCTTTTAAACTATGAATTAAACAATGAACCCTTAGCTGGTAGCAAATAAAACAATTATTTAATCATATTTATGTATCATCCCTCTTTAGTTTGTTTCTTATTATTTTTAAAATTTTTTTCAAAGGTAAGTTGCATAACCTAGCATATTATTGGGATTGTAATCTATTTCTGCTAGTTTTTTCAGAAATGGCTATAAATTGTTTATAAATGTTTTTGTGTTAAATGTTAATGGGTGTATTATGTCTCGGAGGGACATTGAAAGTTTGCTGCAAGAAGAACCCATCCTGCTGCAAATTGGTCTGGGGTTACGTTTTCTTTTTCTATTTTTGACAAATTGTATAGGTGTGGTGTGGTATGGTATTATGTAGTAATTTGTATATTTTGTTTTCCAATGATTTGGTTGTGTTCTTTTTTAGTTTTGTGTATTGTCCATTTTTGAATATTTCTTGGATTTTCTTCTAGTATTGATATTTGTCCATGATGCGTTATCCTTGTTAGCTTTCAATATTTTTATGGACACACCTTCTTTTAGAGCTTTAATAGCTTTGAGTTCCTCTTTACTAACATTTGCAGACTTTTTGCTTCTCTTTATTTTCTTTTTGTATATTATTCTTTATTCTTCCTTTTCATGTACTGGAAGTTATTGTTGAGACTTTTTTAACAGCTCTATTTATGTCAAGGTGAGGAACTAATTTGCAGGATATATCAAAATTTAAACCTTTTAAGAGCATGAGGTTCTCTGTTGGGTTCAATTGTCTTTTTAATAAATTGACAGCCTTTTTTAATTGAACTTATTGGTATTTTCTAAGAGATAATTAAATTTTTTTATATATGTGTTTTTTTTCCCTTTGGCATATAATAGTATAAACTATTGCTAGTAGAAGGAAAGATAGAAGGCCGAAGACCAAGAGGAAGATCTCCAACACGTTGGGTAGACCGAATAAAGACTCTGGTGGGAAAATCCCTACGTAAAGTCATCCATATGGCACAGGATAATATCCAATAGGAACAGCAAGCTAACAATATTTATTCATAGATAAAATATGTAGAAATAATTGAATATGATTTTTTTTATAAAGTCTATTATAAATGAAATATTTACGAAGTTTATTAAAGAAGAATATATTAATCATAAATATTTATGATTAACAATAAAAATTACCTCAAATATTATTACAAAAAAAATATTTGTTTAAACAATTTAGACGGTTTATTTAACAATATAATTATTTAAATAATATATATTTGTAATGTACGCAAAAAGTTCATACACATTAAAAAAAGAAATGTAGAAATGCGTAAACAAGAACCAGAGATACAGTTAACGGCTCCTTCTTCTTCCACGAGTTTCAAAGCCGGCCGATTTTGAGGACCACGTTTTTGAAGCTTTGAGAATAATTCCATTTAAATGTAATCTTTTTTAAATATTGCACATTAAAACTATAAATCATGTTCCTTCAGATGGCCCTATCAATAACTCTTAGTTGTTATAAGCAAAGCTGCTATAAGTTTAAAAAATGTGACTAACTTCGTACTAAATTGTCCTAGGTCAACTATTTTTCTTTTAAATTTGTAAACAGAATCAGGCTTTAGAAATATAAAAAAATAATGTTCTTACAGGCAATGGTTAAAAAGCAAAAAATTGACATGTTTTGCAAAATTATTTTGCAAGATTTAAAATTATTTTTCTTTATTTTTTTTTAAATAATATTAATAGAATAAATCTACTTCTTTTAGACATTTCCTTTAGAGACTTCTTTTACATTGTTACAAAAAATACTTTTTTAAGACTTAAATACTTTTTACTATTTGACCGATAGATTTGAAATTTTGACCATACTTTCAGCACCACCAGATTCAACGTTATATGTAATATAAAGGTTATAAGTTTATTTTTTAAAAAAGTTTATAAAAAATAAAAGTTTTTGTCTTATTTTGCAACTTTCTAAGTAACAAAATAAGGATAGAAACGTTTAAAAAACGCCATTTTGAAGGTTTTTAGATGACATAAGTTTCTTATTCTCAAATTTGTTTCAAATGCTTTACTTTTTGCTGATAGACGGAAAAAGCGAAAATTTACCGTTTTTTGAGCTTAATTTAATAATCAAGCTGCAATAAGTAATAATAACATTTAGCTTTAGCCATTTAGGCTCAGGAATATAACATTTAGCCACGTGGTGTGTTCTTTGTAGTTTCAGGTAAAATAAGCAAATAGTTATATTAATAGAAATCTGGAAGGCTCTTTTAAATAATAAAGATATAGTCTAAATATCCCGAAGAAACGTTGTGATTTCTATTTAACCCTCAACTGGCGTCGTGGTTTATTTTGCCGTTAACTGCGTCCTGGGGTCTACCGGACCCCATTTTTTGAGTTTTTTGTGAAATTAATTAAGAGATAATTCATGATTTCGTTATGATTTGTAACCATTTAATATAGAATAAAATCATGTAAGCCATTAATAATAACAAATACTAAAAAAAAGTAAAAAAAGTATAACTTTTTGCAGAACCTAATTTCTTACAAAAAAAATATAAAAAATAAAATCACTATTTCTTTCTTGATTTTTTCGTTTCATATAAAGAACAAGGAACTAAAATATACGAAACGCTCTAATTAAAATCTATTATCAAGAAAATTGTGAACTATTTACAAGTAACATTTTTCTAAATGCAATTCTTATAAACGTATGCCTTGCGGTCGCCGCACATGGGTCAGTAACATTTGCTGCACGACATTTTTGTTTTTTTGTCATTCTTTTGATCATAGATACCACATCTCTGCCGTTTATGATTCTTCTTTAGTATTCTACTAATACCCAAACCACCATATCTCGATTGAGATATGGTTCTGCAAATTGTCTTGTAAGAATTTTGTAAAAGGCTTTTCTCTCTATGGCTTGGTTGTTTCTCCATGTAAAATGTCTGCATTGACACCTGCACTATTCAATATTGTAAAAAGAAATAGTCATTGGCAATCGCCTATTTCGCCGGTTAGAAGAATATGTGGTACATTTTTGATCTAGTGTATCCACACTGCCTTTTGTTTGATTATAGAAGCAAATTATTTCGGGTTTACCAGATTCTATGTCCTCACATTCGCTATAGTGCATTGATGATATTAACACAACTGTCTTCCATTTTTTTAGAACGCAGGAAATTATGATGTAGTCATTTGTAAAACCATAAATGGAAGATCTTTCAGCTGTGCTCTGACTTGGAAGGAATTGTATGAGTATTTCCTTTTTGATTCGCTTGAGCGTGCCAACATAGGTAAGTTCTTGTTTTTTTAATACATCCATGACTTCTATGGATGAAATCCACTTGTCTGCTGTGACATTTCAGTGTGAATTAGCAATTGAATGACACAGTGTCAACACCGCTTGTGTTGGTTTCATGAAATATCTCTCCTCATTTTTAAGAGAACAACCATCACTATCCTTACCACAGTAAATATAGCAATTATAAGCATGTATATGCGGAACCTACAACTACCGCAAAATCTTATCAGTATTTCGTCGATACAATACAATTCTCCCATAGAATAACAGTCTTGGCAACTTTTTAGAAAACGCTCAAATAACCAAGAAACTGCTGCAGTTCGATCATTAGTTTTACGTTTTTCTCGATCATCTGCATTATCAAACCTAAAACAAAAGCAATGAAATATTTACTCTAACTTTTTAGTCAACAAACCTTAGACATGCGAGCAACACATATACTCTTTTTAAAAACATAAAGGATCTGAATATGTCTCGTCCCGTTTCATTTGTTGCAAATATTTCTTGCAAGTCTTCATTATTTGACTTGCGCTGCAGCTGTTAAGCTGCAGCGCATTTATATTGTGATTTATATGTGCTGTTTTATAAGGGTTTTTATTAGGTCCTTATTTTGTCCTTTTACACCGAAAAGAAAAAAATATTGGTTGTACAATTACAGTAATTTTAATAAAAATATTATTACTAAAATAATTCAAAGTGATGTGTTAGGATATAAAGTAAGTTGCTTGCTTTATACACATGGCGGTACATAGTCATTCAAACGATACTCCTTAATGTTTCCATCTATTATTATTATTACGAGCGCTGATTACTACAATTAGATTTAGTCAATTATCGGTCAATTTCGATTAGGAGCAGTTAATTTTTTTAATTCTCTGCCCACATGGACATTTAATTTTGTTAAGGTTCATTACAAATAAACTACAATGGTGGTGGTACAGGAGTTTTAAAAGGGTGTAATAATGGCTTTTAATGAAGTTATTAAGTGGTTAAAAAACTAATATACCTAGTTAACTTACCCTCTTCAATTAGGTGATTAATATTGCTATATATGAAGAAGAATTATAGATAAACTATATGGCATATCGGTACCACTTTCCCCATAGGTATATTTTATACCATTTTCCCCATAAGTAATGTATGGCTATGATTAAAAATACTGTAAACACTTAGCATAAAATTGAGTATTTGTCACAAAACTACTGTCTTCAGAAACAGAGAAAATTTCACATTCTCTATCGAGAAAACGCGTTTTATAGTGAATCACATAAATTTCGTATAATTTCCTAAGTAACTTACAAGAAAACTGGGTAGTAAAAATAAATGGCAGACTTACAATCTATTAATTTCGTAAGCGACGACCGGTTTCGTCCACTACAGTTTTCTGATCATCATCAGGTCACCGATAAAGAACTATCTTTACAAAGCTAAAAAAATTACATATTTTAATACTACTAATTTAACCAACCCCTACATCAATATTATTTATGTTACTCGAAATTCAGGGGGGGGGTGGTTTTTTATTCAATGTAAAGACGTCAAAGAAAAACTGAAACAAGAAATTAATGCAAACCGAGAATCCACACCGGAATCAATTGATGGTGATATAGAACAACAGTGGCAATTCTTTAAAAATGCAATTATCGAACCAAGTCGCAGAGAACTCACAACAACCAGATGCAAGAAAGGAGATTAGATGACAGAAGAAATCTTGGAAATGATGGAGGACAAAAGAAGGCAAAAGAATATCAACATAACTCAGTATAAACCGCTGCATAATCAAATAAGAAGGAAAATAAGAGATCCACTAGGAAACTAAGTTCCTGTAGCTGGCTGTATATCATGTATCACAAAATTTTTTATTTCTAATCCTTTATAAAAGGTATATAATAAAATACCCAAACGGGCTATATCACAAATACATTACAGAACGTTTTCGGAATGTAAATTCCATCATCAGTATAACGAAGTATACATGCTATGAGCCACTAAAATATATGGGTGAAAACCCTTTAAATGTTATTAATTTATAAATATATTGCATTATATATTATTATAAATTAGGATGTTTAATGAGAACACCTGAGACAAAGTGTCTTCGAGGACCTGTTGATAACAACCTTGTTGATATCAACAGGTCCAAGTTGCTACCAAGTTGTTATCAACAGGTCCTCGAAGACACTTTGTCTCAGGACCATGTAACCTATGTAGAGCCATACGTTGCCATGTTACAAATTCCAACGGTAAATTAGACATCTTAATTTTTAATAGTATATAATGTAACATATTTGTAAATTTATATCATTTAAAGGGTTTTCACCTATATATTTTAGTGGCTCATAGCCTCATGTATACTTCGTTACACTGATGATGGAATTTACATTCCAAAAACGTTCTGTAATGTATTTGTGATATAGCCCGTTTGGGTATTTTATTATATACCTTTTATAAAGAATTTGAAATAAAATTTTTTGAAAGTAAGAAAAGCTAAAGAGACTTATTTCGCTGGAAAATGCCAAGAAATAGAAGACTTACAAAACAAATATGATAACTTCAATCTCCATAAGAAAGTTAAAGAATTAGCTGGGGTAGCAAAACAAAAAACCTCACGCATACTATTGGACAAACAACGAAACATTTTAGTGGAGACAGAACAAAAATTAGGAAGACGCAAAGAATATATAGAGGCATTATTCCATGACCAAAGACAGGAAAATATATATGAAGATAATTAGAGTAAAGATGAGGGACCCGAAATAACAAAGTCAGAAGTTATGCATGCAGTAAAGTCCATGAAAAATAATAAAGCTGCTGGTCCAGATGAAATACCAAGTCTAATTGCTAAAACTGGTCAATGAAAAAACCATAGATCTTTTAGTCCAACTACTAAACACAATATATTCCAGTGAATTCTACAGTATTCACTGCCTTCCCTCGTTTAACCGTTTACATCTCTCTCTGTTGTCTCATTCTCCATCGTTTGGGCCTCTTACTCATGGCGTCGTCTACTTTGTTCCTCCAGGATCTTCGGGGTCGTCCTCTTTTCCTCCTTACTATGGGGTAATACTATACTATACCCTGGTTATTGGACGTTTCAGTAGTGAATGCGTAGAACGTTTACAGACAGCACGAAAATATTTCACAGCTAGTATTTAGAAGACAAATAGTGCAAACATATCTTACGAAATATGGAGTTCCGCCTAAGGGAGCAGGAAAGCCGGCAGTATCACGGTCCAGTGTAAGTCTGAACAGGGTATCAGATGATTTGAGATACGATGGTCGCAACCACTTGCTTGTGCCAAATGAAGGAAGAAAAAGAAGAAGATGTGCCGGCGAGGGGTGTTCGTCCAGTGTAATAACAAAATGCCGAAAGTGTGATGTAGGCTTATGTATCGAATGTAACGAAATTTTCCACACTAAATAATTTTGTATGTCACATTACGCTAGCGTTACGTTAAGGTAACGGTCGTTTGTTCTCAAAATATACAATTTTTTTTTAAATTATCTTTTTGTTTCTGTCAAAGACCTACTTATAGTCGTCTAATAAATACTTTTTTATGGTAAAGTTCAAGAAAGCAAATATGTTAACCGTTAAAGGGTTAAAATATGAATTTTATATTTTTTTATGTATAATAAATATGATCAGTTAATATCTTTATTTATTTGTCCCAGCTAAACTCAGATTTTATTAAGATAAGACATCCTTAAACCTGAGAGACTGAGCTAGACAAGGCCTAACAATTGGCTCTCAAAGAAAGTTGTGAGTTTTATTGTTATACATTGGCTCCCAACTTTTGGAAGTAGTTACATTGTTACCTATTGGCATCCATTGCTTCTGATAGGTTGTTAGATGCTTACAATATGCAGAAACAGTAAAAAACAAGTATATAAGTATATGTAAAATAAGCAACAAATATGCAAATGTCATAGTTCGGTCTCTAATAATGATAATGAAAATGTAACTACACTAAAAAATCAATCCAACAATATTTTAAATACAACAGTAAGATTGGTTCTAGCTGCTATAAAAAATCTAAATTAATAGCCTACAAGTATTATATAATAAACTTCATGTAGTCATTGACGAAATTCACCACTGAATTATTCCGCAAACTCATAGTAAACAAAAGCAATATAGCTTTCATCAAAGTTTTTAATATAAAAAATATGTATTTCAGTCTCTATACACCAGACAAAATTAATGTCTTTATTTCCTGAAAAGATAAAACCTATTGGCCTTTGTTTTATGTTGTATATAATACGGATCATCCAATTAGAACTTTTAGATTTTCAAATGAAAAGCCTTACAGGATTTGGCCAATATTTTTGGTCAAGTTTTCCTATTGGATACAATTTTTGAATTCAAGTAGAAACATCCAATACATTTTTGCCATGACCAAACCGCTTATGTGTTACAATGACAAAAATTGTATTTCATTATTACTACTTTTCTTATAATTACAGAATATTTGTTTGTTCTGATCATAAACAACAAATAAAAAAATTTCATCTGGCTATTTCAATATCTGTGATATAATTGTTACTAAATTATTAAAACGCGCATATAATAATCAAGGACCAAATTTATCATCATCATCGTTATCAATTAGCCTATATCTGTGCACTGCGGAATGTAAGCCTTCCGTAAACTTTTCCATTTATTTCTATCTTAAATTTCTTGCATTTAAATCGTGGTTACTTTTTCTGTGCATAATGTTTATTATTTTATTTTACCATTGGAAGAGGAATACACCTATCATTAAACAAGTATTAAACATTTGTTTTAAAACATTTATCAATGTTTCTCCTTCTTCTTTGATTTGTTCAATGACTATCTCATCTTTTTCAGGTGAGTTATTGTTTTTAATCTTAAAGAGGCATAATCCTGTTCCAAGGAAGATCTTGGTGAAAGAAATATAAATAAAAATAAATCTTTCCCAAGGCAAATAAAAGAAAAAAGCTTACCTGAAATACATGTCAACCATAACACAAGAGGCATACCATAATTACAAGAGAATAAAAAACAAAACATTTATTTGTAAGAAAAATAAAGAATAATCACTCACTGGGAACGCTTTTCGAAAGAAATGAAACATGATTTTTATGGTATGTATATGGAGATATGGCGCTTTATAAGAGGTCCAAGAAAGGAAGTAAAGGAACCAAAACATATAAAAAACGATGCATGGATTGACTATCTAGAAAAGCTCAATGCAGAGGAAGAACAAACAATGCTAGAACCGGATACACCAGAAATTACCACAAATAAAGAACTTAATATAAATACACAGGGAATTCGTAAAATACTTGAAAAGCTAAACAACAGAAAAGCAGCAGGTAAAGACGGGATACCAAACGAATTACTGAAATATTGTGGAGCAGCAGTGGCAGAAAAAATTAATTATTAAAATTTTTATTTTTCTTCTTCCTCTTTATAAGCCATTCTGCTTGTTCATTTTGCGGAATAATACCTCTATGGAAGGTTCTCACTCCATCTTTTGCGTGATAGTCCGATACTGCTTCTGCTTCTGCCGATTGGTGACTTATCTTTTACTATTTTGACGACACGGGTCTCCTCTATTCTGTTTATGTGTTTATGTGGTTATTTCATTCTTTTTTTTCTATTATGTGTCCATTCATTTATACACTGTACGTTACATTTTCTTCTAATGTCTTAACTTCTCTTTCGATCTCTCAGCGTATTTCCTGTAATTCTTCTCAGTACTCTCATCTCTGCCATTTCCAGTAGCCTTTGCGTTGTGGCTGTGTCGGGTTTTGTTTCTGGGGCGTATATCGTTATTGGTCTTACACTGTCTTTATAAATTCATGATTTCATCTCAGTGTTAATGTGTCTATTTCGCCATATAGTATAGTATTAAGGCATCTTATCAGTCTATTTCCTTTTTGTACTTGATCTCTCATTTCTTTGTCCAGGTTTCCATAGCTATACAGTGTAATTTCCAGGTATTTTATTTCCATTACTTGTTCAATACTGATGCCATCAATTTTTATTTTACATCTGATTGGTTCCTTGCTGACTACTATTGTTTTAGTTTTCTGGGATGATATTGTCATATTTAATTCTTTTGATCTTATATTAAATCTGTGGACCAATCTTTGCAGACTATCTTCATCTTGGGCTATCAATATTGCGTCGTCTGTGTAACAGAGTATTTTGATTTCTTTGTTTCCCATTCTGTGTCCTCTTCCTTTCTTAACGCCTTCGATGATTTCATCCATGATCAAATTGAAGAGCATGGGGATCTCTTGATTTATTAGCACTTGTAAAATTTTAGTTGTGTAAGTTTTAGCGTAATATTTAACAAGTTTATACCTCTGTAGTTTTCTGGCTGTTTTTTATCTCCTTTTTTGAATAATAGAATTAGTTCGCTCATTCTCCATTCTTCCGGTATTTTATTGTGTTTTATAATTTTAATAATTAATATTGATAGCTCTTCCGCAGAAATATTTGGTGTAGCAGTTTCCAAGGATCGTCAACGTTCGACATAAGACCACACAATAAGGAGAGGAATAAGCACCGACGGGTTCCAATGATAGCTTGTGATTGTTTAGATTTTTCTGTAACCGTTTAATACTAAAATTGCAGGATACACGTGAAATGTTTTAGCACGTGAAATTTTCCAGATAAGGACTTACGTTTAACGAATATCTTGACCTTGGGTGAAGTTTATGTTCTTTTATCCATAAGTATAGTACATTATTAAGTTATATAGATAATGAATTTTGTAAGCGATAATTTCTATGTGTAATAAAATCTTATATTTATATCTAAAAACCTCTCTACCATTTATTCCATACTCAGAAAATCCCCATTTGTTCATGAAAAGGAGAGAAACGCTTGTAATCTATTTGTTTTGATTTTCCAATGCCGCTTATTCATGCTCACAAACGACTAACAACGCACAAAAGATACCGACTGCGAGATATTTCTACCATATTGCCACAGTCCCACAAAGGAAAAAAGCGAAATCGCAACCCTTACTTTATTCTTTTTCATGTATAGCGAACAAGCCATCCACTTTTGTGCATATTCTGTATAATGAACATTGTTTGATGAGCTCTGCAGTTCATTGCTGAGGTTTTATCAGCAAAAATACAAAAAAGTAGAAACTAAAAGAATTATATGTTGAAGTATAATTTTCTATACGTTTCTAGAAACCGTTTTTCATGTTCTGGCATCTTTTGATTATGTTAACTACATATTTCATTTTCACATTTATGTGGGGGTACACATCCAAGTAGCGTCTACAATGTGAGTTAGTACTGTTTTTTTTTTATTTATTTACAAAAAACCTGCTTCAACGTAATAAGGCTATTAGCGGAATGGTAACAGTTAATTACACTTTAGGAAATTAAGTCTTTTAAAAATAAAAGTAAGTTATCTATAGTGTTTTTTAGATTTAAAATGTCTTTAAGATTGTTTGGTAAATGGTATTTAATTTTGTGACGATTGAACTTTTCGCACTTTTCCACTAGCACATGTTTTACCGTAAGGGATGAACCGCACTGATCACAAATTGGGCGTTCTTCCTTCTTAACCCAAATAACCCTGACGTTCTACATGTAGGACGCTAATTTCAATAATTTCTAAACGCCGCCCTGGAATAAATCTGATAACGCCGTCTATCACAAATTGTTACTTAAGGACGAATTGTCCCATTATCGTTTAGTTTGTCCGTATCGCTTGAAACGTCTACTTGTGTTGCGGTTGCAAAAAACGTAAAATATGGCTGAGCATGGAATCAGATTTGCAAGGTAAGAAATGAATATTATACTTTTGGTAAAATGTATTTTTTTATGATGTTATTTATACATTTATTTATCATTTATCCAAACGGTGAAATAATTTTATGCAAAATGTTTGCTACATGGCTGTCAGATGGTGATACATTTGACCGTCCTACATGAAGGCAGTTAGAATTATGCACTATTATGGCACGAAATTACTCCATTATTACCCCATTCTCAAGCTGATATAGTTCTCTTACCTCTGGAAGATGCCGCTGAAACAGATGAGTCTGTTTCAGCGGCAGTTTCAAGAAAACGTGTCTCCGGATAATTTGCCTTCAAACATGTTGAGAACTGTAGTTGAAATCCATGTGCCTCGTTCGGTTGACTCGGATGTTGATATTCCAATATCAAATTTGGTTCAACCTGAGAAAGTTTTGAAAATTCGACGACAATACTAGTGGTCTGAAGTAGCAAACATCTCAGATGAAGCAGAAATATTTGATGATTGGTGAAAGGATAATGATTTCAATACTGATACAGAAAATGCTCGCATAGACTGGTTCATGAAGTTGTTTGATAAAGACATTTTCGATTCAAACATGTTGAGAACTGTAGCTGAAATCTATGTGCCAAATTCGGTTGACTCCGAATCGGATGATGATATTCCAATATCAAATTTGGTTAAATCTCAGAAAGTTTTGAGAATTCCACGACAATACCAGTGGTCTGAAGTAGCAAATATCTCAGATGAAGCAGAAATACTTGATGATTTGTGAAAGGATAATGATTTCAATACTGATACAGAAAATGCTGGCATAGACTGGTTCATGAAGTTGTTCGATAAAGACATTTTCGATTCAAACATGTTGAGAACTGTAGCTGAAATCCATGTGCCAAGTTCGGTTGACTCCGACTCGGATGATGATATTCCAATATCAAATTTGGTTCAACCTGAGAAAGTTTTGAAAATTCGACGACAATACTAGTGGTCTGAAGTAGCAAACATCTCAGATGAAGCAGAAATACTTGATGATTGGTGAAAGGATAATGATTTTAATACTGATACAGAAAATGCTCGCATAGACTGGTTCATGAAGTTGTTTGATGAAGACATTTTCGATTTACTGGTTGTCGAATTCAATAGATAGGCAAGTATGAAAAATAAGCCTATATGTATCCCAGAAATGAAAGCATTTGTAGGAATTCTTATTCTTAGTGGTTACGCTCAGTACCCAAGAAAAAAGATGTATTGGGAAAAGGATAGATATGTTTGTAATTCCCTAGTTTCTGGGGCACTTTCTAGGGATAGGTTTAACTTTATACAAAAGCGAGTTCATCTTCTTGTGGACGGCCAAGTCGAAGAGAAAATGCCGATTTTCGTTTCGATGGAATGCACCATTATGTGATTGACCAAGAAAAACAAACAAAATGTCGCTACTGCCATAAAAAAACCACTACAAGGTGTCAAAAATGTGATGTTGGTGTCCATGTACGCTGCTTTGTGAGTTACCACACAAATAGTAATGCTTGCTTCTGACTTCCTAGATGTAGGACGGTAATTTTTTTTGTGTACGTTACCATTTTTTTAAATATTATTTCAGTAATGTAATTAGGTGTTCTAAATAAAAGATATTAATAACAAAAAATTGCAGTTTGAATACAATTTCTTATGTCAGGGTTTTCTGGGTTAAATAAGTGTTCATGAAAAAACTGGGTCCAAGTCGTAAACAGGAAATAATGCTTTCGTCTGGATACCTCGGATGGTTGCCATGGTCCAATCTTATTTTTTATCATCTCCTGAATCTTTGATGGTGTGGATTTCCATTTATTGTTCCAGTTCTTGAAGAGATGCTTTATGAAATACCTTTTTAGATCTAGGACTTACATATTGGGGTGATATGGTACTGTTGTCGGTTATAGCTTCTTTGGCATTTTTGTCTGCTGCTTCGTTACCTGCTATTTCAACATGTGATGGAACTCAGAGAAACTTAATGCTTGCATCTTTAGTATGCAATTTATTTAGTTCTTTCCTTATTAGTAAAGCTAATGGATACTGCTTGTATATTTTCCTGATTGTTTGTATTGATGACATAGAATCTGTCACGATTAATAATGTGCATAGAGTTCTCCTGTTAATATAGTTGCAGTATCTGGAATTCTATGTTTGAGAATCTCTGTGCTGTTAATTATTGCCACTTCGACTCCATTTTCAGTTTTAGACGCGTCTGTATAGTATACTGTGTAATCGGAATGTGAGTTAATTAGATCTCTGAAGAGTTGTATGATAAGATTAGGGTTGGTGCTATTTTTTGTAATTATAATAGACTGCAATTTACTGTTGGAATTTTTATAATCCAAGATGAAGAAGAAAATATATTTTTGTATTGATATAAGGGTGGAAATTGCTTCCAGTTAAGTAGTTATGTATGTTTTAACGTTGTTGTGCTAGCAGATGTATATGCAACACATGTGTAATTTTGGAACGAATTAAGGATGTGTATAATATAAGTAGTGTTTTACCATCGGCACCACAAGTTTTGTGAGCTAGGTACTTTAACAAGTTAAGGCCATTTCGACATGAAAGAACTAACTGCTGGATATGACTTTTTTAATTTAACTGTTAATCAAATATCACCCCTATAAATTTTATTTGGTTTGTATAGAAAAGATTTTGGTTCTTGCCTTTGAAGTAAATAATTAGCTCATCAGCATATAGTCTTGCCTGAAAAGGTTTCGCAATGATTTTTATTATATCATCTATTGCTAATGAAAATAGAGTAAGACTGATAATCGATCCTTGTGGGATTTCGTTTTGTTGTTCTCTAAGATAGGATATAGCATCATTCGCTCGAAATTAAACTGGTCTTTAAGTTAAAAAATTGTTTATGTAGGCCAAAATATTTCCTTAATGTTACATTTTTTTTATATTCAATATACGGTGTTTCCATACTGTATCAAATGGTTTAGTTTTGTCAAAGTAAATTGCCATTAATTTTTGATTATTTTTAAAAGATTCGTGAATAGCGTTTTCTAGATCTATAATGTTGTCGTTTGTAGATCTGCTTGGTATAAAGCCAGCTTGTTCGATAGTAAGTTGATCATTATATTTTAGGTTCCACACTCATCTTTTGTTGAGTATTAAGATATGATTCTGGTTGTAATTTATCTTTAGTTGGTTTAATATTAGAAATAACAATGTTATTTTTCCAGATTTTTGGAAATGCTTTTTGTGACCAAATATTATTAAAAATTTGGAGTAGAAACCCTTTTGCTTCTACGAGTTGTGTTTAAATAAATTTGAAGTTTTTAATAAATTGTATTGGTATGCCGTCTAGACCTGGTGAAGTATATTTCATGCTATTAAGGGCTTCTTAAAACTCACCATAACCAAGAGGTATATTGATGGAATTAAATTCGTCGTAAATTGTAATAGGTGCTGCCTACAAATTATACGGAAATAACTGCGCCGTGGGGACACTGTGACCCCACCTCACCGGTTACGTTTTTTTTAATAATTAGTTTTTTTTAATTTTCAGTTGAAAATGGACCTGTCACGATATAATAAAATGTATTCCAATGATCCTAGGTTTGAACAATGGGCTTAAAGTATTCTAGACGCGGATAAGAGTGATTTCAGCGGTAACGATAACTCAGACAATGATCCCGACTATGTCAGCGAACACGAAACTAAACTAATTCAGAAATTGAATGGGATCCGGAAACCGTGGAACCTCTATTATATCCCGCAATATGCACCACCTTGGAAGGTTAATTCGGACTCGGATCCACATGAGCAGCAACAAACTCCAGGCCCTTCGAGAACGTACTATGGCAAAAATCGATACAACTGGACTACAGAAGCTCCACCTTCACATGTAAGAACAAGAAGTTTCAACATTATCTTTCATCTTCCTGGGGTTATTGGGCCAGCCAAGTCCCTTGAGAAATTGTGTCTCCAAAAAAGTGCTTGGGAATGTATAATAACAAACGATATTTTAGAAGAGATTGTTCTTAGAACAAATGAAAAACTTGTCAGGATTAGAACGAAATATACTGATAGTAATAGAACGGATCTAAAAGATTTAGACATTATTGAACTGAGAGCGTTTATCGGTTTGTTATTTTACTCAGCCATATTTAAATCCAATATGGAAGACGTAAGTTAATAAAAAGACTTAGAGAAATTGTTAGATGCACCATGTCAGTAAAACGATTCTTAGTACTTTTGACACCGCTTAGGTTTGATGACAAAACTTCGAGGGAAAAACGTAAAAAAACCGAAAAACTTGCCCCCATTTCATCAATTTTCAATAAGTTTTTAGAAAACAGCAAAAAAAAATTATTACATAGGGCAGTATGATTGTATTGATAAAATGCTCATTGATTTTCTGGGAAGATGTTTATTTCGCATGTACATGCCTCAAAAACCCAGAAAATATGGTTTAAAGATAATGGCACTAACTGACACCCGAACCCATTACTTTTTGGATGGGTATGTATATACAGGTGCTGGAAGTGATGGCCAAATATTGTCAGAAGAGGAAAGAAAATTTAACAAACCAACGCAACTAGTTCTTCGTCTAGTAAAATGTATTGAGGGTTCTAACCGTAACGTAACAGCAGACAACTGGTTTACATCCTTAGAAGTGATAACTGAGTTGAGGAACCGAGGCCTAATTTACGTGGGTACTGTTAAAAAAAAACGGGTGTGGCAGTCCAGTGGGACTGCCGGTAGAAGTTATATTTCTATACACGCGTTCGCCGTTACAAATTTATATGGGAGTAAATCTGCACAATCATTACATATGTAATGCTATAGGTAAGAGAGAGCATAAAGAGAAAAATAATTAGTTATATAGGCATATGGTGCATCGTTTGCTGTATATAAACATTTGACCTGTAATATGAGTATAGTAAATGAAGGGTTGAATCAATATTTTAATGAAAATATATATTTTTATTTTCATATATGTATAAAAGGAGTTGAATGCAAAAAAATTTTTTTTTCACATACTCTGCAGTAAATTCATTGTTTATTTTGATATTAATATATAAATACAATACAATACACTGCAACATAATTAAATATAATAATACAATACAAATTAAAATGTAAGATTCATAAGTATTTACAAATGACAATATACATAACTTACTTACGCATATGTTTAATTGATCATGATAATAATATTAATAAAAAAATAATAATATTAATAAATATTAAATATATTTACAAAAGGAATATTTTTATTCTCGAGAGAGAAAAAAGAAAAAATATATCTTCTCTGTCTCTCTCTTACCTATATTTTACATATATAATAATTCACTCCCGTACAAATTTCCAACGTCGAATGCGCGTATAGAAGTATAACTTCAAAAAATGTTTGTGGAAGATAAAAATGAAAAACCGACTCGGACTATTTTGTAAATTTTCATTTTATTTTAATATTTAGCATTTTTGCGTATATTACATATATTTAATAAGATTAACGTGAGGTTTTTAAATATTTCAAAAATAAAAAAGGCAATTCATATTGGGATTCGAACTCACATCTACCAGCGTATGAACCAAACACGTAAAAAATTTGCCAATTAGATATGACACTAACGTATTTCAAAATTGACAGTTCTCGGCCTTAAAGTGATTTATTGTAATTATTATTTTAAAATCTACTAATAAAATAATTATGTACATTTAATAAATAATACAAAACATATCACATAAATAATAATATTAATATATATATTATATTATATATTGATTTATTGATTTATAGTATCAATATATATATAATATTAGAGTATAGGAGTATAACTTCAATAAAAGGGAGATACCTATTCCTTTTTTGCCAACTAAAGCGAGGCTCATGGGATCATCTCTATTTGGATTTGGCGATAGAGTTACATTAGTTTCATATGTACCTAAACCACAAAAAGCGGTATTTTTTGATGTCTTCAGTGCACTACAGTAATGCAGTAAACGATGTAAAGTGTATTCTACACATAGTAGAAGTCGAAGATGGCCTCTTACTTGTTTTTATACAATTTTGGATATTTCTTCCGTTAATGCGTTTATAATATACTCTCCCTACCTGGAAACCCTACCTATAAATTCATCAAATCTCTGGCTCGGCAGCTTGTGCAGGATCATTAGGAAAGAAAATTAACTATTTCTTAAATTCCAAGGCAAGGGAGACATAATATTACTTCCATTTTAAAACCAGACACTCCTCAACAGAAAAATGCTATTTTAGAAAAAAATAGTAAGGTGCTCAAAATGTCCACGATCATTGGATAGAAAAACGAAGATAGTTTGCGTTAGTTGCAAAGCGCCAATATGACTCATGTGTAAAACACACATAAGGCATATTGGCGCAAAGATTGCCTATAAGAATGGATTGTAGTTTTTATGATGTTTTTTATTTTTGGATATTTTTTTGTGTTAGTAGGTTAGATTAAATGTTTAAGTTTACGTTTTAAGAAAAAAAATTTTTTTTATTCCTCATTTTTTTGTTACAGGATAATGTTTAGTCTAGTTACAAAATAACTCAGTTTTTTAGGCTGCTTCTTAGTTAAATTTTTTATGGGTGATAAGTATTTCAAATATTTGTTAAATTTATGTTATAACAAAATAAACGTCTTTAAGTTATTGAAGTCATTTTTTTTTAAATATAAACAAATATCAGCAAATCAAATATTTGCAAAACAAATTGGGGTCAGTGTGACCCCAACTTACCTTACACGTAACAAAAAATGGACCTCACCAGTTACGGGTTAAACTTCATTTCTTGGAAAGAAAGAGTTATTACTTTATTTTTAAATTGCTGGAATTTCTATTTTGTTTATTTTGTTTACTTTGGCATTTTGTTCCTGATTAGCTTATTAACATAAATAAAATATTTATCTCCATTTCATAAACTCAAAACATAACCTCAAGTAACTCCAATATACTATTAACTTTTATAAAGCTCATTAAATTACATTAAGTTTTTAAATGGATACAGCGAAATAAGGTTATACGTTTATAAGCATTGAGTAACGAAAAAAAGATATCTGTTAACAAAATTTATACTTTTTGAAACTTATTGCTTCACTTTTTTCACACGCTAAAATTTATTATAAAGTAAAGTAGTAAAAATGAATGTTAGCCCTCCTCCTCGCCGTCCATTTTTAATAGAAACTCCCTAGATCATCTGTCTCGTATCCAACAATGATTCACTGATGATGTAAGAATTGCAACATGATTCTTTGCAGTGACAGGGGCGAATTAATACTGCAGGCAGTTTTAAATATGGAGATTTAAATAGAGTAGCGCAACATTATTGTAGACATACATTTTAACAAATCCAGTTGATATTATAGCGTATCTATGAAATTAACATGTTGGATCTTGTTCCAATTAACAAATTAAAAGTTTGTTTCTGGAAGATAGAAGTATGTACAATTATTTCAGCGTGCCCTATCATAGTTTGCAATTGGATAATCTTCCAATTAAAAATTATTTCTGGAAGATAAAGGTATGTTCAAATATTTTAGCGGGTCCTATATAGTTAACAAGTACACAGTAGTCTTCATTTTATGCCAACTAAAATAATGTAAAGCAATGCCATTCTGTTAACCCTCGAGTAGTCGGGTGGGGCCTGTGAGACCAGTGACGATTTATTTCTAATGCCTCACTGCTTATTTTATGTCGAAGTGCGCTGCGTTCGTCAGTACCTTTCCGTCCACATGTCGAACAACAGTGAAAAACGGGGTTTACATTAGTGTTTAATAGTTCGCTAGTTATTTGCATTTTTGGTCTGTCAGACTCTACCCGACCATTCGAGTAACTTTTTTTGTGAACTATAACCTACATAAAGTAAGTATTTTAATTCCTATGGTTATATATAAATACAGTAATGTTCCAGTCCTTAATTTGTTTCTCTTGTATTTCAGATTTCGGTGATAGATCCTTATCTGAAAGAAATTTAAAGATTACAACAGCTCTATGATGAAGTAGAAGAAGAAAATATTGATTTGAAAATCCAGAATCAGACAGGTGTGATGAAAGTGACCACAACTCAGACACAGAAGAAGAATGGGAGGAAGAATTGGAAACAGAATTGGAGGAAGGATTGGAGGAGAAACCTGCAACTTTAAGATATTTTAAAACAAATATACGGAAAACCGGCGGATCTTTTATTATGCAAAAGATGGGGTATCCTGGAGAAAACATGCGCCTCCAAAAAATGTTCGGACAAGAAGGTCTAATTTAATTTTATACTTACTAGGTTCAAAAGGAAATGATCGTCAAGCAGTTGATCCTTTAGAGTGTTGGAAATGTTTTATTGATGATAATTTTCTCGAAACCATTGTACAGAACACAAACATATTTATTTTTAAACTAAGAAACAATTATGCAGATCTGAATGAAGCCAGACCTACAGATACTGTAAAAATAAAGGCATTAATTGATCTATTATACCTAGCTGGGGTGTTCAAAGCTAGCCGACGAAATTGCAAAGAATTTTGGGCTACTGATGGAGCAGGCGGAGAGGTGTTTCGAGCTACTCTGGCTCATAGGCGATTTGTATTCTTGCTACGCTGCTTGCGTTTTGATGACGTAAATAATAGAAAAGGAAGAAGGACCATAGACAAACTTGCACCCATAAGAAACGTTTTTGACCAATTTAATCAGAAATGCAAACTTAGTTACACTCCTGTATCTAACATTAGACGAGATGCTTTTTGCATTCCGTGAACGTTGCGGATTTCGTATGTACATTGTATATCCCGAATAAGCCAGCCAAATATGGCACAAAAGTATTTTCCTTAGTGGACCCCAAATGTTGCACTGTAAATATGGAAGTATACGTTGGAGCTCAGCTTCCAGGGCCATATCGCGTTGGTACTAAAACCACTGATTTAGTGAAAAGAATATGTGAGCCTGTGTTTGGATTGTTTAGAAATATAACCGTGGATAATTGGTTTACAAGTTACGAAATTGTGCTGGAGCAGCACAAAATTGTTGGAACAATTCGGAAAAATAAAAGGGAGATTCCAAAGGAACGTCTTGATCAACAGTACTTCTCTGTGTTTGCATTTACCAAATCCATTACTTGGTTCCGTATATCCCATATAAAAAAAAGTCGTGACTCTGTTATCTGTTATATTACTACTTTTTACATTACAAAATCGGGCGTTGACTCAGTCGATCAGAAATGTGCGGCTTATAACGTAGGCAGAAACACCCGAAGATGGCCAATGGAATTTTTTTATAATTTACTCAACATTGCAGGCATAAACTCTCAAGTCATACATAAATATAATGCAAATGAAAACGACCTAATTTCGGAACAAAGATTATTTCTAAAATCAATTGGTTTAGCCTTGACAAGAGAGAACATGCTAACCATAGCAAGAGGCCCTCATTTATAAAAGGATATCAGAAATATCGCCCAAAAATTAAGCGGAGTACATGCAGATCCAGCGCCTCCGCGTACAAATACATGAGGTTCGCCTCTTGTCCAAATCGTAAAACACGATATTTTTGTGTCAAATGCCAAAAATGGCTATACTTAGAGCATGTTAAACCAATTTGCGAAGACTGAAATGAAAATTGAAATTAGGATTAGAATTTTTTTTATTAAATGTAAGAGTACATTTTTGTTAACATTTTTTTGCATTTTCTTAAACATGTTGTTTATTTTATCACTGGATTTAAAATGATTAAGATGTATTAAAAATAAAATAAAAAAGATTGTACATGGGTCTGTATTCGGTTATGGCTCAACTATATGAACATTAGATATTATGTAATGTTAGATAATTTCGAATCTTCTTTATACAAGAAATTGAAGCTTGGTAACTTAGGTACCACTGAGTTAAAGAAAATTCTATTTAATCCTAAATGGTTTAAGAATCTTTCTGATACAGAGGTCCTTTACAACATTTTTAAATTGTTGTATTTGTGTCCTAAATTTGGCCTTTAACCATCTTTGAAGGAATATTTCATTAGCAGAATCTTAGTTGACGTTGAGAATATTTTGTCGTTTTCTAAAAATCCTGATCTTTTGGATCTTAGGTCATCTTCGGACAATATCTTGTTAAATTTTACTCAACTTCCTTCTCAACCACTTTCTGAGATAGATAAAGTTTACAGGGAAATGGTATCGTTTTTAAAACCCCACTTAATCTTGTAGTTCTCACTAGTGATAAAGGGTGTGCTACTGTCCTAATGAATAAAGACCAATATCTTAGTCTGAGTCAATCTCTATTAGATGATGTCTATTATCAGCCTCTTACTTTTAACCTTTGTTCAAAATTTTCTAATAAAATTAATTAATACAATACTTACTTAAAAAATAATAACATAATTGATAAACCCTTAACTAAATCATTACATAATAATTATGACGGTTATGCACCGAAATTTTATTGTCTACCGAAAATACACAAGCCTACATTGAGCATGAGACCTATTGTATTCTCAATTAATGCTCGCTAACACCAATATTACAAAGTTTTTGATAGACATCTTTTCTAAATCTTATATTATTAATAATTATATAGTTGATGATAAAATAAATATAGTTGATTGTTTTCTACATATTTACTGAGTTCATTAATGTATTCCAGTTACCACAAGGGTAAATTTTAGTAAGTTTTGATGTTGTTTTATTTTTTACCAATTTACCTCTGGCAAATGTCCTGTCTTACTGAAATAACCATTGGGGTTCTATCCAACCTAACTCACCTGTTTCTTGGAATGTGTTTGCTGAATTATTACAATTAGTCTTTGATACGAATTTCTTAGTTTTTGGTATATATTATTTAGAAACATTTGGAACATCTATTGGTTTCTCTACCTTACCTATCTTCGTTTATTTTGTTCTTAATGATTTAATTGCTGACCGATTAAGGTTATTGGATTTTTAAGTCCCTTTTATTAAGCGTTCTGTAGACGATCTAATTCTAGCATAACCACTGGACAGGACATGGGCTACCCTATCAGTGTTCAACGATTTTGATCCTCATTTAAAATAGAAGATTCCTTCACTAAGAGCATGCCGTTTTTAGAAATGCGTGTTTTTAGGAGGGTAGATAACACCTTCGTTACAAGTTGGTATAGTAAACCTATGGCTTCCAACAGGTTTTTCAACCACCATTTTTTTTATCAATTTAAATATAAAATCAACCTCATCCAAGCCCTTAGTTTTAGGTTACACAGGTTACCACATAGGGTTATGGTTATATATGGGTATAAAGTTATGGTTCCACAAATAATGATTCACCCAATGATGACCAATTAAGACCAATTTTAAATAACACTGTTTATAATACAGCTCTGCAGACTACAATACATGGGACTCCTTTGACTATGTCTTCTTCTTCTTCTTCTTAAGCTTTTCCCTTTTCAGGACTTGCTGTTCTTTACTCTTCGTCTCCACTCATTTCTGTCCATCGGGTATTTTTCACCTAAACCTTTCTCTCTCAAGTCCTCTGCCACACAGTCCTTTCATGTCCTCCTCGGTTTTGATCCACCATCTTCTTCCTTCAACTTCTAACAGCTCTATCCTTTATCTCACATAGTTTTGATCTCTACGTCTGACATGACCAAACTATTGCAAGGTCTTAGTTCTTGAATTTTTTTTGAGACTGTAAACACAACGACTCTTTCCCTAATCAAGTCGTTTCTGATCATGTTCCTTTTAGTCTTACCCAACATCCATCGCAACATTTTCATTTGAGCTACCTCCATTTATATTTCCTGGATCTTCTTTACAGGCCTAATTTCACGGACTTATACCAACGCAGGTCTCACCATACTCTTTTATATATTCCCTTTTAACTCTTCCTGGATTTTTCGGTCGTACGCCTCTTCAAGATCTATAAATATTAAATGAAGCTTCTTTTTTTTTCTCGCTGTATTACTCTACCAAGTGTCTCAAGGCAAACGAGGCATCCGTTGTTCTTTTTCCTGGCATAAACCCAAACTGTCCTTCTAGTATCGATGTCTCTATGCTTAGCCTTTGCTCTACAATTCTCTACCAAACTTTTATTGTGCGACACATTAACTTTATCCCTCTATACTTCTTACAGTCATAAATGTCTCCTTTATCTTTATACAATCATACCATCACACACTGCACTCTCTCCTTCCATGCATTGGGCATCCTTTCTTCCTTATATGTCCTACTCATTATTTACCACAAAATATCAACCTCTTCCACTCATAGAGCCTTCCAGATCTCCACAGGTATTTTATCAGGTCCTACTGCCTTACCTTTCTTCGTTTCATTAAACCCCTCGAGAACTTTATCTCTCGCAATCCCCGGTATTACATACTCATTTTAGATCCCGCATCCTCTATATCTGTGATGTTCTTCCTTTAGCAACTTACTTAAATACTCACACTATCTTTGTTTTATTTTACCATTGGTTCTTCACTCTTCTAACACTCTTCCACCTACAATTTTTAATTTGCCGGACGTAGGTCAAGTCCTTTGGTGACTTGTCCCTTGCTTTAGCTTTAGCTTTTTTGACTACGTCAATATCCCATTATTGTTCCTTAGCATACTTTCCTTAAGTTACAGACAAACTACTTAAACTATTTAAAAATATACCAGTTAAATTAGCAATAAAAATGCTAAAACTGTCAGGAACTTATTTTCTAAAACCAAAGACACTTTTGTCCCCTCTAGGCCTCTAGAACAAATTAATGTTATTTGCCACACATATTCCCTGTGCTGAGTCTAATTATTGTTACATAGGTCAGACTGGGCGATCACTTAGGAGTAGATTAATCTCCTACCGCAGTTATAATAATACATACTTAAACATCCGAATACTCTCTAGGTACCTAATGTCATTTAGCCACGGCGTAAATAAAAAAAAATTACTTTAAGAGTAATTGTTTTGATTTTTTTTAAATTATACCAAGTCTAAAACGACATCTATATCTGTAGTTAAAATAAAAAGTATTTTTGGATAAATGTGTATAAGTTTGGATAAAAATAGTAGATACTTATATGAAGAGCTTTTGTAGATTTTTGTAAAAATGTGTAGATATGTTTTCCCATATCGCTTAATTAATTCTCTTTTAAAAGTCCGCCTCTTATACCAACTGCTCCAAATCGGAGGCAACTTGTTCTCAGGGGCGGCGTATTGAGTTCCAAAATGCGTCATAAGTCGTACACGTGGCCACCTACCCCTTGCACATACCACCCCTCCGCTTTGCTTCTAGGTCCGTCTAACAAAAGGGATGAGGGGCGGATTGATCATAATTGACTATTGTTCATATGCACCATCGAGTTTCCTTTTGGTATTGAAAATCGGACCGTTAAATACTGCACACAAGTATTATTTAGGGCTATCTATGAGGAAAATTAGGGTAGAATATTTTGATCGTGTTGATACAATAAATAAATGATGAACTTGACCAATTGGCAAAGAGAATGATAAAAATTTGGTTTAATTTATTTTTATCATATCTTTGGTCCAATTTTTTCTCTTTCTTCTTCCTGACTTTTATCTTCGTCGGATTTTTCTTGTAATGCCTTTGTAATTATTTAAAGTTTGCAAACTTTCCCAGTTTGTAGGCTGTTGTGTCTATTTTTCGTGTAATTATTTAAATTGTGTAATTGACAGCAAAAAGTCAATGATATCAAAACATTTAAAAAATTTCAGTGTTTCGCCAAACCTGACTAATAATGAAAATAATATTGATCTTTTTAACGATTGTATAAGAAGCAACAGTAAAATTATGCTATATGTACCTTTATTCAACATCTATTCAACATTTATTTGTCTACCAAAAAAAGTAAATGCCAAAGAATGTGATTATCGAACGATCAGTCTAATGTCACATACCTTAAAAACCCTGCTAAAAAGATGGATATTAGTGATTCCCAGTTTGGATTTCATAATGGAGTGGATACAAGAGAGGCACTATTTTCTTTTAACGTGCTGATCCAAAGATGTTTGGATGTTAATCGAGATCTTTATGTATGCTTTATAGACTACAACAAGGCATTCGATAAGGTAAAACATAGAAGGACTTATAGAAGTACTCAAAAACAAGAATCTGGATGTGAGGGATGTAACATTGATATTAAATTTATACTACAGCCAACAATCAAATGTGAAAATTAGAAGAGAAGTGTCAGAAGAAGTGGAGATAAGGAGAGGGATCAGGCAATGTTGCATACTCTCGCCGTTATTGTTTAATGCTTATTCTGAAGAAATCATACAAGAAGCTTTGGTAAACGAGACAGTCGGCATAAAAGTGAACGGAAGTTTAATTAACGACATGAGGTATGCCGACGATACAGTCATAATACCTGACAACTTGGAAGACTTGGAAAGAATAATGAACAAAATATTAAGATATAGTGGAGAATAGTCAAAAAACCAAATTTATGAAAATTAGCAAGAACAACAATACAAACGAAATATTAACGATAGCCGGCCAGCAGATTGAGAGAGTAAAAAGATATACTTACTTGGGAACGATAATCACAGAAAATAACTGTCACTTGCAGAAATAAGAGTCAGAATTGAAAAAGCACGTGCCAACTTCGTGAAAATGAAAAAGATTTTATGCAGCAAAGATCCGACATTGGTCCTCAGAATAAGGCTAATTAAATGATATGTATACAGTGTAATCTACTATGGAGCTGAAAGGAGTCAAGGACTCTAACCAGAATACAATAAATCTTAACGCGTTTGAAATGTGGACATTTAGAAGATTGCTAAGGATTCCATGGGTAGATAGAGTCACGAATACCGAAGTATTAAGGACAGGGGGAAAGGGAAAATACAATAAAAGAAAGGAAATTGCAATATCTCGGACATGTGATGAGAGGCGAAAGACACAACATCTTGAGACTTATAATTTAAGGAAAAGTAGAGGGTAGGAGAAGCGTAGGAAGAAGACGCGTTTTCTGGCTGAAGAACCTGAGAGAGTTTGGTTGCAGCTCAAGGTAATTGTTCAAAGCAGCTGCCTCGAATATACATATAATAATAAAATATAATAATAATACAAAAAAAAAAATAACTATTTTTACCAAAGATTTTGATTGTTTTTTATTTCCGTAGAATAAAAATTAAACAAGATATGATTGTATAAAGGTTGTATCCGCATGCGTTTAACACCATCTTCTAGTTCTTTCAGCGCATCCATTTTTAAAACAGAGAGATTGAAAAAAATTAGTATACACTACTTTGTAGTTTATTTAAAAAGTTACAAATTGATCACTTTTACCAGTAGTCATTTTACGCTTTGATTAGAGGATCGCAGTGAAGGTCCTGGTTAATTTGTTTTGTAGCCAGAAAGACTAAAAATCTGAGAGTGGTATGATTGGTACAATGATTAAAAAAAGAAGAAAGAAGGGGAGTGAAAAACCGTTGTTAATGACGTTATAGTTGAGAAAGGGAAGAGTAGAGTAGATGCGATGGAGAGTGGAGGTCGGTAACATGTTGGAGTCCTCCCTCCAACTGTATTTAAATCGAAATAAAACAAAACAGGCGTGGTAAACTTGGGGACACTTCAAATACTTTGAAGGACTGTCCCTAACGTTGATTTGGTTCAGATTGACAAAACAGTAATTTTTATCATTTTATTGTAGTGGAATATTTTTATATAAAATTACTTTTACGAGAACGCCTATGGATTAACTCGATCTGGAGATTATATCAGGAAATGTTTTATTAAGCCAAGAATGGGCTGATTGAATAACAATAGAGGGGAAAATCTTTGTTACAGGTCTAAGATTATAATCTTCCAATAAGATCAATAGCTAACCGTTCAAGAAAATCTACGTCAAAAGGGAAATCTATATTGAGGATATCTTGATTTTCGGTTGTAGCGATTTTCCAATGTCGGATATGTCAATCAGTGGAAGCTCCTTTATTTGGACATAAGAGAACTAAGGAATTTACTGATAGGAACTTTATATATATATATATATATATATATATATATATATATATATATATATATATATATATATATATATATATATATATATATATATATATATATATATATATATATATATATATATATATATATATATATATATATATATATATATATATATATATATATATATATATATATATATATATATATATATGCTGTCACTATTTTTCCGGGTTTGACTCCGCGTTGTAAAATGCTGGTTTTCTTGAAAACCATTGTTTTGGCGACGTTTCGGCAAGGTCTCACTTGCCATTCTCAAGCCTGGTGGAACTACTTCTCGTCGTTACTCGATTAGTACTGGTCGACTGGGCATTTCGGCGCTCGTTTAAATACTCTCTCGGCGGCGCGCGGGCTCTTGTGATTGGTCCTGCCTGTGTGCGAGTGGGCGGGGCCTTGTCTGGCGGTTTCGCTGTTTGTTTTTTCTGTGCGTTAACTGAAGTTGAATTTTTTTTTTTTTTTTTTTTTTTTTTTTTTTTTTTATATATATATACGAAAATAGAAGTACTTGTGGTTGGTTTGGAAAAAATATATAAATATGTTTTGTTTAAGTGTAAGGTAAGTTGTGTTTACAATCATTTTCAAGAGCTGCTAAAAAATACAAAATATCTTACAAAGTGGAACTAGAAAAAAAAATATTAAGTCACCAAATAAAATTGTTTGGTTAATAAATTTATGCTGCTAAACATATTTCAAAACACTGTTTAAAAAATTAGCTTATCTAATAAATGTTTCTCTTAAATTTTGTAACATAATTTAGAAAAACTTTTTTAACACAAAAACAATTGAATTTATAAATAAGTTAGTATAGCGACCAATTACAGTCTCAATGTTATGAATGCCAACTTACAATTTTCATTTTTGACAATTATATTGCCAAAAAATAAAATTTTGTTTAAAAATGATTTTTTATTTAGTAATAAAAAAGAAGGTTTCTTCATCATTGATAGATGCCTGAAAAAAAGTAACAAGTATATGGAAAATTAATTAAAAATGTGATATTTTACTGGTTTTATAAATAAACTATAGAGAAATTATATAATTATAAATTTTGCTTAGATTTTGAATTTTTGATGTTTTGTTTAAATTATTATCACTTCTGCTAATACAAACCATTTCTAAAAAAATCCTTTTGAATTTATTATCTTCATTACACAAAATTTTAATGTTATCAAAATCCATAATATGGTCTTACCATATTTGGGTACCACAATCTTAAAAAAATATAGCGTTTTAATTTAGTATCTACTATTGACGTTAAAAAATACAATATTTCTTATATGGTCATACCTTTTTGTATAACTGAGGATATAACTCTGGACAATAATATTATAGATAAAGTTAAGTCGTATATAACTACAGTCTTATATACGCACATGCCCCCACTGAGGATAAAACAGACACAGAAAAAGAAGAATTCTGTGAGAAACTAGAACAAACATATAGACAGTGTCCCAATAATGACGCTAAGTTGATTATCGGAGACATGAATGCCAAGGTAGGACAAGAGGAGATGTACAGACCAACCATAGGACCTTACAGCATACACAAAGAATGTAATGATAATGGGACGAGACTTGTAAATCTCGCAGCATCTCTGAACATGACGATCAGTAGTACATACTTTCAACATAAACGTATACATAAAGTGACGTGGACATCGCCAGATCATCAGACCCAAAATCAGATAGACCACGTACTGATTGATTTAAGACATGGATCAGATATACTAGACTGCAGAAATTATAGAGGTGCAAATATTGACTCCGATCACTATCTCATAGCTGGACGTATCAGAGCACGTATATCAAATGCCAGGAACGATAAAAGTAAACCAAAAATAATCAAATATAATGTTGATAAATTAAAGTGTACTGAAGTCGAAAGAAACTTCCAAATATGCTTAGATCGTAAAATATCAGAACATCCCAGAAGTGAGGTATATCCCACTGAACTTAACACAAATTGGCAGTTTATGAAAACCACGCTCAAAGAGACCGCAGAGGAAGTGCTGGGTGAAGTACCTAAGGGACAGCGAAACAACTGGTTTGATGAGGAATGCCAACGAGTAACGAAAGAGAAAAACGACGCATATCTGAAAATGATTAACAGAAGGACTAGGAGCAATGTTGAAGAATATCGAGTAAAGAGACGAGAGGAAAAACAAAAACACAAACAGAAAAAGCGACAACAAATCAATAAAGAGTTCGAAGAAATTGAAAACCTTAATAGAGAACACGAATACAGAAAATTTTACAAACAGGTTAACACAAAAAGAAAAGTTTTCAAGCTACAAGCGAACCAAGTCAAGGCCCTTAACGGAATTCTTTTAAACGAGAGAGTGGAAGTACTAGAAAGATGGCAGGAACATTTTAGTACGCTACTTAATGGAGAAAGTAGAGCTGAAGGTAGATATGATATAGAAATAGAACAGGAGGATACTGAACTACCAACTTTGGAAGAAATAAACAAAGCAATTCAGTCTCTAGCCAGAAACAAGTCACCCGGAACAGACAACCTACCCGCAGAAATATTTAAATGTGACAGTCAAACATTTGTAACCCTCCTTCACAAACTACTAATACAGGTATGGCAAAAACGCGCGTTACCAGATGATTGGAATACTGGAATTATATGCCCCATATATAAAAAAAGAAACGTTCTTGAATGTTCTAACTTTAGAGGGATTTCCCTTCTTAATACAGCATATGAAATTGTGTCCCTGATACTTAACGAACGACTGGCACGGTATACTGACAATATAATAGGATCATACCAAAGAGGCTTCTTGAAAAATAAATCTACCATTGATCACATATCCATCAGACAAATATTAGAAAAAACGACGGAGTACGACATAGACTACCATTACATCTTCGTAGACTTTAAGGCAGCGTACGATACTATTGACAGGTCCCAATTATATTCGGCGATGATCGAATTAGGAATACCAAAAGGATTGGTAGAATTAATTAAAATGACAATGATGAAAGTCGAATGTAAAGTGCGCGTACAAGGGGATGTTTCAAAACCATTTAAAACCAACAGAGGACTGCTCCAGGGAGATGCGCTATCATGCACGCTGTTCAACCTAGCGTTAGAAAAAGTTATGGGAGATTCGGGAATAAACTTAAAAAAGGTACGATATATACCCGTAGTATACAAATAATGGCATACGCTGATGATATCGCCATAATTGGAAGAACCCAAAATGAAGCAGTGGAGGCTTTCACACGTATCAAAAATGCCGCAGAAAACATCGGACTTCTGATTAACATCCAGAAAACTAAATGTATGCCGGCCATATCAAGAATTCAACAAAATAACTTAGAGGTGCAACACGAAACGATAGAAATGGTAGAAAAATTCTGCTACTTAGGATCACTGGTAGACTACAAAAATAACACACCCAACGAGATAAAAAAAAGAATATGCGTGGCTAACCGCTGTTATTTTGGCCTGGGCCCTCAACTAAGAGCGAGAAGTATGTCAATATCAACAAAGTGCAAACTTTATAAAACAATAATACGCCCAGTGCTCACATACGGATCGGAAACATGGGCAATGACGACCCGAGATGAAGAGTTACTGCGAGTCTTTGAAGGAAAAGTATTGAGGACCATATATGGCGGAGTAAACAAACACGGTCTGTGGAGAAGGCGATATAACTTTGAACTCTATAGACTTTTTGGTGATGCAGATATTGTGAAGACCATCAAAATAAACCGCCTAAGGTGGGTGGGCCACGTTATGCGGATGGATGAGAGTGATCCCACTAAAATAACTATGCTAAACAGGCCAGTCGGAAGAAGAAGAAGGGGGCGACCTAAACTCAAATATCTGGACGATGTACAGGAAGATCTGAGGGAGATTGGAGTGAGGGGCTGGAGAAGACAGACACTCGATAGGGAAGGATGGAAGAATGTTTTGAAGCAGGCCAAGGCTCACGAAGGGCTGCAGCCCCAACTGATAAGTCGTATATATACTTAGGACAAAAAACAAACTGTCAAAGCTTAACGGAAATGCTGATTTAAATAGATGCTTCCTAGCACGGGCAGCATTTGGAAGATTACAAATAATTTTTATATCAAACTTACCAAATATTTTAAAGACAAAAACTTTCCACCAGTACTTTTAACAACAACATAGTCCACAAACTTCAAGTGACTCAGAGAGCTATGGAAATGACACTACTCAACATTAGCCCAGCGATCACATATCTGAAGAAGAAATGAGACGATCAAAAGTAATATATTCCAATAATCTAAAATATCGCTATGTTAAAATGAAACTGAGCAGGGCACATAGCAAGAATGGAAGGGAAACGTTGGACCATGCGAATTGTTAAATGTCGACTAAAAGCAAATAAAACAGGTAGAGTCAGGCCTCAAACCAGATGGACTGGTGACATCAAACGAACGGGTAGTCACCAATCAAGTCTCGAAGCAAAAAGCAACGAACAGAAATAAATGGATACCCCTAAGAGAGTACTATAACCCATGATGTATGGAATAGCTTTTAATAATGATAACATTGAATACTTTTTTATTTCAGTTTTTTATTTGTATGTTAAATGAACTCTCTTCTTCAAGTGTCACGTTCTACTAGAACGTCGAAAGCCAATTCTTTGATCCTTATTTTGTCTTCTGTTTGTACGTCTTGTCTTGTTTTCAATTGCAAAAAGGCCTGTCTCGTCTGCTAAATTTTACATAATCTGATCTGTTAAGTGTTGTCTCACTGTTCTTTAAAAAAGCAACAACAGTATTTAAAAATAATACCCTTCCTCGTTCTCTAATTCGTTAAATATTGTTGTTTCTTGTTATATATATATATATATATATATATATATATATATATATATATATATATATATATATATATCTACGGCATAAAGTGGACTCCGTCCATGTTAAAATTCAGGTTCAATCGAGCTCCGTGGTCAAGTGGGTACCGATATACGGAGCTCACTTGACCATTCCATAATATTGGTTCTGTCGATTCATCAACATGTAGAGTTTAATAATTTATAAAAAATTTTTGGAGCCCGTAAATACCCCTGTATCATAAATGTATATCGTTTAGTTCACGTGTATATATTATAGGGGTCGTTGAGATCTTCTTCAATGTATAATTGAACCATAGGTTTATCGGTTTAAGTAAGCTCTGAGAGTTTGGCAACTGTGCGATTATACCGTATATTTTCAACATATATCCCGAGCGGTTCATATGGGCTCCTTATTTTTATCTACTGTTCGTAGACAGTGTAATGTCATACGCATTACACTGAGTAACAAAGGATATCTTATTACCTCGTATAACTACGTACTAAGAGGTAACTGGTTCTTTAAAAACAGGTATATAGATACAAAAGGATTTGGGCTTATTATTTAATGGAATGTTCGCTTGCATAGGAAATTTTATTTTTTCTGCATTTTTAAAAATGTTGTTTTTTTATTTAATATAATTTTATTAGTTAAATGCCGAACTCAATGTTTTTTTTTTAATTACAGAAATTTCGTAATATATTTTGTTTACGTGAGTATGTCTTTGTACGTTTTATGTAAGCATCCGATTAATAAAAACTACTTTTATTTCATCCAATCTTCTGCGATATCTTGTATAAAGTTTTTTTATTATTTTAGTTCTGGGCTTATTTGTGTACTATATATGATATCTCGATAAAAGGTTATTTCAAAATAAATATGCTTAAGAGCTGCAATAGATATTTTTGTGTTAAAATGGGTAGTAGTGTGGACAAAAAGAAAGAATTTGTCTAACAAGGTATATTCGGCAGCAGATGCATATAGTGCAAGCGTCTATGTTTTAAGGGCGGAAGGACGCGCACCTCATTTTTAGCTGACAAGCATGCGAAAAATATTATTTCTGGTCCTCAATTTACCTTTTAGTTTTAAACAATGATCTGTGACTGACCCCGTGCGATACAAATTATTTTCAAGGAATTTATATGAATTCTACGTTCAACAATTTCATGACATTATTGGATGTTCAGTTTTGTGAAAGCGTCTATGTTAGGGAGATTAAAGGAGCACACACGAGTTTTTCAGGGATTTTGGCTGAAAATTGATTCATAGTTTATTTTTATTGTGTAATAATAGGTGTATCGTCTATACAATAGAAGTTCTAGTATCTACCGGTATGGATCGTTCATTTGTGTAAATGTTATACAGTGTAGGGGCCTTTATGCTACCCCAAGCGAGACCGTTCTTCATCTGCTATTCTTATCATTGAGTGATACAAAAAATATTCTATTGTGTAGGCATACGCAGACAATATAAGTGAGTTTGTTATCTAAAGGGATGTCATATAGTTTTTGGAGAAATATTCTGTAATTTAAGGTGTCGTAAGCGGCATTTAGATTGAAAAATACCACCCCTGATACCCGATATTTTTCGTACCCGTCTTTGATTTAGTATTTGTGATGTACGTGATCTTCCCTGTCTACAGCCACTTTTGTCTTTTACTTTAAGTTTTTCTTCTAATATCGGTGATATCATATTAACGATATTGTGCAAAAGCATTTTGAATAGCTGACAAAATAAAGATATTAGCCGATAGTTTTTGTGGTCGTTGGAGTGTTTGCCAGGCTTAAGTAAGGTAACAACTTTGGCTTGTCTCTATTTTTTGGGTATCTCCTAATTTGAATACAGTTGTTCATCATCTGGATAAGTCATTGTAGTGTTTTTGGTCCAGATTGCGTAATAAGTTTTGTGCTCAGATCCTCAAGGTCGGTAGTTGTGTTATTTTTCATTAAATATGTAGATTGTGGATCCAAGCTCCACATCGTTAAAAGGTTCTCTCAGCTGACTGGTTTTGTCCTTTCTTACTTTCCGACCGAAATAGTGTCTATATCTATAATGTGGTTTTCAGCGATCAGCTATATACCAAATACCCTAGGTTAGTCCCTATATGTGTTTCCTGTACTAGAAATTAGTCAGATTCGTGTTAACTCATATGTCTGATAAATTTAAGTAAAGTAAAGTTTCTTGATTTTTAGATATACTCTTAACAGTTATAGACATATGTTATTAGAATAGTTGGTCCTAAAAAGGACCAATTTGACAAAATCATATTAAAGGTGTGACTGAAGAATTAGCCGATTAATTAATTAATCATTACCCGGGGTATGACCGATTGCGGTGGTCTTATTAGTACTCCAATCTTCCTAAAGGCTCGTTCTTTAAACCCCATAAGTAATGCGTAATCTTTTTATTAAAAATTTAAATTTTACATGCCGTGTATTACTTTTTGACGATATGTCGAATCAGATTTGTATAGTAATAATTTTAGGTTCTAAAGAGCCTCTTTGTGGAAAATAAATAAGTTTGTTGGCGCCACTGTTCAGATGATGGGTTTATCACAGATATCAAAGTTTACATTTTAATTCAATGTTCTATTTACGTATCTTCAATATTAAAAAAGTAAGAAAAGACATGTTTATGCTTTTATTTTTTTTTTAAATCTATTCTGTTTTCTTTCTAGAGTTCTGTCTTTTTTGAACGACCTGTGTTCTTTTTTCAATTGGGCACTTGTCCAAAGCTATGACAAATACTCTGTCCTCTGCTATTCTACATTAATATGACATTCATTATTTTCTCTAAACACTCTGTCCTCTGCTGTTCTACATTAATATGACTGATTTATTTTATCTTTCTTGCAGCTATTTTAATGTTTATCCTGTGTATCTTCTTCTTCTTCTTCTTTTTACATAACTCTGTCTGTTTTTCATTGTGCTTCCAGTAAGTTGCCTTTCCATCGTTTTCGTAGTCTTCCTACTGATCGTCTTCCTATGGGTTAACCGTCTTTTGCCGTCTTTATTGTTTTATTTGTTGTAATTCGGCTTATATGATCGTTCCGTTCTACTCTTCTATTTCTTAACCAGTTCTTGATGTTCTTCACCTTGCATCTACGTCGTATATCTGTACTTCTAGCTCTGTCCCATAGTGTCTTACCATCAATTTTTCCAAGTGTTTTCATCTCTGATGACTGATGACTGTTTTGTAAATTATGCCTTTCGTTTCTTTTCCGATATTTTTATTTATTTATAATGTTTCATTTAGGTAGCCTGTGGCTCTGTTTGCTCTATTCACTGGATCTTTCACTTCAGATTCGAGCTTTCCCTAGCTAGATAATGTGATGCCTAGATATTTAAGCTCCAACCCTTGTTCTATTATCTGACCTTTTAGCTCCAATTAACATCTTAGTAAATTTGCGGTAGTAACCATGCATTTTGTCTCTTTTGGGGAAATTAACATGTTAAATTTTCTGGCGGTTGTATGAAATTGGAGCAGCGTACGTTGTAAATCATCTTCACTTTGAAAGAGTAGTATTGCGTCGTCTGCACAGCAGATTAATATTATATTATATATTATTTGTTTTTCTTCCATTTGGTATCCTTTTTTAGTTCTTACTTTTTTATTATTTCATCCATAATCAGGTTGAATAATAGGGGACTCAGGGAATATTCCTGTCTCAACCCATTGTCAGCTTCAATAGGGTCGGTTAGTTCTTCTTCTACTTTTACTTTGATTGTGTTGTTTTGGTATATATTCTCGATCGTTTTGATTTTTCCTAGATTTTTCCTTCTTGCGTACAATAAGTGGATAACGTTTTTTAATTTGTGTATCTTCTGTATATTAGTATTTCTTCTGCGTATTAAAAGTTAAATTTTGGTTATTATTTCTTAATATTCTCTTAACGTGTTTATTAATTGTCTTGTTTCATGTGTATCAAGATATGTGTATCATGATAGATTGTAATGCATATTTCATTTAATGTAATTAAAGTGCTCTTTGCGTTTGCCAATTACTATCTCACTTCCTCAGTGATAGGTCTTTTTTTCCTCATCAATAACCTTATCCTCGCGCGATACAGCTATCTCGCGCGATACAGCTATTTTAACCCTCTATAGCCCCGTGTGTACTCAAGGCAACAAAGGAGTTTTTGATGCAGAAAACTTTTTTAAAACAATTTCCGACTCTAAGATGCCCTCTGTTAATTTCAGGCAACATTTGGTTATACATTTTAATACACTCTATGAACCTATAACGAAACCTATATGGAAATGTTTAACAGTATGTCAAATGGACATGGCTGCCTTATTAGTTTGTATTTTCGATAGTGATTTATTGTTATAAAATGTGTACAAATTATATAAAAATATATACCGAGGCATTATATCAGCATTTATATGTTGATTACCGTTGAAATTTGTTTATTTTATTGTGTTGTTTCAGTACTGTGATAAAAAACAGGTATGTTACTCTGAATCCACACTGGACCATATTATTTTAAATTATTTTTTTAGGATGGATACAAAATCGTTCTACGGGAAAAGCAGTAAATATCCGAGGAATCCAAAGACTCTGACTTTGACAGTGATAATAAGAGAGTGATAATGAATTTTCCATAGGTACTCAGATATCAATTGATCCAGGATCAAATAAAATGGAAAATGAAGATGATTTGTACGAAGCAAATTTAGACCAGGTCAAATAGTTGATACTATATCTAGGAATCGCTGGGAAGAAATAGAAACTAAAATTCATTTCAATAATAACGAAAATATGCTCAACAATAATGATAAGTTATACAAAATTAGACCATTCATCAACGGCCCATTTCAAAGTTTTCAGATTATTCCAATGAGTGAAAAATTGTGTATTGATGAATAAATGATACCATTCAAAGGGGCACATTCTTTAAAACAATATATGAAGAATAAACCCAAAAAATGGGGATACAAGGCATTTGCTTTGCGTGATAGCAATGGTATTGTTTATAACTGGGAATTATATACAGGAACTGTTGAACATTCTCTTCATTTACCTAATATAGACACCAGCGGTAATGTAGTAATAAGATTGTGTGAGATAGTCGAACCAAACAAATACTATAAAGTATATTTTGACAACTGGTTTAATAGCATTCAGTTGCAGAATGAAATGGAAAAACGTGGACTGCAATGTTTGGGAACTGTTCGTCCAAACAGACTGCCTAATTGCCATTTTTCTGATGACAAAAATATAAAGAAACAAGGTAGAGGTACTGTAGAAGAAAAGCACGCTACAGCAGATGGCATAAGACTAACAGCATTAAAGTGGTACGATAATAAACCGGTTCATTTGCTTAGTACATTTGTTGGTTCTGAGCCTACTTCGTTAGTCAAGAGGTGGGATAAGAAAAAAAATCAAGAATTATTGTACGCTGTCCAAATTCAGTGCAATTTTATAATAAATTTATGAGAGGTGTCGATCTTATGGATTCACTAATTGCTCTTTACCGAACAGACATAAAATCTAAAAAGTGGTATCTAAAAATATTTTTTCACCTTCTGGATTTAGCTGTTGTTAACAGCTGGTTGTTGTATCGTCGTGATTGCGATTACTTTGAAAGAAAAATCAGTTGCCTTTGTTACAGTTTAAGTCCCACTTATGTAGCGGACTGTTAGCAAGAACTGACCAGATCAAAAACAAAGGACGTCCCAGGCTCAGTGAAATTGAGAACGAAATTGTAAAAAAACGGAAGAGAGGACCTACTGCTATTGTACCACCGAAGGAAGTTAGGCTTGACCAAACCTTCGACTGGCCCGTATATTCAAAAAAGGGGGAGGATGCAAAAAAACAGGATGCTGTAATACTTCTAAAGTAATGTGCGATAAATGTAAAGTTGCTTCATCTTTTACAACTACAAATATTTGTTTTTTTGATTGGCATAATAAATAAGTATATAACTTAATTCGTTAATTTTTGCTGCCCACAGTTGCCTGAGGGCAATACTCCCAAAACTCTCCCCAAACAAAATTTAAAAAATCTAAAAAAAATACTAGTTGTAAATGGATGGATATTTGAGCACATATACAAATTAAAACATTTTCCTTTAAGTTTACAAAAAAAGTCGGGCAATAGAGGGCTGAGATATTTATATTTCACTATACGCTCTATCATTTGGTTTTCATTTCTAATTAGCACCTATGACGAAATTTATAATATCTAAGATCTAGTGCTTTCATATGAAACTGGAACAAAACACTTGGTAGATAATATTTATTCGTTTTGAGTACACTTTTTTTAGAACCTAGTATATAAAAGAATAAATATTTGTCTGTTCAGTGTTTTCCAAGTCTGTAAAACATAAACAGGCTTAAATATTAGATTATACATTTATTAAGAATGTTCAATTTCTTAATTAAAGATTTTATATTTAAAAATATGAATAGGTTTTTACATTTTATTTGACGTTTTAATCTTTTAATCGGAGTTCATTTTTCGAAAAACTATAAAATTGTAAGAACAAATTGCTATGTAAAAGTACAAGGCACTATTCTCATGCTGTGAGCTTTGCTGCTCTGTTACTTTTATAACGCTTAAACTATTTTTAATTTATTGTCAATGTTTTTGAGGCGGTTTTCCTTAAATGACCATTTTTAAGGTTAGTAATGACATTAATTTGATAGTTTCCATTTTATTAGTACTGATGGTATATGGCTAGCATCTGTTGGTTGTATATATCAATTTGAACGTGGAAGTAAGAGCACTCTCTTGTTAGTAATTTCAGTGTAAATTGTGACGAAACCAGAAATAACCCATAATATTCTCCCCGTGTGATCTTAGTATTTCCGTTGATTGAATAGTATAGGGTATCCAATATTTTAATCAACGGTATGTCAGAGTTTTATTAATTTTTATATATATTTGCAAAATAAGGAAGAAAGTTCAGTATAGGCAGTTAAACAGCTGATCTGTCAATTTAGAAGTAAGAACAAGTACCAACTTGCTGAAAAGCATACCATACACAAAAGGGGTAATAAAATGTACTGCACAAACTATAGCGATATAAGCTATATATTATATATAAGCTATATATATCTAATAATTATTAGGATATACAGTATTTTTTCTGATACACCTGGAACGATTGAGTGAATAGGTGAACTATCAAATAGGAGACTATTAGTATGGAATTAGAAAAACTAATAAATCGTTGATCAATTATTCACTATTAGGCAGTTAATCAGAAATGTTGGGAATACAAAAAAAAACATTAAACTAGTAATTTATAGATTTTAAACAAGCACTGATATAACCATAAGAATAAAACTATGAAATACCATGGCAGAACTAGGATTACCTAATAAACTGACTAATTTAACAAGGAGTAATATACAAATAAATACTTCAAGGAAAACTGTCGACTTATTTTCAAATGTACTGCAAAGTTATTTAAAAAATGTGACGGAATTAGCGTAACACCTGTTTTGAAAACTAAATATTATGAGACGAATTGGGGATATTATATTACACAAACTAAACCGCTTGCCTACAAAAAATATCATGAAAATACGATACGGTGAGAAAGACTAATGACTTTACAGCTAATTGCCACATAAGTATCAATGTAACTATAGCTCACAAAATGGGTTCAATTACATTGCAATTTTTAAATTTTTCGTGATAAAATGAAGTGATTGATTGTTGTTTTGAAAAGGTAAGTTGTTTTTTATTTTTGTATTCCTATCATCTGATATTGTAATATCAACATTTTTCATAATATATTCTAAAATAACGAAATTACTAATAACGAACAAAAGTTTTATTAATTTCTTGTTAATATAATTATGTAGAAATTTAGGTTTTTATCTTGTTCTTACTATAGTGCTAAAGCACAAATGTAGTCATAGTCTACCGTATTTTTTTCATAGTGGTCATAGTTTTTAATTGTAATATAGCTTATGTGTTTATAATAACTAGCGCATAGAAAATAATAAAATTTTGTACCCTGTGCTTTATGTTTATTATCCTTTATTGTATTGGAACATCTAGAAGTATAGCAATACATTTTAACTGTTGAACAAAAGAGAAAATAAAAACACTTTTTGTGGTGTGCCACTTAACCATACACAAAATCGTACACAAATAGTCAAATGGTAGTAAAAGTCGATATAGGCCGCCAGACGACAGAGGCATCGCCGCGCTCGATGTCTATACTATGAAATGTTTTTCATACAGTTTTCGGATCAGATTTTTCAAAACATCAAATTACATCTTCTTTTTGCCTTTCTTTATTTAGGCTAACCGCTACTGTTTTTTTCTTCAGCGTTTCTTCTTAATCTACATTAATGTTATATTACAATTCTTTCTGGAACGAGCTATAATTTTTCTCAAATAACCATTTTGTGTGGTTTAGTCGCCTTAAGGTTTAGCATGCTTTGTCAGATGCTTTTTAAAGTCCCTTTTAATATTAATATCGTTTGAGAAATTTTTCCCAGATACTTATATTTCGTTTTGATTTTCAATCTTCTTTTAATGTTAGTTTAAATGGTCTAGTAGTGTGTTCGTACAGTTCAGTTATAAGCAAAATTAGGTGTTGTTGTACACCTAATTCTTTTAGTATCAGTCATAAGTGTATCCATTTGACTCTGTGGAACGCTTAACGATAGTCTATAAAACAAATCCATAGTGGGATATTGAATTTCCTAGACTTTATACTTTTCTTGGACTTTTATTATAATAGTTTTAAAATTAAATGTTTAGTGAAAATCTCTACGCGACTTTAATGCATTAAATATTTTAATTAAAAATCGACATATCTATTGAAATTAGACAGTAAAAAAGTATGTTATTAAAGATTGATTTATAAATTATTGTAGTTTAAATTCAACTACGCTATGAAACAAATATTGCATGTCATAAACTGCAGTAATCCAACAATTATAAAGATCTCCCTGTTGTTTGAGTTTTCTTTAATTAATAGAGTAACAAACATTATAATCCTACCGAAGGGGCCTCTAATTTCATAAACTGTTACACGATTACTCTATCCGATCTACGTACATTTATGAACTAAATGTTTTAGTGACAATGCCTTTTAATAAAAAATACTAATTAATAAAAATGGAAACTTAACTTTTCCAAGTTTATAATAGACACTTTCTTATGTTTAAAAATATATAAAATAAGTAATATAAATTACCGCCTTGTTTATTAAAACTAAAAAGTAAAATAAAGTTATGTGTCGGTTAACAATTTATATTTAACTACATTAGCGCAATAATCCTGAAATTCCTTCATGACTAATGGATATTTAAATAAATTTCAAGTGTTAAAATGTACCTGCTGTAAAATTTGAAAATCTACTACTAATACAATTATTGGCAACATCTCAGGAGTTTAGAAATGTACGCAACATGGTAAATACGGATCCCAAAAATGGTTTATCCTATTGTGGAGTCCACTTAATGCTACATGTCGGTCGGAGTCTACATAAAGCGCTACTTAGATAATAATATACACGGTGTATATTCTACTGGAGTTAGTATAATACCGTTTTAGAACGGAGCTTACATTAACCGCTAGATGTATATATATATATATATATAATATATATATATATATATATATATATATATATATATATATATATATATATATATATATATATATATAAGCGGGAATCCTACAGCTTTTGCCGCTTCCCGCATTTCGATAGCCATCTTTTTCTATCTCTCCAGGTGTCTTCATCAATGGCTCTTGTATCCAAGACTTGGCTGGTTTTCCTCGTTTCCTTCTATTAGTTGGATTGTATTCCATAGCTCTTTTTGGCCATCTGCTGTCGTCCATCCTCTGTACGTGTCCATACCATATTAACTGTCTAGTTTCTATTCTTTCAGAAGTTGTATGTACTCTATCTGTTTTTCTTCTAATTTCAGAATTAGGTATATGTTCTACTCTTGATATACGGCAAGCTCTTCTCAGGTAGTCCATTTCAACCGTGTCAACTTTTTTCTTTCCTTTTACTGCCATTTGCCAAAATTCTGCTCCATATGTAAGAATGGGCTCTACAATTACTTTGTAGATAGTCATTTTACTTCTCATAGTAGCTTTGTTGGACCAAAGTATCGAATTCAGAATTTGAACACTCTTCCTGCTTTGTTGCACTCTATAGTCTATATCTCGTTCCGTTGTTCCTTTACTGCAGATAATTCTTCCCAAATATTTGTATTCGTAGCACCTTTTCATTTGTTAAATTTCCAAATCCGGGTCTTCGTCTTCACTGCCTATTCGCATATATTCTGTGATAGACATATTCATACTCATCCCCCATTTTTCGTATTCATCTTTGAGCTTTCTAAGCATATAATCTGCATCTTCTTCACAGCTTGCAATTAGTACTTGATCATCTGCAAAAAACAGCGTTGTCAGATAATGGTTGTTAAGCTTCAACCCCATTCCCGCACATTTTTGTCTCCACTGGTGCAGTGCTTCTTCTTCTTCTTCATGTGCCTTGTCCGTTCCGAACGTTGGTAATCAACATGGCTATTCTGACTTTGTGCAGTGCAGTGCTTCTTGGATATATATTTTGAATAGGATGGGGGAAAGAAAACATTCTTTTCTTAAGCCTTTCATTACTGTAAATACCCTGGAGAACGTATTTCCTGTTTTTACAGTGCTTTGAGGACATTTATAGATGTTCAGTATTGCTTTAAGATATGTTTTACTACGGTCCGTTTTCGTCAAGACACTAAATAAGAGTTTTAAAGGAACTGTATCATAAGCCTTCTCCAGATCTATAAATACCAGATGCGTAGGGAGGTTTCGAGCTGTTCGTTTTTCAATTACTTGTTGAAGGGTAAATGTGTTGTCCACGCACGATCTTCCTGCTCTGAAGCCGCTTGGTTCTTCAATTTCTTTATACTCCTCTTCTATTCTTCTTTTCAATATACGACCATATAACCTTCCCAGCGAGCTAGTTACGCTAATGCCTCTATAATTTCCGCATTCTTTTCTGTCTCCCATTTTATAAATGGGGCTAATGTGGGCCAAATTCCAATCGTCTGGAATCGTTTGGCCTTTAATTAAGCATTTATTAAAAATATTCACTAAGCTTTCCAAGTTTCTTGTTACTAGATATAAATAAATAATTTATTTTTTACCTTCATTATATTACTAAATTCTTTTATAAACTCTGTGGTTGCAGAAATTCTTGATATGTATATTTAAACGAGAATATTTGACTCGGCATCCGGCAAGCAAACATATAAGCGATTAATTTGCCTTGTCTTTATGAATGTGACCTGACCTCCAAGAGAGAAGCATTACAAAGGAAAGTATAATAATTGTAACCCGGTTTTGTCACTTTTAGTACTGTGAATGGTCAAGGTTTACTTCGGCACAGTCCTACATTTCCACGATTTACCAATATTTATACTATTATTACGTGACACGATGTCCTAGATTGCGGCTTGGATTGTTACAGATATTAACGAATAAGAATGCGAGGAATTAGATTACAGACTAGTTAGTCACTGAATGAGTTTAATAGTTGAATGTAGGTAGGTAGAAAGGTACGAATAAGTGCCTATATGTATTTATTATTATGTAAAATTTGTAATTGAAGGTTTTGAGTTACTGCATATTTCGAAAGCGTAAATTATTCTATCTACATTAGTTGCATGAGTAAGAGGATTGCGTATCTTAATAATCATAAAAATTTAATTTGAACCAAGAATTATCAGAAAAATAAATATTATTTTTATTATCGAAGCGTGTTTTAGCCCCAAAGAACAAAGTAATTCCCAAGCATTCTAAACGCATCAAAGGCTTTTTTACGTCCAAAAATGCTCATGCAATTTATCTTTAATGGCAAAATCAAAATCCATTAAAATCATCAACATCGTCAACATTATCTCTCAGGCATGTGTTGAGTACTATGAGAGTACTATGTAAAATCTTCAATAATATCTATGACACAGGCAATATCCCAAAAGATTGGCTACTTTCAGAATTTATTACCTTACCAAAGAAACAGGGAGCAAAAAAGTGCGGAGAATATAGGCTAATAAGTCTAATGAGCCATACATTAAAACTTTTTCTTAAAATTATACATCGTAGAATATACAAGCTATGCGAAGAGAGAATACAAGACACACAGTTTGGATTCATAAAGGGCGTAGGTACAAGAGATGCACTGTTTAGTCTACAAGTATTATTTCAAAGATGCAGAGATATGACTTGCGATATTTACACCTGCTTTGTGGACTACCAAAAAACATTTGATACAGTTCAACACCAAAAAATGATGGATATTCTAACAAAAGCCCAAATGGATGATAAAGATCGGCGTATAATACAAAATTTATACTGGAGCCAATCAGCCACAATAAGAACGAATTTTGGAGGTGAACCAACGGAAATGATCCAGATTCTACGAGGCGTTAGACAAGGTTGTATACTTTCACCTATATTATTTAATCTATATTCAGAGGAAATATTTAGTGAAGCCTTGGAAAAATGCGAACATGGAATACTTCTAAATGGAGAACGCCTAAATAACATCCGTTATGCAGACGACACCGTTATTTTTGCAGACAGTTTCAACAGTTTACAGCAACTGATAAACAAAGTAAATGAAGTAAGTGAAAGATTTGGACTTCAAGTAAATATAACAAAAACTAAATTTATGATCATCAGCAAAAATAAAGTTAGAGACGCTCAACTACTTATCAATAATACACCAGTGGACCGAGTAAAACAGTATAACTATCTTGGAACAACAGTAAATGAACAATGGGATCACTCACAGGAAATAAAATGTAGAATAGAGAAGGCTAGGAGTGCATTCAATAACATGGCCAAACTCTTTAAAAGCCACAATCTTAATCTGGAGATAAAAGTAAGGCTCCTACGATGTTATATCTTCTCAATATTGTATTACGGAGTTGAATCCTGGACACTAACTGAAGCAATGGAGAAAAAACTTGAAGCCTTCGAGATGTGGCTATACAGGCGAATTCTAAGGATATCATGGACAGACAAGATAACCAACGAGACCGTATTACGAAGAGTGGGCAAAGAAAGAGAGGTGATGTATACCATTAAAAGGAGAAAGTTGCAATATCTCGGACATATAATGAGAAACAGCACTAAATACACATTACTGAAGGTAATCCTACAGGGTAAAGTATTCGGAAAGCGAGGAATTGGGAGAAGGAGAATATCATGGTTAAAGAACCTGAGGAAATGGTTCTCCACAACAACAACGAATCTATTTAAAGCATCAGTCAATAAAATAATTATAGCCAGAATGATTGCCAATATTCGGAACGAATAGGCACCGAAAAAAGAAGAAGAAGAATGTGTTGAGTACAATGGACATAGTCCAATAAACTAATCTATTGGGCTTTTCTTGTCTGAGCTGGGTCTCCGATTATTTTTAATGACCACCTGCCGTTTATGAATCTCTCAACATGTCCTGTTCTTTTCAACTGTATTGTTGTAATTCGTTGTATCAGGTCTTGGACTTTTGTTCTTTGCCGGATGTGTGTATTTCTTACGCGATCTTGGGTTCGAATCTCAAGCATAGTTCTCTTCATTTTTCTTCGAGCAACCTCAAGTTATGTACCGTATTCTTTAAGAGTTTCGGCACCTCTATTATCTCTATTTATTCCAGAATGTCAGTGTGTCATTCCAAATTAGTTTTGAGTTACATTTTTGATGACTTATTCACAGGCCAACTTTTGTTGTTGTCTACTCCAGCTCATTTCTCGTTTAATCGGGATCATTAGTATGTTATTCCAGTTTTGTGGTAAGGAGGTATTATATAGGTATAATTTGAAACCAAAAAAATCTTGGAGTGGAGACCGAGAGCGGATAGACGAAACCCGGGAAGACCACCCACAGGATGGACTGACGACATAAAGAGGATTTGTACCAACTGTATTGCAGCAGCGCAAGATAGATCTGAATGGAGGTTTTTCGAGGAGGCCTATGTTCAGCAGTGGACGACTATGGGCTGATGATGATGATGATAATTTGAAAAGTTAATATAATAGCTAATATAATTTAGTGTCCTCTATGGAGTAGAAAGCCGGAGCCTTACAGAAGATGCCATAAACTGATAAGAGGCATTGGAAATGTGGTGCTACCGACGTATGTTGAGGGTCTCATATATACACCACACAAGTAACATAACTATTCTCCAGAGGCTAAGAAAAGACAAAGAAATTATTAACACCGTAAAGAACAGAAAATTGGCTTACTTCGGCCACATCATGCGTAATGATAAATACCGACTTCTACAGTTGATTCTATAAGACAAGAATGAGTGTAAGAGAGGCCCTGGAGGTAGAAGTATATCCTGGCTGGCCAATCTTAGGAAGTGGACGGGTCTAGCGTCAACTGATCTATTTCGAGCTGCTGTGAATAGAATAAGATGGGTCAATGTGGTCGCGAACCACTCTAGAAGATAGGCACATTTAGAAGAAGAATTTAAAAAGCTTCTTTATTGTCTCTAATAAGTTGTGACCTCCATTTGTTATTGCTTCTTTATTCTCTGGTGATTTATTATTTTTCATTTCTTCCGAGCTTCCGATCCTTGATTAACTATTCTCATTATTATTAGCCATTTTGAGTCCACTGCTGAACATAGGCCTTCCGTAATTAATTTAATTGTATCCGACCTTGAGCACCTTGGAACCAGTTGTGCTGGATGCGCTTGATGTCGTCTGATCACCTTGTTGGAGGACGTCCTCGATTACGATAAGCATCGTGTCTAGGTCTCTATTCTAAAATTTTCTTGGTCAATCTTGCATCTCTGACTCTGGCAACATGTCCTACCCAGTTCCATTTTAGCGTTGTAATTCTTTTAACTGCGTCTGTAACACCAGTTTTTCTCCTAACTGTTTGATTTGTAACTCTGTTTGTCTCTGGGGATATATTCAACATTGACCTTTTCACTCCTCCCTGTTGTCTGTCTTATTGCTAATTATACTTGTTTGTTTCATAATGTCTTTTGGTTCGTTTTCCGATTAATGTCTGTCTAGGTAAAGCTTCGCATAAAATTCTTCTAGTGCTTTAGAAGAAGAAAATATGTATGTGAATGGGTATCATGTTACATAGAAAAATCTATGGTTAATATCCTTCCAACTCAGTCTGCCCTGCGTGAACTCCTACTCAGTACAAGTTAATGTAGAGTTGATCTAAAAACTCAAAGTCGAGCACAGATCCGGCAGCGATCATTTCGTATCTCGTAAAAAATCCTATAACATATAATTCAGTATTGGCTCAATAAATAAATTTATTGTTTAGACAGTAGAAATATTAGAATTATATGTATTATATTTCCTCTGTTGGAATCAAATGGCGAAAGTGAAAGTTAAAAATGAACTGACTAAGGATATCCAGATTCGCCGTGGGGGACGCAAAGGGTGTTTTTTTATCATCATTGTTGTTTAATTAATACGGTAAAGTCATCTCAGAATTAACGTTGGTCGAAGTCAATAAGGGCCTAATAATAAACGATGAGCCACTTAATAATATAAGATATGCTGACGATAAAGTCCTTCTGGCGGAAACATTAGAAGAACTGCAACACCTTGCTCAACATCTTAATATACATTGCATCGATTATGGACTAAAAATAAATTTGAAGGAAACCAAGTTCGTGGTATTTACAAAAGCAGAAAATAGTTAAGCTAATACTAGATTAATACAGATATTGAACAAATATCTTCGTACAAACACCTTGGAGCATGAATCACACAAGATATGGTTCAAACAAAAGAAATAAGATGCTGTATTGAAAATGCACTGAAATTAACAGCGTATTCTGAATTATCATGGATGGGTCGCAAAACAAACGCACAACTTCTCGAACAGGAGGCAGGAAAACAATTCGAAGTTTTAAATTCCATAAGTTGAAAGGCACTTAAGGCACATTATGAGAGGTAAAAGTAGGATCAATTAAAAAATAATGTAGAACAAAATCAAAAGCAGAAGAAGCGTATAGGTAACCTTTTTATAATTTCTATATTATAATTTGCCGCTGTTCCCCACAGTTCTATCCCAGAGGTCCATACTGGCTTCAATACCGCTTTGTACAAGTGGAATTTATTTTGAGTTGTTAACTGAAATTGTTTTTCTATTAGCCAGTATATGTGTCTTACTTTGTGACCCAGTTGTTTTCTTTTGAAAAATATGTGTTTTTTCCAGGTCAGTTTTCTATCCAGATAAATCCCAAGGTAATTTACAACATTTCTGTGTTAATATGTACATGTTATGTTAATACATACAGGTGGACATATTTCTCTACAAGTTGTAAATGTTACATATATCGACTTTTGCTCATTCCGTTTAATTTTAGATTGTTGAACCATTTTTCGACGTCGTTGTGGATTCTTGTTGGAGCATAAGATTATCTGCAAATTTATCTCTTATGGCAGGTGATGTTTGGAGGTCAGCAGAGTGGAGTAGGTACAGGAAAGGACCCAGTACACTTCCCTCTGGGACTGCCGCTGTTTGTATTTGTCTCTAAAACGTCTATTTGTAAGGTATGACTTTAGCAGTGTGTAATAATTTAAAGGTAAAAAACTCCTAAGCTTATTGAGCAACCCTTGGTAATGATTTTCATGATTGAATTGAATTATTGTGTTAGAAATGTATATCCTTTTCCGGCAGCTCTTGTAATGTTTGTCCTGTGATGAGGTAGTACCCTGGGGCTTATATTTAGGATTGGTTTTGAATCTTATTGTGGTTTTTATTTCTTTTTTTTTTAAATTTTTTCTTAGTGCTTGGTTTATTGTTTCCTCTCAATTGGGGTCAGTTGTTTCATTGGAAATAAATTTAGTTCTTAGGTGGTTTGCAATTTAACCATCCGCCTTGCTTTTTTTAATGGTGGTATATTGTATTGAAGACTTTTTAATTTTCGAGTAGCCTTCGATAGGGAGTAGTTTGCTTGTTCAATTGTATCTAGTTTTTTTATGTATTTACTGAATTGTAATTTTTTTTCCGTTGCTATTATTTTTTTAGTTCCTTTAGAGCATTGTTCTGCTACGTTTTTGTTTGTGGCGATCTAGTTGCTTGCTACTATTTTCTGAGTTTTCTTTTCTGGATTATTTTCTCTCTTATAGATATCGAAGTATAATTACTTTTATTTTCATTGTTTCGGGGTGTTTTTGAGTCACAGGCAGCTTGTTGTATGACTTAGTTAAAGCGTTCTACAGCATGTACTATCTCTTCATTATTCTTTAGGGGGAAATTTAGTTAGGATATCTTCTCCACTAGATGTTTAAAGATGTTCCAATTTGTTTTTCGGTTATGTAATACACACGGTTTTTCCCTGTGGAGAATTTTTTAATTTAGTGTTATAATAGCTAGCGAATGGTTGAAAGATAATTGATAACATGACTCAGCATGCATATAGTTCTTCTTAATTAGTTTAGTTATGCCAAAGTCTAGAAGATCGAGGTTTTGTTTATGTCGGTTTGCCAGTAAATTGGTTCTCGTATTGTTAATACTTCAAGATTATTGTTGTTTATTGCTTTGTATAACTCTCTTCCTCGGATAGTATCTAGTCTAGAATCCTAACTTTGATGCTTGGCATTCTAATCACCGCCACAAATGAATCGGTTGCCTAGTTCGTCGAAGAACTCTCTAAAGTCTTTTTCTGTTATTTTATGCTTTGAAGGGTAATAAACCGCAGAGTAAGTAATGGAGCCTGTCCAGTCTTCTACAACTATATTTGTGGATTGTATGTATTATTTGTGTTTTCAATAATGACTGCAGTGCCACCGTGGGCGATTCCATCAGGATGCATAGTATGGTGAACTCTATCGTATGGAATTTTAAGGACGTTTTTTTTGTGAATTGTGTTTCTGATATTAACATTAGATCATATATCTATAGCCCCAAGGACTGCAAACCTAAGGAGGAACGAGAGGCATTCTACTAACAATTGCAAACCATCCTGGATGAAATGCCTCATAAAGAGCCTTTAATTCTTATGGGTGACGTTAATGCACGAATCGGAAATGAAAGAGTTCCAGGAGTAAAACAAAGATTTATCCATGTCAACGCAAATGGAGAACTCATGGCTAATATCTGTGCTTTTAACGAACTGGGAATCAATAATACATTTTTTGACCATAAGCTCTAGTATAAATATACATTTGAAAACTCCAGAGGGCATAAATCTATGATTGATCTTATAGTCACTAATAGAAAAATCCACCCAAAGCAAATTCTAGATATCCGAACTTTAAACTCAACAGACGCAGGTAGTGAACACAAACTAGTACTAGCAAAGATAAGAATGAAAATAACACCAAAACATTTTCTACAGGAAATCACCAAGGAAAAATTCAATGTAGAATCACTGTGGAAAGACTCTACAAGAGAAATGTACCAAAGGAGGCTGGCACAGAAGATACAGCTGAAAAAAATAGACGACATCGAGGATATAAACGCGAGCTGGGAGAAAATAAAAACAACATTGAAGAAGCAGCAACAGAAGCTCTAGGAAAACGCAAAGTCATACTGAATAAAAGAAACAACCATACACCATGGTTAAGAAAAGAAATAAAAAAAAACTGTAAAGAGAAACGAGAGGCCTACACGAAGTACAAAACATCAAATACTCCAAAATTCCGAGACACCTATAGAAGAATACGAAATGAACCAAAGCAGTTGGCAAGACGAACAAAAAATGAACACTGGGAATAGTTTACAAAAAGGATGGAAAGCGACTTCTACGGTACAAAAAAACAAATTTGGAGATTTATAAGAAACCAACGGAAAGAAATCGCAGAATTGAAGAAATACAATAACATATTAGCAAACGAATGGAAAAGATATCTGACGGAACTGTTTAAAGCAAAGGAAAATAATAATCAACGCAATAACGTGCCTGAAATCAGTTTTCAGGAAGTAGAAATAGCCATAAATTCACTCAAAAATAGAAAGTCACCAGGACCAGACGAAACAAACAACGAGCTTCTAAAACACGGAGAAGAAAATATAACCCCGTAGAGATGACAAAACTTATACAAAAACTAATATTTCACTGCAAGATACCAGACGCATGGAGAAACAGCATAACGATTCCAATGTTCAAAAAAGGAGATAAAGAAGACAGCTATAGAGATATAAATCTACTGAACACCGCACTTAAGCTTACCACAAAAGTCCTAACCAACAAAATCAATAAACTAACAACTTTATCAGATGAACAACAAGGATTCAGATCCGGAAGATCCTGCGTAGACGCCATATTTGTACTAAGACAAATCACAGAAAAGGCCATCAAGTACAATAAACTAGCATATCTATGTTTAATAGACCTGACAAAGGCTTTCGGTTGCATCCAAGTCGAAGACGTTTTACACCTACTTTATAAAAGTAACATACCAATCAATATTATACAAACCATCGAAAACTTCTACTTCCATAATCGAATACAGGCAAAGGTAAATGGAAAACTAAAACCGTGTATACCAGTACAAAACGAAGTCAGGCAGGGTGACTTGTTAAGCCCACTTCTCTTTAATATAATAATGGACGAAATAATACAAGCAGTACGTAAAGGTCATGGATACAAAATGGGGAACAAAAAAATCCAAATATTATGTTATGCAGACGATGCCACATTAATCGCCGAGACAGAAGACGAACTCCAAAGATTAACATCCATCTTTAATACAAGAGCCAAGAAATACAATATGATAATATCAGCAGAAAAAAACCAAATGTATGACAACATCTAAATACCCACTACGATGTCAAATCGAAATTGATGGGAAGATAATAAAGCAGGAAGCAAGGTTTAGATATCTGGGAATAGATATAACTAGTTACGGAGATGTTGAAGTAGAAGTACTTCAATAAAGCTTAAAAGCAAGTAAAGCGACGGGATCTCTTAATGACACAATCTGGAAGAACAAACACCTAAGACAAGACACAAAAACAAGAATCTATAAAGCAGCAATTAGACGTATATAAACATACACAGCGGAGACAAGACCTGATACAACTAAAACGAGACGACTACTAGAAACAACGGAGATAAAAATACTCCGGCGACTATCAGGGAAAAGTCTGTTGGATAGGGAGAGAAGCGAAAACATAAAAAGAGCATGTAATATAGAAGACATAAATGGATGGGTGAAAAAACGGAAATAGGAGTGAAACGAACACAGGAGTAGAATGGCAGAGGATAGGATATTGCGAATAGCACGAGATAAGTCACCAAATGGACGAAGAAGTATTGGCAGGCCAAGAAAAATATGGTGCGACAATTTAAACAATTTAGGAGGCTATTATTGAAGAAGAAATAGGCTTTAAAGCCTACATACAAGAAGGAAGAAAAAGAAGAAGAACATTAGATTAGTTTTATGACCAAGTATATACTATTCCAGATCACAAATTTTAGTTTGTCATCCATCACTTCATCTTTGCTACGACGGTGGTAAGAAGGTTAAGCCTGGTGCTCATCTGCTCCACGAGACTCTTCATCATTTGTTTTAACCCTTGTATGGCGGTTGGTTGTGTTTGTTGTAATTTGGTTCATTTGTTGATTATTATTTGCGGCCTGACTATATGTTACACCTGGTACTATGTAATTTTGGGATGTTCTTCTTGCACTTTGTTCGGACTCCGTCTTCCTGAGCAGTGGATATCTTTCCACCTTTATCTCTTTAGGTTGGTTGTTGGATGTAGATGTCTTGCATTCTAAATGTATAAGGATTAGTAAAATCAATACTTTAAAAGCAAGAAACACAAGACCTTGTTAGTATCTCTATCTGAGTTTGTCAAATATTTATGTACCAGAATATTCCTATTTATTGGCTATCATCAAATATGCATAGGTGCACAGGCAAACTTAAAGGCACAAGGCCGGCAAAGTATGTGCTCATTTTTCCACTTAGTAGTAACGCCAAAGTGGTACAAGGCGCTATCTACCCTATCTGATACTACAGTTCATCAATACAATTTTTTTTATCTTCTTTTTATTAATCTTTTAGACTAGTAATTATATGCAAAATGATTTTCTCAGAAGAAAAAAATTTTTTGGTTACAAATATTATCTATTACGATTTATTGTTGTTCTTTCTTTTACAAACATATACTGGTATATTCCTATTGTCTATGCTTATAAATTGCATTATTTTAAATTTTGTATTTGTATTCTGAAAGCAATAAACTTTCAGCAGTATTAAATATCAATAAAAATATTAATTTTTCTTTATCCCCTTTTTAATATGCGGAACTTGAAACTAGAAGTGTATAATCGTCCTGTATAGTCCAATTCATAAAAAATCCCCTGTGAATGGGCATGAATGAATCCTCATTTACAAAGTAATAATGCACCCCCTTTCCTAATACTAGCACGCGTTAAATACACGATGTTCAGAATCTTTACGGGGTGGATTATAGTATACTGGGGATCATGTATTTGGGGACGGGTTTATTCTTAACTGACGGGAGGGGTTAACTTTTTCACTTTCTAAAAATGGGTTCTATTAATATTTTATTTTATTGGTTGGCCAAATGTTGGTAAGTAAAAGTCATCTTGTGAAATTTGCTAAATTACTACAAACGACAAAATAAATACCAAAACTTGATAAAATCTGTCTATAATGTTTATTGGTTTTAAAAGTTTTAAAAGCAGTGGCTACAATACGAGGAGTATAATACTACTGATATTGTTTTTAACAATTATTGTGATTGACTGAATGTGGATGAATGAATTATGGACAAATCGAATGGAATAATGATATGCACATTAGTATGGTAGGCCATGGTCTAAAATCTTTATCTGGCAATACCACGGTCCACATTGAGTTCCGCTCATAGATAAAGTAACATCCGCGTTACGCTTTTGCACTCTGAACCCTTCCTGTGGATTCTATTCAAGCGCTTACAATCCTTGTTTGTTATTCACTGCTTATAACTCGTTATATAAATGCGTGTTTAAGACTCCTTTACTGTCCATTATCATAATTGTTTCAGACTCCCTTACTGTCCATTGTCGTTTGGGATATCCCTCGTATTTCTGCACTTCCTGATCATATTGTGGAAGAGTTATCTTTTCATAACTTTTACTGAAATCTTCCTTTAATATTAGTATTAATAATGTCAGTCTATAGTGTGTTACATCTTAATGCGGCTGTTGATTTAGGTGTTTTTGTAATATAATTATTATTGCTGCCTCACTTTTCGACTTATATGACTCTTGAATACACTTCTAATATTTGTTTCTTCTGCTTCTATTCTTCTTCTATTTCCTCTTCTTATTCTTCTTTTTCTTCTTCTCCTTTTTTCTCTTATTCTTCATTTTGCCATACAACTCACTGTAGGTCTTGGCTTGTTCAAAAATTGCATTTCTTTCCCTTCTACCATTCGTGACTCCTCTTTAATCGTAAACTACCATAATCCTTAGATCATTATCGTAACTCTGTCGAGCTTAAAGTGCATGCAGATTCTGTAGTTCCCATACTGCTCCCGGACAGATCCAAAATCTTCCTGAGCATTTTACTTTTTCACATCTTTGCCTTTTTCAGCAGGGCCCATGTTTTATAACCATATGTTACAATGGGTCTTATAAATGTTTTGTACAACTATTTTACCTTCTAATTCTGCCCTAGTGTTTTAAAAGTTAGGAGTTTTTTTTTGGGTAATATGCAAAGTTTATCCTTCAAAAATCTAGTTTCCTACTTCCTATCCCTCCCTGGTAAAGGGCAGCAATGATCATCAGTACCAGTTAAAGGCGTAGAGGAAATGATCCTGGACCGGCTTGAAACTGGATTACCACAAGCATGACTAGAGCAATTTAAATGGTTGTAGTATTGCAATGGGGAAGGCAACGGGAAAACCACCCCATTATATTTTCCACAAATCTAAATGGCAGACGAGAAAAAGAAAATGGCCCTCAGTCCGGAGCACCCTTTAAATGGGGAGAGGGTTGACTTGAGTCATATGTTGAGAGACGAAAGATACGAATTACTTCAAGTTATACTGAAAGGACAAGTACAGGCCAAAATATCAATAGGAAGACGCCAAAACTCGTGGATGAAAGACCTGAGGAGATGGTTCGACCACTCATCCGCAGAAATCTTTCGAGCAGCAGTTTCCAAAACTACAATTGCCATTTGGATTGCCAACCTTCGAAAGTATACGGCGCCCTGAGAAGAAGATTCCAAGTTTCCTTTGCTTATTCTGTTTTTTACTCCTGCGCTTACATCCTAACTTTCGGTTACTAGGGAACCTAAATCGATGAACTCTGTGCTCTTTCCAAAGTTGTAGAGACGCAAACATATATTTGGTTTTATTCTCATTTATCTTTAATCATACATCTCGCTATCTCAAGATCTTCGAAAGTCTGTGTTAATGCTATCATTACCACTAATTGGATATTGCTGTACAACGGTATTGATCTCAAAGTTGTTAGTCTTCATATCTTGTACTGCAACAGCTACTTTAGTATCAGTGAGAGTTAGCTGTACCATTCTGACTAATTTTTGGGTATAATCACAAACACCAGGCTTTCTTATAGTTTTTTTTTTATATTTCCAGTATCAAAGGCTTGTTTGGACAATAAGTATACTGTTTATATACTGAGCACTAGTAGATACGTTTGGCCGAAATTATTAGCTTATTTCAAATCGAGTGGCGAGCCCTTCCACGAAATATTTAATCGCGCAGACAATAGAATATCTATGATCAGACCCATGCAGTGGCGTTGCAATATTAAACAAATAAAATTATTTGAAATCGCACTAATTACAAAATTATTACTCACTTAAATCATAAATGGAGTTTGATTGTACACAGATTGTTTTATAGATACCAAACTTTTTATTTGTTATAATACCATCTTTAATAATTGATACTCTAAAAAGTTTGGTAAAAGTTAATTTCTAATTTATTATCAGTTACCTTAAAACCGTCAATTATAAAGTCATTATTAATGACTGCTTAACGACTCGTTACGGACATACAAAGAACTGATAAGAAATATTTCCGAGAATTTCTAGTCACTGGATTTCAAACGAGTTCGTAATTTAGTCTCATTATGTTGTCGAGTCTCAACAAGAAAGGTGCTACCTACCACGCGTATTAGAACTATTTTGTAGAATGGAGATGGTTAAGTGTAGTACGAGTAAACAGATAAGATTGACACCAGAATCCAAAGGAATATTTTACAATGTATTTAAATATATGCAAATACTATTTCCTGAAGATAATCAAACCAGTATTAAACAATGTGTGAGTGAAGCTGATGAAACCCATGTACATGTAGGACACATTACAAATAGCTGGACAGATGACAGTGGCAAAGGATTATTCAAAAACATTTCAAAAGAAAGTAGGTTGGTTATCTTACATGGTGGTGGGGAGATGGGTTTCATACAGAATGCCCTTTTGATTTTTAAGTCAGCAGCTAAGACAGAAGATTATCAAGGTGACCGGATGATTATTTTATAAATTAAATTTTATTCGGTACGATACACATATGTAGACGTATTGCCTAGGACTTCCTCAATACAGTAGTCTCTCTCTCTATAACGATTCCCTATATAACGATAATTCCTCTATAACGATGAAAATAGTAAACGTTGGTTGGTTCGTCATAAGAACAATGTATTAATTCTTTCTCTATACCGATATCGTTCTCTCTTTATAGCAATAACTTTTTAGTGTTCAATAGTTGATGAAAAATGTGTTATTGTGTTTAAAGTTCAGACTAAATGAGTTACCCCATTCTACTCTTTCTTATCAGAGAATTAAGTGACTCACGTTTATTGTTCGGGCGGCGTACCTAACTGTTATCACACAGATGTTGTCATCTATTGACGACTTTTCATTTCCAGTTTGAGTTGTGTCTTAGTGTGTCAACAGGCAACATGTTTCGAAATAGCGTAAAGTGCCCTCGATGAAGGAAAAGTTATCGATAACTCGAGCAATAGAAAAAGGTGAAAAGCAATCGGATGTCGTTTGCCGGACGGGGCTGTCTCAGTCAACTGTGGCTACGATATGGAAGAACAGAAAAAAGTGGCTTAAAGCGGAGATGGAGGGCAGTAGCAGGAAGAAGTTGCGGAAACCATACTCCACTTTCTGGGCCTATGGTCAGGACAAAAGCTGAGTTTTTTGCAACTGAACTTGGAATTGAGAATTTCAAGGCATCTGAGGGTTGGCTGAGCAAGTGGAAGCTGCGGCACAAGATCAGCTACGGGCAAATCAGCGAAGAGGGTCGCCATGTTAGCAAAAACGTAACGGATGATTGGCTAGAAAATGTGTGGCTTGGACTGAAGGCACGATATGTGTCAGACGGCATTTTCAATGCGGATGAGACTGGATTGTTTTTTAAAATGACACCAAACAGAACTTTAAAATTTAAATTGGAAAAGTGCGTTGTTGGAAAGCTCTCTAAGGAACGCATTACAGTTTGAGTGGCCGCTAACATGACAGGTTTGGTGAAGCGAAAATTGTTAGTAATAGGGAAGTCGAAAAACCCGCGTTGCTTTAAAAACATAAAAAAATCTACCGGTGACCTATAAAGCAAACAAGAGTGCGTGGATGACCTCGGAAATTTTTGAAGAAGCGATAAAAAATTCTTTTGCTTGTAGACAATTGTCCTGCTCATCCTATATTGCGCGACCTTCAAAACATCGAACTCTGTTTTCTGCCAGCAAACACAACGAGTGTCCTTCAGCCCATGGACCAAAGTGTCATCAAGAGTTTGAAAAGCCATTACAGGAGAAGACTTTTGATGGAATTGGTTGAGAATAATGGCGATCTCAAACTAAACATTCTTGACGCCATCCTAATGATTAGTAAATCCTGGGACGAGGTGACGAGCAATACAATAAAACATACCTTCAAACACGCAGGATGGCTGGAAGATCAAGGATTGACTGATGATGAAGATGACCTGCCATTAGATGTTTGGGCCAGGCAGTTTGAACTTACTATCACCTACGGACCGGAAGAGCTAACAGATTTTGAAGAAGATAATGAAAATGTAGCTACAACATCTGGACTTTCTGACGAGGACATCCTGCAAGCAGTTCGTGTAGAAGAAGAAGAAAACAGTGACTCGGAAGTGGAAGCAGAGCCAGAACCAGCTCCAACCCCTCAGCAGGCATTGGATGCAGCAAAAGTACTGCATCGAGTCTTCATCCACCAGGAAGACGATATGAGTGCTGTGAAAGATTCGATGCGTCTTAAGGACAAGGTCAGGTCAGTTCTGTGGAAAGGGAAAAGAAGACAGACCAAGGTGAGAGATTTTTTTGGTAATGTAGGCTAAATATATTTCACATTAGCATATTATTTTTTATTTTTTATACTGTATTGCTTATATTATTCGTTAATAAATCTATGTGGAATACAATGTTAATTCATTTATATTCGTTTTAATATTTTTTTTTTAATTAAAATAGGAAATTTAGTAGAGTATTATTAATATTACAGTACCGAATTTTGTCTCTGTATAACGATCTCTCCTTATAACGATGATAATTCCCGGTCCCTTGCACATTGTTACAGGGAGAGAGGACTGTATATTTCTTTCTTCTATTTACAAATTTTTCTGGTCTGCTATTAATTCTTCAATTTTGCTATTTATAAAAGGGGTATTTTTCCTATTGCATTGCTGTTTTTTCGGACTTCTTGAAAACAATTTTTACTTTCTTTTTGTATAAATTGCGTTTCTATTTTCTTTATGGTTTAAACTTTTTTGTTAATTTTCCCGCATCTCTAAAGAATTGTCTGTATTGTTTTTTTGGATTGCTCGTCTCTATGTCGTTTATTTTTAAAACGCACTTCTCTGCACATTTTTCCCCTTTTTTTTTATTTTGGACTCTTTCTTGTTTCTTTTTATTCCTGGTTGTAAATATTTTATACTCCCATCGTCCTTTAGCCTTACAATCAATCTACATTAGGTTTCAAACCAGTCTGCCTTTAGATGCTTCACCTGTTCTACTATTACTTGCTTTGTCGCTTTTAGTATACTGTTCATAATAATGTTGCCATCGCCTTTCCACATCTAGTAGATTTTTATCTGTTTTTATTTGCTCCTCCATTGCATTTTTATACTCTGCTAGATTTGTGTTGCCAAACTTTTTATTTTATTATCACCATATTGAACAGGCTGGTTGATATTTTGTGAGAAAATTCTGAATTGCGTGTTCTGGTGCGATTAGCAATTATTTTAAATATTGACCTTCATATTTTTGCTGCCTTTGTTGGACGAAAAGACAGCAATGTCATCAATGCATACGGTGAGCTCCGATTTGGGTTCTTTAAATAGTTTTCTTATATTGAATATATTATTGGGTCTAGATTACTCCCCATTTTCCCATCCCTTTTATTTTAATTTTGTGGGATAGTCTTGTTTTTTATTTTATGTAAGCTTTTCCAATTTTTATTAATACATTGAAGTAATGGCTGATGCTATATGACCATAATTATCTATCTAATAGACATATCCACTTATTTATGTTTAGAATCCAATTTGTTGGTTTAATATTATTATTTTCTCGTGGCGTCAGAAATCATATTAAAATTACCTGTATATGTGCGCTTCCTTAGTGCCCTTATGTTCTCGACGATGTCGACGGTGACGCGGTAGCGTCGATGCTGCCGCCTCAGCGCCAGCAGCGTCGTCGTCGGTGAGAGCGTAAGGAGGCGGCAGTGGCGGTGATGACGCCGACAGCGGCCGGCGCAGTGCTGCGTCGCGACGGCCGTGCTGGCGCCTCCTAGCGCTGCCACCTAAACGGTTCGTCATCAACGACGATTCATTATTTTTAAAGGTACCGCTAAAATATAAGGAAGTCATTTCAGTTTGTAAGATACTAGCATCCTGTCTTATTACCGTTTTATCATCTATTTTATCAGTTTAACGATATGGAGGTGAAACAGCCTGAACGAATAATATATATATATATATATATATATATATATATATATATATATATATATATATATATATATATATATATATATATAATATTGGTGGAGAAATCATAAACACCATGAGATTTGCAGATGACACGGTCATTATGGCTGAGAGTATAGAAGAACTACAAACTTTACTAGATGCAATAAATAGTGAATGCATTCAAATGGGACTTGACATCAACACAGATAAGACCAAATTTATGATAGTATCAAGGAGTCCAATAAATAATGAACAACTAACTCTTGGTGGACAGCAAATAGAGAGAGTGACAAAATATAAATATCTGGGAGCTTACATCAACACAGAATTAGATCCAGACCAAGAGATCCGGGTACGAATAGAAATGGCAAGGGCAGCGTTCTTAAAATTCAAACAATTGTTCTGTGACAAAAATCTGAATACTGCGCTGAGACTGAGGTTTGTTGAATGTTACGTCTGGTCGCAACTATTCTACGGGGTAGAAACATGGACACTAAAAGCGCAAATAGTTAAAAAGATTGAAGCCTTTGAACTTTGGATATACCGGAGAATGTTAAGAATTCCATGGACTGCCAGGGTCACCAATGAGGAAGTGCTGAGAAGGATGGGTCGAGACAAAAAATTGTTGAGAACGATAAAAGTACGCAAGACTGCATACCTTGGACACATACTAAGAAATAATAAATATAGTCTTCTGCAGGTCATCATGCAGGGTAGAGTCGATGGCAAAAAGGGAATAGGTAAAAAGAGGAAGTCATGGCTGCGAAATATTCGAGACTGGACAAACATGACTGTAGACGAATTATTCCACGTTGCAAAAGACAGAGAAGCTTTTAAAAATGTGGTCGCCAACCTCCGTTAATGGGGACGGCATAGGAAGAAGAAGAAGATATATATATATATATATATATATATATATATATATATATATATATATATATATATATATATATATATATATATATATATATATATCTTATATATATATATATATATATATATATATATATATATATATATATATATATATATATATACTGAACGCAATCTCGTAAAAAGACAGTTTTTAGAAATGTGTTCAATATTAAAACATCCTAATACCCTTAATAAGAGAACCGACATTAGTAATTTGAGTCAAATTTATCATGCATTAATTTTAGCTATTAAATGTGGAAATAAAGCCTACAATCCATTTAAGACGACAAAAGGACTTCTACAAGGCTGTGCTACGTCCCCTACTCTGTTTAAAATATTCTTGGAAAAGACACTCAAACCATGGAGGAGAAAGTGCGAAGGAATGGGCATACCAGTAAGAGACGAATACCTATACACCTTAAGTTTTGCCGACGATCAAGTAGTCATCGCACAAGATGAAGAAGATCTCAGCTTTATGCTCAGAAAACTAGAAGAAGAATATAAAAACAACGGAATGGAAATAAACTTAGAGAAAACCGAATACCTAACAACAGAAAACAAGGATATGAGAAACCTAGAGATAGACGAGGGAAGACAAATAAATGGAACAGATAAATTCAAGTATTTAGGAACCATAATATCGAACCAGGGAACAACAGAAGAAGATATAAACAACAGACTGAGACAAACAAGAAACTGTATAAGACAACTAAACTCAGTGTTGTGGGATAAGAACATTACGATAAAGACAAAAAAGAGAATATATAACACCCTGACAAGAAGTATCCTGACATATGGGTCCGAAAACTGGACAATAAACAAGAGAAATAGAGGTAGAATAAGAGCAGTAGAAATGGAGTTCCTGAGGAGAAGCTGTAGACTTACAAAAAGAGACAGAATTGAAAACGCAGAGATTAAGCGGAGAATGGGAGTGCAATCAGACATAATCGACTATATAGAGGAGAAGAGACTATCCTGGTACGGCCACGTCAGAAGAGCGGACAGAGGACGCTGGATAAACAAAATCACAGAATGGAGCCCGATTGGAAGAAGAAAGAGAGGAAGACCCCGAAGGTCATTCAGAGATGAAATCGACGAGGCTATGGAGAAAAGAACCCTGCGAGATGGAGACTGGAATGACAGGGAAAATTGGAGAAAACGGTTGAGTGAAGGAAGACAGTGAAAACTGTGGAAATCCTTAGTAGTAGTAGTAATTTTACAGAATTAGGCTTGATATGTTGTTTAATTAAATTTTGTCCCACATTGGGGCTTTGTTATTACATTTTCATATAATAGATTTAAATAAAAATAAAATAAAATAAATTATTCCTTCCTTAACTTAGTTTTATCAACTTATATTTTAATAATATTTGTCAATATCACTTTTACATAATTAAGTAATTGTTCTTTTTGATAAACTTGTTTGATAAAATTAAACTGAAATTGATTCATAGAATCTTTCTCATTACGGTCCTAAATGTTTGAACCTTTGGACTGTGGAAGTTGTATTAATCTTCACCTGTTAGCTGGCTAACTAGTGACGTCATAATATTATAATATATGATATTTTGGATTGACTTCGCATGCTTTGTTCTTTGTTGACAGATCAATCACTGTTGGGGTGAGTGGTGATTTTAAACCACCTTTTCCTTTCATTGTTTGGTTTTTTAACGACAAGCTGTCAACCAAATTTATCACAAATTTTGAATATACCGCCTTATATATAGAAGTTGGTAGGTTGCCTTGCTGTTTATGTCACTCTGACCTCAAGGCCACCTATTTTCACGTGTTTTCGTGGGTGTTAAACTTGTAAATTCATTTATCGGCGAGTCTCAGTAAGCTAAAGACTGGTAACTTCATTTTATCTTATTACTATTATTCTAAATAACTTATAATGTTACCTAAAGTTAAAATTAAAATCTAATTTATTAAATAAATTTGTTGGAAGTGCATTCGTATGATCTTTTTAGTGCTTTACACTTTAAAATAAACCTTAATGTTTTTTACTTAAGTTTTTATAATAACTTTTTATTACATGTATTTTTATCACATGTTCTTTTGCTGTGCTAATTTTGTTAAATTGCAAACTATACCTAGTTTCAATTAATTATTTTATACAACGTTAACTCTGAATGTCCAGTTTCGTAAGTTTTTTCATATTTTTAACATCATTGACCGCTACATGTCTTTGTAAGGTAACACACTTTTGTTGTAACTTCTCTATGGATGTTTGGTTTCATATTGTTCTTTTTAGATGAACTGATGATGCTTTCTGAGCAGAAAGCGAAACGTCTTCAATAAATAGATGAAGTAGCCACCTTCTTTGTCTTTTATTTCTCCACTTTGACCGAAAAAACCCACCACTCTTCGAGTGTACCTTAGTTTTTTTTGGATTGACGGTCGTACTCCTTTTCTCGATATATATATATATATATATATATATATATATATATATATATATAGATATATATATATACTTTAGTGAATTTATTAATAACTTTGAACTTCCACAAGGTTACATTTTAGTGAGTTTTGATGTGGTATCTCTTTTCACTAATTTACCTTTTTCTAGTGTCACTACCTCCTTAAGAAATCATTGGAACTCTATCCAACCGAACTGGAATAGTATTTGATACTAATTTTTTGGTCTTTGATGACAAATATTATCTTCAAATTTTTAGGACACCTATGGGTTCCTCAATCTCTCCCATCCTAGTTAATTATGTATTGGATGATTTAGTATCTGACCGTTTGGGTCTTTTAAATTTCCAAATCCCTTTTATTAAGCGGTATGTTGATGACTTATTATTAGCCTTACCCCCAGACAAGATACAGGCCACCTTGTCTTTGTTCAACGAGTTCGATCCTCACTTACAGTTCACTATTGAACTTGAGGACCCTATTACAAATAGTATTCCCTTCTTAGACATGCGTGTCACTAGAATGGGAGATAACACCTCAACCACAAGTTGGTATAGGAAACCAATGGCCTCTAATAGGTTTCTCAACTACCATTCTTGTCATTCTTTCAAATATAAATTAAACCTAATTAAAGCTTTGAGCTGTAGGCTAAATAGACTGACACATCCGGTTAATCGAAAGGAATCCCTTCAATTGCTTAGAAATATTTTAATTGAGAATTCCTATCCATCCTCCCTCATTAATAAATACCTTTATTTACAAAGCTATGGTTCCTCTTTAAATGATATACCCAATGGTGACCAACTTAGAGAAATCAGCACCGTTACTCCCTGCTGCAGTCTATATTGCAAGGTAAAGTCAATGGTAAGCGAGGACCCGGTAGAAGGAGAATATCATGGCTGCGGAATTTAAGAACATGGTTTAAGAAAACCTCAACTGAGCTGTTTCGTTAGTTAGTTGAAAATAGGTACTATCTGTACATAGTGTCAATAACTCCATTATAGCTGATATATTTAGTCTTGTTCTAGTTGCCAATGAATCATCATTCTGTAATTTTGTTTTAATAAACATGTTAGGATGTTTCGAAAGAAAAATACTAAGGCGCATCTATGGAGCGGTAAATGAAAATGGTGTCTGGAGAAGACGATACAACTTCGAACTCTATAGGATATACCAGGAACCAGATATCGTAAAACACATAAAGATAGGACGTCTAAGGTGGGTAGGCCATGTTATGCGGATGGAGCAAACCGACCCAGCTAGAAAAACGCTCCTTGATAGACCTATTGGTCAAAGAAGAAGAGGAAGACCCAGAACAAGATTCCTAGATAACATCGATGAAGACATGAGAAATATGGAAATACGTGCTTGGCGGAGGAAGGCGATGGATAGGGACGACTGGAGAAAAATTCTTGGGGAGGCTAGGACCCACACAGGGTTGTAAAGCCAAAATGATGATGATGATGAACGATATGGAGGTGAAACAGCCTGAACGAATAATATATATATATATATATATATATATATATATATATATATATATATATATATATATATATATATATATATATATATATATATATATAATATTGGTGGAGAAATCATAAACACCATGAGATTTGCAGATGACACGGTAATTATGGCTGAGAGTATAGAAGAACTACAAACTTTACTAGATGCAATAAATAGTGAATGCATTCAAATGGGACTTGACATCAACACAGATAAGACCAAATTTATGATAGTATCAAGGAGTCCAATAAATAATGAACAACTAACTCTTGGTGGACAGCAAATAGAGAGAGTGACAAAATATAAATATCTGGGAGCTTACATCAACACAGAATTAGATCCAGACCAAGAGATCCGGGTACGAATAGAAATGGCAAGGGCAGCGTTCTTAAAATTCAAACAATTGTTCTGTGACAAAAATCTGAATATTGCGCTGAGACTGAGGTTTGTTGAATGTTACGTCTGGTCGCAACTATTCTACGGGGTAGAAACATGGACACTAAAAGCGCAAATAGTTAAAAAGATTGAAGCCTTTGAACTTTGGATATACCGGAGAATGTTAAGAATTCCATGGACTGCCAGGGTCACCAATGAGGAAGTGCTGAGAAGGATGGGTCGAGACAAAAAATTGTTGAGAACGATAAAAGTACGCAAGACTGCATACCTTGGACACATACTAAGAAATAATAAATATAGTCTTCTGCAGGTCATCATGCAGGGTAGAGTCGATGGCAAAAAGGGAATAGGTAAAAAGAGGAAGTCATGGCTGCGAAATATTCGAGACTGGACAAACATGACTGTAGACGAATTATTCCACGTTGCAAAAGACAGAGAAGCTTTTAAAAATGTGGTCGCCAACCTCCGTTAATGGGGACGGCATAGGAAGAAGAAGAAGATATATATATATATATATATATATATATATATATATATATATATATATATATATATATATATACTGAACGCAATCTCGTAAAAAGACAGTTTTTAGAAATGTGTTCAATATTAAAACATCCTAATACCCTTAATAAGAGAACCGACATTAGTAATTTGAGTCAAATTTATCATGCATTAATTTTAGCTATTAAATGTGGAAATAAAGCCTACAATCCATTTAAGACGACAAAAGGACTTCTACAAGGCTGTGCTACGTCCCCTACTCTGTTTAAAATATTCTTGGAAAAGACACTCAAACCATGGAGGAGAAAGTGCGAAGGAATGGGCATACCAGTAAGAGACGAATACCTATACACCTTAAGTTTTGCCGACGATCAAGTAGTCATCGCACAAGATGAAGAAGATCTCAGCTTTATGCTCAGAAAACTAGAAGAAGAATATAAAAACAACGGAATGGAAATAAACTTAGAGAAAACCGAATACCTAACAACAGAAAACAAGGATATGAGAAACCTAGAGATAGACGAGGGAAGACAAATAAATGGAACAGATAAATTCAAGTATTTAGGAACCATAATATCGAACCAGGGAACAACAGAAGAAGATATAAACAACAGACTGAGACAAACAAGAAACTGTATAAGACAACTAAACTCAGTGTTGTGGGATAAGAACATTACGATAAAGACAAAAAAGAGAATATATAACACCCTGACAAGAAGTATCCTGACATATGGGTCCGAAAACTGGACAATAAACAAGAGAAATAGAGGTAGAATAAGAGCAGTAGAAATGGAGTTCCTGAGGAGAAGCTGTAGACTTACAAAAAGAGACAGAATTGAAAACGCAGAGATTAAGCGGAGAATGGGAGTGCAATCAGACATAATCGACTATATAGAGGAGAAGAGACTATCCTGGTACGGCCACGTCAGAAGAGCGGACAGAGGACGCTGGATAAACAAAATCACAGAATGGAGCCCGATTGGAAGAAGAAAGAGAGGAAGACCCCGAAGGTCATTCAGAGATGAAATCGACGAGGCTATGGAGAAAAGAACCCTGCGAGATGGAGACTGGAATGACAGGGAAAATTGGAGAAAACGGTTGAGTGAAGGAAGACAGTGAAAACTGTGGAAATCCTTAGTAGTAGTAGTAATTTTACAGAATTAGGCTTGATATGTTGTTTAATTAAATTTTGTCCCACATTGGGGCTTTGTTATTACAGTTTCATATAATAGATTTAAATAAAAATAAAATAAAATAAATTATTCCTTCCTTAACTTAGTTTTATCAACTTATATTTTAATAATATTTGTCAATATCACTTTTACATAATTAAGTAATTGTTCTTTTTGATAAACTTGTTTGATAAAATTAAACTGAAATTGATTCATAGAATCTTTCTCATTACGGTCCTAAATGTTTGAACCTTTGGACTGTGGAAGTTGTATTAATCTTCACCTGTTAGCTGGCTAACTAGTGACGTCATAATATTATAATATATGATATTTTGGATTGACTTCGCATGCTTTGTTCTTTGTTGACAGATCAATCACTGTTGGGGTGAGTGGTGATTTTAAACCACCTTTTCCTTTCATTGTTTGGTTTTTTAACGACAAGCTGTCAACCAAATTTATCACAAATTTTGAATATACCGCCTTATATATAGAAGTTGGTAGGTTGCCTTGCTGTTTATGTCACTCTGACCTCAAGGCCACCTATTTTCACGTGTTTTCGTGGGTGTTAAACTTGTAAATTCATTTATCGGCGAGTCTCAGTAAGCTAAAGACTGGTAACTTCATTTTATCTTATTACTATTATTCTAAATAACTTATAATGTTACCTAAAGTTAAAATTAAAATCTAATTTATTAAATAAATTTGTTGGAAGTGCATTCGTATGATCTTTTTAGTGCTTTACACTTTAAAATAAACCTTAATGTTTTTTACTTAAGTTTTTATAATAACTTTTTATTACATGTATTTTTATCACATGTTCTTTTGCTGTGCTAATTTTGTTAAATTGCAAACTATACCTAGTTTCAATTAATTATTTTATACAACGTTAACTCTGAATGTCCAGTTTCGTAAGTTTTTTCATATTTTTAACATCATTGACCGCTACATGTCTTTGTAAGGTAACACACTTTTGTTGTAACTTCTCTATGGATGTTTGGTTTCATATTGTTCTTTTTAGATGAACTGATGATGCTTTCTGAGCAGAAAGCGAAACGTCTTCAATAAATAGATGAAGTAGCCACCTTCTTTGTCTTTTATTTCTCCACTTTGACCGAAAAAACCCACCACTCTTCGAGTGTACCTTAGTTTTTTTTGGATTGACGGTCGTACTCCTTTTCTCGATATATATATATATATATATATATATATATATATATATATATATATATATATATATATATATATATATATATATATATATATATATATATAGATATATATATATATACTTTAGTGAATTTATTAATAACTTTGAACTTCCACAAGGTTACATTTTAGTGAGTTTTGATGTGGTATCTCTTTTCACTAATTTACCTTTTTCTAGTGTCACTACCTCCTTAAGAAATCATTGGAACTCTATCCAACCGAACTGGAATAGTATTTGATACTAATTTTTTGGTCTTTGATGACAAATATTATCTTCAAATTTTTAGGACACCTATGGGTTCCTCAATCTCTCCCATCCTAGTTAATTATGTATTGGATGATTTAGTATCTGACCGTTTGGGTCTTTTAAATTTCCAAATCCCTTTTATTAAGCGGTATGTTGATGACTTATTATTAGCCTTACCCCCAGACAAGATACAGGCCACCTTGTCTTTGTTCAACGAGTTCGATCCTCACTTACAGTTCACTATTGAACTTGAGGACCCTATTACAAATAGTATTCCCTTCTTAGACATGCGTGTCACTAGAATGGGAGATAACACCTCAACCACAAGTTGGTATAGGAAACCAATGGCCTCTAATAGGTTTCTCAACTACCATTCTTGTCATTCTTTCAAATATAAATTAAACCTAATTAAAGCTTTGAGCTGTAGGCTAAATAGACTGACACATCCGGTTAATCGAAAGGAATCCCTTCAATTGCTTAGAAATATTTTAATTGAGAATTCCTATCCATCCTCCCTCATTAATAAATACCTTTATTTACAAAGCTATGGTTCCTCTTTAAATGATATACCCAATGGTGACCAACTTAGAGAAATCAGCACCGTTACTCCCTGCTGCAGTCTATATTGCAAGGTAAAGTCAATGGTAAGCGAGGACCCGGTAGAAGGAGAATATCATGGCTGCGGAATTTAAGAACATGGTTTAAGAAAACCTCAACTGAGCTGTTTCGTTAGTTAGTTGAAAATAGGTACTATCTGTACATAGTGTCAATAACTCCATTATAGCTGATATATTTAGTCTTGTTCTAGTTGCCAATGAATCATCATTCTGTAATTTTGTTTTAATTATATTTAAAGTCTTATCTAATGGCACATTTATAAATAAACTATTTTATGTCAAAACTTCCTAAGGGTTTATTTGAATTAAATTTAATATTCGACAATTTAATATAATTTAATTAAAAAAATTATTTTTTTAAAGATAATAGCTTATTTAATAAATATGCACTATTCAGTAAATGTAAACTTAACTTCTTGCAGTTTACCATCAGCTTCTTTATTGTGTAAATTGTTTGTATTCATAATTTTAACCATTATTTCTGACTGTGTAAAATTGACACAACCATTTTGAAGATGAACTGATTGCAACGAAATAACAATGCCATTTAGAGTGTCTATTACCAAGGGTTTCCTGCACTTGGTTTTTATTAAATTTACTTTTGAAAATAGTGTTTCGTGTATAATACAATAAACCAGCATATCTATGATTTATAGACCTGACTAAGGCATCGCATCCAAGTCGAAGACCTCTTACACCTACTGTATAAAAGAAACATACCAATCAATATTATACAAACCATCGAAAACATATATTTACGTAATCGAATAAGGCAAAGATAAATGGAAAAATAACACAGTGTATACCAGTACAAAGCGAAGTCAGACAGGGTGACTCGTTAAGCCCACTTTTCTTTAATATATTAATAGACGAAACTATACAAGCAGTACTTAAAGGTCATGGTTACAGAATGGAGAACAAAGAAATCAAAATATTATGTTATGCAGCTCCGCATTAATCGCCGAGACAGAAGACGCGCTTTAAAGATTAACTCATATCTTCAATACAACAGCCAAGAAATACAATATGATAATATCAGCAGAAAAAACCTAATGTATGAAAACATCTAAATACCCACTACGATGTACAATCGAAATTGATGGGAAAATAATAAAGCAGGAAGCAAGGTTTAGATATCTGGGAATAGATATAACTAGTTACGAAGATGTTGAAGAAGAAGTACGACAACAAAGCTTAAAAGCGAGTAAAGCGGCGGGATCTCTTAATGACACAATCTGGAAAAACAAACACCTAAGACAAGACACAAAAACAGGAATCTAAAAAGCAGCAATTAGACCCATATTAACATACACAGTGGAGACAAGATCTAACACATCTAAAAAGAGACGACTCCTGGAAACAAGAGAGATGAAAATATTCCGACGAATATCAAGGAAAAAGTCTGTTGGATAGAGAGATAAGCGAAAACATAAGAAGAGTATGCAATATAGAAGACATAAATGGATGGATGAAAAAATGGAATCAGGAGTGGAACGAACACATTAGTAGAATGGCAGAGGATAGGATAGTACGAATAGCACGAGATAAGTCACCAAATGGACGAAGAAGTATGGGCGGATCAAGAAAAAGGTGGTGCGATAATTTAAACAATTTATTAGGCTAGTATTGAAGAAGAAACAGGCTTTAAAGCCTACATACAAGAAGGAAGAAAAAAAATTAAATTCGATAAACTTATCGATATCGAAACTTAATTCGATAAAATATTATTAGTACCTATAACATTAAAATCCAAATAGTTCCTATACCGGTGACAGATATATTTTTTTTTTCATTCAACTTGAGAGTTACCTTAATCCTATAATATATAATTAAGAAACTCACTTCACCTCTACCCTTCTGGCCGCCTTTCTCGACCGTCTCCTGCCTCTCTATTTTAGCTCTTCCACTTTTCATTAACCATTGATTGTTTTTATTTAGAAAGGGATTGTTTCTAAACAACACATTCGAGGCTAAACGTCACGCCAGCTACGAAATTTGATGGTTGCATGACTTAGATCTGTCGCTTCACTTGTTTCGCTTATTTACTTTGCTTCTTTCAATTGTTTCTTTCAATTTCTTTGTTGAGTCAGATAATTTAGAAGAAAGAAAACCTGTTTTAAATGAAATTAATATTTTGCTTTATGAAATATTTTTTATAATTAAAAAGTGTGAAAATGTGTCATATTTGTGCCTTTATGAAGAAACTAAGTGGAATGATAAATTTAACACTAAATCTAACACTAAACCCTAAATTGCACTTTGATACTGTTATGCAAAAGGTGAACTCTCCTCCTCGTCATTTCGTATAGCCCAGAGGATAGAAAACGATATTATAAAATCGTCTTCGTTTATTTTTGTTTATTGCCACCAAAGTAGGAGGCACTTTTGTACGCTAACCACTGCAGTGGTCAAATTTTAGAAGGCATTCGTTGAATTTTCCGAGTTTAAATTTGTATGAGTCCAAATGTCTGATGAAGCAGGGATGCTGAAATGAGTCATAACACTCTATTAATATCGATTAGAGCACGGGAAGTTTAACAACTTTGTCCTCCTAGGCCATGTATTAGGCTATTTAATATATATATATATATATATATATATATATATATATATATATATATAATTAAGGGACACTCGACGAGTGGTGGGTTTGTCGGTCAAAGTAGAAAAAAAAAAGACAAAGAAGGTGGCTACTTCATCTATTTATTGAAGACTTTTCGCTTTCTAATCAGAAAGCATCATCAGTTCATCTAAAAAGAACAATATGAAATACCAAACATCCATAGAAAAGTTATTTTAAGTGAGTTATCTCCAAAAGATATGTAGCAGTCAATGATATTAAATATGTAAAAAAGCTTACGACAATGGACATTATAAAATGACGTTGTATAAACAATTAGTTGGAACTAAATACAGTTTACAAATTAACTCAAACTTAGCACAGCAAAAGACAATGTGGTAATTGTACATGTATATAAAAAATATGTAAAAAACTTAAGTAAAAATCATTAATTTGCAGAGAACCAAAAAGATCATAAGATGAACTTCCAACAGTATATTATTAGTTAAATTCAATTTTAACTTTAGGTAACATTATTAAATTGATTAAGATTGAATTATAGTGATATTTAAAAATATAATGAGGTTACCACTCTTAAGCTTCTTAGTTGCTGCCGGTTAAATGGAAGCAACAAGTAGAAACCACGCCAACCAATGAGAAAAGACAGTGGCCTTGAGGTCAAAATATGACAGAACAGCAAGGCGTATTTAAATAGTCTACGTTGTGGCTGAATAGCCAGCCAACAGGTGAAGATTGATTTAACTTCCAACAGTCCAAGGTTCGTAACGTTTGGAACTGAGACTAATAAAGATTCTATGAATCAATTTTAATTATAAAATTTTATTAAACTATTTGAACAGATACAATTATTTCACATATGTAAATGTAACATTGACAAAATAATCAATAAAATGTAAGTTGAACAAATCTAAGTTAAATAAAGTAAGACAATATTTTATTTTATTTTTATTTGAAATTATTTAATATGAAAATATGATAAAGCATACACCTTAGAGTACAATTTTAAAGTAAACAACATATTAAGCCTAAATCTGCAATATTAATGCATGATAAATTTGGCTTAAGTTACTAATGTCCGTTCTCTTATTAAGAGCGTTAGGGTGTTTAAGTATTGAACACATTTCCAAAAACTGCCCTTTAACGAGATTGCGTTCATTACAAAGAATCTTAACTTCATTAAAGTCCACTTTGTGTTTAGTGTTAATAGCATGCTGGGCAAGAGCGAAACGTCTTCAAGAAATATATGAAGTAGCCATCTTCTTTGTTTTTTTTTTGCTCCACTTTGACCAAAAAACCCACCACTCTTCGAGTGTTCCTTAATTTATATTGGATTGACGGTCATACTCCTTTTCTGAACTTAATTATTTTACTTCGCAGATATAATGGTTCGTAATTATGTAAAACAAAACCACCGCCAACATATTCTCAAGAATCCATAAGAGAAGCTGTAAAAACTGAGCAAATCACATCCTACAGAACATCAAATTATTACTCCATTTCAAAAGCAACATTATTTAAAAAAGTCAGAAGATTAAGGGGTGAAAAGAGTGTCACTATAGGTAGGCCAAGGGGCTTTACCTTTAGATATTGAGGCCAAAATTGCTGACCATATTAGGATCATAGAAAAATGTGGTTTTGGCCTCTAAAGTTAGTTAGTGGACAATATGTGTCAAAAAAATATATGAAAACTCCGTTTAAAGATTCAATGCCAGAAGATGATTATTTTTTAAATTTCAAGCGCCAATATGGAATAAGGGCAACAATAAATGGATGGATGAAAACAGAAATATTTTATAAATATATTGAACATACGTTCCTTCCGAGTATTCCTAAAGAGAGACCCGTTATTCTGATCTATGACGGCTACTATTCGCACACATCAATTGCCCTTATAGAAAATGCTTTAAGGGAAGACATAATTATCTTAAAACTACCGCCACATACTAGCTATCTCCTACAGGCAATAAATTTGGCTGTGTTTAAGCCTTTAAAACAAAAATGTACAATAAAGCTCTTATAAAGTGCCAAAGAAGAAATGACGGTACAAAGTTAAGAAAATTCATATGTTCTTCTATAATTCCACAAGTATGGAAGCAGCTGAGTTCAAACCACATTAGGAAATGGTTTTAGTAAGACTGGTATTAACCTATTCAATACAGTGATCCCTGCTGAAAAATTTGAACCCGAGGCTTTCAAAAGATTTCAGCATCATAATTCTAAGGAGGCATCAAAAGTGAGAAATAGAAATGACCCTGGCAATACCCCTCAACAAGAAGAAATATCTGAAAATACCAATGGCAACAAAGCAACACACTTGGTCAGAAGTATTGCGTTAGAAGACACACAGTCTGTTTAAAGTGATAATCAGAATCATGCATTTCTGAAAGAAATTTTACTCGAACATATTAAATAATCCTCATTAAATCACCAAAACTGTAAGAAAATCTGTTCTGGTACTGAGATTATAACACGCTCTGACTATTTAGCAAAAATAAAGAAATAACAAGATAAAAAGAACATAATATTAAAATCCGATAAAACGGATAGAAAAAGGATAAAAAAAAGAAAACACAATCCGACAGCAGTGATAACGACCAAGCTTTCATTGAGACCAGATCAGAGTCCGACGACGACATTAATATATTAAGGGTTTTAACCACTTTCACAGAAGAAGAGTTACATGCCCGATGATTTCGTATTGATGAAATTTCCAGTGAAAGCAGGCTCAAATTATATTTATTATGTCGCTAAAATTTTTCAGTGTTAAATATACGAAAATGGTTGCGTTTCGATTTAATTTGAGCTTCTTACCACTCCCTGACACGTGTTTCTGGGTCTTCCCGTCATCAGAGAGAGCTTGTAAGAAAACTCAAACTAAACCAAAACGCACCGACTACTCTGGCAATTATAGAAAAAATAATTACCAGAGTATGCTACTAGAGACATCTAGTGATGAAAGATGAAGTTAAATGTGTCGATAGCAATTAAAGTAAATTGTATACTCACGCTTAATCAAGCCATTAAGAGCGATGCTGGGAATATTTATATTCCACTATGCATCAACAATTTACCCATATAAATTACCATCTTTCTTGTACTCATTGCGTCGAGTAAGGACGATAAATATACGAAAATGGTTGCGTTTCGATTTAATTTGAGCTTCTTACCACTCCCTGACACGTGTTTCTGGGTCTTCCCGTCATCAGAGAGAGCTTGTAAGAAAACTCAAACTAAACCAAAACGCACCGACTACTCTGGCAATTATAGAAAAAATAATTACCATTTTCGTATATTTATGGTCCTTACTCGACGCAATGAGTACAAGAAAGATGGTAATTTATATGGGTAAATTGTTGATGCATAGTGGAATATAAATATTCCCAGCATCGCTCTTAATGGCTTGATTAAGCGTGAGTATACAATTTACTTTAATTGCTATCGACACATTTAACTTCATCTTTCATCACTAGATGTCTCTAGTAGCATACTCTGGTAATTATTTTTTCTATAATTGCCAGAGTAGTCGGTGCGTTTTGGTTTAGTTTGAGTTTTCTTACAAGCTCTCTCTGATGACGGGAAGACCCAGAAACACGTGTCAGGGAGTGGTAAGAAGCTCAAATTAAATCGAAACGCAACCATTTTCGTATATTTATCGTCCTTACTCGACGCAATGAGTACAAGAAAGATGGTTATTTATATGGGTAAATTGTTGATGCATAGTGGAATATAAATATTCCCAGCATCGCTCTTAATGGCTTGATTAAGCGTGAGTATACAATTTACTTTAATTGCTATCGACACATTTAACTTCATTTTTCAGTGTTTTAATACTGAAGTTAAAGTTAATTGCCATCGAAAATGCATAAAAAATTATGAAAAATATTAGTTTACTTACGTACCAGACATATCAGTTGCAATTAAGTACCAAATTGAATTTAGTGTGTTGTGTGTAGAATGCCAAAACCATTAAGTTTTTCCAAAGTTACAAAAAGCAACGGGCTTTAATTTTGTTTCCTGTTTCCCTAAATCAATATAAAGTGCGCTAATAACCATATTTTTTAAAACTTTTATTAGAAAGATATTTAGAAATGTTTTTTTTTTATTTATTTCTACTTGCCTCGGAATGATTTACATGGAATTCAATGTTGTAACGTTATAAACGTCACATCTTTATTAATTTATATTTAAATAATTATTTTATTTTAATTTCTTCATTAATTTATTAATTCCTTAAACTTCAGTTTTTTTTACTATTTTTTCCTTAAAAAATATTTGACGCCCTCTCTCTTTCTGTCCGGTAGACTAAATATTCTGTTCTATTTTGACAGACTAGCTAATTACATCAAAGACATAAATATGTTCTATGGCATCTGTGCTATACTTCATTGTAGTCACAACTTTTGTCTCAAGTCCCAACTATTTCAGTTAATCAGCTTTTCTAACGCGGTGGGATATTTTTTTGTGTAGTTGAAATTTATGAAATAAGGAAATATGAAATAAGGTTCATTTTATGGTTTGCAGAAATCTCTTTTGGGCGAGTACTTTCATTGTAACTTATATTTTATAATTCTGACAGTATTTTCAATATTCATAACCTCACTTCCTCCAAAGCCACGTTTTCGATTTTATGCATGTAGGAATTTTACAAAACTTAACTAATTTTAATAATAATTCTATTTTAGTTTTTTCTTGCCATCTGCTATTTGTTTAATTGTGAATTTGTAAAATAATTGGCAAGGATATCCCCTTTGATATCTCTCTAATACACCCTGTGTTATATTCTAGTTTATGGGACAGTTTAATAAATAAAACTAATTTCTTCTTCTCCTTTCGGGAGTAACCTCCTGAAAACATCGTAGACCATGGATTAACTACATATAAAACCAACCAACTAAGACTGCAGCTGTCTTCAAGACCATTCAAATGACAAACACCTAAGACCTACCCACATAATCTGGAGGCAACAACATCCTATATAGAAGCAAGCAACCCATCGATGCCATAAGTATAATTTCATTTTATTGTAAAGCTATAGGCAGGGTTTGCTTGTGCAAACTAAATATTATTACATATTTTGTTTTATGTTAAATAAATAATATGATTAGTTAACTCATTGTTTTATTTGTTACCAACTAAATTTTCAATGTTTAATTCATAGTTTAAGTCAAGACAAATTCACACTTGAAAGACTGAGTTAGGCGAAGCATAGACGATAAGCTCCCATAGTTGATTGAGGTATTATTTTATAATAGTATTTCAATCCTCTTTGATAGTCTTATCGTTACACATTGGCACCCAACGCTTGTTTATAGGTTGAAGAATTCCGTATCGTTACAATGTATAAATTTGAATAGGTTTAGAATTTTTTTTTTATTTATTAACATCACATTCCTATTAGAAAATGATGTAAGTCTTTCCTGTCGGTAACCTTATAGAGTGGATATAAAACAAAATTTTTTAAAAGACCTTAAACAGAAATTACTGATTATCTAGGTTCCTCTTACCCCGGGATACCGTACATGGTTTGTCAAAAATATAAATTGTGGATATTGTTAACTCTTACATAAAATTTATATTTTTGGACAAACCGCGTATATGACTAAAGAGATCTGATAATTGTATTCTAGGTTTTATATCATTCAGAACTTTGTATAAAATCTTTTATAAATATAAAAGCTTTTTTCATAAAATTAAAAATAAAAAAGTTTCTCATATTATAGGCCAATTAAATCTGCACCATATTGATATTACATATATACATAACATACATTATATTATAATAAATGAAATTAATTATGAAGGAAATTAAAAAAAAGGTATAAAATATTTATTTCAAGATAATAAAGAAAAATGTAACGTTTATGTCGAAATAATTCTTTATCATCTTAGTGACCAACTTAAATGTATTGCAGCACACACTCTGAAACTCTGAACAAAGTGTGTGTTACAGTGTCGAACTAATCGCAATACAGACATTTCGTGAATTCTGGCTGAAACGGTAAGCGGTTGCCCGAAAACAGACGTTTGCAATTCCATTAGTCCACTATATTCTCAGGTTTTGATTTTGAACCAAACATACTAACAAAAAACCCTTGCCCATAAGCCTCAGCAGAGAGAAGAATTTGCAATATTGGACTTAAATCTAATTGTGAGTTTATCTAGAGACAATATAAAATCAAATTTACAGTAGTTTTGCCTATTTTAAAATAAAATCTGTTCTTAACGTCACCTAAACGTCCAATATGTTGCGACGTTGTCACAACACGCAAATATGTGGTAAATTGCTGGCACACTTAATAATTATCTGCGTCAGTGCGTTGAGTTGATTCATTTAAAAATTATTTACAACTAAAATCTGCTAATGAGACGCTCATAAATTAGCTGGCTTTGCTTATATGATCCCCACAAACAAAATACGTGTTAATAAGTATTCTTCAACCATTTAATCGCACATTTGGTGGCTATAGAATTGTAAATTTATTATAAATGCGTAGATTACAAGGTATTTTGACATTTTTTATGGAGCGTAAAATGCCGTGAACAAACCGCATTATAATTTTGTGTTGACGATAAATCTGGCGAAATAAAAATGATTATTCAAAACTTAATTAATTTATTTACTGGTAATAAATTTGCACCAACACTATGTTGACACTATCCAAAGGTGTTATGCAGTAAATTACTGGAATCACAACGTAGAATATAAAGTTAAATTTACGTTAAAAGCAAATTTTATTATAGCATTAATGGATAATAAAAATTGAAAAAAAATTTCTAGAACAGAAAATAAACAAAAGAATGAAATAATAAAGGCATCAGATATTTTACCAAACAGTAAACATAATAGAAAAATAAATAAAAGGAGAATTATTCCAAGAATAGGAAGGGAAAAATTGTAAAAGAAATATTTCACTGAAGCTATTTTCTTGTGGCATCTTAATGCATTTACTATTTTTATTGAGAATAACCCACAATTACATAAGTTTAAAATAAGTTTATTTTGAGGTTTCAATTTTCACTTCGGAAATCGTTTTTAAAATACAAAACAATAATAAATTAAACAAGTTTTGGTTTGTGTTACTTGGTGAAAAATTCTTCTGATAATTGAATTTTATCTGACTCATTCATATTGACAATTAAGATATACAGTGTAGGTAAAACTTTATGGTCGGTATGGTAAAATTTAACAGGATATCTAACACAGATATAAAATCATATTTTCAGCGAATAGACAAAGATAACAATCATATTTCCCCTTGGTCTCCCCTCCATATTTCTTATTGGCGCCCATTGTCCATTAGTGAGACGATTAGTTCCGATCAGAGATATTTTACATATCTCTTGTTCCGATCCTAATATACCTCAGAAACTAGGGTGGGTCGTTGACATTTTAAATATACAAATAGTACTTACATTTACATTACACATTAATAAATCGTGAATCGTCTAAATTGACATTTAAAAACATAAGTTTTTCCACTTTTCTTGTTAACCGTGTTGTTCTTTTATTTAAAATTAAACCAGATTTTGAACATGTGTTCACAAGGAACATATTTTGTTACAATACTACAATATTTTATGAATATAGTGGTTAAGTTAGAATACACATGGCGATGGTTTTTCCACCACTGTAATGAACAGTTCCAATCTCCGTTCGAATTTTTTTGTGGGTAATATATCATCAGACAAATACATGTCGACTTCTTTTATATCTCTCGATACAGGTGTATGTTTAGATGAGTCATGTCCAATTCAGCAAAAATACACCATATACTTAAGTCATCTTTATCAGTTTCTTTTTCTTGTCTTCTTCACGTGCCATCTCCGCAACGGAGGTTGGCAATCATCATGGCTATTCTGATTTTAGATGCTGCTGCTCTGAATAGTTCAATTGATGTGCATCCGTACCATTCCCTCAAGTTACGCAACCTTTTTCTTGTACTGGTTGATTTTCAATAGTACAATCTTCTTATTCTTTTTTTTATAGAAGTAACCAGCTTCTCTCTTTCTTTTGTTGTTTTACCTTCATTTCTATCAGAAAATCCCTGCATTTTAAATCATTATTTGTCATTTACGAATCTACTGTTTCTCACTGGTAAGCCAACTAGTTGATTGTTGATTCAAAAAAACTACGTTTTGTGTAGACGTAAACAGAGGAGCAACGAACACTTTACGTCGACGAGAACGATTAGTTGATCTGAGAGACTACTACAAAACTAAAAATAACTCTTTCGGGACAGTGGGCAGTCGGGCTATCGGTTAACGTTGAAAATAAAATAACTAGGTATTCTGATTAATGAATGAGTTTCGATTTACGATTGATCTGCATTTTCGAAGGTGATGGATACTTCCATTAATAAAAATATTAGTTTAAAACAAAAGAAACAAATAGATATGGATTTACTAAACCTATGCAAAGACTCGTTACATCCGTTTTCCATAGTTGAAGAACGAGCTTTTAAAAAGTTTGCAGGGTGGATTCCTGGATATAAACCGTTAACAAGAAAAACTTTATTCATTACTTCAGGAATGTTATATCAAAACTAAGCAAATTATTAGATCACAAGTTGTTAAAGAAGTAGAAAATATCTGTATTACTACTGACCTCTGGACATCTGGAATAAATGAGAGTTACATCGCATTAACAGGACAATATTTACCGAAAATTTAGAATTTAAAACGGTTTTATTAGGCTGCTGCCATTTTTCTGGAAACCATAATTCAGAAAACATCGCTTTTGAAATTAGTGAAATTATTAATCAATGGGGTCTAAAACGAAAAGTACATTTTGCAGTAACTGATAATGCCTGAAATATGGTCAAAGCTATTAAATATGTTTTGGAATGAAAACATTTAAATTGTTTTGCTCATACGTTAAATTTATTGGTGGAGGACGCACTTAAATGCTGTCGTGTACAAATAGATAAAAACACTTCAAAGTGGTTTACCAAGTGATCTGAAAAGTGCTCTGAGCTATAGTAAATGTGATAAAGTGACTAAGTTTCTAAATCTAACTAAATTGTAGAATCTAATATAAAAATAGACTTAAGTTCTCAATTTTAATTAGTTGTTATAAGCAAACATCTGATTTTATGTACAACTCTTCCCCGCCAATAACCTTTGAAGGTTGACGCAGTTTACTTAATAATATAAAAAAAAATTATAATAGACAGTGATGCTACAAATCACTTAGTCACAAAAGATGTTAAAAGGTTTTTAGATAATATCCAGTAAGTAACGTATAACATAAATGTAGCAAAGAAGGGTCAACCATTGGAGGCAATAATACAAGATTATTTGAATCTACAAGCAGTAAATGGTAACCAAATTGAAATGAAAAATGTATGGGTATGTAATCATATTTCATACATTTAATTTCTCGGAAGAAAATCAAAGAACCAGGTATTCAAATTGTATTCAAAAATATAAACAAGTTAACATAATGAAAGGAAATCATGCTGTGATAACGGGTGAGTTAAGAAATGATATGTATACTGTTAAATTAAGATGTAGATATCTACCAGAAGCACAAATACAGATGTTGAACGTAGTGTGCTAATGCATAGGAAAATGGGTCACTCCACAAAGTATCCCATATCTGGCATATGTGAAATCTATTTAAAAGGAAAATAATCGCGATTACCGTTTCACAGCATTGACGCTAAAAGAAAAGCAAAAATAATTTTAGAAGTTATATCAACAGATTGTGGCCCTATAGATCCAGTAACCCATAATAATAAATTTTATTTTGTTACTTTTATAGACCATTATTTACATTTTGTATATGTTATTTGATTGGGAGGATCTGAGGTTATAGCTAAATTTAAAGAATATATTGATATGGTCACTGCTAAACTTAATGTAAAAATTGACCTGATAAGGAGTGATACTGAAGGTGAATACTGCTCAAAAGTGTTTAAAAGATTATATTCAAATAATAAAATCAAAATTAAGTCAACAGTACCTAGAAATCCAGAACAGAATGGTGTTTCTGGGCGTTTTAACGCAACCATTATGGAAAAAGTAAGATGTTTATTTTTGATTTAAATTTGGATCAAATTATGTGGGGTATAGCTGTGATGGTAGCAGCATACTTAATTAATAGAATTTAAACTTTACCTGATAACAAAACACCTGCTGAAATTTGATATGGTGAAAGGCTAAATATCAAAAAAATAAAATTATTTGGTTATAATACTTAGAATTTAATTCCCAAAGAGAATAGAAAATCTAAGGTTGATCCTCCTAGTGAAAAGCTGGTTATGGTGGGTTATTCATATAACGGCATAGACTACGAAATCCCGAAGAAAAAACTAATCCATGCACGGAAAATAATTTTCAATGAAAATTTAATTAAAAATGATAATATTAAGCTTACTGGAAATGAACAAATTGCTAAAATTCGAACCGAAAATAGAGTGGAAAATATTTCTGAAAGAATCACTGACTGAAGAGAATTTTGCACAGATCTAATAAGAGTGATTGCAAAATAACAGATATTCCAATGTAAAGTAAACTTAATCTGTTAATTAGTAAAGATAAAAATTTGGTAGTAAATTTTAAGTTACTTTATAGGAAATTAATTGGTTGTCTGATGTATGTGATGTTAGGCTCTAGGCCAGATTTAAATTTTGTATGTCATATTTTAGTTAATTTCAAAATAATTACACTGAAGAACATTGGAATAATTTAAAAAATGTTTAATATACTTGAAATCTACCGAAAATTATGTCTTAAGATTTGTTAAAGGTAGAAACAAAGAACTAGAGATAGTCGACAGAAAAAGTATTAGTGGTTATGCCATAAAGTTAAATAATATTGATATTTGTTGAAAACCTAAGAAGCAAAATGTAGTATCACTATCTAGTGCAGAAGCCGAATATATGGCTCTATTTTTATGTGTAACAGAAAGTTTGTTTTTTAGTCAGACGTTGGAAGAGATTTTTAAAACTATGTATAATGTACATGTGTCTGAAGATAACCAATAATGTATTAAGGTAGTTTTTACATTGGAATTAAACAGAACCAAACATATTAATGTTTGACATCATTTTATTAGAAATTGTTTAGAAAAGTAACTTTACTTTAGAATACAGTCTGATCAACAACAAGCCGACATTTTTACAAAGTCATTGCCAAAAACTAAATTCACTTGTTTTAGGAAACTTTTAAAAGTTGTAATAGGTTTGTAGTTACGCTAATATAGAATTACAGAAGGGTGTTGGTATTAGAATCCCATATTGTATACCTATTTTTATGTGTTTAGTGTTGGTGTTAGTAACACTAGTGTCAACGTCAACACGTAGAACCTAGAGAGATTGTAATCAGGAATTTGTGTTAAAATAACAACGTTTATTTTTGTCAACGGATCGCTTATCATTCCATGTATAAGCACACTTTTTCCATCACGCATCCCTAAAATAAATAGCCAACTAGATGAATGAACCAGAGATTGTGTTTACGATCAAACTCATAAAATTGCAATATCTGGGACATGTTATGAGAAATCAGCACCGTTACTCCCTGCTGCAGTCTATATTGCAAGGTAAAGTCAAAGGTAAGCGAAGACCCGGTAGAAGGAGAATATCATGGCTGCGGAATTTAAGAACATGGTTTAAGAAAACCTCAACGGAGCTGTTTCGAGCCGCAGCGAGCAAGGTCATGATTGCCAATATGATTTCCAACATCCGAAACGGATAGGAACCAGAAGAAGAAGAACTAGATGACTTTGGGTAGAATGAGTAGCTCAGGGTCATGTCGCTGGTCCCAAGCCCAGATAAAAGAGAGGGGCCTCCAGGGTAGATTCCCTGCCTTGAGTAATACATTTAGGTTTACAGAGCCAAAGCTACCTCGGAACCAGGACGGATGGTTTCAACTATTGACGAATAATGCAATGACAAAGGACAAATGAAAAAGAAAACAAAGATTAAATATAACCAGAATTGCCTGCTGGAACATATTATTTTGGAATGGAAGAGACCAGGAAACCATTATTGAATTAAGAAAAGATAGAATAAGTATATAACGGCTTATCAGAAACCAAAAGATAGGCCAAGGGAAAACTCACTACGTACAGTACATCCTAATATGTAGTGATAAACCTATACAAGATAGAGCACACTCATTCGTAGGCATTCTATTACACGAGAAAGACACTAGCCCAAATTAGTCAAGATACGCGAGTCCGGTGTGCGAATTTGCAAAATTTTAAGTGGGGAAAGCTTCATTTTCTCTGAATTTATAAAATAGTTACATGATTAAAATTTGCTACTTTTGTGCAGTATTGTACATACTAGAACATAACAGAATTGATATCGTGTGCTATGTGGATGAACAAGCCCAGATTGAAAAGAATAAAGACGACCTACAAGATAACTTCACGGATTCTACCGAGCATGCCGTTGGCTCAACATGAACATAAAAGAATTACTATAGCTAAAGATCAAATTAGATGTTAACTCGTAAAGAACAAATCCATAAAACAGATAAACTATTATAAATACCTCAGCATTAATTTATTTAGTTAATAATATAACCATAACCATCAGACACCTAAAGGTAGTATTAGAACGAGGTACAAAGGATTTTATATTTTTTGGGACGATAATATCCTTGCAGGATTCTACTTAAGGATCAAATAGTGGTGAGTTCTTAGTCAGTAGCTCCATCAGCAATTCCTAGCCATGTACAAATCAGTGCTAAAACATAAATGTCGCTTAGCGGCTGACTTTATTACTGCTCTACTGGTGGCAGAAAATAGGTCAGATGTAATGTTGGTGCTAAATCACATACATACATAAGAACAATTTATAATCGAATTGAAAACAATTTTTAGTTTTACACAAAATTCAAATAGTTAAGACTTATCATATGACACCTAACTAAAATGGTGAATTTAGCGCAGTAATATCATTATCAGTGTAGTTAAATGATTGGTGTTGGATCTACGAGGTATTAAAAGCAACTCAAGCCTTGACTTGACTAGAAATCATATTTCCACTATCCCAATGATTCCCGGACAGTACACTTACAGTACTTTACAGTACAGTAATTTGTCTTCGTCAATATCTTCGGTTATGTTTCGGTTGAAATGGAAAATAACCACAATATTTAATGGGTTAGGATCAAATCCGAATTTCTTAAAGCATTTGTACACAGTATTCAGATTTGCTACTATGGTGGATCGGCGTTACCTATGTATTCTTTTTGGACTTCTTTTGCAGACTTCTGAATTTGCTAGTTTTTCCATTGGGGTTTATTTGAAAAAAATTGTCACTTAGCATTTATTTTATCGGGATAATAAATTACCGGCAAGATACCTTCTGGTATATTTTAAATAAAATTCATTCTGTTTATACCGTGTCGTAGGCTCCGGTAAGATCTATGAAAGCTACTGTTGTTTTAAGATTCATTTGGAAATTATTCTTAATAAATCATATTAAGGTGATAAGTTGATTACAGCAGATTGTTTCTGGTATGAGTCCAGCTTGCTGAAAAGATATTTAAGCTTAAGATCTTTGAAAATCTCGTATAGACTATCCTCTCAAACAACTTGTGGCAAGTGTTGAAAAGATGGATTCTTCTTTAAAGAATAGATTCAAAGAAAAAGGTTCTTTTTTTTAATTCAATAGGCATTTTCTGCTTAATCATTATTAGTTTGTGAAGTTTAAGAACCTACTTATGAGCTTTTGTTCCTATATTAGGAAAATTCCTACATTTCTTGTTTTATAAATTCGAAATACATTTTTTCAGCTCCTGCGGCTCTTCGCATTTAATTAAGTTTAGTGCACGTGCTAGTTCTTACTATTCTATGAGCTTCATAATCTTTAAGCGTTAACATTGTGCAGCCATGGCTTTTATGAATTGATACCTAACTACTCTCTTATTTTAGTTACTTCTCTTATCTTAACTGCTTTTTATGACTAGTTTTGAAAGACTAGTAAGTAATATGCTCTTGTCTATGTCTTCAGGTTTGGCGGACGTATAGTTTATTATAGGGTTGTATAAACCAAAATTTTTTTCTGAGAAGGTTCCATGGAGACCGGCTCCTGTGTGAAATTAATATTTTCTGAAGTTTCTCTTCTCTTGTGGTTCTTGCGGTATTTAAAGCTCCTAGCAATCGTTCACCTACATCGGAGTCTCCCTATTGGTCATTCTTATCAAGTGAGCCTTTAAAGATGCCATTCCAGCATGAGATGGAAGATTTGATAACTCCACGTGGAATAAGCTTTTTGTGCAGCTAATCACAAGTGCTGCGAATCTTTCACAATTTTATATCCCTGGCTTGATATTTTTGATACCGTTTTCATGTTGGAATTGAAAATTTTTCCACGTGCCTTCTAACTGCTTAAAACCCAAAGAACTTCTCTTGTGGTATTGTTAAACCAGCATCGCTGAAAAATATAAATATAAGATAAAGATTGTAGCTTTTTTACCATATTGCAGAGTAGAAGCTGGATTTTTGTTTTGCGTCGTGTAAGAGATTGTAATAGAAGCCTATTCTGCCAGTTGTTTTACTTGGACATTGCATTGGTTGTATCCCCATGCAAAATGGCGATTCTTAAATTCTCTATTGTATATTGTCGGGTGGGGAAAAGTAGGGAGCACATCTAGTGGCCACGCAACATTCGGTAGTTTGATAATATATTGACTATATATTGACAATAGGTATTTCTTTTACCTTTACCTTAAGTACGTACATAAGTACGAAAGTATATTGTGTTCAGTGGGAGAACTGTGATGAAATGCTATTCTGATGTGCTGGAATAGGTAGCAATATCGCATTGAGCATGACTAAGTAAGAGTATCAATTTATTTTCAGGAGTTTTTCCGCGATGGATTAATTTGAGGGTCGTCTCTCCAGAAGTATGTGTTTCTTAGACTACAACAACGTCAATTTTGTATCTTGTTAAAAATTTGCTCTTACTTCAGCTAAGGCCTTCAATAATTTTTTGACATATTGAATCATGAGTTGTTGGTGCAACGTGGATGGTTCCGATAAAAGCATAGGCGATATTCCCGTTTTGACTCATAACTTTCTTCATAGGGGGCATAAGTGTAAGCATTAGAAGGATAAAAGTTTTTTTTGCTGTAAAGTAATGCTACAGCAATATATCTAGACCGCCGTAGAAAAAAGCTATGGGACAAAAAAGAAAAATCGCGTGTGTTCCTGTCTTCTGATTCTGTTTTTGAATATATTTTGTCAATAAAAATAATTTTGAACTTTAAAAAGTGACATTTCGATAGGAAATTTAATTTTAAATAACTTTTTTGTAGATGTTTATGTACGAAAAATGCAAAGAATTCACGCACCCCTTCACACTTCAACGTTGTAGTTCCTTTCTAAAGTACATAATCAATAGCCTAGAAGGTAAATCCCATAAGATAGCCAAAAGAACACCTTTGATGTACGGCACTAAATTCTATGTAGTTAAAAAAAAGCAATAAAATGCATGTTGCAGAAATCAAAATGTATGTATGAGATAAATGACATAATATAAATATACAGCATTACCGATAAGATTGATAAGAGTAAGTCTAGCTACAGCACCAACTCATGCCAAAATTATCATTGAGTATCAGTGACGATAGTTCGTTCTAGTTCAAAGTTAAAGTGGTAATCACTACAGAAAGAAAATTGCTACTTGCTAAGTGTCAAGTCCGTGGCCAGTCCCAGCTTTCGTGGAGGAGGAGCTCTGAACTGAGTAGGGGCTCTTCTGTACTTTACGGAAGACAGACTGGGCGGGGGATATCCTCAACCTCGACACGGCACGTCCCATATGGCTGATAGGGAAAGTTCCTGCAGATATGCAGGACAGGTACGAATAAGGCATTACCAAATAAGTACCCGCGGATCAACTGAGGATATGACATTAGGCAGCAGTAATGTCATTACTGGATTAGGGCTGTGGGAGGTAAAAATCCTGTAGGCTTAATTCCAGATACTCACAGGCGACACTCACATTATGAGTTAAGCGGCTGTGATACTGCGATCTTAGGGCACTCTTTTGTCCTGGAGTTTGAGAAATCGGCTTCGAAGGCGGAGGAACTAAGACTTTTAGTGAACGGCATAAGGATGCAGAAGGCAAGGAGAAACCACTGCATTAAAGACTTCTTGTAAGTATCTCTAGTACAATTATCATGGTGATAAAAAACTTTAAGATTCCGACTACTGATCATGAAAATCGGAATTCAAGATCCGGCAGGGAAGGTAAATCTAGCTCAAACCGTGAGGCCTTCCAGGTCGTTATCAAGAGAAATCCTCACGAACCAAACTACATTCTAGATGATGGATCTCTAAGAGTATTGCGAACAGCCATAAAGATAGGTACATGGAACGTTAGAACAATGTACGAGGCGGGAAAAATCTATAATGCCATTCAAGAAATGGAAAGACTCTCGATTAATATTATGAGAATAAGCGAAATGCGCTGGACAGATACGGGATACCGAGCTATCAAAGATCACAAAATATTCTACTCAGGAAATCTTAAGAACGAACACATAAATGGAGTGGGCCTAATTATGAATAATAAAATCGCCAATTGTGTCAGTCACTTTGTACCTGTATCAAAAAGGATGCTCTTAGTTCAGCTAAACACAACTCCCATAAAAACAAACATTATTCAAGTATACGCTCCTACAGCGGACGCCCCAGAAGAAATCATAGAAGAATTTTACAATGACCTTACTAATATTGTCAAAAGGATTCGGAAAAACGAAATAATACTAATAATGGGAGACTTTAATGCCAAAGTTGGCAAAGGACAAAGTGGAAATTTAGTGGGATCCTTTGGTCTAGGGGAACGTAATGAACGCGGAGACCGTTTGATTGAATTTGCAACTGAAGAACAGCTCATAGTGACAAACACCTTTTATAATCTTCCTCCAAGACGACTATATACGTGGAAATCTCCCCAGCATACTCCAGATCACACAGTACGAAATCAAATAGACTATATTATTATTCAAAAACGATTTAGAAACTCTATAACATCTGTTAAAGCGTACCCGGGATCCGACATAAATTCGGACCACAATACACTTATCACCAAAATGAAACTTAGTTTAAAGAAAGTTCAAAGACCAAAAATTATGAAGTACGATATTAACCAACTGAAATATAAAACAGTAAACGAAAAGGTACAAAAACGCCTAAAATAAAAAACGTGGGCTCGTACAGAAAAACCATGGGCTCGTACAGAAACAGATAACACACATGTAGAACTAGAAAATTTGCACAAAGTAAGTTAAGAAATAACAGAGAAATACTTAAAACCTGAAAGAACAAATAAAAAGGAATGGATGACGGAGGAGATTCTACGTATGATGGAAGACAGAAGAAACGCTAAAGATAATAAGAATTACTACAACAACATAAATAACGAAATAAAAAGGGCTATCAAAATAGCAAAAGAAAATTGGTTTAGCTCGAAGTGTACAGAGATAGAGTCATTACAACAAAAACATGATTCATTTAACCTCCATAAAAAGATTAAAGCAGCGGCAGGCTTATATAAACACAAGAACACTGGATTCCTGACAGATAATCAGGGAAACATAGTACTGGAAATAGAGCATAAAAGGAATATTTGGATTAAATACGTGGAAAAAACACCAATTGCGAATCTGGACCACCACTTACAGTCGAAGAAGTAAAATATACCATCAAAAGCACCGAAGATGGTAAAGCAGTAGGCCCTGATAATTTTCACTCAGAATTCTTACAACTTATGGACTATGATGGCATAAAATGGTTGACAAATATATTTAACAATATATATGATACAGGCATAATTCCCCAAAAATGGTTAGTGTCAACTTTTATAAATCTTCAAAAAAAACCCAATGTGAGAAAGTGCGAAGACTATAGAATTGTAAGTCTTATGAGCCATTTACTTAAAACATTTCTAAAGGTCATTCACAAAAGAATATATACAAAATGTGAGGAACAACTAACAAGAACACAATTCGGATTTCGTGATGCTCTGGGAACACGGGAGGCCCTTTTTGCTGTACAGGTGCTATTTCGGAGATACAGGGATGTGAATTGTGACATATACGTATGCTTTATAGATTACCAGAAGGCATTTGACAGAGTAAAACATGACAAATTAATGACTCTAATGCAAGAAATTGGAATTGAAAACAAAGATCTTAGAATTATCAGAAACATTTATTACAATCAAACGGCCAAAATCAAAATAGAAGACCAGTTAACTGATAAAATTGCAATAGAACGTGGGAACGTGAGAACATACTCCAGATCACACAGTACGAAATCAAATAGACTATATTATTATTCAAAAACGATTTAGAAACTCTATAACATCTGTTAAAGCGTACCCGGGATCCGACATAAATTCGGACCACAATACACTTATCACCAAAATGAAACTTAGTTTAAAGAAAGTTCAAAGACCAAAAATTATGAAGTACGATATTAACCAACTGAAATATAAAACAGTAAACGAAAAGGTACAAAAACGCCTAAAATAAAAAACGTGGGCTCGTACAGAAAAACCATGGGCTCGTACAGAAACAGATAACACACATGTAGAACTAGAAAATTTGCACAAAGTAAGTTAAGAAATAACAGAGAAATACTTAAAACCTGAAAGAACAAATAAAAAGGAATGGATGACGGAGGAGATTCTACGTATGATGGAAGACAGAAGAAACGCTAAAGATAATAAGAATTACTACAACAACATAAATAACGAAATAAAAAGGGCTATCAAAATAGCAAAAGAAAATTGGTTTAGCTCGAAGTGTACAGAGATAGAGTCATTACAACAAAAACATGATTCATTTAACCTCCATAAAAAGATTAAAGCAGCGGCAGGCTTATATAAACACAAGAACACTGGATTCCTGACAGATAATCAGGGAAACATAGTACTGGAAATAGAGCATAAAAGGAATATTTGGATTAAATACGTGGAAAAAACACCAATTGCGAATCTGGACCACCACTTACAGTCGAAGAAGTAAAATATACCATCAAAAGCACCGAAGATGGTAAAGCAGTAGGCCCTGATAATTTTCACTCAGAATTCTTACAACTTATGGACTATGATGGCATAAAATGGTTGACAAATATATTTAACAATATATATGATACAGGCATAATTCCCCAAAAATGGTTAGTGTCAACTTTTATAAATCTTCAAAAAAAACCCAATGTGAGAAAGTGCGAAGACTATAGAATTGTAAGTCTTATGAGCCATTTACTTAAAACATTTCTAAAGGTCATTCACAAAAGAATATATACAAAATGTGAGGAACAACTAACAAGAACACAATTCGGATTTCGTGATGCTCTGGGAACACGGGAGGCCCTTTTTGCTGTACAGGTGCTATTTCGGAGATACAGGGATGTGAATTGTGACATATACGTATGCTTTATAGATTACCAGAAGGCATTTGACAGAGTAAAACATGACAAATTAATGACTCTAATGCAAGAAATTGGAATTGAAAACAAAGATCTTAGAATTATCAGAAACATTTATTACAATCAAACGGCCAAAATCAAAATAGAAGACCAGTCAACTGATAAAATTGCAATAGAACGTGGAGTACGACAGGGCTGTATTTTGTCTCCATTGTTGTTCAATATTTATTCTGAATGGGTATTTAAGGAAGCTTTAGACGGTTGTGCGACAGGAATACTAAACGGTGAATGGTTGAATAACATTAGATATGCAGATGACACTATAGTTTTTGCCGATAATCTGAATGACTTACAGATATTAACAAATCGCATAACAGAAGTCAGCAACAGATACGGACTAGCTCTTAACATAAAGAAAACCAAATTTATGACAATTAGTAAAAAACCAATACTAAACGCTCAACTTACAATCAACCAACAAAATACCGAAAGAGTCGAGCAATATACATATCTAGGCACCAATTTAAATAGCCAATGGGACCACTCAACAGAAATTAAACAGCGAATAATGAAAGCAAAAGCAGCATTCGTTATAATGAGAACCATTTTCAACAATCGAGACATGCCGTCTATTGAACTGCTACATATTCACAGTTCTGCTCTACGGAATGGAAGCGTGGACACTGACTGTTGCATCTATGAATCGGCTCGAAGCTTTCGAAATGTGGTGTTATAGGCGCATCTTACGTATATCCTGGGTTGACAGAGTTACTAATGTGGAGGTCCTGCGTAGAATGGGGAAAGAATGTGAAATTCTCATGACCGTCAAAACTAAACAGTTGGAATATCTAGGACATGTAATGAGAAATCAAGAACTGGTAAGAGAGGACCGGGAAGAAGACGCATTTCCTGGCTTCAAAATTTACGAAAGTGGTATAACACGACTACCACTGAACTGTTCCGCGCTGCAATAAACAAAGTAAAGATAGCCGTGATGATCGCCAACATCCGGAACGGATAGGCACTTTAAGAAGAAGAAGTGTCAAGTGATTTAAAGAAGTATGCCAAAGAGGATCGGTGGGAGAGGACTAGAAAAGAGATAATGTGAAAAGCATTAATATTAGGATGACTAGGATATCAACATGTACATAAATATGTGACATATCTAATTAAGGAAGTTGACCCGAAGTTGAAATATAGGAATACCGGCAAAATAATAATGTTTTTGCCATTAGCATATATTAAATCCAAAGGAATAAAACAAAATTTTCATAACATTTTTATTTTACTTTTCAAATATATTTTATATAACACTTGCATTAATTACCTCCCACATAGTGATATTTATAAAAGCAGACTATATAGAACTTATTTTTGTGTTTACCACGTAAAACAAAACATTAAATATACTCTGCAACGAGTATTTTTTAACGTCAGTTTTATGTCCAAGCTAATTCTATCACCATCAAGACAAATGACTAACCCCAAAATAATTCGAAAATTCCCAGAAATGTCTTTGTGGAGAAGATTTATATGGATCGACAAGAAGTTATTTTAAATTATTTCTAAAAATGTATCCCCTTCGCTGGAAGTGATGGTAATAAACTAATAAATAAGGCTGCTAATAATACTTACATGTAGTCCAGTCAACATGAACAAAAAATTAAACATCTTTATAAAAAGGCTCAAAAAAATAAAAGATGACAAAATAAAGTAAATTTAAAAAGAAAATTATATTTAGACAATTTTAGAAAAACAGTTTTGTACATATTTGAAAAAGTTGAAGTTTTTTTTTCTACTAGTAGATACATCTTTTCTTTAATCACTTGCGATGCTTTTTGTAGCAATGGGTGGCAGTATTTTTAATGGTTTTTTTTTTATGAGTTTTATGTATATTTTACTTTTTACGCTTATTTATAATTTTCTGGGCTTTTTCAATAAAAACTTTACCTTGTTGTAATTTGTTATACTTAGAATTCTGCATTAGTCTAATGTTTGTATTTTGAGAATGATTTCCGAAGTGGAAATTAAAACGTCTATAATTCTGCAATTTATATCGCTCAAATAGGGTAATATAAATATATGTTCTCTTAAACCAATTTCTTTTGTTATTACACAGTACTAAAGAGTACTAAAACTTATATGTTGGTTCGCAGAGCCTGCGCAGTTTTACAGATGTTAACATGGCGGTTAATGTGTTAAATAAACTAGCATATATTTTAAACACTTCTCGTAAACTAAAATATAGAATATAGATAATAGAGGGCTATTATCTATATAATTAATACATTTATTGTACAATAAGATTGAACAGCGCTTTATATCCAAACGTTTAACCTTCCGCCGGTAACGTAAATTCTTGTAACATAGTGTGTAACGTCGGTCTACGACACCGACTTTTTTAATAATGAATATCTTAGGTTGTGATTTTCTGTTAATATTTTGATGTGACTAAATATTTAATATAACTATATTTAAATAACAATATAGTAAGAAATCATCAATATTTATTTATTTTTGAGAAAAAAATGCACATTAAAAAAAATTGGCTTCTTTTAGGTACTTCAACATAGTTGACAAACAATTTATAAAAACATGTGAAGTTTTTGAAAACAAAATATCAACAAACATAAAGACAATGGTTAAAATATTACAAAATAATAAAATTATTCAACAGATGTCCAACATAAACTGAAACTATTGTCCGTTTGCTTCCTCATTTTCTTCTACATTGCACATAACGCATAGTCCGGTTAAATGTTCCAAACACATATTTGCCACACTGCCTACAAAGAAACCGAGTTTTGCGGTTTTTCTTACTACTGCAGAACGTACATCTTCCATACACACTATTCTGCATAGGTTGATTTCTTGTCTGCATGCCTCAAATTTCCACTAACCTCATACGAATTGTCTTTGGAATACTTTTTTCTAGGGCTCGTCTGCGAATATGTTCATCAATAAGTTGAAAACCTGAGTCTTCCTAAAACTTTCGTCTGGGAATGCGTGTGTCTGTATTAGATTTGTATATAATGTAGGAATTTATCCCAGCGACATTCAAAGAACTGTAAAAAATGACCATTAGCCAGCGACGGGTTGTTCTAGCGCCATTGTATGCCGCGCAGAGTTTGTCCACAACTTCCACGCCTCCTTTAGTATTATTATAATCTATGACTATTTCTGGTTTACCTGTTGCATTATCAATGTTGTTGTTGTAAGGCATTGTAGATAACACTAAAACATTTTTACCTTTTCGGGGTACATACGATACAAGAGTACACTTCTTATCTTGAAACGCGAACATACTGGTTTTTTCTGGCCTTTGTTGTGAAAGCACTAGAGGAATTTGGGGTTTATTCTTTCAAGAGTTAGACGATGTTCACGTTGAAGTACTCGCTCGAGCTGAACGCTTGTGAAAAAAATTATCCATGTTAACGTTCCTTCCTGTTCACAAATCGGTTCACACAGACGAAATACAAGTGATATATTTGACGTATAAACAAAATATTTTCCTGCTGGCTGTCTACCAACATATACTTCCTTCTTGGACGTATAATACACCTCAGCGTCTACTAAAGCATATATTTTTATACCGTAACGATTTGGTTTATTCAGTATGTAAACTCTAAATAAACATTTGCCGTGAAAGGCTTCTAACTTTTCATCTATCGTAGTAAATGCTGAAAGATTGTAATGCTTCGGTAGATTAGAATATAAAGCTTCATAAATCTCACGTACTGCGGCCAACTGGACGAATTCTTGCTTTTGTATTCTAGTACTTTTGTCATCGAACCGAATGTGTCTTAAAATGAACTGGAACATCTTTAGCGACATCGTAAGGCGATAAATCTCCATTGACCTCCCATCTGTTCTAAATATGTAAATCATCAGCATTCTGATGATTGCTTTTGTTAGCGCCAGATATGTACAACAGCTCAAACAGAGCTTTTAATTATATAAGATCAATTGGCCTAGCCGTTCTGTTATTAACTGTGTCATAGCGTTTCAACGCTATAAACTTATTGGTGCATTCTACTATTTTTTCTAGAATATCTGTAGTGAAAAAACAGTCCCAAATCTCTTTTATCACCAATTCTCGCCTAATATCACCTTTTGGTCCTGCCAGATTGGGTAAAAGATTTTCAGTACGAGTTCGAATGTTACGATTCAATTCATGATGTTTCCTTCACCTTGTTCTATCTTTCCCAAAAAAAAAACGTGGAATGCGCGGTATTACTTTTACTGGTACATGATTTCCGACATATTCTTCATCAGAGAAATCCTCCTTTGAATTGGCATCATATTCTAGAACTTCTAAACAATCATCTTGCAAACTTGCGTCGTCATCTACTGGTTTCGGTTCGGAATTAGCAACAATTTCATCAAAAAGTTATTGCAACCTGATTTGTTGTCTTTCGTAAGCCATCTTCACATACAACTCCTAAAATGAATATCTATTATTTAAACTGACTATGGACCAAAAACGACAAAAACTTACCATTGAGTATAACATAAATGGTAACCTCGGTCGCTCACATAGATTCGTCCACAGACTTTTCAAGACTGAATAGCGTAATGAGTATTCGAAAGCTACCTGGCCGCGCAAACAAAACAATATGCGCATTTGAGTTTTAGCGCAAAAAATCTACTACATCGGTGTCAGGGACCGTACTTTACCACTCGAAAGGTAATTATATTGCACAATAATACGAATTGCGCAATGTTTTTGTGTTCAGTCAGAGAATAGTATAATTCAGCGTACTAATTGACAGCGTAAACTAATATTGACCAGTTCTAAGATTTTTTTTAAAGTTATCTATTTTTGAAATAATGAATTTATTCCTTACTTTTGCATCATACTGTACAATCTTTTCATCGAAATAATAAACTTTATAAATTGGGATACTGAATCTTGTTTCACCATTGACACATTAGCATTATTTTCCTGTCAAAATTGTTCATATTCTGCTGATTATTCTATTGGAAGTAGTAGTACATGTTCTTCTGGTTATGTGACAGCTGCTTAGTTGGAAGTTCAGAATTGTGCTGTTAAGGATAGTTTATAAAATAGCGAGCTGATAGCGTGTTGCTGTAGTTTGTCGGAGTTAGCGTGGATGTGGAATATGTAAGAGATGGAGTTGAAATTGATCCAAATATTATGTTCCGCAGACGACGCCGCATTAATAGCCGAGACAGAAGACGAGCCCCAAAGATTAACACACATTTTCAATACAACAGCCAAGCAATACAATATGATAATATCAGCAGAAAAAATCAAATGCATGACAACATCTAAACACCAACTACGATGTAAAATCGAAATTGATAGGAAACTAATAAAGCAAAAAGCAAGCTTTAGATGTCTGGGAATAGATATAACTAGTTACGGATATGTTGAAGAAGAAGTACGGCAACAAAGCTTAAAAGCAAGTAAAGCGGCGGGATCTCTTAATGACACAATCCGAAAGAACAAACACCTAAGACAAGACACAAAAACAATAATCTATAAAGCAGCAATTAGATTTACGTTTATATTTACTAATTTTGTTTTCTAAACTGTGACTGATCCTTTACAAATTGTATTTATCAAAAAGGAAATAAAGTATTGTTATCTAGATTTAGCCATATGGCTCACACTCCCTCTAAGGGAAAAATTTACTCATCTCAGATACCTACGGTATCAAAAGGATTGAGCTCTGGTGTGACTCTTTCCGTGTTATCGAGCCCTAGGTGACTTGGTTTGCTAGAGTATCTCCCAAAAATTTTCGTACACATCTGGACGTCGCGAGGAGTACAGCTTTCTGCATGGTCTTATAAAGATGTTCATTTAGACGCAGCTGTTTTATATTCGCTAGGAGGAATTATTATTATTATTATTATTATTATTATAGAAATTAGACCTATATTAACATACACGGCGGAGACAAGACCTGACACATCTAAAACGAGATGACTACCAGAAACAACAGAGATAAAAATACTTTGACGAATATCAGGAAAAAGTCTGTTGATAGGGAGAGAAGCGAAAACATAAGAAGACCATGAAATATAGAAAACATAAATGGATAGGTGACAAAACAGAAACAGGAGTGAACGAACACATTAGCAGAATGGTACAGGATAGGATAGTACGAATAGCACGAGATAAGTCAGCAAATGGACTAAGAAGTATTGACAGACTAAGAAAAAGATGGTGCGATAATCTAAACAATTTAGGAGGTTAATATTGAAGAAGAAACAGGATTTGAGGCCTACATACAAGAAGGAAGAAGAGGAAAGGAAAATATCTATGAAAAAATTTGCTGAATATCGCAAAGCCATCACGGGATAAATACAATCGATTTTGTAACAACGTAGGTGCAGTTCCTGACAAGACAAAAAAATGGTTTTATAAAACATACTTACAACTCAGTGTATTTATTTTAATAAAATTAATTAAAATGTACCTATATAATTATTGTTTAAACTAAAACGTTCACTCTCTCCTTCCAAACTACGCATAGTAGGCTGAGTATCGATCCCAGACTGTGAATCCGACGCAGATTCAAATTTTGATAAGAAAACATATCATTTAGTAACCATAAAGTATTTTATCGACTGAAGGTGTTTCTAGAGTTCGTTCCAGTAATTAGTTCTTAAAGAATTAAATTCCTTCTTCACGTTATCTTTGTTTGCCTGTGAAAACATCTCTTTGTATTTAGACAACAACGTTTGTAAGCAGCACATTTTTTTATAACAGTTATGATATTTTTTGCTCTTGATATTCCATAAAGAAGTAATTATCATCATCATCATCATCATCTCATCAATAAACTGTATGCGTCTACTGCTGGACATAGGTTTCCATCAGCTCTTTCCATCTGTCTCTAGCTTGTGCGGCTTGCATCCAGTTATTTATATATAAAGACGTCATTCTCTGTATAATTGGATACGTTCGACGATACACTCTCTTTTCTTAACTTTCGGATTTTCTTTTTCCGCAATTTTTTGCAAACGCACAGGTGCAACTTCTCCTCGTCAAGACGAAATACAGACTAAAAATTATTGCCCAATACTGACTACACGATGTAATGGAGAAATGTGGCATAATCAGAATTAAGCTCGCTCAAACTTTCATTCAGTCATTACGAAACCTTCAATATTAGCTCTAGACGATTATCTGCACAGATTGCAATATTGCGCAATATAACTGACTATCTACCGAACGCTTTACATGATTAGCTCATCGATTCGCGCAATAAATAACTGTGAATCTCCGATCTAAAATTAAAATAATTCGTAACCAGTAACTTCTCTATCGACGTTGCGTCAACTGTTCTATAGTAATTTGCTACATATTTTAATTTTTCTTTTTTTTTAAATGCCGAAGAGAAAGACTCAGTAGATTAGTAAATTAAATACTATGAAGAATTAAAATATGAGGATGGAAAATTGCTTTGCAGAGCCTGTGTAAAGACGGTAAGTGTTTCATTTTAAAAATTTTTAAATGCTTTCTGAAGCAGCAGAGTATAGTAAAAATTAAAAGTATTTTAACCAAATTAATTCTATGGCACTTGCAAAAAGTGGCAAAAATTTCTCCGTCTTAATGGACTAAAAATGCAAAAAATGTTTTTGATGGGGCGCCTTTACGGGTACAACTCTTTAAGGAACGAGTATCTAACACCACATCATTACTTAAACCTATTTTGACAACGTGACGTACTTCGTTTAAGAAACTTCGTACTTCGTACGTTGACGTACTTCAAAAAATTTTTGAAAATTATAAAAAGGTTGTTCGTGACCTATCCGAATCAGCCAGTAAAGCTGATTATGTACTGTTAAACGGTCCTAAATCAAAAGCAATTTAACTTATTTTCATTCTTGTGAGTGAATAAAGGCTCTCGAGAAATAAAGAATGACGATGGCTTAATCTGCAAACAAGCTAACTCCACTTTTTTCGTAATATCCTTTTATTTGTGTATTACTTTCTTTACACAGCTTTATATCAGTTCACAAACCGCTAACTTCTAATTTTTATTGTAAACCTCTCAAATAGCCTGCCCAAAAACAAGCTACCTCCATGCATAAGACCCCCACTACGGTAAAAGCGCCAAGTCCGTGTTGCGCCAACCGTTAGAAAGGAGTTTAAACGTGGAATCATGCCCACACGGTTGTTATCAAAACAGTCGCTTTATGATTATTATGTTTCGGACTGGTGTTCTAAAACAACGTATTGCCTGTATCGGTGGCAAAATTTAATAACACTTTACATACGGAAAACATATCATTATTTCATCCTTAAAAAGACGCCTGCGAAAAATGCATGTCATATAAATTGGGTTTTGTATCTGAAAATGAATACAAGAAAAACACAACAAGAAAAGAGCAGGCTCGTGCTGAAAAAAAGCATAAAAACTGAGAGGGTTACGTATTTACACTTGATGTTCAGGCTCTGCTAGAGAACCAAAATCTAATGTATCATCGCTGTATTACAAATCTAAACTTAATGTGCATAATTTTTGTGCAGTGGATGTAAAAACTAAGGAAGCATACTGCTTTTTATGGAATGATACAGAAGGTGGAGTTTCCGCTGAAGAATTTGCTTCTGTCATTTCATAGTTTCTTATAGATACAGTTCTACCACAAATCTTGGACACCACAGACAAAAAAGTAGTGATTTACAGCGACAAATGCGCAGCTTAAAATCGAAACGTTACGGCCTCAAATGCTTTGATAAATGTGGCGATGACCAAAAACATCGTTATTAAACAGAAGTACCTTGAAGTAGGTCACACATAGATGGAGGTAGATTATATGCATGCCTCCATCGAAAAAAAAACCTTCGAAATAAAATTATTAATGTACCTGCTGAATACATTGATATTTGCCGAAGTGCTCGCAAAAATCCTAAACCATACTACGTTGAATATTTAGCACATTCATTCTTTAAGTCGTTTCTTCTTCTTCTTACGATGCCTATCCGTTCCGGATGTTGGCGATCAACATGGCTATCCTAACTTTGCTTGCCGCTATTCTGAATAGTCCGGTTGTCGATGTATTAAACCACTTTCTCAGGTTTTGAAGCCAAGGTATTCTTCTTCTCCCTGATTCTCTCTGTCCAAATACCTTGCGCTGAAGAATGAGTTGCAACAAGCCGTATCTCTGTTCATTTCTCATAACATGGCCAAGATATTCTAGTTTGCGCTCTTTGATGGTGTTAATAATCTCACATTCCTTGCCTATTCTAGGTAGGACCTCAACATTAGTGACACGTTCACCCATGAAATTCTTAAAATACGTCTGTAACACGTATTAGCTTCTTAAAGAAGCTTCGGAAAGTGTCCAGGCCTCTACTCCGTATAATAACGTAGAAAATACGTAGCATCTAATGAGAGAGATTTTGGTAGCAAGTGGTAAATCGTGACTTCTGAAAAGAGACTTCATCATTATGAACACCGATCTCGCTTTTCCTATGCGTTGTTTTATTTCACTGGAGTGATCCCATTGGCTGTTAATGTTGGTACCAAGGTATGTGTAGCTGTCCACTCTGTTAATTGGATGTTCCAGACAGATTGTTCCAGAATTGGAGATATTTATTTATACCAAAAGCTGTGTATTTAATATTACGCGCTTACTGACTACCCTGTACTTTATTTTCTTCGTATTAAGATCAAGTCCGTGTTCTCTACTTATATCTGATATACGCGACATTATTATTTGCAAACCGTTCAGACTATCTGCAAAAACTACTGCGTCGTCGGCATATCTAATGTTGTTTAGACGTATCCCGTTGACTAATACGCCTTCTTGTAGTTCGCCTAGCGCTTGCTCGAAGATATATTCAGAGTATATATTAAATAACACCGGGGACAGAATACATCCTTGCCTCACTCCTCTATCTATGGAGACTGCCTCTGTCAATTGGTCATCCACTTTAAGTCGTTTAATGATGTCAAATTTCTTAAATCCATTCGACCTGAAAAAATGAAGGGGAATCTCGAGGTATATTTTTTTTCTTCACCTTTGGCAGGTAGGGTAGTAAACATTATTATTTTTCTTTTCAAGGTTAATGAAATCAGAGCCCTGAAATATACGTATTTTATAAAGTAAATTTTAAAGAAGAATGGAAGTTACTTCCCCAACGGCGTGAAAAAATCCAAACTAATCCAAAGGAGTTTGCTCAGCTGCCGAACTTGCATTCTGATAGATTGCCATTAACCATCAGAAAGTTCCAGGATCTTCAAGATCTAAAACCCTTCATCCTTACTGATTTTCATTCCTACTACCATAATATAACTCATAAATAAACATTTTTTTTAAACAATCTAAGTTTTTTATACTGTAATATTTTATTTTTTCTTGATACTTTTGAATTTTAATTCTTTATAATAATTTGTTTTAAAAGATGTTCACAAAAACAGGCTAACTCCTTTTTTCTATTTCTTACTGAATATTTAAAAAGCTAACTCCTTTTATAGCGCAAAAAAAATTTTTAGGTCAAACAAAGTTATTTTTGATTAATTATTATTAACACCAAGCATTAAAAGAAAGAATTAAGATTTAATAATTAACCGTAAGTATAATTATTCATGAACTGAACGGTTTTATGTTCATACTGAAAAATTTGCGTAAATGGAGTTGGCTTTTTTGCAGATTAAGCCATCGATGTCGATGTATGATTTCAATAAAATAGTTAATATTTTGAAGAAGCCATTGACAATAACCCTAAAATAACTGGTCAAATTGTAGAAAAAAACTTAAAGTTACAATGTTTAAGAATAAAGGTTCAAAAATAAAAAAAAATACTCGTAGCTTTGGTATTGGCAAAAAATAATGACACGAACTTACAAATCTGTGCTCTGTGCGTAAAGAGAGTTAAGTCCAAAAATGGTCGAAATTAGTCAATGCAATAACTGCATGTTAAAATATGATCTACATGTGTGTATAATGTGTGAAGTCCAATTCCATTCCTAAACTAAGATATTTATTTTTGCACTAATGAAAAACAATCAATACTAATTGTGTAACGCGTGTTAAGTCCTAAATTTAGACATATCACTCTTTACACTAAACATTATATTTAAGAAACATGAAGACTCAGTGTATTAAGTCCCACAATATTGCGCCTAACCATGACTTAACACACTCTGCACTAATAATAAGTTATTACGTTGACTAACTGTACGCCGCGACTTTAAACAGCGATTTGTCTATTTTACTAATCAGTAGCATACATTGACTAGGACATTTCAAACATGTTTGTACTTGAATGAACAACATAACGCTTTAAAAATTTTAGTTGTGGTTTCCTTCTGTGAGTATTTTGTTGGTTTAGTTAAAAAAATTTAGTTGAAAGTTTAACCATGTCATCGAGAGCACAGCCTATACTGTACATGTTAAAAAACGATGCACTTGAGCCAGAAGCAAGTCCAAGCCATGGTAAGTTTTATTTAAATTTTTAATATTGCTGAAGACTTTGCAGTAATGTACTGCAGTGAGCTATAGTTAAGAGCTATTGTTCAACAATTGTTTTCTGCTGGAAATAGTAAAGAGGGGGGAATGCAACTTTCCTCACAAGTAAATCATTATTTTTTGTCGGGTAAAGTTTCAAAAATTGGATGTTAAAATAGTATCAATATCTATTTCTAATAAGAGAACTATTCAAATGGTATATAGAAATTGTAAAAAAATATCAGTCTAATGAGCCATGAATACTGCGCTCGAGAATTTACAACAAAGCAGAAGTATATCTTAGCGAAATACAGTTTGGTTTCAGAAACAAGATGTAGGGATATAGAACAACCAGTATATATGTGTTTTATCTACTTTATGTGCAAACATACGAACTGATCTAACTACAGCGAAAGTAGTGGAAATACGGCATCGTGTCAGGCAGCATTTTATTGCATCTTCCAGTATACTCAGAAAGATTCCAGTATAGTCAGATAGATTCCAGTATAGTCCTGAAGGAAACATTTGCTCAAAAAAAAATAAAAAAGCGGCTCTTATTATTATAAATAAAAGCATTTGCTTCGCAAACTCCATTGTAAGAGCATCTGGTTGACCTTCTTCTTTTAATGGTGCTGCAACCTTTTATGGTTCTTCGCTTGCTTAACATTCGTTGTTAAGCCATTCTGCTCTGTCGGATACTTTTCTTCGGCAATGCCTGGTTAACCATATTAAAAAGTAGGATCTGGTTAAGCATATTAAAAGGGAAAACGATAAAAAGAAAATATAATCACTAATTGTTTTTTGTTTAATTTGTTAATATTTTGTATTTGAGAACGGTTACCGAAATAGAAATGGAAACGTTAAAGTAATCTTATTGTAAAATAAAATTGTGGCTTATTTTCAATGATAATAGTAAATTGTAAATTCACCAATTATTTTATAAAATATTCTTGGAAACCATTTATAATATACCATGAGCAAAATACCAAAAAATACAAGATAAATGATATTTATATCGAAGTCATTTTATTATTTCAAATGTTTTAATCAAAATGACTATCATTAACTATCTGACATTGGATATGTTCGAATCCATTAGTGACACTCTTAATGATAATAGGAGTGATATTTAAAATATCTTTGTATTTTAGATCACCTTATAACCAAAAGACTAATAGGATTACATCCGTAGAACGTGGTAGCCATTCAACAAATCCTCCTCTATCTATTCATGGATTTGGAAATATTTCTTAAAGATAATTCCTTACTTCATTTATAAAATAGGACGGTGTACCATCTTGTTAAAACCAAATATTATTAGATGATACATTTGGATGGTCTACACCAGAGACCTTAACTCTCTCTTTGTCAACCATTTTCCATCCACTCCCGAATTTAGGTCTCTCCCAATTGCTTCCATCCTACTCTATCTTGCGCCAATCTAATCCACTATTTGCCTGCCACTGCTCTTATGTCATCTCTCATCTTTTTTGGGGTCTTCCCATACTTCTCTTCCATGGTCTCCATTCTAGAATTCTCCTTGTCCAACTGTTATCATTGTATCGGGCTACGTGACCTGCCCAACGCCATTTCATTTTTGTAATTTCTTCCACAATATCCTTAATCTTCGTTCTACGTCTTATCTCGGACCTTAACTACTAAGCCATAATGGATAATCACTGGGATAAGGTCAAAACGTAAAAAGTCTAAGTAAACATCTGCATTTAATTTGCTATCAAAAAAATATGGACCCACTATACGATTTCATACAATCCCAATTTAAACATTAATTATTTATTGCACTTATGTATGGTCTTCTTGAAATCAATGTGGTCTTTCCGGTCACGAAAAGTGTTTTTCCTGTTTATTTATGATTCGGGTAAAACCAAATGTTGCTTCGTCAGAGAACATGATACAGTTTTCTACGTTGGGATCTTTTCTCTTTTTTATGGCAATCTAGAGTCAGGTAATTGCAAAAACTACCTCAAACATATCATCAAATATTGTTAAGTGCAAAAAGAAACAAATATTAATATAGATGTCAAACCAAATAACCAATTTAATATCTTGCCTGAAAAAATCACCCAGAGTCTCTCAGAGAATGTCAAACAGCCGAGTATTAGTGAACATCTTATAAATCAATGCAAAAAGTTATTATGCTTTACCTAGAGCTTACTTTCATCTAGGATAACATGGGAAAAGATCTATCTTCTTCTTGTAGTGCCTATCCGTTTCGGATGTTAGCGACCATCATAGCAATCTGTATCCTGCGGTACTGAGCTCAGCCATTTTTTAAAATGCAGATCTTGCTTTCTCTATCCTACATTTTATTCCTACGGAATGGTCCCAATGTTCATTGACGTTCGTACCAAGGTAGGTGTATGTTTTTACTCTTTCTATTGGTTGATCATTCACACTGATTCTTTCAATTTGCTGTTCCTTCTTAGAGATCATCATACATTTTGTTTTCTTAATGTTCAGTGAAAGTCCATATTTTTGACTCCCTTCTGTGACTCTATTCATTAACTTTCGGGGGGGTTCATAACTGTCAGCGAATACCACCGTGTCATCCGCATATCTGATGTTATTAATGCATTCACCCTTAATTCGAATTCTGGCTTTAACATCCTCTACTGCTTCTTGAAAGATTGCCTCAGAGTATATGTTAAACAGCAAGGGTGATAGTATACATCCCTGTCGGACCCCACGTTTTATTTTAATATCATCGGATTCTCCTGCCTCTGTAAGAATATACGATGTTTAATTCCAGTAAAGATTGCTACTAATTTTCAGATCACAGGTGTTTATTCCAATATTTGTTAATATCTCCATCAGTTTGTCGTGTTTTACTGTATCGAGCGCTTTATAGTAATTAATGAAGCATTCATAAATATCGCAATTCACATCTCTAATTCTTTGAAATAGCAGTTGTATGCTAAAGAGAGCCTTTCTCTTACTCACTGCTTTCCGAAAACCAAACTGTTTACAGCTGATTTTTGCTTTGCATAGTCTATATCCTTTGATGTATGATTTTTAGAAATAATTTTAAAATGTGTCTCATTAAGCTGATGGTCCGTAAATCATTGCAGGGTACGGATTTTGTTTTCTTTGGTAGAGCAATAAACGTTGACTTCAGCCATAATCTTGGTATTACTCCGAATAAATAAATATATGCCATTGAATATTTTTGTTAGTCGTTGAATACCATCGGTGTTAAATAGTTTTATGAGTTTAGCATATGCATTTTCAGGTTCAGGAGTTTTGAAATCTTTTAGTTGTGATATTGTTTTTTCCACTTCATCGAATGTGATTGGTAAGTCTTCTTCTTGATGTGCCTATCCGTTACGAATGTTGGCGATCATCATGGCAATCTTTATCTTATTTGCAGCAGCGTGGAAAAGTTGCACAGATGTTGTATTGAACCAGATTTTGAGGTTTTCTAACCAAGATGTTCTTCTTCTTGGACCTCGTTTTATAAATATTTTTCCTTGCAGGATGACTTGAAGGAGAGCATATCTGGATTCATTTCGCATAATATGTCCGAAGAACTGTAACTTTCGAGATTTGATGGTGGTCAATACCTCTCGGTTCATATTCATTCTTCTGAGGACCTCCTGGTTTGTGACTCGGTCAGTCCACGGGATCTTAAGCATTCTCCGATATAGCCACATCTAAAATGCTTTCGGTTTTCTGCACATATCTTCGTTGAAGGTCACGATTCAATACCATAAAAAAGGACAGAGAAGACGTAACATCGCAGCATTCTTACTTTTGTATCAAGAGAGAGGTTGTGACTCTTGAAAAAGGCCCCCATCCAATTGAAGGTGGACATAGCTTTTCCGATGTGTGCTCTAATCTGCTGGTTGTTGGTCCATTCTTCATTTATTATGGTGTCGAGGTAGTTGTAGTGCGTCACTCTTTCTACAGGGGATTGGTTGACGTAGAGATGTTGACCTTTAGTTATCAATTTCTTGCTAATTATCATAAGCTTTGTCTTCTTAACGTTAATATTGAGTCCATATTGTTGACTGTAATACGTGATTTATTTCATAAGAACTTGTAGGTCTTCTAAGTTGTCCGCAAGTACTATGGTGTCATCTGCATACCTGATGTTGTTTAGCCGGTAACCATTTAGTAGAATACCTTTTTCAGTTTCGTGCAAAGCTTCGATAAATATTCTTTCAGAGTACAGATTGAAGATTAGAGGAGACAAAAGACAGCCTTGCCTTACTCCACGAATGATTTTCACATAGTCAGTGTGTTCACCTTCAACTCTGAGATTTGCTGTCTGATTCCAGATTATTTTCAGATCTTGGTTGTTAATTTCTGTTTCTTTTAGTATTTGCGTCATCTTGGCGTGCTGTACTCGATCAAACGCTTTCTCGTAATCAACCAGACATGCTTATACGTCGCAGTTTACGTCTCTGCATCTCTGGAATAAGACTTGCACTAAGAGAACAAAGCCTCTCTAGTAACAAAAGCATTTGTGAACCCGAACTGGTTGGGAGACAATTTGACTTTCACACAGTTTGTAGATTCTCTTATGAATTATCTTTAGGAACCATTTTAGGAGATGACTCATGAGGCTTATAGTACAGTAATCTTCGCATTTTTTTGGTAAGTGGTCATTACATATGTAGGACGGAGGTTGTTTGGACCTATTATCATCAAAAAGTTCTTGTATGTATTTGGTCCATGTGCATATTTCTTGATTTTTATCTGTGATGATGTTATTGCAGTTTGCTAGCTGTGTTGGATTTTTGAAGACCAGCTGCTTATTTTACTTTTTTGAAAGATCTATGAGAGCACAATACTCTTGATATTCTAGGGAATTTGTGAATATTCTCCTCAACAAACTGAGTTTTTTTCTTTTTAAGTTTCTTTTTTTTTTAGGTTGTCTAAACCATTTTTGTAGGTTACTTAACCGGAAATATCACTTGTTTAGCTTATGATTTTACCTCGCATTATAAATTGTAGTACCTATCTCATATTTTAGATTATATCCACCTACCCAATAACATACCTTCTCTTAATATTAGTTAGTTTGAGATAATTAAAAAAACTAAGTAGTCAACCGAAGCTAAATTCTAATATAAAATGCGTTTTCATGATTAGGAAGAATTTTTTTACCGAATTAATATTTAAGCTCAGCATTAGTAGACAAAATCGATATAAGTTTCAGGTTTAAAATAATTAAATCCACGTTTGACTGTATCAAAGACAGACTTGAGTCTGGGAGTCTGGGTGATGCTTCCTTCTTCGTATAAAATTAGACAAGAACGCGGCGACAGGTCGTACGGGGGGCGACAGGAAGACATCGTTTTTTGTTGACAGTCGATATTTTCAGCTAATAATGTCTGCTTTGGCTGTCGTTCCCGCTACCCGACTAACTGATTTTACATATTACGATTCATGTAAACATACTTTAATCTAGGAAATCTAGGAATCAAAACTAGGAAAAGTTTTCTAAGAAACTCCTCAAAAGAGATTAAGAGCTGAGTAAAAAATAGAAAAAATAACTTATACTAAATATGCCTTTGGAAATAAAACCATAAATTATAATACAACTAAATGTTTATTATTTGTCTATTTGCCAGATTTGAATAATTTCACAATACACTTTTTTAATTAAGCATACTAGACGTTTTATTACGTTGCTGTAAAGAACCCTGATTCTCGTCATAATTTATTAATTTCTTGCCTTTCTTATGTTGACAATTTAGATATTTTAAAATACAATAGGTACTTTAAAATAGCATTATCGGTATTTCTGAGGTGCTGTGATCGGATGACTTTATTTAAGGATAATAGATCATGTCAAGGAGATAGAAATAAACTGGAATACAAAGAAATAAACAAAACTATTAGAAAAAATATCAAGGAGTGTAAACGGAGAATACAGGAAGAAAAGATAGAAAAAACAATTGAAAAAAATAGGAACATGAAGTGCTTAAAGCAGATCCTGGGAAACATACAAATTAATAGCATAAATAACAAAGAAGGGGTGGAGACCAACAATATAAAAGAAATTTTACAGATAACGCACGAATATTATACAAATCTCTATAAAACAGAACAAAAACTAACCCAAGAAATCCGTAATCAGTTACAACTGAAAATAAAGAACGTTTACTCTGAAATAACAAATCTCCTGTGAAAGATGGAATAACTGTGGAAATGCTAAAAAATGGGGGGAAAACTACAGTGGAAGTCCTTTATGTACTAATGAATAAAATATTGAACACAAAACAAATACCCACCACATGGAACGAGGCAATAACACTATTACTATTTAAGAAAGGCGATAGAAAAGATCTGAAAATCTATAGGCCCATAACGCTACTGAATGTAATGTACCAACTCTTAACTAAACTACTAATAAACAGATTAATAACTAAGTTAGATAATTACCAGTCAAGAGAGCAAGCCGGTTTTAGAAAAGGATTCAGTACAAGCGACCATCTGCTTACGATAAAAATATTAATTGAAAAGGCCAACGAATATCAAATCTCAATGTATATGGCATTTGTAGACTTTGAAAAAGCATTCGATAAGGTGGAACATTGGGCAGTAAAGAAGTCTTTACAAAATGGGAGAATAGACTATAGATATACGGACTTAATTTCCAATATATATGATCAAGCAACAACATCCATCAAAATAGTTGAACAAACGGAGTCCATTAAGATACGGCGAGGAGTCAGACAGGGTGACACTATTTCACCCAAACTATTTAATCAAGCTTTGGAAGACGTTATGAGGAAATTACAATGGGAAAAACAGGGTATTAACATAAATGGCCAATATTTGAATCACTTGAGATATGCAGACGACATTGTATTAATAACAGATAAAAGGGAAGAATTGCAAAATATGATGGATGAATTAAATAGCGAATCAACAAAAATAGGTCTACAAATGAATTATAATAGAACGAAAATTATGACCAACCAACCAGAAGAATTAATAATTACAATTGCACAAACAACTATAGAACAAGTAAAAGAATATGTATATTTGGAACAACTAGTTAAATTAAATAAAGAAAATCAGACCGGAGAAATAAAGAGAAGAATGCGGTTGGCTTGGATATCCTTCGGAAACCTTTCCTATATACTAAAAAATAGAAAATACCCCCAATATTTAAGAACAAGAGTCTTTAACCAATGTATACTTCCTGTTCTCACCTACGGTTCTCAAACTTGGACGTTTACAAAGGAAAACATGGAAAATAGCAGACCCAAAGAGCCACGGAAAGGCAAATGCTAACATCCGGCTATCAAACAAGAAAAGAAATACTTGGATCCGCAACAAAACAAAAGTGACCGATGTATTAACGCAGATAGCAAAACTTAAGTGGAAGTTCGCTGGACATACCATAACACAGAAAGACGACAGATGGAATAAGATGATTATACACTGGAGACCATATAGTTACAAACGAAAAAGAGGAAGGCCACAAATGAGATGGTCAGATGACTTAAAGAAACACGTAGGCCCGAAGTGGATACAAACTGCCTACAATAGAGAGACGTGGAAGAAGGAAGAGGAGGCCTATGTCCAAAATTGGACAGCAAGGGCTGTATAGATAGATAGATAGATAGATAGATTATGTCAATAAAAGTTTCTCAGTATTAACTGAATTAGGTATAATAGTCTGTATTGGGCTTTTGCAGTATTCCTATCTGGAAGTAAATGTAACTTTACGGACTTCTACTAACCCAATGCTGTGACAGAATCTGGTAATACTTTTGGTTGTGAATTGTGATAACATGATAGAAACCTTTCATAAATTTATATTTGTCCATTTTCAAATTTTCTTGTTCACCTCTCGTTATCTCTGTTGCTTAGACCATTATACATGGGTTCTTTCTTCTTAAATATTTTTTGCTAGCTGGAACACTCATCAAGTCGTTGTTGTTTTACTCAACTGGTTATTGAAGAAGGCGATATGAAAAAAATACATTAGCAACCTTTAGATGATGGAAAACTAAGACAGTTGTAAATCTTTATTAAGGACTAGCAGTTTAATTCCTCATGCAGCTATTACCGTTAGTATCGTCTATTAAAATAGTATCGTCTATTAAAATAGTTAAAACACGTATTTACGTAAATATAGCTATTTTATTAAATTAAATCAAACTCGTTCACAATGGTCATAATTAAATCACACTAAATTATTATCTCTCGTTCCGCTGTGTTTATGTGTCATCACCGAACTACTCGTGACCATATAAGGCAATTAGTGACCCAAGCCAATCACCGTATTAGAAGTTGAGTGTGTCTTCACAATGTCATAACAGAACTACCAGTATTCCATCTTAAGCTGATTAGGACATTAGGAAGTTAGTGACTTAAGCTGATCAGCGTATTAGGATAATAGTGTGACTGCATTCGACCATCCTGACGTCACGATCGTCCTCGATCGTACAACACCTATTAAAAAAAATAATATGTTCTTTATTATTAAGAATGCCAATTTATAGAAAGGCTCCATCATTCTGCAGAATGACATAGTCTAAATCAATTCGTTTCAGATAGCTACAACTATCCATACAAGCTCATTTTTAAACATTAAAACATATGGCTGTCATTTTTCAGAATGACAATGTGAATAAATTTGTTTCACATAGCTACGGCTATTCAAACAAACTCATTCAAGACATTAAAATATTTGGGTGTCATTTTGCAGAATGGTGAACTGAATATCCATTCAGAACATTAAAACATTTATTTGTCATTTTTCAGAATGACGAACTGAAAATCCATTCAGAACACTATAACATTTATTTGTCATTTTTCAGAATGACGAACTGAAAATCCATTCAGAACATTAGAACATTTATTTGTCATTTTTCAGAATGACGAACTGAAAATCCATTCAGAACATTAGAACATTTATTTGTCATTTTTCAGAATGACGAACTGAACATCCATTCAGAACATTAAAACATTTATTTGTCATTTTACAGAATGACGAACTGAAAATCCATTCAGAACATTAAAACATTTATTTGTCATTTTGCAGAATGACGAACTGAAAATCCATTCAGAACATTAAAACATTTATTTGTCATTTTGCAGAATGACGAACTGAAAATCCATTCAGAACATTAAAACATTTATTTGTCATTTTGCAGAATGACGAACTGAAAATCCATTCAGAACATTAAAACATTTATTTGTCATTTTGCAGAATGACGAACTGAAAATCCATTCAGAACATTAATACATTTATTTGTCATTTTGCAGAATGACGAACTGAAAATCCATTCAGAACATTAAAACATTTATTTGTCATTTTGCAGAACGACGAATAAAATAAATTTGCCCCAAATAGTCAGAACTACTCAAATAAATCCATTCAGATCATTGAAACACTTTGTTGTCATTTTTCAGAATGACAATTAAAATATATATATTTTTTTTTAGTTCCAGCTATTCAAACAAATTCCTTTTAAACAATAGAATATCTTTATGTCATTCTACAAAATGACTACACTATCATGTAACTAACTTGAATAATTTTAAGATCTTTGAATCTTAAATCTCTTGATGTTTTCTCCACCAACAACTCCTTCATAAGGACGCCTTGTTCTTAATGAATGTACATCTTCTTTTACACGATATCTATTATTTGGTAGAACCTCAACAATCCTGAATGGCCCTCTATACTTTCTAAAAGCTTCTTACTTTCATTGTTTGCTGAAAAACTTGTAACTTTTGTCAATACCAGGTCACCAACAGCATATTTCACTGGAGAGCATCTTTTTTTATTAAATTCGTTATTCTGTTTGATTCTGTTTTCTTCTAATCGTTTAGCTACATCCTTTCTCAATGACGTTACTCCAATAGTGTCCATATCATTATCATCTATGTATTTGTCTCCATCAACTCTTAATTTGTACCCGAAAAACACTTCACTGGGAGAAGATTTAGTTATTCGGTGTTTTGTTCCGTTAATTCCTTGTTAAATGTTTTTTAAACTCTTATCCCACATATCGGACTCAAACTTTGCACCCATTGTGGCCATGGTATCCAGTAATGTTTTATTTGCCCTTTCTACTTGGCCGTTGCCTCTTGCCATTCCTACTGCAGTTGTAAACACTCTAATTCCTCTCTCTGCCATATAATTCAAAAATTATTTTGAAACGAAAGCTGATCCTGCATCTGATATCATTCGTTTGGTGTTACCAAATATTTTAAAAATTTCTTCTAAAGCACGAATAACATGTTTACTTGATGTATCTGGGACAGCTTCAACAAACACAAATTTAGAAAAGGCATCAATCAAAACCAAGACGTATTTATTTTGAGATTTCGTTAACACAAATGGCCCTAAATGATCGGCACGGAGTGTATGAAACGGTCTAGCATATTTTGGAATGGAATGTAGATAGCCAGGCTTTTTTCCTCCCGGTTATTTATGGTATAAACAGGCAAGACAAGCCGAAATGTATTTCTTAATAAATCTTCGCATTCGTGGAAACCAATACCGTTCTTTTATTCTTTCAATTGTTTTATCCAACGCAAAATGTCCAATATCGTCATGATTCATTTTGACAATTTGCCAACGACAATTTTTAGGCACATACCATCTTCTACCATATTCTGTTATTTTATAAACTTTGTTTCCTCTTAAATCATATTTCTTGAAAGTATCTTTATGATTTTCCTGATCTCCTGACAAAAGAATAATCTTTTTTTATTTATTTCCGTATCTGTATCCTATGCTTCTCTTAGATAGTCGTCTTCTTTAATGAGCATCACTTTAATTTCAAGACTTTCCTCTGCTTCAGTTCTTTCAAAGTTCCTACTTAAGGCATCTACATGTTGTAGTTGTACTCCTGATTTATGTTTTATTTCAAAGCAAAAATCTTGTAAACACAAAACCCATTTTGCTATTCTTGGGATTATTGTTTGTTTTACTAATGCATTTTTAACGGAATTGCAGTCTGTTATTACAGTAAAAGATCTTCCTGCTGAATAATATCTATAACTTTCTAAGGTTTTGACAATAGCCAAAAGCTTTAGTTAAAAAGAAGGATATTTCTTTTCTTCTTTTCTGGTTTGCTTGCTAAAATAGGCAATTGACTTTTCACGACCATCAACAATTTGAGTTATTATGCCTCCAAATCCTTCTCTACTTGCATCCGTGTAAACTATTATGTCATGTTACGGATTAAATATTGTTAAAATTGGTTCTGAGACTATAACTTTCTTTATTTCTTTAACAATTTTTGTTTCTTCTTATGTCCATGTCCAATTTACATCTTTTTTTTATCAATAAGAAAAGAAGGGCTTGCGAACGATGAATTACTCTTTCGAATAATATTTGCATCCAATAATTCTTGTACTGTTTTTTGTAAAATTTCTTTGTCAGCTGCAGGTGTTCTGTAGGGACGAAGCTTAACTACATCTGAACTTGTAATATAGATTCTCATAACAACAGAATGCGATTTTTTTAGAGCTTTCAAATTTGTGTAAAAACAGTCCTCGTGATTTAGCAAAATATTTTCCAACACCATTTTCTCGTATTTAGATATATTTCCTGTATTTATTTATTTATCTAAGTCTTTCTTATATTTAAATGTTAAACTATTATCTATCCTATAATACATAATATTTACATCTTCTGTAAAATTTCTTCCTATTAGAAGGTCATTAACCCAATCTTTATTCATGACATACAACATAATATTTAATTCTACAAAATCGATTTTTATTTTAGCAAATACATAATATTCAACTGATAAAGAATTTCCCAAAAATCCAGAAAGTTTTACATCTTTAGTTAATGATTTTATTTCTAATTTAAACTTATCTGCCAATTCTTTTGAAATTAGCGAACAATCGCTGCCAAAATCAATGAATGCAGTATGGCTGTGCTCATTTAAGAAAATAATTTTATTAAATTTATTTTCGAATGAATCAAACTGTATTTGTTTAACAGATTTATTTTTTTCTAAATTTTTGTTCGTTTTATTTACTTTTGTCTCTTGACATTCTTTGTTCTTTTTAAAACAGTATTGTTCAATATGACCTTTAATTTAAAAAAAAAACCTGCATATTTGGTTTCTGTGGTGACAATCTTTTTTTAAATGACCCTGAATTCCACAGCACATACAAGGTTTATTCTTGTTAAATTTGTTATTAACAAATTTGTTATTATGTACAAATTTTGATTTGGAAAAAACAATTGGATTTGTTAAATCAGGCAATTTTTCTGGACTTTTGTGATAAAGCTTATTTCTTAAATAAACTGCCAATAAATTGACATCTTTGATTTGAGCAACTTCAATAGCAGATTTAATATGTTCGTCTCTAATAGCACCAATTATTAAAGAAATCTTATCTGACTTGGAAAAATTTACTTTAAGTTTATTAATTTTTGCTAAATGTTCAAAATAAAATTCATATAATGAAGAACCCTCTGTTGGTTTATGATGGGCTACGTCCATAAAAAGATCATAAGTATTTCGTGTACTTTGAAAAGTATTTTCTAACACTGATCTCCATTCTGCCCAAGAAAATTGAGACCATGCAACTTCATTTTCAATAAAACTAGCGTACCATGTTTTAGAGGTACCTCTAAGCTTAGAAATCGCTTGAAATATCGTCGGTATACTGCGAAAACCAGGTGTAAATGACAAATTTTAAAATATTGAGTTAAGTATACCAAAATTCTCAGCTTTTTCCGCTCTACATACAGGTAAAACCAAATAAATGATACGACTTACCATTCAGCAGATAATTTGTGTAATAAACAAATAAGTTACACCTAATCAACTTTTCGTTTTCAAATAAAACAATATATCGCTACTTACTTCCATAAAATTAAAGTTCTGTTGCATGTAAAACAAAGTAAGCCCACATATATTATTATGCCGGACAACAATATATTTCTACTACTGCAAACCATATTCAGTAAAAAGGTGATAAGTGTCTTTAATACATTTTACGTGTATGATTTATTAAAATTTCTCTTCCATATCGACTAGTAAAAACCTTTAAGTACACTTACTTCATTCTACGTGTTCTTTTCGTTTTTGTATACCTTGACTACCTTCTCGGCGAAGAATCGGTAGACGAAAATTGTTGTGGTTTCACTTGTGTATTCATTGTACCATGACTGGAACTACTATCTCGCTTGGACTTTTTCCTTTTCGGCATTTTGGACACTTTTAATCACTTAACATTAAAAACAGTTCACTAAATTCTACCGCAGGTTCTTTAACACACTTCTGATATCGTCTATTAAAATAGTATCGTCTATTAAAATAGTTAAAACACGTATTTACGTAAATATAGCTATTTTATTAAATTAAATCAAACTCGTTCACAATGGTCATAATTAAATCACACTAAATTATTATCTCTCGTTCCGCTGTGTTTATGTGTCATCACCGAACTACTCGTGACCATATAAGGCAATTAGTGACCCAAGCCAATCACCGTATTAGAAGTTGAGTGTGTCTTCACAATGTCATAACAGAACTACCAGTATTCCATCTTAAGCTGATTAGGACATTAGGAAGTTAGTGACTTAAGCTGATCAGCGTATTAGGATAATAGTGTGACTGCATTAGTCACCTCTCCCATTTTTAATAACATGGTTAATATTGCCTTCGACCATTTTATCGGTCTTTTCCCCTTTGCCATATTCCCATCATAAGTTTATATAAAATCATATTAAATTCTGGACCTACCTTTATGAGCTCATTGATAATTCAATATGCAACTGCACTCTTTTATTTCTGAAAATGTTTAATAATTTCTTTTAATGTCTCTATAATATCCTCCTTTATTATAGTATATCTCACAATGTTTATATTTTTGTTATATCATTTGAATCTGACAAGACAGTTAACAGTTGTCACATTCTGATTATAAAAATCGTCTAATTATTTTATCGATAGATATAATAAATTGGTGACGAGGTAAATCATTGACTCTAATGCAGCTTAAGACTTCATTGAATAACCAGATTGTTAAAATAAATATCAAACATGACTAGTCTATTGTACCGCCTACTGTTTTATCTTTTTTATTGAGTGGCCTTTTATTTGTTTTTTTTTTAATGTATGTCATTCTCCTGATTATATTGTCATTGATTCATATAGATTCAAATAGATTGTAGATTCATTCATATAGATTGTAATTTTATAGAAAATAAAAAAAAACACTCGTGAGCTCTGTTAAACTTAAAAGTTTGCATACAACTATTACAAGTTCTCAGCATCGTCACTCTACGACCACCCGTAGACAAAACCGCTGCTGAATATTTGGTAACAAAGAAAAAGCCGGAACTGTTGAGAGTTATAAAAGGGGTGAAGCTCAAGAACAACAATGTCGAATCAATCAAACTCAAATTAATAGGGGTTTTTGTTGAAAGACCGTTGCTGGAAAGCGTTACCGGTAATTTTATGCAAAGATTGATGAGTCCTTATTGCATTGGTGATTTGCAAGTCGATAAACTTGACAGAGGAATATATTAAATTAGTATTAAATTAGGAACAAGATAAACTGTAGCAAAGATAATTATGTAATCAGATTTGTAAAGTATTGCTCTATTATTATTTTTATATACCATTTTTCAAAGTAAAAACGTTGCACGTCACAATTTATATAAAGTGACGTCACTTATATTTAAAATTTCCAGAACGTCAACCTTAGAGTTCAAATTTTCCTAACACAACTAATAATACGAAACCCATACGAAACTGCTTGATCTTTCAAAGGCGTCAACGTGGTATAATAAGCAGAAAAATGTAATCATCATTAAAATTAAGAATTTTAGAATTATACTGATTAAATAAGCAAAAACATTTGTTATTATTAATAATATAAAATTTATAAAATAACTCTTAAGTCTTAAATAAGTCTAATATTCCACAAAATAATAATTTTAATTAAATAGATTAGACAATTGTACGCAACTGATACGGGAATGCTTCAAATTTTAATGACAGGTCAGCGTGTGGCAAAATTGTTTAAAGTGTTGCCGCTTTTTCAGAGTAAGAATTTTATTTATGTTTTGATTCCTTACACAATTTGATCATAATATATTATATATTAATAAATTGTATTTATAAATACATATTAAATTTAGATTAATAGCTTTCAAAACTAACTATTGTTGTGTATTGTGATGGTGCTATTCCAAAACAACTAAGTAGTCTGTAAAAAGCGGAAAAGCTTTCATTTAGGACAGATTATTTTGAACAAGAAATAATGGCGGGACGTTTTTACTATTAATGCTCTAAAAGGGGTAAGTTTAAAATTTAGAATATATAATTTTGTATTAAAATGTTTTCTTATGTGGTTCAGTGTATTGCAGTAGTCTTAAAACTAAGTATATTTACTGTTAATATAACAGTTTGACAAATAGTTGACATTTTAAAAATTCCTCACTTACTAACCATTCTGATGTTTTGGCAACGCTGTGGGGTTCTGACGTCGTAAATCTTGAATGACGTGCAATCATTTTTATATGAAAAATTCTTTATATATTTCATGCGTGTGTACTACATGTTTTTCTAGTGGAAGTTTTTGTTTCCTAGTGGACGTAATCTCTAATAAGTTTTTTAACATTGTTTTCAACTCAATCATAAAATATTAAATTATGTCTTATTTTTAAAATTACGTACTATTTTGAAGTCTCAACTGTAACTTCAAACAATACAGTTAATATTCTAGTTTCGTTAAAATGAAATAAGTAAATAAATAACAACTATTTTTTCACGGTAATTAAAATAGAATTTGTATGGACGCTAAAAAACGAAAATGGAAAAGAGTAGACAAGGCTAAACCCAGTCAGAGAATAGCATGGAGTAGTGCTGACCAAGGACAGCAACAGAAGTATGAAGACATGGTAGACACGCAGTTATAGTCTAAGACAATAACTCCCACTAAGGAGAAGACAATAAAAGAAAACATTGAAGACATGTGGGGGAAAACTAAAAATACTGTCTTGGAGGCAGCAGACCAAAGTATACAAAAAGAAAACCGTAAACATAGAAAACCATGGATGACAAACGAAATATTACAAATTATGGAGAGAAGACGGATGGTAAAAAACAAAAACCTAACAAGATACAAAGAACTCAACAGGGAAATTGAGAAAACAATAAATGTAGCTCAGGAAGAGTGGATGAAAGAAAAATGTAAAGAGGTAGAAGATTTGCAAATGAAGCATAAAAATAGAGAACTACACAGAAAGGTTAAAGATCTAGCTGGAATGTGGAAACCCAAACACTTATTGATTGTAACAAAGAAGAAAAACCAAATGGAATTAGACCCTGAAAAACAGAAAGAAATATGGGAGCAATATCTTAAAGATTTGTTTGGTAATCAGAGAACAGAAGAGCCCCCACAAATAGATACAGATGAAAAATTAAACATTCTCACCAAAGAAGTTTTGCAGGCAATAAAAGACGGAAAGAACCACAATGCACCCGGCGAAGACCTAATAACAGCCGAACATTTTAAACACCTAAGTGATAATGCTGTCAGGAATTTAACATACATCTGCAACATTATATATGAACTTGGCTAATACCGCATGACTGGCTAACATCCACATATATAGCTCTTCCTAAAAAAAAGCAAGGAAATGTGAAGATCATCGAACTGTATCCCTAATGAGTCATGCCGCTAAGATTTTTATGCGAATAATTTATAACTAAATTCACACTGTCTGAAGAATACCTGAGTCGTTCTCAACATGGTTTTAGAAAGGGTACAGGCACTAGAGAAGCAATTATGGGATTCACACGGATGGCAGAAAGGTATCTTGAGGTTCAAAAACGGCTGTAGGTGTGCTTTGTCGACTATAGAAATGCCTTCGACCGCATCAAACACGGAGAATTGATTGAGGTGCTAAAAGAAGTAGGGTTGGACGATCACGACATAACTATAATAAGTAATACATACTGGAACCACACAGGACGCATTCGAACAGAGAACGGAAACACCAAATACATCAACATAGAACGAGGAGTGCGTCAAGGGTGCATTTTATCCCCCCTATTATTTAATGTATATGCCGAACATATAATTAGAGCTTCTCTTGAAGATGGCCCTGAAGGGGCCAGAGCCAATGGAATTATCATTAACAATATAAGATATGCCGATAACACCGTAGTATTAGCAGAAACAGAAGACCAACTAAAAATATTGATGAACATATTATTATCAGAAGAAAGTCACAGGCTGGGCTTGGACATTAACTTTTCCAAGACCAAAATTCTGGTATTCCACAAAAACCCCCATTAACAAGTTACACCTAACATACAAATAAATGGTATCACCCTTCAGAGTTCCCAAAGCTTCATATAGCTGGGCAGAGAACTAAATAGTCAAGATCTGGTTTCATGGATATGCGTAAAATGCTCTGTAACCCTAAGCTATCAGTCTCAATAAGATTGAGATCAGTAAAGTGTTATGTGTGGTCTCTATTACTATATGGCCGTGAGACCTGGACATTAAAACAGTATGACGTCAACAAATTAAATTCATTTGAAATGTGGATGTACCGCCGAATGCTAAGAATAAGCTGGACCAGCAGAACTACGAATGAAGAAGTACTGAGAGCAATGAACACACGCCCTCATCTGGTCAATACTATCAAAATTAGAAAGACGTCATATCTATGACACATAATGCGCCATAGGGAATTTAAGCAGCTCTAGGTGATATTATTAGGCATAGGACGAAAGAAAAAATCTTGACTACGAAACATGAGAGATTGGACCCACACAAGAAGAAAACTAATTAATTCATCAAGCCCAGAACAGAGAGAAATTTGCTATATTGATCGCCAACCTCAACAGAGAAGGCACTTAGGAAGAATACTGTTCAAAACCCTCAACAACCTACTGAAACTTAGAAAGTAGTTTTATTGCGCTGTGGTTTGTGCATTATTGATAACATATTCGTTAATGTGTACAAGTACCAAGATACTCCATTTATCTGGCATTTTTCTTAGTTGCATAATTCTTTTTAAAAAACTTTTTAGTGTACTTCTCTTAACGTTAGACACACTTCCTTAGGAAATCTTGGCTTATACTGCTTTACCTTTCTTAATTTTTTAAAGATCGTAAGTAACTTCTTTGACTGCTCTTTTGGTGATAACTTCTGTTACTTTCTATCTCAGATCAACTGGTTATTTGTCAAATTCTTCATCTAATGAACTGTATATTTCCTTCACTATTTGTAATCACTTTCGCGCACTAGTATTTTATTAATTTTTTCTCAGAATAGTACTAAAATTTAAAAATTCTCAAATTTTGTAATTAAACTTCCAAAATGTGGAATAAAAATAAATGTTATAAGAAGTCTACCATTTAACATTTTTTGAGAGACGGCTCTAACACAGTAACCCCATTTCCCATCCTTGTCCTCGTCGATCATGAATCATATTTCGGATCGACCGTGTGTGAGTGGATGTGGAAATTAAAAAACTAACAATTCGTCGTCAACGTCGTCGTCTGCTTATACGGACGCGGACGTATTAAATACAAACACACCCTCTTTCGGAAAGTCATCCATTCCCACGGAACGGAAAGTTGGTTCAGAGTCGCAGAAAAAGGGTTAACTCGTTTAGAGGGTATTAACCACAGCAACGGAGAGTAGAAAACGTAGCTAAGAATAACGGATTACGTTTACTCAATATATCAAAGTAAACTTACTCACTCAACAAATTAATAATTAGAAATGTATTGAAAAGTCTAAATAATAATATTATTTGACTTAAAATATTATCATGGAATATCAAATTATAACAAACAACGCCTGATTCGAAAAGAAATTTATAAGTAGTGAATGAGATTTTAACTGTAAAAGAGCATTTTGAAAATGTAATAAATACAAATTACTTATACCATTTTTTAATATAATTTAAAGACTTTTTTATATTTATAATATAAGCATAAACGAGAAAACTTTTGAGCTTTAACTAGCATGTATGGAGCCTCTTAATCTAATCTAATAAAATATTGCATTAACCTAATAATTATGCAAACAGGAACAATGTCATGATCTGCCTTTTTTACTTTAACTGTAAAAATAAAAACGAAGAAGATAGGAGCAATCAATTCAAAGTATTTCGTCCTTTGTTTTCAAGTCATGTTTTCAACAGCTGGATATCTCAAGGTTCCATATCTTGAAAGTTGCTGTTTGCTACTTTCTTTCATATTATTGATGAATCTTATCCAATTTCTACTCTAATAAAACAGCTTCTACTATTTAATTTAGTATGTTGTATTAGATTTTCTTGTATAGATCTTGTATATATTTCTTATCTTGACGCTTCTTCATAGTTGACAACCACAAGTCCATCTGTGATTGCTAATAGCCGATGAACGCGCATAATCTCATATTAGTCTTTTTAGGCATTTTTTTACGAGTGGTCACCGCTTTTTACATTTCTCCTATCGTTCGTCTTTTATATATAGTTTATTGAGTTTAGTTGTTTACTTAGTAGTTATTTGATGATAAATGCTTTACACATTCAGTTTATCAAATTTTTTTTCTTAATTTTTATTTGGAACGGATAGCGGAACTAAAATGGAACTGGGCAGGCCATATAGCGAAAATGCATGACTCACAATGGACGAGCAAAATTACAAATTGGAATCCAAGACCAGACAAACGTAGTAGAGGAAGACCACCTACACGTTGGGCTGACCACATAGGCGTATAACCAAAAATTGGCAACAAAGACCACAAAATCGTAAAGAATGGAGGTGTTTAAGGGAGGCCCATGTCCAGCAGTGGATGTGATAAATAAGGGCTGGATTATGATGATGATGATAAATTTTTATTTATGTTGTAACGATGTCATCGCCATCAGTTTACCTTCTCACTCACACCGCTAATTTCCTCATCTATCGATGAACACCGGAGGTGAAAGAAAGGCAACGATATAAAACAAGAGGCGTCGCACAAGACAATTGAGTTCTATCAGAATATTGATCTGGGAAAAACTCCGCTGGCCCTAGGATACTGACTGAAGCTCAACTGCTTCTTCTAGAGTGTTGATCTAGTGGAAGCTCCCAATAGGTCTTAGAATTTTGATCTCAGACATGCCGTGGCTAAGTGTTGTTTAGTCACTACCCGCTCCTTGCCGGATCAAATGCTGATCGATCCGTTCACCTTTAACCCAGATCATTCCTCTTTTTTAGTGTGTGTGTTTATAAACACATCGTATTTTCGTTTCGATCTTTATGACATTAATTATATTTAATTTTTTGCAGGTATCTAATAGTGGGTCATCGAACTGTCGATACTGTCGTCTCTAGGATTGCTATTTTAATTTTACATATTATCTAGGACATAATTTTTATTTGGTCATTATTGTATTTCAAATATATTTTTATTTAAATTAAACTCTGTTTTATTGAACCTGCTGTCCCGTTAAGAGCTACCCGTCACAATGTCTCATATCTGATAAATTTATATCATATATAGATTATTACTTTGGAATTGTTAAACACCAAAGTTATATTTGCAAGGAGCAGAGACATTTATTTATATTATTTAAAGCTTGTTATTCATTGTTTCTTCTATCTCAGCTCTTTATTACCTCTGTCTGGAAATTTGTGCAAATCTTTGTTAAAATTATTACGCGTATATTTATTGAGATTTTCCCATTAAAATAGTGAGAAATAAGTGTGCAAAAATAGTGTGGTGCATTAGTCCTTCTTTCGTAAGACCTAAGGTTGACTATAAGCTAGTGTGGAAATGCCGAGAGAAACTTCACGACTGCCGGAACATAACAGAGTCATACTGGTATGGGTTTTAGGTCACCAAGAAATACACTACAATAAAGATCTGAATAGGTATAAAACACTCCGGTCCAGAATCCGCCATGGGAGTACCAAAAAGCATCGTCCGCAACCAGAAAAAGATTGAATTCAAAGGCAACCTAACTCTCACTAATAAAACATATCCGGTAAACACATGTCAAGATTTATATTGAAGAGGAATGTGCCAACAGGGCTGAAGTACTCGCAAAAGAATAAGCAATCAGCTCAGAGTCATAAAAGTACAGAAAGTGGGGTTGGATTGGACACACACTCAGAAAAAATAATTCCAGTATTGCATAGATTGCCCTAGAGTGGAATCCTCAAGGAAGAAGAAAAAGAGGTCGCCCAGTACAAACTTGCAAAAGATCCATCATGAACGAGATAAGAGGTCAAGGAAAGTCTTGAAATGCGATGAAGGCCTTAGCGCAAAATAGAACCCGATGGCGCATTTTCACTGAAGGTCTATGCTCCACTTAGGAGTTCAAGAACATTATATATATACAGAGTCATAAAAGGCTTCCTTACTGGGCACGGGCCAGTCAAGGGACACCTGCATACAATAAGGCTGTTTCATGGAAATTTAAACTGCAGACTCTGTAGCAGAGACCCTGAAATTGCCAATCATATATTGCATGACTGCATGATCTCGCATGACTGCCAGACATGAGATCGCAAGTAACAAACATCTTTTTGGAGAATACTAAGTGACTCTAAAAACATATGGTGCCCGTCCTACAAACAGGTACAGGGTTTCAAATTCCTGGAATGGGTATGATGAAGACATAGAAGATGTTAAATAAGCTGACTGCAGTATAATAATTTTTAACAGATGGCTTCCGTGAAAAACAAGTTATTCTTTCACGCCAAAATTTTCTTTGAAAATTAATTTTGAATTATTGATTTCATTTTCATGTTAGCCGTAATTTCGAAGTAATTAAACCCGTTTAATTAATTTAACTGATCCGGATCTGGCCAATGCAATGTGGATAATTATGAAGTATATTATTCAGGAGAAGACAACAATTATCATCGTAATGCTGTAGAATTCATAGTCTCAAGGGAGGTTAGCAAATGTTTTAGCGCTGTATGCAGGTATCTAAAGGAGTTATAATGAATATAATTTATGTATAATGAATATCTATTTTAAACTACCTAAACGGAGATTACATACGTGAAAATATCCAGCAGATACCCCTTGTAATATCTTAAAAAATCAAATTGACTACATACCTATCAGTGAGCAATTTGTAAAAACTTTTCCTGGTGACGATGTTACATCTGTTACATCGATTTAAAGCTTAAACGGATAAAATAACAGCGATCTTCTAATAAACTGGATATGGATTTTATTAGAAACAACAGTCAAGTAATTGCAAACAATCTAGAGAGCAATTTTAAGAATACCGAACAACAAGAATCAATCGTCATTGGAACCAAATAAAGAGATCAACTCCAAACTTGAAAGATAACAATCGAAAAAATCAACACTGGATGAACGATGGGATGTTAAATCCAATAGACAAAAAACGTAAATTTTAAAATTAAAACGTCGAAATATATAAACAAATTAATAAGGAGCTAGAGACTAAAATACGAGTTGCAAAAGAAACATACTTCGAAATCAAATGTTGAGAAATTGAAGAGTTTAGTTAAAACATGACAATATCTCTTTATAAAAAAATTAAAATAGTAGTGGGTCAGTACAAAAAACATACAAATAACATCATTGATAGATACGGCAAACTGATTATCACTAATTTGGATAAAATAGACAGAGAGAGAAAGAGTACATTGAGGAACTATGTAATGATGAAAGTCCCGATCTTGAAATTAAAGTAGTGGCAGGACCTTACATAACTTTAGAAGAAATTGAACAAATAATAGCATTAGCAAAGACCAGAAAAGCGACAGGGTCGGATGAAATACCGAATGAGATAATACATCTCTTCGAAAGTTTAGGTAAAAGGCTTCTCCTTCATCTGTTAAATAACATTTATATAACTGGCTATATATGTATCAACGGATTGGCTGCTGTCGAATTTTGTGAAGATACTTAAAAAAGCAAATGCGAAAAGATGTAGTGACTAGCGAACCATCAGCTTGATAAGCCATGTTTTAAAAATATTTCTTCAAATTTCGCAATCAAGGATCTACCAAAAAATAGAAGAACAACTTAGTGACACGCAGTTTGGATTCCGAAGTAGCCTTGGAACCAGAGAAGCACTATTTAGTATATATATAATAAAAATCTTTACTGGCGTCAACGTGCAAATATCACGATAGGTCAGAATAATTCTGAAGAGCTTTAAATATGAAGAGGACCAAGACAAAGCTGCATTTTGTCCCCACTAATATTTAACATTTATGCGGAGTTCGATTTCAATAAAGTATTGGATAGTATTCAATGTGGTATCAAAATTAATGGCATCAATATTGATAATTTGAGGTATGCGGATGACACGATTTTAATTACAAATAGTCACGACAAACTTTAACATCTGATTAATAGGGTTACCACAACGTGTAATTAATATGAACTGAAGCTACAACAAAGACCACAACAACAATGGTGATGGTTGTCATAAAACGATAATATAACTATAAGTGGTAAGAACTTATGAAGAACAACTGGAGAGAACAAAGAGTATCTTCACTTACCTTGGTTGTAATCTAAATGAGAACTAGGACATGAACAAAGACATTAGAATACGCATCGAAAAACCCAGAGCTGCATTTTTTAGAATAAAGAAAGTTTTATGTGGAAACAATATTACTTTGAGACTGAAAATTAGATAAGTAAGGTGTTATGTGCTCTCTCTTCTTTTATTAGTGTCGAAAATTTGACTTTAACGGATACATTTTTAAGAAAACTTGAAGCCTTTGAAATCTGGATGTATCAAAGAATTCTGCGAATATGTTGGTTGGATAGAGTTTGTAAGATTGTTTTGCTACGGATAGAAAAAGTTACGGAAGTGGTCAGAACAGTTAAAAATCGCAAACTATATTATTTTGGCAATATTATGTATTACACAGAGAGGTATAAAATATACTTCATTTAATAATACAAGGCAAGATAGACGAAAGAAGCGGGTCAGGTAAAAAAAGAATGTCATTACAAACCTGAGGAAATTGCTAAACAAATCCTCTGTTATCAAGTATAAGGTAGTCATAATGTCTACTTACAAATCAAAAATTTGATCTTTTTGCAGACGAGCAAATATTTTTCCTATATAATTTCAATAGTTTCGCTATTTTCTTTTTAAAAGATAAATTCCATCGAAACAAAGCGTCTATTGTCAAAGCTAATAGCTTTTTTACAATAACATTTGTAAATAGTACTTTAACGTTGTTAATTCTAATTCTCTAGACATGAACGGTTTTTATGGAATAAATTTAACTTTACTTAGGGTGAGTTTTCATTTTTAAAATTTATAATAATGCTTTTTAGAATTTGTTTGGATTTGAAAGCAACACTTGATCCTTTTTATTACCCATTTTTCATCTGAGATCTGTAACTAAAATTTTCTTCTCACATAACGTTCGTTACAACAAAAATACTTTTTAGTATTATTTCCCCAATCAGGATTGTCGTCAATCTGGATTTATCCTATCCTCAACTGACTCTGCTAAATTTTACTACCACGGATCGAGTCACCCCAGATTTCTAATCTCGAGCCGCTAATTTTCCCCGACCCTGCATTCAACGAATAAGCGGACGAGGCCCTTTACGAGGCCTTTTACTCAGTTCTCACTCAGTTCAAGTGAAAAGTTGTTCCTATTCCGTAGTAGGAGTAAGAGATGGTGTGGTTGGTCGTTCTCACGGGGCAGGATGTAACAGCGGGGACCCACACGGAGAATATACACAGACAGACATACGGACGAAACACTCGTATGGGGGAGAGTGTGGTAACAATTTTATTGCAAATTATTTTATAGGGTTTTTAAGATAATACTAAAATATGGAAATGGCATTTCAATCAGAATATTTCAAACTAATAAAAAGATAAAAATATTAATTATCTACATCATGAACAACCAAATACTGTCATATTCTGTATATGTATATTTGCGACTTAATTTTTAGTAAAAACATTGCTTCTTTATTTTCCTTTTTTATAATATATCTGGGCATAAGATATTCCAGAGATATTGTTGAAAATACTAATAAGACAACTCAATCACAAATTAGATTTGTGAATCCTCCAAAACAGCATCATACAAACTGTTTATAAAAATACTAATAAAAATATTAACTCCTAAATTAGATTTCTGTCTGATTAAAGGAAAGATTAAATTAGATTAGTTTATACAAATACAATTAAAACAAGAAAATTTGAATATCTCGGACATATTACACGTGGAGAGAAATACACCTTGCTCCAACTGATTATGCAGGGAAAGATCCAAGGAAAGAGAAGCATAGGGAGGCGTAGAATGTCATGGCTGCGCTACCTGAGAGAGTGGTATAGATGTACATCAAAAGAACTTTTCAGAGCAGCCGTCACAAAAGTCCAAATAGCCATGATGATTGCCGACCTCCGACGTGGAGATGGCACTTGAAGAAGAAGAAGAAGATTAGTTTATAATACTGTAACCAGAGAACGCTGGGCTCACTTGGTTAACGACGAGACTATATCACTCAGGCTTAGGATCGGTCTTATATTAAAGAAAAATATAAAATGAGAAATTCAGATAAGACAAATATAAAAGAAAATTAATTTACCATTTATTGTTGTACCACAAGCAAACAAGAGCTCCTATTTATGATTTACAAAACTTTAAATTAAAAAATCATAATTCTTCATGAATATAATTAATAAATACGAGTAAATAAATACTCTTTCTTCTCGTGGTTACTTTGAAGAGAAGAAGAAGAGATATCCATCTATCTTTAAACAGCTGGCCATCTTGTGTTTAATGAATTCCCTAGTGTATTCTTAAATGTAAATAGTGTAAAATGAAAGTTTTGCTTTGATCAAAATTTGCTTTCGAAAATACCAATTTGCCAAAATAGAGTACCAACTATAGTTAAATTGTAAGGAGGTTTTAAGAGCTCTGATGCTAGCGGTACTGACGTAAACCAATTATACATGGTTATGTTACGGTTACTTCCGTACACACCCTGAGTTAATGGTTTTACATAATATTCTCCTAGAGGCAGTCCATTGTTTTTAGTTCAGTTTCCTAAATACAATGCTGCATCAAACATATATTTGCTACCTACGTCACACAGCATTACTATTATTTTAGTCCATATTTGGCTGGCTTGTTTGGGATATACATCCAGAAAGGACATCTTCCCCTAAAAGCCAGTAGCTGCTCATCGATTGTTAGGTATAATCCGGGCTTATAGGACGTTTTGCAGTTCTATATAAGATCATCCCATCATTAGCAGCCATTTACGAATGGCTGCTAATAGGTATGTTTCTGTCTGGTCTAGACATTTTATCACCAAAACGTAAACATTCTATAAGAAATTCAAATCCTTCCTGGCCCATAGTTGCTATATATATATCGCACCAGAAATTTTGTCATCAAATATTTGTCTTGTCGCTAAATTATTGTCTTTTTGAGCAGCAGCAAAAATAAGTGGTCCTAGGAGTGCATGCAATTCGTCAAAATTCACTTTCGAGTTTGTAAGTTTTTTGACTTTATATTCTTGTGCCCTAACAGAAATTTCAGCATTTGTATATCCTACAAATCCTACTAATCTACAAATCCTACTAACTTATTATGCAAGACAAAATCCGAGGAAAGCGAAATGTGGGAAGATGAAGAATATCCTGGCTTAAGAACTTAAGGGAATGGTTTGAATGCAGTAGTGCAGAACTTTTTAGAGCGGTGGCAGTCAACAGAGTCCGCATAGCCATGATGATTTCCAAACTTCGATAGACGATGGAACTTAAAGGAGAAGACGTATATCCTACAATCTTTGCCAGAGACTCTGGACTCATAAAAGAATGAAAAGCATCATCTACAGGAGTTTGTGCTTCCTTGGATTTATCAGAGGGGCCTTGAACAAAATGTATGAAGTTACGTTTTGGAGTTAGTTAGTAGCGGCCTTGGGTTGAGAGGTCCACTTGTGTCCATTTTTACCTTTTAGACTCCACGGCAAAACCGAGTTTGCTTCTATTTACCTGCAATTTCTGGAGATTCCTCTTCGTTTAATGGAGTTTGCTGAGCAGGACATTTCTGTTCCTTGTAGATTTTAGAGCCATTACTTTCTTTTCTTGAAAACACTGAAGTAAACTGTTTTTTGGTCTGTGCATGTCTCTATTTTTCGTATTCATATTTTACACTAAAAAAAAACAAAACTGATAATATCGTTGATTCTGCAATCATAACGTTATTACTTACCTTCGTAATATTTACGAAGCTGTGCTCATTTGCAGGCACTTCATTAATAATGTAGGCGTAACTGTACTTGCAAAACGTTTCGATATACACTAATGTAAGAATAGATGAGCCGGCAGGAGATACTGGTGTACCCCTTCCACACTATCCTACAACAACGACATTGAAGTCCTAAAAATTACGATGGTTAGTATTGGAAGGTTAGTGACGAATTTCAAATTCTTTACATTAAAATTAAAGGCCGTAAGATATCTTTATTAGAATCTATGGAAATCAGCAAATTTAAAAATACAGACATAATTTTGATTGACCAACTCGAGACAAACAGTTCTCCCCTCCTCAACTTAGTCAGGTAAAGACGATAAACTGTAAACACATACCAAAAATAGATTACTTGAGAAAGGCACTCTGGACGAAACAGCTGTAGTGATAATAATTTAATATAAACTTTGTAGTTTTTAAAAAGTTACTTAAAAATTTTTTAAGTATTTTATTGTTGGTTAAAATATTAACTACTATTAACTAATTCTGGATAGGTTTATAGAAAGAACCGTGAAATTATTTGTCCAAATATTTGTGAACTGCGGGAAAGAGCTTGACTTAAACTTGGCTTGGAGTTGACTAAAATAAAATATTTGCGCACTTGCAGAATCAACTGACCATAAGTTAAAACAAAAAGAGGCAACACTAATTGTAAATATATATACAACTGCTTATTACTCATCAAGACTAGGAATGACTTTCGAAATTTTGCCCGTCACCGCAGAGAGTAGACAAAGTATTCCGAGAGAAACAGATGGATGAAAGTTTAGACCCAACTACATGATTTTAAAACGTAGTCTACTATTAAGATAATCCACGGTAATTCTACTCCGTACACTTCTACGCATCAAGTAGGCGTGCCGATTGTAGGATTTTCAAATTCATTCCTTTAGTTTTGACAAACTGTTACAGCAAGTATGAAACTGACACTAGCACATTAACACTTAAAATGGAATGCAGAGTATGGTGAGGTGATAAAATTTCACCAACATTTCTCACAACGCTGTTAGAATCATGTGTTATAAATATTTAGGACACAAACTTGAAACTTGGTGGAAACGATCAGAAATAAGAATAAAATAAATTTGGTAATTTTTAAATAAGCTGGGAATTACACAAAAGCGAAATCAGCGAAGGCTTTTGAACAGTGAAAAGCTGTTGATACAGCATAGGTTTATAGAAAAGCAATAAAGGTTCAAATATACGCGAACTAAACGCGAAATAGAGTAAAGTTGCGCTCTACATTTCTTGCATACGTGTAGATAAAGGGATAGATCTCCAACACGATATTCAAAGAAATTATATTAAAAAGGATACAAAAGCTTGATTAACGGCACAAAATTGGGATCAATTAAAACGGCTGAGGGAGACTATGTCAAATAGTGCATACTACACGCTATGTCACATTGATAAATATATTTAATCTGAGATTAAAATACCTAACATTGGTGATGATTGGTGGAGATGTTTAATTTTCCATGTTTGATATGGCATATTTCTTTTTTTAGTATTTCTAGCATAATATCATCCCCAAATGCCATTTCATGTTATTCGTTCCTCATATTAAATCCTATAGTTCAGTCCTTAGTTTTTTTATACATTGTCACTTACTTGATTAATTGATTATTAATTTTTTAAAGGAATTTGTACATTTCATACATAAAATTTTCGTTGTCCCTCGTAGTAGAAAGTGTAATACCTTTTAATTGGGTGTTGTATAATAACGTTACATCGCTTCCTTAATAATTACATTAATTGGTTTAAAATCGAGTCTGTAGATGAGGATAGTGATTAGAGCAATCAACTATCGAATATCGACTATGTCCCATCCACGGCGACCCTATCCCTCTATTAAGGAGCACAAAAGCTTGTCTGTGTCGGATACGCCAGAGCAAGATGTTTTCTACGAGGATGGTGAAATATATAGACCTTCAAAAAGTTTGTGTTGTAAAAATATTTTTGTTATTAGAAAGATTAGCCTTTTTTGCGTTTTGTTTTATTGTTTGCATTGGTTTTTAGGTGAATTTTTTTTATTGTATAATGGCTTCCGCTTAGCTAATTAGCCAGTAGGTGAATTTTAAGGTCGAAATAAAATGCCGATGATACACTTTAAGACATTTTATTTAACTCGAATTGTAAATATCTAATCTTGAAAACTAAGAGGGAGCTACTTTTCATGAGGTTCTTGCGATATTTTCGATGCATATTTCAAGCAAGTCTATTTCTTGACATTTTTATTTTAAGGTTTTAATTTAAGTTTTAATTTTTAAGTTTTTTCCTGTTTGAATTTTTATTTATTTTTCTTTCTTCAACAGCTTCTGTATCTACTGTGTTTATGTTATTTTTAATGTCATCATAACTATCGTCTATATTTTCTTTCCCTCTGACTCTTGGTTGTTTAATTTTTTGTTCTCATCTGAAATGATATAATTTTTTTTTAGTCATCCTATAGTTGTTCTATAATAATGGAAGTTTCTATACTGGCGTTGTATTACTTTTTTCTCTATAGTAAAATGCTGAGGCGAGCGTCACGTAACTAGCGCCACGAAAAAGCGGCACGAGTACCGTCAAGAAATGGCTAAGAAATAACTAACAAAATACAGACATTAAAAAATGAGAAGTAAAAAATTAAAAGAATATCTCTTAATGAAAGATTCGATTCGTAACGAATGTCAAAATTTAAAAGTCTCAAACTTCATCCAATTAAGTAATAACAATATTTAATCATCTGTTTAATTTTTTATGACGCTTCTGGTTTTAAAATAATTTACTATAAATATAATTGTTTTTAAATTTCCTATTTTAGTTTATATAATAAATAAATTTACTACCAAATGATATTTAGTTATATTTTAATATTAATAAAATATTTCGTCTGAATTTTGACAGATCTGTCAGCAGTAAACAACGTATGCTTTGTTTTTACGTTAACAGGTGACATTAGGAGCAAACATTACAATTTATTGAATTGTTTTAATATAATATAATTTGTTTAAAATATGAATAATAAATAAATAATGAAATTATTTTATTCTTATTACCTACTAAGTTATTTTACTCAGAACTAAATAATTATGTTCTGAAGCTATTTTCTTGTGGCATCTTAGGTGTAATTACTATTTTAATGGGAATAAGCCATATTTAATAATTTCCACTTCGGAAATCGTTCACAAAGTACAAACAAAATTATATAATTATGATCAGCGCTTGTGTCGTTAGTTTAATATATATCGTAATCCGAGGCGTTGTCTATGAGCAGATCTTCTCATGGCAGATTTCTGGCCTTAAGTACCAAGAGTTTAAATTAATAAACACAATAAATTAGCGTAAAATTCAGTTCCGGAAAACTAAAAATAACGTTGAAAAAGCTGCCTGCGGAGTACTTGGGGTAATACAAAAGAGTTAAACAAAAGCACAAGAAAAAAACAAATATATCATACAATTAGTACGGAAAATCAGTATTGGAAAACATTAACAATAATTAAAAATTACTTATATGGCGTTTAAAACAAATTTACAAAAAAGTTATTGAGAAAAATCGTAGGCAGCTTTAAACTCCAAATTCTGAAATTAGTTACAATCTTACAGGGTGTTCTATAAGATGGTGGCAGACCAAACTTATGTTTTTTTAAATGAAACACCCTATATTTTATTTTAAATTTTATATCTGCTTCACTTCCACATCACAACAATGTAAAGTTTTATTATGTTATGCCGAGTATTTAAAAAGTTATAACCAATATTACCTGAAAATCGTATCAAGTTTAACTCCCTGTATAATAAAAAAGGAGTATAGGAACAATCCTGTTTAGAAATTGAGAAACTGGAGCAACAATACGTTAGCTTCCATTTGCATAAAAAACTAAAAGAATTAACAGGCAAAAGCAGAACTTATGGGCAAAATATATTACAAGACTCTGGTGGTAGAATTTTAATTGATAAAAAAGAGCGCTGTACCGAATGGGAAAATTACATAATAGAATTATTTAACGATGACCAAAGAATCTACCTAGAAATAACATCTAACCGAGATACAGGCCCACCGATTCTAATTTCAGAAGATCAGAAGGCTATCTACCAAGCGAAACGAAGGAAGGCTTCTGGTCCTGACGAAATACCTGCAGAATTGTTAAAACTATTAGATAATGAGAGTGTTGCGATTATCACATCCTTCTTTAATAAGATATACAGCAGCGGCAAATTATCAGACAACTAGTTAGAATCGATATTTATAACTATTCCCAAGAAAAAGAATGCCAGAAAGTGTAATATTGCATTGTCGCATATATAAACTTTGTGAGGGGATAACTGGTGATGAGCAGTTTGGTTTCCGAAACGGTATGGGTACTCGAAAAGCTTTTTTTTGCATGCGAATACTTTTACAAAAGAGCATTGAGTTTAGGAAAAATATTTACGTATGTTTTATAGATTTCGAAAAAGCCTTTGATAGAGTACCACATACATTATTATTTCAATGCTTAGACTCAGTTGGTCTGGACACGTATGACATTAGATTGCTTAACAATCTTTACTACAATCAGACCGCTTGTGTTAAGGTGGACCAAGAGGTTTCAGCTAAAGTTTCTATTAAGCGTGGTGTTAGACAGGGATGTGTTATGTCACCGATGTTGTTTAATGCCTACACTGAACCAGTTTTTGAAATAGCGTTAAATAATCGCCGCGAAGGTGTTAAGATCGGTGGTGAAATTATTAACAACATCAGATACGCTGATGACACCGCAATAATGGCAGAGAGTCTAGAAGATCTTCAAACTCCGTTGAATGCTGTAAACAACGAATGCACTGAAAAGGGCTTAACAATCAACGCAAAAAAAACAAAATGGATGGTGGTCGGAAAAATTAATATCGAAGACTCAGTACTAAGATTAGATAACAAAATCCTGGAAAGGGTGAAACACTTTAGATATCTGGGTAGCTGGATTGACTGCAGGGTTGAAAGTGACGAGGAAATTTCGACCAGAATAGAACTGGCACGGAAAAACTTTATTAACTGGCGTTCTGTATTATGCAGTAGAAGTCTGTCGTTGACCACACTTCTAAGAGTATTAAAGTGCTACGTCTGGTCCATTTTGTTCTATGGATGTGAAACCTGGACAACAAAAATAAAAAATCTTAACAAATTAGAAGTGTTTGAGTTATGCTGTTACCGTCGCATGCTCAGAATCCCGTGGACAGCACACATATCTAACGAACGCGTGCTAGAGACCGTGCACAAAGGGCGAGCATTGATCAACATCATCAAAATGAGAAAGGTCCAATACTTCGGTCATATAATGAGAGGACCTAAATATCGCTTACTCCGGTTAATCATTCAGGGCAAAATCGACGGAAAACGTTGGGTAGGAAGAAAACAACTGTCCTGGCTGCGTAACATTAGACAATGGACAGGTCGAACGGTCGAGGAACTGTTTCATCTAGCTGCCGACCGAGAATCATTTCATCAGCTTGTCAATATGACGATAGCCAACGCTTGAATACAAGCACGGCACACAAAGAAGAAGATAGGAACATTGATCCATTGCAACCATAGTTTTTTAATAATTGTTAAAAATTATAAAACATATTCATTCTCATAATATTCGTTACATCAAATATAGGGTAAGTCAAAATGCAAGTACAATATTTTCTTGGTAATTTTTTCCATCACAGTATTAATTTGGTAGATATTTTAACGTTTACCAATAATTATTGTGAGTTAGCCATGATTGATTTGTCAGAAACTGACAGTTTAACATTATTGTTTATTAATTTAGTAACGAAATAATCACACATAAAAGAAAACAATTTGTTTCAAATAAAATTTATAAAAAATAAACGACGGAAAATAAAAAAAAAAATAACAATACATAGAAAAATAAAAAACAGCAGTAATTTTAACTTTTCTTACTTAAGTAAGGTGTTCAAAATCACCTCCCAAAACATCTATGCATACTTGAAAGCGGTCATTACCTACTAAGCATTTGTAAAGAAATATTTTGAAATGCAATTCGGATTATATTTTTCATATCACCCCTTGTTGTTGGAGGTATTTTATATACTTCGTTCTTACGTAACCAAAAAAAAAGAGTCCATATTATTGAATTATGGTGACCTTGGGGGCCACCTTACTGGTCCATCCCTTCCTATCCATTTTTCACCAAACTGATCATTAAGTTCACCACGTAATAATTCGTTGTGGTGCGCAGGAGCACCGTCATGTAGAAACCACATTTTTGTTCACGTATATTAAGTGGAACCTGTTCTAATAATATCGGTAACTGATTTACGATAAAATATAAATAAATCTCACCATTTAAGTTATTTTCAAAAAAATATGGTCCTACTACATGGTTACCGACGATACCTCGCCACACATTTAGAGACCATCTTGTTTGATTATGTGTTACTATGTGGTATGGATTACGTGTTGAATTGTAGTGAAAGCTATGCCTATTAACAGAACCGTTTCGATAGAATGTAGCTTCATCGCCAAATAGGACATAATCAAAAAAATCTCTCTGGTCATTAATTTTTTCTAAGGCCCATTCACAAAAGACTATTCGTTTCTGCAAATCATCATTATTTCATTCTTGGTGCTTTTGAATATGATAAGGGTGCATCTTGTTTTTAGATAGAATGTTTTGAAAAGAGTAGTAACTAAGTACTTGTTCTTTGGAAATACTCCTTATACTTGTGTGTGGGTGTTATGTAACTGTCATCAACAATCCCATTTCGTTTTCCTCTGTCACACTAGTTTTTGTTCGTTCTTGTTTTTCATAATTCACTGAACCAGTGCGGTTAAATCGATCTTTCAATTTTTTAAATGTATCTTGTCTGAGTTGCCGCCTATCTTGAAACCGTTCTTGATAAATTCTAGCTGAGAGTAATGAATTTTTATTGCATTCCCCCAATATCCAGATCATATTTACCATTGCATCAGTAGTAAAATTCATTATTGCTAATTTAAATTGAATTAATTACTGAATTACTAAATAATAGTTGTTGCTAATTTACGATGTACCCCAATACTGAATTAATAAACAATAATGTCCAACTGTCAGTTTCTGACAAATCAATCATGGCCAACTGACAATAATTATTATAAATTTATAAATTAATGTTCCTATACTCGTTTTTAATTATACAGGGAGTTAAACTTGATACGATTTTCAGGTAATATTGGTTATAACTTTTTAAATACCTGGTATAACATAATAAAACTTTACATTGTTGTGATGTGGAAGTGAAGCAGATTTCAAATTTGAAATAAAATACAGGGTGTTCCGTTTAAAAAACCATAAGTTTGGTCTGCCACCATCTTATGGAACACCCTGTAAGATTGTAACTAATTTTAAAATTTGGAGTTTAAAGCTGCCTACAATTTTTGTTAATACCTTTTTTTTGTAATTTTTACTGTAACAGATCTACTGAGCTTCCTCACCCTAATCAATCACCCTGTATACATATCATATTTGTAAATTTATGTCTATTTAGGCATATAGTAATCTTTTAGTACCGATACTAATTTTATTAAGAAATATTCAAAACGTTTGAATGTAGATCAACATAATTTTTGAACATTACCTCGTAGAAATATCGCTAATGAACATTCGTTAGCTCGCCGTTTATTTGGTGGTGGTGGTTTCATAATCGATGTAAGCTCTTATTCTCTTCACTTGTAGTTGTGAAAAAGGTAGCCGCCGTTTCCTTCCGGTTTGAACTCTTTAGCGGCTTAGGAGGAACAGAAATTGGGAGAGTGGGGCAAAGGCGAAAAAAAATTATTAAGTTATGATCTATGAAGTAAGCTTTGTCCACGTTATTATTAAAATGAATATACAATAAATATTAAGGTGTCTGTAATACACTCCGTAAATAAAACCAACCAAAGCATTGAAGAGAAAAATAATTGAATGAAAAAAAGAAATAAATGACAAAAGAGAATTGGACATTAACTATTAAAATAAAGTTAATTATTTTAAATTATTCGTTGTCAAAAATTAAAGATGTAAACTTTAAAATAAAAACCCCATTTTAGCTATCTCCATTTTAAAAATTTTGACTAACACTGTTTATAAAGGACTTACCATATTATACAATTGGTACGTAAATAGTAAAGGAGAACAAATATATACGAATTTTACTCAATCATTAGAATCAACTCTTATCTTCGTATAATGGATCAAAGATTAATTTCTTTGGTTATTATAAGTAATAAGCTCATCGACAAAAGTCAGACACTGGTCAATGTTAAAAATGAATTACGTATCTTCTGATATTTTACAGGATACAGAAGTTAAAAATTTTTTTTTTTTTAAATATTGTAATCCATTATGTACAATTATGTTTAAAATGTGTTCATGACTTAATGACTATGATGTTGCGGCTAAAAAATTAATTAATTAAGGTTTCTATTGAACAAATTTTGAAGTTCCCAAAATTCATAATATCATAGTAAAAGCCTGTTTTAGATAGCGATTACAACATTAATTACAAACACTTCACGAATTAATTCCCATTTTCTTTTCATTTAATATTGGATTCCGCCGACAACTATATCTGTTTTTAATCGATTGTGTAATGAGAATGCAACTATGCCATTACAAACACACTTCAAAGTTTCGGCACAAAATTGTTTATTTTGCCAAAATAATCCACTTTGGTAATGAGCAATTGCCAAAGTTAAATCACTTTTTTAAAAAGGTGAAAGAACAAATACAAACGATTAAAGAGGTATAAGCTTACTTAATGTATGCTTTAAATTATAAGCACGTATGCTTTAAACTATAAGCACGAATAATACCATCATGCACAAAAACACTAACTGAATCCATTCTTGAGGAAAAACAAAATGGTCTCTGAAAGCCCACTCTACGCCCACAGCTACGCTCATGCGTAGACCCTATATTTACGATTCAACAGATAATTGAAAAACGTCATAAATATAACCTAGAAACTCATAACGCATTCGCAAATTCTACAAAAGCTTCCGAAAGAGTCATAAGAAATAAACTCTGAGAAATATTAAAAAAAGGCTTCCCTTCTTTTTCTTCTTCTTCGGCTTTTTCCCATTATAAGTTCTATGCACAGCACTCTATTTTTCCAGTCAACTTCTCTGAGGTCTCTATCTATCATAGCATTGCCTACGTATGTTTTCCATCTTGTAGCAGGTTCGTCTTCTTCCCGGTGGGTCCCACTATAATATTCTTTTCGGTCATCTGTACTCTGACATTATTTGTACATACCCGTACCAATGCAGGTCTCTATTTTTCCAATTTTTTGTAATTGAGAATTCTACTTCCATTCTGTTCCATATATTCTCTGTTCTTATTCTATCCACTCTGGTTATTTGTAGACATCTTCTCATAAAGCCCAGTTCAACTGTTCGCATTTTAGTTCGTAATGATGTTGTCATTAGCCATACTTTCGCTCCATACAGGGTAATATTAATCACTATGCTCTAAAAGATTCTTTTTTTTGTTTTCTTTGGTTAGAGTGTTGTTTCATATGGAGTGTTTTCGTGGCTTGTTTTCCCCGTGCTACTTTTATTTTTATATCTTTCATACAAGTACCATCTCGGCTTATCATTGGCCCTAAATACTTAAAAGTCTTCATAGTCTCCTCTAAACTTCCAAAGTTCAAATCTGCAACCTCGGATCCAATATATAAGTATTCGGTCTTACAGATATTTGTTTATTCTACCTTTAATTTCCTTATCATATATTCCATATCCTTCTTGTCTTATTCAAAACTAACTTGGTCATCTGCGAAAAGTAGTTAATGTATTATATTCTCTTGTACTGGTATGCCCATTGTTCCGCATTTTCTATACCATCCCTCGAAAGCCTGACCTGCCTAACTTTGTTGGCAGTTCTGTTTTTTTTTATATAGTTTTTGTGTTACATTCACCGATTTCTCTCTAACGTGCATTTTTCTCATACATTGCTTCCCATAGTTGTTTCCTTTCTCCAAGTCGATAAAGGCCATACATATTTTATTATTTGTCTCTTTGTTCTTTTTTATCATCTGTCACATGATGAATATATTACCTAGACACGATCTGGCTTTTCGGAATTCAGCTTGTTCTTCGCATATTGGTCCATGTGTTGTTCTGTTTTTTCTTTTATTACAGTGAAAAATATTTTTCCTATTGAATGCATTACACTGATTCCTCTATAGTTATTGTGCTTCCCAAAACATCAAATTAATTTTGTTAAAATATTACGTTGGCACATTGCTATAGTTATTGACAATAGTTCTGGCCCAATAACAGAACTAATCCTTACAAATCAAGAAGTATGAAAAGTATGCTGCTTATCTGCAACACTTTTAAATAGATGGCTTGATTAAAGCATGGAAAACACAAGCTGCCAAAGAAATTATTCTCCATACAAGAATCTCTAGTAACACCTTGTTTTTCGGTGACGATCAAACGGTTATTGCAACATCATAAGATCACCTACAAAAAGCCATACACTTTTTATATCTTATGGCCAAAAAATACAATTGTGAAATTTCTAAAACCAAAACAAAAGTCATGGGCATCCATGACAAGGAAACTGTTAGATCTAAAATATGTATTAATAATACTGGCCTGAAAGAAATTAATCATGTTATATATTTAGGATGTTACATGCCACATGAATTTGAATGTAACATAGATAATACACTATCAACGTAATAATGCAAAACCAAGTGCCCTTTATGATGCAGCAGCGTTAAAGGGGATGTCCGCTACCGTATCCAACTTGATCAAAGCAATGCTGAAAAATTAGATGATTCTAACAAACCTACAAGAAGAGGAGATTTCGATCAAAACAGCTAAGAGGTGCCTAAAAGGGAAAGCTTTATCCCCTTCTGGGATCAGTTCTGGTGGCTGACATGATCTCGCTTCTTGAAGTTCAGAGAGTAGAAAATCAGGCCTACGCAGATTATCTAGTAATTATGGTAAAAGTAAAATATGGTAATGTTCTATCCAGCACACTTCAAAGAACATTAAATAATATTCTTACTAGGTAGCGCGACAGAGAGGCGAATCAGGTAAAATACCTAGGAGTAGTACCAAATAAGTGGCTTATAGGGAACGCCCATTTAAAAAGAATAGCCAACAAAGCAATGCTTGCCCTTTGGACATGTCGATGAATATGTGGGAAACTTGGGGTTTAAAACACAAACATATACTAGGTATATATGACTGTGGTCAGATCTATGGTCACGTACGCCGTGCTAATATGGTAATTAAGTGCCACAAAAAAACATGCAGCTTAATTATAATAGAAGCGATGTCGACTATACTAACCGCCTGCATGAAGGTCAAACTTGACCCATTCCCTTGACTTGACCCCACTCCCTCCATTACATGTATGGCTAGAGAAAAATACATGCATGTAGAAGGTGGACAAGATGCCAGGAAGCAGGACAAAAGATACTAGGGGCAAATTTGTGGAGATAATTAAAAATAATCCAGAGTTGTAAATGGTTCCAGATACAATACAATCTGAATATAATTTCAAAAATCCGTTTACCATCCTTTTTCCAGATAGGGACGAATAAGAGTCGAATAAAATGAATATTATAATGGCAGATGAATCCTGGTATTTAGACGGCTCTAAATCCGATGAAGGGGTTAGAGCTAGAGTATACCGAGGAAAACCAAGGCTAATCCTTAGCTAAAGCCTAGGTAATAATATACTCCTACTATACTATATATACTAGACTAGAGGACCATCTTTTAAGAGGAAATTTATGCTGTAGAGATTTGCCTTCAGAAAATAAAAAAGAGGAACTGCAGGGACAGGTCTAGAAAAATATGTCTGACAGCTAGGCAGCATTAAAGGTACTGGAATCGAATCAGATTGGGTCCAAATTAGCTTGGAACTGTTCTCAGTTTTTTATTCGGATAGGAAAAAGTAAGAAAGTTAGTCTACTCTGGGTGCTTGGACATACTTGTATTAAAGAGAACAAGAAAGTAGACCTACTTGCCAGGAGAGGGACAAAAGCATCATTTCTGGGCCCAGAATCTTTGGTTGGCATAGCATGAAGCACATACAGAAAAACAATATCAGATGGGGTGAAACGGATGACACGTAACCAATGTGATAGATCTATTAGATAGGAATGGAAATGGTCTCCTAACATAAGACTGTTCTCTTAAGCACGTTTTATATAATTCCCTGGGGTTGGATAGGATAGGACCCAATAAATTGAAGCATCATAAACTTAAGCTCTACGACTTCTTGGATGTGTCAGCTAAGACCATAATACACATTGGTAAAAAGGCTGGACTAGGGGGTAACTTTAATTCTTATTGGTAAGACGTAACACGTCCAAGATTCCAAAACACTATCCTACTTTTTCTATCCTGTAATGGTGTTTCTCCTGAAATAGTGCTTACCTGGGAATCCGATAGGAGGCTCAATTTTACCTTTGGAGATATAATTGGTGGATAGAGTTCGTAACGAAGTTGTTTTCATCGGATGGGAAAAGTTACGGAAGTCGTCAAAACAGTTAAATATCGCAAACTTAAATATTTTGGCCATGTTATGCGCCACCCAGAGAGATATAATATACTCCATTTAATAATACAAGGCAAGGTAGACAGAAGAAGAGGGCCGGGTCGAAGAAGAACGTCATGGCTTAGAAAGCTGAGAGATTGGTTTAACAGATCCTCTGCATCTCTTTTCCGAGCTGCCGTCAACAAAATTACTATAGCCAATTTGATAGCCAACGCTCGATAATCGAGCTCGGCACATGAAGAAAAAGAAGATATAATTATTTAAGTATAATTTTTGTTATATTAGAGGTTTTTTAATTATCCTGTCTTAAAAAGATTTTCGTACATTTAACACCGGAATGCCTTTTCTATGATCTAAATAGAGAATATACGTCCGAAATAGCCTGCTGCAATATATGGAGGTGAAATATGAGTTTTATGTCAAAAATATCATTAAATTGGAATGCAGGAAGAGGAAGGTGATGAGTAATATCTAAACAGGTGTTAAAAGAGATGACAAAACATGGAGATAGAAAAAAAAACAAGAAAATAAAGAAAATACATAACCATCCAATACTCCAAAGAGCAATATGGTTGGTACGGATACCGCATGCCTTAGCGTCATGTAAAAAATTATTGTTGGAAATTTAGGGCGGAAATCGAAGAAGAAAAAGTCTAAAAAGAAATATAAGGGAGATGTAAAATGGGATAATCTGTATTAGAAAACTGGAAAACAAACACAGCACACAATGAAATAAAGAGATATAGTAAAATAAATTAAAGCTATGGACCGTCTGGCCTGAAATGCTATTATTTTATGTTTTTCGAGATTTTAACGAGATTAATTTTTTATAATCTTACTTTTTTCGCTACTTTCCAATAGTCTGTAGATAATCGTTTTATTATTTGTGTGAAACTCGGAGTACTTTATTTATAGTCTGGTTAATAATGTCAATGAACGATAAATAAAACAGTTTCATTTTAAAATAACCTAAATCGATTCGGTCTCTTGTTTCAACATGGAAGTCGTTATGAATGCAAAAGTTGTGTCGTTCGACATTACCGACTCACCGCTATTTTACTCTTCGTGACTTTTGCATTTCATGTGGAATTTGCATAAGAATATTTAATGCAAGCACATGCACAAAGAGGTTATCACATTATATCGGCATATACGACGAAGCCGTGCGTTCAACTAAGCTGTTATATAATCAAAATTGTCACATTATTTCATATTTTACTAGCAAAGATACTATAAGCGATAGTCTAAATGAAATTATGGTATCGTTAATTTGTTCGTGGGAATCTAAGCTTGCATTCTTGTTATTTAGATTTATTGTTGCTAATTGGTTGTTGAAATAAAACGTAATCTTTCTAATTAATCACTGAAATCGTACGTCATTCTGCAGTTTAAGGTTTATACACGCTTTTAAAATATTATTTTTGCTTTGAAGTCACTATATCTAGTTATAATCCAAACAATATGATACACTGAAAATGCCTTTTTTTACTTTTATATATTTAAGAACTATTTTATAAATTTTTTGACCTGGGTATTCTGCAATATAGATAGAAAACTCGTTTCGTGTTTTTACATAAGGGTCGAATGGTTTTTAGGAAAAAAATTTCTTCTCTATCTGCACCTCTTTACCACTTAATTTTCCTTGAGTGATAGTTGAAGTCATATTATTCAGTAGTATTCACATTTCCAACGCTTTAAATTCGTTTCAGGTTTAGAGCAAATGTAGCACTGAATAATAAAGTTTTTGTTTTCTTCCTTCATTCCTTACCCTATTTATTTTTCTTTGAAAGCCTGATGCAATATTCGATATCAAAGTGCCAGATGCAATATTTTCTCGTAGTTTCGGTAGCAGTATTCTTTAACTTTCTTTTCCTGTTGACTTTTCTCATTATTTGACAGTTTTGTTTACCTTCCTATGTATCTATACTTATGCAACAGTTCTTTCAGGTTCAGATCAAATATAACACTCGGTTATTGTTTTTCTTCATAGTTTTAGCCATTTTAATTATTACTATATTATTAAATATAAATAAAAGGAAAATACCAGGCTGGCTCCACAGGTAGTAAATCGAACCAATCGTCAGATTGCAACCTTGAGAAATATTTTGGAAAACACACTGGAATATGGCGTAGTTACTCTCCACATATTTGTAGATTACAAGGCAGCCTATGAATTAGATTAGAAGCAGAATTACTAAATTAGATAGTAAGTTTAACAAAGGTAAACCTTGACAAAACCTTGACCAAACTTAATCAAGTTGATAAAATCTTTTACCTTACACAGCAATTAAATTGTAACGCAGAAAGTCACGGCGAAATAAGATCTAGGATAGAGTAGGCTAGAGCGGCTTTTGGAAGGATGTCCAAGGTCTTATGTAACAGAGACCTAAAATTGGCATTGAGGATCCGCCTACTTTGCTGCTACGTGTTCTCGGTCTTACTTTATGGTGTCGAGGTTTCCTTGAGGCTTTTGAAATATGGTGCTATAGAAGAATTTTAAAAGTTTCCTGGGTGGAGACGATTCGAAACTCCATAATACTAGAACGTCTCAGCAAGACTACTCAGATCATAAAAAGCATCAAGCAGAGAAAGCTGGAGTATTTCGGACATGTAATGAGAGGTCCCAAATATAGGTTGCTACAAAATATTATGCAAGGAAAAATAGCAGTCCAGGACGAAGAAGCACCTCATGGTTGAAGAACTTGCGAGATTGGTATGGTGTTGATACAAGCATGCTATTTAGGATGGAAGTGAATAAAATTAAGATAGCTATGATGGTAACTAACGTTCTGAAAGGACATGGTACATAAAAAAGCAGAAGCAACCTTGACAAAGTTGAATGTAGAGTCTAAACCAACGAGTCTTTCTTTCCTTGTGGATTTGTGTCTCCCATCGGGCGCATTCTCAGTTGGTGGATAGGGGAACGCGCCCTAACCGGCCCTAACCAAAACAGACTAAGATATGACAACCCTAACAGAAGAGTCCCTGCCCTTCAGGTTGGCGGTTGGTCTAGAGGGCGACAACCTCTTCCTGTAAAAAAGCATATTTTACGGAACCTCAGGAACTATTAACTGGACGGAACTCATGACAACGACTTTGCAAACCAAAAATGGAATTGAGATTAGGAATATGGAATATCCGAACACTGTACCGAACTGGAGTACTCTCATCCTTACTAGACATAATAAACACGTACAAAGTAGATGTTTTAGGACTTCACGAAATCTCGGTGTAACCAAAGAACAAAAGGCTTTTTTTACGACAACGACAGAGAAATTACGCTTCTAAATGCAGTGTAATAAATATTTTCCACAGTATTAAGTCATCGTATGGCACCATATGCAGAACGCATAGTAGGAAAATACCAGGCTGGTTTCAGAGGTGGTAAATCGACAATTCATCAGATTGCATCCCTGAAAAAAAATTTAGAAAAAACACTTGAATATGGCATTATTACTTATTACATATTTATAGACTACAAAGCAGCCTACGACTCTGTGAATAGAAGAGAAATGTTCAAAGCAATAAAAGAGCTACGAATACAAAATCAGTTGGTAAATTTAACAAAACTAACTCTTGAAAAAGTTGAATGTAGAGTACGAATTCAAGGGGAACTGTCTGAACCTTTTAAAAAGAAATACCGGGCTGCGCCAAAAAGACCCTTTCTCCTGTATACTGTTCAATTTGGCTCTGGAAAAAGTAATACGTACATCACAAGTCACAACCACTGGTTCAATTTATAATAAATCAGTGGCCTATGCTGATGAAATTAATATTATTGGAAAAACGGACAACGCTGTACCAGAGACGCATATAGCATTAAAAGAATCAGCTACAAAAATGGGTTTAATAATAAACACCAACAAACAAAGTATACGAAAATAAGCACTCAACCACAAATACTGCGACCACTTGTTATAGAAGACGACGTCATCGAAGCAGTGAACGAATTTTTATACCTGGGAGCGCTCCTTAACACTGAAAATAATACTACCGCAGAGATAAACAGCAGAATTTGCACGGCCAACAGATGCTATTTTAGGCAAAATCTCTTTCTTAAATACACAATTATATTAAGAAATACAAAAATAAAACTACAAAACAATTATACGCCCAGTCCTAACATATAGTTCAGAGACCTGGACTCTAACAAAAAATAATATTGGTCAGAGAAGATGAGGAAGACCTAGAACAAGATTCCTTGATAACATCGATGAAGCCATGAGAAATATGGATGTACGTGCTTGGCGGAAAAAGGCGATGAATAGGGACGACATGATAATGATTTATTGGTGGCAAGACGAATACAGTGGAGATAAAGAAAGAATTAAAATGATATAAAGTTACTATCTTAAGAAACCTATTAAAAGCAAATACAGATACAGCAGATAGATCAAAGATGGACAAAACAAGGTTTCTTCTTCTTCTTCATGCCACTAGGATTACTCCTGTTTGTCTGCCTCGTATTCTGTTTCAGTCGTTGTTGACTGTACATTATGTTTTCACCTTTTTGGCGGCCTTCCAACAGGTCTTCTGCTATACGGCTTGTTGTTTTTACAGATGTTCGCTAATCTATCTGGTCCCATTCGGTTTACATGTTGATTCCAGTTTTTTTTTCTTGTTTTTATCTACCTGTTAATATTTTGAATTTTGCATTGTTCGCGTTTACTTCTGTTGGTTTGTCTGTCTATTAATGATATGCCTGCTATTGATCTTAATTTCTATATTATTGATTTGTTGTTTTATGTTTCTTGTATCGGTCCTTGTCCCCGCTGCATATGTTACTTGTTTTGATTGGTCTTACTGTTCTCTTGTATACTTTCATTTTGCTTTCCGTATTCAGATATTTGTTTCTCCATATGGCTTCTCGGAGGCAACCACTTACTCTTGCCGCTTTTGATGCTTGCCTTGCCAAAACAAGGCATGATAGATTTTTTGCATAACTCTTTGGGCATACACTTCACATGTAGCCTTTCATCTCATCCTAGCTTTTTTCATATATAAATTTTCCACAAAGATGGTTAATTCCCGGAAAATGCTAATAATCCCGATAAAACTAATTAAACCCTTAAAATGGGTTTATATAAAAGCAAGCATAAAGATATGCTGCATCTTATTTATCTTCCGTCTTTTACAATTATCCCTAAACTTAAATAAAAATGCAGGTTTCGCTAATATTTATTAAAGATCTTAATTTACAAATGTATACGAATTGTATTTTTAATATTGTGCACTTTATTACTTTATATACTTACTGAACATTCTGCCACCATACTTGTGACTTTAGTACCTTACGTATCTTCCTAGTGTCGTTTATAGACATAATTTTTGATATCTCAGAGATAATCTTAACTACCGTATTTAAGGCATTTAACGACCACATATTTACTACAATGTAATCACCGGTTTACACTTTCACATCTTTTCTTGAAGAAAATGACGTTATGAGAATATAAATTAACAATTAAAATTTTTTTCAGTAATTAATTTGTCTTTAATATCATAAATAATCATTAAGGGAGGTAATAGTCTACATAAAGAAGACATCAACCGATGGATAAACGATGAAGCCTAGAAGTCAGTCTGTCGTGTTATCTTCCAATCAGAATTTGCAAGTGTAATGAAATTGGTTTGTTGAAAAGCAACAAGAGGTGAACGTAAATATATTAGAGAACGATTAAATACCGAAAAGAAGCAGCTGCAAGTGTTTTAAAGTTGCAGATGCAAATCGGACATTTTGTCAGTATAGTACGTGGGCTTGACATATCAGTTCAAGTAATTTTTGCATGTTGTGATAAACTTTGTAAAATAATATTAATATCAACTAAGGAGTGAATAATGAAATTATTGGTAGTCAAAAACAATTTTTATGTGAAAAGTACAGCGTGAAATAAAACTTGATATCGATATTGAAACAGCTACAATTCGGATATATGTTTTTCACGATTTTTCACTATTACCGATATCAAATACCGATGTAATAAAGTAGTGTATGGTACCATATAAAAGACTTATTATAAACTAATAAATATCTATCCAACAAACCGTCCAAAGACCGTATTACTCAGAAGATTTAACTTTAAGAAGACAAACTGGGAAACATTTGCAACTGTCTTCTTCTTCAAGTGCCATCTCCGCGGCGGAGGTCGGCAATCATCATAGCTATTCGGACTTTTGAGACGGCTGCTCTGAAAAGTTCGTTTGATGTACATCCGTACCACTCTCTCATGATGCGCAGCCATGACATTCTACGCCTCCCTATGCTTCTCTTTCCTTGTATCTTACCCTGCATAATCAGTTGAAGCAAGGTATATTTCTCTCCACGTGTAATATGTCCGAGATATTTTAATTTTCTTGTTTTTATTGAATTTAAAATTTCCATTTCTTTGTTCATCCTTCCCAGAACCTCTTTGTTTGCAACTATACTAAACTACAAGATACAAAAATGAACCCAAGAGCAGAAAAATACAAAAAAATTGTTAAAAAAATAAAGAATACGTCCAGGAAAGCTATTCCCAGATAGTGGAGGCAATAATATATCTCTGGAATTTGCCCAAGTCTCATTAACGCCACTCAAAAATACTACGAACAAAACTTTGCAAGAATTAAAATGGGACAAGAAGTCACCTCTCCTTTTCAAATAACAAAGGGACTAAGACAAGGCTGCTGTCTATCACCCACCTTATTTAAAATCTATTTGGACAGATCCTTAGTGAAATGGGTAAAAAAATGTGGAAACATGAGAATAACTTTGGAAGAAAACACGCTATATACACTTTTCTCTGCGGATGCCCATGTAGTAATTGCCGAAGACAGCTACGATCTTATCTATATGGTAAGAAAACTGCAAGAAGAATATGAGGTGGCAGGTCTAAACATGAATATGACAAAATGTGAATATCTCTCAGTGGGGACAGATAAAATATGTGACCTAGTCTTGGAAGACTACAAAATCAAAGGCGTGCAATCTTGCAAATATTTGGGGGTCATTTATAACAAGAAGGGAAATAGCGCAGATGAAATCAGGGAAAGAATAAACAAAGGCAGAGCAGCGACCGTGCCTTAAACTCTCTTCGCTGGCAAAAAACAATTCGACGAGAAACCAAAAAACACATTTACGGTAGTATAGTCCAAAGTATTACACTTTACGGTTCGGAAGTAAGGGACGTCACCAAAGCTGATAGAAACAAACTTATGACGACAGAAATGGATTATATGAGATGAAGCGGCGGTAGATCGAAACTAAAGAAACGAAATGAAAACGGAGCGAAATACCAATGATGACATAGAAAGAAAACAATTAATCTGGTTCGGACATGTTAAAAGAATGCCAGAGTACAGATGGCCTAGAAGAATACATGAATGGATCCCTCCTGAAAGAAGAAAGGGAGGACGACCAAGGAGAAGTTGGCGCAACGATATTGATGAAGCAATGGCGGCAAGAGACTTAGAAGTGGCAACTGCATATAACAGAAAAAGATGGAAATTGGGGACGGAGAAGCGGCGACAGCCGTCATCAATCCGTTATTAAAAAAAATTGCAGCGAATCAAAGAACTTATGAAAAGATATGAAAGACTCTATACTGCAGATACTTTTAACGAAGAAACAGTTAAATGTAGAATAGTATTACTCCAACAACTGAATCAAGCCAAAATGGCAAAATGTATCGAGACACTGTAAACTATTAACATAACATACCATACGTAAAGTTTTAAATTAGATATACACACTATAAATGGCAACACTGGGCGCCGTCAACTTTCCACGAACCTTTCCGTTGCTCTGTCGCCAATAATTTATCATTATACAGTGGTTGTTAAAAGTAATAAGAGCGTAGATTTTTAATTTATTTTTGTAAACATGTCACAAACAACAGAAAATGTCACGCTCAAGAAGTGTCACCAGAAAAAGTTGAGGAAAGAGAATACCGGGATACACAAATGTGTGCAACAATCGAGGCAGATTCGACACGTTCAAGTAGAAGCGTTGCTAGAGAGTTAGATATCAGCAATGTTACTGTACTGAAAGTATGAAAAAAGCACGATTACAAGAATTTTAAATATTCTAAAACGCAGCAGCTTTATTCAGACGACTACTTTCGAAGAATGGGGTTTTGTGAAATTCTAATAACGAAGGCTACTAATGAACCCAGGTTTATTAAAAAAATTTAATTTACTGACGAATCTTCTGTTTCGTTAGTAGGGAGACACAATCCTTTCATTACAAGGTATTGGGCGCGGAAAAACCAGCACAGAAGTGTTCTTTACCGAACTCAACGTCCTCAAAAAGTTAACATTTGGACTGGCATTTTAGGAGACCACATAATAGGTCCATTTTTTATTGAGAGCAACTTGAATAGTAAAGTATACCTTGATTTGTTACAGAATCATGTTTTTCCCGCTATTCTCAATCTTCCTAATGTAAATCTGGGGAATGTTCAGTTCATAACGCTCGAATAATTAGGGAGTACTTAAATAATAGTTTCTCGAATAGAGTTGTCAGTGGAATAGGCGATATTAAGTGGCCTGCGTAATCTCCAGATCTTACACCCATGGACTTCATTTTTTGGGGATATTTAAAAAGCATCATCTACGATCATCCTGAGGCTAGAGTCCAAAATTTTGATGAGTTAAGAAACCGAATAAGAGAGGTCTCCAATGATTCCTGTTTTTATGACAGATTAGGATACTGTTTAGTCGTAGAAGGTTAAATATTTGAATCATTTCTGTAGGGCATGAAGAATTATTTTCCTATTTTATTGGAAATTATTTTTTATTTTCAATAAGAGCATAAATTTTTTGTTTTATATTTTTAAAGAAATGTGCTTCCATTTTTAATTAAACCACAAAAAATTGTTCACATTACTAAAAACTGATACAAATACACCACCTTATATTGTCAGTGTATTTTTATCGAGTTTATGTTATAAAAAATGAACCAGTTGTACGTAAGCAAAACCAAAATCGACGGACGGACTTGCATATCCCTTGTCTTGTTATGTGTTACTAAATGGTTTTCTCGTTTTCTGTCTAGGAGTCTTCACTGTATAGTAGCAAAATATCATGAAAACTGGTTAATAAACTTAGCGGCAATCCTTGCTTAGCGGGAACAAAAATTACCCTGCAAGGTTGCAGCAAACCAAGTCGCGACCCAAATGTTGCTAAATGAGAGTACCAAGAACAATTAAAAGGACCCAAAAATAATCGGAGTTCTTAAGCAAGAGGCAAACCTGGAAACACCATACAGGAAACACCATACACCAAAATGGAAAATTCTGCAGGTGTGGCTGATATATGCACGTAACATCTCAAAAAAGGACGTACAAACAGCTAAATCACATGATGTGTTCTGAGGCAATGGAAAAAGAGGTAGAGAGGGATCGTTCCACTGAGTCATAACGTCATTGCAGCGCAGGTACGTATAAAGTAAATTGCAGCCAAACACATCTGTCCCAAAATGCTAAAGAAAAAGTGTTTGCCATCCCAATATGAAATATGTAGAGTTTAAAAGCCAGGAGATAAATTTCATTTTTTATATTTAATTAAACTTCTTGAAGCGAAGCCTCTGTACTAGCGTTGAATTACTTGTTCTCCAGAGTATAATGCTGAGGCGGTGTCACGGAAGTAGCGTATTGAAATAGTGGTCTTCACATAGATTCACTACTCTTCATCAAAATTAAAATAATATGAGCCAATAAAAGATGTAGTAAAAATGGCAGAAAAATAAAATAATAATTCATTCTGTCAAAATTTAAAAAGTCATTACATTATAAATGCCGTCCAATTAACAATTGCATTATCGGATTAAATTTTTATTCTACACTTCTTGTTTTAAAATAATTTCATATCAATACAATGTCGGATTTTACAATTATTAGTTCAACTATTATATTAAATTGAGACAAAAGGAGAAAAATATTTTAAGTTGAATTTTCATATTTACGCCATGGAAAAGATTTCTGAATCAGCACACAGTAAATATGTCTTTTTACAAAATAACAGTCACAGTGTGGAAACACTTGGAAGAGTGAATATACGCGACACGGAGAGTCCGTTATACAACATGTAAACTTTTTTAACTTCAAAATCTATAAAAAATCTATAAAAATAATAAATAAATAATGAAATTAGTTTATTCAATTTTAAAATATTAAAATTTTAAAAATACAGCAAACATATTATGAGAAGCTTCTTGTACTGTACCACTGTCTTTTATTAATAAAGTATGTTCTTGATTCTCGTCATTGATTGTTTTTCTTAATATGTAAATCGGTTAACTGACTTTTGCAGAACCTTCTATGATAGAACAGAACAGAAATACCTGCTCATACATTAGTCCAGTCGTTAGAGAATTAACCCCTAAAAATCATACAAACAAGCTGAATTTTACCGAGAATATTAATTTTGGGACCTCAAAAAAGATGAAAAAAAGGTTACCCTTTTACCCTTGAGCTTCCCCATAAAACCTCTCTCACAGGGGGGTAAAAACACAAAAAAATCGATTTAACAAGAATCTGTAAGCCATAGAAAAAATATTTCAAATAAAAAATATAACAGATAATTTTAAACAAACATAAAGTTTATTAGCACTTTTTGTGTAGAATAAACTATTCTCTCATAAACAACGCTTGATGCGAACGTCGATTTCGAATGTCAGTTAAGTGCGCAAAATCAATGTTCAATAAAATTTGAACCTCGACAATAAAAATTCGATATCTTTTGATCCAAGTGTCCCATCCTCAAAAATCAAGATGTATTTTAAAGGTAAATAGTGTAGCTTCTTGGATGCAGTTTTGTATTTTGCCGGAAATAAACTCAGTTTTTATAAAGCTGTTAAATAAATAAACGTGGCCCGATTTTTGTCATCTTTTAAAATTCTCGTGAGATCAATAAGATTGATCACTTTTATAGACCAGTCGTAGTAAGATTTCCATTTTTACAGATCAATTTTTAAAACCTATGACATAAAATTTTAATTTTAAGTTGTGGCAGCAAATGTGAGCCATTTAAAATATGAATAAAAAATGCAGAATTTAATATTTTTCATTTCAAACGATCGCACGCCACGGGAAATACCTCCAAGAAGACGGTATTGAGTATATTTTATAGCACAAGTTTGGTTCTTTTGAAAAACGTACTAGTTTTATTGTAAAAGAAAAAAGTTTCAAATGTTTTATATTGTTTGTTATGTGAAAGGTTAAATCCAGCGTTTTTAAGCATATTTCAAATGCTTCACATTTATTGTCAAAGCTTAAAACTACAATTTTAATGTATAAGTTTTAAAGGTAAGGCTCTAATAATCGAAACTTTATAGTGACCAGTCAATAAAAAGGATAGATAGTTATTGATCTCATGAGAATCATAAAAAATGGCAAAAATCGCGCCACATTTATTTATTTAACACCTTTATGAAATCTAAGTTTTCTTCTTCTTCTCATTGCGCCGTCTCCTTTCGAAGGTTGGCGATCCAAATGGCAATTGTAGTTTTGGAAACTGCTGCGCGAAAGATCTCTGCGGATGAGCGGTCGAACCATCTCCTCAGGTCTTTCAGCCACGAGTTCTGGCTTCTTCCTACTGATCTTTTGCCCTGTACTTTTCCTTACAGTATAACTTGAAGTAATTCATATCTTTCGCCTCTCAGCACATGACCCAAATATTGCATTTTCCTCTCTTTGATTATTCTTAGTAATTCTTTTTGTTTACACATGCGACGAAGTACCTCAACATTAGTAACTCTTTGTACCCATGGAATCCTCAACATTCGTATGTATATATACATCTCAAAGGCATCTATTCTTTTTTCTATTTCAGAGTCCATTGTCCAACTTTCACAGCCATACAGTAAGACAGAAAAAACGTAACATCTGATCATTCGGATTCTAAGCTGTAGCCTAAGGTCTGATCTTGTAAAAAATGTTTTAATGCTCATGAATGTTTTCCTTGCTTGTTCGATTCCTGATAGGATTTATTTTTTTTGGATTACACTGACTATTGATATTTGTTCCCAAATATTTTATGGAATTTACCTGTTCTATTATTTGACCCTTGGCATACACCTGTACGTTTATTGGTGTCTTTGAAAATACTAAAGATTTAGTTTTGGAAACGTTTAGATGTAAACCGAACATTTTGCTGTGGTAAACTACCGCATTTACTATATTTTGTGGTTCTTGTGCGTTGCTTGCTATTAAGACGGTATCATCAGCATATCTGATGTTGTCTATGCTGATTCCGTTAATCTTAATTCCGCCTTGGACCTCGTCTAATGCTTCTATGAATATAGACTCCGAATACAAATTAAAGAGTAGCGGTGATAAGACGCAACCCTGTCTCACTCTTCGTCGGATTTGTATGTCTTCGGATGTTGTGTGCTCTATTTTAATTGTTGCCGTTTAGTGCCAGTATAGTTCTGAGATAATTCGCAAGTCTTGTTCGTCAACTCCAGTTGTTCTCAGAATTTCGATCATTTTGTGATGGTTAACGCAATCAAATGCTTTTCGATAGTCAATAAAACATGCATCTACATTTATGTCTCTGCATCGTTGCGTTAACACATTTAAAGCAAAAAGAGCCTCTCGTGTTCCCAATCCGTTTCGAAATCCGAATTGAGTGTCACTCGTCTGGAACTCGCACTTCTTGTAAATTCGTGTATGGATAATTCTGAGAAAAGTTTTAAGGACATGAGACATCAAGCTTAATATTCGATAATCATCGCATTGTGAGGAATTCGATTTTTTTGGTTATGCTACGAATGTTGATTTTAGCCAGTCTGTTGGTATTTTACCTGTGTCATATATCTTATTGAATAGTGCTGTTATTAAATCTAGGCTTTTACTTTCGTTATCTGCAATTAGTTTAAGTATTTCGACATTGATATTGTCTGGACCGGTGGCTTTTCCATCTTTCTGCGATTTTACTGCGTGGATCACTTCTTCTTTGGTTATTTCTGGGCCTTTTTCATTTATTCGATTATCTGTGGATGGTGGAGAACAAGGTCTATCGTCGTCAAAAAGAGTTTGTATGTATTCTTTCCATCTCTCTAGTTTGTCTTCTGTACCCATAATTATTTCGTTAATATCATTTTTTAATATTGTTGCTTGTCTCTTTTTGTGTCTACCTGTCATTTCTTTTACTTTTTTATGAATATTAAAGGTGTCGTATTTTTCCTGAAGTTGTTCGATTTCTAGGCATTTTGTTGACATCCAGTTTTCTTTCGCCTCCCTGTCCTTTTTTCTAATGATTTTGTTGATTCGCTTGTATTCTATTGGGCTTGTTTTATGTTTTCGTCTTACGTCCATGAGGTCCATGATCTCTTGCGTTATCCATTCTTGTTTTTTGTTGTGTTTTATGAACCCGATGTCTTCTTCTTGTATCTTTGTTATTTTTGTTTTTAGAGCAGTCCATGTTACTTCAATGTCTGTCTGTACCAAGTTTTCGATCGTTTTTATTTTTTCTTCAAGCTTGATACCTATTTCTTTCTTCTGTTCAGGGTTCTTCAGTTGTGAGATGTCTATTTTTCTTGTCACTGTTTTCTTTTTGACTTTGAGAAATCTTTTTAATCTAAAATCCATTATAACTGAATTGTGATCGCTATGTATATCAGCTCCAGGGTATGTTTTTGTAGATTGTATGTACTTCTTAAAGGTGTTATTGAGCAAAATGAAGTCAATTTGGTTTCTAACAATTCTGTCTTTTCTGTCTGCAGGTTATTTCCATGTGTATAGCCTTCTGGGATGTTGTTTGAAGAAGATATTGGCAATTAACAGATTGTTTTCTACGCAGAATTGTACAAGTCTATCTCCTCTATTATTTCTGGTACCTAGACCTATGCTCCTATGTGGTCTCCTTTAGCACCACGACCAATTTTAGCGTTAAAGTCACCCATGATCATCGTTATCTCACCTCTTTTTGTCAGTCTTATTATTTCATCTATGTTGTTATAAAATTTTTCGATTTATTCGTCTGACTTGTCACTTGTTGGAGCATAGACCTAAATAATATTTAGTTTTCTGTGAGTTGTTTGTAATTTCAACATTGCTACTCTATCATTTAGAGGGATGAAGTCTATGACTGATTGAGCAATTTTGTTCGACACTAATATAGCAGTTCCATATTGATGTTCTGGGTCGGTTCCACCTGAATAGTATATGTATCCATGGTTTGTTATTTGTATTCCTGATCCAGGCCATCTTACTTCACTCATCCCCAAGATGTCTATTTTCAGTCTTACCATCTCGGCTTCAGTGTTTGCCAGTTTCCCGGACATAAATAAGCTGCGTACGTTCCAGGTGGCAATGCGTACTATTCGGTCGTATATTTTTATTCTCTGTGCACTTTCTTGGGTAGTTGACGGGGGGATTCTTCGCACCCTCTCCCCATTTAAGGGGTGCCCCGGACTGAGGCCATTTTCTTTTTCTCGTCTGCCATTTAGATTTGTGGAAAATATAATGGGGTGGTTTTCCCGTTGCCTTCTCCATCGCAGTACCACAACGATTTAAACTGCTCCAGTCATGTTTGTGGTACTCCAGTTTCAAGCCGATCCAGGATCATTTCCTCTACGCCTTGAACTGGTACTGATGATCGCTGCTGTCCTTCACCAGGGAGGGATAGGAAGTAGGTAACTAGATTTTGGAAGGATAAAGGAATGGGACATGATTTCTCTCAGTAAGGAATTGAGAGCAAAGCATGGCTCGCGTGGGCAGGGATGCTTCCCTGAAGTAGACCTATTTTCTACCAGGATCGTAGAAAAGTGTCTACCAGCTACCCAAAATCTAAGTTTACTTGCGGCAAAATACGAAAATTGCATACGAAAGCTGAATTCTTTACCTTTAAAACGCATCTTGATTTTTGTCGATAGAACACTTGCATCAAAAGACATCGTCGGTCCGCTACAGGTATTTATGTCGGCAGTTTTTTATTCAACAATCTTCAAGCGCTCCTAAATGCAAAAATATATTGCTCGCATTTCTGCTTGAAATATTGTAAAAGTATTTCCGAGGACTGCGTTTAGAATAAATAACCCCTACTTCTACTCTTTGTGTGTCCTACTGTAGCAGGTGGACATTCACAAACAGCTCGTTAAATTTAGAAATAAATCACATTAAAAATATTTTAATCCTCATGACTTTCTGCAGCTGATAATTGAGGAATTGCATAAGTCCAAAAGTCCGAATAGCTATGATGATTGCCGACCTCCGCCGCAGAGATGGCATTTGAAGAAGAAGATAAGGCAAAGTAGTCCTGGAAGACAATAAATGACCTGGAGATACAAAATCCAAAAATATTATAGGATTAGTTCTGAATATATTCTGATAAAAATTCTCAAAATAGGGAGGATTTTGCTGTAGTACTCACCGTAATCATCAATCTTAATTAAGGAGGAGGCATCTAAATAGACTGGATTTTAGGTGTAGTGTTTTGATTTGCTTTGTGGCCCATATACTATTTCAATTCGATGGGGTTGGTAATTGTCTCTCGAAAAGGGGTGATAACTATGCTAAACAAATGAAACTGCTATTGCGTCATTCGTTATACGCTTAAATTAAAGCAAATAAATTCACAGATACTAGCTTTAAGAGGAAAGTTAGTAGCAAAAATGTAATTAACTACTTGATTTTGTTTTTCTTTATTAGAATATATTTCGACCGGTGGAATATTGCAGTTAAGTGCATGTGGCAAATATACCAAGAAGAATTATTATTTTAAGTAGAATTTTAAATTTTAATTTCGTGCTTTAAAAATATTATTAAATGAAAAATAATTTAAGCAGAAATACAGAAAATAAAACAGATTATACTAATAGAACATATTTTTTATGAAATTTATTTGAAGTAAAAAAGGAAGCATTGTTTTATTATTTTACTTATTTAATTCTTGATTTTTTATTTAAACTATATTAAATATTTCAATGGGAAATGAACAATACTAATTTTTGAACGTATTTTTTACCATTTGTTTGTTCTAAATATTTCAGCAATGTAATGTAAAGAATATTATGTACAAGTATTAAAGAAGCACTGCAATTAAATAACTTGATCACACTACACTATTTCTGATTTGCAAAAAAATTTACACAGTGTCGCAAATAAAATCACAGAAATCCAGACGAAAACAAGTGTACATCTATATTCCTTGATAAAGAGCAAGCGTAAGCAACGTTTGGCACATGGTATTGCTGTATCTTTTCTAAATGTCAAGTGGCACTGAAAGCACTGGCGTGTCAGAAAGTAATGTCTAGGCTGGTGTTTGACTACATTAAAGAACTGAATGAACTGGGAGACCAAAATAAGATTGAGCTCTTCTGGGTACCAGGACATCAGGGCATCAAAGGCAACGAAAAACCAATTCAACCTACAACAGGAGGATCAAACCGGCTGTAACTATGGGAATACCAAAGGCTTCAGTTCCTGGAGCTCTAGAGGACTGTATCTAAGAGAGTCATGAGCGGTATTGGGAGAGAATCTAAAAAAACACATGGAAAAATCTTCATTGGTGAAACATGTAGAAAAGGAACAGAGGAACTGCTTTACATGGGCAGGAACAGTAACAGGAATGTTGACCGGAAATGCACTAGTAAGAGAATTTCTGAATAAAATAGGCATTTACATTCACCTGAGGTATTAACATGCCTTTAAATGGACGCCTTAATTGCATACTCTGTAATAAAAAACAAGAAACTGTGAAACATGTATTATGCCACTGCGAGGCGCTGGGCCGAAAGAGACAAAAATTGTATAGGCAACCAAGAGGAGACCCTGGTGTATTTAGGATACATCAAGCAGAAAACATGTACAAATTTCTACAGGCTACAAAAATTCTAGACTGGGTGTAGGAAACAACAATGGGCAGCAAACACAATAAGCTTTAGCTTCAGAGATATTTTAGATCAGATGGGCTCAGCGAGAAAAAATACTCTATGTATTAATTTAATAAATTGCAGTAGATAAATAAAAAAATATGTACAACTATACAGTAGAAAGCAAACGAAACGATTGTTCAATAATGCTTAGTTGGTATGATGCAGTAGTTCATCAGTGACAAAAGGACAAATTACTATAAAATTTCAAAATTAATAATCTTAATGTTTAGAAAATTGTAAAACCATTAGCCAAATTTACTCCCTTTGACGATTCACTCGGACACTAATAACTACATTTTAGACATCATATATAGTTAATTAAAAGATTGTAGTATGGCCGTTATTCAAGCTTTGTGTGGAATGATTTCGTAATCAAATTCTTTTAAAATGACAACTTTTGTTAAAACTTAATATTTTCCTGCATTTTGTTTTTTGTTTCATGTCTTTAAGAGCATTAGTTCGTTTTAAGAGAAAACAGCGATCTTGTCACCAACAGTTAGTTAAATGTTATATTTATGAGGATGTGCCTTTCCTCGTTACTCCTTGTTTCCCAAATGTCAGTTTGACAATGATCTTGTTGCATTGTAAATTGTATAAAAGCAGTTAGTCTTGTTGAGCGTAGGCGTAAGTGTTGGGCATAAATATAAATATGTAACAAGAATCCTTTATGTTTATCAATCTAACATCAAAATGGTATTCAAACGTTTTAAACAAATTAGTGAAAATTAGCACTAGAAATTAGCATTAGAAAGGTGGTGACAGAACATTCAAAACTACTGCTATTGATGACATATTTCTTCACCTTACAACTTTGGAAGATTAACTTCAAGAAGTCTGAGGAACAAATGTTAATATTTGTCGTAGTGGAAAGTTTGTCGAAAGTTAAAAGAGTTTTTAGAAGACCTTGAAGACCAGGAAGTGGTCCCAAATTGTTTTCATTTCACCAGTTCCAAGGCTTTAATTTGCCACTGCATATTTACATTTGAACTAAGTGCACTGGAATAATGCGCTTTTTACCGACGAATCGAGTTTCTGTTAATATTTTCCAAGTGACTGTAAAACAGTGTGAAGAACAGCCAGTTAGAGATTTGCAGTGCACGTCTAAGCTAGTAAAAAGGTTTTATATTCACTATTCTTTAAACAGATTAAATTCTCTGGAGACGTCTAGTATTTGAGCTACTGTGAGTGGATCTCTCTTTTCTGTCTGATGATTTTCGCTTCTGGATACCCTAAGTATTTAAGTTAGCGTGACTAGTAGCCTACCTTCTGCTAAAGAAGCTACCTATTAAGTCTTCTGTCGAAAAACATAGAAAAATGTAAAGAAAGAAGTGGGTACACACAGGTTAAAACAGACATGGTCCAAACCATAAAGACAATTAATTAATATTGGCAAAAATTTTTTAATAACAACTGCCTATTTAGCTATTTATTACAATTGCTAACGATTTTTTTAAATTTAAATCGCTTTGTGTTCATCAGCATTCATTTTTAGTTTCAGGCGTGTTGAAGGTTTATGATACGACGGTTTACTCATAACCTGTACCGGTTTTTCATACTGTTTTCTTTTTGTGTATATTTTATGAATATATATTTATTTATTGGAATGTTTCAAATTTGTTTTATTTGCATGCCAATAAACAAGTATTTTGTGTTTTTTAAAACAAAAAAACTACACAATGAAAGTAAAAATAGATGAGGAACTAACCAACTAAAAAACTAAGAAAGGATACCAAATGTGAGAAAAACGACTTAAAATAATCTGCTATCCAGATAACGCAATACTACTCTCTCAAATATGATTTACAACGTATGCTGCACGAATTTAATATAACCGCCAGAAAATTTAACATGTTAATTTCCCCAAAAAAGACAAAATGCATGGCTATAAATTGGATCTGGAAGGTTAGATAATAGAACAAGTGATGGACTTTAAATATCTAGGCATTACATTATCTAGCTACGGAAGAGCTCGACACTGATGTGTAGGATCAAATGAATAGAGTAAACAGAGCCGTAGGTTGCCTGAGTGAAACAATGTCTTCTTCTTCAAGTGCCATCTCCGCGGCGGAGGTCGGCAATCATCATAGCTATTCGAACTTTTGAGACGGCTGCTCTGAAAAGTTCATTTGAAACAATATGGAGAAATAAAAATATTAGGAAAAAAATTAAAGGCAGATTTTACAAAACAGTTATCAGATAAATAATGGCATACGCTGCAGAAATACGACCTGACACAGAGAGGACAGAGAGGATGGTGAAAACAGCAGAGATGAAAACACTAAGAAAAATTGATGGTAAGACCCTATGAGACATAACTAAAAATATAGATATATAATATAGATATAATATAGATATAGAATATAGATATACGACGTAGTTACAAGGTGGAGAACATCAAAAACTGGGTGAGAAATAGAAGAGTAGAATGGAACGATCATATAAACCGAATGACAACAAATAGAGTAGTAAAGATAGCAAGCGACGGTTCCCCAATAGAAAGACGATCAGTAGGAATACCACGTAAATGATGTAATGACAAGTGATCCTAAATGGGATGCTGTCTATTCTATCACTTCATTTTGTTTGGTTCCATTTGGTTTACAGGCTCTTTAATTCAAATTTATATACCTTCACTTCATTGGTTTTAACAAATTTTGTTTACAAGTAATAATTGTTTAATCATTATAAGTAATATCAAGCAGTTACAAGCAAACATTATCACATTAATATTTTAGTATTTGCTTAAAAAAAGCGTAATAAGTTCAAATGATATTAAATTGTTTTCCTGAAAAAAATTGGTTGGATAAACTTATCATAGAACAATAGAACTAGGGATATTAAATTTTATTATTTTTGTAATACTATGCAATTTGATATGCACGCCACTGACTAATTCAGTATTTGCACCACATCAAAGAAAAACTTCGATTTTGTCTTCGCGTCTCATGTAAGCAATGTAAGATTTCGATAAATTACATCTCGCCACTACGAAAGTGTAACTACTCAACCAACCCTCCGGAAATTGTTTGGCAGTGTGATAGTATTTTTAGGAAGTCATGTTAACACTTTCTTGAGTACTGTTAACCTCTAAACAGACAAATTTGTTTTTGTTATTTTAGCGAAAAAAGAATCTATTAGGAACGCAGATCTAATCAAAATTGTAAGAAAACTTATACAGGGTCTTAAAATTGGCGCCGGTTATTTCCTAACATGTGTCGACGGACTAAAATAAATTAAATCGTTGGAGTAAAAAAATATTTTCAGTTTGTCATTGGTTAGCGAGTTATTAATAAATTACGAGGATTTACAATTAAATCTTTAAACTTTATATAAAACCAAATAAGTTTAGAATCAACGCTAGGTGGAAAAATTTATGAATAATTTAAATATTATGTTTATATGAGATTAAGCCACAATTATTGATTGTAATGAAAATTAAATTTTTAACTACCTTTTTTTATTTGCCGTATTGCCAGATTTCAGTAAGAGTCTAAGAAGGTATCCATTGAATTCTGGCAGGCAATGGTGCTGGAAATATTTTTTAGATATCTAACGTCATGCAGCGAGAAACTCTCCCATCTTTCGACAAGGATACTAGGCCAGAAGACCCCACGGTAGTGCCGGATTAACCGTATTCCAGCTAAAACCTTAACCACCGTTTCAGAGTAGTGGTCTTGCCACTCAATGAACAACTACAATAAAAAGTTAAAAACTTAAGAATAACCATACCTTTCACCAATAATCAGTATTTCCGTGAGGTCATAAACTAATAAATAATAATAACTATAAATGTCAGCTCCCTGGTTTAATTTCCTCCTCTGTTTTCCTCTTCCTTTTTCTTCGTCACCCCAAAAATCAGACAGTGTACTTCTCTCCTCTTAACATTCTGTTTATAATGTTTCATTTCATCCAGCCCGAAACCCATTCGCCTATTAAAGTCTCCCCTCTCATTTGCCCACCTCTGGCAGTTAAAAATGTGGGCGGGAGCGTCCGGTATCCCACAAAAATTACAGTCTGCCGAAGCAGATTTTCTATTTGTGAAGGTGCAAAAACTACCATGTCCGGTCAGAAACTGTGTCAGGAAGTAGTCTAGTGTCCTGAACTTACATGGCCTCAGATCAGGAATAATCTCCTTCGTCCACCTTGCCTTTTCGCTATCATTTGCCCATTCTCTCTGCCATTGGACTATCGTTCTCCCTCTCATTCTGATCTATATTTCCATCCATCCTCCTCGCGTACACCCTCGCTTGCTTTTTGCACAACAAAACGATCGGTATCACCGCTCCAATGACATGCAGAGCCTCATTTGAAACCGTTCTGTATGCACTAGATACCCTGAGGAGCATTCTCCTTTGCGAAGTTAACTGATATATAATTTGACCGCTGCGAAGTTTTGGTCATTGACAATTAGATCTGTGTCATCTGAACATTTCCAGCTCACGTCTTTATGTTATTCGGCATGAATTAGGTCTTATTTTGATTTTTATGTAATTCTATTCGTTCTACAGCTGCTACTGGCTCGGTTCGACAAACGACAAACAGATAGTACATTTCGAGTTATTTATCTTAAAAAAAATAATCACTGACAGCGGTTTACAGCATTGATAACTTGGAACTTTTCACAATATAAACATGCTGGTGAGACTAAAAACTTAAGTATTTTCAAAGACACCAATAAACGTACAGGTGTATGCCAAGGGTCAAATAATAGAACAGGTAAATTCCATAAAATATTTGGGAACAAATATCAATAGTCAGTGTAATCCAAAAAAAGAAATCCTATCAAGAATCGAACAAGCAAGGAAAACATTCATGAGCATTAAAACATTTTTTACAAGATCAGACCTTAGTCTACAGCTTAGAATCCGAATGATCAGACGTTACGTTTTTTTTATCTTACTGTATGGCTGTGAAAGTTGGACAATGGACTCTGAAATAGAAAAAAGAATAGATGCCTTTGAGATGTATATATACAGACGAATGTTGAGGATTCCATGGGTACAAAGAGTTACTAATGTTGAGGTACTTCGTCGCATGTGTAAACAAAAAGAATTACTAAGAATAATCAAAGAGAGGAAAATGCAATACTTGGGTCATGTGCTGAGAGGCGAAAGATATGAATTACTTCAAGTTATACTGGAAGGAAAAGTACAGGGCAAGAGATCAGTAGGAAGACGCCAGAACTCGTGGCTGAAAGACTTGAGGAGATGGTTCGACCGCTCATCCGCAGAGATCTTTCGCGCAGCAGTTTCCAAAACTACAATTGCCATTTGGATCGCCAACCTTCCAAAGGAGACGGCGCAATGAGAAGAAGGTGAGACTATTGTTGCGTAGTAAATATCGATCTAACAGCAGATTCAAAATATATATGTATATTATATATATATATATATATATATATATATATATATATATATATATATATATATATATATATATAGATATATATATATATATATATATATATATATATATATATAAGCAACTTATTCTACACGGCAACCTAATCAATAATGATGGTTAAACTGCGAATTTAAGGTGAGACTATTGTTGCGTAAATATCGATCTAACAGCAGATTCAAAATGAATATATATATATATATATATATATATATATATATATATATATATATATATATATATATATATATATATAAGCAACTTATTCTACACGGCAACCTAATCAATAATGATGGTTAAACTGCGAATTTAAAACAAAAGAGTCAGGCGACAAGCGAGCGATATTTTAGATGAAGAAAGCGAAGAAAGCTTGAACTGTTTAGTTTTATTTAAAAGTTTCTAACGGGAATTTTCTAATTGATTAGTTTGAAGGACGTAGAAACTAGTTTTATAGTTAAGTGACGTGGAATGTCAAAAATTCTAAGCAACTAGTTCTGCAAACTACTAATAGTATTTCGATGAAAGCTTAAATTATTGTTTCTTTTGTTAATTAAAAAATTCTACGAAACAAAGAATTTCCCTGGGCTCTAGTATCTCCAGTACCTTGCTTTTTATGTTGAAGAAATTATAGAATAGAATAGAACTATATTTTATTTACATTGAAAATTGTACAATTTTATGGACAAAGCTTACAAAAGTCAAAAAAATTACAATAAAATATACAATTTAAATTTACTAAAATTACATAAATCGTTAATATTACAAAATAAAACATAATAAAATATACAATCCATTGTAAAATTTCAATAAATTCCAAATTGCGTAATAAAACCTTACGAACTAGTTTACGAATAAGTTTTAGCTGCTGCATGTGATGTCCAAATATATATAAAAATACTTTGTTGCTTGTACCTAAACCTACTGTAATTTCTTAGTTATTTGTTAAGAAACTCTTCCACTGAATAAGGTGGTCTTTCAGATACATAGGCTTATGTCAATATACGGAACTTACGGAATGAAGATTTAAGTTGTAAAGGTAGATGATTGTATGATTTTTTGCCGAATTTAATATAGATTTCTTTACTAACTCAGTGGACGGGATCGGTAAATACACGTCAAAGCTTAAATTTCTGGTGGAGTAGTCATGATTAGGTTTTGCTGGAAAAACATGTAGGTGTTTACGTTTTAAGCAAACAGTTTCTAGAATGTATATAGAGGGAAGAGTTAAAATCCCGTGATTTATGAAGTAGTTTCTGCAATGGGTTATTCTACTGATGCAAAAAAGGTTTTGTAATTGAAAAATATCATCAGATTGAGCAGCTGTACTAGAACCCCAAAAAGGAAGGCCATATCGAAGATGAGACTCAAACAAAGAAAAGTATGTTATTTTGGAAGCTGCTAAATTGATTTCCTTCGAAACAGATCTTATTGCATAGCAGTCTGAGGCTAGTTTCTTACTTAACAAATCGATATGAAGGGACCATTTAAGATTGCTCTTTATAAAAATACTGATCTGGCTATTATTAAGAAGCAAGGGTTGAAGAGCTCCTTTATAGGATAATACTACTGTCTTATCTACGTTAAAAGAGAGTAAATTAGAGTCGGACCAGGTTTTTATTTTCAGTATATCAGAAGTTATAATTACATGAAGAGTTGCAATATTAGAGTTCCTCCAGGTAATACTGGTATCATCAGCAAAAAGAAAAAATTTTCCATCGATTTTTAAGTTAGTGATGTCATTTATAAATATAAGGAAAAGTAGAGGACCCAGTACTGAACCTTGTGGTACTCCACATATAATGCTTTTGTGACTAGAGTCAGTATAATTTGCTCTAACTAGTTGTTTCTTATTCCTCAACTAAGATTGGAACCAGTATAAAAAAATACCTCGAATTCCGTAGAAATTTCGTCGTGATTTACACAATCAAAAGCTTTGGCATAGTCACAAAAAACAGTGGCAGTATAAAGATTGTTGTTTAATGCTTAATAGACCTCATGTAGTACAGAAAACATAGCATCACTGGTACATTTATTAGATAAAATGCCGAGCTGACTTTGTGGTAAAATGTTGTTTTTAACGAGAAAGGACATAAGTAGGGCTTTTATAAGTCTCTCAATAATTTTGGATAGGACCAGTAGTAGGGCAATAGGTCTATAGTTGCAGATATTAGATTTTTCACCACCCTTATAAAGAGGAATAATAATGGCTGTCTTTAGACAGTCAGGAAATATATCTTTTTTAAAGGAATCGTTAATTAGTTAGGTCAGGACTTCCAGCACATTATTTGGGAGATTTAAGAACTTTTTTATGGATAGTCCGTCAGTACTACGGGAAGATTTGCTTTTTATACTACTGATTGTTTGGATCAGTTCAGATTATCAACTAGTCTTATAAAGAATAAGTTAGTAGCAACATTTCTCAATCTTGGTTAAATTATGCTCCAGTGTGTTAGTACTTTGTCTTCCAGACTTATATTAGATTTTGCCAATTGAACCAGTCGAGTTCTTTTATTTTTAGAACGATCTGTTTTAATATTGGCTGGATGTACATTACAAGTAAGTATTAACTCATATATTTGCCAACACTTTAAAGAAATTTTCTTATAAATTATATTATTGTCTCTATAATAAATAGTAAGCCTTTTTTCGATTGATATATGATTAAAATAGTCGCGTTTATTTAGAATTTTTTAATCTCAATTTTGTTTATTCAGTATGTGTTAAATATATTAGAAAAATGATAACAATGAACTCTTCTGATAGGTATTAATGAATTATATCAGTTTCTAGCCGTTTGTTCGTTGCTGTAGTCACTTCTCTATCGACAATAGCGTGCTAAGCCGCCTCTGATGCAACTACCATCGGGATCGCCGATGATTGGAAGAGTGAATTGCAGGGCTGCAACCAAAATGAGTAAGAACGAGTCAGCTAGCGAGGGAGAAAGCCACTTGAGGGTCTTCTTTCTTATAGTCTCTATTTTCTGTATACAAAGGAAACGACCGTCTGGAAACCATGTGCATCTTGGATTTTGACACTTATTAATCGTATTATATTTTTTATTGTGAAATAAAATAGAACGGTAGCGCAAAGGGCCATAATAGCACTGAACTATTTCTAGGTCAATGAATTTTATCTTGGTATAGAGGTTCTTGAGTTTTAGATAAAAATTGTATTATTTTTATCAGAATTGGGGGTTAATTTAAGGTTATCTTTGAAAGGGCGTCTTACTAATGGTCCAAAAAATACTACCGAACTTATAGTGTAAATTAAAATTTGAAAAAAGAAGGGATATAAAATGTGCTTTTCTTCTTTGGGTTCCTTATCTTTTTTATCTAAGATCAGGAAAATATGGCATATTGTAGCTCAGAATTCAAGGCAAAATAGATAATAGAAGGAGTGTGGAAAGTAGACGAGTATCTGAAAAACTTAGAGAATGGTGTTCCTTATCTTTTTTATCTAAGATCAGGAAAATATGGCATATTGTAGCTCAGAATTCAAGGCAAAATAGATAATAGAAGGAGTGTGGAAAGTAGACGAGTATCTGAAAAACTTAGAGAATGGTGTTGTTGCATTATCAAAGCAATTCTTTATAGTAGTTGCTAAGAAAGTTGAAGTAAATATGACTATTGTCAATCTCTGTAGTGAGGATGGAAATGGCACTTTATAAAGAACAAGAAGCGATTGCGAAACAAAAGGAAAGAAAAATTCCATGAAACCCTTTTGGTATCTAGAAGCCAACGGTGTAATGACAATTACATTTTTTTATTATTTTATTTTTATTTTAGATTAAGTAAATTTAAGTTTTGTTATCTTGATCTCTTTATATTTTTTGAAGAATACACAGAAAGCCAAAAGATAGATCAAATCGAAAAATCATCAACAAGTAAATTAATGTTAAACGGTATATAAGCTGGGCATTTATTTCTGAAGACAAAAATTTGTTTTATTTAGCTTTACGTGTCTCCATGTATATACGGTATATAAATACCTGGGACATGAAATTATGATTGGCAGGGATAACCAGACTCATGAAGTGAAGAGAAGAATCGGCCTTGGGTGGGCAGCATTTGGAAAACTGAGAGAAACTTTTAAAAGTGAGCTGCCCACATGCCTAAAGAGAAAGGTATTTGATCAGTGCGTCCTCCCAGTCTTGACGTACGGAGCAGAAACACTTACCTTAACAAAAGCAGCAGCTACCAAACTGAGAGTCACGCAGAGAAGAATGGAGCGGTCCATGTTAGGAATAACTCTGCGAGACAGAATAACCAACGAAGACATCAGGAGAAGAACCGGAGTGACTGACATCATCGAGAAGATAGCCAGACTAAAATGGAGATGGGCAAGACACATAGCCAGAATGACAGATGGGCGATAGACAAAGAGGTTATTGGAATGGAGGCCAAGGGAAGATAAGAGAAGCGTCGGTCGACCACCTACAAGATGGACTGACGATTTAAGAAGACTCGATAAAAACTGGATGAGAGCGGCGCAAGATAGACGGGGTTGGAAACATGAGGAAGAGGCCTATGTTCAGCAGTGGACTCTTAAGGCTGGATGATGATGATGATGACGTGTCTCCATAGCGTAGGTCACTGATACAGATACAATTTTATTACATTACAGTACAAGAATATAGAGTAACATTACAATCGATAAAGAAATACATTAAAAACATTAATTATTTATACAATTAATAATTATTAATTGTGAAACTACATTTCTTCTTCTAAATTTATTGGTGAATCCTGGTTTCATAGAGATAATTAATAAAGTTTTGGAATTGATCTAGCGAGCTGAGAATATTTTATATGTTTCGACTTAAAACATTCTGTTTTCAGTTGTTGTTGAAATAGAGACAGTTTACGAGAATATTTTTAACAGATAGAATGTACCACAATCTGTACATGTAGGTGGATCTTAGGAAATCGTTAAATGTTTATGAGTTAGTCTTGTATGGCTTATTCTAAGTCTTCGAATTAAAATTTTGTTTCTTTGTGTCATCACAGGAAACTCAAGCTTTTTAATGGTGGGATGGATATCTCGAAGCTTGAAAGGGATTTTGCTCCAGTAATCTGGCCAAGACATTTGGATAATATTTTTAAAATACGACTGTAAATCCGTATGAAGTTATATGTTTTCAATCTCAATATTAGAAGACGCGGCCTGTTTTGCAAAAAGGACGGCTAGTTCGTTAGCAGGGACTCCTACATAAGACGGAAGTTAGAATATGGTTATGGATACTCCCAGGGGGATTAAACTATCTAAAGAGTTTTGAAAAGCTTGAATCAACGAATATAACATGTACGTACTTCTGAGAGAATACAATTGATCAAGCATTGAAGCATTTTGAAGAAGTTTGAAAGTGGCAACAATGTCTTTTTCTCGGCACAAAGTTATTATATCATCTGCGTAGAGTGAAAACTTGAATAAAAGCTTAATATTTTACAGATATCGTTTAAAGCAAGTATAAAATCGTGGTCAATACCGACCATTAGAGAACACCATTAGTTTGTTTGAAAGTCCTAAAGATTTTACCATTTCCTCTTACGTCAAAGGTTCTATTGTTAGAAATTGAGAAATAAATGAAGATATATTTCCAGATTAACTGTACTTCCCGAGTTTAGCTATAATAAGAGTAATACAGGGTATAAAAAGCATTTTTGATATCAAACCAAACAGCTGTTACGTCTTACTTGCACTGAAAGTCGTTAATGATTGACATTCGGAGGACTGCCAGATTATCTGCTGTACTTTGATGTGACCTAAAACCTGATTGTACCAAATTTAATATTTTTTATTTTTTAAGGTACCACAGGAGTCTTTTATTGACCATTTTCTCCAAAGTTTGCACATTGTACATGAGGGAGAAATTGGTCTTTAGGAATTTGGATCACTTAAAGTTTTGCCTTGGTTTTTAATAGGAATAATTTTGTGGATTTTTGCCACAAATTTGGAAATGATTTTTTGGTCCATACTAAATTGTAAATTTTAAGCAGTTTAGATAAATATACTAGATCTAAAAAGATTTTAAATAAAGATAAAGGGAATGCTATCTGGATCTGCAGCTGAATTTTTGCAATAGTAGTTAATTCTTGTTATGTTAACAGCATTTTTAGAGAAATTTGATCGGATGTTTTGATATCAGATAAATTGAAGTATGTATAGATTAGTAGACATTGGAGGCTGCCAATTTGAAGTGTATCTATTTGTTGCTTCCTTATGAACATTTTCATTTAAGATGTTAAAAATTTGTTGACTACAAGTGACTGTTCTGTTTTGAGTAAGTATGGCAGAAATTCTTGAATAAGTTTTCTTTCCTGTCATGTGTTTACCTTTTTCCCAAATTTGTCTAAAAAGTGTGTCAGTATTTATGGATTTTTAGAAGTCTTTTTTGTTTTATTTAATTATATACTTAGATTTGGCTCTCAGTTTTTTTTAAGGTAATTAGATTTGTTTTAGTACTATCTCTGTGGTATTTATTTAATGTTGTCTTACTTTGTTGTATAGCCAGACAGCATCTTTCATTCTATCAATGTGTTGTTTTACGAGAGGAATACATTGGTATTTGTACAATATTTGCTTCAGCAGTGGAGATTATAAAGTTATTGAAAGCGGCAATATTTTCATCTGCATCTTCTGATAACTGAAGCTGATTTAATTTTGCTTTCAGTAAATAATCGAAAGCCATCCCAGTTGGCATTAAAATGTTTAAAGATGTCGAAATGTTTTTCTGAATATTCAGATATTAAAATAGGGAAACGGTTACTGTCATAAAGATAGTCAACTGCTTTCCATGTGAGGTTAGGATATATTCTTGGATGGCACTAACTTAAATCTATCTCATCCTCGATCTTTCCTTGACTGAAGGTTTTTTCAGAACCCCACAATGTATTGTGAAATCTTCAACAAGAAGAAAACGTGAAGAAAGATAGTATATGAGATCCACTAGATCAGCTTCGGACAGACAATAATTTGATTTGTGCAAATAGGACGATGTGTGGACTAGAGACCATTGGATACAAATATGGATGTTCCATCCTAGCTCCAAGATAGTCAGTTCTAAAGAAATGGTATCCTACAAAGTTTTTTGTGGTCAGATTTGGAATTCGTTTCTTGTAAACATACTATGTCGTCAGTAGTATCAAGAATTAACTTTTGGAGATGTTCAAGTCAAGGGTAAAATCCATCACAATTATATTGAATTGGATTAAAGTTTACTAAAATGAGAATTTTGGAGAAATGTTGGAAGGCATTTGAGAGAGATTCCTTATCCTAAGCTTTCAGTGATGACAGAGTATTTAAACTTACCGTATCTGGTTTGTTAGACTGAAAATCTTGTTTAAATTTTCTTGATATTCTTGTGAATCTATACTTTAGCGACCGATCTATTAGAAAAGGATAAGTATATAAACTGCTGTGTTTTAATAGTTTAATCGCTGGTATCACAGAAGAATATTTAATAAAGTAAATTAACTAATGTACCGGGTATAGGTATTTATCCACAAATACTTTCGCACTCTCTCCCAACCTTTATTTGAAAAAATAAAAAAAAAGTACTTGAACATCTTTGTGTGGAATTTAGGCCTCCTTCTAGTTTACTTATTTAACACTTGGTATAATTGGGCATATTTCATAAAAAACTGGTTTTCAAATTTTTCTTCACAGGTTACGCCCCCTAGCGGTTAACCCAGAAACTTGAAAGTTATTTCCAGCGATTTCTCTTGGCCACTTTTACTTAGGAATTTTTTCTCCTAAAGTTATAACATGAATAGTTTCTGATATATAGCCGAGAGATCGGCTTATTGGACCACCCGGTACAACTTACTTTGAAGCGGCTTTAACATCATTTCACGATTTACTATGTTTTATCAACTATATTTTTAAATTTTATTTTTGTTTATAACCGAGAATTTGAACAAAATTACAATACTTACACACAAAGAACCTAACTCGTTCAGTTCCGGTTTGACCGTCCGAAGTATAAGTATAAACCAAACAAATTTCCTACATTGTCATGCCTATACATTTGAAATATACCGTCTTGTTTATTTCAGAAAATTATGATTTTACAATGTTGTTCGATTTGATAATCAAAATTATTTCACAGTTTATGTAGCAATTTCTTTCAAATAATAGAAAAAAATTATTAATTGTTGCCCATTATGTCAAATAACATAATATATAACTTTATATGATTTTACTTATTTTTACTAAACTTAATGTAACGCAATAGGTTATTTGATAAATGAAGATACTCAAAAGCCCCAAAATCTCGTATCCCTGACTGTATATAATTCATTTTTCAACAAACTGGCCTATTCCATTTTTTATGATGAATAGTATAGAAACGGTTTTGAAACTAATAAAAATGACTTTGTGGTGGGAAAAGGGAAACAAGATAGAATAGATCTGTGTTTGTGTGTGTGGTATGTCATTTGTCACGGGGTTGTATCTGTTTTGTTTATGATAACAAGATTATTGTGTTATTGTGAGTTTTTTTTGGTTGTGAGAAGATATGAGTTTCTTCTCAGTGGATAAAAATTTATACATTCCCACGGAGGAAGAAGATATAAGTAATTGGTTCTTAAATAAATTGGTAAAATACAAAGAAAAATTACCTTTGTTATGGAATATTTTAGTCCGATATAACGAACTTGGTGAAAAATATTTTCCTATATTTTGAACGTCATATTTTAAGCACTATCAATTAATTAAGTAAAACAAATAAAGAATGTGACAGTTAAGTCCCAAGTTCTTGGAGTTGATTCTATTGCACACTTTTTCTGATATACATGTCATGAAAAGAAAAAGGTATTATGTCAATACGATTGCCAGCTATCTCGCCACCTTTAAAGAGGTCTTCCTGGTACCTGTTTATTTTAAATCTCTTGTCGTTTTTTATTTTTTTAATTTTTCCCAGATACCTATTAAACTCAATATTTTCATTTCTCATGTTCTAATTGTTCTTTTGTTTCTGCTATATCTGCTCTTATTTTATAATTATTGATTCTATACATTATTTACGTATACGTAATGGTAACCTAATCTCATATTAATATTCTTCCAGACAAGATCCGTTAGACGTCCTGATGGTCCACTGGTTTTTTTGGTTGTTTTCTTACACTCCCTTTAAGGTTTCCGTAGCTGTCTGTCAGCAAATTCAAACAAAAATAGAACTTCCAGAATATCTTTTACCACCTTTAGTTCAGACAAATTATTACATGCCTTTAATATATTTTTACCACCAAAAATGAGATGTTTTATCCAAATAATGCTTCAAATATAATGTGCAGAATAATTTCCAATTACGTTCCGCTAATGAACTTGCTTTTTTGTCCTTAAAATTAGAAAAACTAACAATTTTAGCTGTACTAATGCCCAAGTATTAATTTTCAAGTTTTAAACTGATTGATTTACGATGAGTAATCCGGTTGTAAAAATACCGGCATGTGCCTTATCTAAAGGACTGGACTTGCAAATTTTTAGTTTAGTTGTATCTTTCCAACTAGCTTGTTTATAGATAGATGTGCATTGTGCATTGCTTTAATTTTGAGTTGTGTTGAAATTTTGTTGTGAGTAGTTATAATAATTGTAGTATATTTTTGTTGTTTGTTTTTTTGAAACTGTCTATTTGTGTATAGAGAAAATGTTTAGACCATGGGAAAAATCACCTACAGTTTTTCGTGCATGAGAACAAGAGAACCCAAGTAGTAGTAGAGAAAGTGTAGTAGTCCATAATCTTTTAAGTGTAAGTGATACAAAAAACAATGACACTGAGACCGTAACTGTAGAAAAAAAGTTTAAGACTTCCAAAGAAACGGATTGTTTTGAATGAACAATTTAAGAGAATTTAAATGAACGTTTACAAAATTCTTCAAAATGATCCTGAAAATATTTGTAAAGGCAGTATTATAAAAAAAAGCGGCTTTTCTAACAGGAATTCCGTATTCTGCCATGCGCGGTATCGTAAAAAGTGGTGTTAAAAAGTGAAAAACAAGATCGGATGCTGGAAAACCTAAACAAATTAATATCATGACTGCTAAATGTTTAAGGAATTTGGTTTACGAGGAATACAAAGAAAAATGTAATACCAACAATTAATATTGTATACACCAAGCTTGTTGCGATGGGAAGAAGCTGCCCTAAAATCACTTTACGTAGACGCCTGAAAAAACTTGGGTTCAAATACAAAATCGTTGATAAACGGGTGGATATTATGGAAAGTAAGAGGATGGTACACTTGCGTTTAGATTATTTAAAAAAAATTAAAGAATATCGAGACCAACAGCGGACTATATATTATTTAGACGAGACATGGTATGACACGCATGATACCGCTAGTAAGGGTTGGACTGATGGTTCACTTGGGTGCCAGTTGAAAGGAGTACCTTCGAGTAAAGGTTCTCGGATAATTATTGTGCACTGTGGACCAATTTGGTACCCAACCAGAACATCAGTATTGGTGGAAAAGAAATAGAACTCGTAGATAGATATAAATACCTGGGACATGAAATTATGATTGGCAGGGATAACCAGACTCATGAACTGAAGAGAAGAATCGGCCTTGGGTGGGCAGCATTTGGAAAACTGAGAGAAACTTTTAAAAGTGAGCTGCCCACATGCCTAAAGAGAAAGGTATTTGATCAGTGCGTCCTCCCAGTCTTGACGTACGGAGCAGAAACACTTACCTTAACAAAAGCAGCAGCTACCAAACTGAGAGTCACGCAGAGAAGAATGGAGCGGTCCATGTTAGGAATAACTCTGCGAGACAGAATAACCAACGAAGACATCAGGAGAAGAACCGGAGTGACTGACATCATCGAGAAGATAGCCAGACTAAAATGGAGATGGGCAGGACACATAGCCAGAATGACAGATGGGCGATGGACAAAGAGGTTATTGGAATGGAGGCCAAGGGAAGACAAGAGAAACGTCGGTCGACCACCTACAAGATGGACTGACGATTTAAGAAGACTCAATAAAAACTGGATGAGAGCGGCGCAAGATAGATGGGGTTGGAAACATGAGGAAGAGGCCTATGTTCAGCAGTGGACTCTTGAGGCTGGATGATGATGATGATGACTGTGGATCTGCAAATGGTTGGGTGCCAAATGGGTTAATGCTTTGCGGAAAAAAAATAGAAAAAAGTAGTGTAGATTATCATCAGAATATGAATTCTACTATATTCGAAGAGTGGTTTAAAAATACACTACTTCCCAATATAACACCGGGCAGTGTGATAGTTATGGACAATGCTAGATACCACTCAAGGATTCTCAAAAAAATGCCTAACAGTTCGTCTTCAAAACAGGAACTAAAAGATTTCCTCTCAGAAAATGATTTGTATTTTGAAGACAACTATAATAAGAAACAGTTACTTGAAGTGCTTCGTACTAAAACTTATAGGAAACATTATATACTGGACACTATTGCAATACAACATGGCCATAATGTTTTGAGGTTACCACCTTATTTTTGCATATTCAATCCTATCGAACTTATTTGGGGACAAGTAAAAAAACGGATTCGGAGGAAAAATAGTTTTCCAAAATTTGACGCGAAAGTGGTAGATTTATTTCGATATAAACTATCAGAGATTACAAGGGCCGACTGGAAAATAGCAGTAAACCGTGTAGTGAACGTAGAAAATGAGTACAGAAGACTAGGACAATTATTTTCAAACAGTAGACAACTTATTATTAATCTGGTGGATAGTGACGATGATGAGAGCTCGCCTGCAGGAGAAATATTTTAGACAAGGTACGCTAACATGATGATTATTTCAGTTAAAACAACTCAGTTTTTCATTATAAATTGCTAACTTTGTTTAAAACAATATTTTCTTAAATGTAAAATACTTTTCTACAGTTTCGTCTATGTACGTCATCCTTAAACGCTAATAGGGATTTTCAACGCTTCTCATATATTATATTTCAGGCACTTATGATATGTCTTATAATTTTAATATATCTACGTCATACGTTATTGGTATATAGTATATACCAATAACCATACATACAAAAGATGTATGACGTAGATATCTTGAAATTGTATGGCATATAACAAGTGCTTGAAACAAATGGGAAGCGTTAAAAAACCCTATAGAAGATGCCGTTGTATCACCTAGTATTTTTTCCGACAGGGTGGTAGAGTGATAATTTTTTTTACGTTTCACTTTTAACCATTTAAAAAACAAAGAAATATAACTTTTTGCTTGTTTTTCCAAAATCAGATTTTCTGCTCTTTGGCTATACACATTACACATTGTTATTTTATGATTTAATACTTGTATCAAAAAATGTGTGTCGATGAAACAACGAATATCGCGATACGTTTCTGGATATCGGTTACTCGAATTTCATAACATACAAATATTATCTGTTTGAATTTGCCGACGGACGAAATATCGTTGGACTCGACTATACAAAAGATCATAATTTGATCGAATCAGGTTTTATGAAGAATGAAGCTTATTTTAGGTTATTTAGATCATTTTGGGAAAAAGTAAATTTTTAGTTATAGTTTGTAAAAATAATGTGCTCTAGTGTGGTTGTTTAGTGAGTTGATTATTATTGAAATTTATAATGACACAAATCATTAAATCGATAAAACATTCGTAGTATAGATCGTCATTATTGTGCCAAACATAAGAAGATTGCTTTACTTGAATTAACATTAAGTAAAAAATAGGATTAGACTGTTTCAAATATTGCTGCTAAAATAGATGATCTACGTTAACCTTTGAGAATCTATTCCATTCTTCTGAATCAAAATTTTTTAACTGATTGTCTCTTGCTTAAATTATTTTTATGACCCAGTTGAAGCAATGAATGATAAATCATTTGTTTGTAATGATTTTAAAAATTAGTTAACACTATGCAGAACTTAACTTATAAAAGTGAATGTCAAACCCGTCTTTTTTAATATTTAAAAAAATATTTAATTCGAACTTTTATTTTTGTACGATAATATGATGTTTTTTCCTTGATAAACTCCCATTTTTCTCTGTGTACTTATAATGTAAAGCCTGTACACAACCATGGCTGACCATGATCCCAAAACACAAGAATGCAGCAGTCCGTGCATACATATAGAGACAGAAAACAGAAGACACAAGACAGACAAATATCATTTATTTACTACACACAACAAAATCATTCGAGATACCCATGAGATGATGATGCGAACGCATTTGAATTCGATACCTGCTGCCATCTTAAATTGGGTTAGAGGTAGTTAGAAAAGAACTGTTATTTCTTTATCAAGCCTCGAATATATGTTAAAAGTTAAGTTATGTCAATCTATTAAAAAAAATAGATAAAAAAAATAATATTAGTAATAATTGTACACTGTCGTAATGTAAGTTATGTACCGCTCCATTTCTGTAATATCTTGAATTTATTTTCTTTAAAATGAAAAGACAGTCAAGATTTGATTTCACGTACAAAGCGTCTATGTATCTGTTTATACGTATTTCGCCCTAATAGGGCTCGTCAGAACAGCTATTCATATGCGTTCTCAACGTGAAAAATAAATCTTTTCTGTCTTTAAGAAGCAATAATAAAATGGCTTCGAAATGGACGCAACAGCGACATCTGATAATAAATCCGTAAAATAGTTTCGAAACACAATTCAGATTTCTGCCTTAATCTGAGCCTTCTAAAAATTGCAAGGCAAAGCAGACGTTGATAAAGATGTTAATAGAGACATGGGGAATCTAAAATTTGCATTCCACGACATGTCTCCTCAACTAAGCAAAAATCATTAGCGAATTGGTTTCTTGTACTCATACAGAGTAGATCCGAATAAAATGAAAAGACAGTCAAGATTTGATTTCACGTACAAAGCGTCCATGTATCTGTTTATACGTATTTCGCCCTAATAGGGCTCGTCAGAACAGATATTCATAGGCGTTCTCAATGTGAAAATAATAATAAAAATAAAAATAAAAATAAAAATAAAATAAAAACGTTTATTGCCATACTAATATATTTACATTTCAAAACCTAAGATATTTTAGCCTTCTTTCTTCCTCGACGTCCCGCTCGTGCACCGCCAGCTCTTGAAGATTTCTCCTTTCGGTTCCTGGATTTTTCTGGGTGGTGTCCTCGTCTGCTTCTGTAGGTACTAAAATCGGCAAACGTACCTACTTCCCTGCACACGCCTGGTTAGACCCTGATCAGGTGGTCGATCAGTCTATGGGTGGATCTGTGTATCCTCTGGATCCTGTTCTTCTCGAGGATATCCCTGGTCTTTCGCAGTCTTCGAGTGGCCTGGTTGAAGAACCACCTGGTTCTGTTCTCGGCCACTTCCCTTAGTGGCGTGTATCCTAACCTGTTCTTGATTGTAGCATTCGTGACTCTATCCTCCCATGCTGTTCCGTCGATGATTCGGTAGCATGAGTTTTCAGTTGCTTCCAACTTTTTCCAGTGTGATTCCGCAATGGAGCTCCACACTGGAATAGCATACAGAATCACCGACCTAACATATGCTTGGTAGAGCTGAATTTTCTTCGCCTTCGAGAGTGGACTGGACCTAAAAATGAAAGGAAGTATTAGTTTTTTAGCTGCATTAGCTTTTACCTTAGTTTTTTGTGTATGCACCCGGAAGTTGAGTTTTCTGTCGAGGTGGACTCCTAGGTATTTGACCGTCTCTGTTTCCTGGATTCTGTTGTCTCCTACTGTGATCTGGTTCCGTAGTTGTCGTCTGTCCTGGCCGAAAATGATGAACTGCGTTTTTTCGGCGTTGATCTTGATTTTCCATTTTTCGGTGTAGTCCGTGATTCTTTCCAGGTGGCTCTCCATGTTATCTATGATTCTTCTTTCGTCTTTTCCGGATGCATACACTGCTGTGTCGTCTGCATACAGGGCTGTAGAAGTCCTTGGATCTGTAGGGAGGTCTGAAACAAAAATGTTATATAAAATGGGTGATAAAATGCTGCCCTGAGGCATTCCTTCCTGGATTTCTTGAATCGTCGACATCTTTTGGTCAGCTGAAACTTGGAATGTTCTATTAGATAGATACATGTCGCAGATGTTGATGAGGTAGTGTGGAAGTCTAGCCTTGTCCATCTTGTAGATTAGTGCCTTCTTCCAAACCGTATCGTAGGCTTTCTCTATGTCCAGTATGGCTAATCCTGTCTTCTGTTTCCTGTTGAATTTTATCTTCGTGTCGCTGATGATCCTTGCTAATTGGAGTTCGCAGTTTCTTCCTTTTCTGAAACCAAACTGGTCTTCTTGGATGACTCCTCTTCTTTCTGTATGCTTCACCAGTCTCTTGTAGATGATTTTTTCCAAGATCTTTCCCATCGTTTCCAGGAGTGATATGGGCCTGTAGCTTTCCGGTCTTCTTCCATCTTTCCTTGGTTTCAGAAGAGGTATAATCTTGGCGTGTTTCCAGTTGTTTGGAAAATGTCCTTTTTCCAGGCAGTATTTGAAGATATAGTACAGTTGTACTATGATCTTCTTCGGAAGTTCCTTGAGGGTGATGTTGTGGATTCCTTCTTGTCCTGGTGCTCTGCTTCCTTTCAGTTTCCTGATGATTTTTGCAACTTCACTTGGGCTGATGTGGTCTTCTTCGTCTATTTGGAACTCGTTCCTTCTTCTGATCCTGTTGTATTCTTGCTCGACTTTCCTCTTTGTTCTTGCATCTGACATATCCTGGTTTTGTCTGTGTGTGGCTGCCATCTTCCTTGATATTGCATCAACTTTTCCTTGGGTGTCGTAATGTGTTCCCTCGTTATCCATGATTTGTGGCATCTTTTGTTTTCCTCTTCTTCTTGCCTTCAGCATTTTCCAAACGTTTCCATGGTTTTCTTCAGCTCTTCTGATGTTGTTGTGCCACTGGTTTTCAGTAAGACTTCTCAGTCTTACTCTTATTTCTTCGGATAGGATGTCTCCGTAGTCCTTGAATTCCTGTCTTCTGGTTCTTTGGAATGCTCGTCTGGCCTTGTTTCTATCCTTGATGATGTCCTGTAGTTCTGTTGGGATGATCAGTCCTCTGTTGTTTGTCATGGATTTTGGGATGTTGGCTTCCATTGCTCGTTGGATTCTTCTTGTGATTTCTTCGATCTTTTCTTCCACTTCTTCTGTTGATTGGAATTCTCTCTTCATTTCCATTTGGTTTAGCTGTCTTCTGTAGTTAGGCCAGTTAGCATATTTCCATCTCCATCTTTCTACTGGTTCTATCCTTGGCAAGTCGACTCTCGATGTCATCCTTCCTATTACTGGTTTGTGGTCCGAACTGCATTCGAAGTATGTTCTGACGTCTTCCATTATTACATCCTTGGTGATGAACAGGTCCAGTGTTGAGTTGTTGTGTTCTCTTATTGGATTGATCCTTGTTGGTTCGTCTGGAGCGAATAACATCCTATCTCTGTCCTCGCAGTATCTTAGTAGAGTTGTTCCTGGTGCTGTGTCCGTCATACATCCCCATGCTGTGTGTTTGGCGTTGAAATCTCCTGCTACGACTACGGTTGGTGCAGAGTTAAGTAAGGCATCCAGTTCTTCTATGGCTAGATCTTCCGAGTGTTTCCTGTAAATTGAGAAAATGTTAGCTATACCTACTTTGATTCCAACACTTTCGAAGTGGTGTGTGTCTATCAAAACTTGATTCCATTCTATGTTGTTCTTAACATAGATGGCTACTCCTCTGTCGTTTGGTTCGTCTCTTCTTCCGAATCCATCGTAGTTTGTTATTCTTGGAAGTTGGGATTCCGTCATGTATCTTGTTTCAGACAGGCATATGACATCTGGGTTATGTCTTACCACTGTCTCTCGAAGTTCGCTGATCCTTAGCCTCAGTGATGCTATGTTGAACTGGAGAATCTTCAGGTGTTTATGGTTCATTGTAGATCTCTTCATACTTCATGAAAACCATTGCTTTTTCGGCAAATGATTTTGCTTGTAACAGTTCTCTCTTCATATCCTGAAGAATTGCCATCATTTTTTGGACATTAACTACTTCGTTAATTTCCGCCCAGGTGCTTTTGATTCCGTCATTCCTTGGTGACTGTTGTTCTCCTTTGCTTGCTTGTGCATATGATATGCCACTAGAGATCTTCCTGAATGTTGAAGGATGGGGCGCTGGTGGAGCTGTCTTCTGAGGCTGGTTCCTCGCTCTTCTTGCTGCCTGTCTATCGAGATATTCAATGTGCTTGCTGCACATAGGATAATTGGAAGTGTGTGCCTCCTGGCAGTTGCAACACTTTACTTTATTTATCTGTCCTTTCGGCAGAGGGCAGTGTCTTGTTTGATGTCCATTAGCACACTTCATGCATCTGGGCTGCTTGAAGCAATTTCTGGCTGAATGTCCGAACTCCTGGCAGTTGTAACACTGCGTTGCCCTGGAAGGTTTGGAGTAGGCGTCCCATTTCACTCTGATGTTTTGCACTCCATTAATTTTCTTAATCTCCTTTAAGTCTTGCTGCTTGTCGACTTGTAGTAAGTAGGAGCTACTTTGTGCTCCTGGCTTCCTGGTTTTGAGTTCGGTAACCTTTCCGATTATGCCTTGCTCTCGTAGATCGGCTTCGACTTCGTCGAGGTCCATTCCTGGAGCCGCCTTCATGACAATCTTCTTCGTAACCTCAGACTTCTTTGTGAAGGTATGGAAGGCCGTAGATGTTGAGATGAAGTCCTGTTTTAATTTTTCATAGTCTTCGTTGGACCTAAGGTACACCCTTGTACCTGCTTTTCCGGACGGTGATATCTGAAAGTTATTGTGCCCCAATAACTTCGTGATTTCTTTTATGAAAGTTGAGTAACTCCCTATTTGTCCTGCTATGACAAGGGGAGGTACCCTTTCTTTCCTGTTGTTGGTTGTTGGAGTGGCTTCTTCCGTGTCGACTGTAGTTAAAACTTGATAACGGTTTTTTGTTGTAACCGTTCCGCTGGTAGTTGGTCGTTGTCTTGCTCCTGCGATGTTTTCGTGGGAATTTCTTCTTTGGCATTTAACTGCTTGGAAGGGTTCCTCCTCCATGATTTCAATATTGTTGGAAGCCATTGTTGCTGTGGTTTCTTCTACTGAGTTTTCGACTTGTCCTATTTCGGTATCTTGTAACTGTTCCTTATCCTGGGCGGGTCCACCTCTCCTTGAGGTGGGCCTGAAGCTTCTGTTCTTGAATAATTTCCTGTGAAGTGGGAATTCTCGTCTTATTGGACTGGAAGCTGAAATTAAATCTGCAATTTTATTAGTAATAACAGTTTTATCGTCTTTTTTAGTCTTGAAAAAGACTAAATCAGAGATATCCTGATTTTTCTTACATGAAAACAATTCAGTCAACGTAAACCGTTTAGTTTACCGCCGACTGGATTGGGTTGGGGTAGCTGTTTGACGTCAGTCGCTCGGACCTAAGCCAAGAAGCAGGAAAATAGACTGTGATACTATGGTCAACCTTCCAGTTGCGAGTCTCACCGTCTACTCAATGTGAAAAATAAATCTTTTCTGTCTTTAAGAAGCAACAATAAAATGGCTTCGAAATGGACGCAATAGCGACATCTGATAACAAATCCGTAAAATAGTTTCGAAACACAATTCAGATTTCTGCCTTAATCTGAGCCTTCTAAAAATTGTAAGGCTGATGAATAGCTGTTCTGACGAGCCCTATTAGGGCGAAATACGTATAAACAGATACATGACGCTTTGTACGTGAAATCAAATCTTGACTGTCTTTTCATTTTATTCGGATCTACTCTGTATGAGTACAAGAAACCAATTCGCTAATGATTTCTGCTTAGTTGAGGAGACATGTCGTGGAATGCAAATTTTAGATTCCCCATGTCTCTATGAACATCTTTATCAACGTCTGCTTTTGCCTTGCAATTTTTGAAAGGCTCAGATTAAGGCAGAAATTAAGGCTTGTGTTTCGAAACTATTTTACGGATTTATTTTCTTTACTTTTATATGCTAGTCTCATATTCTGAGCAGTGTTACATGTATTAGAACTTCATTGATTTGATCGTTTGCCTCAAAAGTTGGTCAGTTTAGCTTCAGTCTAGATCTAATTAATAGTTTATTCTGGTTTGCTTATTATTAACCATATCTAATCTAGTTGGACTACAGCTTTGTCCTCAGAAGTTCCATTTACTAGATTTTAATCCTCTTATTTCTTTTGATTACTTACAACTTTTTTTATCCGTAAATAACAATAAATTCAATTGCATTTTTTTAAATTCACTCTTTTTATTTTATGTCTACTTTCCTTGCTTTAATAAGATTACATAATACTCCAGTCGTCAAAGATGAAAATTCATCTAAACCTCAAAAAATCATACGAACAAGCTGAATTTTGCTGGGAATGTCAGTTTTATGACCAAAAAAAGATGCAAAAAACATTCCTACCCCCAGGCTTCCCCCTAGATCCTCATCGGGGGGAAAACGGAAAACATCAATTTATTAAGAATCTGTAGGCGGTAGAAAATATGTTTCAAACTAGAAATATAGCGATAATGTTAAACAAAACAGATTATAAGTACTTTTTGTGTTGAGTGATCCATTCTCTCAGAAACAACGCTTAAACCGACCGGTAATTTTAAATGTCAGTTACGCGCGCGAAATAATTTTTTTAAATAAAATTTGTATCAACTCGACGGTAAAAACTCGAGATATACTTTGATTAGAGTATTCTGTCGACTAAAATCAAAATTTTAAAGGTGAAGGGTGCAGCTTTCGTATACAATTTTTAAAATTTGGCGCAAATGAAGTAAGTTTTTTATTAAGCTGTTAAATTAATAAACGTTGCGCGATTTTTGCCATTTATTACGATTCTCGTAAGATCAATAAAATTTATCACTTCCTTAATCGGTCACTATGAAATTTCCATTGTTTTGAGTTTTGGAAACAAATATGAGGCATTTGAAATATGTCTAAAAACGCTGAATTTAAACCTTCACATTACAAACGATCCTCTGTTCACTTTTCGAATTTTCTGTTTATTATTTTTAAATCCACATGTCTTCATGTCGCCTTTACTTCAATACCTTTTTGTCCACTTATATTTCTCTCTGGGTTTTTGTTGTGGCTGTAGCTTGTGTACTGTTGTACCGTGTAAATTAATTTTTATCTGTATGATTTTTCAGTTGTTATTAGTAACTCATATTTATTTGTATTTAATAATTTATAGGGCAAAATTACTTTTAACATCTGAATGCTCTTATTCTTCACCATATTTATTTTGATTTTCTGTTGTGTTGTAGTTCCGTACGTATTCTTTTATTGTATATACTTTCTCATTCATTTTTCTAAGATCATTTTTATTATTTCTGACTCTTCATTTCATAAAATAATTTTTCTGTGTGAGTGAATATTTTACTCTTTGAGTAAATAAGTTTTTCGTAATATATTTAGTATTATGTGTTTTAATAAATCTAATGATGTTGTCACTTTCAATTCATTGCTTAAATATTGTTCAAATTTTCGAACGTTTATATTATTAACCTTTCCTACTACTTTGGGTGTCTTATATATAATTTGGAATCTTTCTCTCTTTGTTTTTATACCCTTTTGTTGATATAATTATTCAAATTGGCGGACGGGCGCCACTTTGTAAAATTATTTTAATGAGATTATATGCCAAGTAATATAATCATTAGTATATTTTCAGATTTTTATGAGATTTCGTTGCATTGTTTTAATCTGACGACCGTTCAATATCTAGTAGCGACAAAGTACAAAAAAAGGAATAGTCAAAATAATGTGATAGCTTTTAATTTTTGTTGAAAACGCTCAAATTTCTTAACTTATTTATTTTAGTTGTTTTTTTTTTATTAACTTTTTTCAGATAGTATGACGCCATCGAACATTTTCTTAAATAGTGATTCATTCACTGGGGGTCAATTTGACATCACATTTCCATAAAATAAAAATACATAAACATAATAAATTCAAAGTGAATACTAAGAAAAATACTTTCAAAATATTATATCGTGAATATATTTAATTTTATCATATTATCAAAAATTAGAAAAATGACAGCTAAACTATTAGGAGTAGTCCAATCTTTCCTTTGCACTATTGCAATTGAATACAGAAGATCAACAGATTAGTAAATATCTGAATAAACGAAGCAAGTTGATTAAGAAACACATAAAAATAATTCTGAAAAATATGGTTACCGGTACTGAAAGAAGAGTTCAGTAACAGAAAATACCAATATTAAAGAGATAGCAACATATTAGGGATACATATTATTTAATATTTAAAAATAACACGACATAAAACTAACAATAGGCATAAAGAGAGCAGAATTTGGGGAGAAAACTAATGGATAGACCCATTGGTGATAAAAACCCAGAAAAAGGTTCCTTGATAACATCGATGATATCATGAGAAATATGGGAATACGTGCTTGGCGAAGGAAGGCGAAGGCTAGAGACGACTGGAAAAAAATTGTTGAGGAGCTTAGACCCCACACCTGGTTGTAAAGCCATTATAATGTTCTTTTTCATCTTTTTCTTCTTTTTATGTAGATATCACTCTGTCTGTTTTGCAATGTGCCTCCAGTAAGTTGTCGTTCCATCGTTTTCGTGGTTTTCCTGCTGATCATCTTCCTATTGGGGAACCGTCTCTTGCCGTCTTTACTTCTCTATTTGTTGTCATTCGGCTTATATAATTGTTTCATTCTAATTTTCTATTTCTTACCCGGTTCTTAATGTTCTCCATCTTGCATCAACTCGTATATCTGTACTTCTAGCTCTTTCCCATAAGGTTCTAGCATCAATTTTTCTAAGTCTTTTCATGTTTACTGTTTCTGACATTCTTTTTGTCCTCTCTCTATCAGGTCGTGTTTCTGCCGCGTATGTCATTATTGGTCTGATGACTGTTTTGTAAATTCTGCCTTTCATTTCTTTTCCAATATTTGTATTTCTCCATATTGTTACATTCAGGCAACTTAAGGATCTGTTTGCTCTATTCATTTAATCTTTTACTTCTGTTTCGAGTTTTCCGTAGTTAGATAATGTGATGCCTAGAAATTTAAGCTCCTTTACTTGTTCTATTATCTGTCCTTCTAGCTCCACTATAAATCTTAGTAAATTTTCTGTTATAACCATGCATTTTGTTTTCTTTGGGGAAATTAACATGTTAAATATTCTGGCTATTATATTAATTGGTGCAGCATACCTTGTAAATGATCTTCACTTTGTGAGTGTAGTATTACGTCGTCTGCATAGCAGATTATTTTGAGTTGTTTTCTCCCATTTTGTATCCTTTTTTATTATTTCATCCACAATCAGGTTGAATAATAGAGGACTTAGGAAATCTCCTTGTATTATCCTATTGCCAGCTTAAATAGGGTCAGTTAGTTCTCCTACTTTTAATTTTCATACATAGATATTTCGGTGTGTTGTATTATAATGATTTCTCTTGCACTTGCCTCATTATAAATATAGCATCAGTGCATAATCTTCCGGACTTAAAACTTTGTTGTTCTTCTGCTAGTGTTATAATTTCATTCAGTTTATTTGTTGTCACTTTGTTTGTTAATTTTAGTATTGTATTTTAATAAATTAATTCCTCTGTCATTTTCCGGGTCCAATTTGTCTTTCTCAAGGAATTCTGTTTTGTTCTATTATTTTATGGATTAGTTTTAGTAGTTGTTTGTTCAGATCTGGCCCTCCGTACTTTAGGAGTTCGTTTGGTTCATTATGATGTTAATAATTATAATACATGGCTGACGCCCCCAAGATCGAAGATACATAAATCTAAATTGTCAAAAAGTCGCTTTCCAACAATTCAAGAAAAGATAATATTTTATAGATCATATCAATTTGTACATTATTATTATTTTTTAATAATTTTAAAGTAAAAGCTTCAAAAACAAAAACATACAATTCTCATTAAAATCAGTGTAGTTTATTCCCTAAAAATAATAAAACACTTAAATATTTTGGTTTGTTCAAAAACGATTGTGTATAAAAAAGTATTGTATTTTTCTAAAAATTATCTCATTGAAAGATAGTTAGTTGTAGGTTTCAAGAAAATTATTCTTATTTGGTAAACGCCACCTCTATGTTCATTATATATCATCAGTTTTTGTTTGAGTTGTTTACACGTGTACAAGTCCGATACAAAACGATTGCATAAAGTGCATTTACTGCTAGCGATCGAGCAAAAGCAGGAATTTATCGGTATATTCTAAAGAGGACGGGTTTAATGGTATGTCCAGACTGTTTCAATCTCATTTCCCACAATGAGAAACGGCGATTTTATATTGCCGTTTGCGACGAACACTATTTTACATACTGATACCGATGCAAATCTGTTGAAACTTCTGATGTGGTAGAGAGCAATTTACTTGCTGAAAACCTGATTATTCTCTACTTTACCGTTGATTTATATATAATTTTAAAGACGACGGTTTGTCCAAATTATACATTAATGAAATATTACTGTAATATTACAGAATGTTACAAAATCGGACATGGGGAGGTAATATCCTGTTCCGGAAATATGGCCTGGATGAACGCAATGAGAGAGGCGGTAGATTATTTAAACTCTGACATGCTAAATACTAAGTAACTTCTCTGCTGATGGAGTAAATGATAAGGTCTTTATTAATCAAACATACATACTTTATGGTAAAGTCAAAGGTAAGCGAGGACCCGGTAGAAGGAGAATATCATGGCTGCGGAATTTAAGAACATGGTTTAAGAAAACCTCAACGGAGCTGTTTCGAGCCGCAGCGAGCAAGGTCATGATTGCCAATATGATTTCCAACATCCGAAACGGATAGGAACCAGAAGAAGAAGAAGACATACTATATTCGTGTTAACAATACACATACATACTTCTTCGTTCTGTTCCTCTTCTCATCAGAGATTGGACATCATCAAGACTATTTGACTTTTTTAGAGCTCTTCTAAACAGTTCATTTGTGGTGCAACCAATCCACTTCCTAAATTTCTCATCCATCACAGTTTGCTACAGTCCATATTCCTTCGTCCTTCAATTTTTTTCTGCATTAAATTTTGTAGGACAGTGTATTTTTGTCCCCGCATGAGATGGCCAAGTATTCTAATTATCTCTTTTTTATGGAGTATGCGTCAGGCATTTTGTCCTCTATTTTCTTTTTAACGTAAGCTTCACAGCAAAGCTTCTTGTGTATTTGAAGGCTTAGGTATTTTACTGTCTTGGCGTATAGGATTTTATATCCATTCATATATATTGCAGTATGCACATTTAGTTTAAGTTTCTTTGTCCAGGTTTGGAATTTATTGATCGCGTGTTGTGTGCTGATTGCTGTTTCATTATTTTCTTTGCCCAATGAGAGGATGTTCGTGTAGTCCGTAAACATGGCTACTGTATTTTCTTTAAATTTTGGAAGTTCACATGTGTACAAAAATTAAGAGCCGAATTCTAGAACACTACTGTGAGGTACTCCAGCTTTTATTTCTTTCAGATCCGAGTGCGCGTCTTCTTGTTTGGTGATAAAGTTTTCTTCGGAGAGCGTGAGCTAAGCTAGTTGTCCTTGCATTAGTTTGCAGTACTCTTAAGACATGCTTTCTTTCATCCTTATTAGCTATTTTCTTGCTCGGTAACCTTCTACTTCATCAAACTCCACCTTCTGCTCTTCTGATTATTCTCCTGAACTTGGGACACTATTAGATGTTAATCTGTGACCATCCTTAACAGAGTTAAAGTACCTTAATCTGGTACTCTGGCACTGAAATTGCACCTGACTCTTCATCCTGCATATCCAACATCCTCCAGTTGCTTCTTCCTCGCAGTTTCTAGCTACGTAGTCACGTGTTTATCGTGTCTTCCTTAAGGTCACGAGCTAATAGACCAAAAGGTATGTTTAAGTTTTTCCTTTCGATTTTGTAATGATTATCGTACCTTTCTTATCTCTGGCTAATAGTTGCCATTTTTTATTTGTTTTGCCGAATATCGTTGCCATCACCTACTTTATTCTTGCTGTCCGCTCTATCACTCTTCTTGATTTATTAACTCCTTGTGCTGTTGACGCTGTTATCTTTCCCTTTTTTCTGCCTAGTACCTTTATACGATTATATACCTTTCTGGCTATTGCCAAGAATTTAAGAACCATTGGTTCTTTCCCACTCCTCTGTTTCAGCTTGTGTACATATTTTTTTGTCTTCATTTTTCCATTTTTCTCTAATCTAACTGTTATTTGATCTAGAGTATCAATTTCTACATCAGCTTCGTCTTGTTTTACGTACAATTTCCATCACTTCCTCCCTGCTTTCTGTTGCACCCTGTTTTTAAGTACTTCCAACATCATTTTTCTTTTTTACTTTTAGGTCTTTGCCATTTACTTTTACCTTTGTTAGATTTACTAACTTGTCTATGCATCCCCTCATTTCACCAGCTCCTATTTCTTCTCCGAGTTCTCCGAGTAGTCTCATCATTATTATCTCCCGTTCCTTTCTGCTGCCTTCCTTTTACATTGTTTGGCCTTGACGTCGTTTTTTCTTTGGTTGTTCTCTTGCCTTATTACAGCTGTCTATTTCTTCCTCTTCTGCTATTGCTGCCAACTAACCTTCCCTTTGACTCCTCCTTCAAACATTGCTTGAGACCCACTTTTCTCCTTGGGCCATCCATTCCTTCGGTACGTTGGTGTTACACCTTGAGGTTGGAGTGGCAGTATATTAGGATGGTGCATAGACAATAAACTATGCACATTCGTTTTTTCTCAGTAGCTTACTCTACTGGATTTTGTGTTAGTAAAAGTTTTCTTAATAAATGTAGGGTAGGGGTGGGTGTGGTATGATAGTTGGAAGTATGCACTATCAGACAGGGGATAGGGTAGCAACTTGGATAGTGGACAAAGGAGACCTGCTCACATTAGTCGTCTTTTACAACAAGCAAGAGAAAATGTAAAGGTATTCCACTTAAACAACCTGCCACCATAGGGGGAAGAGCTGAAAACCTAGTTAGATGAAATAATATGAATAAGCACTAACGGACAGCACCCACAAATATACCAAATACAGCTTTTTCAGAAAATTTACTTAATATTTTAGTGTTGTGGATTGTAAGTAAACGTTTATTTGGTATAATTGTTTATTACAAAATGATTAAATAATAAGGATGATATATTTCATTAATCTGACAACTATCTGTTTTAAACTAAATTGAAAAATTGTACACAAACAGATATTGATGTTGTTTATTCGGAAACACAAGCATTTGACAGTGGGTTATGCATATACAACTTTATTAGAGAGTCAGAAGTCATGGTCTCAAATTAAAAAAGAATTCTTGTCTATCGCTTTTGGGTGTGAAAAATTTTACCAATATGTGTATGGAAAATCAATAATTGCAGAGACTGATCATAAGCCTCTGGAAAATATTATTCAAAAGCCCTTAAATGATACCCCTTTACGCTTACAAAAATTAAGATTAAGGTTACAGGTATATGATATAATATTTAAATATCAAGCTGGAAAAGATTTGGTATTAGCAGATGCTCTTTTAAAAAATTTTGGGAACAATAACAAAGTGACTAACTCTTTGAATAAGGAAGTATATGCTCATTTATTTTTGACTTTTGAGAATTTATCCTTTAGTGATAAAAAGATTCAATTATTTCAGAAAGAGACATCTTCTGATATTGATCTGCAAGCAATAATTAGTTATGTTTAAAATGGCTGGCCTTCTGATAAAGTTCTTCTTGATTTGCAATTTTATTTTTCTATTACAGATGAACTTTTTGTAGTTTATGGTTTATTTTTTAAGAATTCTTGTGTAGTAGTTCCAAAATGCTTAAGCAAGTCACTGTTAGAGTTGATGCATCTTAACCACATGGGCATTGAAAAATCACAAAATAGGGCTAGAAATGTTTTATTTTTGCTTTTTATGGGCAAACAAATAAAAGATCTTGTAAGAAATTGTGAAACATGTTTAAAATTTCAAAAAACTAATAGTTCTAAACCTTTATTACTAAAGGACGTTCCGGATGGTCCTTGGAAACTAGTTGGCACTGATATTTTCTATTTTAAAGATAAACCTTACTTGTTGCGTATTGATTATTACAGTCAATTTATTGAAACTCAGCAACTTAATCAGGAAGGATCCCCTCATGTGATAGCAGCTCTAAAATTACAATTTGCTCTTATCGAATACCAAATATTTTATATTGTGACACAGGTACCTAGTATGGAAGTAATAAATTCACAGTACATGCTAAAAAATGGCAATTTTATTGTAAAATGTCAAGTCCATATTATCACTCATCAAATAGTATGTGAGGAAGATATGTTTAAACCTTTAAAAAAATGTGAACATAGTATTAAAGACCCTTATGAAGCTATAATAGAGTATCGTAATCCACTAATTAATTGATGTATTTGTAACAAAACCCCAGATAAAATTATAAGTAAGTCTTCCGATATGCAATCACATTTAAATAATAAACAGTTAAAATAAAAACATTATTAAATCATGATTTGAGACATACACAGTTTTTAAAAAAATATGAAAAAGGTGAGATTGTATATGTTAAAGATAAAAAACTTAAATTAAATGGCCAAATATATGGCCTAGGAGGACAAATTCGTTAAACTTCCCGTGCTCGAATCGGTATCAATGAAGTGTTATGATCATTTCGGCCTAGCCCAGCCTCATCAGACACTTTGGGCTGATACAAATTCAAACTCGGAAAGTCCAACGAATGTCTCCCAAAACTTCACTACAACAGTAGTTAGCTACAAAGGCGCCACCTGCTTTGGCGGCCGTGAACGAAAACGATATGATAATATCGTTTTCTGTCCTCTGCGCTATGCGAAATGTGTAAAAGATATAATCTTTTAGCGAAAGCCGCCAAAGCAGGTGGCGCCTTTGTAGCTAACTACTGTTGTAGTGAAGTTTTGGGAGACATTCGTTGGACTTTCCGAGTTTGAATTTGTATCCATAGCCATATATTTGGCCATTTAATTTAATAAAGCGATAGCGGCTTTCGCTAAAAGATTATATCTTTTACACATTTCGCATAGCGCAGAGGACAGAAAACGATATTATCATATCGTTTTCGTTCACGGCCGCCAAAGCAGGTGGCGCCTTTGTAGCTAACTACTGTTGTAGTGAAGTTTTGGGAGACATTCGTTGGACTTTCCGAGTTTGAATTTGTATCAGCCCAAAGTGTCTGATGAGGCTGGGCTAGGCCGAAATGATCATAACACTTTATTGATACCGATTCGAGCACGGGAAGTTTAACGAATTTGTCCTCCTAGGCCATATATTTGGCCATTTAATTTAATAAAGCGATAGCAGCTTTCGCTAAAAGATTATATCTTTTACACATTTCGCATAGCGCAGAGGACAGAAAACGATATTATCATATCGTTTTCGTTCACGGCCGCCAAAGCAGGTGGCGCCTTTGTAGCTAACTACTGTTGTAGTGAAGTTTTGGGAGACATTCGTTGGACTTTCCGAGTTTGAATTTGTATCAGCCCAAAGTGTCTGATGAGGCTGGGCTAGGCCGAAATGATTATAACACTTTATTGATACCGATTCGAGCACGGGAAGTTTAACGAATTTGTCCTCCTAGGCCATATATTTGGCCATTTAATTTAATAAAGCGATAGCGGCTTTCGCTAAAAGATTATATCTTTTACACATTTCGCATAGCGCAGAGGACAGAAAACGATATTATCATATCGTTTTCGTTCACGGCCGCCAAAGCATGTGGCGCCTTTGTAGCTAACTACTGTTGTAGTGAAGTTTTGGGAGACATTCGTTGGACTTTCCGAGTTTGAATTTGTATCAGCCCAAAGTGTCTGATGAGGCTGGGCTAGGCCGAAATGATCATAACACTTTATTGATACCGATTCGAGCACGGGAAGTTTAACGAATTTGTCCTCCTAGGCCATATATTTGGCCATTGAATTTAATAAAGCGATAGCGGCTTTCGCTAAAAGATTATATCTTTTACACATTTCGCATAGCGCAGAGGACAGAAAACGATATTATCATATCGTTTTCGTTCACGGCCGCCAAAGCAGGTGGCGCCTTTGTAGCTAACTACTGTTGTAGTGAAGTTTTGGGAGACATTCGTTGGACTTTCCGAGTTTGAATTTGTATCAGCCCAAAGTGTCTGATGAGACTGGGCTAGGCCGAAATGATCATAACACTTTATTGATACCGATTCGAGAACGGGAAGTTTAACGAATTTGTCCTCCTAGGCCATATATTTGGCCATTTAATTTAATAAAGCGATAGCGGCTTTCGCTAAAAGATTATATCTTTTACATAAAAAACTTGATATGATACCGGCAAAGATGGCAAGTACAGGTGATACACCTAGGTCCTATTTGGTTCAACTTCCAACTTCCAACAGAAAATGTGGTTAAAAGAAATATATTTAATTTATATAAATCACCAGCAAATTCTAAATTTTAAATTGATGGTAAATATGATTTAGTTAGTCAGGAAAATTATACTAATGAAACTTTGATCGATTCTTCCTGTGTATCAGAGAAAGTTATTATTAGGGATAAGTTTAAATAAAATACAAAGTCAAATCCTGTTTCAAGATTTGGCCGCCGTATTAAGACTTCATTTTTTGAGTGATTATGATTTTACTTAGTGAATTAGATTAAGTAGGTTACATGTATTTTTCTCTCTTTGAAAAGGGAAGTGATGAGAACTTAATGTTTTATTTACATCCAGTAAATTTAAAACAACAACTTCAAAATCATTCGAGCATAGTCTTTTTATTAGTATGACCTAAAAATATTTTCGGATATTTGATGCCTGAATTTCTTTTCTGCTCCATATCTAGAACGATTTGGCCAATATACCATCAATAAACCAATATTTATTACCTCACACTCACTTATTTTTTTTTGTATATGCCAGAATCCCTACTGTAATGACAACTCTGTCAGCCAATGTATTGTTACCGTACTCTTACCTACTTTATATTTTTATATATTATATTACATGCTAGATACTCAGGTTCAATTAAAAATTTTATATTTGAGATTGAAATTTGAAAAATAATTTGATAAAAGCTAAGATGCATACGGAAATAATTTCAGGAACATATTATATAACAAGTTTATACGACAAACAAATAATATATTATCAAACTAATAATAAGTGCATGCATAATAAAAGATCAATTCGTGTACAACACGAACTAAAAGTAAAAAACTTTATTCAAAACGACAACTTGTTGAGTATTCCCAGAACTGAATAAAACATAAAATATGTAATACAACCAATCATTTGTCTGTCAACCAAGACAATATTTCATAAATTAATAATGTCTGGATGATTTTTATCATTTCCATTCTGTGACATTTCGAATGTAGAACACTCCATAGATTTATGGACAATCGATAGAAATAACTTTTGTTTTGTTTGTATCGTCAATTTGATAATTTGTCTGTACGAGTACGACAGGTGTTATGGATTACCATACACGTGAGATATGTTTTTATTTATATTTTTTTATGTCATCGCAGCTTTTTTAATTCGTATGTTTTTTAATGAAGTCCTAGTCAAAATTAACGAGCTAATTTATTAAATTAAGGATAATCGTTGAACTAAATGGTTGCGTTGGTTAAGCAATCAGCCACCCTTTACGTTGATAGGTCAATCTTTACGTTGACGTCTCAGGCAAAGAAATATGGACTAGGTATATATTGTATATATGTAACGTTATAACAATAAATCAACCAGGAGCTCAAGCATCGCTCAATAAATTTAAAAAATATAAAAACTAAATTAAGCGCCATACAAAAATAAATAATATAATTAGAAAACGGAATCATCATCATCAGGCTATTTTAAATCCACTGCAGGACATAGGTCTCTCTTATTTTTATCCAGAGTGCACGGTCTTATGCAGAATGGTTCCACTTTTTCGCAGATTAACTTGCCATCGTATATATACTTGAGAAAGGCACTCTGTCGAAACAGCTGTAGTAATAAGATATAATAAATTTTGTGTAAAATTTTGAAAACAAAGTTTTCGGTATTTTATTGTTATATAAAATGAATTTCCATCAAATAACGGTCGAATCTATCACTTCCTCTGTTTCGTTTATCTGTTCTTAATCCTTCATTCTTCATTCTTGTCACATGGCTAGGGTATCTCCATTTTAATCTGAAAGCTCTCTCCACAACATCTGTAACTCTGGTTATGTTTCGTAGGTCTTCGTTTGTAATCTTGCCTTTTATTGTTACTCCTATCATTAAACACTCCATTTTTCTTTGTGCTATTCTTAGTTTTGAAACATTGTTTTTTGTTAGGGACAGTGTTTCTGCACCGTAGGTAATTACTGGCAAAACAAACTAATCGGAGACTTTTCCGCTTCAGATTAACCGTTATGTTGCACTCTTTAAATACGTTTTAAGAGCTATATAAGCAGCTTATCTATATGCGATTGTTCTTGATACTTCACCTGTTTGATTGTCCTTGTAGGATCCTTAAGATATATGTATTTAAGAACAAGTTCTACTTCGTCTTTCTGAATTTTCAAATTGTTAGTGGGCACGAGATTTGTCGTGTATTTTCTTTTCAGTCTATTTATTTTTGAACCGATTTCTCTGCAGATATTTGATAAACAATGCGAGGAAATGCTGGAAATAAAAACTCACAAAAAATTGAAAATGCTGAAATTGAAAAAGTGGCGAGAGAAATCGGGTAAGGAAATTCTTTAGGGAAGTGGAGAGAGCCAAAGAAGGTAAAACTGTAAAAATAAGGTAATACAAGCTATGAGAAATGAAGCAGGTGAACTAATAATGGTAGAAACAGAAATAATAAATAATAAAATAAAAATAAGAAATAATAAAATAAAAAAAATAACAGAAATAATGGTAGAAACAGACGAACGATGGAGAGAATAGTTTCGGAATTTACTAAATATTGAAAGTGAGATGGAGGAAGCAGATATTACATTGTATTCTGCAGATGTGAAAATACCAGCACCAACACTTTAATAAGTAAAGAATGCGATAGCGTCTCTTAATCATCGCAAACCAGGAAATGGTGGTATAAATTAAGAATTGATAAAAAAAAATGAAGAAAACGTTACACCAAAAATTTTATTACATTATTCTGAGAGTATGGCAACAACAGAAAGTGCATAGCGAATGGAATGAAAGCGTTATAATACCCGTACATAAGCAGGAAGATAATGAACAATTTCGAAACTATAGAGGTATATTGCTCATTAACACAGCGTATAAAGATATCTATTATCTTGTTAAAGAGGCTCACTTCACATTTGGAAGATATTATAGGCGACTACTAATGCCGCTTTCGTGTTGGAAGGTCAAAAATAGATCAAATACAGACAGTAGAAGATCAGTAGGCCGTCTGAGAAAAAGATGGCAGGTTGATGTTAAAACTAATTTATCTAGAATTTGGGTACAACAATAAAAAATTAAAGCGCAAGAACGTAAAAGATGGAGGGCTATAGTGGATGCGGCGAAGACTCACCACGAGTCGTAAAGCCAGTCAAGAAGAAGATTTCTCTGCGGACTCTTTCCAGTAACATGGTCTTGATTTTGCCTATCAAACCTATGTCATCAGCATAACTTAGGTGGTGCAGTCTTTTACAGTCGACACTTATCCCTTTATAATCCCAGTCAAGAATTTTAAAAGCACACGTAAGGGCAGTTATAAAAAGATTTACTGATAGTGTGTCACTCTATTTGACACCTTTTTGAATTTTTATTTTGTTAATGTTTTCGTGTAACTTTATTACGTTGTTCGCAATTCTATAAATATTGTATACTAATCTGAAATAACGCTATTAATCCGACTTTGATTTAATTATTTAATTACACTATTTTGTTCTGTCGACTCGAACGCTTTTTTTATCGTTTGCAGGTGGTAGTTGGTGTCAAACTTCGATCAAAATTACGTCTGTTCTCTGGTTTGGTACAGGTCTAATTTTTTGTCCTATCTCGTTGTTATGATTCATGTATATATGGCTTAATAGGCTAATGGGTCGATAATTTTCGAGGTTAGTTTTATCTCATATTTTGTGTAGCAGAATCGTTACTGCCTTATTCGATTTAGAAGGTATCGACTTCTCTGGTAAGCATAAATCAAAATGTTTCTGTATTTTGAGGATCAGAGTCTCGCCCCCGTTCTTGAGGGATTCGATAACTAGTATATATCATCTCTTGGTGGTTTATTGTTTTTCATCTTATCCATTGCATGTCTGATTTCGCCAAGTTTGTTAAATTTATTCGTTATTATATTTTCCTAAATCTTTTTTGATTGCTTTGTTTACTTCTTGGTTCCTTATCTCTCGATTATGTTTTTTCTTTATTTGAATAAGGTTTGGGTTTCACTGCTGAGTTTCTTTCTGTTCTTTATTTTTGGACAATGTTTCTTTTGGCTTTTTCGGATAGCTGGTGTAATGAATTCATTAAGAACATTTATATTTTTAGTAGGAGATGTCCTTGTATTTGATTTTAATATAGTCTCAATATCTTGTTGATATATTTTGACGTCACCGGGTTGTACCCATATGTATACCTATTTCATTTTTTCTTAATAATTAATGTCTTTTATGTCTAAAAATATTTAAATTATAATGCGTACCATCCGATGATCACTACTTATATAGAGTTTGTTTAGGACAGTCACATCTTAAACGATTTCTCTTTTGTTGTTTGTTCTAAAATCTATTTAGTTTTTGGTTTTGCTATCCTGGCTTTACCAAGTCCATATTCTTTGTTGTTTTTTTTTGCGGAAAGAGCTGTTCATTAGAAATATACGTTATTCTGAAGACGAAACCAATCTGGGGTTCTCCTCTTTCGTTGCGTTGGTCTAAAGCGAATTTGCCTATAGATGTTTTTTCAACATATATATATTCTGCTGCCTGAACGTGAACAATATTTAATGATAATAATAATATTATTATATAATATAACATTAATGTAATAATAATCTTTATACTATATCTTGTGTTGAGTTTTAAGGTTCAATAAGCAACTCTACTTGAAATTCCTTTGACGGATGTGATGTTGTACTTATATATTTTGTGGACAAAAAACTTAAAACAGCCCACTGATAGATCTTAGTGTCCAATGTGGTAGAAAAAGTAATTTGATTTGAGGGTGTCCAAACTTTCTCCTTTATTTCTTACTTCACTTACTCCTATTATGTCCCAGTTAATGTTTGATACTTCGCATTTTATTCCTGTAAAACTTTTTTCTGATGAAAGGCTTCTGGCGTTATATGCTGCTACTTGCATAGATATAGGCTTTTTGATTCTTCTGATGTTCTTTCTACTTTTATTCAGCACATTTTTACCTCCCCCAGAATCCCAGATCCATGAGGTAAATCTTTTTCGAAGTGTAGCATTTGTCAAATACTGATCTACCTACCCACCTAAAATACAAATCAATGTGTTTTAAAATTTGCCATTAGGGGGCGTGTGGGTGAGTTTCTGAGTCAGGCGCTGTTTGCAGTCACCAACTGCGGATCCGTCGCTGCATGTGCTCTAGTTTTTGGTCCATTCCAGGTATTTCACTTTCTCCTGTATCTCCCATATATGGAAAACACTCCTCTATCCGCCAAGGGAAGGCGTCCGTGGGGAATTAGTATACCACGCAAGGAAAACGGCACAACAAACAAAAAACATACTATATAACGAAAACGAGAACAAAAGTAAAGAAGTTAAAGTAACTTTTGTGGTTGATGATAAAATCAAGCACAATCTCTTAGATTTCAAAGCAATAAATTGTGAGATTATATAACCTACTACTAAAAACAAAATTTTTTAACCCTTCTGTTAATACCCATAGTTCGACAGAAAAATATATGATACAACAATAATAGAGGAGTTCTATGTAGAGTAAGAATACATGTATAATAATGTCCCATTACATTAGGCGGTCTGAATAAGCAAAGAAGAACAATTATAAAAAAATATAGGCAAATCGCCATTAAAACGTAAATAACAACGAAGAATTTTAAATTAATTTTGCTAGCACAAAAAAATGTAATTATAATCTAATAAATAAATAAAACATACAAGTAATATATTGAAACAAAACTTAAGAAAATAGAACTTTTGCGAAGTCACGAAAGAGGGTGGATAACATATGCAAAAAAGAAGAAAATTCTGAAATACCAACATACAAAAGATGGAACGAAACCTTTAAACTAACGATATATCAGCGGTATAACTTAAAAGAACAATACAAACTAAGAACAAAGTTGTACAGAAACAAAGAAGGAGAGATAATTGCGAACTAATAGAAGTAAAATAATTATAGAGAACCCAATACCAGGCCCTGCTAGAAGTTCAAGAAAATGACAATTTTCTTAATTTGTCTTGACGAATCCGGCTTCAACAGGTCAAAAAATCAATATAGGTGTATAGAAATAAGGTGCCGGATTTAATGAACTTATATCTGAATGGTTCAAATTAGAAGGCGGCATATGTCGCAATAGGCGGCAATATAAGGTGACAAAGTATGAAACTAAAATAAAAATTTTAAGGATTGAAAAGAGCAACATTTGTACAAAATACAAATACACGAATACAAAAAATACAAAAATGAAGACAAAGTTAAATGTGAAAATTATTGGTGTATAATCCTCTTATGAATAGATTGTAAAATTTTTCTTACAGTAAAACATTGAAAATTTTTGTTTTCAACACTTCCACAAAATTTATTATAATTTATTATCACTACAGCTGTTTCGGCAGCGTGTCTTTCTCAAATGAGCTTTCGCTGATTTTCTGTCACGTGTCTACAGTTCTTAGTCTTTAATTAAATAAGTTGTGGAGGAGAGAGCTGTCCCAAGTTGGTCATTCAGAAATAAACATTATAGAAGTCACTATATATATTATAATATATTATTAAGAGGACTATGTAACGGGCTTGTGCGTGTCGATCAAGGTGACCTTCTGACCTCATTATTTGGATCTTCTTTCCTTGTCTGTGATAGGCATTTGCAATTATATTTTAAATTCTCTATTCTTCCGCAATTAAAACATCTATTTTCATTTTGAGATTTTTGTTAAAGATTTTGCAATATGTTTAACATTTTTGGGATAACATGGTAATAAGGTGCTAGTTATCCGCGGTAGTGATTTCCTCATTTTCTTTAAATCTCATTTCTTTTAATTTTAGGCGAGATCTGGATGTGCTGAGCTGAGTGCTCCATTTAGCGTTTTATGATGTTTTAATCGAAGAGCTTGTTTTATTTCAACATTCTGTAGTCCATATATGAATGCCCCTATAACAATTTGTTCCAGAAAATCTTTAAGGGCCTAAGGGTACGCCAAATTCAATAATCCTTTAATATCAAACTTTTAGCTGACTTTGGAAAACCTACTGTAGATGCTGCTGGCCATATCTTATCCCAGAAGATTGAATAAGAAAGGTATAACTGAGTGCATCGTGGGAAAGAAATTGCAAAAAAGCTACGATTTCTTTCTCAGTACATCCATTTTCTTTTGCTGTAGCTTAAAATTGAAAACGATCAGTTTCATATGCTTCTTGACCATCGAATGTGTGTGGTTTTAAAATTTTACTAATTCTAATTATGTCTGGTTTAACTATGAAATATGATAAGGCTCTTTAGTCAGATTCGACGTTAGTTAGTGCCATCGTTTTGTTGTTGTACTATTCTATTTTTTAAATTAATTTTTATATCGTTCCGTTGTTCTTCTAATTTGTCTATTCTATTGTTTAAGTTACCTCTAATTTAGAATATTCGTGAGTTTGAGGTAACCTATTTATGATTTCTACCTTTGCTTTTTTACGCCTCTCCTACCTTTTCTCTTTCTCTTCTTATCTACGCTTCTCCTTTAACTCTTATTCTGCCTGTATACGCTTTTCTTCCAGCTCTTCCTCTTCTTGGCTACGCTTGTCTTTCACCTTTCTACGCTTCTCTTTTTCATCTTCCAGTTTTAAAAACCATGCGGGTGTCAGGACGTACCCATTTTTATGTCAAATTTAGTAGACCTTGTATTTACCATTAATAATATTATTTAATATCTCTTTTATTCCACCACTGTCACTAATGTTACACTTTGTTTTAACCACTTTTAACTAATTAAAAACTCAATTATCTACTACTACCACTTAAACTGTCAACTCCCTGTGGTTATATACATTTTCTGACGGACCAGACCTTCCTAGACATTTAGGGATTTTTCGATGACATCTCGAATATTCTAGATTTTTAATACGTCTTCTTTTTCGTTTCAAGGGACTTTTCTATGTGAAATAAGTCTTACTAAACTGTCTTAGCAATACCCAACAATTAGTGTAAGAAATTTGCACATAAACTAAAAACGTGCAATACCACAAGGGGTAATACTAAATAGAGTAGAACGAAAGACAGAACAAGTAGGAGCAAAATTTGAGTTATGAGACATACACTCAACGGCATACATAGTATAAAACAATTGCAGTAATAAAATGTATTAAAATGTAATAAAATGTACTAATCAGATACCTATGGGTATAATAAATTGTAATAGACAGTGGTTAAAACTTTGCTCGGAAATATATTAGTTTTTGCGTTTACGGACAAAGTTTAATCATTTTTCCTTCACTCTTCTCTTGTATTTCTGAGTCCTTTATATTGTAGCAATAAAATTGCCGCCCAGAAGTATCTAAACATGTATTTATGATACAGATTAAAAAAAAAAATATTTTAGAAATCTGATATTTATTCTGAGCATAATGTATAATCTGCTCTTTCACCATAGAGCATGAGATCTAAATAAAACGGATTCTGTATTTAACAATAAAACACTTTCACAAAGTAAATTATACATTATTACCACTACAGCTATTTTGGCAGAGTGCCTTTCTTAAGTGATCTATTTTTGTTATGCGTTTATACTTTAGTCTTTAACTGAATAAGTTGAGGAGGGAAGAACTGTTTGTCTGGGGGTTATTGTGGGTTAAAGTTGGAGTTATTCAGAATTATGATTGTATTAAAGATATGCCGATACAGAAGAATTGATATAATACAGGCATAATTCTAAATAACCAACTTGAGATAAACCGTTCTCCCCTTCTCAACTTCTTTAGTAAAAGACTACAAAGTATAAATGCATGCCAAAAATAGATCACTCGAGAAAGGCACTATGCCGAAACCGCTGTAGTGATAATAATTTATAATGAATTTGGTGGACGTGTTGAAAATTAAAGTTTTCAGTTTTTTTTATTGTTAGATAAAATTAATTTCCATCAAGTAACAGTCGAATCCATTAGAGATTCTGTATATCACAAAATCTTCTTCTTTTTGTAGTGTCTATCCATTCCAGATGATGGCGACCATCATGGCAATCTCTACTTTGTACACTGCTGCTCTGAAAATATTTGTGGTTCTTGTGTTGAACAAGATATAGATTTTTCAGCCTGGAAGTCCCTCGCTTTCCTAGTCCGCGTTTTCCTTCTACTTTTCCTTTGAAAATTATTTGCAGCAATCCATATAATTATGTAGTTGTTTCTCACGATGTTATCGAGGTATTTGGCTGTTTTTGTGAGTTACTCGCACCTGGCCATGAGTTTCGGTATACCAATAATTGGAAAAGTTTTAACCGACTGAGGGTAGGAGTATCAAACTATTGCAGATACAAAGTGAACTGGGGCTATGCTAAGGTGTGATTGCCAAGAGTTAAAGACTCATTATTATCTATAAGTCTGTACAGATCTAAACTTTATGTGTATTTATAAAGATTTTTTGTCTGTAACTACCTTACCATGCAAGGTGCACAGTTTTGGTGAAATAAATTACAAAAATTTAAATGTATATTATCGGATGATAAATGAATTTTTTCTCGTTGAAATATACAGAGAATGTGGTGACGTGACTCAATAATGAGCTATTAAAAATGTATCACTTATTTTAAAGATATTAAATTAAACAAAAAAATAAAAAACATCTCTGATTTTTTTTATTACATACAAATCTCCTGCTTTTTAACCCATGCTGCTAGTTGTCTCCCAAAAACTTTTGAGGTATCTAATGAATAGCAAATGAACAGTCGACGTAAATAACGAGAATCTAGGAATGTGATTCTTAGTGAGATATTTACTAAGTTTTTCTTTTAAAAACATCTTTGTTATTTGTTGTTGTTAAAATATATCATAATCCATAATGACGGTATTAGATTTTTGTTTTGATACAGGGCAGCGACAGCCGCTTATACGTATTTCGACCTCTTTAGGTCTCCTCAGAGCGGTATAGCCACTACTCTGAACCAAAACAAAAATCTTTCCCGTCCTAGACAATAGTTATCAAAATAACTATATACGGACGTAACTACGCCATCTAAAAACAAAAAGAGAAATCAAACGATTTCTACCTGGTGAAACCGAATTCAAATTTTTACCATTGTGCTTCCTAAAACTTGCGAAGCAAACAGCTTGATAAATTACTCGGCAAGGGAATCTAAAATTGCATTCCACATGCCGTGCAATTTTAGATTCCCTTGCCGAGTAATTTATCAAGCTGTTTGCTTCGCAAGTTTTAGGAAGCACAATGGTAAAAATTTGAATTCGGTTTCACCAGGTAGAAATCGTTTGATTTCTCTTTTTATATCATAATAATTTAAGAAGAGAAATCTAAACCGGAAGAAGAAGAATTTATAAAAAATGGAATCGGTCAATAAATAAAGTTAAATATTAGGTACTTATCAAATCAAATATGAATGCTTTCAAAATATTTGAACCTTTTCAAAAGACCAAACAAGGAGTAAAGAAAACGTTCTTTAAAGAATTTAATAAAATATTGCATACTCTGAAAGAATCTTGGATTTACCCTCTGTATAATAAGTATAGCTAAATGGTTTGTCTACTAATTTCGGAACAATCAATATCCAGCCGGTTAGATATACAATTCATTAACAATCACAACATAGAGGAACTGATATGGCAACACAAAATTGTCGGAATTGATTAGACAATGAAAACACTTCACCCGATGTGAGTTTGTCATCTATATACGGGGAGGATGACGTCATATAGAAGCGTGCACGTGTCCTTCAGCGTATTCGATGTACATATGGTCGCAAATGTCTATCCAATATTTGCTTCGTCTATGCTTTATACTTGAGAGAAAAATCAGCCCCTGTTTATAGGGAACAGGGACTTGTTTTGCTTTGTTTTAACGCTTTCACTGAAGGACAGATTGTATGAACTAAAATGCGGAGTTTTATGTAGTCTTTATTAAGAACGTAAATTATTATTGGTGACAATATATTACGAAAATTCTTTCTTTTAATATTGTCAAGAAATTGCAGGGCCAAATTATTTTTGTTTTTAAAATTTCCTAAATAATTTTATTTGACATTTAAGTACTTTGAGTGCGCGATACGATCAGAAGTGAAGTTTAACGGGAGACACACAACCAAAAAGCAGTTGTAGATTAACTCCTAATGAAATGCATAAACATATTCCTAAGATTGTCATACAAGAAACACAAAGCTGATGATACACAGCAGGATATCCAGGTAAGCGAAATGACACGTACCGTACAAGAGTTCATTAATGTTAAAGGCATTAGGAGCACAAGACAACGAATACTAAAGTCGCAAGGACAGATCATTGAGTTGTATTCTGGGAAGAAGGGCTGCTAAGAAGATTACCTAGAGATATTGATCAAATCGTGAAAGATATTGGGAGAATAACAAGTAGAATAGTGATAGGAATAGCTAAAGAAATAATGCTAAGAACTAGAAAACACCTATAGTATGATCCAGAAAACAACACAGACCAAGACTGCGTGGATACATGTAAACAAAAACTTTTCATTTACTCAGACCGACTAAGGAGGTGCAAATTCGACAATGTAGTTTTTGAGCATGCTGAGTAGGTGTTCTTTCGGAAACTCCCTGTAGAAAGTGTCAATAAGTCTTAACCAATCCAAGAAGAAGTTCATAAGCTTTGAGGAAATCAACTTTACCACGCCAGCCGCTAACACCAATGCAAAGTTAACACCAATGCAAAAAGATCAAAGATACTAAATAAAATCCAAGATCAAAGTAAGTATTGCCTACTTGTCTTCCAACTTTGTATAATTGGTCATATCCTATATAGCCCAGCGTATCTACCAACACTGTGCTCTAAAAAATATCAAAGAGACTCAATAAATAGGATGCGCTAAGAGTTACATGGACAACAAAGAAAACATATCATTTTTAACCAGTTAGTCAACATTTCTAATCGCTTATAGATAATAATATGTTAAGAAGATATATATTAAGATGATGATGATATTATAATGACCTTTTTAAAACATATAATGACAGATTTAAATACCTAGTGAAAACAAAATTAAAAGAAATTGTCGCAATTAAGTGAGGTCTATTCTTAGGAGACTCGTTGGATCCACTATGGTTTTTTCTAGCGATGAACCCCATCCCAGTTACTAAAATCAACTGATCCAGATTTTAATATTAAAAATAATAATACTATAGTGGTGAAGCTTAATCAAATGTTGCATATTAATGATTTGAAATTAATGGATTAGCGTGAAACCACCTAGATCAAACTCGAAAAGCCATAAAAACATTTTCTAATACATAATAGTAATACACAATTAGATCTAGAGAAGTGCCATGTCTTTAACATAATCAGAGGAAAGGTTCAGCTGCGAAGATTCGACGTGCAAAATAACCAGAATATTACTGATAATTGACCATAAGCAATTACAGTTCATACAAAGAGTAAAACAGCTGCTTCGTTCACATCTTATCAGTAAAAATTTGTTTAAGAGATTACACATATATGCATGTTCCGCGCTATCTGTTCATTTAATATTCTTTAGCAAAATCTTTAGCAAAAAGTACGAATACACCTCACAAAGGCACAAACAAATTATCCTTATAGTGCAGTAGAAAGAACGACATTACTGCAGTATTTAGGGGGAAAGAAAATTTAGTAATTTTCAGATGCAGGCTGAAACAGTAGATGGCATATACCACTTATACTAGAAATACGTATAAATCACCATTTTAAAGACGAACAAATGCGTACCTGGATTAATAAATGTCTGCATGGACAAGGTCATCAAAAAAATTAAAAGTAACAGTAACATAGATTCGCCATAGGTTTGCCACTCTCATCAGACATAATAATAACTTAATAAATCATCTCTGAACATTAAAATATACTTTCGAAATCATCCCGACTTTTTTCCTATAGCGCCTGGGTATACTACTTTTTGCTCTGTATAGTAAATGTAAAAATACAATATTATTTCTCTTTCTTGAATGTGTAATTTTGTCCTATTTTTAACTGTGATCTGACATAACTTTCTGTTAGTATCAAAATCTTAGAACAACTCCAATTTTTAACCCAATTCAAAAAATATTTATATACAGTAAATACAATTTCCCTCAGGTATATACAACCAATCTTACATCTTGCCTTTAAACTTCATCAAATTTCTTTATTCATCTCTAACTTTTCTTTCTTCATAAAATTAATTATAAATCCCTCACCATTGATCGATAAGATCAATTTCTTTCATACTTTATTATCCACCGTTTATATCATTCTTAATTCATTTCCTTTCTCTTATTATCATATAGTGTAGATACTATTTCTGTCTATTTCTAATGTCAGCTTAAAATATGACTGATCAGTTTAATTTTATAGTCAATTCATAAAATAAAAACAAAGAAGAAAATAATAATAATAAAAACTACTGTTTTTAATTTTAATAAACTAATTGAATAAAATTATAGAATAGATAAAACACATATCAACAGATGGGTCCTTGACCTGGTTTACTTTTTAAAAACGAATTATCAATCTTCTCCCGAATGTCATTGTCACTGAAACGTTTAATTATTATTTGCGGCATTTTAAGTTAGTTGGTAAACTCCCGTACGAAAGTTGGGATGTAGAAATTTTACTTCGAGTAGGGTTCTCGATTAGTGATCCAATTACATCGGCGTATTGCCGTATAATTTATTACTTTAAATTATGTTCTTTACAATTTAAACTCAACCACTGCTTGGTTTTAGTGCGATTATTTTATTTACTAGATATTTAAGATTCACTGCGATTAGTTCGTGCGATCAAGTACTCCTAAAGTAAATAATCTAAACCACATTTTTGCATTTAACAGTCAAAATTTTACTTTACGTTTTTCTTAACTGCCTGGGATTACCTGCTTTGTAGGTTCATTGAAAATGTAATTCTTCTTCTTCTCGTAGAACTACAACCCGGGGTGGGTTTTGGCTGACTGCACAACTTGTTTCCATCTTGAACGGGCGTCCATAATAGTTGGGTCAGTGGGTAGCCCCATTGTTCTTAGATCTGACCATATATTGTCTCTCCATCGCATTCGTGGATGTCCTAAGGGCCTTCTTCCTGTGTGGGCTTCCTCCCATATTAGCTTGGCAAGGCGTTTATTAGGGAGTCTATGGACATAGCCAGCTCATCTTGGACGTTGGGATTTAATCTCTTGGACTATATCGCTCGCTCTATACATCTGCTTAACCTCAGCATTTGTTCTCATTCGGTATTGGTTGCTATTAATGTCGTGATAAGACCCAAAGATTCTTCTGAGGATTTTAATTTTAAAACAAAGTTTTCTTTTAGTTTCTTTGGTCAGGGTCTACGTCTCACACCCATACATGAGCACCGGTCTAATCACCGTTTTATATATTCTAATTTTTTATGTTCGTGTCAGGCTTGTAGATCTAATAGTATTGTGGAGGCTGTACATACATCTGTTTGCTGCCTGAATTCTTCCTTTAATCTCTTAGACCAGTTTTCTTTGCTTCTACCTCCAATTTATTAAAAGTCTCCTTCAGATTGGTGACTGTGTTTCTCACAATATTAATGTCATCTGAGTATGCTAGTAGTAATTTTGGTCCATTTACTGTCAGTAATTCTGTTTTAAGTTGTGCTGCTGTTACTACTTTCTCCAGGATGATATTAGAGAGGATAGGTGACAGCGCATCTCCTTGTTTCAGGCCACTGCTTATTTCGAAAGATTCTGAGAGTTTGTTACCTATCCGTATTCTGGATCTACAGCTATTCACACATAACTTAACAAGCTGAATAAGTTTTTTTCGAACTGAAAATCCTACGCTTGCCGGAAATCTATGAAGAGATTATGGATAGTTCTATTGAATTCACATACTTTTTCAAGCAGCTGTGTTAGAGTAAAGATCTGATCTTACTATGGTCGATCTATGTTTTCTGAAGCCGGCTTGGTATTTCCCCATGAAATTTTCTACAAACGGTGTCAGCCTACTTAATAGGATGTTCGCTAAGATTTTATATGCCGTATTAAGTAGCATCTATATTAAGTATGCCCTACTTAATACGGCATCTATATATAGAGCACTTGGTTTTGTCTCCATTTTTATGGATAGGGATTATTACACTTTCGTGCCATTTTGTTGACATTTTCTCTTCTTTCCATATAAGTGTTATTAGTTTGTGTATTTGTCTATGTAGAGTTTCTCCTCCATACTTAAGGAATTCAGCCAGTATATTGTCAGAACCTGGAGCTTTTCAGTTCTTCAATTTGTTAATTGCTTGCAATGTTTCATCTATTTTGTGGTCCTCTACCGGTAGATCCACCCCAAAATATATATTTTCTTCATGGTCTTCCTCTTGATGTATGTTGAGTAAAGTTTTGAAATATGCTTGCCATGTTTGGAGCAGTTCTTTTTCATTTATTATTATTTCATCATTTTTTCTGAGCACAGACACGCATCTAGGTCTGAAGCCTTTCTCTTCGTTTGACAATGATTTGTAAACTGCTCGACTATTTGACTGTTGCCTATTCCTTTCCATTTCTTCATATTTTTGTTGTTCGTACTTCCTTTTTTCTCTCTAATTAATTTTCTTGTATCTCGGCGTGAAGTTGCATAGTTTTCTTTACTTTCTGCTGTTCATTGTTGAAGCATAATGTTTCGCTTTATCTGTCTGTCGTGTAGTTTTTCTTGACATTCTTCATCAAACCATTTCCTTGTTCTCTTCCTGCTTTTTCCTAATATTAGTTCTGCTGACTCCATAATTGATTTTTCCATTTGTTGTTACAGCCTTTTGACATCATTGCTCTGATCTACTGTATTTAGATGCTGTTTAATTTCTTGTTTGTAATTTTCTCGGATTTCCTCATTTTTCATTTTCTCGACGTTCCACTGTCCCAATGCTTCGTTGGCCTAAGGTTTCTCTGAAAATATTCTCAACCTGATTTTTGCTCTTACTAGGTGATTGTCTGTATCTCCATCTGCTCCCCTGAGGCTTCTTACATCCAACACATTAATTCCATGTCTAGCATCGATAATTAAGTGGTCAAGTTTGTTCCGCTTGGAGTGGTCGTTAGAGACTCAAGTCTGTTTATGAATGTTTTTATGTTGGAACATAGTAGACTTTTCAAGCATATTGTTATATTGTTAGCCGATGCTAGCTCTATGAGCCTTTGTCCATTGTCGTTTGAGATATCGTGGAGGCTGTGTTGCCCTATTGTCGGTATTAGGTTAGGTTCGTTGCCAATTTTTGCGTTGAAGTCTCCACAGATTATCTGCATGTCTTGTTTGAAGATTTTCTCAAGCGTTCTTTCGAGTTGTTCATAGAATTAATCTTTAATATGTTCATCTTTATCTTCTGTCGGAGCATGTGCGGATATAATTGAGATATTGTACCTTTTCCTTTCAGTCTAATATAACAAAGTCTTTTACTAATGGGCGTGAAACTTATAATACTGTTCAGGTATTCTTCTCGTACTACGAAACCTGTGCCAAATTCGTGTTTTCCTGTCTGGTTTCCACTGTAGAAAATGACCGCCTTGTCTATTTTTATGTTTCCCGTGTCTAGCCACCTTAGTTCTTGTATTGCCTTAATGTCCATTCCTACTTTTTGTAACTGTTTAATTGCATGTATAGATGCTCCCGTCCGGTACCAACTTAGAACATTCCATGTTCCAACATTCAAAGTCCTTTTCCATTGCAATTGTCGTTTTCCATATGTATCTGTTCGATTCCGCGGTAAACTTGCAGTTTTCATAACAGACTGTTTTTTATAAGGGCAGGTTGTTGGCCTCCCGCTTATCCCTCCTCCTTTATCCAGGCTTGGGACCGGCAAGAAAGACTGTTAAGCTACTCGATCCACCCAACAGTCATTCCAGGCGGAGTTTGAAAATGGACTGATTAGCCCGAAAACGTTCTAAACTTTATGATCCATTTGGATTTTTTAACTTAATTTTTAATTAAATACTTCTTACGAAGAAGTTGTTTACTTGGATGTTCGAGTTTTTTAACTTATAATAATATTTAACAATGAATACTTGTAACGCGTAAAAAAAAATAAGAATAAAATCACCTCGATGTAAGTACTTGAGTAGGTTCATGGATTGATCCACGCGCTAGCCAACACATTAAAAATAATAAAAATTTGAAACTTATTATAGAATACAAAATAGGTCTACGACTTTAAATCGGAATTCGCGACTCTATAATCAGAACTTACTACTCGAAGATAATCATTCATTGATCTCAAGTGGAAGGTACATAGAAAACCCAAAAAAGGCACAGAATAAAGCCGCTAACGTTTAAAAACAAATTGACTTATTTAATAATTATTATAATTTAAGTTGATAATCTTGGTTAACTTAAATCGCCAATCTATTATATAGATTTACGGACATATTCTATTCCGCTCTAAGTTAATAGATGCGTCTATTCCATATATATTTCAGTTATTCAATTTCGAGAGAATAGAGGAAGAGCCACCGCACAGAGAGAAAATCAACACACCACTTCGTAGTGACCAATAAAGCGTCACGTGACCCCTAATCGTATATCGCATCCCAGATGGAACGTAACATAAGGGAATGGTAAAGGGCTTCGGGTCACGCCACGGCCCTTCGCAGCCCTTTACGTGGAGGCCCTTTTAGTGATCGATACGGGCTGTCGCAGCTCACGCGATCGGAGATGCTGGTGCTTGATTCCAGGAGAATATCAACTGCACAAACTAAACAAATATTGTTTTAGTGGAGTTATATTTTTAGGAGTATATTGAAATCAAAAGTGACACTATACTAAACTATTTCTAAAATTATTGACTTGTATGGGCCTTTCTCAAAAAATGGACTTAGAATTACAAAAATAAAATGTTAATTTTATATCAATTTTTAATATGAATCAAAGAAGTTTAAACGAATAATACAGCATTCTTCGCTTGTTTCAATTTTGGACCGTCCATTGGCGAACAACTGGAGAGAACTAACAGTATCACTTACCTTGGTTGTAATCTAAATGAGAACTGGGACATGAGCAAAGAAATTAGAATACGGATAGAGAAGGCTAGAGCTGCATTCTTTAAGATGAAGAAACTGTTATGTGGAAACAATATTACTTTAAGTCTGAAAATTAGATTAGTGAGATGTTATGTGTTCTCTACTCTTTTGTATGGTGTCGAAGGTTGGACTTTGACGGATACACTTCTCAAGAAACTGGAAGCCTTTGAAATCTGGGTGTATCGGAGAATCCTACGAATAAGTTGGGTGGATAGAGTTCGTAACGAAGTTGTTTTGCATCGGATGGGAAAAGTTACGGAAGTCGTCAAAACAGTTAAAAATCGCAAACTTGAATATTTTGGCCATGTTATGCGCCACCCAGAGAGATATAATATACTCCATTTAATAATACAAGGCAAGGTAGACGGAAGAAGAAGCGGAAGGGCCAGGTCGAAGAAGAACGTCATGGCTTAGAAACCTGAGAGATTGGTTTAACAGATCCTCTGCATCTCTTTTCCGAGCTGCCGTCAACAAAATTACTATAGCCAATTTGATAGCCAACGGTAGCCAAATGGAAAATAAATTTTAAAATTTGTAAGCAAATAAAATTGTTCCATGTGTCATGTGGTCCTTTATGTCCCATATGTTGGGGCAAGTAGGTATAGGTCTTCATTCTCGCTTTCACTATTGCTGCTTTGATCACTTGTCTCAATCATTTTTGTATTTTTATTCTGTCTCATTCTCTTTTCCTTTTTATTTTTGTTTAAAAGTGGCTTTTTAGAAATATTTGCTAAGCTTTTTACTTTTTTGGACTTACAAAAAACGCTTTGGTCTTTTAAATCGATTTTTCTTTTTACTGCTGCTAGTTTAAATGTCTTTTCTTCCTTCTTGTTTTTCTTTTAAGGTATCCTTATTAACTGTGCTAGTAAGGATTGTGGAATTTTCTTTTCTCTTTCTTTGCCTCTTTTTCTTTTTTATCATCTGAAACTGCAACCTGCGATACGATTTGTAATGCTTCTATAAATGATGAAGACTCGACAACTTCTGCTTTCGAAGAACCCAGCTCTGCACTTCATTCTGATGAACTTGGCCCCTGTTCATTTGTTGGAAGAACATTTAAAGTTGATGTTTGTGTTAATGTAGTAGTTTTGTAATTTGTAGATAAGTTTTCTACATTTTTATTGACAGTTGAAGGTAGAAAATCAGATTCTTCGAAAACATCCGGGTTAAATGGATAGATGCCACTTCTTTCAAAACCTTTGGCAGCTTTATCTACTGTAGCCACTTTCTGGAACGCTCTAACGCTTAATTGCACTACGTCGTATATTGTGATCAATTTTCATTTATGACTTGTCATGTAAAAATCGAATTCACGAGCACACTGAGCTTTGAACGGCTCAAAAAATGTTAAATCAAATGGCTGCATTTGATGACTGCATTGAGGTGGACTAGTCAGCATTACTATATGATTTTTTTTGCTTTCAACATACGCTCTTGCTGCTTATGGCTAATGTGCCCGTCAAAGATTAGTAAAACTGGCTTTTCCTTACTGGGCTTCGAATGCTCTATAAAATGATCTAAATCTCGCCTCGCAAAGGCGCATCTCTTAATAATGATGGAATTATTCTCTCAGAAGCAGGAGGAAGAACGAAACAGATAAAATGGAGGAATGTAGTTTCCAATCACTGAAAATGCCATTGTTATGTTGGGTATAGTGCTTATACCTGTTTCATCATCATTGTAAATATTTTTTGCACTAAAATTGTAACGATCAGAAACTGTTTTTAAAAGATCAAAAAAAATTGTGACTTGTTCTTTATTGAAACTTGAGGCTTTATCAAGACTTTTGGCTTCGGGTTTTCGAATTGGCAGTCCAGGTTTTATTTTTAAAAATCTTGTAGGCAATCTTTTCCATCCTTAGTTTAATTAAATAGATGTTTAATTTTTAGTGTTTCTGCAAGTTCATAGGCTATGCATCGAACATCTAATGAAGTAAAAGAAAAGGGGTATGCGTCTAACATCTAATGGAGAAAAAAACATGATTGGATTTGCCAAGGACGGGCCCAAGGATGTTTCCTTCGGGTAGCTTCATTAGTGCAAGTAAACAAGTTTTTCGGTATTTTAAATCTCGTACCAGCTTCTCTGATGCTTGTTCCGTTGTATATTGCCCTAATGGCGGCGTTTGAATCCTCTTGTGACCAATCAGGTACATCACGTTTTCTCTTGTAATTTCTGACCTGAAAAACAAATTAATCAAATCATTAAACCTGTGACATGGTAATAGGGACTACTGCAGGGTAATGGGAACCACTACGAGGTAACAGGGACCGTGGTCCTGTCTGCTCCTATGTCAATGGTCCCCATTATCCCAAATGCAACTATATCGGAAAGTCACTTATATTACTCATTCAAAATGCATGAAATGATAAAAATTTAGTTAGTTTTGTAGATTTTTTAATGTACAATATCATTGTACACTCAGATTTTTTCAAAATTCTAGAAGCTTTTTTTCGACATATAATATTTTGGTAAAAAAATTTTAACAACTTATCGTGAAAACTCTTTCACGTTTACACTTTCAAGTGACATAAAGGAGCAAATCGAGGCTTCTGACTTAATAACATTACATGTTTAGTTCAAAATTAACACCCTTAGGGCACTAATAACCATTATGCCAAAATTTTTAAAAATGTAATCAATAATCCTCTATCTATTTATAAAATGACACGAGGTAGACATTTTTTTACAAAAAAAATTCTATTTTTAAGAAAACTGAAAACAGGAAACCCCACAATTTTTACATGTTTTACTCATCCAGGGGATAAAATCGTAGTTGAATTATATCGTAAATCCGACAGTCTACTCATGAAGAGATTTATTTACGTCAAACAAACGTGACACAGTGAAACAGATTAATCGTGATTAATGATGAACAGAAAAAATCAGCAATGACTAAAAGGCAAAAGATACTATAGTACAGCCTTTCTAGACATAAGTAAGGCATTTGATAAAGTATGGCATAAAGCCTTACTTTACAAAATAAAACAAAACTTACCATACTTCTTCTATTAAAATGATCAAATCTTATCTGGATACGCTAAATTTTAAGTCAAAATAAACTCCACCTTGTCCGAAATTTTTCATATCTCTGCAAAGTACCACAAGGAAGCATACTACTGATGTTACTGCCGATTTACCTTCAACGAAATCAACGCTAGTTGCAACCTATGCTGATAAAACTATTATTATGTCATTACATGCCAGGCCTAAAGCTGCCTTTAGAGGCTTACAAATCGCTCACAACAAAATACATAACTAATTACATATTTTGCGTATGAAAGCAAATGTCAGCAAATCTGTTCATATAACGTTTACTATGAAACGAGATAGCTGTCCACCAATCACACTTAATGGACGTGAGCCTCAACACTCCGACCACTCTAAATAACTAGGGATGCATCTGGACCGCGGATTAACTTGGCAGAAGCACATCTTCGCTAAAACAAAACAATTAAATCTGAAAGTGAAACAGTATTATTGGCTCATAGGAAGAAAATTACAACTCATCTTCTAAACCAAACACGTTCTATACAAAACTATCACATCACCAATTTTGTCTTAAAGTATTTAACTATGGCGCACCGTCAGCAACTCCAGTATAGACATCATTCAAAGATATCAAAAAAAGATACTACATATACTAGTGAAGCGTCATGGTATGTATCCAACAGCATAATTCATAGAAATCTTAATGTTCTGAGTGTTAAAGAAGTGATCAAAAAATTTAGTGTATCCTATCGGTAACGAATGAAATCACATCCAAACCAACTAGTTAATGATCTACTAAACATACTAGAAGAAAGTAACAAACTCAAGAGATTCAAATCGTTTGACTTATCTACTAGGTTTTAGTTTTAATTAGCCTGCTAAAATATTTTTTAGGTTAAGAAAAATTTTATTTTTGACTTTTCAAAGGTGAATACTCACTGAAATACTCCCTACAAGTAATTTTAAAAGATTTACCCAAAAGTTTATAAATTAGGTAAACTGATAGTGATTAGAAACACTGATTGTCATTGTAGACTAATTGTCTGAATAAATTAAAAAAAAAAATAACGGATTCGCTCCTAGAATAGTTCAAAAGACGTATCGATGTTAAGTTCTTCGCTCTCTTCAAGCAGATTGAGGTCTTTTATTCACTTTGTGAATTTTTTTCACTTTGTTCATCTTCCTTGTTAGATTTGACATGCTCTTGTGATCCTTGGTAATCATAATCATCGTCTGTTGAGGTCGACTTTAAAAGAATAATGGTAAGATTAGAAGTCATTATGTCTAACTGTAATAAGTGACTAGTAACATAAATATATAGCCTGTTTTTGAAATAGAAGAGTAAACCATGTAAAACTGCATTAAACAACTTCTCTTCTATACTTTGAGCGATTTTGCTGACTATTCTATGATATTACTGCGTAGTAGAATTTCATAGTTATGGAAACCAAACTGATAGGCAGATGTATTATAGAATCAAGTGATTCGGTCATTTTTTCTGATAATCACTCGAACAGTTTACTGTATAGAGAGAAGACTAATATGTCGGTAGAAGTAAGTTTGTGCGGAGATTTGCTTAATTTATATATTATAGGTGAGTAACAATAGTTTTACATGCGGTTAAAAGACATAATTAACATAACAACTACCTTTTTCAAGGTACACTTTTAGAAGCTCTAGGCTTTACTGTTATAAAATCAAGAGCAGCAGCATGATTTTCATACAATCAATGTGGTTATGTTTAAGTTAACCTTTATTGGAGTGACCGCTCATATAAACGGAAACATTAATTTGACATTGTAGGTTTTTTAAACTTTGCTATCAGCAAATTCTTGCTTGTTAAGCGTTTGTATATTTTTTCTTCATGTTTAGTCGCTCAGTGATAGGTTTTAATATATAGTTCAAAACCACTGCCTTATGCAATGTTCTTTGAGCAATTCTGAGCAATCTAGAGAGATAAAAAGGCCGCCCTTTTATAAAATTTATTGATTAATATTCCTGTTCTTATTTTTATTTATAAGCAATTCTGCTTGTTCATTGGCGGATTAATACCTCTACGGAAGGTTATTATTCTGATACTTCTTTTGCTGATTGGTGATTTATCTTTGCTTATTTTGACCAAACGGGTTTCCTCGATTCTGCTTATGTGGTTATTCCATTCTTTTTTTTTTCTATTTAATGTCCATTCGTTTATACACTGCATGTTACATTTTCTTCTAATATCCTCACTCCTCTTTCGATCTCTCAGCGTATTTCCTGTAATTCTTCTCAGTACTCTCTGTCGTTTTAAGTAGACTTTGTGTTGTGGCTGTGTCCCGTATTGTTTTTGAGGCATATGTCATTATTGGTATTACACTGGATTTATAAATTCTTGACTTCATCTTAGTGTTAATGTGTCTGTTTCGCCATACAGTCTATTTGCTTTTTGTACTTGATCTTTCACTTTTTTTTTTGTTCTCCATAGCTGGACAGTGTAAATCTAAGGTATTTGATTTCTATTACTTATTTAATACTGATGCCATCAATTTTTATTTTACATCTGGTTGGTTCATTGCTGATTACTATGGTTTTGGTTTTCTGAGATGAGATTGTCGGATTTAATTTTTTTCAATATTGCGTTGTCTGTGTAAAAGATATTTTTATTCTTTGTTGCCCATTATAAATAACATGTTGCCCATAAATAAATAACACTAGCGATCTTTTGCATGCCGCAAAAGACAGACGTCTAGCCTTAAGATAATTCGCCAACGCACTATAGGTGCACGGCACTATAAGAAGAAAAAGTTGCCCATTATGTATCCTCTTCTCTTTTAACACTTTTCATGATTTCATGATTAAATTAAAGAGCATAGGTCCCAATTAGTCCGCTACCTATTTCTATAGGTTCTGTAAGTTGTCCATCTATTCTAACTTGTTTTTGATTTTTTTGTTGCTAGATGTTTTCAATACTTTTTATGTTATTAAGAGGAACTTCTCTATTACACAGAAAATGGATAGTACCTTTGAGTTTGACTCTGTCAAATTCTATCTTTAAATCAATCAGATACAGAAATACTGGTCCATTATACTATAGCGGTTTCTCAGTAATTTGCTATATAACGAATATTGCATCTTTACATGATCTTTGAGTACGAAAACCCTGTGTATCTGCTAAACTTATCCTCTGATTCATTAGTTCTTGTAAAATTTAGTTGTAAGTTTTAGGGTATTATTTAACAAGTTTACACCTCTGTAGTGTTCTGGCTTTTTTAACTAATTTTTTGAATAGTAGAATTAGTTCGCTCATTCTCCATTCTTCCGGTATTTTATTGTATTTTATAATTTTGTTAGTTAATGTATTTTATTGTTCTGTCATTGCTGCTTCACAATATTTCAGTAATTCGTTTGGTACTCTGCCTTTATCTGCTGCTTTTCTCTTCTTCAGCTTTTCAAGTATTTTACGAACTCCCTGTATATTTACATTAAATTCCTCATTTGTAATAATTTCTGGTGTTTCTGGTTTTAACGTCATTTATTTTTCCTCTGTATAGAGATTTTTAGATAGTCAATCCATGTATCCTTTTCTATGTGTTGTGTTTCTATTCGCTCCTTTACCTCTGTTCTTTGACCTCATATAAAGCGCCGTATTTCCTTTTGCGGACCATAAAAATCACGTTCCATTTCTTTCTTAAAGCATTCCTAATGATCTTTTTTTATATTTTTCTTACAAGTGCATGTGTTTCGTTTCTTATTATCTTGTAATTATGGTATGCATCTTGTGTTTTGGTTGACATATAATTCAGGTCAGTGGTGTATTCTGGTGTTTTGTAATTCATATATATATATATATATATATATATATATATATATATATATATATATATATATATATATATATATATATATATATATATATATATATATATATGTTTGCATTTGGATTTTGCACAATACCAATTTATGATCGCTTCCTATTTCTGCTGATCTTAATGCCCTTACATCCAAGATTAGAGAGGGTTGTAACTCTTTATTCAACAGAATATAGTACACCATAGATTTTTGTTCTCTAGTATATTTAAAAGTGTATTTGTATTGTTCTTTGTGAGGAAAAAATATATTATCAATTCGTATTTCGTTTGTTCTGCAGAGGTCCCTCAGAAGGTCTCCGTTATCAGTTTTTTTTGTTAACTGTTTTTGATCCGTAAATGTTTTACACATATATCTCTAACTTCTGTTAGTAAACTTTACTCAATATACATTAGACCTATTCTTGAGTTTGCCGGACCAGTCTGGAATTCAGATCTCATTCGCGATAAGATCCTATGTTCAGCGTAAAGCCACAAGACTGGCATACGGCCGTGTAAGACCTAACTATGAAGATAGATTATCTATGGCTCATCTTACGACATTCGAGCAGTGTCGTCTTCGAGGTGATCTAATTATGTCCTATCGTATTTTAAAACATAATTTTGGGAACCTAAACACCATATTCACTTTGAATCAAGACGAAAGATTGATGACAAGAGGCCATCGATACAAATTAAAGAGGGAAGGGGGAAGAGGGAACAAACTACTGCAAGATCCAGGGTGAACTTCTTGCCAAATAGAATCTTTAATATCTGGAACAATTTGGATCAAGACACCATATCGGCAACTAGTGTTAACATCTTTAAAAATAAACTTGATAGCGCTTTATTTTATTTATAGGATTGTGTTTTTTCTTTCTCGGGCAGCATTATTTATTTATTTATTGTCTCACAATTCAATTTTTGTATGATATACTTAATTGTTTTTGTTTACTTAACTTTATAATTGGTATTAGTTTTATAAGAATATTTTTTATTTTTGTTGTTTTTTTTTTGCTTTTTGGGTATAATAATAGCTCGCTCCTCTGCCCTTATTTGTAATATAATAATAATAATAATAATAATATGGACAATCTTATACTCTGAAATGTAAGAGAAATAAAAAAAACAAATATTTTGACTAATATGAACCTACCGGTACAGTTTTTCTTCACCGTTGAACTCCTCGGGTGTATATCGTGGGTGCGGAACGAGGTGGGAAGGAAAACTTCCTACTCCCAACAACTCCCGCGACGTCTTTGGGGTTGTTTTGTGGCTTGGAGTAAGGCGTGGGTAAGGAGGGGTAAAAAGGGGAGGCGGGTATAAGGGAGTAGATTCAGTGGACCTTATCCGGACCTTTAAACATTATTGCTCTAAGCAAAGAGGTTCGAAGTCTGTTATACAAAAGCATCCGATTACACAGTGAAAACTGAAATGTCGACAGATAAAGGATGTCAACTGCTATAAGTCCTGAAAAATTTTCTAATTAAGAAAATATAAAAAGAAAGCTATGATACATAAGTTTATGGAACAGAAAAAAATAAAGTATTGTTTTATGGAATTAAAACTATATAATCTACAAAAGCCGACTACTGTCCTCAACGGCGCGCGGCGGCAAATTTATTTAGGCGTTTTTCTGTCCTGAGTTTTCCTGACAAAAGAGCCCAATGTAAGATTAAAAAAAAATATGCCATAATCTTGATAACGAGTATGATATAATAAACTATCTTTGTTTTAAAGAAATATAATAAAAGCTAACATCCGTCAATTTTTATATATAAAGATGCGCTTTTTAAATATAAATTTAAATGTACAGGGTGACTCACGCAAGCCTAGCATAGTCGATAAACTTTAATTTTAATGGGACACCCTATATATTTTTATACCTTTAAAAGCTTCTTAACAACCTGATCTCAACAATTTACATTATGTAGGATCTGTTATATAATTGTGAAATTATACAATGTGAAAACCACTTTTTTCGTGTTCTTGTCAACAATGTCAACTTTTAAATACAAATGCTAAAAGCCCTCGTTTTTATATATAAATGTGCACTTTCTAAACACAAATTTAAATGTACAGGGTAATTTACGCAAGTCACCATTTGATGAACACCCTGTATCTATACTTTTATGTTTTTAAAAGCTACCCAACAATCTCATCTCAAAAAGGTATATTATGTGGGGCCTATTATATATAATACAAGGTAAAATTATGCATAATTTTCTTTAAGACATCAATCTCATAAAATTTTACATTATTAATTTATCTCACTTTAAATATCATTAATATTGTTTATAAATCATAAAGCTAAATGCAGACATCGATTTTTTAAACTAAATATCAATATATTGGGTTTTGTATTAAAGTTCTTAAAAAAAATTGACATAATTTCAAAATTTCACCTTGTATTATTCATAATAGACCCTACATAATATAGTTTGTTAAGATCGTGTAGATAAGGAGCTTTTAAAAACATAAAAATACTATGCAATACTAGCGTTAATAACCCTGGACATTTAAATTTATGTTTCTTCTCCTTCCTCTTTCTCAGCTGTTTTCTTTTCAGGGTTTTCTGGTCCTTACTCCCTGTCGTCACTTATTTTTGTCTATTAAGTTTTCTTCACCTAAACCTTTCTCTCTTAAGTCCTCTGCCACACAGTCCTTCCATTTTTTCCTTGGTTTTTCTGTGCCTCTTTTTCCATCAACTCTTAACATCTTTATCATTTGTTCCACATAGTTTTCATTTCTGACATGACAAAACCATTGCATTTTTTGTTCTTGAATCTTTTTGAGACTGTAGTCATCCCGGCTCCTTAACTAATCAAGTCATTTCTGATCCTGTCTCTTCAGGTTTTATTTAACATCCACTTTAACATTATTATTACAGCAAGCTCCTTCTTCTTTTCCTGAATCTTCTCTACAGATCTACAGAGTTCACCACCAACGCAAGTCTCACTATACTCTTGTATATATTTCCTTTCATCCGTTTTCCGATTTGTCTATCACAAAGTACCCCGCTCATTAGCTTCCAGTTAAACCAACCAGCCTGTATCCGATGGGCCATTTCCCGATCTACTGTCCCATTTTCCGTTATATAAAAGCCAAGGTATTTAAATTTTTCTACTCGTCCTAATTTTTATCCAATTTTACAATTTTATGTCCCCAACCATTCCTCTCCCTCCCAACTACATATACTCTATTTTCGACCTGCTTACCTTAAGTCCTCCCTCTTTAATAGTCCTTCTCCAACACTCCAACTTCTTCTCCAACATTTCTTTGCTCTCCTCTACTAACACGATATCGTTGGCAAAGAGTATTGACCAGGGAGACCCCTCCCCTACTTTATCTATCAGTACATCCAAAACCAGAATAAACAGGTAAGGACTCAGTAAAGAGCTTTGATGCAGACCAAAAATCCTCCTCAACCCTGAAACCTAATTCCCTCTCATACATCTCCATAGCTCTTGTCTAGGAACTGTCTCCTATGCCTTCTTATGATCTATAAATATAGCTCTCTTTTCCCGCTATATTTCTCTATCAAAGCAAACAAGGCATCCGTTGTCTTTTTTCGTTTGTCTAAAATAAGTTTATATTTGAAGCAGCAGCTTAAGTCAACTATATTGCTGTAGAAGCCCACTCTATGCCTGGCTCCCAATCAAATCTATTGTGTTCTTTTTTGTCTCTAATTTTCACTGCAGCTCCTTAGTTTTTATTTAGACCACAGTTTTCATAGCAAATTTTCAACTTTTCTTTGCTTTACGTTTTTCCATTCTTGACTTTAATTCATTTTAATTGTCCCTTAAAGTATTTGTTACATTGGCCTCTACACATACTTGTTACAATATGGGCACTTCCCTTCTCAGATCTGTTACAATTGGCGCCCATTCCATATCAAATTTGTTACAACTGGTTTAAATGGAAAGATAAGACCTTAGAGATGGAGAATGGCAGAACAAAAAGGAGTGGAGACGTTGGCTGAAAGAAGGAAGGCGGCGATAGCTGTAAAAATCCTTATATAGATAGATAGGTTTAAACGGTATCGAGGAAAATTACACTCAAAAACGGTCATTTACTGGAGTAATATGATTCAAATTTGATTTTGTCCTGTTAAATAATCTAAATAAAATCGATAAGTCGTATTAACATGCTTACACAAACATGAAGGTTATTTTTTGAAGAAGTTATTTAAGCAACAGTTGACGTACATTGTTATTGAAATAAAAATGTTTTTTATATTATTTTGTTATGATCATGTAATATATCGATTTTATGTAACGTAATAAATGTAATAAATGATGCCTCTCTATTATCTGGCACTTGTCCCACTTCGACAATTCGATTGAACAAACCATTAGTCAATTTTTTTATGTTCGCCATGTCTGATATATTTAATATGTTTTAAAAATTGCTACCTATATATCTACTGCGTATTTATAACACATTGACGTTATATTTTAATAATGAGTGGTTATTTAGAGTTTTTCATACACTCACCGGCACGAAAAACGGAGTTTTTAAAATAAAAACTTAAAATTTTAATTCTCTTTTAGCTTTTATTATTATAATACCGTAAACACAAACGAAACAAACTGTTTTAAGTAATTTCTAATAAGTGCTTATCCAAAAAAAACATTGCATAAAGAATCAGAAATTAAGAATACACTATTCTTATCACTTATCACTTTTAAAAGTGCAAAGGTAGCTGTTGGTATTCTATTGTTATTCTTTTGTTTTTATTGATGTGAGTAAACTGTTAAGTCAAATCAGGTGTCAAACACAATTTAAAGTTGAATTGTGCTGATTTGATCTCAAGAATTATGGTTGTAAATCCCGAAACAGCGGCTGCTATTGTTGCGTTGCTTCAAGACGGTAGAAGTGAGCGATATAGTACTTTGCACCGTATTTTTACGTGTTTTTTTGGCAACCAGAACTTACACTAGACGACCTGGAACCGGTCTCCAACAATGAAGATTCCCCCAAGTCTACGAAATCGTCGTGTCACGGCTGAACAAATCCAAAATTAAATTCAGTACGTCCGAAATACTAACGTGAGTGAACGTACAATTAGACGAAGGCTGGGAGAAGCAAATTTAAGCAGACGCCTGTAACAGGGCTACAATTTCTCAGGCACCATCGAGTTGTGCGGCTTCAGTTTGCCAGAAACCATGCTCATTTTACTGTAAATAATTGGAGGCATGTTTTATTTACCGATGAGTCCAGGTTTACTTTGCGGTCTGGAGATGGCCATGAGAGAGTACAGCGAAGACCACATCGTTTTTCAGTCCTAGGGTAGGTTATCAAGGGAGCTCAATTATGGTGTGGGCTGGAATTTCTCTAGAGCACGTACAGAATTGTACATTGTTCCGAGAGGCTTTATAATAGCTACCAGGTACATTGATGAAATGCTCCAAGATTTTGTTGTGCTTTTGGTTTCAAAAAAACTTTGTTCTGATTCATGATAATGACAGGCTTCACGGTGAGAGAATCACTCAATAGTTTTTAAATGAAGTAAACGATCCTGCAATGGATTGGCCAGCATTAAGTGCAGACGCAAATTCAATCGAACATGTTTGGGACATGCTTGGGCTAGGGATACAAAGTCGTGTTCCTGTCCCTTTAACCTTAAATCAATTACAGGAAGCCCTTTTAGAGAAATGGAAACTAATTCCCCAACAGGACATTTCTCATTTGATTTTAAGCATGCCAAGGAGCCAAGAAGACTTCAGGCATTAATTCGAGCACTTGGAGGAGCCAAGCCTCTCAGACCCAAGCGTCGTACTAGACGGTATAAAAAGAGTGGGGTTGAAACTACTAACTTCGTGCTCTTGGTACCTTAATGGGTACCTTACTAATATTTATTATAGCATCGACCGTCGAGCCGAGAACTTTTGTCAGATTTTTATCTTTATTGTTATCGCCTATTTAAGTTCATTAGACTTGGCGCCACCACTTAAGTAACTCAAGTGACTGTTGTTTTATTTTCGTTTCTTGGAATTTATTTTACAAGTGGTGATTAATTTTGCGGATATTATGTATTCTATTATGTAAACCTGTATTATTTTATATTTTGCTTAGTCAAATTTATTATTTTTAGCGCAATGAGTTATGAAAAGGAGCAAAGTCGTTTACTTCAATTGCTTGAGGAAGTAGAAACTGACACAGAACAACATTTTGATAACATTGAATCAGAGGATGAAGTAGATAACATCGAGGAACATCTTTCAGATTCAGAAACTGAACAATAGGGTGATGGCGATGATTGCGAAGTGAATGTAATACTAGCAAAACACACACACACACACACGCAGTGATCAACCCTGCCCCTAGGAACATGTGTATACCAATGTAAGAATGGGATCCACATGTCCGAAGATCAAACCGGTCACACCTCGCTAGTCGAAGTGGTACCTATCTGACCCCCAGGCTTTTCCACCACCCCTCCTCATCGTGTGACTTACGTGAGGAGGCTTATGATCTGAAATTTACTTAAGATGCCCTGGGTAATAGGACATCCTCGGTTTTTAGTGAATGTGGTTATGCCACCTAACTGTAGGGGTAGCCACATCTAGGCTTTTCTCCCTATTTACTTTACTGACTCAATTGATTTTACTCTAGCTTTACGTCGGGACTTGAGTCCCTAAAAAAAAAGAAAAAAGAGCGTGTGTTCCGACCATAGAGCCATCAGCCTGAGCTGATGACTCTATGTCCGGAAAAGAGTGTGTGCTCGGTCACTCAGCCGCCGATTTGGCAAAATAAATTTTGTTCTCCTCGCCGGCTGAGCACCCGAGAGGGGTCCGGCCACCAAGCCCATGCATGCCGCACATGACCTCAGTGCTCGGATTTCGCGAGTAGATCTTTCATTTCGATCTGCCTTAAGGGCCTAGTCCGCGGAGCGGTATATAGAAGGCCTGGCGGGCCCCTTCTATATTTGCTATATAAGGTAAATTTACGTTAAACGGTTTAATGAAAAGTATGAATGTATCAATATGAATTTACGTTATTTAATCAGAAAACACATTTTTTTTTTTTTTTGTGGACTTCCTTGTGGCGTCGGGACTATAAAATGCCTGGGCAACAATTCTTTCCTTTTTTCCTTAATCCTATTTGTGTGCGTGTATTGGGGTGTGCATTCCCAAGTGTATAATGCTCTCACACACCCCGGTGTATATTGGACTTATAATTACCTAATAACCTAAAAAAAGAAAAGCGTACCCTCTCGCCAGAGTTTTTTTTGGTGTGTTTTCTGATTGACTGCATTTCTTTGTTCGTTCTTCTTGCAACCATCTCATTATTTATTTATTCGTTCGGGTTCTCCCTATATCGAGCTATCTGTTGTTTTGGTCTTCTGTGTACCGTCCTTGTGTTTTCATTGTAGTTAGTCAGCTCTCTTAACATTCTGCTGGGGTGGTTTCTTAGTCCGTTAAAAATTTCATATGCTCTCTCGTCTAGCGTGCGTAGGATTCTTGTTTGTCCTGAGTCTCTATATACATATTTCAAGGGTACGTACCTTGGTATCTTAAGGGCATCTCTGACTATTTGATTTTGAGTAGTCTGTATCTTTTTCCTGTTTGTTTTACAGGTGTGTCCCCACGCAGCGGATGCATATGTTAGGACTGGCAGGATAATACTATTCGCAACCCTGATTTTGGTTTTAAATCGTAGTTTACTTTTCCTTCCAATAAGTGTTGAGAGCTGACTTTTCAACGCTTTGGCTTTGCGTATTTGCTGATTGAGCTGCTCAGTGAACGTTAGCTTCTTATCTAGATGTACCCCTAGGTATTTAGCCTGGTTGGTCCAGTCTACTGGGGTGTTTTCGATTGTAATTTCGCGATTTGGTACACTTCTTCTGTGACTAAACATTACAGCCTGTGTTTTATCTGGATTTAGGGCTATTTTCCATTTTATGCACCATCTTTGGAATCTGTTTAGTGCTCTTTGCAGATGATTAGCTGCATGATCCGGGTTTCTCCAGCTAACAGCTATTGCTGTGTCGTCAGCGTAAAGACTCAACAGAGAGCCTGGCTCTTTTGGCGTGTCGGCCGTATAGATGGTGTACAGGTACGGTGACAGCACCGCTCCCTGAGGCTCACCCGCCTCCAGGGTCCCGACTTCGGATAGGGTTGCCCCTATTCGAACTCTGAACCTTCTGTTGGCAAGATATGACGCAAGGAGGCATGTCATCGCCTCACTGTAACCAAATTCATTCATTTTATAGATAAGTCCATGGTGCCAGACTCTGTCGAAGGCTTTGCTGACGTCCAGAAAAGCTGTAGCTGTGTACATTTTTTCATTAAATCCTTTGGTGATGAATTCTGTAAGTCGTAGTACCTGTAATTCACAGGAGTGTTCGCTTCTGAACCCGAATTGAGCCTCTGGTATGGTTCCTAGCATTTGTGATTCTTCATTGAGTCTTTTTAGTATGACTCTTTCCGCTATCTTGCTTATAGATGATAATAAGCTGATAGGTCTGTAATTTTGCGGAAATGTGCCGTTTTTACCAGGTTTTGCAATCATTATTACGTGTGCCTCTTTCCACCTATCTGGGAAATATCGTAGTTTTAGCATGTTGTTTATTATGTTAGTGATATAACCAATAGCTTTTGTTGGTAGATTTTTCAGCGCCCTATTTGTGATGTTGTCGGGTCCTGGGGCTTTTTTGGCATTTGTCATTTTTATAAGTTCCTTTATTTCTTCGGGAGATGTATGTGTAATACCTATTCTGCCCTTTTTCCTTCTAAGTCTTCTTGCTGTTCTTTCTACCTCTTCTTCAAAGTCTATGTCATCGTCGGGGTCTTCGTTGTTTCTACACGCCCTTTCTAGTTCGTCCTTCATGACTTCGGCTTTGTCGATTTCCGTATGGACAATCCCGTTTACTCCGTGTAGGGGAGGTATGGGTTTCTTGTCCTTTCGGAGGATTTTAGATAACTTCCAGAAGGCGGATTTGTTAGGATTTAGCTCATCGATATAGGAGTCCCAGCTTTCATTTCTATGATTTTGAAGTTGTTTTTTCACTTCCCTGTCTAGCTCATTTGCAATCCTTTTGTCTTCTACCGTTCTTGTGCGGTAGGCTCTTCTTCTTTTCCGGTTTTTCTCTTTGATTAGGTTTTGAAGTTCTATACTTATATCCCTGAATCTTCCTTTTTGTCTTGTGATTGTTTCGGTTTTGGAGCTGGCATCGATAGCATTGTTTATTGCTTGTTCTAGTTTTATTACACTGTCTTCTAGTTCTGTAATATTATTAATTGTTGGAATGTTACCGATGTTCTCGCTTACAATTCTTCTAAAGTTTGGCCAACTTGTTTTCTTTCTGTTGTGGGGCTGCAAATAGTTCAGTTCTGTTGCGCCCAGGGTCAGGACGATTAGGTTATGTGTAGAATCGCCTTCATTTAGAGAGTGTATCTCGTATTGTTGACCCACGTTGTGTAGGATTGCAATGTCGAGATACGTAGGGAGTTCTCCGTGGAAACATGTCGGTTCTGTTGGTCCGATGACATATGTGTTCGGTCTGTTCTCGAGATGGTTGCAGAGATATCTTCCGTTTCGGTTGGTCGTCCTGTCAAACCAATTGGGAGATCTAGCATTTAGGTCTCCAATAATTATAGTTGGCTCTTCTGAGTTCAGTATTAGGCTCAAATCTTCGTTGAAAATCGGATCATGTGGTCTAACGTAAGCTGACACTATTTTTAGTGTTTCGTTGTTGGCCTTAAGTCGAATAATTGTGGCTTCCATTGTCACCAGTCCGTCTGGTGTTGGGATGTGCTCGTGTTCGAGTCCCCTTTTGACTAATATAGCTGTTCCTCCTGATAATGCTCTATGATCCGTTCTATAGATATCGTAGCCTGGAAATTTTATTTTTTTCCTTTCCACTAGTTTGGTTTCTTGAAGGGCTACGATATCGAGCTCTAATCTGTTTATTATTTCATCCAGAAGGTTGATCTTTTTGAATATTCCGCCGGAATTCCATGACCCAATGCGTAGATCTTCGTTTTGGTTTGCTAACATTTTCGGACGGCTTCTCCAAACGCAGTCATCATTTTTGTTGCTTTGTCCATCATGGACATCATTTCCATCATTTTGTTATTATACTTTGTATGGAAGTTTGCGATGAGGGTAGCTGCGTCCTGTACCGACACTTCTTGTGGTTGTGCTGGGGATTCTGAGGTGGTTTCAGCGGATTTTTTCGCTGCCTGTGCGTAGCTGACTCCTTTGTTGATTGGAGCGCTGTTTATGGGTCTTCCTACCGGTCTTGTTGGGGCAGGTGTTTTCTTTTTGGGGGCCTTAGAGCATCCTCTATAATTTGCTGTGTGCGCTTCACCACAGTTTGCACATTTGGGGTCGGTTTCCCGGCTTTTCTCACAGTCGTTACTGATGTGGTTTTCTCCGCATTTTACACATCTGGATCCGCAATGGCAAGCCTTTGAGCTGTGATAGAACCCTTGACAGTTATAACACTGTAGGGTGTCTTTTGTGATTTTGAATTCATCCTCCACATAGATGCGCATGTAGCATATATCAGATATTTTTTTAATTTTTGCAACGTCTTCCTCTTTGAGGGTGACGATGAAATGTGGCAGTACTTTTTTATCAGCTTTTTTGGAGATCATATTGATCACCCTTGTTGCTTCTATTCCTTTATTATATAGTTCGTCTTTAATTGCTACTGTGCTAGTAGTAGCAGATAGCCCTTTTATAATGACTCTTTTTAGTTTATCGCTATCTATGGGATATGCGATGAATTCTACTTTTGGACTGTGTTCTTCTAGGATGTGTACCATTCCTAGGTAATCTTTTCTGGTTTTTGTGTTAATAACAATCGATCTGCCTGATCGTGCAAACTTATTGACTGATATTATGCCTTGGTTGGCTGCTCTCTGCAGGATTTTTTGGTGTTCTCCTACAGTTTTTAGGATTATCGCCGGTGGTTTCGGCTCTTTTACTATAGGCTCCTCGCTTGTTTGCGGTGAGTCTTTTGGTACGTCGTTTTCTTTTTCAACTTGGCTATTTTTGCTCAAGTTATTTTGGGCAGTTTTCTTTTTCTGGCTTCTTTCATGAGCCTCTTTCGCAGCCTTGTTAAATTCGATTTCTTTCCTCTGATTTATTATCTGCGTCTGCTTTTCGGCGACACTTATTTTTGTTTTCACACTACTGTCTGATTTCTCAGTAGTGGTGCCTGTCTTTTTTCCTTTCTTGTTTTGGACTTGTGTCCAACCTGCAGGTTCTTTGGTTGTTATGATTCTTTCCGGCTCTTTAGGCTTGCCTTTGCTACCGGATGGCTTTACGGGGGGAGGTGAACCGATTCCTAGTTCCACTAGCTTTACAACGTCATTATCGAGGGAGGCTTTCCACGGGTCGATTTCCATTATTGACTCTTCTTTCTCCTTGGCTGCTGTTAATGCCATTATATGTTGTACAAGTTTTTGTATCTCCTTGTCCTTTTCTTTGTTTTCGTTTCTCAGCTCAGTCATCTGAGCCAGAAGGTCTTGGATTTGTTTATTTGCCTTTTCCTCGCGGATACGGCTTTCTTCTTTAAGGGATTTGATCTGTTCCGTCAGTACATTGACCGACCTTAAAAGCTCATTGGCCTTTTCCCTTTTCGCCATTTCTCTGGCCTTTTTCTTTACTTCTTCGTCTTCCGAAGAGTCTTCTTTGGGCCTTAGCCTTTTCATTTTCTTGCCGATTTCGGACTCGGCTTCATTTTTGGAGACGTTGTCCACGGCGGTTTGTGTCTCTACTACAGTTGGGGGTGGGGCTTCGCGCGATTCTGCAGCTGGGCTCGGCTCTTCGTCGATGGCGTCCATCGTATTGATATCGTCATCGGTGTCGATTTCGCTTTTTTCTTCCTCCGACTCGGGCAGATAGGAGTCATCGTCAGAAGATATTACGATTTCTATGTCGTCGATCGCGGGATTAGTCGATTTAATAAATTTATTATATAGCTCGATCGAGCTGTCAACAGAGGGGTTTGATGATTCGGCTAAATCATTCTCTTCTTCTTCTTGTGTTGTCACCTGCGTGACAACACTTTCTGGGGGGGGGGGGGATATCACTCATATTGCCGTAAGGCAGTGAACAAATAGTTCATAAGATATAAGAAAATTCTACTTAGACGACTCTGTTTTTTTTTTTTTTTCCACCGACTTACCGCTGTCAGTACGGCTTACTGGGTGCCGTCCCAGGTACCTCGCGGTAGTTCACTCCCTGTATTCACAGTGAGGGATCCTCTTCCTGTTTCTCACACCTCAGGAGCAGGGGCCGTTTCTGTCCGACCTTGTCAAATGTCAAGGCCTTACAGTGTCATCCCTGACGACAGACTGAGGTGATCCCGAATTCTTCGCAAACGCGAAGCTATTATAGCCTCCGCGAGGAGCCTATAAAAACAGCTCCTCGACGGTTTAACTAGTAACAACCTCGCATCCGCTTTTCGCTAATATGTAGGACAAGTGCCTATGCCACACTCGGTGTCTTACCCACAGGGAGCTGAAAAGCTCCGTTGATAATAGGTCAGTCGCCCCCACCTAAGCACGCTTCTCTCTTGAGTACGTCCATACTGTTCGACTGCTCGAGTCGAACTCATACTAGCAAAAGTTTCACGGATTGCTGCTTTTATAGGCAAATATGGAGCAGTCTGGAAAAAACACTGGCCGGTGCAAATGGTAGGAACTCGCTAATTTAATAAAGTTTTTCACTTACCGGGTGTAAAAGCATATGGCAAGAATGCCAAATCCATAATTGTTTGTTGGAATTTGTTTTTTTCCGAAGATATTTTTAACATTATTGTTGAAAGTACGAACAAATATATAGATCAAATGAAAGAGATGTATAACAGAGCCCGTTCTGCTAAAAATACTGATGTAATCGAAAGACGAGCTTTACTAGGATTGGATTGCTCTATTTAGCTGGTGTTTGAAAAGTAATCGGTTAATCACAGGAGAGTTGTGGGAGCGAAATGGCAGCGGGGTTAAAATGTTTTGGTTAACCATGTCGCAGCAACGTTTTTTATTTTTGTTAAGATATTTTAGATTTGATGATTTAGAAACTCGAGACGAAAGAAAATTGTCTGATAAGCTAGCGACTATAAGACAACTGTTTAGAAATTTTGTAAAAAATTGCAAAAAGCCTACACAATTAGCGAGTATTGCACTATGAAAAATTTGAAGTATTTCGGGGAAAATGCGGTTTTAAACAGTATATTCCTTCCAAACCAACCGAACAAATATGGATTAAGAATCTTTGCCTTAGTTAATTCAAAAACCAGATATACATTAAATCTAGAACCATATGTTGGACCAGAGGGCCCTTTTATTTAAAAAATGATCCAGTTAGTATTGTCGAGAGAACAATTGGTCCAATATCGGGTACTGAAAGAAACATTACGTGTAATAATTGGTTTACTAGCTTTGAGCTTATTACAAAACTTCGTCGATTGGAGTTTATAAACACCAAACATCGATCTGTTTATTCAAGTATGTTTGGATTCCAAGAAAATACTACAATAGTATTCTATGTACACAAGAAGGGAAAAATGTCATACTGGCCTCAAGTATGCACAATAATGATCAAATAGACGAATCAACAGATGATCAACAGAAGCCAGAAATTATAACGTTTCATAACTCAACTAAAGGTGGGGTGGATACTGTTGATGAACTTTGTGCCACGTATAATCTAGCTCGAAATACCCGGAGATAGCCATTGGTGATTTTTTATTTACTAATGAATGTGGCTGAAATAAACTCCCAAATTATATATCTGGCCAATAATCAAAATGATAATTTGCTTCATAGAATATACACAAAAACGTTTGGCGAAAATTTTAATATTAAAAAACAATGTAGTTTTTGCGTTAAAGACAGTAAGACTCGTTATTTTTGTCAAATGTGTCAACGTTTAACACATACTCAGTTTCAGTGCCCTTTGTGCATATTGCATCCACAAAATGTTTAAAAGTGCAACTCAGGATCAAGTTTGACAAATAAATCTTATATTTTATTGTTTTGTACCCTTCCTCCTCCTCCTAAGTGCCTGCTCTGTTGAGGTTGGCGATCAATATGGCAAATTTCTTTCTATTCTAGGCTTCATGAATTAATTAATTTCACTTTGTGTGGGTTTTCTTTCGCCCTATGCCCCTTTTACCTTCAATCTTGCCTTCTAATTTATCTGGAGCTGGACAAATTCCCTATGGCGCAATATGTGTCCTAGATATGACGTCTTTCTAATTTTGATAGTATTGACCAGATGAGGGCGTGTGTTCATTGCTCTCAGTACTTCTTCATTCGTAGTTTTGCTGGTCCAGCTTATTCTTAGCATTCGGCGGTACATCAACATGTCAAATGAATTTAATTTGTTGACATCATACTGTTTTAATGTCCAGGTCTCACAGCCATATAGTAATAGAGACCACACATAACACTTTATTGTTCGCAATCTTATTGAGACTGATAGCTTGAGGTTACAGAGCATTTTACGCATATTCGTGAAACCAGTTATTTCAATGCGTCTTTTAATTTCTTTTGAGTGGTCTAGTTGACTATTTAGTTCTCTGCCTAGGTATATGAAGCTTTGGGAACTCTGAAGGGTGATACCATCCATTTGTATGTTAGGTGTAACTTGTTCATGGGGTTTTTTTATGGAATACCAGAATTTTGGTTTTGGAAAAGTTAACGTCTACGCCCAGCCTGTGACTTTCTTCTGATAATATGTTCATCAATATTTTTAGTTGCTCTTCTGTTTCTGCTAATACTACGGTGTCATCGGCATATCTTATATTGTTAATTATGATTCCATTTTGCTCTGGCACCTTCAGGGAGATCTTCAAGAGAAGCTCTAATTATGTGTTCGGCATATACATTAAATAATAGGGTGGGAAATGCACCCTTGACGCACTCCTCGTTTTATGTTGATGTACTTGATGTTTCCGTTCCTTCGAACGCATCCTGTGTGGTTCCAGTATGAATTACTTATGATAGCTATGTCGTGTCCGTCCTACCCTACTTCTTTTAGCACCTCGATCAATTTTCCGTGTTTGATGCGGTCAAAGGCCTTTCTATAATTGACAAAGCACACATACAGCCGTTTTTGAACCTCAAGATACCTTTCTGCCATCAGTGTCAATCCCATAATTGCTTCTCTAGTGCCTGTACCCTTTCTAAAGCCATATTGAGAACGACTCAGGTATTCTTCCCTCAGGTATTTGTACCCTTAATAAAATAAAAGTTAATTTGCATGAACCCTTGTTTTATTTTTCACAATTCATGAACATCCACCATTTATTAATTATTTTGGAAGGTTATATTATTTATTGGGTCCAAATTACATTCTATTGTTTAAATGATATTCTTAAAGAAGTAAAGCTAGATAATACACCAGTATTGTTTTGATTTTCTAATTAATAAATTATTGAATGTTGGGTCTGTCAGACTTGGCGCCACTTCTGGTGTTCCGATATTGGGCGCCACCAGTGCAAGTTTTAAAGCAGTTTGTCCGCACACATGGATTTAAGTCTTCATTAATTGAGCGTCATTTTGTTACAACATTTACTTTTACATTTACTGTTTTTTCCTTAATTCTTAAATTGTTATCTACTGAAACAGTTCTTTATTCAAAAGTTAGATTTTTATTAGATATTACTTAAAAGAGTTTGTGTTTACGTTATTATAATAACAAGAGTTTAAAGAGAATTAAAATTTTAAGTTTTTATTTTAAAAATGCAAGTGCTCTCCGTTTTTCGTGCTAGTGAGTATTTTAATATATTATTTGTCTAATATACCTATTCTGTAATTTCCTACCAGATTTTACGTCATGCTGACAACCAACTCTTGGATGTTTGTAGAAATAATTCCGGTAACTGCCAATTACTTATCTGTATTCGCAATTATAATATATTCCACAGTAATTGTAAATATTCTCCAACATCAACTCGTTCTTTTCTTCTAGACGGCATCCAACAAATATTTACTAATCACAAAACCATCGGCCATTTAGAACATATACCAGATAGGTGTCTTGCGGTTTGCTTGATAATTTGTAGCATTTAGTTCGAAAGAAGTAAATACCTAAAGTGTCAACTTTTTTATTAATTTACTTTATTTCTCTAATTGGCAGTCTTACCATATATGAAAGAACCTACGCGGGAAGGACAAAATGTTTTCTCTTCTTGTGGTTTCTCTTCTATTGTCCTTTAACACAATTTTGTGACTACAGTTTTTAAAGTTGTTTAGTGGCATACATTATGTATTTAAATGTATATGCATCGTCAATGCTAAATGTTTCTAATCCCTGACCTTTCCAACCTCTATCTTGTACACGTAAATAAGATATGCCGTTTTCCTCGCGTTTTTTTTGTCTATCATTATATTACACGAATCACCTGCTTTCCTTTCTTTTACTTTGTTGCTGTTGTAAATTAACATTATCGATTATTAACCGATATTTTGTGACCACAAAGACCAACACAAATATATATAACACCCGTGGACAAAGATCTATGCTAGATTACGTTATAACCAACAGATGTATACATCTTTAAAAAATAATCGACGTAATATGCCTCAACTCAGCTGACGTAGGTATCGACCATAGCCTAGTAGGTATTATGTAAAATAAGAATCATCATAAATTACTTCACACCCAAGATAGCGGCGGAAACACAAACAAAAATCAGAGTCAAAGGACTGAATACTAATACAGAAAAAAAAAATCAGAGCACATTGCTAAGAATGAAATATTAGAAAACAATAACACCGAGGAAAGCTGGGAAAACTGAAAAATAACATAACTAACCTACCAACAGAATCGTTTGGAGAAAGGAAAGTACCGAACACTAACAAATCAAATAAGAAAACCACATAGTTTAGAGAGAAAATAAAGACAAAATGTGAAGAAAAAAGAAAGCCCTTTTTCAACACAGAACACAACAAACACAACAGGTATACACACACTATAAAGGAATCAGAAATAAAACGAATACTTTAGTTGGACCAATAAAAAGGAAATACTGACAGAGCTTCTTAGAACAGATGGAAAACGACTTCTACGGAACACAAAAAGAAATATGGAGAATGATCAGAGGGCAAAGAAACGAGATAAACGAACTAAAAAAAAACGAAACACGTTTAGAACGAAAAATGGACAGACTACTTTCTATGCCTGTTTGTTAAAAGCGACGATTATGAATCCCCAACACCAGAGGTGACGGCAAACAAAGCAATAAATGAAAAGGCAGTTAAGATTTCATTTCACGTATAGTGCTTCTTTATATTTGCTTATACGTATTTCATCCTACTAGGATTCATCAGAGCGACTGGTACAGAAGATTTAAAATGAAATTAAATCTTTTCCGTCAAAAGCTATAGCGACATCTGAGAATAAAACAACAAAGTACAAAAAATGCGAAGATTTCCTAGTTGACCAAACCAAAATTCAAATTTTGACTTTAATCTGTGCCTTCTATAAATTGCTATAAATTTTAAGGCAAAACAGACGATGAAAGAAAATGTAAGAAATACATGGGGATCTAAAAGTTGCATTTCACAACATTGTCTCCTCATCTAGGCAAAAATCCCTGGTGAACTGGTTTCTTGTACTCATAACGAGTAAACCAAAATAAAAAAACGACCTTTAATATTTGATTTCACGTATAGTGGCCTCTATATATTCGCTTATACGTATTTTATCCTACCAGGATTCATCAGAGCGCTAGGTACAGAAGCTCTAGAAGTAAAATTAAATATTTTGCGTTAAAAGAAACAATAGTAAAATTGCTTTAATATAACCGCTACAGCGACATTTGAGAACACCAAAGTAGAAATGCGAAGATTACTGGGTTGACGAAACCAAAATTCAGATTTTTGCTTTATTATGTACCTTCTATAAATTCCTAGACAAAACAGACAATGAAAAAAAGACAAAGAAATAAATATTGAGCAAGAAGTAAAGGGAGCACTTAGGAAGTTAAAAAATAAAAAAAAAATCAGAAAATCACCAAGAGTACAGAATATCGAACAAACTCCTAAATTACGGGGAACCAAATCTGACCAAACAACTATTAAAACTAATCCAAAACATAATAGAACGAAACAGAATTTCTGAAGAATGAAGATCAAGCATCCTAATACCTCTGTTTAAAAAGGAACACAAATTAGACCCAGAAAATTACCGAGAAATTAATTCATTTACCACAGCACTAAAATTAACAACCAAAGTGATAAAAAATAAGCTGAATAAAGTCGTAACAGAAGAACAACAAGGTGTTAGATCGAGAAGATCATGCACCGATGCGATATTTATAATGAGCAAGTGCAAGAGAAATTATTAGAATAAAATAAACCGGTATATCTATGTTTCGTGGACCTTAAGAAGGCATTTGATCGAGTCAAATTAAAGGAAATTATCCACATATTGTACGCAAGAGAGATACCCCTAGGAATAATCAAAACGATCGAAATATCTACCAAAACAATAAAATAAAAGTAAAAGTAGAAGAACAACTAACTGATCCTATTGAAGCTGGCAATGGAAAAGACAGGAAGACTCTCTGATTCCTCTATTGTTCAACCTGATTATGGGTAAAATAATAAAAAAAGTAAGAGCTTAAAAAGGATATCAAATGGGAGAAAAACATAAAAGAGTCTGCTATGCAGACGACGTAACGTAACACTATGTACTCTTTCAGAATGAAGATGATTTACAATGTATGTATGCAGCACCAAATTAATATAACCGACAGAAAATTTAACATGTTAATTTCCCATGTTAATATTTAATATACTAAGATATGAATTGGAACTGAAAGGTCAGATAAAAGAACAGGCGATGGAGTTTAAATATTTAGGCATCACATTATCTAACTACGGAAATCTCGAAACAGAAGTGAAAGATTAAGTAAAGAAGCAAATAGAGCCGCAGGTTGCCTGAATGAGAAAATATGAAGAAAAATATTGGGAAGGAAATGAAAGACAGAATTTACAAAACAGTCATTTAAACAATAATGACATACGCGGCAGAAGCACGATCTGACACAGAGAGTACAAAAAGGATGTTAGAAACAGCAGAAATATAACCACTTTGTAACATTTTTTTTATACTTAGATTAGTAACTAATTATCATATAGTACTTTAAAAAGAATTTTAAAAACCTTCTGCAATTACCGCAGCTACATCAATGGCCGTACCAAAAAATCTTCCATTTGCACCTCGCCGAAACGAATGAGAGGTGCCGATATAGTTTATATAGTATTTTATGAGAAGGTAACGGTACTTTAGAATTTTGTTTCTTTATAGACCTAATTCTTTCTATATCTTTCAGCTTTTTTATTCCTTAAAAAAGTACCGAAACATGCAGATTACTTGATGGCTGCTTTGCTATAAATTTGAGAGCAATCGTCATTTTTTTGGGAACAAAGAACATTTAGGCCCCTTTTTTTATAGCGCTAGGAAGGAAGTAATAATTTTTTTTTGAATTTCTGACAAATAGCTTTACTTCAAAGAGAACCATTCCCTCAATATTGTACAATTTTTGCCGTTTTGCTCCCCTGTTTACAAAAACCGTATTATTTATATGTTAACGCCGAAGCTAAAAATAAGTTGGTTTTTGTTAAGAAGGAATTCTTTGAGTGGTTATTATTCTGTTCTAGGGGATCCTAGTAGTCCAATTTGAGAAGGAGAGAATCACTTTTCGTTGGGTAGTCTAAGAGATTAGACTGGCTTTTAGTTGCGTCGTTTAAGAGTTTGGGCGTATTTTTTTCTCTGGAAATTTATCTATAAGTGTATATTTACACTTCTATTGTAAGTAGTTTTTATATTTTATTTATATGTGCATATGCCTATGTCTATTATATTGGAAGATTTCGCATTTTTTTACATATTACAGTAGATTTATTTGTATTTCTTGTCTTTGGAATTCACGTGATTCAGTTATTGAATATATATTGTTTTGTTTACCTACTGAATTTTATTTATCTACTAATAAGTTTCCTGATAATAGAGTATCTCTGAATATTTGCAAATAAAACTATTTAACTATCACGATATCTTCGACCAGGAATAAGATCAGACTGTATATGTCTGTAGACAAGTAGGTGGACGAATTCCATCGAACATATTATTTATTATTTGTTTATGTAGTGTGTTGACTACATTTATTTAATAATTAACTGTTAATATCTTTTCTTGTATTTGCTCTCAGAACCTAATTATCTCTCCTTATCTCTTTTCGTTTTTAAGGTTTCTTAATTTTCCCCTTGTAACCCCAAAAAGTTAAGTGGCGCCCTTTTTCTTATCGTGTTCTTATCTTTGGTAATTTGACCCATCTCTCATGTTATCTACGAGTATTTCTCTGTCTTTTCTGATCTGTACTATCTTGTCTTATCTTTATTATTTTTTGTGTTGGATCCATTCCCGGTTACAAAAGCTAGTTTGGAAGTCCCGACTCTAACTTATATTAGGACTTCCTATCATGTTGTAACACATTTCTTGCACTTAATAGACATTCTTTCTCATCTTTTAGCGTCCCTCAGTTGTTTTTTGTGGTCTTCTCCGACACTTTTTGGCACAAGCAATTTATATTATTGTCTTACTGTCTCACTAAATATTACCTTGCAGTCCTTACATTCATGTATATCTTTTTTTGCTGTCATGAAATTATCTATTTGGGAGTGTTTTGGTCCACTTTTATACGTAATAAATTGCGTTTCTCTCTTTTGAAAGAATGTGTTAATAATAGACAAACCTAATGCTGTTGCTAATTGAAACATATCATCTCTAGCTTCACTTTTAGTTTCAAAGCCTAGTCATTCATATATTGCTTATATCCTGTCTTGGATTGACCCAAATATACATTAAAATATCTTTAAAATTTTTTCCTATGATGGAATATCACTTAGAATATCTCCTAATTGATCATTGAAAGCTGTTCTTGTATTCTCCCTGTTTAAGGAGTAAACGCACACACACAACATTCAATATTACTTTATCAAGTACAAATTTTACTGACATTATTCTATAACTCGTTCTTACAACTTCTACTTTTACTACCAGCAATTATATCAACTCCATTCCTAGACTTACTTACCTCTATATATATCACAGTTTGTATCCTTCATTTAGGTCTTTCGCCCTTTCTTCTTTCCACTTAGTCTGTGAATGCAAGCGATTTGTACTCTCCTTTTTTTAAGAACATCTATTAGCTCCACACTCTAACTTGTAAGACTTCTAAGATTCAAAGACCCTATCATAATTTTTCTAACCTGTAATGGTGTTTCCCCTGAAATATTCTTTACTCGGAAATCCAAACGGAGGCTCAGTTTGCTTTCCTCAGGAGATGCTGTCATTTCAGTAATTTTTTTAATAATTTGGAGAAGGTCTTTTCATTTTTATGGTCTAAAAAGATTTTCGGACCTTCTATGCCAGAATGCCGTTTCTATCAGCGTCATATCCTGCACTATTTAGCCAAAACACACCACCAGTGCAACCAAAGTGCAAATGGATGTGTGGTAATAATATATATTCTGGATAGGTCAGGATTCCTACTGTAAAAACTGCCATATAAGCCAGTATATTGTTGCCCGGATCCCGCCTAAGATTAATCCCTGTCTAAGCCGCACAAGACAGAGATAGAGTAAAGAGCTAAGGGAGACCTATGTCCAGCAGTGGACGCATACAGGTTAATGATAATGATTTTGCTACTAGGTTACGTACTTTATTCGGGATACAAGGATGATTAAAAACCAAAAACATAAAAACAAGAGTATAAACTAGTAACAAACAATCCTTCTTCTTCTCTTCTTTGTCAACCATTTTCCATCCACTCCTGAATGTAGGTCTCTTCCAATTGCTTTCATCTTTCTCTATCTTATGCCAATCTAATCCACTGTTAGCCTGCCACTGCTCTTATGTCATCTACCCTTCTTTTTTGACGTTTTCCCATGCTTCTTGTTGTCGTCCTTGGTCTCCTTTCTAGAATTCTCCGTGTCCACCTGTTGTCATTATATCGGGCTAAGTGACCTGCCCAGCGCCATTTCATTTTTGTAATTTCTTCCACAATATCCATAATCTTCGTTCTACGTCTTATCTCGGTGTCTCTTAGTGATATTCCAAGCATGATTCGTTCCATTGCTCTTTGCGTTGTTTCTAATTTTTTAGCAAATTTTTTGGTAAGAGCTACTGTCTCCAAGCCGTAGGTACAAACTGGTAGTATGCGTCTGTTATACACCTTTTTCTTTAAGTTTACAGGAATGGAGGTGTCTTCTAAGATATAATACATGTTCTAGATATACATATTGTTCAACATTTTCTATGGTATGATTTTGTATTGTTATATTTGTCTGGTCTCGGCTCAGTATTTTTGTTTTACTGTAGTTCATTTTTAAGCCTACCGCTCCTGAAACTGCATTTAATTGTGATCCCGTCAAAACAATGCACACTACAAAAAAGTGAAAAAGATTGAAGTAGAATGATGCAAAAATGAAGTTGTTTTTTAAATTAAGACTACACTTTTTTGAGACTTTTGATTTATGAGAATTATTTGAGATATGGAACGTAATAGAAGCATCTACTGAAGCAAACAATATTCGTATTTTTTATTAATGGTATTTTTAGATGTTCCCTCGTTAAATTGTTAGATCCAACCATCAGCGACCTTCAGATGATCCTGTCTTCGAGTCATTTAACCAACCTTTTAGCATTTCTTTGTTTTGCTGTCTGTAACACTTTTTTGCAGTGTCTCCCTCACCGCTGTCGAGCTTCGTACGTGTGTGCTGGGAATATCAAGGAGGCACTGCCAGATTAAAAAACTTCACCGACAGTCGAGCATCGCGCGAGGCTCGTAGTTGCTACTTTTTTTTTCGATTCATTTAGCTATCGACTAAGGTCGGTCTTTTATTATCTGATTACTCCAGTATTTTGTTAAACCTAAACACGATTATAGAATAGGTTGTTTTCTCGAAATATATCTGCTATTTTTGATAAGAAGGCATTAGAGCCATCGGTATTTATATTTGAGAGGATGTTGACTACTCTAGTAAATTATTGTACAACTACATAAATATATGCTGCAAAATCATAAATTGAAAATATTAAACAAAATAATCGTTAACTAAATTTTTTAGGAAATGAACTCAATAATTGTTGTGTGATGAATAAACTAAAATTATGCAAAATTTAAATACAAACAATATAAATAAAATGAAATACACAGTATCCAAATTTTTATTTTAATTAATTAATTATTTATTTAGATTAACGTGCATGTATCATATACATAATAGTCATTAGCACTGGTTACAGTTTACAGTTTATGATAATATATATATATATATATATATATATATATATATATATATATATATATATATATATATATATATATATTATGATTTAAATTGCAAATAATATAGTTAACATTTATCAAAAAAAAACATTTAACATTTATATTTTGTTCAACAGTTCATGTTTCTCGAGGAATTTGATCGTCTGTGTCGTTAAGTCTGTGCTGTTTAGGACCTATTTGAAGATAGGACTGATACTGAGCTGTTGGCGTATTTTGGCAAAAAAAAATGACATTAAATAAGTGTAGGTCTTATTCGTAGACACATACTACAGTACTGACATTTTGGTTGTGTAGTGATGTCATCAGATAGTCATGTCATGAGTTAGACAGGTATGTCCTATATGCAGTATCCGTATGATTGCCATATTTTTCCGAGATAAACTAGGACATGTTCACTGGACAAATTCGAATATAATTATAATTTCGAATTGTTTCTAAATTCCCTTTGTCCGATTCTTCTCGCGGAGTAAAGTACTTATAGTTTTATTGACAGCTACTGAACGATTACACTCTAGTTGATGTTGCAGTAAAAATTTATAATAGACTGCAACCCAAACTAGTCCCAAAGCTATATTTATAATTTCACAAAAAATGCTACGATTCATCAAATAAGTGTATTGCGCTCTGCATAGAACAAAGCCTTTGAATTTTGAAAGCTAGCAAATATAATTTAATCCGAGAAAATAATTACAGGCATTTCCTCAATAAAATATTTGGCAAAAGTTTGCAGGAAGATGAACAACTGTAATTAAGCAACCAATCGATGTGTTTCACAATTGAAGGGGATAGAAGCAAAAGGGAACAAGTAAAAAAAAATAGAAACATAGTTATTCAATGTTAAGTTTTTGTGTTTTTGTAAAATCCAGAGAAGTATTCGATTCTTCGTTTCTTCAGCAACGTATATGTTGCACTGTCATAAATTTTGTTAACAGAAGACACTTTTTCAAAAATTGCATGTTTTTTTGTGTACTTGTACCGTTTTACCTGCAAATAAATTTATAAAACTTATTATTTCGCAATGTTTTATTAGTGAAAATAGCAAACTTAATTATAGCTTAGATAATAAACATAATAACATGAACATTAATTAATTAATTATCGTAATCTTAGTCCAACAGGTCTGGAACATCATTGTCTATATCACATTCGATTTCTAATGCCTGAGCTGGTAGTATACTTACATCTACGTCAGGAGTCAGCGGTAATATCTAACTGGGATGGATTAGCTGTTTTTCTTGATTTCTTTCCTTTTTTATCTTTATGTGGCAAATCAATAAAAAATTGGTGATGGCAAGGCGGTATATAATATAATAATGTCCTTAATTCTCATACTTTTCATATAAAATTTTTAATGCGTCCTTGTAGAGTTTTTTATCGAGGTTTTTCAATGTGAATGTTAGTCTTCTCCTTGTTATCTTAGAGCAGCTTTAGGTGTAAATTGGAGTCCAACTTTCTTTTCTGGACATCCTAAAAGAAAACTTTAAAAAGTCATTCTTTGTATAAATAAACCAGACATGTTCACTATTGTTCACGCTATCTAAATATCCAGTTTTCCTCATCTTTTTTTTTGATATTTGATGTTGTCATGAAGATATTGGAATAAGAGAAAGTCGTCATTACTCATGCATTTGACAAAGAAATTTTTGCTTGTCTTTTTAATAAGTCGAAGCAAATTAAGCTAGTTGAGAGAGCAATACTCGATGTCTTTTTTCTTAACAGCTACGACACTTTCTACAACTCTATGATGTACCTCCAGTTCTGTTTTATTTTGTTAGATTACTTTGATACTGTGGCCATTTTTCATAAATTGTTCAACCGATCGCATGTTATGCATCAAACTAAACTTAGTACAAAAAATATGCCTATAGTATGTTTCCTTTACCCGTACTTTATTCAATTCTGAGCACCATTCAAGATAGAGGATGTACATCTTTGTGATATTTAGATCAGTTGCTAGATATCTGGAGGCAGAATTTTGTAATCGAGAATATATCTCGGAAACACTTTGATATGTGATATAATGTCATCACGTCTCTCTTTACTTATTTTGTTCCATGGTGGATGTTTGCCACGTTGATCGGCTTGCAGAAATCCTTCCATGAATAGTTTATTACAAACCGTATTAAATCTGCCATTAGTTATGTATAACAGTTTCAAAAAGAACGTCTTGCAGACTCTAAAGCCCATCAGGAGAATATGGATGGCAAATTATTTGTGATAGCGTGCCTCAGCTTTTACTCTCTTAGGAGGCCCTTCTTAATGCAGGAACCAATCTAATTCGTTTATAACTCATATGTTTAAAGTTTATGAAACTTTGTAAAAATACTTATTGCATCATTTTCGGATATTTTAGAGCAGTCATACCTGCAATCGCGCTCCCAAAATTCCATTTCCCTTGTTTTGATAGTTTTACCTTTTTTCGTTTTATATTTTTTTTCACTTGTTCTTGTTTTCTTTGCCTTCATTATTTTCCATTCTTCTTCTTTTATTTGCCTAATATAAAATCTATACGTTGAGCTGGAGCTCGGATGAGCTGGATGTCACTTGATTATAGCCACCTTCATCCTCGGATAAAGAGTCTGAAGTAGGTTCATAATATTCACTGTCTTCATCAGTTGCATATGGATCCGAATCACTATCAGAATTATATTTATCAGTTATAGACTTGCAATTCTGCAAAATATAAAAACATTGTATGAGTTAATGTTTGCAAAAATCAACTGAAAATTTATTTTAATGAATGATTGAAATACATGTATAATAAATTATTATTGTCTTACTTTTAGCACATTTACGTTTATCACTGCTATTGTTTTCACTCATTCTAAAGTTGACAAAATTAAAATTACACTATAACCAGCATTAGCAATATAAAACTAAGCTAAGACAAAAGAGCATAACCTACAATAAAATATTTTTACAGTCAAAGAGTTTACCCCAAACGTTTGGAGCTAAAACGGTACAAGTGTGCTTGTACCGGTTTGGCGGTAAATGTTTCTACATTTTTAATTCTATGTAATTTTCAACAGCCAATAGATGGAATACAGGTATTTTTATTTGGATCCTTGCTTATGCCACTATGTAATTTAGTATTTTACCTACCAAAATCTGCACATAATTTATTTTATGGCAAATATGCACTTGTACCATTTCGAATGTAACCCCTTTAATTATACACGGTGAAATTATAAAAATTCAGGAAATTAACTTTAATGTGAGATTACAAATTAATGGACTTTTTTCTTCTTGATGTGCCTATCTGTTACCAATGTTGGCGATCATCATGGCAATCTTTATCTTATCTTCAGCAGCGTGAAAAAGCTGCACAGATGTTGTATTGAACCAGATTCTGAAGTTCTTTAGCCAAGATGTTCTTCTTCTTCCTAGACCTCGTTTTTCAAATATTTTTCCTTGCAGGGTGGCTTAAAGGAGAGCATATCTAGATTCATTTCGCATAATATGTCCGAAAAATTGTAACTTTCGAGATTTGATGGTGATCAGTACCTCTCGGTTCTTCTGAGGACCTCCTCATTTGTGACTCGGTCATTCCACTAGATCTTAAGTATTCTCCAATATACCCATATCTCAAATGTCTCAAACTTCGTTCACGGTCCACGATTCAACACCCTAAAAAAGGACAGACAAGACGTAGCATCGCAGCATTCGTACTTTTGTATCAAGATAGAGGCTGTTACTCTTGAAGAAGATCCCCATCCGATTGAAGGTGGATCTAGCTTTTCCGACACAATACATATGCAACACATAATATACAAACATATAATCTAAGTAAACACACCTTGTAACGGTACTTTACTGTTTGGTTTTGTCTTATAATAATTTCCTTAAATAATAATTTATTTCATTTCGCGAGTTTGGTAGGCAATCTATAACACGGCTCTGTATATGTGGTATTCTCTACATTAGGGTAAAATATATTAGCCAAAATCACCTGTCGATAAGAAAATCTACATTACGTCGATGATTGGGACAGGTAACACTCATTTAATAAACCTTCGAAAAGTGAACCCAGTTTCGATATGACCACCATGTTTTTGTCATCGAATGCCATAGTCTGTGGACTAGTACGCATTTCGATGCGCATCGCCCCGCCTCGAATTTTTCCATTGGCTCTTGACCTGGAAATCCCTATTTATCGCTCGAACAGCGCATATAAATATTGGCGATTTTCAGGTCAGCCAGGTCAGTCCCTCACGGGCTCTCCGAGAGCTTAGTGCTCTCGGGGCTCTGCTTCCTGCATTTATTTTCCATACTCTGTGGCTGAGAATTGTTTCAACTTAACTTGGTGTTTTTATTTCGGAGAAAAAATTGTCATAAGGGAAATATCTTGCCTTTTTCAAGGCAAGACACCGAAGATAAATATTTAGTAGTAATAAAAATCCAGTAAATGGACTTGGGTAGAGAAGCTCTCGACTGCGATATTCGAAGCCCTCTACAGAGCACCCGGGGATATCAGAAGGTGGTTAGACCCTTATTTGTTCCCCCGAGGTGACATTTTGATGCCTGTACGTTGCCCATTACTACCTCTCGCAGGGTTACCAGGTCTACTGATTTTTCAGTAGATCTACCGATTTCAACTTGAATTTACTGTTTTACTGAAACACTATATAGATCCACTAAAAAGTATGTAATGATAAAATCATCTTCAAAAAATGATCATTATGTCAGTGTTCAATTAGTATGGAATTGACTGAAGTCAAACCGGCACCATAAAGGTTGCCGGGTTATATTTTATTTCTTCAGTAGAATTAAGACTAATGGATATATATCAATAAATAGATTTTTTTCAAAATTTATAATTGAACACTGACATAATGATCATTTTTTGAACATGATTTTTTCATTACGTATTTTTTTGTGGATCGATATAGTGTTTCAGTAAATCAGTAAATTAAAGTTGAAATCGGTAGATCTACTAAAAAATCAGTAGACCTGGTAATCCTGCGAGAGGTAGTAATGGGCAACGTACAGGCACCAAAACATGGCTGTCACATCGAAACTGGTTTCACTTTTCGAAGTTTTATTAAATGATTGTTACCTGTTCTCTCTCTTTCCTTGTCTAAGAATCGATGTCAATATGTAATCTTTAAATTGTTCCACGTGCTGTCAGTTATTCTAGCTTGTACCATTAAAGAATAAAGACATACCTAGTTTGGATTGTGTCAGCGAAATTAGAAAAAAGGGGTAGAATTGAGTTCTATTTTTAAGCGTGGTTTTAAATGGAGAGAAGTTATTTTATTTAAGAAGTTTAAGGAGTGTTTCTTAATTAGTTTGGAGAAGAAATAACAGTTTGTTTTTACCTTAATTTTATTTAAATATTAATTTAAGTTTGGGAAATCAATTTGGAAGGAATTTATTTATTCTACATTTCATTCTACAATTTTCCTTTTCACAACTTTCTTTTATTATCCTAAGTTTTACTGTTTTCTTTGTAGAGTACGTGACAGACTCTTGGCCTGAATTTCTTTATCTTTTTGCTCGAACTTTCCAGTTCTGTGGTCGTCTGTATATTTTTCTACCGTAGGTCTTTGCTATATCCATTTGGGACTGATTCATCTCATTCGCACTTTCGAAAATCTCCGATGGACCCTCATTCAAGGACAAACTCTTGTTTTCCTTTTCAACAGTAAAATCATCGAATAAGGTTTGCTGTTGAATTTCAGTTTCAATCTGGAACACAAAAAACTTTTAAAAAATTTGGGTTTCCTCATATTTGTTCAATTAGAAAAAGCTACTATAAAAATACGTAAGCAGCAGTAAAAGCCTAGCTTTATCTGATATACCTTAGCAAATGTATAAACATGCATTAGGTTACATAAACTATACTTTTTAGAAACCTACGTCTAATATAGTATTATCACTGACAGGCATAATCTCACACATATTCCCATCTGTGTTTTCGGTATTCTGCAAACCAATCAAACTATCAATAACAATTTCTTCACGTTAAGTTAAAAATATTGTATCTGTCGACCATAAAGTACTAGGTTCTACCTCTTGATATTCAGAACATGTGTTAACGTCATTTTCTGTAGGTGTCCGAAAACCTTTTAATCGTCTTAAATTGTTATCATTGTCATTATTACTCCTATTATTGCCTTCTAAAAATTAAAAACACTAAAATAAATCGCATATTTGCGACAATCAATGCCAATTATTAGCAAATCTTAGGCTAGCAGTGTTAAAAGTTCAATTTGTTCATACCCATTATAAGGTTCACTAAATTTTTTTCGCTTGAAACCATCTTGTTTATTCCTAATTTACTGTTTTATTTATATAGTTTATAGAAAAACCGTTTTTTATACCTAGTTTAAAAAGAAAAAACTACTCTGAAAATCAAAATACTGTGTATTTACTGTTTGTAAACAAAGACTAATATTATCGGAACTAGTGGGTATTCGCATCGTAACTTGTCGTAACTTGAATACAGAAAGTGCAAGTCGCAGAAATGTAGGCGCAATAACATCGTATATCAAGTTTTGATGTGGATGTGATCAGCACTGGGTAAAACAAAAATGTTTAGATCTTATTCCTACTTACAATAATATGATTTAACTTTTAGAGTTACAATAAATTATCGTAAGTATGCAAGTATGTACTTACGATAAAAATACATAAGTTATAGTGTTGATAAATTTCTTTTAACTCTAGATACGACAAAATTATTTGCTTTGTATCCTCTTCTTCTTAGAGTACCGTCTCCCTACGGAGGTTGGCAATCATAATGGCTATTTTATTTTTGAACTTGCTACTTTAAACAAATCAATTGATCTGAATTGATACCCATTACGTAGATTCTTCAACCATGAGTTCTGCCTTCGGCCAACAGATCTTCTTTGAATCTTTTCCTATATTATGAGTGTAACAATTTCATATTTTGGTCCCCTCATCAAGTGGCCTAGGTATTCCAATTTTCTGGTTTGTATAGTGGTGATTAGTTCTTTTTCTTTACCAACTCTCTCCAGTACTTCTTTATTTGTAATTCTATCAGTCCATAATATTTTTAATACTCTGCGGTATAACCAGAATTCGAAAGCCTCGATTCTTTTTAAATTGCATTTTTTTAATGTTCAAGACTCAGCTCCATATAATAATATTGAAAATATATAACAGCGAATGGTACGTAGTCTGATTTTTAAATTTAGATTTTTGAACGTTAGGAGTGGCTTCATTCTTATAAATGCTGATCTGGCAATCTCTATTCGCCTGTTTATTTCTGCTGTATGATCATTGATTTCATTGATCAAAGTTCCCAAGTACTGATATTTTTCTACTTGTTCTATCACGTTACCATTGATTGTCAATAGGTGATGTATATTTTGTTCCCTTTATGTAATTGTAAATTAATGCTTTGTATGCAATACACTAAAATGGTAAATAAAGCTACGATAATAATAGCGCCAGTTTACCACGAGAGTAAGATACGATATAAAAACTTTTTTCAAAAACATGTAACAATCTTAACTCATTTTTGCAAAAAATTAAGTTATTATATATATATATATATATATATATATCTATATATATATATATATATAACTATATATATATATATATATATATATATATATATATATATATATATATATACAATAGCACTAAAGGCCTTAGAGGCCCATGGCTTGAAATGTCTGTTCTTTCTTCACTTTCGCTTTTTTTTATGTACTGAGATCTTTTCTGGCTCGATATCTTATTTTTCTCCATTCCTTCTTGTTATTCATTTTTCTTTTCTGGCCTTCTAGTCCAATTTTTTTCATATCTTTTGCTACCTCTTGATTCCATCTATTTTTTGGCCTTGCTTTTTTCTTTTTTGAAGCTATAGTGTAGTTTAGTACCTTTTTTGGAGTCCTCGTGTTCGGCATCCTTTCTAGGTGACCTGTATTTTATTTGTATTTGTGTATTTTAGTTTCATTTATGTAAAGTCCCATTTTCTTTGCAGCTTTTACTATTCTCTGTACTATCTCCTGTAGCTCTTTTTTCCCTCTTGCCAGCAACACTAAATCATCCGCATATGCCAAAACTTGGTGTCTTTTATGATATAGGAGTCCTTCTCTATTGATTTTCGGATCAGATGACAACGGATCGCCCTGCTTTAATCATTCGTTTATTATAAATTTGTCCGATGCATGATTGTTTACTTTGACTCTGTTTTCTGTATTGTTTAAAGTAAGATGTATCATGTTACGAAACTTTCTGCTAACTCCCAGTTCCTCAAGGGTCTCTTTTAATTCCTTCCTCTTTATTCTATCGTATGCTTGCTGGAAGTAGATGAATAGCACTATCGTTGGTTAGTTGTGTTCATAGCTTTCTGCTTGTAACTCTCTGATTACGAATACTTGGTCCGTTGTGCTTCTCTCTCGTCTAAATCCGCACTGATATTCGCCTATTATATTTTCAACTTCTTTTTTTAGCTTATCTTTATGGATGTTGATAGGATTTTATATACGGTATTTAGTAACGCTTCTCCTCCGTAATTACTGCATTCTGTTTTGTCTCCTTTTTTGTGTAATGGGCAAATAATGGCTTCCTTCCAATCTTCTGGTATTCGTTCTTTTATCCATATCTCCTTTATGATCTTGTATATCCAATCATTTAGCAGTTTTCCACCATATTTCATCATCTCTGCTGTTATGTTATCGCTTCCAGGGATTTTGTTGTTTTTCAGATTTTTATGATTTCTTCGATTTGTTCTTTGCTGGGTGAATTATCTTCTATGTCTTTTAAGTGTTCGATTCTTGCTTCTGCTTCCATACATTCTCTCTGGTTTGACTTATTATTATCATTTAGTAATTCATTAAAATACTTTTTCTATCTTCCGACTATTTCTGCTTCACCGCATATTATGTCCTGCTTTGTTTTGACCGAATATGGGATTTTGTTGGAAACCTCGTTTTTCATTTCTAGCACCTTGATATAGGTTTTTCATTTCTTTATTTCTGTAATTCTCATCTATTGCTTTTAGCTTATTTTCTATGTGTTTTCTCTTCTTTTCTCCCAGCACCCTCTTTACTTTTTGTCTTTGCTCCATATATCTATGCTTTGTCTCTGTTGTTTCTTTCGTGATCATTTCCATCCTTAATGATTTTCTTAGTTCTATTTCTTTTTGACTATGTCGAACCAGTCTTTCTTCATTTTCTTCTCTTCTTTATTACACTCTTTTGCTGCTTTGTTCATTACTTGCTTTATGTTTTCCCATTTGTTCTCAGTTTGCTGTTCTATTTGTATCTTTTTTAGTTCTCCTTCCATTGTTTCCTCGTATAAATCTTGCTCTTTCTTTGTTGCTAATCGAATTGGGTTATTTATACATTTCTTTTCTTTTATTTTATTTTGTTTTCTGGTATCTGTTGCTTAATTTTGATGCCCACCATGCAATTATCTGAGTCAGCGTCTAGTCTTCTGTATGTTCTTATCTTTTTTATACATTGCTGTTCTTCTTTTTCGATGAGCACGTAGTCTATTTGTTTTTTAATCTTTCTATCTGGCGATATCCATGTTTCCTTGTGTATTTCTTTTCTTTCGAAATATGTGCTCATTATGATCATATTTTTTTCAGGAATTGTCCGTTCTCATTAGTTTCATTTTGTTTACTTTATTTTCCTATTGTCGGTCTAAATCTTCTTCCTTCCCTATTTTAGCATTTTCGTCACCTAAAATAATTTTCATATCATATCTGGGTATATTTTTGATTGTTCTGTTTAATTCACTGTAGAAACATTCGTTGACATCATTATATTTTTCTTCTGAATGAGCATGAATATTTATGAGGGTGATTTTTTGGTATTTTCACTTGAACCTGATACTACATATTCGGTCTGATACTGGTTTAAACTCTACTATTGCTTCTTTAGCTCTTTTCTTATTATAAAACCTGTGCCTAACGTTCGATTCTTTCCGCCGCTATTAAAAAACACTGTATCTTCTATTTCTAATATATCATTTCCCAGCTGTTTCGTCTCCTGCAAAGCTACTATGTCAAAATGGAACTTTTCGACTTCTCTCGCTAAATTTTTAAGTTTGCCTTCTCTATATCTGCCTCTTACATGTCATGTTCCTAAAATTAAGTGTTTGTTTTTTGACATGTTTTCTTGTGTTTTGGTCCGGCTTTCATTTTTTTTTTACTTTTTTTGTATTATCGCTAATCTTTTTCTGTGCTTGTTTCGTCAACGTTATTCCAGTAGTAGATTTAGTTGCTAGTTTTTTTATGTTGGTTTAACTATTGCGCCTTCTTTGTCATTACACTTCCATTCGCTGTTATTTACCCATTTTTTTTTTACTCCAATCTTGACTTCATTTCCTTTATTTCTTTCTTCTTGAGCAATGTTTCTAATTGTTTTTTGTATTACTCGTTCTTTTATGGTTGCATCTTCGTTAATATATACTTTGTTTTCTTTAATTTCTTTTAACTTGTGCTTTTTTTCCATTATTTTTCTTTTTTCTTCTTGGTTTTCTAATTTAATTAGGCATGTTTTTTCGCCTAACTTATGAGCATTCCTTATTTTAACATCTACCCCTATATGTTGTTTGAAGAAATTGTTGATTGTTCCTTTTAACCTTGCTCGCTCATATGTGTCTATCTTTAGGCCGTTCAAAACTATGTTATTTATTCGTCGGTGTTTTTCCATAACTTCCATGTTTTTTGTTATTTATCTGAGTTCCTCCTTGATCTCTATATTCTCTTGTTTTAGTTCTGCATTTTCTTTTCTCAGCTCTCTGTTTTCCATAATGAGCTTTTCTATTGTTTCCTTGCTTTCTTATTGATTTCTTTTTATTTCCTTAATGTCATCGGTGAGGTGGCTCATAATTATTAATAATTGATCAATTTTTGTTTCCTCATTTTTTTTCTCTGGAGTTTTTGTTGGTGTTCTCGAGAACTTCTTGCTCTTTCTGCAAATGTTATCTTCTTCCTTGCTGTCTTTATATCTGTCCTTTCTTTTTGACCCTCCTTCTGAAAGTGTATCATCATTGTCTAAGTGTATCATATATCTAAATTTTTGAGATATTCTTCTATCTCAACAGTTCAGAGAAGATAGCGTTTACCGTATTTATTTTATGTTTATTAACCGTTGTTGTTATTTTTCTCTGTTCACCCCGAAAGTCTACTCACAACGGCAACGTCGCAATTTCAAAAGTCAGAGTTTTGTTTCTATGCTTTGATGTTAACTAGGCTTATCAATTATAGCGATTTTATTTTTTATAGGGCCTTGGTGTTTTCCGATGTTATTTCACCAATTTTAAAATTTTTTTCTTAGCACTGTCCTTAACTTAATGTCTTATATTGTTCACTGGATATTTTCAATAATTTATTTCCCGTTACAACTCTCAGAAATTATTGAGTTTATTGCAGACGATATAAACAAATAAAATATTTGTTTATGTTTTGGCTACCGTGTTGCAATCCCCAAAAAAAAATAAGTTACTATGTTCTTATTTGCGAGCGTCGCAAATAACTGAAGTGAATAACAACTGAATCCAAAGTGCTAAGCAACATTCGAATTAACGATCGTTATATAATATGTTAAAAAAGAACTACGAGAGTCATCTTTAAGAAACGTTAAGAGAATATAGGTATATACCTACAACACATCTATCAACCAAATAATATAACGCGAATCTGGAAAATATCAAATACACGATAATAATTAGCGTAACGATGAAAAGTGCCGAAAATTTTCGGCGGAAGATGCACCTGTGCCCTAAACTGTTGTCGTTAATTTTATTAACGACTGTGAAGAAATTCATTCCCAGCTCGTTTCCACCGACTCCGTGTCGTTTGTATAACAGGTGCGACATTTGTATAAGTGAGGGATTATATTCACACACTGCTTTTACCTGGAAAAACATTATTGTATGTCTAAATTTATAGTAACTTATCTAGAATTGCATAAAGACGTCAAAAAAACATTTTGCATACATAGGAAATAATTTTAAAAACAATTTTAGTATTCGAAAGTAATTAACTCTCAAACATTAGTATTATATAGATAAGCCGCTTCTACAAAATTGAGAATCTCTTTATTCATTTACTTTTTATAGATTGAACATAGAACTCAACGTGGTTAAAAAACATGAATTATTCATAAGCTCGGTTCAACGTCATTTAATTTAGCTAGTCTCTTATAGCTCAGATGTTGTATTGCAGAATTGTACATCTTCGTCTATTCGTTTTCTTCTTTTTGCAGTGCCTATTAGTTACGGATGTTGGCTACTAGCACAGCTACTCTAACTTTATTAGCTGCTGCTCTAAAAAGTTCAAAAGTCGTTAATTTGTACCAATCTCGGACATTGCGCAGCCATAATATCCTATGCCTTGCTGGGCTTCTCTTAGCGTGTACTTGTCCTGCAGAATGTTTTGGAGCAGGTTGGACTAACGTTCGTTACCCATTGAGTGGTCCATATATTCCAGTTTGATACCTATGCTTATTTCGCCATTTCGCGGTGCTTTTTCATAATTTACAAGACCTCATATATCTGCCCATCATTCTTAGTATGAGACTTTAGTACCAAATTTCAAATGCTTCAAGGCGCTTTATGAATTCCTCGAACAAGGTCCACAATTCCACTCCATACAAAAGAATAGAAAACACATAACATCTCAGTAAACGACGGGTCTTAATTAAAAGTTGTATATATTTCGTGACTAATGAAAATATTTTTCATTTTGATTAATGCTGATCTTGCTCGCTCAATCCTTACTTTTATCTGCATCGAATGTTCCCAACGATCATTCAAATTTGTACTCAGATAACAATAATTGGTAACCCGTTGTATTGGTTGTTGGTTGAATAATAGTTGTAATTTTGTTTTAACTTATGACCATATACTTTACTTTTTAATATTAAAATCTGAATCAAATCTTTCACTTTTCTCTGCTATTCTTATATTTGTCTGCGTAACCTACTCGTATGTTGTTCACTTTTCGCCGTTTAATAGTTTTACTTGGCTTACACCTGCTAGGGTCAGGTTCATTTTGTGTTCTCAATATATTTTAAGGCGGGATCTAACATAACGTGAAGCGGCGTTCTTCACCGATTTACAGTTAGCAAAGAGAAATAGAAAATACATAATGGGAAAAGACAAAATCTAAAGACTGGAATCAATGTAACGTAGACTACCATTTTCCCACTCAATATTTGTGGTTTACGATCGCTGGGATAGGTCAAAACTGTCTATTTATCCAGTCTATGTATATAAGTCCAGTCATTTGTCGGTAAATAAACACGGTTCAAAATATGGTCTAAAGCTGATAAACCACGGGCTATTTTCAAAAAGGAAGAAATAAAACCTTATTAGATTGTAACTTTAGAAATGTCACATGTTTCGTATTTAACTTTAAATAATTATTTTATTTAAATTGTTTTTTTATTTTATTCATTTGTTAACTTTCTGGTTTGTTTTATTTCCTTTTTCTAAAAATCGTTTGGCGTGAAACTCGTCTATTAACCAAGTATTCCATTTAATATTTGTTATTTAATCTCAATGTTCATTCTATTCCCATTTACTTTTGGTATATTCCCCGGACTCATACTACGTATACTAGAATTCTGCTACTTACATCTAGTCATATAAAATTCTTTATGTTGGCAACTGTGACTTCCGAATCTGATTGTCGAATTGCGACTTCACATTGAGAGTTCCACCAAGGTACAACTTTATGTCAGGAGCTAATTGTGGTTTTGCCAATATGAGTTAATGCTGCTTTAATTATGACATCTGAGAATAGTTTTATGGACTCATCGATATTATTAGAGTTAGGTAATTTGCATATAAGGGATTCAGATTTTATGGAGAACTCTGGCCAATTAGCCTTGTTGAAGCGCCAATAACTTCTCACTGAAACTTGGTCATAGGTGTTGTCACGTATAATTATAGGGATATGGTTGCTGTCGTGAACCGTACTAAGGACACATGAGCTAGTGCAATCAAGAATATTTTCAACAACTTTACCACGTCCAAATGTACGCGAGGAGCCCCACATAGTGTTGTGAGCGTTGAAGTCTCCTAAAATTATATAGGTTTGGGGGAGTTAGTATACTAAATCAAGGAGTTCTTCTTCCTTTAGAATGTAGTCAGGAGGAATGTATATAGAGCATATTATAAGTTTGTTAGGGCAGTAAGTAGTGATGGCGACGGATAAGAGATTGGTAGTCACAGGAAGAAGAGTGGAGTAATGGTCTTTAGAAGCAAATATAGATGCACCTCCACTAGCTCTGGAGCAGACAGATCTGATGTTATGATCCCCTTCAAAATCTTTGAGTGTATGGAGATTAGTTGACGTGAAGTTAGTTTCCTATAAGAATGAAGGTGGGGTGGTGGAGAGATATCAGTAGCTGCAGACGTTCTAAGCGCGGATAATATCCGTCGCAATTCCATTGAATTATAGTGAATATGAAAGTTATAAATTAAGGCAGGTCGGTTTTGTCTAAGGATGGGTCACTGTCATTAGAGCTAACAGATGAAAGATGCAGTGTCAATAACATCATTTAGATTCATGGAAGCCTTAATTTTTTTTGTAGGCGAGTTATACGATTTTTAAGTGATCTATCAGAGATATTATGGTAGATTTGTTTGAGGTCATCAAGAAGGGCGTTAATGTTCGTAGTAAATTCATATGCTTCAGCTAAGGGCTATTTTTAGTTGTCTCCCTAAAAAGTAAAAACGCAAGAGAATGCAGCGATTACCGCACCATTAGTTTAATGTCTCATATGCTAAAGTTACTACTTAAAGTCATCCATAACCGAATATATCACAAACTGGACATAGACGTTAATAATACACATAACCGAATATATCACAAACTGGACATAGACGTAAATAATACACAATATGGTTTTCGCAAAGGCCTAGGAACACGTGAAGCTCTTTTTTCACTTAATATACTAATACAAAGATGCCTGGACGTCAATCAAGATATATACGCATGTTTTATTGACTATAATAAAGCATTCGATAAAGTACGACATAAACAATTAATGAATATCCTTAAATCAAAGAAGATTGACTACAACGACCTCAGGATCATATCAAATTTATACTATAAACAGCGAGCAAAAGTACGTGTTAACGAACAGCTGTCAGAAGAAATTGAAATAAGATGTGGAGTAAGACAGGGATGCGTATTGTTGCCAATTCTTTTTAATGCCTACTTCGAAGGGGTCATAAAAAAAGCTCTTGAGGGTGAAACAGCTGGAATAAAGGTAAATGGAGTTCCCATTAACAACATTAGATATGCGGACGACACTGTGATCTTAGCCGAAAACATTGAAGATCTTCAGAGACTGGTGACCAGAATAGCAGAGTATGGAAAAGAGTATGGTCTAACAATGAATGTCAAGAAGATGAAATTTATGAGACTATCGAAAACTCAAAGAAATAACGAGAATCTTCTAATAAACGGAACCAACGTCGAACAAGTGGACAAATATGCATACCTGGGAACAATGATTACCTCCACAAATGATTACAATCAGGAGATCAAAATAAGAATAGAAAAGGCTAGAGCAAATTTCAACAAAATGGGAAGAGTGCTATGTACCAGGGATTTAAAACTGGAACTAAGAGTTAGGTTGGTTATCCCAAACAAAGAGGTTCTGGGAAGAATGAACAAAGAAATGGAAATTTTAAATACAATAAAAACAAGAAAATTAGAATATCTCGGACATATTACACGTGGAGAGAAATACACCTTGCTCCAACTGATTATGCAGGGAAAGATCCAAGGAAAGAGAAGCATAGGGAGGCGAAGAATGTCATGGCTGCGCAACCTCAGAGAGTGGTACGGATGTACATCAAATAAACTTTTCAGAGCAGCCGTCTCAAAAGTCCGAATAGCTATGATAATTGTTGACCTCCGCCGCGGAGATGGCACTTGAAGAAGAAGAAGCTAAGGGGTCATGGCAGTCGAAAGAAAGTTCGAAGAAAGCAATTAGTTGTAGCGAGTTAATTGAAACGGATGGTGGGTTTGCTGCTATAAGATTTTCTATGATTAAGCGGGCAGACGGGCTGATAGTGGCTGATGGTTTTGTATCTTTGGTTTTCGATTTTTTTTACGGGCTGATTTGGGGACCCGGAAGGAGTTGTCATTGGGGGAATGTGGATCGATTGGAGTGTGAGTAGTGGGATCTGAAATGGCAATTACAGGGAGAGAATCTAGGCTTAAGTCAGTTGAATGGGCTCTTTTGAGGAGGGCGATAGTAGGAGGTGTAGGTTAAGGTTGATCTAAAGGTAGAGGTGTGATGTTAGATAAATTGTCGGAGGCAGAATTTAGGGCAGAAGTGTGAGAGATGCCGGAAGGTGCGCTGGGGCTATTGTTGGTGGATTCATTAGGTACTTGGGCGAAACGGGGGTGGGTAGTGGTATCCGGTATGTTTTGGCAGGTTTCAGCCGTATATCCGGCTTTTTGGCAGAGGAAATATTCTAGTTTGTTTGATGTAACGAAGATTCGGAAGGAAGTGTTTTCAAAATGTATTAATACGGAGGTTTGTATTTCGAAATTTTCTTTATTTGGTATTACGTAGATAGAACGTCGAAAACTTAATATATGGGAATAATCTTCATCGAGTGAGCCTGTACGAATCTGAGATACAGGTGAAGCTAGTTGCAGACCAAGTTTGTTTTTTAATGCCTGCTCGATAAGTTGATTCGGAAACGATGGACATACATTAGATATTAAAAATTTTTTAGTTGAGGAAATGAGTCTGCGGATGTGGACGATATCATTTTTAACGGAAACATTGGGATTGTTTTTAAGAAGAATATCGACGTCAGAAATAGAAGCAAGAAAGATGCAAATGCGTTGGTTGGATATGCGGGAAGCGTGGGTAATGCGCTTTGGTGTTACGATTTCACCGATCGCCTTAATGTAATCGAAGAGAGCTGTATCCGGAAGAGCATTTAATACTATCGCTTGGTTTCTGCTAGGATATGATGTGGTCGCCGGTGTAGGTTTTATTGTTTTTGATGTGGTAACAGCTGCGTAGCTTGGAGCAGTGGGTTGAAGAAGCATTTTTAAATATTCTGGATGCCAAAATATTTAATGAAAATCAGGCGCAATGCCTGGCCTATTTATTGTGTTTGTATCAATTATTAAGTTTACATACCAAGTTGTTTCACAAAAAAATTTCCATTTTCAATAATTACTTGATAACAAATCACATTCTGACAAGTTTTTTTATTAGAAATACTGTTAGAAGAAGCCGAGGTGTTGACTCGTTGGCTTTTCGAATAGGAATGGCTTCTGTTTTTATTTATTTGCTATTTACACGTTTAAACCCGTAGAAATAATCATTTAGATATTTAAATTTTCAAGACGAAACTTATAGATGTGACTAAACACTTTGACAGTTTTTTGACAATTCATTGATGGGTTGTTTATTTTATTATATTTTGTGATATTGAAGATTTATGTAATTTTAATAAATTGTAATTGTTCTTGTTATGTTCTGATTTTTTGTAAGCTTTGTCCATAAAATTGTATAATTTTCAGTGACAATAAACACAGTTCCTATTCTACTCTATTCCAAACAATAAAGGTAGTAACTCCAATCCTGTAGTTTGTTATATGTTTTAAATTTCTCTATTATTGTAGTACTTAACAACTTCCTCTTTTATAATTTTAGTCATTATTACTATTACTGTTACCATTAGTACTACAAGTTTTTTGCCTTCTGAATAATTCTTCATTTAATCTTAAATACTGTCTTTAGCTTAAATTTTAGCGTGATTGGTGTTATGTTTTCTTTATTACATTTTTCCCTTCTTGAGTTTAAGGCATGTATTCAAATTTGCATGATTCAAATATAAGACACAACTCTTCAGAGAGCCTATTAGGGAGAGTTTACATATATGCTGTACCGGCATTTTTTGAAAATTTTGAATAAAATATAAGCAATTTTTTGGACTGTTCTTATTTTGAAAAAATTTTTAATTTTGATTATTATTTTTTTTTGTACAAACTATGTACATATAACTAAAGATTTATTGGTTGTGTCATTTCAAAGTTGACTTGCATGGCCTAGATCTTGTAGGCCAACAGCCCAAAGTGGCTACAACACATTTTGAATGTCGTGTTTTTACCTAATGAATATCAAATTCTGACTATTTTCGTGTGTTCCATGGTGTATATTTGTGTAAAACAATTACATAACCAATAACAAAAACTTTGGTTATACACATTTTTACATAATTTATTCAAAAAACCTTTTTTGAGCACGATTTCTTGAGTGGAAATCGAAACGTCAAATATTAGTTAATTAAAATGTGATTTTCATCATAATCACAACCAATAATTGTGGCTCAATCCCATAAGAACATATTTAACTGAACCATGTAACAAGAAAGTCGTTTAAAATTTTAATTGTTTATCAATTATTCTGTAAATATTACAACCCATTTTAAAAGTTTATTTTTAAAAGGAAAAAGGTAATATCATGATTGTGGTAATTCTTTTTTCTTGAGTTCACCTTCCGAGCTCAATAAATAGGCGATACGGTGTTAAGTTACGTCTAAACAAACGATAGTTTTATACACATCAAATTACCATAAGACTTACGAGTCAGTAGAGCGTGTCTTTTTTATATTGTATTTAGTTGGTTGTTAGGGTGTCGCTAACTGGCAGTTATAGGGCTGTGAAATAAAGACTCTTTCCGTTCGGCTGCAGTAACGGACTATCAGATTGATTAATTAATTGTCTTTTATATTTTAACACACCAAAAGCATTAACACGTCTTTTTACGATAATTCTTGCTAGTCTCATTTGACTAATATAAGGACTTTATTTAAAAATTGGGAATTAGATACTTATCAAAGATCTTCCCGACAATGTCCAATTAACCCTTAGCCGGGCGAGCTTTTAAAAATAACAAGAGGGCACCCGGCGGTACTTAATCTCGCAAGCAGAGAAATGTATAGACTACATTCAATAGATATATATTTATCCTTAATATAAAGTTCTAAATAATCGATAACTTGAGATAGTTAAATCAAATCATTTATTTAAAAAAAGTAGAAAAATAAAATATTATTTTACAACATAACAAAACATATCGCATTCCTAAAAAAGAAGAGTTTTTTTAATATTCCCCTTCCTCAACTTAATTAAGTACATAATTTTGGCAAGTGGTAGTTTAGTGGTGTTGTAGTTATGTTATGCCTCTTTAATACAAAATGTTTACGTATATTTTTGTCATTTGGCAAATTAGAATAAATGAAGGGGTCAGTGCAAAAAGTAGCCATATTTTTCAAGAATTGAGTTAAGTAGCGACATCTATATAAAATTATGTGTACTATAAGCTGGCCAAGTCAGATTTCTCATAAAAAGTGTCTTACTGGGTAAAATCACATATCTTAAAACTTTAATCAATCATAATTTCAGTGCAAGAAGTCTATGGACTTGACAACTTGTTGCTATTGACACGGGGATTCCTAACCTACAAGTTTGTTGATGAAATAGATTCACGTGTAACTTTGACCTGTAAATTTTTTGGAATTATACGAAAGTATCGTAGAGAAAAATGTCTGATTTTGGTAAGAATAGTTTCCATATTATTTATGATAATATATTAAAAATACATGAGAAAGTTTAAATACATGAAAAATACAATATTAAACAATAAGCATAGCTTAGTAAAAATAATGATTTTAAGGTTATTTGTTTAGTAAAGTACATTTTTTATTTTAGAGTCAAGTAGTTACAGTGAAAATGTATCCTCGGGATTGGTACTTCTCGCAATTGTATACCTGCGATGGTTGGTGATTCACGTACCAGCAAGAATGAAGGAGACGTTGTAGAACGAGAAAATGTAACCTATAACTATTTTCCTGTTGGAGGGAATTCCGAGAATTTGCATTCTGTTTCAAAAGGAAAAAAACGGCTTGGAATCCAGAAAAATGGAAAACAACTTTAAGTGATTTACAGCAAGCAAATATTTTTGAAAAGTACTTTAGTCTATTTACCTATTCAGAACAAACAATTTATTTACAAGGTTGTATTAAGAAAGTTGTGAAAAACCAATCACATGTGGTTGAACACACACAATCACAATCACAAACGTCATAAAACATCTAAAAAATAACAAAGCACCTGGCACAGATGGAATAACTGCAGAACTGATAAAGAATGGTTGACATGCGCTATGGAGGCGTATCCATAAATTAATCGACCGCATATGGACACTAGAAATCATCCCAGAAAATTGGAAAGTGGGAATCATACTTCCTATGTACAAAGGGGGAGACAAACAACTCTGCAAAAATTATAGGGGCATAACAGTTTTAAATGTCATCTACAAGATATTATCAGGAATTATATATAGCCGCCTTGAATCGTTTTCGGAGGAGATTATTGGTGAATACCAATGTGACTTCAGACCAAAGAGGTCAACTATAGACCAAATACATATGTTAAGAGGTATACATGAAAAATGTGTTGAATATAACATACCTATTTACAACTTGTATATCGATTTCAAACAGGCGTTTGATGGAGTAGATCGACAAAAGATGTTAAAGCAACTATCTATGTTAGGGATACCCAATAAGTTGGTTAAACTTATACGAATGACTCTGGAGGGTTCCAAAGCTATGGTGAGAATAGATGGAGATATGACGCAGGCCTTTGATATTGAAAATGGAGTTAGACAAGGGGATGCCTTATCAACAACACTTTTTAATCTAACTTTAGAAGCTGTTGTTAGAAAACTGGATGTAAACGGCTGTATTAATACAAGATCTATGCAAATATGCGCATATGCGGATGATGTTGCCATAATAAGCCGCAACAAAAGGGTATTGAGCGAAAGAGTTATAGAACTGAAACGAGAAGCTGCTACGTTTGGTCTATATATAAATGAAAGCAAAACAAAATATATGGAGTGCACAAAATCGAATGAACATGAGAATCTGAAGGTAGACAACCATACCTACAAATATGCCTCCACTTTTCCCTACCTAGGCTCAATAATAAATGACAACAACAACATCAGTCAAGAAATACAAGCACGGATTCTTAGCGGTAATAAGTGCTTTTATGCATACAAAGACTTAATGAAAAGTAAGTTACTGAATCGTGAGTCTAAGCTGAGAATCTACAAAACAGTAATTAGACCAGTGGTCACATATGGATGTGAAACGTGGACCCTCTCAACCACTGATGAAAATCAACTGAGAATATTTGAGCGCAAAATACTAAGGAAAATATTTGGACCAACCCAATGCAGCGATAGTTCGTGGAGAATTAAAATGAACCACGAGCTGGATGAACTAATGCAGAGCGCAGATATTGTCAGATTTGTAAAATCACAAAGACTAAACTAGCTTGGTCACCTAGAAAGAATGCCAGATAATCGAGCTGTAAAAGTAGTCCAGAGATAGAAGCCGCAAGGAAACAGAACAAGAGGAAGGCCCCGTAAAAGATGGATAGACGACGTAGAGAGGGATCTTAAAACCATGAACATCAGGCAGTGGCGAAGGAAAGTATCCGACAGGGCAGAATGGAAGAACATTGTTAAGCAGGCCAAGACTCACAAAGGGTTGTAGCGCCATTAGAAGAAGAAGAAGAAGAAGACTATAATAAATTGGAAGCATGAAACTCATTATGAATAAAAGTTACTATCATTAACGGCGATACTATAGCTGTCATTACAAGAAATGGGAAACAAATATACAATTATGACTAAAATATTGCAATTAAATATCATTTAATGAATTGTAACATATATTATTTTTTTTTTTGGACGTCAGTAATTATTGTAACAATAAACTGAAAGTTGCATCTTTTGTAACAGTTTTCAATATGTCAATTATTCAAATGTTTGTTATTGACGGTTCGGTTTTTCTGATCCTATAAAGTGTGGATAAATGGACGTTTATTAAGTAATTTTAAATCAAAATATTTTGAGCTCAATCCGCTGCTGTTGTGTTGTGGTCAGGTTGATACGACACGGTCTCTTAGCGCAATACCTAATGTTTTCACGATTATTTCGCCTTTTTATTATAATTTTAATGTATTCGAGATATTAAAACCACTGGAAAAAGGTCTTGTTTTTTACGCTTAAATAATTTGTATACCGAAAGAAGATTAGTACAAAATACAAAATATTTATGTATACAACAATGAAAACGATTTAAATAATGTAAATGATAAATATTATGGGTGTCTCGGTCACTAATTTTAAAACAATTGATTTACTACAAACATGAAATTATTTCAGTAGATAACGAAGACGTGCTTTTAAAATTACCGCAATCGGATAAAAAGGAAAATGAAGCAAAATAAAATAAAAGAATCTTTTGAAAAACGAAATTTCTTGCTAATTTGCAACTTAAAGGATACGTAACAAACATAGGTAAACTTGTTTTCCTTAACTCTGTCACATAACGAATGAGAAGATATGGTTACAGCCGGGCAATGACGAGACTAATCTCTTCGTATTTTTGAGCAACTGTAGTTTCAGAGTTCGTCTAGGACAAGTCCTGTCCGAACTCGGGAGCCCGGAGGCTGGAGTACCACAGGGAGCGGTCCGGTCATCTCTGCTACACACAATATACATAGCCGACGCACCTAGAACACCAAGAATTTTAATAAGTCTATAAACAACCTGCAAACAGCGCTAAAAGAAATCGAAGAGTGGAGTTTAAAATAGAAAATCGCATTAAATTCCGAAAAAACGCAGGCAGTACTCTTTAAAAAAAGGCACCAACAACCAGAAGAACAAGTGACAGTGCAAAACAACCCCATCGAGTGAAAAAGCGAAGCAAAATATTAAGGACTAATCATGTCATGTCATAAACACGTAGACGCCACAATACAAAAAGCCAACATAGCAAAACGTCAATAAGAGGACTAACGGGAAGAAAAAGCAGACTGCGAATGAAAACAAAAATAAGATTAATAAACAGAATAATTCTTCCTATACTAACATATGAATCTCTCGCATGGGGACACATATACAATACAACAAAAAAGAAAATACAAGCGGCACATAACAAAGAAGCATCCAACGTACCGAAATAAGTTGCAGAAAGATTCCTATTTAGAGAATTACAGCAAATTGGAGTGACTGAAATTATACAAGAAAAAACAAGGACAAAGTTCGCAGAACTAGAGAACCATCCAAGTCACATAATGCGAGAGACCATGAGGTACGAGGCTTTCCACCGATGGAAGGACAAAAGACCTAAACAACATATAGTGAAATAAAATTAAATAAAACCAGAGCAAAAAACAATAAAATATCAGAGAAAAAATGAAAATACCGGAGATAACGTATAACAAAAAACAACAACAACAACACACAAAGCGGATAGTTCGTAGTCGAAATATAAAATCGTCGAAAAACGAAATTACAGTGTAGGGCCAGGTAAATTGATAATTATTAAATGTATACACTAATTATTATGATTTTATGTTTCAGGATATCCTACACAAAAAAACTACAAAAAACAAAAAAAGAACGGCTTTGGCCACCAAAAAAATTTAAAATACTACTAACAAATACCGGCGAAAGCCAGAGAAAAAAAAATAACAAAAACCTTAAAAAACCCGGTCTAGTAGGGCCCAACCCCTTGAGGACCATGTCTCCGAACTGAGCCTTGCCCGGAGCGCACTTGAGGCCCAAGTAAGCAATTTTAGTTTCGCGGATAATTCACATGAGGAAAACAGGAAAAAAGTAACAAACGCTGTCTTGAATTTGAATCGGTCAGGGAACCATGCTGGAGTTCTATTGTCTAGGCCTCCCACATGAAGAGCATTGGGCTGATAGTTGTGCCCATATCGCGCATCAGAGTGCTATAGGGGCGAAAGAGATGGTCTGGATCATTTTAACTCGAGGTAATACACCTAATTCAGAAGGAGGGTCGAAAAGGAAGGACAGATAAAAAGACAACGAGGAAGAAGATAACATTTGCAGAAAGAGCTAGAAGTTCTCGAGAACACCAAAAAAAACTCCAGAGAAAAAAATGAGGAAACAAAAATTGATCAATTACTAATAATGATGAGACACCTCACCGATGACATTAAGGAAATAAAAAGAAATCAAAAAGTAAGCAAAGAGACATGAGAAAAGCTCATTATGGAAAACAGAGAGCTGAGAAAAGAAAATGCAGAACTAAAACAAGAAAATATAGAGATCAAGGAGAAACTCAGAGAAAATACAAAAAACATGGAAGTTATGGAAAAACACCGACGAATAAATAACATAGTTATGAACGGCCTAAGGATAGACACATATGAGCAAGCAGAATTAAAAGGAACAATCAACAATTTCATCAAACAACATATAGGAGTAGAGGTTAAAATAAGAAATGCTCACAAGTTAGGCGACAAACATGCCTAATTGAATTAGAAAACTAAGAAGAAAAAAGAAAAATAATGGAAGAAAAGCACAAGTTAAAAGAAATTAAAAAGTAAAAAGTATATATCAACGAAGATGCAACCATAAAAGAACGAGAAATACAGAAAACAATTATAAACATTGCTCAAGAAGAAAGAAATAAAGAAAATGAAGCCAAGATTGGAGTAAAAAAAATATGGGTAAATAACAGCGAATGGAAGTGTAATGACAAAGAAGGCGCAATAGTCAAAACAACATAAAAAAAATAGCAACTAACGGTATTACTGGAATAACGATGACGATACAAGCACAGAAAAAGCTTAGAGATAATACAAAAAAAGGAAAAAAGAGGAAAAAATAAAAACCGGACCAAAACACAAGAAAACATGTCGAAAAGAACACTTACTTTTAGGAACATGGAATGTGGAATGTAAGGGGCACATATGGAGACGACAAACTTAAACATTTAGCGAGAGAAATCGAAAAGTTCAATTTTGACATAGTAGCTTTGCAGGAGACGAAACAGCTGGGAAATGATATATTAGAAACAGAAGATACAGTGTTTTTTAACATCGGCGGAAAGAATCGAACGTTAAGCACAGGTTTTATGATAAGAAAAGAGCTAAAAGAAGCAATAATAGAGTTTAAACCAGTATCAGACCGCATATGTAGTGTCAAATAATGTTTGTATAGAATGTTTCTAAACAGAACAATTGAAAATATACCCAGATATGATATGAAAATTAATATTTTAGGCGACGCAAATGCCAAAATAAGGAAGGGAGAATTATTTAGACCGGCAATAGGAAAATATAGTAAACACAATAAAACTAATGAGAACGGACAATTCCTGATAGATTTCGCAAGAGAAAAAAATATGATCATAATGACCACATATTTCGAAAGAAAAGAAATACACAAGACAACAAGTTCCAAACAGGAACCTCTTTATACTGTGACATGGATATCGCCAGATAGAAAGACTAAAAACCAAATAGGCCTCGTGCTCATCGAAAAAGAAAAACAGCAATGTATAAAGAAGATAAGAACCTACAGAGGACCAGACGCTGACTCAGATCATTACATGGTGGGCATCAAAATTAAGCAACTGATACCAGAAAACAAAAACAAAATAAAAGAAAAGAAATGTATAAATAACCCAATTCGATTAGCAACAAAGAAAAAGCAAGTAATGTACGAGGAAACAATGGAAAGAGAACTAAAAAAGATACAAATAGAAGAGAAATCTGAGTACAAATGGGAAAACATAAAGCAAGTAATGAACAAAGCAGAAAAAGAGTGTAATAAACAAGAGAATAAAAAGAGGAAAGACTGGTTTAACATAGAGTGCCAAAAAGAAATAGAACTAAACAAATCATTAAGGATGGAAATGATTACGAAAGAAACAACAGAGACAAAGAATAGGTATATGGAGCAAAGACAAAAAGTAAAGAGGGTGGTGAGAAAAAGAAGAGAAAACACATAGAAAATAGGCTAAAAGAAATAGAAGAGAATTAAAGAAATAAAGAAATAAAAAACCTATATCAAGGTGGTACAAATAAAAAAAGAGGTTTTCAACAAAAACCCATATTCGTTAAAAACAAAGCAGGAAATAATATAAGCGGTAAAGCAGAAATAGTCGAAAGATGGAAAGAGTATTTTGATGAATTACTAAATGGAAATATTAAGTCAAACCAAAGAAAATGTATGGAAGCAGAAGCAAGAATCGAACACTAAGAAGACATAGAAGATAATTTACACAGCAAAAAACAAATCGAGGAAATCATAAATAATCTGAAAAACAACAAATGCCCTGGAAGCGATAACATAACAGCAAAGATGATCAAACATGGAGCAAAACTGCTAAATGATTGGATATACAAGCTCATACAGGAGATATGGATAAAAGAACGAATACCAGAAGATTGGAAGGAAGCAATTATTTGCCCATTATACAAAAAAGGAGACAAAACAAAATGCAGTTATTACAGAGGAGTAGCGTTACTAAGTACCGTATATAAAATCCTATCAAAATCCATAAAAGATAAGCTAGAAAAAGAACTTGAAAATATAATAGGCAAATATCAGTGCCGATTTAGACGAAGGAGAAGCAACGGACCAAGTATTTGTAATCAGAGAATTACAAGCAGAAAGCTATGAACACAACTTATAATACCATAGAGCTATTCATCGACTTTCAGCAAGCATCCGATATAATAAAGAGGAAGGAATTAAAAGAGACCCTTGAGGAACTGGGAGTTTCAGAAAGTTGCGTAACATGTTACATCTTACTTTAGAGAATACAGAAAACAGAGTCAAAGTAAACAATCATCAGACAAATTTATAGTAAACGAAGGATTAAGGCAGGGCGATCCTTTGTCATCGTTACTCTTCAATTTATACCTAGAAAAAATAATGCGAGAAGCGAAAATCAGTAGAGAAGGACTCCTATATCATAACAGACACCAAGTTTTGTCATTTGCGGATGATGTAGTATTGCTGGGAAGAAGAAAAAGAACCAAAGTTCACAGAATTCTCTAAACTGTAACGGAACGTATAATACGACGCAGTATTATCCAATAGAAAAGTACAATCTCCATTTATTTTAGTTCAGGAACCGAAAAATATCACAAAAATGACAATTTTTCCAAACTTTAAAGTTCGGTAGAACCCTAAAGATATATTGTTATAATTTTTTTTAAATTATTGTGATAATTTATGAGCAATTACCCCAATTTGAGGAGGTCTTGTATTAAACAAAAACAAAAAGCGATTTTTCGGGACACCCTAATGTCGGTGGTTGAAATAACAACCACAAACATATAAATTTTACAGGTTACTTCAATAATTTAATAAATAACTCAGATTTAGTTCATAACATATTTTAAAGAATAAAGTTTGTGTATAATTCGAGCATATTATCGAGATTAAAATAAAACTGTATGTTGATATTGCAGTAAATATTTTACCAATTTTTTGTTCTGTAATTATTAAATTTAAAGAGGTCATAATACTTTATGAGATTAACGCCTCAAGGCAATGTTTATCGTTGTGATACTAAAACCGAAACACCCAGTATCAATTAAATAAGGCACAAATCAGTAAATGACTGCAAACAATAATCGGGTGACGACGAACGACTTGTAGAACACATAACAGTAGTTGAAATGAGCGATTACTCTAAAACCAAACGAACTGTTTATATTCCAGGGACGGTCGACTGGGATATTAAGGGATTAAATGGCTTTTGGTTTAATTGTACATGAACATAAATTCATTTAATACCGAAATATGTGTCAATATTTCAATTTTTATGGTTTAGTTTCGACGTTAACTTTTATGTACGCGAGTAAATCAAACTTTTGCTAAATACAAATATCAATTACAGAAAATATTTCGTTTTTTATCACAAAAAGGATATAACAAAAGTGTACTTTTTGTCTGTTTACCATATCTCACCCATGAAGACCTCGACTTTCTCGAGATATTACACCAATCTGTCCATTTAATGGTTGGAACTGAACTGAAGAAAACTGAAATTTTTCGGATATAATATAATATCAACTCAAACAGTTCTGAAATCAATGGGGACTATTCAGAATTAAATTGAATGCGTATTTTATAAAACCTGGCATTTGACTTGACATCATAATCCTTTAAATATTATATTTTTATGGCATTAAGTCACAATTAATTGTAATGACAATTATATTTTTAGATGTAACAAGTTGTTAATAGGCAGGGCCGCCGCTACCATGTGTGCCAAGTGTGCATCGCACACGGGCGGCCTACAATAGGGGCGGCCAAAAGCAGTCCACTGATGATAATACTTTTTTAAAACGAAAATAATTAAATAGTAATGATTCAGATAATTCTGTGAACTCTAATATTCCAAACAATAATAATTATTCAGTACGTGATAATACTTAAATGCGTTTCATTTATCATGTATACTTCTTTTTTTCATCCTAATCTAAAAAAAATGTCAGAAAATATTATTTATTGTATGAACTGCCGCCCTTTTGCAGGTACAGTCATAAAGCAGTTTCGGGAATACTTTTTAATTCAAAGCGGCTGGCGGCTTTCGGACTGTTTCTGTTATAATATTGTTCCTATGGTTATGTTTATAGATGGGTATTATGTCTTATGTTCAGTCTTAGTTGAGAGTTCGATGGATTTAGACACCCTTTTGATAAAAGATTTTGTTTGTAAAATATAGTAGTGTACCCGTATCTTTTGCACAGTAGGTACTGTATTTCGAAGTAACGTCGAGATCAGAGCAATTTTATTCGTATACGCGTTACGGCTACATATTATTTGGAGAAACATTATTTGGACAACTTATCTACAGTGTTTTTGGATTTAATTCGCCCGGCTCCGTTCTTAAGTAATAATTTCAAAATGTCCGAAAGAAAAAGAAAACGACTTTCAGGTTTTTAATATAGAAAAATAAAAGAGGCAAAAACTGAGGAGAAAAAAAAACTTAGCGGTGCACTGGAATCATTTTTGATGAAAAACATACATGAAAATATAGACTCGGATATAAATTTAGGACCTTCAACTTCAAGCGAAGTCCAAATCATAGAAAAAAGTACCAAACAATTGAATATTCTTTGCGAATAGAGATGGATGATTTGATGACAATAATAGCGATAGAGCGAGTGCTGATGCTGAAACGCCTGAACCTGAAACCACCAACCAAGACAGAACAATTAATGTTCCAGTTAATCTGGATTGCAGTGTAGGAAGCTCCAGCATATACTTGGTTTCAGATGATCCCGGAAAATGGCCTGAAAATATGAATCCAAGTGAAGTTCAATTTGTTGTTGAAAATTTTCCTCGGCAAATTACAAAAATTAACTTCCCCAAAGATACAAATAATAGGAAATTTTCAGAAACTTATTATTATCGCACATTACCTAATCAAGACCAAATTCATCGCCCGTGGTTACTTTACACATTATCACTAAATAGTGTTTTTTGTGCACCTTGTAAACTGTTTTGTTGTGATGCAAGCAGCCGACCATTACTTAGTGGAATTAATGGGGTAAGTGACTGGCAACATTTAGCTATTATTTTAAAAAGACATGAATCCGGTGCAGCTCATATAAAATATTCTCAAAAACTGTTTAAACTATCTACAACATTAAAAAAAGGATTAACAGTTGACTCTGCTCTTTAAAAATTATATGAAATGGAGAAAAAACATTGGGGCGCATGTAGAACAAATAACAATTGTAGTAAGATGTGTTTCTGCTTTCTGCAATGTTATCTATAGAAAAGTTTTCCGAGACGAAAGCCCGAAAAGTGCGTTTTTAGTTTTTTTATATGTTTATGTTGCTATTTACGGTTTATTTTAATTAAATGGACGTTTAAAGGATATTAGGATATACATATTCTGGACGTTGGATCATGGTTATTAAATTAGGATAATGGACGTTTAAATTAGGATATTAGGATGGGATATTAGGATATACATTAGGATAATATATGGACGTTGGATCATAGAGATTAGTCTAAATGTTCAAGTAAGTATTTATCTATTTACAAATTATTATTGTTATATTATGCATCTTCTGCACATTTCTTTCAATAATAATATGTATGTCTAAAAGTCTAAAGTGTTGGAAGGGGGGCGGCAAATATTAAGTTGCACACGGTCGGCCAATACCTTAGCGGCGGCCCTGTTAATAGGCTATGTTTTTTTTTTAAATTGATGGTTGCAAGTTAAAATGTAATATTATTAATGTTAAAAACAATGAGATCTGGCAGTCTGAGATCCAAACAAAAATGAAATGGTAAATTGGTAGCATGTTAACTATCCTGGTGGGTTTTCAATCATGCTGTAAATTATTTAGGTGAATTTCATATATTTTTTGAGGTTATACAAGAATAGTTATGAGCGATTTTGGTCAAATTACTACCTCATTTGTTACAAGAGTAAGTATAGGACAAAAAGAGAAACCAGATGTCTGAAGTTTCTTCCGGCACAAATTAGTATAAAACGATCAACAAACAGTTATCTTTTTTTTACATTAACTTATTATTGTGAAATAATAAAGTAAATTATTAAATATTTATTTAATCTGTAATTTATTGTTTCTGATTTGATATTCTGATTTTTGCATTTGTTAAACAATTTCAAGTAAAGTATTTTGTAAGATTATTTCAAGTCAAACAAGTCAAAATGGAGAGAATAACGTTTGCTCCTTTGTGCCATACGTTGATTTGTGTCTATTGTGATGTTGATTTTTTTTGCTTTTAATGGTTTCTATGCAAGAGTATTTATTCTTTAAGCAAAAGCTTCTATCACTTTAATAAATTGAAAAGCGAAATATATGGCGTAGGAGAACAAATTCGTCAAACTTTTCGTGTTCTAATCGGTATTATAGTAGACACGATTTTTTTTTGTTTGATATATTGGGAGGGTAATTATAAGCTGATCAACAATCAAAAAGTTAAAAAATAGAAAATCTCCTGGCGCAGACCAGATCACTGCAGAAGTTTTAAAAGATACTGGATGTTGGAGTAAATGTTATGCATATGATCTGCAAAAAGATTTGGGAAACCGAAGAGTGGCTCAACGACTGGACAACATTCACTTTCATCCCTATATTCAAAAAAAAACTCCGCTAAATTGCAGCAACTACAGAACGGTAACCCTAATATCCCACGCAAGCAAGGTTCTACTTCATGTAATACATGAAAGACCAAAAGCTTTTCTATTGCCTCAGATATCAGACGAACAAGCAGAATTTGTCCCAGGAAAAGGCACAAGAGAATACATGTCTGACAGCTAATCGAAAAAACTCGCGAATACTCCTATGTTTATGTGATTTGTGGATTATACAAAGGCCTTCGATAAAGTCAAATGGCAGCAGCTATGGTCCATACTAGCGGAAATGGGAACACCCCACCACTTAATTCAACTAACTAGAAGTCTATATGAAAATAATAAGTGCACAGTAAAAATAAACAACACCCATTCCGATCATTTCAGAACAGAGGCAGGTGTCAGGAACGGGATGCATAATCTCGCCAACTCTGTTTAATACCTACGGCGAACACATTATGCGAAAGGTACTAGAAGGATGGAAGGGTGGAATATCAGTAGGAGGTAAAAAAATCAGTAACTTGAAATATGCTGATGACACTTGAATAATAGCGGCAAATAAAGAAGAAATGGAAGACATAATGAGATGTCTGGAGAAGAAAAACAAAACATGTGGACTAAAGCTAAATAGGAATAAGACAAAGATCATGATGGTAGACAGAGCTCGAAATAATCTTCAACATCTTTAACGAAATTGGATCCTTTGAAGTAGTAAATAGTTTCATACATCTGGGGTCCCTAATAACAAATAACGGAGGGGGTGACAGAGAGATACGTAGAAGGTTGACTATTATTAGAACAGCTATGATGAAACTGGTAACAATTTGGAAAAATTCTAGTATAACAAATACACACAAAACTAAGCCTGGTAAGGACACTCATTTTTACCATAGCTACATATGCATCCCAAACGTAGACCTTAAAAAAAGCGGATAAAATAAACTAGACGTTTTTGAAATATGGGTATACCGCCGCATGCTAAGAATATCCTGGATTGATCATCACATTAACGTATCGAATTTGAACAACTTAAAGTAAAGGATAGATTGCTTAAACAAATACAACAGAGATATTTGCAGTATTTTGGACACATTGATAGAAGAACTGGTACGATGGAAAAACTGATAGTCAATAATAGAGTTGAGGGAAAGAGACCTAGGAAAAGATCTTCAAGCCGTTGAGTAGATTAAACAAAAATATTGATTAACCAACGGTTACATGAAGACGAACAATTAGCCCAGGATAGGGAAGGATGGAGGGAAATCGTGAAAAAACTGTAAAGGCCTGATGGTGTGTCACCACATTTCAAAAGGGATTAGGGCTGAGGAGGAGAAATTAAAAGCTTAAGTTTAAGTTTGTGAAGTCAGAATCATCATAATTATGTCGTATCAGAACACATTGATATTCTTGTCTTGCTTACGGAATTAGAAAGGATGCAATCCAATGTTGAGTGTCCAAATTGTCCAATAGTTTTAAAACTTCAGAAGGGTGTAAATCGCATAAACTATACTTTGTTTTATAATGACGACGTCATTGCCGAAAATTAGCTGTTTCTCCATGCTTTTTTAGGATACGGTACAACATTAGTAGCTTTCAAGATTGGCCAACTTTATTTCATCAAAATTTTACAGAAATATCCCTAGTTAACTATCGGAACAGTATTATTTCTTACTGAAAAAGCGGAGCCATCTTTGTCCACTGTAGTTGGCCAACGTTTTTCTTTTCTTTATATGGTGAAAATAAAGATAATTCTTTAACAGCCTGAGATACAAACGATTCGCCACGATAGTGACTAAAATTACATTTAACTTATCATTGCTTCCGCCAACATAAGATGCAGCTCGTTTCCACAGTGTTAGAGTTTATTACCAGTGAACACTGCGATCCTGAAGATTGGGTCTGAAAAATACATGAAAAAAATTGGATACCAATCAAAACTTTCATAACTCCAACACCCCTTCGAACTTCTGAAATTAATATTTTGCAGATGCAAGGGAAACTGTGAAAGTATGTGTGGTTGCCGACAAGTAGGCCTCAAATGCTTTGCATTGTCCTCAATTGTTCTGGTAAAACCCGCAGTGGCATTATGGAAATATTAAAATTAATCGAAAAATTCGAAGTATTCAAAGACGAACTACCCACAAAACGCCAATTCTAACTTCCGATTTTTCGCAAATATTTACCTTCGATACTGAATTAAATCCTGAACCGCAGCCTGTACCATCAAAGAAAATAAAAAAAAACAATTGCTGGAAAACAACTTTTTAAATATATAATTACGCTTAATATTATCTTGCCTGGAAATTGTCAGTGAATAAGGCCTAATGGGGATAATACTTAAAAAGTGCGCCTCCAGACTCTACCTCATACGTCGGGTGGACGGGATACGGGATAGGAATTTTAACAAAATAATAAATTATATAAGCGTAATGGTTCGTTTTTATCGTATTGATATGAGTATTTATGAACCCGGTCAACTTTGGAGTACAGAGAAATTAATAAAATTAAACACATTTGTAGTGAAAACTATTCATTGAAAAACCTTCATAATATTGCTCTAATGTCTTTATATACTGTAAAATAACCAGAAAAACATGCAACTGTGAACAGGCAGGTTTTAGAAAATTCTATTCAACTTCCGATCACCTGTTAACCACAAAAATATTAATAGAAAAATGTAACGAATACAAGTTTCCAGTTTTCCTAGCATTTGTAGACTTCGAAAAAGCTTTCGATACCATAGAACACACGGCCGTAATAAACGCAATGCAAAATTGTAGAATAGACAGCAGATATATTAACTTAATAAAAGAAACTATGAACCAAGCTACAGCTACATACTACCTAAATGAAAATGAACACACGAACCCTGTACCATTAAACAGGGGAGTCAAAGAGGGAGATACTTTATCACCCAACTGTTCACCTTAGTTTTGGAGGACGTTTTTAAAAACCTAAATTGAAAATATAAGGAAATAAACATCAATTGCCGCTACCTTAGTAATCTACGATTTGCAGATGACATAATCCTGATAGCTACTGACCTACAAGAAATGCAAACCATGCTTTTAGAACTACATACCGAATCTTCTAAAATAGGACTGAAAATGAATTTAAACAAAACAAAAGTCATGCACTCCGAAGACACCATGACAATAATAAACGATAAAGTTATAGAAAAAGTTGAAGAATATATATACTTAGGACAAAAAATAATACTAAATAGGGAAATTCAAACTGAAGAAATAAAAAGAAGAAGAAAGTTAGCTTGGGCAGCATTCGGTAAACTGAACTATATACTCAAAAATCAACAAATTCAATTACATCTTAGATCTAAAGTTTTTGATGCATGCATTATTCCGATATTAACTTATGCTCACAAACATGGACAATCACAAAAAAGAATATGAATAAACTTAGAGTCACTCAACACGCGATGGAAAGAGCAATGCTAGGTATATCACTTAAGGACAAGAAAACAAACACATGGATAAGACAGAAAACCAAAGTCACCGATGTGGTGCAAAAATCATTAAAGTTGAAATGGGAATACGCTGGACATGTAGCTAGGAGTGATCTAAACAAATGGCACAGATCAATTTTAACCTGGAGACCATACCAACACAAAAGACCCAGAGGCAGACCTCCTATGAGATGGACAGATGATCTGAAAAGGACTGCCGGGAAAAATTGGCTACAAGTAGCGTACAATAAAAAACAAGGGAAAGGAAGACTTGAAGAGGCTTATGTTCAGATATGGACGTGAATGGCTAGACGAAGAAGAAGAAGAAGAACCAGAAAAAAAGTTACTATATTTGTTAAAACTTTTTTATTTTCCGATCAAAAGTAATGGGAATAAAGTTGTAAGCAATTTAATTGGATACAAACATTGACGTCTGACAAAATTTTCTGTGAGGTTGCTAGTTTACGAGATATAGCACGAAAACCCTTTGAACACCTTATTCCAAGATGGCGAGTATTCAAGAACCCGGTCAACTTTGGAACCCTGTAAAATACAAAGAAGTATTGAAATGAAGCATAAAAGTAATAGAAATGTATTTGTAGCAAATTTAATTTGCTACAATTATTATTTATAAAATTTTCGATAGAGTGGCTAATTTACGAGATACAGCCCCAAAACTCTGACCCCTTTTACCAAAATGGCGGTCGCGAGCCAAGGCTGGCGATCCTACAAACTGAAACTTAAGCTTATACTAACCATTCTTATCATCATCATTATCATGCAACCTCTTTTGTCCACTGCTGGACATAGGTCTCTCCCATTTTTCGCCAGTCTTCACGGTTCTGTGCTTCTTGTTGCCATTTCTTGGATATTCGTCCAATGTCGTCCATCCAGCGTGTTGATGGTCGTCCTCTGCTGCGTTTGTCTTCTCTTGGGCGCCAGTCAATTAGTTTTCTGGTCCATCTTGTGTCTTTAAGTCTCGCTATGTGACCTGCCCAATTTCATTTCAGTTTGGCTATACGTTCGACGACATCACTGATACCTGTTCTTTTCCTTAAGTCTTGATTCCTTATTTTGTCTTTTTTTGTCACGCCGAGAATTGATCTTTCCATGCGCCTTTGTGCCACTCGCATTTTTAGTGCTGTTGTTTTTGTAAGCGTGAGAGTTTCTGCTCCGTATGTCATAATAGGAAGAACGCATTGGTCAAATGTCTTCCGTTTCATAGCTATCGGGATGTTGCTCTTAAAGATGTCTCTTAGTGAATCATACGCCGCCCAAGCAAGTTATATTTGTCATTGAAATTCGCAGGTCTGGTTGTCCTTGCCTATTCTGATTTTATGACCAAGATATATGTACTTTTCTGTCAATTCCCCCACATGATTTTGGATGATTAGGTGTTCGCTGGGAACTAAATTTGTCATAAATTTGGTCTTACTGATGTTCATTTTTAGACCTATTGTTGAAGATACGTTTTCTAATTCTTGTACCATTTGTTGTGCTTCACCCTCTTGTGGATATACTTCTTGTAATTACTATGTTATCTGCAAGTCTTTTGTGTATAAAGAAACCGACTCCCCCGATTGATTCGGTTTCACTACCTATACTGTAAAATATATGCCCTGATTTTAGTGTTGTCAGGTTTTCTCCATGTCGTCTTACTTTACTGACTCCAATGATATCCCATTTTACTTTTGACATCTCGATTTCCATTTCAGTGAGTTTTTCTTCAGATAATAATGTTCTGGCATTGTAGGTACAGATAAAGAGTGTTAAAGGTTTTTTCGTCTTTCGCTTCGTCAGTTTTTTGTGCCCCCCAGAATCCTTGGAACAGACTGATAAATCAGTGTGAGAGTTTCGATTTCTCGCTATACTCACCTGAGGTACATCCGCTTTTGTTGACAACCATTCTCACACATCAAAAAAATAAAATTGCGTTTTTTCAAAAATGTAATCATCCCTGCTTCTTCAGACACTACGAATAACTAACGATCTCCTGAGTATTTACCACTTCAGTGGTTAGCTTTTGACCGTAGGTGTAAGTCAAGTCTTTTTCAGATTTCGTGTACAGACTTTCTCCAATTCTTATATCATTATTTGTTAACCATCTCAGTTGGGCTTCTTTCATTTTCATTTTGATTGGTTTTAATTTAAGATGGTCTCCCGTTCTCTTTTTCGAATCTTCTCCATTCTGGTTATGTTCAGTTTATAAATTTCGTACTCCTTATTTAGATGTTTTTCATGGGTGCCTCGTCGCTTCTTTCAAATAAATTTAGATCGTCTGCAAATGTACACTCTGTTGTTCATACCGCTTCCAAGTTTTTACGTCCAATATAGAATTTTTAAGTTTCTGCTCTGGTTTTTTTTATTATAGCATTCAAAACAGTGTTAAACAGAATAAGATCTGTTTTAGTTCTTCATTGACTCTAAACTCTGCAGAATCCATATTATCTGTTCCGTGACTGTGATCATTGTGATCACAATTTCGTGTATTCTGTACTAATTACTTGAGGATATAAATGTGTTAATGAATGCTTCTTTATTTCCTGTATTCCTTCTGTGACTACTATAGTTTTAGTTTACTTGTTTTAAGGGTCTTTTTTAGTACTTTGTAGTATATCTTGGAAAGGACCAGGGTCGTGTTTTGCCCGACTGCTCAGCCCTGAGTTCGTTCGCTGCTAATTCCTCTCCCACGCTCATCACAATAAGGTACAGCAAATAAATAATTTTAAAGTTTTGAAATGTATATATATATATATATATATACATATATATATATATATATATATATATATATATATATATATATATATATATATATATATATATATATTCAAAGAAAGAAAGAAAAATGATAATTTATTAGAAAACTGCCATTCAAAGTTTATTAGTACATAACATAAAATTAGTAAAGATGGTACTTAGCTTAGTTCTAATACAGTGAAGTCACGCAGTCTTTCTGCCGCAGGTGTGTTACTTAAGTTAAATATCACTACCGGCATTCTTATATTCTCTGACTTTGGGAAAGCTTTCTCAAAATAAATTATAGAGATACCTATAAGAAGAGGAGTATAACAAGGATTTGTACTATCAACTTTTTTATATGTGCTCAGACTAGACGTTTAAATAGGCACTAAAAGACATTAATGAAGGCATATCAATTAACAGAACACTAGTGAAAATCTCAGATATGCAAACGATACAATAATCCTTGCAGACGGTATAGAGTGACTACAAATTTTTGTTGATTGCACTACGCAGTACTGCGATAGGTATGGAATGGCTATTAATACAAAAAAAAACCAAAAAATAATAATTGTCAGTAAGAACAAGATTGAAGACGAAACAATCGACGTTAAAGGAACAGCTTTAGAGAAAGTATCCAGATACAACTACTTGGAATGTGAGTTAAATGAACAATGGGACCCCAGCTTTGAAATGACAGCAGTGTTATGCAATGGAAAACTAGGAGGAAAAATTAGAACAAGAGTATTGAGATGCTACGTATTCTCTGCTCTTTTATATGGAGTTAAAGCCTGGAAAATTACGGACGCAACTGAAAAAAGACTTGCCAGATTTGAGATGTGGTGTTATCAAATTAAAAATACAAGTTATTGCAATTGGTTATACAAGGCAAAGTGAAAGGAAAAATTGGACCGGGGAGACGACGCACATCCTGGTTGAAAAATTTAAAGCGGTGGAGCAGAAAAACAACACTTCAGAATTGCTGCAGACAGAGTTAAATGGGCCGTGATGATCGCCAATGTTCTTAACGGATGAGGCACATGAAGAAGAAGAAATAAGTATTCTTTGGACCACCATAGAAAGTAGATGAAACTACGGATTTCATATTAACGGTTAGAATATCAAGCACCAAGGTAGTTAATTAAATTTTGGACATATCAACGGGCTAAAAATTGGCCCAAGCTAGTAGCTAAAAAATTTCAAACAAAAAACAGCTAGCCAGAAGAAAAAGGTCTTAACAAAATTTTTGATGGCAGCATGGCTATTAATAGTAAATGCGAAAGAAAAGAAAAAAGCTGGTAACAAAACATAAATAACTATAAACAAATGTAAAGTAATATATATCAAAAATAAGAAATAACAAGTTAAATATTTTAAGCTCTATTAAAAAAAAAAAGGCATTTGCTATGCAAAAGAAACGGGGAAAGTTTAAATACTTAACCAAATAAAAAATTTACCCAGTAACGGCCAAATCATCAACGCAACTAACCTATTTACTTTTCTATAATTTAATTATCGATGTAAAAAATGCTACACAGATTTGTGTGAGTTTATATAGACCGAATCGGCCACTAAAATGTACTGATAATTGTCTGATCGCTTTTGAATAAAATAGTACGAAGCCTAAATACCAAGCTGAATTTGGTTTAAGGATCGATTAATTCATGGAAAAGTTAAGGTACACTCAGGAAGATTATACCCCTATAGTTTATACAGTCCCGTCTGTCCCATTTTTTTAAATGGTTAAGAGCAACTCCTCTTCCCAGTCTGTCGGTATCTCACTCTCATTTGATGCCTTGTCGCATACTTTCCTAAGCATTTCATTTCTATTTTTGCCCATATTTTTTTAAATTTTTGTTGTTATTTTACCATGATTTACTGAATTTCGTTTTTAGGTTTTATTGTATTACTGTTATTTCATCTCATTTTTTAGTTTTGATTTTAGTTACAATTTTTTCATTATTATCTATTTCATTGCCTGCGTCTATTTTATTTAAAAGATAGTTATTTTTTTTAATATTTCCTCCATGTGCCTAAATTAAATTTATCAGAGTTTTGTAGAATAACTCTCAGTCGGTGTCCCCCAGCTTTTACTTTTCGCTTCTATCACCACATCTCTCTGTTTTGTTCTTTGTCTTCTTCTTCTTCTTCTTCTTCGCGGGACTAGGATTACTCGTGTTTGTATGCCTCTTATTCTGTTTCAGTCGTTGTTGACTGTACATTATCTTCCCACCTTTTTGGCGGCCTTCCAACGGGTCTTCTGCTATACGGCTTGTTGTTTTTACAGATGTTCGCTAATCTATCTGGTCCCATTCGGTTTACATGTTCGTTCCAGTTTTTTTTTCCTGTTTTTATCCACCTGTTAATATTTTGAATTATTCCCGTATACTTCTGTTGGTTTGTCTGTCTCTTAATGATATGCCCGCTATTGATCTTAATACTTTCATTTCGATATTGTTGATTTGTTGTTTCGTCTTTCTTGTATCTCAGATATTTGTTTCTCCATATGGTTTCTCGGAGGCAACCACTTACTCTTGCCGCTTTTGATGCTTGCCTTGTGGTCTCTGTTCTTATATCCCTGTCACTAGTGATCTCTACTTCTAGGTAATTGAATTTCATTACTTGTTCTACAATTTTGCCGTCTATTTCTAGTTTGCATCTACGCGGCTCTTTACTGATCACTATACATTTAGTTTTTTCTACTGATATTCTCATATTAAGTTTGTTTGCTGTGATATTGAAGGTGTGGAGCTACCTTTGTAGGTTATCTTCGTTATCAGCAATTAGTACTGCATCATCGGCATAGCATAGTATCGTGATTTTATGCGCTCCCATGTGGTATCCGTGTCGTTTTCTTACTTCGTGAATTATTTGATTCATCGCCATATTGAATAACAATGGGCTGAGCGAGTCTCCTTGGCGGATTCCTCCTTTTAGTTCTATGCATTCTGTTTCCCTTGTTGGCATTATAACTCTGGTCTTGTTGTTCTTGTTAATTTCATTAATTGTCCTTATTATCTGATGGTCTATTTGTTCAGCTTGTAATAAATTTAAGATGTTATTTCACTTCACCCTGTCAAAAGCACGTTTTAAATCTACAAAGCACATGTATGCTGGTTTTCCATATTCAATAGACTTCTTTATTATTTGTCTGATAATAAAAATTGCGTCTATTGTGCTGCGGTTCTTCCGGAAGCCTTGTTGTTCATCTGCCATGTTCGCTTTTTCCTCGATTTTATCTTTTATGACTGCCGTTAACAATTTTAATATACTATTCATCAGACTAATGCCTCTATAATTTTCACGATTTCTCGAATCTCCCTTTTTAAGTATCGGTAGCAGGAGACTTTCCTTCTATTCCGCTGGTACTACTCCGGTATTTATTATATCGACGAATTATTTTTAAGAGCCATTTGCGTAGTGTTGTTTTTCCATATTTTAGCAGTTCATTGTTTATCTTATCAGGACCATGTGATTTTCTGTTTTTTAATTTTTTTATTCGTTCTTGTAGCTCTTCTTCTGATATTAGTACTCTATCGTGAGTTTCGTTAATGGTTATTTCTCTGTTCTCTTCTTCTCCTTCTCCATATTGTGTTTTGTTCTTTGTTTTCTATATTTTTGGTAGCTTTAATTTCTTAGGTATATTCTCCACGCTAACTTCTTAATTTTGACCTTTTCTTGTATTATGTATTCTTGCACTATAATCCGTTTCCCTTTTTTGTTTATTTTATTTAATTACTGTAATTCCCCAGATTTGCATTTCTTTATCTAGAAGTACTTCTTTTAGTTTTGGCCAAGTTTCCTAAAAATTCTAGTTTAGACCTATGTGACTTTCTAGGCAATTTTTTACACAGTTTTCATATTACGGTAACGTTTCTTGAGGTTTTGTCTCTTCTTTTATTTTTTGCTACTACGGAGTAGGCTATTAATTATGTTAAAAAAAATAAGGCTGAAAGAAACGACAACGTTAAAGGGGTATTATTGTTATTTATGGTCAATGTATATACCAAATAGGAATAAACCGCGGAGTGCTACCATTTAAAGGGGTGCATTTGTCGCTATGCACTAGGGTGCATATACATCTACAAAATAGTTGTTCAAAATAAAATTTCTTATCGAAGTATCATCTTTTAAAATCAAAAATAATTTTTTTTACAAAGATATATTCAAAAAACGAAGCAAAAAAACGGGGGATTATAGGCATTGCTTCACAGACAAAAAAATTATTCCTTTTCCTTCAAAATGACATTTTGAAGCAAACATTGTTCTATAACTTTTTTCTACGCAGGTTTAGGTATATGCATTACAAATAAAAAAGAAAGCTTATTTTCTGTACTTTAAAACAATCTCTTGTAAAATATTCTAGGACTAACGGTAACCAACATATGGTTCGTAAATTTGTGATACTTGCAACCATTTTAATATACCTAAATATACATTCGCAGTTGTTAGAGACGAAAATACCACTGGCCGTCTAAAAATCATACGAACAATCTAAATTTTGCTGGGAGTATTACTTTTGAGGCTCCAAAAAAGATGCAAAAAAGTTTGCCATTTCTATCCCCGGACTTCCCCTTAAAACCGACCCTCGCAGGGGGAGGGACGGAAAATGTCGGTTTACCAAGAATATGTACGCCGCAAAGAAAAATATTTTAAACAAGAAATGTAGCTGTTCTCTCAGAAACAACGCTTAAAGCGACCGGCGATTTTAAATGAGTTACGCCTGCGAAATAAACTTTTAAATAAAATTTTTATCAACTCGACGGTAAAAATTTGACAGCTTTTAATTAGAGTGTCATATCGACAAAAATTAAAATCGGTTTTACAAAAGAAGAGGGCAGCTTTCGTTTTCAATTATTGAATATTGCCGTAAACTGCAAAAATCGTCAAAAATAGAAAACTTTGAAGAATCTTGCTTCAGATTAGTCCTAGTCTTCTACAGTAAACAATTTTAAAGGTAATTATTTTTTCTTTCTATTTAATAAACCAGTTCATATACCTAAAACTGCGCATAAAAGTCATTATATTAAATGCGCTTATATTAAATGTCATTTTAAAGAGAAATGATAGGATTTTTTTCTGTTAAGCAATACCTATATCTATACCACTGTCAAAAAGTTATGGGGAAAAAAATCACGTGTTTTTTGCTTCGTTTTTTGAATCTGTTTTTGTAAAAAAAATTATTTTTAACTTTAAAAAATAATATTTCCATAGGAAAGTAATGGTTGCTGTATATTTCTGCTCCTTATTTTACTCCAACATATTTAATACATTGTCTTGAGGGTCTGTTCACTAATATATAGTCTATAATGAATTTTTGTCCTCTGCTGTGGACTTCTTTAGTATATACTGAATCTACCAAAGCTGTGCTTCATAATCGCTACGTGTAACACTATTGTGTCCATGAGAAGCTTGTCTAAACTATTCCCCAAAAAGTCGCCTAAGTCTGGAGGATTATATCATTGGTATGTTATATATCCAGAGTTGATTAGGTATGGATCATCAAAACTGTTTGAGATGATCCGAAAATTATTCGAAAGATGCTTAAACGGAGAAGAAGTTCCAGAAGAATGGAGACAATCGTATATCTCTCCAATACACAAGAAAGGCACAAAGATGGATCCTAAAAACTATAGAGGGATCGCAGTGACTGCTACTATAGGCCGACTATACTCAAAAGTACTACGAAACCTGATAGAAAATGATATTAAAGACAAACAACCCGAAGAACAAGCGGAATTTAGGGCTGGACGCTCCACTATGGATAATATTTTCACATTAAAAATTGCAATGGAAAAACGAGTGCAGAGAAATAGAGAAACTCATATAGCTTTAATAGATTTGGAAAAAGCATATGACAGTGTACCGATCTCCCAACTATGGATAGAAATGGGTAACTTGAAAATAAACCCAATTCTTATTAACGCCACTCAAAAATATTACGAACAAAACTTTGCAAGAATTAAAATGGGACAAGAAATCACCTCTCCTTTTCAAACAACAAAAAGACTAAGACAAGGCTCCTGTCTGTCACCCACCTTATCTAAAATCTATTTAGACAGATCCTTAGTGAAATGGGTAAAAAAATGTAGAAACATGGGAATAACGGTGGAAGAAAACAAGCTATATACACTTTTCTTTGCGGATGACCAGGTAGTAATTGCCGAAGACAGCTACGATCTTAGCTATATGGTAAGAAAACTGCAAGAAGAATATGAGGTGACAGGTCTAAACATGAATATGACAAAATGTGAATATCTCTCAGTGGGAACAGATGAAATATGTGACCTAGTCTTGGAAGACGACAAAATCAAAGGCGTGCAATCCTGCAAATATTTGGGGGTCATTTTCAACAAGAAGGAAAATAGCGCAAATGAAATCAGGGAAAGAATAAACAAGGGCAGAGCAGCGACCAGTGCCTTAAACTCTCTTCTCTGGCAAAAAACAATTCGACGAGAAACCAAAAAACACATTTACGGTAGTATAGTCCAAAGTATTACACTTTACGGTTCGGAAGTATGGGACGTCACCAAAGCTAATAGAAACAAACTTATGACGACAGAAATGGATTATCTGAGACAAAGCTGCGGTAGATCGAAACTGGAGAGAGTTAGAAACGAACAAATAAGAAACGAAATGAAAATGGAGAGAAATATCAATGATGACATAGAAAGAAAACAATTAATCTGGTTCGGACATGTTAAAAGAATGCCAGACTACAGATGGCCTAGAAGAGTACTGGAATGGATCCCTCCTGAAAGAAGAAAGAGAGGACGCCACGGAGAAGTTGGCGCAACGATATTGATGAAGCAATGGCGGCAAAGAGACTTAGAAGAGGCAACTGCATATGACAGAAAAAGATGGAAATTGGGGGCGGAGAAGCGGCGACAGCCGTAATAAATCCGTTATTATATATATATATATATATATATATATATATATATATATATATATATATATATATATATATATATATATATATATATATATATATATATATATATATATATATATATATATATATATATTGTTAGGATTGTTTATTTTGACTTTAATCTTAGTTTATTGAGCCAATAAAAAAGAATTATAACTTATTTGTTATCAAAAGTAAAATAATCCTTATATTACCTGTTTCGATGGATTCAAAAGATTTTCTAGTTGTCTTTTATTGGGAAGAGAAGAAAGTATAAGAATACAAAATATATTATATTACAAAGATTTACGTTTCTTTATTTTATATGAACGAATAAAACAATTATTAAATTCTGTCGTTATCTTATCAATCAGCATACAAGAAAATAAATCAAATTTTTATAATAATAAGATTTTATAATATAAAGCTACATACATTGATATTACGTGAAAACCAATTTTACTTAAATTTTTCTTTACTTGAAACAAGAAACAACAAAACTTTAAACTTTTGATTAGCCTAACAAAACCTCAGTTCTTAAATTTGAATGCTAATGACCATGATGTCACACCGATCCTTTACAGATATAAAATTCAATTGTACAAACACTTACAGCTTATTTTCTTCTTGAGTTGTATGTTGGAACAAACCCAGAAAAGTCCAGTCTCCTCAACGATGTGGTCTCTCCTCTTTGGCACCTCGGCTCTTTCTTAACGTCTCTGCAAACCTCCTGCAGACTACACAAAAAACACCTGATTCACTTCTCCAAACTCGTTACTTATTTATGACACCAGGACCTCCTTTTGTCAACTTGATGCCGTAAGAATACTTTCACATATACTTTATAAAATGCCCACGGTAGATACAAGGACCTCTTTTAATCTACTTGTTATCTCCTTCTGCAAACTATTCACTTCTTTTCGTTACGCCGGTATCCAAACTCACGAACCACCCCTATCTTGAGACAAACGACTGTTCCCTTTCGATGACCAAAATATCACTAACTCCTCCGGTCTCATGATCGTCTCACAAATTCCCATTTAAAAACGACCGTCCAATCAAAAGCTCAAATTGTGTTTACCATGATTTTGGAAAAGCCTAATTTCGGTTTCAGAGAAAAACTAAATAGCTTACTTTAAAATTGGTTTTGTCAATACACAATTTGTCTATACTATATGGCTATATTTTATAATACGTAATGCTACCAACCATTGGAGGTCGATGCGGCAAAAAAACCTTCAAATAAAAAGAGTATATAAACGGGATGGTTTTTTAAAACAGTTAATCGTTACGGGTACTTACCTACTACTACCTACTACTAAATATAGATATTCTTTACCTTTACAAAAATCATAGTTTTAGTTTATTAAAAGTATGAACATTTATGCCTTATAAGATACTAAAAATAAATGTTATTTATTCAAATATATTGCACAAAAAAAGTTAATTATATTTTATTGTTGTTACAGGGTAGCGGAGGAAAAGCCCCATACTATATGGGTTCAACTGCCAGTTTACCGCGAGGTGCCACTTTTTTGAGAACTTATTCTCCAGCAGTATCAAGTTTATCCGCTGATCGAATGAAACCCCTTCCAACCGGTAAGAGTAGTAACCAGCTTTAATTAACACGCATGGTTTTGGTAAATGTTTGTGTATAATAGGAGCTAGAGAATGAACTATACTGTAGTTTTGTCAATACATCATTTATACATATTTCAAAAGATTAGAATATGGTCATTTAATACTCGACTATACAAACAATGAAAAGATTAACTTACAGGTAAAATGTCTTCTAATTCTAAACAAAGGTTTTTTTGATAATTTTGTTTGAAACGGAAAAAGGTCGTTTGCCAAACAAATTTCTATTCTTATCTACACTAAATCTTATCTTAAATTACTATATACATTTTTGTTTATAATGATATCTTAAAATTTTATTCCGATGGATATCTTTATTTATTTTTCTTTGGTTGGGAAAGAAGAAACATAACAAATCCCCGCCTTTGCATATGATAAAAATTACTGAATTATTTAGAGATTTTTCTCTATGCAAAAACAAAAAAGAATAGTCTTTCAATATTTTATTAATTTCTTCTTTCACCTGTTGTCGATATTTATATGGGATCGGGTAAGTCTTCGATCGAAAGTTTCCCAAGTTTTTTACCTCAAAAGAATGTTCGTACTTTTTTTTCACTCTGTTTTCCTTATTTTCGTTTTCCCTCCTGGGAATAAATTCTCGTCTAGTGTAATCCCTCCTAAAATTTTGTCCTCTCTCTCTGTATTCCTGAGTTTCTCGGTGTCTGTAATTTTCTTGTGACCTTCTTGCTCTTTTTTCCTGTATCCGTGATGCCCTTATTTGTAGGAATTGGCATAAACTATCGATGTCTTTGTAGTTTTGTAGATTGATTTGATCTTCAATTGTGTCATCAAAGTGTCTTGCAATCAACTCTACTAATTGCTCGGATGAATAATTGTATTGCAGATGTTTTGCGTTATTGTACATTTTCAATGCGTATGTTTTTTCTGATATACCCATCCTCTCATGGTATTTCCCATTTTGCAATTCCTTGTTTATCTGTAATTGCTCTGTCTTTCCCCAGAAAAAACTCAGAAATTTATTTTCAAATTCTTGCCAATTTTCAAATTCCTCCGCTTTGCTGTCGAACCATAGACACGCCTCATCTTTGAGATGATTTCTGATCATTTCCTTAGCTGTCTCAAAGTTTCCCATGTATTGTATCTTCTTCTTTAGATTATTCATGAACGGTACGGGGTGAAGTTTTCTTACATCCCCGCCAAACTGTGGTTTTACCTCGCTTGTTCCATGGATAACCATTTCCCTTCTTGCGTTTTGCTTTGACTCCTTGTGGTCGACATGTTCGTTAGATTATTTATCCCCGCCAAATATGAAGCTTTGAAATTTGTGCAATAATATCCCCGCCAAATATGAAATTCGAGTAATGTTGCAAAGACGAAAACTTTTCCTCTTATCCCAAATGCAATAAATTTAAATAAATGCAATAAAATTTTAAAACTTTTGTCAGTTGTAAAAATCAATCAAATATCATAAATTATATCATGTAAAAATTTGTACCTTAGAGAAATTTGAAATGTAATGTCATAAAAGCAAATATTATAAACTTTAACCATCGGCAAATAAATTTTCAATCAATCTGCTTTCTTTCTCTATCCGTTTAAATTTTAACTAGAAATACTTTCTACGCCTTACACGTTGGGGGCCATTTGTTATAATTGTTTATTTTGACTTTAATCTTAGTTTATTGAGCCAATAAAAAAGAATTATAACTTATTTGTTATCAAAAGTAAAATAATCCTTATATTACCTGTTTCGATGGATTCAAAAGATTTTCTAGTTGTCTTTTATCGGGATAGAGAAGAAAGGATAAGAATACAAATATATTATATTACAAAGATTTACGTTTCTTTATTTTATATGAACGAATAAAACAATTATTAAATTCTGTCGTTATCTTATCAATCAGCATACAAAAAAATAAATCAAATTTTTATAATAATAAGATTATAAAGCTACATACATTGATATTACGTGAAAACCAATTTTACTTAAATTTTTCTTTACTTGAAACAAGAAACAACAAAACTTTAAACTTTTGATTAGCCTAACAAAACCTCAGTTCTTAAATTTGAATGCTAATGACCATGATGTCACACCGATCCTTCACAGATATAAAATTCAATTGTACAAACACTTACAGCTTATTTTCTTCTTGAGTTGTATGTTGGAACATGCCCAGAAAAGTCCAGTCTCCTCAACGATGTGGTCTCTCCTCTTTGGCACCTCGGCTCTTTCTTAACGTCTCTGCAAACCTCCTGCAGACTACACAAAAAACACCTGATTCACTTCTCCAAACTCAGTTACTTATTTATGACACCAGGACCTCCTTTTGTCAACTTGATGCCGTAAGAATACTTTAACATATACTTTATAAAATGCCCACGGTAGATACAAGGACCTCTTTTAATCTACTTGTTATCTCCTTCTGCAAACTATTCACTTCTCTTCGTTACGCCGGTATCCAAACTCACGAACCACCCCTATCTTGAGACAAACGACTGTTCCCTTTCGATGACCAAAATATCACTAACTCCGGTCTCATGATCGTCTCACAAATTCCCATTTAAAAACGACCGTCCAATCAAAAGCTCAAATTGTGTTTACCATGATTTTGGAAAAGCCTAATTTCGATTTCAGAGAAAAACTAAATAGCTTACTTTAAAATTGGTTTTGTCAATACATCATTTATACATATTTCAAAAGATTAGAATATGGTCATTTAATACTCGACTATACAAACAATGAAAAGATTAACTTACAGGTAAAATGTCTTCTAATTCTAAACAAAGGTTTTTTGATAATTTTGTTTGAAACGGAAAAAGCTCGTTTGCCAAACAAATTTCTATTCTTATCTACACTAAATCTTATCTTAACTTACTATATACATTTTTGTTTATAATGATATCTTAAAATTTTATGTCGATGGATATCTTTATTTATTTTTCTTTGGTTGGAAAAAAAGAAACATAACAATATATATATATATATATATATATATATATATATATATATATATATATATATATATATATATATATATATATATATATTTGTTATGTGCGAACTGTCGTGCTTGACAGCATTTCGTCTGAACTCATGGGAACAAAATGGATAAAAAGACAAAAATTAATAGGCTCTATTCTTGTCCCGAGTAGGTCTTAATGGCTAAGCACGGTCATACAGAGAAACCTTCAACAGTATTCTTTGTTGTACACAGTAAACTTTGGTAGAATGTAAACTTTTAATGAGAAAATTTCTTTTTATCCCTAATACGCGAGTCCTATTTATACCAGGGACAAATAAAAGTATATAAGTTAAGCTTAAGATGGTATATAAGATGGCCTTCAGACAAAAAAGGGCTTAATAATCTATATTTTGATCTAGTCATGAGAATTCTTATACACTAATCTTCCATATTATGTTCATTTCATCTTCGTGCAGCGTTAATACAAGCCTTTTTATTTTTACTTTTTCTATGTTATTAAGTAAGAAACAATAAGCTCAGGTTACATTGTGGAGAACACATTGTGTAAATCTTTTTTATTTTGTTGTGTAAAAGGGTTTATTCACACACAGATTTCCTCTTGCCGAATGCATTTTATGCAATTTTGAACATATTAGGTAGAAAACCCGTATACCCGTATCCTCCAAAAACTAAAGAAAACATAGAACAGAGAAAAACAGAAAACAAAAAGAGGCAGCAATCAACAATAGATGGACTGCGTGCCATAGTGGAGATACTACTAGACACAAACTTCGCGAATGCAGTAGGATCTACCCAAAATAAAATAGATGAAGAATCAACGTATAAAAGCAATACGAAACTTGCAAGAATATCAACACTAATAATTATCATTGCACATATGCCGAGATGTAGGGAATAAGAGAAAAAAAAAATAAAATAAGTCAGATAAAAGTTAATTGAAAATTTTTACAAAATTTTCAAACGAGTGATTCTCATTTATAAATGGCCTCTATATAAACCATTATATGTATTAATCTTTGTAGATAAAGCTGTAGCTTTGTCAACTAACAAAGGCACACCTTCCAATCACCGAAAAAATTAATGAGTAGAACTACTTCTTTACAGTCGTTCCCTCTAGTACGGACATAGTGACATATAATGTAGGTATATATTTATATTAGGTAGGTATATAACATTGCCTTGGAAAAGGCAGACCAAAACACACAAATTAGAGACGGCGGTACTATTTAAAACAGATCGATACAAATCTCAGCATACGGTGATGACATTGACATAATAAAGCATAGCAAGCGATATGTTGAGCAATATTGCCTAGAATTGGAAACGGCGGCAAAACAGGTCGGTCTAGTCATCAAAGAAGACAAAACCAAGTACATGTTGGTCACTAAGGATCCTAAAACAAATGAGGAACAGGAAACAGCATTTGGAAGTCATATCTTTAAAAGTGTTGACATATTCACATCTCTTGGCTCGCTAGTGAGTACTACCAATAAAACAAGCGAAGAAATTAAAAGACGAATAATTCTTACAAATAGGGCATACTGTGGACTCCAAAAACAATTCCACTCAAGAAATATCCAAAGAAAAACTAAAATTATTATATACAAAACACTGCTGAGGCCGGTTCTCACATACGGGGCGGAAATATGCACTCTAACGCAGAAGAATTAAAGACTTTTAGGGAATATTCGAGCTTAAGATACTCCGCAAAATATTTGGAGCTATAAACGATCAAGACCAGTGGCGCAAAAGATTTAATTTCTAATTTTACCAACAACTCCTTCATAAACCAGATGCCGTAACGTTCATTGGAACACAGCGACTTAGATGGACCGGATACGTAATACGAATGCCTGACAACATGATTGCTAAAAAGCTAACGACAGAAACACCTATAGAAAGCAGAAGCAGAGGAAGACCGCGAATTAGATGGTTAGATAGAGTTGGGACTGACTTAGGTATACTAGAGATCAGAAAATGGCAACACGTTGCGTTGTCAGAAACCGAACAGAATGGTGACTAATCTTAGAGCAGGCCAGAATCCACAGAGGATTGTCGAGCCAAAGATGATGCTGATGATGATGATGATGATGATGATGATGATGATGATGATGATGATGATGATGATATATTTATATATGAAGTATTATTTTACGGCAATCTTCTATCTTTTCAGCCTTTTCATTACAATCATGTGAGATGTGCCTGCTATTTGTTATATTTTATCAACATAACCAAAAATCTTTCCAAAATATTTCATGATGTTCTTCTGAATAGTTTTGTTTAGTTAGTCGTTTAGTTGAGTTTGCTCGTTTTCTATCTTTAGATGTTACTGTTCCTGAAAGCGAATATTTTATCCAACTTTATAAATAAAAGTAATTTTCAAAAATTATTCTACCCTCAACCACAATTCTGTGGATGCTTTATCAGTATTGAACAAAGTTTACCTTCGGTATATGCCGAATTTAACAGTTTATCAATACCCTAGAATTTTCTTCATTAATGTCCAAACATCTTGTTTCTATGAGCTGTATGGGCATAAAGTCTATCAGTAGGATACTAACCTGGCTGTAGACCCCTCCTCCTTTATCCGGAATGATAAAAAAATGGAACATGGTTTTTATGGTCTGCATAAGGAAATATAGTGCTTTATAAGAGGTCAAAGTATGTAAAGGAACTAATAGAACCAAAACCTAAAAATTACACTGTCCAGCTATGAAAACCTGGACAAAGAAGTAAGATATTAAGTACAAAAAGCAAATAGATTGACAGGATGCATTAATAGCACTATATGGCAAAACCAACGTATTAACACAGAGATGAAGTCAAAAATTTATAAAGCCAGTGTAAGACCAATAATGGCATATGCATCAGAAATAAGACCCGACACAGCCACAACACAAAGACTACTGTAAACTGCATAGGTGAGAGTATAGAGAAAAATTACAGGAAATACTCTTATAGATCAAAAAGATCAAAAGACAAGTGAAGACATTAGAATAAAATGTAACGAACTGTGAATAAATAAATGGACACTAAACAGAAACAAAGAATGAAATAATCAAATATGCAGAATGGAGGAGGCCCCTGTGGTCAAGATACCAAGAAATAAATCACCAATCAGTGAAAGAAGTATTGGATGACCGCGTAAAAGAGGAGTGACAACCTTCCATAAAGGTAGCAATCCGCCAATGAATAAGCAGAATTTGATTATAAAGAGGAATAATAAGAAGAAAAATATCCGAATATTAACCTTACAGAACATACGTTGGGCCTATCAGGTCTATGACGTTCTATTTTTCGCGATAAAATGCACCAGTTTATATCTACAATTTTTATGTTCAGTGTACCTTCCTAACTATGCAAGCAGTATAGATTTCTGTATCAATAAAAATTGTTAGTTACTTAGAGTTCGAATAGGGAGTGCTGTGGGTCTGACAGGCCTAACATATTTATTCGCATTGCTTGTTTGACGAATAAAGTATGTACCACGTATTTTATGTTTTAGAACGTTGTTCTGTCGTAAGAAAATAATTGCCGTTTTTTAATTTTATTAATTTAAATAATTACGAGAAAAAAGTACAGAAACTACAAAAGCTACATAAGAAGGTATCCACAGTTGTAGAGGATACAGACGATGATAATGACTCGATGGCAGATGCTGATTATTTTGAAGTCAGCGATCATAACACAGACTCAGAAGAGGTCATTGAAGGTGAAGCATATGTAGAAAATGAAGACAGCCAACCAGGTGAGAGTTTTCCTTTTTATTTTCGTGGGAAAGATAACATGAAATGGAAAAAATAATGTCCTCGTAAAAACGTTCGCATTATGTAAGAAAATATAATAACCCATATCACTGGGGTGAAGTGAAAAAACCAACGACTTTGAATGAAATTAAAGCTGTTAACGGAATCCTATACCTAGCAGGTACATGTCAACAGATTAAATCTTGTCGAATTTTAGACCACCGATGGAACTGGTAATTCCATATGTCTGGCCGCAATGGGCATAAATCGTTTTTGTTTTCTTCTGAAATGCATAAGACTGGATGATGTAACCACAAGAGAAGAAAGAAAAGAAAGAAGTAGAAAAGATCACCCCTATTAGAAACATTTTTGAACTGTTTAGTAATAATTGTCAAATATTATATAGCGCTGGTGAGTATGTGATACCGGATGAAATGTTGTGGGCCTTCCGCGGCAGGTGCAGTTTCTGTATGTATATTCCCAACAGCCAGCAAAATATAGTATCAAAGATTTTGTATTAGTAGACGCCATAACTTATTACACCGTCAATCTGGAGATTTACGCAGGGCTTCAGCCGGAGGGTTCATATAAAATTGGTAACAAAACTGACGATGTTGTAGAATGATTGTGTATCTGTGTAAAAACATCTCAGTAGAAGACAAAGATATTGAGTCAGTTGACTCCTATAAATACTTGGGCCATGAGATCAGAATAAGTCGAGACAACCAAACAATCGAGCTGAAAAGAAGAATAAACCTCGCTTGGACTGCATTTGGAAAGATAAAGGATATTTTTATAAGACACTCACAAGAACAACAGTGAGTAAACTACAAGTTGCGGAAAGGGCAATGGAGAGAATAATGTTAGGGATTTCTCTACGCGATAGAATACCCAATGCTACTATACGCAAAAGATCAGGAGTAGCAGACGTTATTGAAAGGAAAACAACACTAAAGTGGAACTGGGCAGGTCATGTAGCAAGATCAGTTGATGATCGGTGGACAAAAAGAATTTTGGAATGGAGACCCCGAATACAAGCTAACAGAAATAGATATCGACCCCCAACGAGATGGACAGATGACATAAAAAGAGTGACTACAAATTGGATTCAGATAGCGCAAAATCGGACTAAGTGGAAAAGCATGCGAGATGCCTATGTTCAGCAGTGGACGTTAGAGGCTAGTTGATGATGATGATTGGTAGCTTCCAGTTTACATCACGACGATAACATTGATGAACAAACAGCTGAACTAAAGAAACCTGAGATGACAACATTCTATAATGTGACCAAAGGAGGTGTAGATTCTACCGATCAGTTATGTGGTGAATATAATTGTGCAAGAAATACCCGACGCTGGCCTATGGTCATATTTTACGGAATACTGAATACAGCTGGTGTAAATGCTATTATACTGTATATAATTTTAACAAAAATAGCACTCTCGCTACGACATTTTTAAAAACAGTTATAATTGCAGTTGATGAAAAACCATTTGATGGAAAGAGCTTAAATCATGCATTTGCCACGCCAAACCCGAAATGATGCAAGAAAATTTGCTGGAATGGAACCAGTAGAAGAGAATAACCCTGAGCCATCAACCACTAAGAGAAAGTACTGTACATTTTGCAAGAGTAGAAAAAGTAGATATTATTGTAAAAAATGCGCCTGTTGCATTTGTTTGCAACATGCTAATGACGTATGTCCTAATTGTAGTGAAAACCTCTGACTGCCTAATTCTGTCGAAAACTTGTAATTTGAGCATTTTAAGTTTCGAGTATAATCCCACTGTAGTAAGGAATATTTAATGTAGGTATTTCTGATATTTTACAATATTAAACTACTAGTTGTATTGATGCATAATTGTTAATTAAAACTTGTTACCCATAGGCCTCTCAGGCCTAACGTGTTCTATAATGGAAATTTTTTTCACGTGTTTCCTGTAGGGTTAAATATATTATGTTCAAAATATTATTAACATAAACTAGGACGTATACTTCACAATATAAAAAATTATAAGAAAATGGTTACTAAGAAATTTGAAGCAATTATGATTATGATTATTATCCAACTAAACTAAATTAAAAATTTTAATTAAATTCTTGTAATGAGTAAATAAATATATTCTATTTTATATTCCTTATTACATATTATTCCGCCGCCTTTGTGTATTTATGATAGTGTTCGACTGAGTTCGTTGCCCTACTCCCAATCAAGTGCGTTTACCTATTTCCATTTGATTTGTGGTTTGTGAATTATAAAAAAATATCTTATCCTACTTCAAAAAACGATTGATATCCAAAACTAAAACAAACCTTCCTCGTGATAATACAATCGTTTAAATTAAGCAGGTCGCCGGAAAACACTTTCTGTGGCAACATATTATACTAAGGTGATTCAGAAAGTTGTCCAGTTTTATGCGTTAGGTTAGTTTCTTATTATTCTTTTTAATAGCGCTTTTTTACAGATTTTTTTCCTTGTAATTAGCTTTATCACTAATAATTATTATTAACTTCTCTACACTTTCTTAATTGAGTCGTGTCATTTTTTCTCAGTTTTTTTTTATTTTTTGTTTATTTTAGCTGTAGAATTTGTGAGAAAAAGCAGATCTGTACTTTTGTCTCTTGTCTCTAACAAATGGTTCCATACTTTGGCCGCCGTTCAGCAGAAATGTTTATAAAAGGAAAGCCAGTTCATTTCAGGTATTAAATATTGAGCCTTGCATCTAGTAATGGATATTTATACAACTTTGTCCCTTATGCTGGAAAATCCAACCAGAATAATTTAGAAAAGTTCAGTTTGAGTGAAGGAGTTGTTATCAATATTCTAAAAGTTGTGGAAGACAAGTCTACATACAAGATATATTTTGATAATTTCTTTACCAGCTACAAGTTGTTAGTTTATTTGTAACAACAAGGAAACTTTGCCACTGGAACAATACTTGAAAACAGGCTGCTAAATTGCCCGTTGGAGAGTACAAAATCCATTCGAAAAAAAGATCTCGGTACTATGGATTATCGCTTTGATCAAACTAATAAAATATCGTACATTGTAACGATAATCTTGTGGTGACGGTGGCAACCAATTGTTATTCAGTAGAGCCTGTTCTTTCTGTAAAAACGATACAATCGCAAGGTAATAAAAGATGTATCTATCCCGCAACCCAACGTGACAGCAAAACATAATAAATAAATGGGGGGAGTAGACTTACAGGACAATGTAGTGGCTAATTATAGAATAAAATATCCAAGGGAAAAATGGTGGTGTCGTCCGTTATTTCTAAACATGTTAAACTTTGCTGTCGTTAATGCCTGGCAACTTTATAGAATTGTATATAAGGAAAATTCAATTTCGCAATTGGATTTTAGGTCAGAACTTATGCGAAGCCTTGTTAGTGTTAACAAATGTAACACAAAATCTTTAGAGGTCGTGGCTCTAGTTCATCCATACCGTCTACCTTGTGTTTGGATAATGTGGGCCACATGATTGAACCCAATACTAAAAACTGTAGAAGGCGTTGTAGTACACCTTATGTAAAAGTACAACTGTTTTATGTGTAAAAAATAGAATATACCATTACATCCACATTGTTTCTAAGATAACGACAAGTGAAATACAATATGTTTCTGTAATACGTATAGATCCAATGTTACGTTAACGCAACGTTAAAAAAATGGACGTGTATTTTTTTTCTTAATGTGGCCTTTGAATTACTTTAATTTGTGTTTAATTAAATATATATTTAATAAACACCATTATATTTTCTATAAGTGGGCCTAAATGGATTAATTGGAAAACCAAAAAACACGTGTATAATATTTTTTATTTTTAAAAATCTATCGAATGACATAAAACACGATCCGCCTCATCCCATAGGGCGGGTAGAAGGTAACTTCGAAATCTTAAATAGAAATCCCTATTTTTTATTCCATTTGGATTTGGATTTTGTAAAAATTTCGAAAAAAACTAATTTTAATACTATAAAAATTAGTTTGCAAACATCCGATTTGTATTTGGCATTCTGCGATGACAGCGCCATCTATCGTGAATCTAAAAAAATAAATAAAATCTGTTTACTTTTTCACGTAAAATACGAATCTGCAATAAAACACAGAGTTTTTGATTTAAGGGGTTAAGTTTGGTGTCATTCGATAGATTTTTGAAAATAATTCTTCAGATTGTTTTTGGTTTTTTATTTAAAAGTGTATTTCTTGAGATATTAAATCAGGATAAACCGTTATTTGCGAATATGGCGTCATATATCAACAATTCGAAAAAAAGTTGGTAAAACAGTCTAAATCTGCGATAAAAAATAGGGATTCCCATTTAAGATTTCAAAATAAAGAGGTGGGTTGTGTTTGGTGTCATTCCATAGATTATTGAAAAATACTGAAGTAGTGTTTTTCAGCTTTTCGAGCCGATTTCACGGAATATTTGACCGTCCCGCTGCTTTTGACATACCCTGTAAAATAAATTTAAACAATTTGGTCAATAGAGAAAACGTGAAATTAAAACTATTTGCACATAATTCATTGTTGCATCTAAACGCATAAATGAGCAAAAATAGAGTCGTGAGGAAAAGTATCTGTTTGGTCGATATCACATTTACAAAATTCAGATTCATTCTCGTACAAATCTTCATAATTCTTAATTAAATTTAAATTCTGTAGGAAATCATTGAAAGATCACGAATTTCAAATAAAGGCAAACAACAAATAGCATGTTGTTGTATAGTTGCAGAATGCACCGTGCAGTGGTAACAATTTAAAGACAAGATCTTTATTCTCTCGATTTGCAAGCAAAATGGCGGAAACAACGACCGGGAGTGACCGTGGCCTGTCACCGGGTCAAATTGGGATATTACTGGGCAGGTGTGGACTTAATCTCATCCAGGTAGCCGATTTGATTGATATGAAAATAGAAACATGTGCAACCGCCGTATTAAAACTGTTAACATTATTTAAGTTAAATAATATTAAATTATTAAGTTTTAATTTAAATAATATTTAAAGGTTGATTAACGTTAGTGAAGAAGAAAATAAAACAGGTTAATGTTTTATTACAAAAATTATTAGTAGAAGGTATTTTTGGACTAAGATTTTGATAACATTTCAAATCTAGCTGGTTTACAAAAGATGTTTGGTCAGGAAAATATCTAAGTTTTAATACCAACGCACCTTTAACTCATAAAAGAAGTGTTGTGTTCAGTCTTACTGATAGAGCAATTAAACTGTCTAGCTCACAAGACCATTCCGAAAATCTGAAAAAAAATATATGAAAAAAAGTAATTGTCCACCAAAATTTTACAACCATCTAATCAAAAAAAGAACTTGCATTATCACAAATCAATCTAATTCCGATGTCAAGCCAATACAAACCCAAACCATACCTAGCAATAATAATAGTAATGTCACTCAATCAAACAAACACTATATATCCTTACCATATATTAATGATTTCTCTGAACAAATGTCGAAAACGCTGGCAAAATATGGTATCAATGTTGGACATAAATCGTCAAAATCATCCGAAAATATTTTTCAAAATTCAAACCCAATGTTAATAAGATCATCAGTCGGATGTTATTTATAAAATAAATTTTAAACATTGCAAAACATATATTGGGCAAACATATCAATATCTACATAAAAGGATGGTTCGACACATACATAGTGTACAAACCAACAAATTAAACACTGCAGCCTTAGCCAAACATTATATAGAAACTATCCATTCTTTTGATTTTTAAAATGTACAGATTTTGAAAAAAAGAATAAAACTACAACAAAAGATGCATATTGGATATAAATCACATAAAAAAGATTAAAATATAATAATAATAAGACTGATAATAAAGATCTGTCCAATATGCATCATAATTTAATAAATTAAGTTGTTGTTTAAATGCACCATTTGTTGTTGTTTAAGATATGACTCTGAACCACTCATATTTTGAAGTACCTGTTATATGTAGTTAAGGGTCAGATATCATTTTTGCACAATGATAACAAACAATACACACAAACACACACACACACACACACACACAAACACACACACACACACACACACATATATATATATATATATATATATATATATATATATATATATATATATATATATATACTCATGCATGGACACAAATATCGAATATTTTGGAATTTTCTAATGTTTGTTTTTTCAAAATAAATTCTGGTCAATCAAGTCCTTTATTTTAACAATGTTTAATGAACAATTTTAAGTTTTTATTTGAAGAAAATTTCAAAAAAGTAATGCTTAATATTAGGTAAATAAGGTTATTTTACTATAAACTTAAATGCTAATTTAAATTGCTTAAACAAAACTTTTTAACAGTAAGAAATTAACAGTAATCAGTAACGAGTATTCTCCCCTCTAGCTCTTATTACTGCTGGCATCTTTCTCGGCATGCTTGCAAGTAAATTTTGGACATATTCTTGGGAAATTACGTTCCATTCATCCTGTGCAGCAAGCCGAAGCTGCTCTATCGTATTTGAAACGAGATTAGCTCGTTTTAGCTGATCCCACATGTGCTCTATTGGATTTAAATCCAGGCTGACCGTAGGCCAATACAATCTTCGAACTGAAACCTCATCAAGATAATTACTCACTATGGCAGCGGCATGTGGTTAAGCATTATCGTGCATTAACATGAATCTGTAATATTCAATGTACTCGAGATATGGCAAAACATGATCTTGCAGAATGTTTTAAATATAAGAGTCACCAGTTATTCGTCCAATCACTTCCACAAGTGTGGTGCGTATCTCCCAACTAATACATTTTACCATAATTGGCATTATGCCACCACCTCCAAAATTAACGGTATGTGTAAGATTGCAGGTGACGAATCGTTCTCCAACTCTTCTGTAGACATGATTTTGACCATCTGGCTTCCAAATAGGATTCTGGTCCCACCAATGCAAAGAACATTTTTCCAGTTATCGATATTCCACTGAATATGTATTCTTGCAAATTCTAAACGACGAACTTTATGATTTAGAGAAGACGTGGAACTTTGGCAGGGCGTCTGAGCTTTAAGTTTGCTTCTTTTAGTCTTCGTCTAACTATTTTTGAACTCACATTAACTTATCTAACATTTAGTAGCTCACTTCTGAGGTGCATCGATGTCCATTAGTGATTTTGTGTACAATTAAAAACCGAAAACGGTCATCAATTGCGGTTGTGCACCTTGGGCGTCCTTGAGTAGGCCTTCGTACAAAATTTCCTGTTTTGTAGATTGTAGATTGATTTCTCGTGCCATATCTTTTTGTGTATATCCTCCCTCGTACAAAATTATAATCTGTGCTACTTGGGCTTCATCGCAGTATTGAATTGGTGGCATACTTGTTTAAAACTTAGTTGAATCAAAGCAACATTTAATTAAATTTTATAAATTAAACTAAAAATTAGTATCATTTTTCCTTTACGTCAAGAAGGTTTTTTATCATAAAATGTACGAATGGCACTAAACGCTGAATAAACGTCAAAATAAACGTCAAAATATTTCAAACCAATTAAGGACAACAGTACAACATCTGATGATTATCTACAAATTTTTACCTACGTATATAAATAAATAAAATACTATCATGGAAAATATACAACAAATATTAAATAAATAAAAATAGAAATGACATTAACATCTTACGGTTTGTATGTAAAACAAAATTGTTTTTGTTGCAAATACAGCGATACTTTTAAATAACTTACGTTAATATTGGAATATGAGTTTTGTTTCTATAATATAGATCTGGAGGTTAAAGAAATATTTGTCGGTGTAAGTTACAGTTACAGTTATAAGAAATATGCCAAGTTTAACCTATTTATATAAACAGTAATATCATTACCTATATTTCTATGTTACCGATATATCCTATAATTTTTAATTTTATGGCTAAATTAATTTTGTAACGTATGTGAAGTCAGCCTATGAAATTTGTAATTATTTGCTAGTTCTTTAGGGAAAGTGTAATTAATTGAATTTGGGTGAACAATCTTTACTTGAATATCGTAGACGATTTACAGGTTCATACAATCCCTTTTTCTTCTGATCACATTACAGTAACCTGTAGGATCAAATAATATTATAGTAAGGTTCCTGCTTTAAATCATAACAATCATTAAATCGTACGTTTTGAAACTGTCGGAAGAACAATACATATGTCTTATAAGTATTGAATTGGTGGAGTATATATATATATATATATATATATATATATATATATATATATATATATAATGATGTCGGTTTACAACGTTCTTCGACATCTTCCGATTTCCAATCCAATCTCCATCTTATTCTATCGTTCCATAGATCGTCCTCCAGTTCTCTTTCCCTGATTTCTTTATGAACTCCTTCTCTCCAACTTCTTAAAGGCCTTCCTAGTCTCCGCCTACCTCTTGGCTGCCATTCAAGAATTTGTCTTGGTATTCTATTCTCCGGCATTCTCCTTACGTGTCCGTACCATCTGAGTTGTGTCGTTTTAATGTCATTAACGATATTATTTGTAACCCCCATGATTTCTCGGACTCTTTCGTTTGTTATTCTGTCGCGTCTGGAGATTTCCGCCGAGCGGCGCCAGAAGTCCATTTCTGTTGCTCTAAGCATTTTGTCTTTTAGGGACCACATTTCGCATCCATATGTTGTGATACTTTTTATTATGGTGTTGTATATTCTTCTTTTATTTTTCTTAGAGATGTTTTTATCCCACAGTACGCTGTTCAGTAAGGCTATGCCTTTCCTTCCCTGTGTATTTCGTTCCTTAATGACTGCATCTAATTTTCTGTCCTGAGTGATCTTTACTCCTATGTATTTATAGTCGTCACATAGTTTGATCTCTTGATTTTCCTCTACGAGAAGGTTATGTTGATCTCCTCCGATACTCAGGTACTCAGTTTTTTCCATATTCACTTCCAAACCCCACTCTGTAAACTCTTCTAATACTTTTCGCATCATGTAACTAAGATTTTCAGAGTCCTGTGCGATGACCCGGTGTATCCTATCTTTTTTTTCTCTACCGCATATACCAACTCTAACACCGAAATTAATTTAATTGTTTAAGCAAAATAGAGAAATTAGGATTGCCACTAAAAATATTAAAACCTTGAACAGTTTTTAAATCTTGTTTCCTTCATTATATGACCAAAGTACTCTACAAAGTAGTTTTTTCTTTTTCTCTTTTAGTATCATTTCTTGTTTCTTTATCATTATTTGCAACACTTCTTCATTTGTAAAATTGTCTGTCCATGGTATACGCAAATTCCTATGATAGTACCATATTTGAATAGTTCTAGTTTATGCAGATCTAATTTTTTCAACGTCTGTGCTTCAAGGAAAAAACAATAATGTAGAAAATACCATCGTAATAGCTTTTTAGTAATTTTTTACTTTCAAGATAGTTTCTCGTTCTGTTTCTTAACAGCACCTCATCTCTTTTGCTTGCTCTGAATTTTTCATTATCTTTGCGCCAAAGTACTTATATGGTCCTACTTTTTATATTATTGCATCACAGATGGTTAATACTTTTCATTGTTTTTTGTAGAATTTTTATTAACTTTCAAAAATTTTCTTTAAATTCATCTTTATTCCATACATATTTCAATTATCATCATCATCATAAGTCGCTCGATAATCCATTGTGGATCTTGGCCTGCTCACAAAAAAGTCGCTACTCCTGTCTATTGCTGGCAACTTCCCTCCATCTTCTGACCCTTAAAATCTGTAGGTTTTCTTTCACATCAATCTATCTCATTCGTGGTCGTCCTCTGCTTCTTGTGCCCTCTGGTTTTGATAATGTTAATCTCTTCGTGTTTCGTGATCTGACATCCTAGCAATGAGTCCAGCCCATCTAAGTCTCTGCACTTTAACGAATTTTGCAATATCTGGATCGGTGTAAAACTTATATAGTTTAAAGTTGTATCTTCGACGCCATAGCCCATTTTCATTTACGACACCAAAAATCTTTCTAAGAATTTTTCTCTCAATAATGCCAAGAATTCTTTCATCATTTTGAGATAAGGTCCACGTTTCAGCCACATATATCAAAACCGGTCTTTTTAAGGTCTTGTATATATTAAGCTTTACTGCACGTTTTATATTTTTTATTTTTTAAATGTTTCTGGAGACCGTGAACAGTTCTGTCTGCTATTGCTATGCGTCTTTTGATATGCGTTATCATAAAGAAAAACCAATCCCAAGGTTTTCATTACTCTGTTTATCGAAAACCCACGCATACCAATCGTTACTTGCATGCCAACTCTCACCATCCACCTTTACAAATTAATTCTGTCATTAATACCCTTGTCTACAGATCAATACGCCTTTCCGATGATGCAAGTAGACGCGCTGAGCTCTCTTGTTTAAAACAAGCCCTCATTTTGTTCAAAGCTTTTCTTCCTTACATCAAAGGTGTCGCTAACAAAATCGACAAAATTCTTAAATCAAGAGGAATAAAACAATATTTACCCCCCAACAAAGACTTTCATCCCTTATCCGATCAATCAAAGACAACATTCCAAATGAACAACACGGAGTTTATAAAATTCCTTGTGCAGACTGTCCCCGAATCTATATAGGCCAAACAAATCGGTGAATCCAAAATAGGATTTATGAACATTCCATTTCTGTTCGCAATTCCAACTCAATTTCAGCTCTAGGTCAACACGATCTTCATACAGGTAATAAAATTAATTTTGAAAACTCCAGAACCATAGCCCCCATCCGCTTCTATAAACCAAGAATTATCCGAGAAGCCAAAAATAGAAAAAAGAAAATTAGAAATAGAAAAAAAGCCAAATTGTCTTAATAAAAGAGATGACGCCATACGGTTACCTTCTACATGGAGACCTCTCATTAAGAAAATATCGTCCCCTCGCGCCAACTCCCGCGCCAATCCCCACCCTAACCCCACCTAGGCTACGTCATCATCGACGGTATAAATGAACCGTCCCCTGTTCCCAGTCGTAGTAGTAAAGTAAATAGTGATCAGTGCAGTAGTGTCTGGGGGCTCGGGAGGCTGAGACTTCGGAAGCCCTGAAGAAGACATCAGAAAGGATGTCGAAAGCGCGGCGTAATGGATATCGCTTAAAATATGAGCAATTTTAACCGTTGTTGTCTACAACAAGAGCCAAAAGAAAAAGCACTTACACAGTGACGTATACAAACTTAAATGTGGCGACTTCCCAACATTTTACATTGGTTAAACTGGTAGAACTTTTTAACAAATTAAAAAATACAGCTATACATTTGAGTGACCAACTTGAGACAAACAGTTCTCCCCTCCTCAACTTATTCAGTTAAAGACTATAAAGCATACCAAAAATTATCACATCACTAATTAATTATTATACTAACAATTTTTGAAAAGGACCGTTTCAGCTCAAACCCTTTCACTTCCGACCACCCTGGACATCTACCTCCTCCGCAGGAACAACATTCACCGATGCAAACCACCAGTGAGACATAACACAGCAATCCAGTGCCCAACAAAACAAGCCACGTCCTGAAGAGGTGAGGATACCTAAAACAGGACAAACAGAAACGCACCAAAGAAAAATAAACCAATCAGAGAGAAAACGACTCAACAATGAAGTGAAAAATAGATAACTTAAAAAAAGCACTCTGCCGAAAGGGCTGTATTGATAAAAAATCAAAAATTATAATAAATTTTGTGGTAACAAGTTTTGATAACAAAAGTTTTTAGTGCTTTATTGTTAGATATATGATTCAAATTAACCATTATATAATTGTATTAGAGGATAATAAGTATTTTTGTTTACTCAATATAATCAGAACGTCTGACTAATTATATTGTGTATAATAAGCTTTTTATAAAGAAAACTATGGGAACTTGCTTAATATTGATTATTATTAATTGAATAAATATTTTAATACGGATCTGGTTTTAGTTCATTTGCTGCTTTCGACTTTCTCGAAACAATGATTTTCATAAGTGAATATGTAATGAGCATGAGACAAATTGTCGCAAATTTCAAGTGGGTCGACCGGCGTTGTTGTCTTCAGAATTTCTTGTTCGCAACGCGCCGGTTTCTGTGTCAAATCGTCACAAGTATTTAAATATTTACCTATCATTCCTTTTGTCTTGAAACACAATCTTTCAGGTACCTATATAGTATTGTGTGGCTAGCATACATTTTTTTTTGATGCTCCAGATTTGTGTAACATATAAATAGCAAATACGAATATTAGTTATTTTTCTTTTTATAGGTGTTATAAAACGCTAAGAAATTTTGACACATTTGTAGGATACAACAAATTCTAGAAACATCGAAAACATAATTTAGTTCTAATAATGTTTTACTAAATTTAGATATAAATTACAGACCCCAATTACAATAAAAGGACAAACTAAAATAAACGCAAAATTTATTAAGTTGACAGTTTATTTTTTTAATCATCGTTTTAATGTGTACTACTATGTAATTAGTTAATTACTAATACTATAGGTTCAATCACCAACACAAAACAAAACATAGTTACTCTAACAGAACTAATTAATAATAAAGAATATTTATTTTATTGACAACTAAATATTGGAGTATATAAACGAATACTATTATTATTAACCCTTAACTGGTCCGGTACTGTAGCAGTAGCCTAACTGGTTCGGCGTAGTCTGTGAAACTACTGTTATCAAGAAAGCAAAACAACACTCAAAAATAATTTTTTTATTAAGAAAAAATGTTACAAACATACCCTGATATATTTATATAAAAGTGATCGTATTAGATTTGAAATATTAAAATAAAACTGATATCCATACAAAAATTTGTGAAAAAGTACATAGTTTTGTAAAGTAATTTAAAAAAATATATAAAAAGACTATGAAAAAAAAATGTATTCCTAGGATAAATGTTCAAACTACACACTAAACAAGAAACTAGGTAAAATAAAAATCGATCAAAAATGTTTGTTTCCAGCATCAGTCAAACTTTTTACCATTTTTATATGCAAATTTTACATAGTGGTTTTGTACATCCCAAACAAACAGGTTTTTAGCAACGCAAGCTTAGGTATCTTGTCATCCTTCGATTTCTACTCGGACACAAACTGCAAATCTTGCGTTTTTCTAAAATAAGAACATCCGTCCGATTGTCCTCTTCTTCTTGAACTCCAAGTATCTGGCTAATTGTAAGACGTAATTGACGTGGAATGTTAGTCATTGTCATTCGTCTTTTCATGTGATCTTGCACTAACTGCATAGCCAACTCCAAAGCACTTTTTTCTTTTATTACTGGATTGTTTTTGTAACACTGATGTAGAATATATAACTTTGCTATAGAAATGTCCAATATGCGGAAAAAAATTGTTAAGGGCCACCTTCGGGTTCGACGGCTTGAGGTGCTTTTGGAGCATTTTTCATCTAGAGAATCTACACCTCCCTTATTCTCAATATAATAAGAAATAATTTCTGAGGGATCACTATAACGTCTACTATGCATTGAAGATATAAGTACTGTAGCCTTTCCCACTTTTCCTACATGAGAAATTAAGCTACATCTGTTTCTGTTGGGCAGAAAAGATGGAGGTATTTCAGCCTTATTTTTTTTCAGTGTGCCCACATAAGTCAAGTTTTTCGTTCGTAAAGTATCCAATAATTGAATAGAAGAGTACCAATTATCAGCTGTGATATTTCGGTTGCTACCAAAGAGCGGTTCAGCTAAGCGCAACGCAGCTTGTATACGCTTTAGGAATTTTTTGTACATTTGTTAGGCGGTTTGTTAGGCATGTACATTTTAAACCGGCATTTATCTCGTAAACTTACAAGCATTTCATTTGTGGCAGGTTGACCAAGTCCGTATACACTTTGACAATTTTCTATGAAAGTATTGAATATAAATGAAATAGCTGCAGTTGGATCATCTTTTTTGCGTTCCTCCCTGTCTTCAGGATTGTCGAATCGAATAGCAAGTAAAAGAACAGCAAATCTTTTTTTGCTCATGACTGCTTTAAAGATTTCTCTTCCAGTTACATCTGTTGCAAATAAACGGTCTATATTTTCGTGATCGGAGTTGAAAATGGCAGTGTAAACAAGGAGTCCCAAAAAATGCTCTTAACTCAATGACATCCATTTCTCTAAGATGATGGATAGAACTAGCAGAATATTTCTTACGCATTGATCGTAATTTTGTGTTTGTATTCTGCTCAATATGTTGTAGAATGTTATCACTAAACAACATATTCCAAACAGACAAGGGTATCGCAGCTTCGCAGATGATTTTTGCCTTTGTTTTTAGAATTGGCACTTTTATGATAATGTTGTGTTTACGTGTTCTAGATGAGGGGATAACTTCTGACGTACACCACCTGTGTCTATTTTTACCATAAACATAGGTTTTGTCACTATCACTTACTGCTAATTCATCACAATCTACAGGCTCGTCAGAATCAGAAAGTTCCGAACATGTATCGTGTTTAGATTCAATATTACGGTCTTCTGAAATATCGCCTACATCAATGTCACTATCATATTCCTCATTGTACTACTTTAAAAGAGTTGTCTCATAATCGTCATCAACGAAACGCACTCGTTTTGATAGCCCGGCCATTATTTCTAAAAATACACGACACACAAAAAAGTCACACCAACAGTCTGGCGTCGTCTGAGGAACTACTCTCGACCTAATTATTGCAATAACTTTTTAAGAACTGAGAGAAACTTTTCGCAAATACAGCCACTTGTCAAGCTCAAATAGTTTAAGGATTAGATAGAAGGACTTGCCTGTGGGCAATGCCAATTTCCAATAAAATATAATTAAAAATATGGAATCGTCTGCTGGACGACGTCGGACGAGTTAAGAGTTAAAATGGACCAACATGGCTCTTGGACTTTATGGCCTATAGAATTCGGATGTATATTTACTCGTCTAAGGATCTTCACTATTCATAGTTAAATTCATTGCAAATCTGCTCTACTTTGGCTTTAATTTCATGTAATATCCGTTGTTGGTTATTGGTTAGTGCCTGTTTCATTTTCCTATATTTCTTCAACGACATGTATGTCAAGACTTATTGAATGCTGTTAGAAGGTAAACAAAGGATATTTATATTGCGGTTTCCAAACCAGTTACTTTTTGTTCTAAGCGTGTAATAGGCTACTGCGTTCTGCCGGAAAATATTCCCGAAATCATTTAATTTCACAATACTTGGTCTTAAGCTATTTTAAGGTATTTGTAGATATTTCGTAGCATTTACGGTACTTTCAATAAATAAAAAACATCCCAACCCTAAAATTGTCCTACAACCTTAAATCATCATTCATTTAAAAAATTTAAAATTTTAAAGAATTTTATGGTCCGTTTCAAACAGTTTTTGTGAAAAGATTTATGCTTAATACGAAAAACTCGTTTACGGTAATCATCAACATATACTTCGAATTTTGATTCTTAAGTAAAAATTACTCGGGACTTTGTCCAAATGAGCCGAGTCCTACACTTCGAGACGCAGGTACTCTAGTTAGGATTGCTGAAAATCACCTCGACCAGGTCGATAGATGATGCGGGAGATGAAGAGTAACACCTAACCCTAATAAAACACAATTGATTCTCTTCAGACACCCCAATCTTAGCGGATACCTTACACACAATGTAGCCGCAAGAATCTACCTCAGACTCTGGGGCGACCGACTCTAACTCCATAACCATATAGAGTACCTTGGTGTGGTGTTCACAGAAACACTAAACTGGAGGGAAGATTTGGCTTCAACCCGTAACAATGTGAGAAGAAGTGTTGGTTTACTCAATGCCCTCTGTGGTAAATTCGGACGGACACACTCACGTACACTCATACACACATACAAAACATTCGTTAGGCCAGTGATTGAATATATAGACTAAATATATATGCCATGTTCAATCACGGCCTGACACAATAACTGCTGAGACTGGAAAGGGGAATCCTCCGTAGAGTAAACTACAAACGGTACGACTAACCCTCCGCCCTCATACATCAACTATCGAACATTCAGCCCATTAGTGAGAGGCTCTCCTCTCTGAGCAGGAGTTATACAATCAAAACCACCCGTGGTCATAACTTTAGAGTGCAAAATATCATTAAAACTATCTGCTTATCCTTCGGCAATATATTCATCAGATGTACCAAACGCAAACTTCCCTTCCTACCCACCAAATTGCTGACTCGAGTCAGCAACTAACTCCCTGATGAATACATTAATATCCCGAAGGAAACTCCACTTTTTTACCGCCGTTACATATAAATAGCTCACTTCGAGCTTTGCTAAAGACAAGGAGGGATCGGTTTTCCCAATCCCATTGCACAATTATACCTATCTATTGTAAGGTTACAACCACAGCTGCCCTTTCCTAATTTATAACTATATATTTTTTACTAATAATTTCTACAAAGGACCGTTTTAGCTTAAACCCCTTTCGCCTCTGACCACTCTGGACACCACCCTCTCCAAGACTACATCCACCGACCCTTACCACCAGTGAGACACAACCCAGCGACGCAATGCCGACATTCCAAATAAAACAATCCACGTTCTAAAGATGTGTCACACCTAAAGCAGGACAGAAAATCATCCACAAAGACAATACAACCAACAGAAAGATAACAATGGATGGTTCTAAGCGTATAACAGACTGCTGCGTGGGCCAAAAAATATTCCCGAAAACATTGAATTTTACAATTAGGCTTAGGCTAAGATATTCATAGATAATTCGCAGCATTTACGATACTTTCAATAAATAATAAACATTCTAACCCTAAAACTGCCATTCAATCCCAATTAATTATTCATTTAAAAAAAATTACGGTCCGTTTCAAACAGTCTTTATGAAAAGCCTTATACTTAGTGCAAATAACTCGGTAATCATCAACATATACGTCCAATTTTGATTCTTAACTAAAAATTAATTGAGATCAATCTTCTACCGATTAAGAAAGTTTAGATTTTATCCAAATAACCCTAGCTTACATTTGTTTTGCTGTTAACAGTGGCATTTCCTTTATCTATAAGAAAAAATGTTAAAACATATTAAACTACTAGTACACTTTTAAGTTATTATCTGTCATTAAACCTTATAAAACTTTATTCCAAATTTATATTTTCTGTTGCAACAATATTCCCTTGAAAAATTGAATCCAGGTTCATGGTTCCATTTAGCTGTAACTTGCCTTAGAGTATTTCTTCGACCTTTTTTGCAAACTTTAGCCAATATTTGCCTATTCCTATAAGAAAATAGTTTTGGTCGACCAGGGCTTTTCTTATCTAAAATACTATTTCCTCATAATAGTTATTTATCTTCCACATTATCGTTTTAGGAATATTAATTTCATTCGATACTTCAGGGATTGTTTCAGCAGGGCAATAATTAATAATCACTCAAAAATTTTGGATACTGTAAACATACCCCATTTTTTTGAAATTATACAGCGATTTACTCAATTTAACAGTGAATTAATTATAAAATATAGTTTGACGTTTGTTAGATTGTCCGGCTGCATCCGAAGCCTAATACTTGTCTTATTATGTGTAGTTTTTAGCAGTTACTTCATACTGTCTTGTCATTTATTTTGATAATCCTTATGACATTAGTCAATACTAACTAGAGACACAGTTCTTGTCATACTCAAGCCTATACACAAACACACACAAACACACACGCACACACCCACATACACACACCTACACACACACACACGCACATACACACACGATCTGGAAAAACATCAAATTCCAGTCAGAACTTTTCATTTGTACGTTTGTACGTCAAAACTCTCTTGTCTTGGGGTTTATCTTGAAAGTTTTAAACAGGGACATTCATTCAATCCTCCCTCACCTCCCGAGAAAAAAAATCATACCCCAATCCCAAATAAACATTAAGCAATACCTGGAACAATACAAGATAGACTTAGGTTTGCAATACCAGCCCGTTCCCCCAGTGCGACAGAGAAAACTGGCTCAAAGCAGTCCCTGCATCTCTTTCTAATTTACAGGGTTTATCGACCACGTGACGAAAATGATCAATCAGAATGTTACGTGGTCGATAAACCCGCTCATTAGAAAGAGATGCAGAAACTGCTTTGCGTCAGTTTTCGCTATCGCACTGGGGGAACGGCCTGGTATTGCAACGATTAGTCTAACTTGTATTATATGTCTATGACATTGATGGGTGAATGACATTTGTAGGTTATGTGGGTTATATAAAACATTATTAATTACTTTTTATATATTACTTAAAATATTGCTTTTTAGAATTATTATCATTACTATAAAAACAATAATAACTGAGTTGTTAACTGAGTTGTTATATATTTTAAATTGTCATATTACATAGTTGTTAGAGCTCTTCATTATAACGCACATCACTAAAAAATGCCATTAAAGTTATGTTAAATAACTGTCCAAATAGGATACCAGCAGGATAGTATAACTTTGAAGTCATAAAAGTTTTAAAAAAAGTTAAAAATTTTATCTCACTTTTATTATAAGCTATTAAGCATAATTTTAATACATCCAATATGACCTAAGATGGATTTTTATTAACCGGCGGATAATAGAACAACGGTTAAAAACACACTTCAGCACCATTATTCATTTACATACAGTACCAATTTTAATAAAAAATTGCACTTGTGTAGTTTCAGAAGTCTTATTATTCAATGAAGTTATGGCGGAAGTTACGCGTAAGTTAAATAAATACTATGTGAGAAGACAGCAGTACTGACAGCGGCAGCGTCCACAATAAGAAACAAGAAAAAAGCGAGAAAAGGAGCATGGTTCGATGACGAGTGCAGACAAGCAATAGAGGAATGAAATGAAGCACACAAAATGTATATAACAAGAAGAACACGGAAAAGACAAAGATCATTTGAAGTCGCAAGACGGAAAGCAGACAAGATATGTAGAAATAAAAAAGAGCTTATGAAAATGGACAAATAGACAAAATGGAAGAAAATTAAAAAAAGAACGAAATTAGAAGGGTTTACGAATACCTTAAAAAGATAAAAAGTGGGCATAAAGGTAGTAAACCTCAAACAAGTCTATGTAAAGATGAAAGTGGGCAAATAATCAGTGACCAACAGAAAGTCAGAGAAACGTGGAAGCATTATTTTGAGACCCTACTTGGTACACAAGTAGACATGGAAGATGAAATGAGTACGAACTACTTAGAAGAGAATGAAGTAGAGAATGGAGTAGAAGCATAGAGGAAGTTCTTGAAGCTATTAAGGCCCAGAAAAACAATAAATCCCTGGGAGTTGACGAAATACCACCAGTATTGTATAAGGTGGGTGGCGACCACCTAGCAAGTCACATCCACGCGCTCATCAGAGACATATGGCAAGAAGTCAAAATACCCGACGATTGGAAGAAAAGTATAGTATGCCCGATCTATAAAAAAAGTGAAAACAAACTCCAGTGAAAAAATTACCGTGGAATTTCTCTACTATGTACAGCATATAAAGTCCTCACGTATATTAGAAACCAGCGGCTAGAACCACTAGCAGAAAATATTATTGGACAGTATCAGACGGGCAGTAAGATAGTAGCAACAGAGATGGAATGCCTGCGAAGAGGCTGCAGAGTAACAAGAATGGATAGGAGAAGTAATGATGAAATAAAGCAAAGAACATCAATAGAAACAGACATACTAACATAATATGAACATACATAATACTAACATAATATATATGGATATATATATATATATATATATATATATATATATATTATATAGAACAAAAAAGACTAAAGAGGTATGGACATGTAAGAAGAACTAGCGATAGCAGATGGATAAGGAGAATAACCGAATGGAGCCCCATAGGAAGGAGGAAAAGAGGACGACCCCGAAAATCCTGGAGAAACGAAGTAGACGACGCCATGAGTAAGAGAGGCCTAAACGAAAGAGAATGGAACAACAGAGACAGATGGAAACGGTTAAGCGAGGGAAGGCAGTGAATACTGTAGAGTCCCTGAATATATATCATCATCATCATCATTTGCAGCTTTATCAACCGTTTCCAATTACGGTGCAGCCTCCCTTATTTCAATGTTATTTTATGTTCTTATTATTATTCGACGATGTCTTAGTTATACGTTGTTCTAATAATTTGCGCTCATTTGCGCCCATATTTTTCTATCTTGTGCTATTCGAGACCACGTTGTTCCTGTTAATTTTCTAATATCATAATCCCATCTGAGATTTGGGCGCCCCTTTGGTCTCTTAGCGTTCCTGGGGTACCACATACTTGTTCTAGTGGTCCATCTGTTATCTGTTCTTCTTGCCATATGTCCTGCCCATTGCCATTTCAGGGATTTTATTCTTTGGATTACATCAGTCACCTGGGTTTGCCTCCGTATCCATTCAATTCTTTTACGATCCCTCTTTGTTATCCCTAGCATACATCTTTCCATTGCTCTTTGAGTTACTTGGAGTTTCGACGTTATTTCTCTCTTTAATATCCAAGTTTCACATCCATATGTCAAGACGGGTAATATGCATTGATCAAATATATATATATATATATATATATATATATATATATATATATATATATATATATCAGGCGGGCTTCCGATGGGGAAGACCGTCACTGGATCAAATAGTTACAGTCAAACACATCTTGAGTAAATCATGGGACATGGTATATCATCATGACATTGATTCACAACGTGTTTGTAGCTAATTAGACTCATTAAAGTCACAATGGATAAAACTCAGACATGTGTACGAATACAAAACCACCGAACAGACTTTTTCAAAATTTCGCAGGGATTAAAACAGGGAGATGGGCTGGCAACAACTTTGTTTAACCTGGCACTGAAGTATGCGGTTAGGCAAATGAAAACTGAACGAGGAAACCTACTGACCAACCGAGCGATTCAACTGGCCGCTTATGCCGATGATATTAATATTATTAATAGAATATCAACATGCGCAGAGGAAACATACGCAGAGTTAAAAACGCAAACAAAAAGGCTAGGTCTGGAAATTAACAGAAAAAAACAAAAATAATGATACAGAGGAAAAGAACTAAAGTCCTACAAAACATTATAGATAAAGATGACATTGAAACGGTTGGAAAGTTTACATACCTGGGAGTAGAAATATATGCCGACGAATCAGAAGATGGAGAAATACGGAAGAGAATAACGCAGAAAAACACAGCTTATTTTGCCCTCTCCCATATATTTAGGTCTAAAAATGTCCACCGAAATACAAACATAAGAATCTATATAACCTTAATTCGACCAATAGCATGCTATGATAGTGAAGCATGTGTCCTGAAAGAAACATCCAAAAGCAAACTCGATACATTCGAAAGTACTGAGGAAAATACTAGGACCTGTGAGAGAAAACGGAATCTTCAGAAGTAAATACAAAAACGAGCTTAAGCAACTTTATAAGGAAGCACCACTGTCAGACTTCATTAGAATACACAGATTGCAATGGACCGAACATGTGATAAGAATGGGAGAGGATAGGCTACCAAAAAGAGCACTGAATGCTAGAATGCAGGGAAACAGACCAGTTGGAAAGCCAAGAAAGCGCTGGGAATACACAGTAAACAGCGACGCACAAGCCCATTTAGGAGTCCTTGTATAAAGAAGATCAGCCACAGACAAGCAACAGTGAGGACAAAAAATAAAGAAAGCCAAGGCACAATTTGGGCTGTAGTGCCGTAGAAAAAGAAGATGTAAGAAGACGCCCAATGCCACATGTAACTCAAACCGAAAGATAAGATTTTATAAGAAGACGAAACTAAATTCTAGAAAATTAAATACGAAATATTAAAGCTAATCGATGAAGAGACAATTCGGCCGAGCGCGATGTAAGTCAATTTAAGTACAAATAAGTTATCAAAATTACAGAATGGACTTAAATATATAGAAAACCTTAACAAGGAGAAAGAATTCAGAGTATTCTATAAAAATGTTAACAATAAGAGAAGAGAATTCAACGCAACCACAAGCTAATGCAAAAGTCAGAATGGTGACTTGTTAACAATAAGGAAAGATGTATTGAAGAGAGGTGTGAAATACTTTAACCAGGTACTTAATAGAGAGGAAGAAGAAAATCTGCAAGACGAACGAGATGAGGTGAGCGGAACAGACGAGAGGGAAGAGGAAACATGAACGATTCTTAAAGTTAAAAACGCAGTTAAAAAACTATCCAGCAACATATCATTCAAAATAGATCAATTCCCGGCTAAACTATATAAAGATGGTATATATAACGATACCTGAATGGCACTACAATAAATATGGACATAGAAATTCCTACCCAGTGATTGGAAAACTTTGCACCATACACAAAAAAGGAGATATCTTTGAATGTTCTAACCACAGAGGAATTATGCTTCTATTGTTTTTTGTTGTGCTAGAGGAATTGTTTTTAGTGAAAAATAAGCAGCCGAGTTTAAAAAAAAAAAACATATTGTTATCATCCAAGATAACCTGAAGGCCAGTTTGAAGTTTGACTTCTCTTAAAGTTTGTCCAGCTTCCATTTTGTGTCTCTCATATGTCGGATCTAGATCATTTAAAGTTTGTGTGGGACAATGTTTTTTATATAAATCGAAAGTAACAAATTTTCTTAATAATTTAAAAAGAAATAATCAGCTAGTGAAGCAAAGCAGTTTTGTTAAATTTTTCTAACTAAACATTTATCTTGAAAATAATCCTTCAAGGCGAAGTATTAGAAAGGCGAGGAATTGGAAGAGAAAAAATATCATGGTTAAAAAACCTGAAGGAATGGTTCTCCACAATAACAACTAATCTATTTAAAGCATCAGTTATTAAAATAATTATAGCCAGAATGATCGCCAATAGTCGTAACGAATGGGCACCAAAAGAGGAAGAAACATTTATCTTATACAATATATATCTTAACATAATACTAAGATTTGCTCTCATTTCAGTTAAAAAGTTTATAAATAAATATAAGTTTTCCTCCTCCTCAATTATAATCCCCTTAGGAATGTGGTGACACCGTCGGGTCTTTACAGTTTTTTCACGATTTCCCTGCATCCTTTTCTGTCCTGTGCTTGTTGTTCGGCTTCATATAACCCTTGGTTAATCAATATTTTTGTTTAATCTACCTAACGGCTTGGAGATCTTCTCCTAGGTCTCTTTCTTTCAATTCTACCCTCGACTATCGGTTTTTCCATCGTACCTGTTCTTCTAGTAATGTGTCCAAAATACTGCACATATATCTGTTGTATTTGTTTAAGCAATATATCCTTTACTTTAAGTAGTTATAATATCGATACGTTAGTGCGATGATCAATCCAGGATATTCTTAACATGCGGCGGTATACTCACATTTCAAAAGCGTCTATTTTTTTTATCTGCTTTCTTTAAGGTCCACGTTTTGGATGCATATGTGGCTATGGAAAAAATTAGTGACCTTACTAGCCTTAGTTTTGTGTGTATTGTTATGCTAGAATTTTTCCAAATTGTTACCAGTTTCATCATAGCTGTTCTAGCAATAGTTAACCTTCTACGTATCTCTCTGTCACACCCTCCGTCATTTTTTATTAGGGAACTCAGGTATATGAAACTATTTACTACTTCAAAGCTCCCAATTTCTTTAATGTGTTGAAGATTATTCCGACCTCTGTCTACTATCATGATCTTTGTCTTACTCCTATTTAGGTTTAGTCCATATGTTTTGCTTTTCTCCTCCAGACATCTCATTATGTCTTCCATTTCTTCCTGATTTGCCGCGATTATTAAAGTATCATCAGCATATTTAGTTTTACGGATCAGCTAATTGTCATATTTTAGTTTTTATTCTAAATAAAGTTAACCTTGATAATTAATTATTCATTCAAAAAAGTTTGGTATTTCAGTTCGACATAAATATGACAGTCAGTATATCCTTTTCTGTCATTTGGTATACAACCAAAATTTTAATGTCTGTTTTGTTAGAAGTTTCAATGTAACATTGATTGATAAACATAGTTTAAATTCTGTTTTGTTAAAAGGTTAAACTCAATGTTAGGTTTGTTAATAAATTTGGATATTGATTTGTAATATCTGTTTATGCGAAATAAAAATAAATATAGTTCATCCCAAACCCTTCTTTCAGTGCGTCACAGTTTATCGAATTCTCTCTAACGCATTAAGCTAGAAGTGACAGAAAAAAACGTGACTCTGTGATTATTATACATAGAACTTAGAAAATTATATTTCGTTCACGGGTATTTGCATATTAAAGCGAATTCTACTTACGGATATATAATTGGTCGGAGTTTAGAATACGCTAAATAGATATCCAATCAATGATGCGCATAAATATAATTTGACGCAGATGGTCTCGATAGTGACAGTACTTTGACAATGTCAACTGATAAAATGATAATGGACAGTGGAAGTGTGACGTCACAACTGTCAATTACTTTCCAAACAAAAGTTGAAATGTCCAATCTCAAGACTTTTTAATTTCTATAACGTTAACATTTTGCTTCCTCTGCTGCTTTTTCTTTTAAGTATAGTGTTTTTACGATAATACCATCATAATTCAGTGTTCTATTTCTATGAAATATAGTTTAAAAGTTTAAATTAAAGACATTCTAACCTTACTTTATTGATACATGCATTTTATTGCTATTTTTATAAAACAACATGCTTTATTATTTACACAACCTTGTAAAATTGTTGTAGTAACTATTAGAATACTTAAATATTGCAAAAAGCGGAAAGATTCTGTAAAAAAAAATACCGAAAAATACAAATTATCCACACTAAACAAGGTTTGTTTGGAAAGTGAAACTGACAGATGTCAATAAAATCTACGTCATCACTTCCACGGTCCATTGTCATTCCAGAATAGTATTTTTAGACATTTTACAGTGAAAATTTAATTTTGTATTTATTGTCATAAAAATATTTTAAATAAGTATGCTGAGATATACCGAGAATGAACAAAGACTAATATTAAAATTATTAAATTATTTTCAATTAGAAAAAGAGGCTGGGACAACTTTATTACCAGTTTCTGCCGTTCGTGAAGTAAGTTTTAAATTATTCTAAAAAATATTCACATTAGTAGTTTAAATACTCTACATTTTAGCCATAGTGTTTGTAATAAATAATAATAAATACATAAATAAATCTTAGCTAATTAAACACTTTCCTTGGAGTGTATAGAATAGGAATTATGACAAACTGCCGTTCCAATATAATGCACAATAAAAAAATTTTATACAGGACGGTACCTCTAATATGTAAATTAAAAAAAAATAGAGTTATTAAAGTTTTTACTATACATTTTCAAAAAATAACCTTTTCACATTTAGCCGATTACGATCCTTCAACTGTCAGATTTAACTAAAATATATATATATATATACAAGGATTTCCACAGTTTTCACTGTATTCCTTCACTCAACCGTTTTCTCCAATTTTTCCTGTTTAGCCAGTCCCCTTCCTGTAGGTTTCTTCTACTCATTGCTTCGTCCACCTCATCTCTGAAAGATCTTCGGGGTCTGCCTCTCTTTCTTCTTCCTATTGGGCTCCACTCTGTTATTCTATTTATCCACCGATTTTGGTCTGCTCTTCTGACATGTCCGTACCATGTTAATCTCTTCTGTTCGATGTAGTCTATTATGTCGGAGTTCATTCCCATTCTCCTCTTAATCTCCATGTTATTTATTCTGTCTCTTCTTGTTACTCTGCAGCTTCTCCTTAGGAATTACATCTCTGTTGCTCTTATTTTGTTTTTGGTTTTCTTATTTATTGTCCAATTTTCACACCCATAAGTGAGGATACTTCTTGTCATGGTATTATATATTTTTTTCTTTGTTTTCATGCTGATGTTCTTATCCCATAGTACCGGGTTCAATTTTCGTATGCAGTCTCTTGTTTGTCCTAGTCTATTTTTTATCTCTTCCTCCGTTGTTCCTTTGTTTGATATTATGAAACCTAAATACTTATACTTGTCTGTTCCTTTGATTTGTTTACCTTCGTCTATTTCCAGCTGATTAATTTCTGTATTCTCCGTTGTTAGGTATTCAGTTTTCTTTAGGTTTATTTCCATCCCATTCTTTGTATATTCCTGCTCCAGTTTTCTCATCATTAACTAAAATGCCATGCAATAATTCTCGACATTCTTAAAATCCTATATGACGTCAAAATTAGTGACGCACTGAAAGAAGGGTTTGGGACAGACTGTATGTAATGTTTCTCTTTAAAACAGGAGTTTAAAATTATTTCTTTTAAAAAGATATTCACCCTTCAAATTTTTTAGAAGAGAAAAACCTTTCTTTCTTTCCAAGTACCAGGTACCAAATACCAGTACTTAAACGGCGTCCTATTTTAAATATTTAGGAATCTTCTTCTGTAGTGTTGCCCAGGACATCTCTTTAAGTATTTTTTCATGTCTTTTTTGTAGTAAGTTCTTGTAGTTTTGTAGCCATTCGCAAATGTTTTAATTCATTTGCTTACCCTGTCTCTAATCCCAGTAATTGTTCAGATCCCCCTTTTTACCCCCAATAAGCAAATATTAAATTGTTACATCTGTACCACTATATTTATATTAAAACCCATTATAGACCAGCTTATAGATCACTCAAAATTCTTATTCTTTTTTTCAAGACCCAATTTTTTTTAAATTGAAAGAAAAAACTCAATTTTTTTAAGTTTTGAGATATCTACGTTTTAAACTTTAATTATAAACCAATATCGTCTGAAATTAAGAATTGTATAATGACTGAAAAATATTAAAGTAAATATTATTGCAGACGAAAATCTTTGTAAAAAAATGTTAAAATTAAGTAAAAAACAATTATGAAAAACATTTTTTTGCGGCACTTGTCTGGTTTTGACTGTACAAAGTTAGTCATCTTCCAGGATACTTTGAACATCACTGTTCTCAATATCAGGTTCAGGTATACTTTCTTCGATGTCCTTCGAGGTCAATAATGACTACTGATAAAACTTATTCGATATGATTGGTAGAGCTTGGATACAGCCTGTTTTTTTTTTTAATTTTGAGCCTACGTTTGGAGTATGTCTTTTTAATTATTTCGCTCGGATTAACAGGACGACTTTTACCAAAAATATTTATTTCTTTGTAGTCAGAATTATAATCGTACCTGTAAAACACAATGCCTAGTTTCAGTTTGGATTCTAAATATTTTAAAGCATTTTATTTGTAACCAGTTAACTTCTTCCCTATTATATGTGTTCTGTATCCTACTTTTTATTATTACTTTTGACAGCTTCTCTAAGAAAAAAAACCTTATACTTGAGTTCTTCTACAATATAAGCTTTCTCACCAGCTCTATACGTCCTTGCCATAGGGATAATATTAAACCAGTCATGCATGATGTAAACTGGAACAAACTTTTGCACCTTTTCTATAGCACTATTAATGCTATCTACCTCCATGTAGCTATGTCCACTCTCGAGAAATTTCTGTTCTGTCAAAAATAAGTTGGGTTTTGTTTGTACTTAATACATAAGTAACCCTAACATAAAACAAAATCTATGTTTAAAATTGAAAACACGTGAATGTCTATTGTTACAAACATGCTCTCGGCATGGCCCAGGTAACGGTTGCATTGCATCTCTAATACCCTTCCAGAAGCTTATCCGTGTATCGAGTGCGAGAGAGAATAACCGGTCAGTCGAACCTAGTAACTGTAGTATATGTAGGTAACAATGTTAGAAGTAGAGTTAGTTGATAAGAGAGTACCGAACTGTAAACTTATAAATAAATATATGTATATAAATTCGAACCGCTCGTTTTATTTAATCACGCTACAGTGGTGTCACGGTGTGAGGATAATTGATTTATTTAAATATAAATTCAGCAGTGACTTTTGAAAAAGACTTTTGAACATTTTAAAAAGTACGCGTGCCTGACCAAAGATGCTGCTAGTAGAACTGTCAGTAAAACAGTTGTGTGAGCAGCTAGAAGAACGCGATGAAGACTGCAGTGGGTCCAAGAAGATCCTCCAAGAACGACTGAAGAATGTTCTTAACAAGAATGGAGATGACCCAGAGACATTCCATTTTCAGTAAGCAGAAGAAGCAGTTTTAATGAAGATCGAAGAGAGTTTCAGAAAAAATGATAAGAAATTTGAAAACGTCTCTCAAATGATAGAAGAATCTTCTAAAAGAGATGATAATAAATTAGAGAATGTTCCCAAAAGATTCGATGAAACATTCGAAAATGTATTTAGAAGATTCGACGAGACTTCACCAATAATTGAAGAAATATGTATTCAAAACAATGAGAAATTTGAAGAAGTCTCGAGAAAATTCGATAAGATACAGAAAAATGTAAACGACAAGATAGGAGAAGTAGAAGAGAAGATCAAAAAATTAGAGACCATGATAACTAACACGAAAGTGCTACTACCAGTTAATACAGTAGCCTTAGATCCGGTAGTGAAAGAAGAATCACCGAGAGACGAAATGACACATCATATGAGATTCAAATTGCCACCATTTGATGGAAAGTCCTCTTGGTCCATATACCTTAGACAATTTGAAGCTATTGCGACAGCCAATCATTGGACAGAACAAGAAAAAGCTGTTTCCTTGACTGCTGCTTTACGAGGTGATGCTGCGGATATCCTAAGATCAATTCCTAAGGGTCAAGAAAAATGTTACCAGACCTTGTTCACTCGACTAGATAAACGTTACGGAGATGCCCATCTACAACCAGTCTACAAAGTACAAATAAGAAGTAGAATCCAACGAGCAAGTGAGAGTTTGCAAGAATTTGAAGCAAGTATTGCTCGTATAGCGCTGTTGGCCTATCCAGAGGCACCAGACAACATCTTGGAAGAAATCGCTGTAGATGCCTTCGTCAATGGGTTAAGAGACATTGAACTACAGAAAGCTTTACGACTAGCAAGACCGAAAGTTTTAGATGAAGCGCTCGCTATTGCCTTAGAACATGAAACAGCTAGTCAAGCTTCACGGAGCTATCGAGTACGAACCTCTGAAGAGAGCGACGAACAAAACGAGAAACGTCTGGAGAAAATCATACGGAAAGTAGTTCGTGACATGATGCCGAAGAGACGTGAACCCAGATGTTGGAATGGTAACGACGTAGGTCACATTCGTCGTAAATTGCAAGAAAATAATACAACAGTCAGAAAGCTAGAACAAATCGAACACAGGGCTGTAAAAAGTCATTCAAATGCTGATGCTCAGTCAAGACGGCCATACAGTGCAAATCGTAATCATTGTCTTGAATTAAAAGAACGACTTTGCCCCGTGAGACGAACCGCCGTCATTAATGATCAATGGCAGCCTCAACAGCTACAAGACGCTCAAGCAGATGATCCATGTATAAAAAGAGTATTGGATTGGATGCGTCGAAGTGAAAGACCTTCTTGGCAAGACATTGGTGCATGTAGTCCAGAAGTCAAGTGTTACTGGAGCCAATGGAATTGCCTAGTGCTGAAAGATGATCTTCTGTATAGAACCTTTGAGAACGATGATGGTACAGAAACTAAGCTTCAGTTGATTGTACCTAAAAGTAAAGTGTCAGAAGTTTTACGTCAGTTGCATGACGGTTCATCAGGTGGACACTTTGGTATTACGAAGACTCTGCAAAAGGTTCGAGAACGGTTCTATTGGGTAAACTGTAAAGATGATGTAAGAAGATGGTGCCGGAAATGTGAACTATGTGCAACCAGTAATGGTCCAGTTGGTAAAAAGAGGGCACCCATGAAACAGTACAATGTTGGTAGTCCTATGGAAAGAGTAGCAATCGACATTGCAGGTCCACTTCCAGAGACGAATGATGGAAATAAATATGATTCTCGATGCAAGAGTGAAAGCTATGAAGTAGGTGATCTTGTTTGGCTTTATAATCCACAACGTCGTCGAGGCTTGTCTCCCAAACGGCAAAGACAATGGGAAGGTTCGTATGAAATTAAAAAGAAAATAAATGACGTAATATACCGAATTAAGAAGTTGCCGAAAGGTAAACCAAAAGTAGTTCACATAAATCGTCTTGCACCATATGCTGGTTCAAATGAAACAGAAGAAGCACGTACCCTTCAACATGAGATCAAAGATGACCGGCGACCAAGCTTTAATGAATTTATGTCAAATTACGCAGAGAGAAAGAGTGCTAGATTCGGCGTGACCACAGAAGTTCAGCAGAATCTTTTTAGTGTTCCGCATAACGTCTCTCTAGCCCACTGTGTTGCCCAAGATCTTGAGATGACTAAAGGAATCTCATCCGTATTTTATAAGAAATTCGATCGTTTGGACGAGTTAAAAAACCAGCAGCCTAAAGTTGGATGAGTACTGAGATTAGAAGATGGTTCTCGATCTTTGCTGTATATGGTGACCAGGAAGTCGTATACAGACAGGGCAAGCTACGAGGATATATGGCGTGCTCTAACTAATTTGAAGAAAATTGTGTGCAATTACGACATCAAGAATTTGGCCTTACCCAAGATAGGCCATGCACTAGATAATCTGGATTGGAAGATTGTCAGAAGCATGCTTGAAGTAATCTTCCGAGAAACCGGCGTACGAATTACTGTGTGTTGCATTAACCCGATGAGATCGTATCCTTCAAAGTCAGTAGACTGTTATTTCTTTCTAAAGGGTTCATGCAGAGCTGGAGAGTCCTGTAGATTCCGCCATCCTGTGCCTACATATAGAGTTGCTGATCGGGACGATCAGATTTAAGAGGGGAGCAGTGTTACAAACATGCTCTCGGCATGGCCCAGGTAACGGTTGCATTGCATCTCTAATACCCTTCCAGAAGCTTCTCCGTGTATCGAGTGCGAGAGAGAATAACCGGTCATGTAGGCGAATTAGAAGTAGGACAACGCCAGAATATTCTCGAACCTAGTAACTGTAGTATATATAGGTAACAATGTTAGAAGTAGAGTTAGTTGATAAGAGAGTACCGAACTGTAAACTTATAAATAAATATATGTATATAAATTCGAACCGCTCGTTTTATGTAATCATGCTACACTATAGTACTAAATAGTACTAAAGAATGAAGTACTATATAGTACTAAAGAATGATACTACAAATTATTAACATGCACAATATCGTACTACTCTGAGAGTTAAGTGCACTCATCACATAAAATGTGTGCATTTATACTGAAATAGTACAGCAAAATAATCTAACTGTCACTTATCTTATTTTGCCAGAACTAGAGTATTGCAAATGATAAAATATTACTTTATTTTAATAGAGAACTGGACATATCTGTTTTTGGCTGAATAAAAGTGTCATCATTAGAGTTAGTTTTTTTTGAGACCCTTCTGTTTCCCAAATTTCAAATCTGTTTGGACTTCTCAGGTTTTGTCAGTACATTCTTTAAGAATTTTTAAGTACAAAGCAGTATTTAACCCACAATCCACAAAAAGTGGAGTTAACTTGTTTTGGCAGTATAAGCCGACCAAATTTTCATAGATATTTTAGGCTGTAGTCGTAGTTAACTGAATTATAATTTTTGTTCTGTTATATTTTCAGTAACCTATAAATAAAAATTATAAACAACGGACAAATTTGCTGACTTCGCTTAGATTTACACATTTAATAATAACAGATTCATATCGGCTCTTTTTCATCGTTTACTGGATTAATCTTGTTGATTAGTGTTTATTATAAACTATATTCATTAATAAATTTCGGAAGTATAAATTGCTGAATCATCATTATACGTTTTATTTTACTGATCTATTAATAGGACACTGGTACTTAGTGTTATCAAAATATACAGTAGTTCATTATTCGGTTGAATGTGAATCCGTTGACAAATCGTTGTTTTTTTTTAATTTTACATTTGTTTATTGGGGTTTGCATAATAAGTTTTATATTTTATCATATTTAGGAGAAATTATTTCGCAGTAACTAGTATTTTAACAAATATTATTTTTAATAATAAGTATAAACATAAAGTAAAAAAACTATTGTGAAATAATATGGACATCTAGGCTTACCATACGTCCCGGTTTTAGACATCGGTTCCGGAGTCCCGGCCGGTTTGTCATTTTGTCCAGGTTTGACAAAACTGTCGTAGTTTTGAATTTTTGTAAAGTGATTTCACACAAATGATTTTTTTCCTCCTGGATTAATATTTACTAATAATAAATAAGATTATTCACGTTCGTATTGTGTAAACAATTTTAATAATGATGACTGCACATCTGACATCTGATTGATAAGATATTTGAATAGAGTTCCCACAGAAGACGTGCTTAATTCTCGAAGTCATCAAAATGACCAATTCAGCAATTCACCGTATCACATTTCTTAAACACATTATTTCAGTGAGTCGTTAACGAATATAAACATTAAAAAAATCAAGAATTGATGAATTAAAAAAAAAACAGATCTCAGTTTAACCTAATCATTTGCAGTTCGATTACTTTTCGTTTTTTTTTGTGAACGGTGGTAAAATACGAAAATACTTTGTGTTTTATTTAATTGCTGTGTTTGATTTAAAATGCCGCAAAGAAATTGCAAATTCACAAGCGAACTTGAAAAAGATTATCCTTTTATAAAAAAAGCTTTGTAGTGACAATAGCAGAGTGAAATGACAGCAATGTTTTTCAGAATTTTCAATTGCACACGGTGGGCGAGCAGATATTAAAGATTACTTAAAGTGTGGAAAACACAAGACTGATGTAACGGCGATTCCAAGTACTTACTTACTTCTTCTATCAAAATTTTTTTTAAAAATGATCCCATTCAAAACGATTTAATTATGGTAGCTAAAGAGGCCACATTCGCTTATCACACGGCAATGCATGATATAAGCTTCAAAACATCTGATTGTACGTCGAAATTGATTTCAAAATTTTTTGAATCAAAATTTGGGGTTGCGAGAACCAAATGTGAAGCGATCATTTTAAATGTGTTGGCACCTTTGTCTTTGTCAGAGTTACACACCGACTTACAGAAGGCTTTTTTCGTAAGTGTTACTAACGACACCTCAAATAAAAAGCACATTAAACTGGCACCGATTATTGTTAGATACTTTTTACCATTAGAAGGTGTATGCATTTTTTTTATACTTTACCCTATCCACCATTTACTGTCCCGGTTAAGAGTTTCATAATTATGGTAAGCCTAGACATAGCTCACTGAAGCAATTTATACGTAAAAAGCATTAAATTATAAAAGTCTCTAAAGTTTGGTCAGAAAACGCACTTAACAAAGAAAGCTACCCTATTTTAAATCGAATATGAATTCTAGTAAAAATTTCACTATTTTTTATAAACGAGCTTCTCATTCTGAAAATAGAATACGAATACGAATATCTCAACAGCCTATATCAAAGTGAAACGTATCTAATAAATATTTACACGTAAGTTACAAATAAAAATTAATCAATTTTTATTCCGAGCTTTGAAACTGCCCAGAAAGAGATTAATTGTCAATAAAACCATAGTCATCTACTATCTAGTATGTGTTTTTTAGTGTTACTTATATGGAAACAGTGTCATAGACAAGAAGAAAGAACTCATGAAATGAACATGTGCATGTATGGATGGCCGCTATGGTGTCAGTGGTCGGCGTCTGGCGCCACAAGACTTCCAACAGTTTCAGTGTTGGTCGCTCACTTGTGCGACATACTCCTTTGGCTATAGTTCGGGAAAATTAATACCCTTTCCTACAAAAAATAGAGTATATTATTTGGAAGACATGTAGAAATTAAAAAATATTATTAAAATATTAAAGTATTAAAAATATATATTATCATTATTGTTTATACAGGGTGTTCCGGAAAATAGTAAGTTCCTTAAAGGTATGAGCTGAGGGCACCATTTGAAACAAAGAAGTCTTGTAATATTTTTTTGTAAAGTCAATCGTTTTGAAAAAAAATATATTATTGATGATTGTCTACAAAAAAGCAAATACAGCCGGTAATTTTGCGCTCCTTGTTATACTAGATTAATGACTGTAAATCAGCAATCATGAGTCATCGATCGTTAGGCATAATATTAACGATTGATAATGATAACAGTGTAACAGTATAAGCATATTTGTTTTTATTAAATATCTAATAATTAAGGTTTGTATACTGTTTTAGCTTACATGAAAAATTATTATTATTATTTAACATATATTTAGCAATTTCTCAGTTATAAACATTCTAATAATAAGTGTGTTTGAGGTAAGAAATATAAATTGACTTTAGAGATATCAGTCCAATACAAACAATACATATTAATACATATATCTAAATTATATACACAATTACGGTGAGTTAAAACACATATTTATAAATTAGGTCTAATGGTTTTTCACGCTTTAGTCTTTGAGTTGGACATTTGGATGGTTTTCTAGACGTTTTAGGTACCGAGCACTGCACTGAACAATCACTTAAGTAATTGTAGATATTTCTAGATCACAATAAAGATTTTTGGTGCTTTTTCCATATACATATATGGGTTCTCCATGTTTTGTAAAGATGATATATTGTGATTTAGGTTCATTGATCTTTGTGCGCCATCTCTGTGTCCACTTTTCAATGATCCTAATATGCCTTTAAAGATATTCGCTAGCTGTTGCAGTATAATTATCTGTGACTAACATAGCAGTGTCGTCTGCGAATATTGTAGACGTTACATTTTCGTTTGTTAGTATGTCATGCGTAAATATTAAATGTAATATAGGACTCAGAATACTAGCTTGAGGGACTCCAGATCGTATAGGGTAGATTTTTGATGTTTCTGATTCCTACTTAACACTTTCTTAGTATAGGTAGTATCTTACTTCTAAATATGATTTTAGTAAAGTAAACATTAACTCTCGAACGTTAATTTTTATTTTGAAAAACAACTCTTCATGCCAGACTTTATCAAAAGCCTGACTGACGTCAAGAAAGAGTACAGAATAAAATGTAGAATAGAGAAAGCAAGATCTCCATTTCAAAAAATGGCTAAGCTATTCAAATGCCATGATTTGTCAGTAACCATAAAAATCAGGTTACTACGATGTTATATCTTTCCTATACTATTGTACGGAGTTGAGTCGTGGACTTACAGACGCTACATGCAAGAAAATTAAGGCTTTTAAAATGTGGCTTTATCGTCGACTCCTGAAAATATTCTATCTCACGTTACTAACCAAGACATTTTATTGGATCTTCCTGCTTTAGTTTTTTAAATCTTCCTGCTTTAGTTTCTGTTTCTTTTATCCTTGGGCATCCTTGGTTTCGGTTTTAATCCGAGGCTTTCTTCTGTTTGATATAGCGTCATTTTTCGAATTTCAGTTTACCATAACTAATATTCATTTATATAAGCAGCATCCTCTTTTTTGAGTACTTAAAGTAGTTCTAAAACTTTAGACGTGTAGTCTGTGTTTTTTGATACGTACTATCAATAAAAATTTTGTTTTTGAACTTCCTCCATTCCAGATAAAACTTAGGTAGTTTCAGTTCTATCTGGAATTCTTCCATTAACCATTCGTGGTCAAAACCACATCTAGCGCTGTGGTACGTTCCGGCATTCTTAATAAGGTTTAGCCATCTTTGTGGAATTAGTAAAAAATCTATCTGATTTCGTACCTATGGTTAGTTCCGCTTATAATGTATCCAGCGTCTGGGTACGTTCCGGCGTTCTTAATAGAGTTTATTTATCTTTGTGGAACTAGTATGAAATCTATCTGAATTCGTTCCTGTGATTATTTTTTTGTCGACACAGTACATTAGAAGACATTCTCCCCTTTTATTTCTTTCTGTTAGTCCTTATTTTCCTAGAATATTTATCAGGTTTTCGATTGTCTATATCTATTCAGTTGGACGTCAAGTCTACAATTTTTAATCTTTATTTTTCTTCCGGATATTCTTGACATTTCTTTCTTTAACTTTGAATATTATTTTTTGTTTTCCTTTTCTGAAGAATATCTAGTCGAGGCACACTACCTGACCTAAACTAAGTATCTCCTGTCCTCTCCCGACACTTATTATAAATGTTCCTGTGGAATACCATTAGCAATGCTTTAGTGTTTGTATTTGTTGTTCCCAGAGTTGTATATATTTGTAAAGTTTGCCTATATGTTTAATAATAAAGAGTTTAAGTATTTCCGAATTTACTTTATCGTATCCGACAGCTTTATTTTCTAAACTTAAGGTATTATTTCACTTCTGATTGTAATATTAATTACTCATAAAAATACGTGTTCTTATTTTTAGTACGTAAGAGCACCTAATATTTTACATGGCTAGTTGAATAAGGTATTTTATGAACATTAAATAATTAAAACGAATTTTCTTGGACTATCAGTAAATGTAATAGTACCAATGAGGCTGGAGGAAGAGCAACAACACCATTTCAATGATATTTCATGGTTACATACTTACAACTTACAACTAGCTAGTGTCGGAATGGGACAGTCAAAGGAACAACATAGTCACTCAAGTCGAGAAGAGACACGTGGGAGGCTCGAGATTAAGTTCAAGATTAAAATATTATGTATGGCCCTTGCCCTTACGCCTTACGATATTATTTACTTCCTTGGAACATATGGTCATTTAAGTAAAATATTTAGGTTTGCCCATCATAGAAAGATTTATATATATATATATATATATATATATATATATATATATATATATATATATATATATATATATATTATATATATATATATATATTGATACGATTAGAGTTTATAGAAAATAATTTATAAGTTATATACTACATAATATTAGATATTTGGTTGTTTTAAATAAGTTATATACTAGAGAATTTAATAAAAATTATTTATGTGAGGGTATTTTTAAGAAATTATCATATAATAATTGTAAAAAGTTGTATTTTAATGTTGTAAATATATTTAAGTGAGCCATGTGACTAGGCAACCAACTATACATATGTGAGTGACAGATATACTTACTCTGAAGTGACGTTTAAGAATTTTTACGAATATAAGTGGGGTTATATTGTTTGAAATGTGTATTTTATTAAATTAGAGTGTTAGTTACTAATCTGAATGTTTATTCTGATCTGAAAAGCCTAAATGTCAACAAAATTATCAATGGAACATTAACGAATTCTCCAGAGTGCAGAGTGTGACCATTGTTTACGGTCGAACATTCTGGAATAATGATTATGGCGGTGGATCGAACAGATATTTTTTTCGAGAACATCTATATAGAAGTTAATAGAACGAATGGAACATGATCTCTTACCAGATGATTCTAGAGGATCCAAAAAGATATAAATACCCGTGATTTGGATTCAAGATGGCAGTTTTTAGTCAGAAGTCAAGCAGTTTATTATGAAAGTTAGTAGATTAGTTAGTGAAGTCAATTGTTCACAGTTTTAGTAAGTCAGTCAAGCAGTTTAATAAGAAATATGAAAGTTAGTTGGAGATAGTCCAATTGTTTAATATAGTGAGTTAAATGAAGATTAAAAATTATGCATATATTTAATGCACATTTATAATTATACACAAATAATTATTGAAGATTATAAAAGTATATTAGAAGAATATTGGATGGACATTGGAAGGAATTAAAATTATATTATGATTGGAGATTAGTATAAATCAACTTATAATAATTGGATATTGGTATATTGAAAAGAAGAATAAATATAAATGGTGTTTGCTGGTGGTGTATAAAAGCTGGTGAAGAAAACTATATCTTAAATTGGTAGAAGCTGATAATTGGAAAAAGTAATTTCACAAAAACAAGGATAACCGAAGTACGAAGACATTCAGTGGTGATTAGAATCTATATAGTGGAAAACAGTTCATTTAGGCATTCAGTGAAAGAAAGGTACAAAATTTTGTTAATATAATTTAGTTAATGTCATAACAATTTCAATTTTGAAGATAGTTTGTTTAAATTTAACATTGTCTATAGAATTTAATTAGTTTTATAAGAACATCAATTTAAAGATAGTTTATTTTAAATTTACATTGGCTAGGTTAGATATATATGTGTGTTTCATAATAGTTATAATAAAGATAATTTAAAAAAGTACTTACAAACTAATTCTTTGAGAACCGCGATAAAAACCCTATATTATTAAAAATACTCATTGCTCATCATTCAAACAAACAACACATCATAACAATATATATATATATATATATATATATATATATATATATATATATATATATATATACATATATATGTTACACTTTAAAGTTCTGCGAGTTATATGTGCTTTCTATAGTTTTCCGGGTTTGACTCCGCTTTAAATAATTTTGGTTTTGATAAAAACCATTATTTTGATGACGTTTTGGCAAGGTAGCACTTGCCATTGTCAAGTCAGCAGTAGCGCTTCTGGCTAACGCTTGAAGTTAACTAACTCTACTGGTTGTTGCGTTTATTTTTTATATCGCGATTTTTCTGTCGGTATTAAATATTGTTTCTATTTTGTGTTTTTTTAGGACTCTCCCTATTTTCTCTCTTGTACCCTTTACGTATGATAAAATGTCTTTTGCAATCGGTTTTTCCTCTTCTGATATAATGCTTATTGATTGTGATAGCGATGTTTACGTGCTCATGTTTGAATGGGTAGTGATACAAAAAAAATGTTGTACGTTACTAAACTGTACAACGAAACGTCTATTATAGAAGAAGTAGTAAAAAACAGTCCTCGCGTGTAAAATTATAATTGTTCAATTTGGGTAATTTTTAAGTCTTGCACATACAATTCATAACGGTCCTTCTCCGAAAATAACAAAAGTACCAAACAAAAAATTATTTACAAACAATAGCCGGCTTTTTACTTTATCTACTGGTAACAGATAACAATTGCACTTGCCGACCTTCAACAGAAAGGTATATATTAAAATATAATAATTAATCTTTTAAACAGATTTCAGGTAAAATAAATTTACCAAGGGAACGTCAAAAATTATAAATATAAAAACTTACTAATAAAATTAATTTAAATATAAGGAGACAGATCAATTACATTATTATATTATACATATCTTTAATAATTTTACCAAATTGTTGATCTAAATACTAAGCCATGTTATCGCAATTATTTCCTACATCGAGGTCCTTGTGCCATTATGAATAATTTAGGTTGCGTATATATTTGTGGGAACAGATGGACTGGAGAGATGCATGCTAAATTGACCATGAGGAATTTGCTGACAGTTAATCAATAGAAGCTGTCTTCCCTGCGGACATCACATATACTTACACAAATTCGGACCAATTTTGTCCTAATTAATTTAATATTATCTGGAACTTTATAGCAACAATCACAAATTTTGAAAACTAATAATCATTTAAAATTCTTATTTGTTTTGTACGAACCTCAAAAAGCTCTCTTTATATTTTACTTTAGTACGTAATATAAGTATGACAAGGAAAAAAAGTAAAAAATTGTTATTGTAAGCCATTATTGCCTTAATTTTATAATTGTTCTAATATTACTTGAAACTTTGAGGCGCATAAGAGAGGCATATTAAAAAAAATACGACATCTATTAAATTAACATAATTTGGTCAATAAGGTTGGTCTGGGAAGTAAATTTTTAACAAGATCCCTCTGGAGTCACTTATCCTGTCGACAGCTATGTGACGATAAAACCTGATGACAGTGTTGAACAACCTATCTGTTAATATGTTATATTCCCATCTTCACGTTGTATTGTCTGAATTTCCTTTACGCTAACGGAAAAGAGCAATAGTCGAGCTTCCGACGACTTAAAACGGGAACACTACTGTTAAGGAAGAAAACTTCAACAGAAAACATAAAGTAGGCATTGCGAAACCACCTTATTGTTTTTCCCCAAGAAAGTTATGATGGCAAATAGAACAAAACTAATAGCCTCCAGTCTCTGGTAGAACTTAAACGTTCATGGGGTGCTAACAATCCCCTGAACGAACATAATAAAAACAAAAACAACATTATAGCAGATAATTATGTCAAGATTTTTGAAAAATCTATGGAATACAACAAACCTCTTGTCCTCACTTTCTTAGATTTTCATAAAGCGTTCGACACAATTGAAACAGACAGCGTTATAGAAGCAATAAATGACAGCAGGATTGACCGTAGGTATAGTGAACTGATTTACAATATTTACAAAAATGCCACTATGACTGATAAAATACACGATAAAACCTGACCAATAAAAATAAAAAAGAGATACTGAAATTATTCATAACGGCATTAGAGTATGCCTTTCAGATTATCAATTGTAACCACAGAGGAGTAACAATAAACGGCGAAAAGCTTAACCTTATCCTTATCACAGATAATTTGACAATTTATGATAATTTTATGACAAATATGGTCCCCAATATCCATTTAACTATTCAAGACAAAGTGGTAAAATTGGTGGAGAAATATACGTACTTGGGCCATAAAATAAGAATTAGCAAGGATAACCAAACATGCGAAATCCAAAGACGAATTACTTTAGCGTGGACAGCCTTTGGAAAACTGCGAGACACATTTAGGGCCAACATACCAATTAGCCTCAAAAGAAAAGTATTTGACCAATGGATATTACCGGTCATAACTTATGGCGCGGACACTATGATTCTAACGAAGACTATGGCTGTGAAATTGAAAGTGGCACAAAGCCGAATGGAACGGTCTATGCTGGAAGTGACGTTGCGAGACCAAATAAGAAACGAAGATCTGCGAAGAAGGATGAGTATTGCTGATGTTATGAAACGCATAGCTGAACTGAAATGGAACTCGGCAGGCCATGTAGAGAGAATGCACGACTCACGATGGACGAGCAAAATTACAAATTGGAGGCCAAGAGCAGACAAACGTAGTAGAGGAAGAACACCTACACGTTGGGCTGGTGACATCGTTGGGCTGGCGACATCGAGCGTATTACCAAAAATTAGCAACAAAGAGTACAAAATCGTTAAGAATGGAGGAGTTTAAGGGAGACATATGTCCAGCAGTGGACGTAATAGAATGAAGCCTGGACGATGAGTGATGCCAAGGAAACGACGGTAAGTCGTCAGAGAAAGAACGTCAAAAGTCCGTATGAAACTGGAAAGATAACAAGTGTGCCTATAAATTAACATACTAAATATAGACATTTTAGTTTTTAGTGAAATACTACGGCCTAACTCAAAAACAACCAAAACAATGAATAAAATATTTTACTACTCAGGAAACAATGATCCCAGCTATTTCAATGGAGTCAAAGTAATAAAAAACGATGAATTAAGTCACGCAGTTTCAAATTTTATACCACCCACTCTCCGACAAAACAATGATGTTGTCAATAAAAAGTTCTTTTTTTAACGTTATTAATAATTAGGTTTATGAACCAATTGCCGCAGATAAACTAGATGATATACTTAAGGAATGGTATAAAAATCTACAAAAGCTCATAAAATTAACAAAGAATAATCATCGTAACATCTAAGCCTAGGAGAGCGTTAAGAAAAAGAAGAAAGACTGTTAGAGTTTTGCCAACAATATAATATGATAGCAAATAATCCTTGGTTTAAATTACAAAACTTGGTTTAATTTACCTCCACGTAGGTTTTACACCTAGATTTCTCCATTGCACATAAAAGATAGAATAGTAGGGAATCAAATAGTTTACTATATCACTATAGTTTAAGTAAGTGCAGAATTCATAACTTCATCATAAGTGCAAACACATATCCTCGTTTTGATGCAAACACCGACCACAATTCAGTAGTAGCAAATATTGAGACAAGAATTACTGGCTATTTTTTCTACATACCTTATTAAAGGTATTTTAAAGCTGTTTTAACTGTGTGCATATTATATAAAAATATACTATAGCAAATTGTTGACAATAATATTCCATATTGGACCACCCAGCACCTCCACCATAAATTTAATTCAAACTAGTTTCCAAAATATTTTATAATAAATCTGTAATTAGATAACAAAAGCTGATAAGCCACATTTTTAGCCAAATTGAGTTATGCATATGGACATGTTTAAAAACAGAAGATCTAACAGATGGTAAAATATGATAAGTTGAATCTTTGTAAATAACATATATAGCCCAGGCCCAAACGTGATAATATGTGATTTTCCTCCAATCCCAAAGATGTCAAAAGCAGTTAAGTAGGTACATAACAACATTTTAACATTGGTTTTAACTTAATCCAGCCATGGTAAGATGGCAAATTTAAATAAATACTTTTACCAGTTTTTGTTTACTTTTGCAAGTTTAATTTGTAAGTCAACAGAAGATGGCAGTAACTGTTATGTGCTCTTATCTAGAATTTTGGCTTTGGCTGATGATATATGCCTAGTTTAAACAGATGGCAAAACTTGACAAGGTCATTTATCATATTTTGTCATCTTCAGTTAATGTTAGAAATTGTCATTTTATCCGCTGTATCCGATAAACATACCTTATTTTGTCATCTGTCACAGTAGTTATTTTTCTATTCAACTACTGTTTTGATTTTAATTGTATTTTTTCAAATGCAAGTTGTTAGTGACTGAATTGTGTAAAGAGTAAAAACTATCCTGACTATGAGTTCTAAAAACAAGATTAGAGTGAGTAGCTGTAGCTGATAGTGTGAGATAAGGATTCGACTATAAAAATAGGAAAAGCAAATTGTTTTCATCTAGAATTTTCAAACGTGTTAAAAAGTGCTGCACTAAGAGAAAGTGTGATAGAAGATTAAATCAGAAAACTAAAGAAAAATATTTAATAATATTTATACACTACCAGTTTGTGCAAGAGACCAAGCATTAGCTGACAGAATTAGAATTTCTGCACCAGCAGTAAGTCGAAAAAAGAAAGATAAATGTGAAACCAGAGTTACTCATTATCGGTTGGTGACTTTAGATGGAACTACAACAGAAATATGTAAAACTATGTTCATTGGTGTTTTTGGTTTAAGTAGAGGCAAGGCAGATGTCATTATTCAAAAGTGAAAGCTTCTTCATCTAGAATTATGCAAGGAAATATACGAGGTAAGCATCCACAACAGTTTAAAACTACTAGCGAGGAAATTGAAGATATTATTGCATTCATAGACAGATATCCTAGTGTTGGATTATCTTGTGGTAGATAATATTAATTAAAGGTGTGGACTGTAAATTATCTTTTCTGTGAGTAAATAAAATTATTTATTAACTTTTCATACAAACTAATTATTATAACATGTGAATTTGTGAAAATACTAGAAAACGTGGCGTCTTCTTGGAAATTATTTGATTAATGTCAAAATTGTCAATTGCCGACTTGATCCCGTCAGATTGTGTGATCTTGAACATAAAACGCACAGACATATGACAGGCTCTATGTTGCCGCACTAAACTAAATTTCTAAAAATGTCCTAACATCTAGGCATGAGAGCCACTATGCTAGGCGACATAGCTCCTCTAAAAAAGTATTTCTAGCAAGTAATTTACATGTTGAGATTCTTCTTCTTCTTCTTCAGCCTTCGTTCATCCATTGTTGGACATAGGCCTCCTCCAATTGTTTCCACGCTTCCCTATCTTTTGCAATTCTCATCCATTGCTTTCCAGCTACAGCTGTTATATCGTCTATCCATCTCTTTTTGGGTCTTCCCACGCTTCTTTTTGTTTCTCGATGTCTCCAGAATGTCACTTTATGAGACCATCTGTTGGTGTCTTGTCTTGCTACATGTGCTACCCATTGCCATCTCAATGTCGCTATTTTTTCCATGATGTCGGTTACTTTAGTTCTTCGACGTATTTCGGTGTTAGGAATTTTGTCTCTGAGGCTTATATTTAACATGGCCCTCTCCATGGCCCGTTGAGTTACTCTTAATTGTTCTGCCATTTTTCTTGTTATTGCCTTAGTTTCCAATCCATAAGTTGCAACTGGTAGTATACAAGTGTCATAGGTTTTTCGTTTTAAGTGTATTGGGATTTTTCTGTCTTTTAAAATGAAGCTCAACTTCTAAAAAGCAGCCCATGATAATTGTGTCCTTCTTTTAATTTCTAGGGTTTGATTTTTCTTTTCATTTTTAATTGCATGTCCTAGATATATATATATATATATATATATATATATATATATATATATATATATATTGTTCTACCTTTTCTACATTGATGTTATCTATCGTGATGTTTTCTAGGCTGTTGCTTAATATCTTTGTTTTGTCGAGATTCATTTTTAATCCTATTTGATTCGATTTGTGATTTAAATCTTGTAGCATTGATTTTAGTTCATGGATATCTGTGCTTATTAGTACTATGTCGTCTGCGAAACGCAAATGGTTAAGATATACTCCATCTATTTTTAATCCCTTTTCGACCCAATTTAGTTTTTTGAAGACATTTTCTAATGCCAAAGTAAATAACTTGGGTGAGATGGTGTCACCCTGTCTCACGCCTTTGCCAAGGTCTATTTTCATAGTTTCCAGATCATCATCTATTTTTACGTGAAAAGTAGCATCATCGTATATATTCTTAAGGAGGGTAGCATATCTTGAATCTACTCTGGCGTCGTCCAATGCTGTTAAGAAAGCCCATTTCTCGATACTGTCGAATGGTTTGTGATAATCGACAAATGCCAGATGTAGTGGTATGTTGTACTCTATTGTTTTTTCAATAACTGTCCGGATTGTTTGCAAGTGATCGATAGTGCTAAAACCCTTACGAAAGCCTGCTTGCTCCACCGGTTGGTATGCATCTAGCTTAGCTGTCAATCTATTTGTTAATATTCGGGTTAGTAGTTTGTAAAGGTGTGACAACAAGCTTATTGGTCGGTAGTTTTCTGAGAGATGTTGAGATTGAGAATGTTGAGATTATGTATAAGGAATACTGTGAGCACAGAAATGAAAATGGTCTCACTAAGTCAGCATGATATGATGTTTTTAGAAAACAGTTTAATGCCAAAGGATATAAATTTAAGGAACAATTTATTGACACATGCAACAAATGTGATGAGTTTATTTTAAAGAAAAGAGATTCAACCAATAAATCTGATCGCCAAATTGTTTCTGATATGCATGACTCTCACATAAAAGAGGTCCAAGAGGGTTATGATATGAAAAATCATGATAAAAATCTAGCGAAGTACTACGACAATAGATTTTTATTGGTGTTTGATCTCCAACAAGTTCTTCCTGTACCTTTCTTATCATCAAATATTGCATATTATAAGGAGTTTCTATCCATGTACAACCTCACTATAAGAAACTGTTCAAATGACCAGGATTCTTCTTATTGCTGTATGTGGACTAAGATAGATGCAGGCAGAGGCTCTGATGAAATTGCCTCGTGTGTTTTCAAAAACATTATGGATCTTCCAAACAATATCGAGTATGTCACCACATACTCAGACACCTGTGAAGGACAAAACCGAAACATTAACATTGCCGCCATGTTTTGTTATGTTCTGACCAAGAAGAAAACCATTCAGGTAATTGATCAAAAATTTTTGCTACCTGGCCATACACGCCTCGAATGCGACAGCGTTCATGCTCTTATTGAAAGAGCGAAAAAAAAGACTTCACTCATCAGTTAACAAAAACAGTATCAGTGATACGTACAGAATCATGGTGCCACGTGATTAGTGTCAGTTCATCCGCACACTTTCTGGAAGAAAGAAATTTAAAGTTATTGAAATGCAACAACTTGACATTAAGGAATTTTCTAGTCTGTTGAAAAATGTGCTGGTACATCGGAAAACTGACAGTGAAAATCAAAAAGTCGAATGGTTGAAAATCAGGTGGTTACGATACACTCAAGATTTTGGACGAATTTATTTCAAGTACGATCTCAACCCATTTTATCCATTTAAAAGCTTTATTAGTATATTGAGGGGTAAGAAGGGTCGATCAGAAAACTTGGAAGTTGCAAGATCCTATGCTGGACCTTTACCGATAAACCCGAAGAAAAAGAAGGATATTATCTCAATGTTTAGCCTCATTGGCCCCCGGTTCCCATTCGTTCTACAAGAAGCTAACCACTGATACAAACAGTCGCAAGTTTGATGAATTGGATGAGTTGGATGAAGAAGATAAAGTTTAGTTTCTACTTTCCTGTGTTACTCAACAATTTTTATTTTTCTTTGAATGTAATGTTTTAAAAATAATGTGCCTCTGTCAACTAGCAAGGACAATTTTGAAAAACAACCTATAAATACTGATTTAATAGTTATCTTAATAAAAGTTGCTATAAGTCTAAATTGTTGTTATTATCAAGATGTCTTTTAAATTATTTCACATATTTTTTACATAGAAATCGAAAATAAATTCAAAACTACACAAACACTTGTAATAAACCCTTTAATATAACTAATTCTTACTTGAAAATTACTGTTAATTTTAATATTCATCCATAAAAAATAGCATTAACAAAAAAGAATTATGAGGAATGGTTTCCCTATATAGTTATGTGGTGATTTGAGTCCTGTGACAGATAACAAAACATGATATCTTTTACATCACTTACAAACAAAAATTATTAGTAAATTTAAATAACATTGTTATTGCTTGATATTTTGTATTCAGTTAGTCAAAGAACAGCTGCATAGTTAAATATAGAGTTTGCCATGAATAACTTAATAACTGATTTTTAGAACCCTGCTACACTTTAAAATTGCTCTCCTGAAAAGTTGATGAAACATGACTTATCAGCTTATGTCATCTACTCACAGAAATAAAAAATAAAAATAATACAACGATGAAGGACATTAGTCTATACCACCAGACAATAATGTTAAACGATATGTTAGTCTATATCAGAAACTATTTGCACTATAACTATATAATATAGAAAGATTTGATGACTATTTACTTATATATATTTTTTTTATTGGTACCCCATTTTGCTTATTTAAATTACGCCGTAGCGTGTTTAAATTCAACTATCAAAAACGCGAGTGTTTTAATGTAACCATGGCAACATCAACAGTTTTAAACTTTTATCTGGCCTGACAGGAGTACATAAGTTGTAACGTCAAATAAATAAAATATGAATAAAATATTATTAACAAATATTTCAAAAGCTTTATTAAAATATTTGAAAATTTTAATCTTTTAAATGAATGTGAAAAATAATCAATTAGACCTATCAAAAAAAATTTAATACAAACAAGTTAGCTGCAGAACTGATTGACTATATGTATAGATTAAATCAATCCTCTCATTATTTAACCCGGCACTACATATGTGGGGTTTCACAAACCCCAGCTCCTAAATATCGCTCTTAAAATAATTCAAACGCAGACTTATGCGCACGTCCACCCCAATAGCTTCCCAAAAATATCCCCACCATCGAATTCAGGAGTTACCTCAGTACATTGTAGGCAGTGAGTGAAATTACACGCGCCTGAAACGCTCTGGGGTGTGTCAAACCCCACCTATGTACTCGCGTTTGCAATTTTCACATTATAAGTAAGTTTTTATTTTTGACTTATTTGAATCTGCATATTCAATTGTTTAATTTTTTAGCTAAAATATCATGTCATACGAAGCGGAACAGAAAAAGCTTGAAGCTCTATGGGCTGAAATTGATGACGATGCCATCGAATCGGGAAGCGATGACGATATTGACCATATCTCTGAATCTGACCACAACACCGACTCGGAGCAGGATATCGCAATAGAAGATGTAGTTTCTGACGGAGATTCAGACATGGAGATATCAAAAACAGAACTTCAGAATGAGACGGAAAATAAAAGCACTGACGGACCTCCAAGAAACGAAGAAATATATCTCGGAAAAGACGGAACACAATGGAACAAACTTGCTTTAAATATTAAACGGGTTCGAACAAGATCAGAGAACATTATTACTCATTTGCCGGGTGTGAAGCATTCTGCAAAAAATGCTAAACGTGCTTTAGATTGTTGGCAATTGTTTTTTGACCGACAAATGATCGAAGACATAGTGCGCTGGACCAATCTCAAAATTCAACAAAAATCAATTGCATATCAAAATAAATGCATGGTGAAACCAACCAATGAATGTGAAATTAAAGCATTTATCGGACTTCTTTATTTAGCAGGTATGTTTCATTCTAATCGTCAGAATTTGACTGGTGTCGATATATTCCGCAATACGATGTCTATAAATCGTTTTCAATTCCTGATGGTCTGTCTTCGGTTCGATAACATCGAGAATCGTAAAGACAGATTGGCGATTGACAAATTAGCTCCAGTTCGTGGAATTCTGGACAAATTTATTGAAAATTGTAAGCAGGCTTACAATCCTTCTTAATATATGTGACGATAGATGAGAAGTTGGAGTCTTTTCGTGGAAGATGTGCTTTCAAACAGTACATGCCCAACAAGCCAGCAAAGTATGGGATCAAAGTGCAAGCCCTAGTTGATGCCCGTTCGTACTACATTTTAAATTTGGAAGTGTATGCAGGAAAACAGCCAGAAGGTCCCTACAGTGTTAGTAATTCCCCAATAGATATAGTAGAGAAGCTAATACAACCTATTTCTGGTTCCAACCGAAATGTGACCTTTGACAACTGGTACACTAGTTATGAATTAATGATAAAATTGCTGAACGAGCATAAACTTACGTCAGTAGGCACGAAAGAACAAACGATGCATCCCAGCACAATTTTTGACAGTCCAGAACAGAGAACAAATGACATCTTTATTTGGCTTTCAGAAAGATATTACACTTTTATCGTATGTGCCGAAAAAAAATAAAAACGTCCTACTGTTGTCCACCATGCACCATGATGGAGCTATTGATGAAGCAACTGGCGATAAAAATTTACCAGAAATAATAAGCTTTTACAACTTTACTAAAAGTGGAGTAGATGTAGTGGATGAACTGTCTGCATCATATAACGTATCTAGAAACTCACTTAGATGGCCTCTTACGATCGTATTTTCTCTCTTGAATACAGCCGCCATAAATGCTTTGGTGATATACAGAGAAAACAATCAAGATTTCAAACTTGCCAGAAGATTGTTTATCAAAATGTTGGGCTTTGAAATGATCCAGGACCACATATCTGAAAGAATGTCAAAACATTGCACATTTTGGCCAAGATGCCCCTGCAGTGCCACCTGCCAAGATTCCAAAACTCATGGGAAGATGTTCAGTATGTCCAAGAAGCCGAGATAGGAAAACTAAATATTTCTGTTCAAACTGTGAATCATTACTGTCCCTGGAGCATGCTGTCGTAGGTTGTCAAAATTGCATGAATTCAAATAGCGATTAATTTTTTTTCTTTCACTGTACAACCGGGCAGAGTTTTTCCTTGTATTACCTTACTATTAGATTTTCATTTACTATTGTATTTTTGATCATATGGTGTTTATATTTTTTGGTAAGATTGTTCAGTTAAGTTGTGGTTTTTGCTTATGGAGAATTGCCTATTATTAGTTTATTTTTAATTTCTTTTGAATAAAGGTGTTCTGATTATTTCTTTTTTGCTTAAATAGTCCTAGATAATCACTTCAGACCATGAAATTAGAAAACATATAAAAAAACTGCCAGAAAAAATTCTGATTTTCTTAGAAATTGGGGTTTGTCACACCTCACATATGTACTAATGACAGAAAAATCCACGTATGTGACGCCGGGTTAAACAGTCTTTGAATTGCCACCCTACCTACTTTTCCTCGTCCATGACAAAATTTATAATTTCGATTGAGTATTAATTTTAAAGAGAATACTAAAAACTGAAGAAATACCCAAGTAAAAAAGCAGAAAGAAAGAGATAAAATAAACTAACGATAGTTTTACGTTATTTTATATGTAAGTAATTACCGAATACATTCAACTCTAAAACGATGTAGCTTTTGAAACAAATTCAGCTTTTTAATTACCCTAAGTACCGGCGTATTTAAATCATTAATTGCAAGCCGTTGAAAATCTAATGATATGATCAATAACACTTGTTTTGACCTGCTTAATACACGATTTCTATTTTCCAGCATTGGAAACCACCCATTTACAATGTGCGACCCTGCATCAACAAATAAACAATGACTAGGAGTTCCGTTACACCCCTCTACATGTCAATTTAGCTTTTATGCAATCGAGGAGCCAATATTGCGGAGTGGAATCTGTAGAGAGATAGTCACAAAATCGTGATCAGTGTTGGCAAATCTTAGAGAAAATATAATATACATGAATTACGGATAAGTTGGAGAAAAACGAAAGTGATATTACGATTTAAGATTGTAACAATAATATAAAATAATACCGATGAAATATACTGTATGTTACCCGTAGTTAATGCTGAGTCGCCTGAATTTACAGATGATTCTCCAAAATTAAAGTAAAAAATTTAGAAAAGAAATACAATAAAATTTAACAAAGTGTACATTAATTATAGAAGAAAACTCGAGTGTTTGGAATACCTATATACAGAGTGTCACAAAAAGATTGGTCATAACTGATTATACCACGATTTTTTAAACCGAAGAAAATTTATATTATGTGTTAGCATACCCTGGCTAATCAAAAAGAAGTGGCAAGAATATTTTTTTTTGTTACTTTATCTAGATTTTAGTGGTCTCCTAACCTTTCTCCACCAATTTTTTTGTAGTAAAATATTGAATTAGAAACGGGACGTCAATAGAATGAAATACCTATTTTGAATGAATTACCTCTTTTAGTATTTGTTTGTAACATCATTAATGTAGAAGATTTAGCCACTTTTTAAAATGTCAAGGTAAAACAATACATACGAAAGGTAGAGAGCTTACCACAAGTTCGCTCTGAGAATGCCAAAATATAAGCAAATGATGATGCCCTATATTGAAATTACATCTAAATTGTCTTTATTCGCATACTTGTGCAATACATATCAGTGTTCGCGGTGGGTTTTTGCCTATATAAAGTGACGTGTTATGCAATACAAATTGTAGATTCCTTATGTCAGTTCATTTATCTACTTTTTCTCTTATACATTGTAGAAATCACAGATTTGGCATTTTCCTACAATGATTTGAAACATAAAAAATCTTAATCTTTTTATTGGTTTGTTTATTATTAGAGTAGACAAATTGTTGCTGTGTCCTTTATCAGGGCCGCCGCTAAGGTATTGGCCGCCCGTGTGCAACTTATTATTTGCCGCCCCCCTTCCAACACTTTAGACATACATACTATTATTTAAAGAAATGTGCAGAAGATGCATAATATAACAATAATAATTTGTAAATAGATAAATACTTACTTAAACATTTAGACTAATCTCCATGATCCAACGTCCATATATTATTATAATATTCCATCCTAATATCCTAATTTAAACGTCCATTATCCTAATTTAATAACCATGATCCAACGTCCAGAATATGTATATCCTAATATCCTAATTTAAACGTCCATTTAATTAAAATAAACCGTGAATAGAAACATAAACACATAAAAAAACTAAAAACGCACTTTTCGGGCTTTCGCCTCGGAAAACTTTTTGATAATATCTTACATATTCAATATCGCACACACTTCATGTTCTATAGATAACATTGCAGAAAGCAGAAACACATCTTACTACAATTGTTATTTGTTCTACGTGCGCCCCAATGTTTTTTCTCCATTTCATATAATTTTTGATGAGCAGAGTCAACTGTTAGTCCTTTTTTTAATGTTGTAGATAGTTCAAACAGTTTTTGAGAATATTTTATATGAGCTGCACCGGATTCATGTCTTTTTAAAATAATAGCTAAATGTTGCCAGTCACTTACCCCATTAATTCCACTAAGTAGTTGTCGGCTGCTTTCATCAAAACAAAACTTTTGTAATTTGCTGAGAAAAATTGAAAACAAATTAAACTTCACTTGGATTCATATTTGCAGGCCATTTGCCGGGATCATCTGAAACCAAGTATTGCTGGAGCTTCCTACACTGCAATCCAGATTAACTGGAACATTAAGTGTTCTGTCTTGGTTGGTGGTTTCAGGTTCAGGCGTTTCAGCATCAGCACTCACACTATCGCTATTATTATCATTAAATCCTCCGTCTCTATCCGCAGGAATATTCAATTGCTTGGTACTTTTTTCTATGGTTTGGACTTCGCTTGAAGTTGAAGGTCCCAAATTTATATCCGAGTCTTCTTTATTTTCATGTATGTTTTTCATCAAAAATGATTCCAGTGCACCGCTAAGTTTTTTTTTCTCCTCAGTTTTTGCCTCTTTTATTTTCCTATATTAAAAACCTGAAAGTCGTTTTCTTTTTCTTTCGGACATTTTGAAATTATCACTTAAGAACGAAGCCTGGCGAATTTAACAAAATAAATCCAAAAACACTGCAAATAAGTTGTCCAAATAATGTTTCTCCAAATAATATGTAGCCGTAACGCGTATACGAATAAAATTGCTCTGATCTCGAGGTTACTTCGAAATACAGTACCTACTGTGCAAAAGAAACGGGTACACTACTATATTTTACAAACAAAATCGTTTTATCAAAAGCGTGTCTAAATTAATCGAATTCTCAACTAAGACTGAACATAAGACATAATAAACCCATCTATAAACATAACCATAGGAACAATATTATAACAGAAATTTTACAACCACTTGCCTAAATTCTTGTAAAGTATCTACGTGTGAAATCTCAAATCACTGAAGACGCCAGCCGCTTTGAATTAAAAAGTATTCCCGAAACTGCTTTATGACTGTACCTGCAAAAGGGCGGCAGTTCATACAATAAATAATATTTTCTGACATTTTTTTTTAGATTAGGATGAAAAAAAGAAGTATACATGATAAATGAAACGAATTTAAGTATTATCACGTACTGAATAATTATTATTGTTTGGAATATTAGAGTTCACAGAATTATCTGAATCATTACTATTTAATTATTTAAATTTATTTTCGCTTTAAAAAAGTATTATCATCAGTGGACTGCTTTTGGCCGCCCCTATTGTTGGCCGCCCGTGTGCGATGCACACTTGGCACACATGGTAGCGGCGGCCCTGTCCTTTATCTTGATAGGGATTAAAGTTGTTTTGAATAAAAATTTTGTTCAAATTAATTTAATTGAAAATAAACAATTACAGTTTTTCTAAAATGGCAAATATGCACTTAGTGTAAGTTAAGAATAACATTTAGATAATTATCGATAAAGGGCTACATTTTTCTTTATTTTTTAATTAGGTGAATGTCAAGAGAATGGTGAGGACACAGCAGATAAGTATCTTCTTCTTAGTGCCTATCCGTTCCGGATGATGGCAATCATCACGGCTATCTTTACTTTGTTTATTGCAGCGCGGAACAGTTCAGTGGTAGTCGTTTTATACCACTTTCGTAAATTTTTAAGCCAGGAAATGCGTCTTCTTCCCAGTCCTCTCTTACCATTTACCTTCCCTTGGAGAATCAGCTGGAGAAGGCCGTAACGTTCTTGATTTCTCATTACATGTCCTAGATATTCCTACTTTTTAGCTTTGACGGTCATAAGAATTTCACATTCTTTCCCCATTCTACGCAGGACCTCCACATTAGTAACTCTGTCAACCCAGGATATAGATGCGCCTATAACACCACATTTCGAAAGCTTCGAGCCGATTCATAGATGCAACAGTCAGTGTCCACGCTTCCATTCCGTAGAGCAGAACTGTGAATATGTAGCAGTTTAATAGATGGCATTTTGTTTTTAATGATAGTCAGTCTCGACTAGTCAGAACAGTCTCGACTAGTCAGAACAGTCTAGACTGTTGAAAATGGTTCTCATTCTAACGAATGCTGCTTTTGCTTTTATTATTCGCTGTTTAATTTGTGTTGAGTGGTCCCATTGGCTATTTAAATTGGTGCCTAGATATGTATATTGCTCGACTCTTTCCATATTCTGTTGGTTGATTGTAAGTTGGGCGTTTAATATTGGTTTTTTACTAATTGTCATAAATTTGGTTTTCTTTATGTTAAGAGCTAGTCCGTATCTGTTGCTGACTTCTGTTATGCGATTTGTTAATATCTGTAAGTCATTCAGATTATCGGCAAAAACTATAGTGTCATTTGCATATCTAATGTTATTCAACCATTCACCGTTTATTATTATTCCTTTCGCACAACCGTCTAAAGCTTCCTTAAATACCCATTCAGAATAAATATTGAACAACAGTGGAGACAAAATACAGCCCTGTCGTACTCCACGTTCTATTGCAATTTTATCAGTTAACTGGTGTTCTATTTTGATTTTGGCCTTTTGATTGTAGTAAATGTTTCTGATAATTCTAAGATCTTTAATGTAAAATAGCACCTGTACAGAAAAAAGGGCCTCCCGTGTTCCAAGAGCATCACGAAATCCGAATTGTGTTCTTGTTAGTTGTTCCTCACATTTTGTATATATTCTTTTGTGAATGACCTTTAGAAATGTTTTAAGTAAATGGCTCATAAGGCTTATAATTCTATAGTCTTCGCACGTTCTTGCATTGGGTTTTTTTGGAAGATTTATAAAAGTTGACACTAACCATTTTTGGGGAATTATGCCTGTATCATATATATTGTTAAATATATTTGTCAACCATTTTATGCCATCATAGTCCATAAGTTTTAAGAATTATGAGTGAAAATTATCAGGGCCTACTGCTTTACCATCTTTGGTGCTTTTGATGGCATAAGATAAGATAAGTATATGACTAGAAATTTAGCGGACAGGAGCATATTCCTAGTAATTAATCGTTATTCAAGCGAAACTACTATTTTACAAAAACTAGAGCATGGAATAGAGATTGCGTAAGAAAACCGCACAAATAATCGCGCAAAATACCATGCAAATGATAATGCTATTCTAGACCGTTTTGATGAGCACCCAAAAACAAGCAAGAGGATAATATCTGTCGAATTAGGGATATGTCGTTTGAAAGTTTGAAGAGTGATTAAAGAACAGTTGCTTCAACTCTTTCATTTAATAGCAGTTTAAGAATTATTTCCACAAGACCACCCCAAACGTATAGAATTTTGTGATTAGCCTTTAAAAGATAATCAACGAGACGTAAACGTTATAAAAAATATTTAATTGACCGACGGAGCAAACTTTACAAGAAATAGAGTCACTAATCATGACAATACTCATGTCTGGACAGCAAAGCAAAACCTAATGCTAAAAACTTGCGTTGCTATTAGAGTAATTTTAAGGTGAACGTTTGGGCTGGAACCTGGAATTTAGTAGGACTTGTCCCTCTACTTGGGAGATGTACCGTTAGCGATTAGACAAAATATGTAGTTTGTGCAAGATGGTGCTTCACCCCATTATAGCGACAATAGTAGAGCTATTTCAACAATATCCAGAACGTGGGACCAGAGGGGACCCCATGTACCAATTGAAGAGGCAACGCGCGGTCCAGATCTTAATCCAATGAGTTTTTGTTTTTAGGTTTTTATAAAAGATTATGTTTATTTCGTGGAAATAACTGGTACAAAACAATTAAAGAATCAAATTTTAGCAGCTGCTAACGCATTTCGACAGACATTTGATTTTTCAAATTATTCGGTATTCACTGTTGATACGATGTAGGGCCTATATACAGGAAGGGGAGGTCATTTTAAATTAAATTAAATTATTTATATATATATAAATATATATATATATATATATATATATATATATATATATATATATATATATATATATATATATCTTCTTCTTAGAGTGCCATATCCCTACGGAACGTCGGCGACTACCATGCTTATAATATTTTTATACTGATCTCGGTCTTGCGCTACGTGTAGCAATTGGTCCGCTGTCAAACCTGTCCACTGCCGCAAATTCCTCAACCAAGAGAGTTTCTTCCGTCCTATCCATTTCTTTCCTTCGATTTTATCGTTGAGAATTAGCCGAAGGAACTCATATCTTGGTCCTCTGATTAAATGTCCAAGATATTCTAGTTTACGCCTCTTAATAATATTTAATAGAGTTCGTTGATGACCCATTCTTCGAAGAACTTCTTCGTTTCTGGTTCTGCTAGTCCATGGAATTTTTAGTATCCTTCGATACAACCACATCTCATATATATATATATATATATATATATATATATATATATATATATATATATTTAGCGATTCTACAGTATTCACTGCCTTCCCTCGCTCAACCGTTTTCATTTCTCTCTGTTGTCCCATTCTCCATCGTTTAAGCCTCTCTTACTCATGGCGTCGTCTACTTCGTTCCTCCAGGATTTTCGGGGTCGTCCTCTTTTCCTCCTTCCTATGGATCTCCATTCGGTTGTTCCCTTTATCCATCTGCTGTCGCTAGTTCTTCTTACATGTCCACTTTATTCTTTTTTGTTCTATATATGTTAGTATGTCTGTTTCTATTGATGTTCTTTGCTTTATTTCGTCATTACTTCTCCTATTCATTCTTGTTACTCTGCAGCATCTTCGCAGGCATTCCATCTCTGTTGCTACTATCTTACTGCTGTTTTTCTTGTTTATGATCCAATTTTCAGCCCCATATGTCATAATACTTCACACTTATGTTTTATAAATCTGTGTTTTTGTCTTCATATTTAGGTGTCTATCCCACCATACTGAGTTAAGTTGTCGGATGGCTGTTCTTGCTTGTCCTAATCTTTGTGTAATTTCTTCCTCTGTTGTTGCCTTTTTCGTGATTATAAACCCCAAGTATTTGAATTTATCCTTATTTATCAAAGAAAAGGATAAATTTAAATTAAATTAATAAATTATTAATAAACTTAATTATTAAAGTTTTTGTTTGTAATTGAAAGGTTATAATAAACTGCTGAACGCATTAACCAATAGTCAGCCCTATCGGATCACCGTTACAACCGCTGGCTAAATTTCTGGCTGACCATCTACAACCACACGTTATAAAGTACAAGCCTATAAAGAACGTTACCATTAGGCCTGAAAACTTGTTAGTTAGCTTTGACACAGTCTCATTATTAACCAATTTTCCAATAGAAGAATTATTTAAAATTATACGCCGAAAGTTTCCAATAACACAGGATACACTAAGCCCGACTAAGACTAAAAGGATCAGAGGTACAAATAAGTTGAAAAAGCACTGATGTATTTACTACTGTCACCCGTAACAGTAAACCTGTTTATGTACGATATAGAAACAACAGTAATACAAACAGCAGAACATAAACCCATACAGTGGCTTAGATACGTCGTAGATACATTTATTATCTGGAGATTATCTATTACATGGAGAAGAAAAACTAAACACACTCCTGGAACACATCGTCAATATCCAATCAAAATACAGTTTACCATAGAACGGGAGAATAAACAATAACTTTCATTAGGTGTGTTTGTTATAAAGAAGAAGACGAAAGCATGGGATATTACAGTTTACCGAAAACCAACCCATACTGATAGACGTTTACACGCTGATCCTCATTATCATCTTGCACAAAAAATTAGGTAATCAAAGCCCTAATCGCAGGATCAAAAAACTTGCAGATAACGACCATAAGAACGAAGAAATGCATTGAACAATGAAAGTTAAAAAATATTTAAGAAAAAATGACTTTCCTACGTCTTCTACGATTGAACAGGCACAGAAATTCCAAAACAAAATCAGAAATCTTGTAATAGAAGAAAAACTAATTGGAAAAATCTTCCTGCTTTATATAAAATCAGTAGGGTTCTAAGAAGAACCAAAACAGAGACTATATTTAACACCGACAGGAAAATCTCGACTATATTACTATTTGCAAAAATAAAAATTGCATTGGGAAATCAGGGAGTATACATGATTCCCTGTGAGGACAAATCGTACATCTCACAGACGAATCAAAGGATATCAGTTAGATGAGAAGAACACAAAAATGCCATAAAAAAAAAATGAGCTCAAAAAAAGAGTCCATAGTACAAGGAAACAACGATGCTAGCTCACATAGGAAATAGGGCCTAACGTGTAACTAGAAAAGCAATAGAAATTGAAAAACATCCAAAAAATTTAAACATAAGAGATAATAAATCAGTTCTTCTCGAACATCAAGAATTAGAAGAACTGGTGTTACTTGAGAATGACAAGCGTGACCTTGTCGAAATGACATTAAAACAATGGTTTTTCTAAAAACCAAAATTCTTCAATAGGACGTCAAACCCGGAAAACCACACAAATCATATTCCAAACCCATTATCAATAAAGTAAATTATAATAACCTCATTCTATATTGAGAAGACGCATCAGTATTTATATAAACAAATTATTGCGCATTCAAACAGTATAAAAAACAATAAACCTAACACTACAACCTTAGCTAAACATTTTTTGAAAAAAAAGCATTTTTTAATTTTAAAAATATACAATTTATGGAGAAAATGTTAATTAATCAAAAACCTGTAACTTAAAAGTTGACGCAACAAGCAAAAATTTAAGATACTTTTATATTTAAACTAAGTGCAAAATAGTCAATAATTTGGCACATGCAAAAATACTATTACACTATCTAATCACTGAATTATTTCACGTTTTTACGTTTTCTCAAACGAGATCTTTCACTGCGTATATTTGCGTATAAAATTTGTAAATTGACAACAGTGAATTTATATTTTGTGACTGAAGATATATAGACTGTTGTATTTTGCGGACGGTAGCTACACACACCCATGCGCAAGTGCAGATCCCTTTCAATTACCATTCAAATGTTATGTGATGATGCCGTTATCCTTTTGTCTCTTTCAAGGTCGTACACAGCAGAGGGAAAAAAGGATGAGCAATTTCTTGACGAGATTTTAATTCTGTCTTTTGTAATTAGAAAACACTGGCTTATAGACGAATAAAAATTTAGCCCTAATTAAAAAATACCTCCTTGTCACTAGCTTGTCTTCTGTTTTTAGTTGCTAATCTTGGAAAACGATAATATTTTAATAATACCAAGAAAAAATCTAATTGGAGTAGGTTGTGGAATTTTGGAAAGAAAATTCTGAACTTTTGTTATATATTTCTTATTACGTTGAAGTGGCTAATATTTCAAACAACGTAATTTTTATGGTAGAGACAATTCAAAAAGCTTTTTTGTGACTCTCTATATGATTTTCATTTTAAAATAATAGTCATGAGATCCTTTAATAGTATGCCTATCCTAGTGTCCTAGAATAGATGCCTTTGCGTTTGTAAAGATACTGTGAAATGAATGCTTTTTTATAAACGGGACTACTTAGTTTGATATTACTTTAATGTGGTCTACACATCAAAAGAGAAATGGTTATCTAACCCACATTCGTATATACTGAGATTTCTAAAATTTTAGAGCCTATCTTCATAGCTCATTGCTACTTCTTTTATTATGGTGTCCTCAATATGAAATAACCAGATTCCGTTAAAGTCTAACGTTCCAAGAAGAGTTGACAGTATTCCTGAGTATAATGTTCTGAATGTATTAGAAACCTTTAGAATGTGTTTTTAGTAGATTTCTAAATTTTTATGTTCAAAGTTCATACAGGTTCTAATATAGCTAATGCTGATATAAAAAGAGGCTGTTAGTTGTTATCCTGCAAAATTATACTATACTGGCCTAATACTGGCCTAAACTCAAATTTACAGCGAAGCTAGAGTTAGATTAGTTACCAGATTGTTTTTCCAAAACATTTTCTTAGAGATAAATACACCACCACAATATATAAAATAAAATATTCAGTTGACGTTTTGATTTCTAAATCGAAAAACTTTCAAAATTTTGTCTAAGATAGCTTACTTTTTAACTTAAATGTCAAGCAGTTTATTTTAACGATATATTTAATAAAAAGATTAAATATTTTGCTGTATTGGAGTTGAACTTTTTTCTCTATGCCTATGAGATTCTTATTTTTTTTTTCATTGTAAAGTGGAACTTAACATAAACTAATAAACCGATCTCGTTTTGTTAACCTTGATATTGCACTATTAGTTACTAGCCATTTACATATTTTTTTATAGCTTCATCATTACCATTTTCTTCTGTCCAAATAGCGTTTTCATGACTCATATTTCAGTCCTAAAGAGGTAAGGTAGAGCTTAGATCTTTCCAAGTTTTTTTCTTATTAATTCCTATCCATTTCTCGCCACACAATTTTCCACCAGTTTTTCTTACATTTTTATCAACGTCATCCTTCCATCTAAGTTTTCTTCTCACGGGCTATAATATAAGGACAGATCTGAAAGAGTCCCTTTGTTGAGATCATACTAGATGTAATGCCCACCTCAACATTCATATTGTTATACGACTTATTACATCTTTTACTAGTAATGTACTGAGAATCAGCGTTACTGTATCATCAGGTTTAAATTGTAATCATTAAATATGATAGACAGAAGCCAGGATAAAAAATAGGTATAAAGGAGAAACACATCTATAAAAAGTAGGGTTTTTATTGGCCTCGCTAATAGCACTATGTCGGGCTTCTTGCCTAGGATTACAGATGAAGACCAAAGGCGATGTAGGCGAATGAAAAAAACATTCAAAACGGCGAGTTAGGTAGAAGAGTAGGTAGGTAAGTAGAAGAGAAGAGTAGAAGAGAAGTCCGACGAATTAGGTGGAAGAGCGTAGAAATTGACTCCTAAGAAAGAAGAGCTAAATTACTCAACGGCATTGCGATGTAGAAAGCCACGGGATGACTCCCAAGTTAAAGGTCTGCATGGATATCCTTAGTAAAAATCATCATGGACCTTCAACTTGATAATTTACTTAATGATCATGGAGCTCGAAATCCTAGATCCCGTAGAAGAGAAGAATCAGATTTAGATGACAGGATCTCTTAGGTCGTCAAAAAGGAAGAGATTGGGAAAGAGGGGTAAACGTGGCGATAGGTTGCTTAATTTCTATATTAATGAAGAACTCACAATTGCAAATACCTTGATTATACTTCTAATCGTAGGTTATACACATGGAAAGTACCAGCTAACAATAGCAACAAAATAGTCAAAAATTAAATAGATTCTATTATCGTGAACAGAAGGTATAGAAATTCTATAATTTTAATCAAAACTTATTTGGAAATAAACATACCCTACAATAAAAACCCTATAGTTTTGTTGATGGAAGTGTAACTTAAGGCTGTAAAGAGCCCTACTTCCAAGAAAATTGTGGATAGAAGGGGGCTCAAACAGGTCAAGACGTATGCGGAAGATCGAAAAAACATAAAACAAAAGACCTGAATAAATATAAAGAAATTCAGAGTAACATCAGACAGTAAATTCAAGAAGCAAAAGGGAATAGCTCTCTCGAAAATTGAAGATCTGCATAACAAATATGACAGTTTTAATTTACACAAAAAATCAAAGAAATGACTGGTATTAGAAATAGCACAATAACCAATATCCTTAAAATTGATAAACGGAATATAGTTACTGATGTTAAAGAGAGATTGCGTCAATAGACCAATTAATTAGGTACATTCAACAAATATTTAATAATGAAAGATGAGAACTACCATTAGAAACTACAGAGCATACCGGACCACCAATAGTACTAGAAGTCATCTATGCTATCAAAAATAAAAAAGACGGCAAAGCTATTGAACCAGATAATGTGTTCATCGAATGATTAAAACTCATTTATGAAGATGCTAAGGTTCAATATACAAATCTTATAATATATTAAAAAGCAAAAAACCTGTTTGCTGTTTTCGCTAATCTTTAATATTTATAGTAAAGCGATAATTAGGGAAACGCGGAGAAATGTTGAATAACTTACGTTTTATAATCAATACAATAGAGAAGAGCGTCGATACTTACAAATACTTAGGAAAACCGATAACATCAAATATAGATTAAACCATGTAACAATTTATAATTTCCTAATTGGATGCTAGAAAAGTGGATTGAACAATTACTGGGCTTGGAGCTGGGTAAGCAAATAAATTGAAACGTTTGCGATCGGCTACTCGCATTTTGGTTGGAAAGCTGAGTCGTGGATAAGGATTCCTCTATTTAGGAGAAACTGGGAGGACTAACTACGAAAAAGAATACTTACAGAGATGTCATGGGCGTCTGGGCAACACTAAAAAAGAAGATTCCTAAACTATTTGAAATAGGCGTCGTTTAAAAAATCCTCTTGTTTGGAAAGAAAGGCCTTTCTTTCCTAAAAAATTTCAAGGGTGAATATCTTTTTAAAATAAATAATTTTTAAACTTCTGGTTTAAAGAGAAATATTACATATTTATTTTTATTTTATATAAACAGTTATTAAAAATAAAAATATCTAAATTCATCAACAAACCCTACAGTGAATTGGACCTTTTAACAAAATAGAACTAAAACTGATAAACGAAAATGTTTATCAATAAATGTTAAATTGAACTTTCTAACAAAACAGACTTTAAAAATTCGTTTATGTACTACATGACAGAAAAGATGTACTAACTGTTATATGTCGAAATGAATCTACTCAACTTTTCTGAATTATTAATTAATTATGAAAAGTTAATTTTATTAAAAAAAAAATATGACAATTAGCTGATCCATAAAACTTATATTTACATATAAACCTTGAAGCTGAAATGATAGCAAATCTTAATATAATAAAGATAAATATTTATTTAGAAAAATTTAACAAAACTAATTGCTTCACTGGCTAATGTTTTGTTTTGAAATTAATAGAAAAAAGTTTGTTATCTTAGATTTAAACACAAAAAACACTGTCCCACATAAATTTCAAACGATTTAGATCCGACCCATGGGGACACAAAATGGAAGCTGGACAAATCTTGGAAGAGGTCAAACATCAAACTTGGCTTCAGGTTAGCCTCGATGATAACAATATATATTCTTTAAAACGCGGCTGCTTATTTTTCACTTAAAACGGCATACGATATTATCAAAGCCATCAGGACTTCTTCTTCTTTTTCAGCCTGTATTCGTCCACTGCTGGACATAGGCCTCTTCCATTTGCTTCCATTGATTTTTACACTCGACAATTCTCATCCACTGCTTGCCCGCGACAAAGCTATCAGGACGCTATTATCAAATTCCAAGACAAAGAAAACAGCTTCCAACAAACCGGTGACTAACTCACTATACAAAGACTACCACATAGCATTTTGATCTTAAATCATCTTCTTTCAACCAAAACAATTATTAAGCCAAAATTTGCCGATTTTTAAAACTCTAACCGAAAACCATGTTTCCTCGTTCAGACCCCAATTTGTTCTCCTAACCGCTACACTAACGAATTCCCTAAGATAAAATTGTTCATGACTTCAACAATGAAATCGACTGCTCCCGTAGCCGGTCCATCGAGGAGTGACTTCATCCTCCAAAAATAGGTATAAACATAAGCGGAAAGATTGAATAGCATATTGAATTAGCACGTACAATATTCAATAAACTTAAAAAGTTTCCATGTTGTCGATACATAAGATTAGAGCTATGACTAAGAGTGCTTTAGTGTTATATGTTACTTTGCTTTACTACTTATTTTTATCGCTTAAAAGCGTGAACCCTAAAGAAAGAAAACTTGAGTACTTGGGACATAAAATGAGATTGCAAAAATACTTATTATTATAATCCATTATTTATACAAGGTATTCAAGAAAAGCGAAATGTGGGAAGAGGAAAAATATACTCACATAAGAACCCAAGAATCTGCGGAAATGGTTTGAATGCAGTAGTACAGAACTATTTAGAGCGTGTAGCATTTCAAATTACCTTGTATAATTTAAAACACCGAAAAAGTATTTTCAATCCTTTTGCATCGCTGGAGTCGATAATAAACACATTTTGTTTATATATCACAGATGCGTTTTTCTTCGGTATTTCTTTTGATTGAGAGCCACTTTAGGATGTATTGCGCGTCAAATAAATATCTACTTAGGTCGATGGGAACGTTATGTGGGGAGGCGAATGATTTTTAAGGATTATGAAGTTACTTTCGGCATTTAGTTTTATTTGACTCCGAATTTTTCTTCAAATTCGTAATTTTTTCGTTTTTCGTCCTTTGTTATGGAAAATATGTAGTTTGGTAGGCAGTTAATAGTTACAATTTAAGTAAGGTTTGGGAGAGATTTTATTGAGAGCAGACGCGGCGTGTTTAGTTTTAAGAAACCGGCAAATTTGTTAAAAAAGTGAATTAAACTCAATGTAATGTGTCAATTTTGATCAGAGTAGTCACTGTTTTATTTTCATGCCGTCTCTCATCTGAGAGATTTGTAAAACGGCGTTTCCAACAACTTAGAAGAATACCCACATGGTTCCATTGTGTTTGGTTTTTTAAGAAGCCGAGTTTTCAAAGTTTGCGTCCCAGTGCCTCAGCTTCCATCTTCATTTTGTTTGTCCCTGGTCGTCATTCCAGAATATTTCCGCAGTTGTTTGTGTGGCAATGACAATGTCAGTGTGGCAATGTCTAAATGCAGTTCCATCCCCAAAAATGTTAAAGAAAAAAACAATAACATCTAGTGAAATTCAGGTAACTTTTGTGTTGAACTTTTAAAGTAAAAATAGACATTTACCATAAATAATTGGTTTCATGACAAGTTAAGAAATTGTAATAGGTAAAATTATAAATATTAGGAAGTGGCTAAGCTGTTAAAGAAGGTTAATCTCTATGCATAGTTTCATTTAAAAAGATATTGTTCATTTGTAATAATTTATTTCTGCTACAAAATATCGCCCAGTAACAATTGTATCGCCCAGTAACAAGTTTTTGTAGTATCTCCAACTCTAGAGTTTGTAAACCCATAGTAACATAGTAAGATTGTTATTTGTTATTTTTTATTTTTTGATAACTATTTATATTTTTAACTGTTTGTGGTGAGATAACATTAAATATTTAATTTTTTCCCTAAACCAATTTGTTTATTTCTTTTAAAAAAGTTTCTAACCACTTTTTGTATTTTTTAGGAAGGTAGGGCCTTTCTTTCATCCAGCAGGAAGATTCTTCTAAGCGGCATTCTTATTCTAAATAGCTTAAGAACCTTCTTGTGTTTTGTTTGTTCCAGGAGATTCATGTAAGTACACCTTTTTACTTCATTTTTGTAGTTACCCCAATCCAGCCCTCTTGTCATTCACTTATCTACGAACCAGCTCTCCAAAAAAACACTGAGTAGCCATTCGCAAATGTTTCGTTTTGTTTTGCTTAGCCTATTTCTAGCCCCGTAATTTCTTTCCTTAATTTTTAACTCCTTATAGTAATACCCTATGTGGTAGGCAAACTAATCGTTACAAGCGGCGATCAACAAGTTCCGCATAGCCTTGATGATTTCCAACCTTTTATAAAAGTTGGTACTTAAGGAAAATGATATGTAAAATTATACATTATATTTAAAAGAAAGTTTTAAGTTTTTTTAACCCTACTTAAGGAAGGCAGTTGTTTGCAGTGGTTAAAAAAACGGAACGCATATTTTTGTACATTTATTATTCTGTGATTAATTTTGAATAAAAACAAGCAATTCTTAGTGCGCTAAAATCAAACCAAATGATCTTTTTTTCTGATAATAATACATACTAAACTTAGCTAATATTACAAAATTGAAAAAAAAATCATTTTGACAGTCATGAAAGTAAGCATAAAATAAAGAGTATGGTGACATTGAAGCAAAAGTAAGAGAACACACAACGATAGTAACAAAAGTAGCTGACTGTCTAAACAATACAATATGGCGTAATAAAAACATTGGTATTGAGATTAAATCGAGAATATACAAAGTCGCTAGAACACCTATAACGACATACATCACAGAAACTTGACCAGAAACAACAAAACCAGATATTTCTTGAAACTATTAAAATGAAGTTACTTCGTGTCGGAAAGACTCTTCTAGAAAGACAGAGAAACAAGTGAAACGTAAGAAATGTATGTGGAATAGACAATATTAATGATTAGGTGTTAAATAGGAAAAAAGAGTTAAATAAACATATTAGCAGAATAGAAGAATGGTGAAAATCGCCCGAGATAAATCGCCAATGGAACGAAGAAGTATAGACCAATCCCTAAGAAGGTGGAGCAACAGTCTGAATGTTAAAGCAGGTGGATAAAGTTAAAACAGGCGATTTTCTCAGAATACAGAACGAAGAAGAAAAAAAAACATCACATTAAAAATCTAATCTAACAGCTGGTTTGAAATCCCACATTTATCTATGAGTGCTTCTGGCTTTCAATAATAGACTACATATCCATGGAAGATTTTTAATAGGTCATTTGACCCAACATGCATCACATATCAAACACTTCTACAATATGTAATAACAACTTTAGAAACCATGCCGCCAATTCGTATCGGTACAGGTGAGTCACAGGTAAGATAAACTTACCACTTAAGGGGAGGGGGAACTTTTTAGCCGGACATATTTGTACGGCAGTTATAACTTAGGAAAAACATAATACATATTGACCTGCGACCTAATGCCGTACAAAAATATTAATACCAAGAGCAGGAAAATTTTTTCGGCAATTAGACACAGTACGGCATTCATCCCTATGTGTTCATCATACCAACGGTACTCAACGACTAACAATAATGTTCAATGACATATATTTAAATGGGGCAATACCAAGATTATGGCTAAAGCCAACGTTTATTGCTCTATCAAAGAAAACAAGGTCCGTATCCTGTAATGATTTCCGAACCATCAGCTTAATACGGAACATTTTAAAGTTCTTCCTCTTTTTTTATGTAGACATTACTCTGTCTGTTTTTCAATGTGCCTCCAGTATGTTGTCATTCCATCATTTTCGTGGTCTTCCTACTGATCGTCTTCCTATTGGGAAACCGTCTCTTGCCGTCTTTACTACTTGATTTATTGTTATTTGGATTAAATGATCATTCCATTTTACTTTTTTATTTCTTACCCAGTTCTTGATGTTCTTCACTATGCTTCTACGTTGAATATCTATACTTCTAGCTCTGTCCCATAGTCTCCATCTCCATCTCTCTGTTACCATCAATTTTATTTTTAAAAATTATACATCACAGAATATATAGACCATGCGAAGAAAAAATCAGCGATACACAGTTTGGTTTGCATAAAGAAGTGGATACGAGAGAGGCTCTCTTTTGCAAACAAGTGGCATTTCAACGATGTAGAGATATGAATTTACGATATTTGGATAATAAGTATTGGAATAAATACCTGTGATCTAAGAATTATTAGTAATCATTACTGGAATCAAAACATCGTCTATCCGTACAGAGACAGGAGAATCCGGATATTAAAATCAAACGTGAGGCAAATTATTTCCTGGCTAAAAAATCTACGTACGTTGTTCAACAAAACAACCACAAATCTTTTCAAAACAGGAGTTTGCAAAATACAGATTGCCATGATGATCGCCAACATCCTAAACAGATAGGCACTACAAGAAGAAGAACGGCATTCATACACAAAGTTTTGGATCGATATATAGATTCATTTTTTTTTGCAACGTCTTATATTTCGGCTGTGATAACGGTGAGAAATCTTAGGCGCAACCCTTAATTTGAACCCCCATGCTTTGAGTACCGATAAGAATTGGCAGCATAGTTTCTAAACTTGTTCCTACCTTAAAAATGTGCCATGGGCTTCTAGTCTATAACTTAGACCGCTCTCTTTGTTGTTTAAGTCTATTATTACCCCAAGGTACTTTATGTACTTTACTCACCAGATTTAGATTTGTACTAGTTAGGCTTAGAGTACCCGAAATCTATGAAATAACTAACGACGAAGTGGGTATACACCACAAAAATAAGTATTGAGCCAGGGTAAATCCCTACTATCCATATAGGACAGTTGCTGGATTTGATCAAAAACATAGGTCATCTAGGCGAACTTTACTGAAAGAATAGGATTTTTTATAAAGATCTCACGACTAAATGCCAGAGACAGATAATGCTACACATAAATTAAAGCTGTTATATAAAATCATAACAAAAAAGAATAATATAGGATATTCCAATTTGTAAAAATAAATCCTTTAAAAGCCTTTTTCGGCACATCATTGAAATCAGTAACATTTGTATCTCGTTCGATATTTCATTATTCGTCTCTTTCTGATCAACGCCAACTGTTTTCGGACGCTAATTATTGTAACACCTATTAATTTATTTGTTTTAGTCACTTGGCCCACTGGTTTTGACATTTGATAATAGCTGGTATGCATTAACAAAACAACAGAGAGGTTCTCGCGTCAGCAGTGCAATGCAATTTTACGAAATATACGATATTATATTTACTGTCTATTGATTTTGAATATGTTTGTAAGGATTTTTTTTATTTCCTTTAATCAGTATCTTCTTACATCATTCAAAGTATTCATCTAAATATTTGCACTTATGCAAATATTCTGCATAATCTTTTTACCATAGAGGAAACCGTTTCTTGATGCTGCCTTCCTTAAAGCAAGGAAAGTGGCTGTACGGATGTGGTTTCTTCGTGAACGAGCTCTACGAAGCTTGAACCGGTCAAGATCTGTGAGTTGTGATCTCTTTTCCTTTGCTGCTACTTTTTTGGCCCAGACTGACTCATTCCATTTATCATCAATTTTAGCATCAGACCATGCTTTTCTTACAACACCAGTTGGTGCTGAAAATGGGAATCGAATGCGGAACTTTGTTAAATGCAATTCATTTAATCTAAGTTGTCCTCTAGGTACATTACTGTTGGGCCCATCAACCAAAACCCGTGTTTGGTCAATTAGGTCTACAATACTAACAAGTTTGCCCTTATGGGGGCCTTCCGATACAACGGCCACGCGGCCGGTTTCTACAAACCTTTGGAAAGGCATGCTTTACACTAAATGAAAAAGGTATCTGCAAATATCTGCAATTTATGGAGAACTATGTGGGACGAAGGATAGAGCTGTTCACTGCAGCTGTTTCGGCAGTGTGCATTTCTTAAGTAATTTGGTTTTACTGTGCGTTTACACTTTATAGTCTTTAACTAAAAAAGTTAAAAGGAAGGGAGAACTGTTTGTCTCAAGTTGGTTATTCAGAACTATATCTGTATTTTCGTTTAATTAAGCTGATAACTTACCTCCACACTGAGTTCTCAGCTCAGTGGGAAGGTTGTACGGTCGAATAATCATTGAAAGAATAGAATCAGAATACGAAGACATAGGTAGAAACAGGTAATCGAAAAACGGAAGGTAAGGAATCTATCTACCCACCTATTGTTTGTAGATTTAGAGAAGGCAAACGATACGGTACCTTTGAAAAAACTGTTTTAAACATTGACGAAAGTAGGTCTCAGTAGAGAGTATGTGGATGTTATCGCAAATATATACAAAAATGCAAAGTGTCGTTAAAGAAGGAAACTTTATATCTCAATCATTTCCAATAACAAAGGGGCTTAAATAAGGATGTTGTCTATCTCCGACCCTATTTAAAATATATATTCAATCATTGCTAGAGCAGTGGAGGAAACAAGTATCTGAAATGGGAATAGACATAGGCGGTGGTAAATGTCTAACAACTTTATTTTTCGGAGATGATCAGGTAGTCGTAGCAAATGATGAAGAAGACATGGACTACATGTTTAGAAAACTAAAGAAAGAATATGAAAATTGGAGCCTCGATATGAATATGTCAAAGACAGAGTATCTTAAAATAGGAGATGAATAATGAAGAAGATTCAGAGAAGATTCCAAATTAGAAACACAAAAACATGTAATGAATATAAATATCTCGGATCCATCATATCTAAAGAAAGCACTACGAAAAGAGATATCGAAAACAGAACGCAGCAGGAAAAAAAAGTGGTAAACGTTCTGAACTCTCTACTATGGTCTAAAGATATTAGACAAGAAACGAAATTGACAATCTATCGAACCTTGGTAGAGTCTATTATGACTTATAGGGCAGAAGTTTGGCAGATCACGAAAAAAGATAGAAAAAGAATAGAAGTAGTAGAAATATATTTTCTAACGAGAGCGTGTGGTGTATCCAAAAAAGATATTGAAATAATTGAAACGAGACAACTAGTGTGGTATGGTTACGTGAAGTGAATGAATCAAGATAGATGGCCAAAGAAAGTTTTAAATTACATACCACAACAATATATATATATATATATATATATACATATATATATATATATATATATATATATATATATATATATATATATATATATATATTTAATAATATTCATAGATTCTAAAAAAGATAGCTTGAGACCTTTATTTTAAATATTGAGAATGTAAAATTAGCGATTTAAAAAATAATTATGATCTAGAAGGTAAAGTGCGTACATAAAATCCGTTTTTCTATTATTGAAAGCCTATTTGTGTTCTGCTATAAGGTTATACCACTTTGCCCAATGTAATTTTTTGGGCAGTCACCACATGTAAGTTTGTATACCTCACTGTATAATTAATTTTTCTTTTGGCTCTTGTTGATCTTAATACATTTGCTTTAGTTGTTATTTTTTGTTCTGAAAGATGGTGTCTAGATCGTAATCATTCTTTTAATGACCAATTTCCAAGTCTCCATATTCAAAATGAAGGTCTTAAGTTATCTATCTTTTTTGATTCTATAAAAATTAAGAAAATAAAACTTACAGATTTCATTCTCAATTACAAACTAGACACAAACAGCTCTTATATCCTCAACTTATTCAGTTAATTATAAAGTGTAAACTCATAGTAAAGTACATCACTATAAAAGGCCAAATCAAATCTAGTGATAGTAAAGTGTAGAAGACTGGTAGAATTAAACGGACATTTGTTCAACAATTTAGGATGGCGATCTTTCTACCATTTAGAGTGTACTAAATCATGTAATTATTTCCAAATCGAAGGACCACCCACTAACGTGCGAACTAAATTAACATCTAGTTAAAATTTTAGCGTAAATTTCTTTTATTGAAACTGCCGATCACTGTCCACCTTATACTAGTCCGCGACACACTACACGAGTAGTGATACAGATTAATTACTAATAATTATCACTTCAATTAAGGATGTTCTCGTTAATATTAATATAATTGATTAAGAATGAGCGTTTAGCTTTTAACTATAAGCTATGTTACTAGGTAACTACTTAACTAAGCGACAGTTGAAATTCTAAACCAAGAATGCCTGTATGTGATACTAACTAATATGTGACGTGAGTTATACAAACTATAACCAAGGAATGCGTCGACCCTCTTGATCGAATACTACAACGATACTAAATACTTAAAATTCTGATTGCAATGCCTAACTATTGCCAAGGAGTTTGCGTGGGACAACTTCGAGATTTTTATACAGAGGTAGGTAAAAACCATCTTTTGAATGCTTTCTAAGAGGGAAATTTTGGGAATTGGTCGGTGAAAGTTAATCATAACATTTTGAATACATTATCGGCTTCATGAGAATTTGCTGGAGAATTTACCTCGGTAGATTTTAAGAAGTATAAATTAATTGCTATCAATGGCGAAGCAATACTTGGATACATTTCTTACAGAAATTTATCCAAAGACAAAAGTTTTTAGTGTTTCATTGTTATATAAGATAAAGGAAGTGATTTGCGGAGGACTTAAGAGGTAAAGGTTTAAATGAAAAAGACACGACGGACAGAAATTACTGGCACAGAAGAGTACGGAACAGCAACCTGAAACCGGCAAAGCTAAAAAAAAAGAAGTATAAGAAGAAGATATTAAAAAAGAAAGATATAAAAAAGAAAAAAGAGTTATGGTAATATTTGAAAATGTTAGAAGTGAGACATTTTAATTTTATTAAAATTAGAAAAAAATTAAAAACAATTATTATTTTGTGGTTGACTGTCATCTGAATACTGGATATTAACTTCGCCGTATATTTTAATTATATCACTAGTTGTTGTTTCAGGTTATACTGGTGTTGGTGATATTATAAGATGGTCCCTTATTAAATTTGGTCGTGAAATGGCCCTTGCTGCACTCGTATTAGTTAAAATCAATCAATCTAGATTATTATACAAGTTAACAGTTCCAGCAAAATAATCACAGAGACTTTACTTCTCGAGGTCAATGATCGTCGCTTTATATCGATTAGATTTTGTTCTCATTTATCCCAAACATTCTTATTTTGGTACGTTTTCTTGCCCCTTGGAATTTAATTGGTAGTTTCATTTTTCAGAGCAACAGAACATGGTTTACCTAACAGTTTTGGTATTGTTAATCGTAAAATTTTGTATAAATCGCTCTCCCTCTATCAAATCATTGAAGTAGGTATCTACCGCAATTTCCTCTAAAATGTTATCAGGGACTTTTGGGTAAACTAACCACACCACACTAATAGCTTTAAATAAGACTATATACCCTATTACAGACCACGATGACTTTCCATCAAACAATGGAAATTTAAATCTCATATAATATGATGATTCTGTTGTACCTATTCTTTCTTTACTATTGTACCTGGATTTACTACATCTGTGTTTGCCTAGATTGATGATAGATCTATCATAGGGACTTAATTCTTATTTCTCCAAGAAGAAGTTCTTGATTGGCTTTACAACTTGGGGTTAGTCTTTGGCGCATTCACTACAGCACTTTATCCTAGATAAATCGACTTTCAACAACATCATCCTTTCATCTTTTTCTAGGGTGGGCTGCTGATCTTCTACCGTCTGGTCTCTTAAAAAAATACTATCTTTAGCACTCTGTCTTTCTCTGATCTTACCACATGACCTGCATATATTATCCGGTTAGCTTTTATATGTCTAACGATATTTTGAGTACCATAGAGAGTCACCAATTCAGCATTGCGGCACCTTCTCTACTCTACTGTAAATTCAACTTTTTGAGGTCCAAATATCATTCTAAGAACCTTTTTTTTTTAAATATCACCAGCGTATATATTTTCCTCTAATGTATGGTCCATGTTTGACTTTGAAATGCAACAACTGGGCGAGTAATTGACTTGCACAGTCTTAATTTTGATTTTATTTTTGGTAGCTTGAATCTTAATAATGCTGATAAGGAGTATAATGCTGCTATCCTTGCTGAGACCTATTTTCTATGAGGTTGTCATATGTGACTTCCATCCCCAGATATTTAAACTCTTTTAGTAATTCGATTTTGCTATATTCTGCCTTACTCTTGGTCATAGATTTTTGGTTACTAACATTGTATTCGAAGACACAGACTACCTATTTCCTCTTTGAGTTGTGAAAACACCTCTCTCACGTCTCTTGTAGAATGAGCGACTACATCTAGATGATTAGCTAGTCATTATAATTTCTAATTGTTAGAAGTTTCTTGGATTATTCCGAAACTTCTTTGAATTTTTGGAGACATTTTTGAATTTCTCATCCGATATAAAAAATTTCTCGTTGATTTTGCTAAAAATACTTTCGAATGCCTCATCGGTATATCCATAAACTTCTTCTAATTTTAATTAGTCTGTCGAGAAAGTTTTTATAGTTTTTTATCGGTCTTTCGAAAAGTGTCACCAATTTTAATAGATGTTTCTTTAATTTTCTTATTATTGCTTTGTTTTCTGACTATAATTTAAATATTTATAGGTCTCCTATATTGGTGATAACTTCCTCCAATAGTTCTTAATAATTTTTTTAGCACCACTTTATCTAAGTTGGACATCAGAATCCCAACTTAGGCTACTCTAAAACTAAAAGGCATTGTCTTAAAATAAGAAGAAGAAGCAAAAATACATTAGCTCTAGATATTTATTTTGAACGATTTTAAATTGTATCTATTTAAGGTGCTGCAAAGAATACCGTTATCTTCTGACCGATCTGATTTTGAATTCAACTTTTGTTATACATACAAATTTTTTTAACTTTGGTATGCATACTTTTGTTATACTCTTCAAATTATCACCGCCAATATTCTTAATTTCGACTAATAACCTGCCAAATCTCCATTAAATTTCGACAATGCTAAGCTAATTAACCAATCCGATGAACAGTGATAGCCACTTGTGGACTTTCTTTGGATTTGAGGCTGAATAATATTTATACAGTTGGCAAATATTTCCGACAGTCTTTATTTTAAGTTAAAAGTTATTGTCGAGTATGAAACTATTCACAATTACTTACACAATATTCAGTTAATTTTAATTTTTAATAGTCGCATTTAAATTAGGCAATAAATATATTATTTAATAGAGAGAAGGCAAATGAATACAAACTATCCATATTTATTGCCTTCGTGGACCATAAAAAGGTATTTGACAGTATCGACATATGGACCGTGAAACAAGTTAATAATACTTGTAGAACAGATTCGAGATATAGGCAACTAACACATAACATATATAAACAAGCAACAATGTTAGTACAACTACACCAAAATACAAATTTTATCCCCATTAAGAGAGGACTTAGACAAGGCGCCGTAATATAGCCAAAGCTGTTTAACCTAGCTCTAGAAGTCGTCTTCAAAACTTCAAACTGATCAACATATGACATCAACGTTAATTGCAACAAGTTAAACCACCTCTGATTCTCTGTGATTATAGAGAGAACATTCAAGGAATTACAAACTATGATGGAGGAACTCGTAGATAGCTCATAATATGTCGGCTTAAAAATGAATATGACAAAATATAAAAGAATGATAAATACACGCGATTCCAGACTGTAAATAGCAATGGGATAGAGCAAGTCGAAGAATATAACTACCTAGGTCAAATTCTGAAACTTGACAAAGATAACCTTGACAGTTCTTAACACTTCTTTAAAAAAGAAGTGCGAAAATCACTAAAAGAGCAAGACTGGTAGGGACAGAATGTAGGAAACTAAGTTGGGTACTTAAGAACCGCAAAATACCTTAATACTTGAGGAGCAAAGGGTTTAACCAGTGCATCCTTTCTATCATGATATATGGATGTCAAACCTAGGCCCAAACCAAAGCAAATATAAAAACACTAGCAGGAACAAAACGAGCAATGGAAAGGGCAATGTTATATATACGACTGTCAGATAGAAAGAGGATTATTAACTATGTTAGGCAGCTGGATTATTATCTAACGCAAATGCTCACAGGCCATGGCTGCTCCCGCAGCTATCTTTTCAGGTTTAGAAGGGCTCAGTCCGATCAGTGCCTTTACTGTGGTTTTTCGGATACTGTGACACACACGATGTTGGAGTGTGAGCGTTGGGCGGATGAAAGAGAGAAGTTTGTAAGAGAGTGTAACTGCAGAATGTTTGATTCCGTGAGAGAAATGGTGGAGAAAATGATGACAGATGAGTGGTGGTGAACACGGATCCACAAATTTATCAGGGAGCTGCTCTCTTCAAAAGAACGAGAGGAGAGGGAACTCGCAACAGAATTCTTAAACAAGCGAGTAGCACCTTGGTGGGGTTCGGACTGTCGAAGGCCGAAATAAGAGCAAATAAGAGACAAACGACGCGAGAGAGTTGGCAGCCTCGCTAAGGCAGGGGTTGAAAGTCCTTGGTGGTTCGTGTGGGTGTACTTTCCTCGATGAATGTGTCGGAGAAAGAATGGGAATCGGGCGATAGCAGGGCATCAGAAGAGATATTTGCCTTAACCAGCCCTTCCATCCTGATGTCTGGTGTGACAGAGGAGAGGTTTTTAGTTGGACGCGGACTGTTTCGGAGTGGTGACGGGACGAGATGTCAAAGGTCTAAATTCCTTGGGCATCTCGCCCTGGCACAGCTTCGCTAGGGTATTAGTTAGGACCCCAACACTACCTGTGTGAGTCACAGGTGTCTGTATGCAGATTTTCCTTCTTCTCTTTAAAGATGTAAAAAAAAAGATAAAAAGAGGAACGACTTGGTAAGATAAAAAAAAACAGTCGAGGCTACCACAAAAAAAAAAATTTCAATTATAAATGGAACTTTACATGCCACACTGCTAGACAAAAAGACCAACGTTGAAATGCCACAATATAACATTGAAGACCTTACAAAGGTAGACGACGAAGAGGTGACCACAGATGAGAAGGGTAAATGAAAATATTAAACAAATAGCCAAAACAATTTTTAAGTGTGTTGCTAAGGATAGAGATCGATGGAAGGTAATTGATGGATTCGACCGTTACTTGATGGAAATTCGTTTTATGTAACAATAAAACACTGAAAACTTTGTTTTCAAAACTTTCACAAAATTTATTTATTTTAAATTCTTGATCACTTGAGAAAGGCAATCAGCCGAAACAGCTGTAGTGATAAGAATTTAAAATATATTTTGTGGAAGTTTTGAAAACAAAGTTTTCAGTGTTTTATTGTTACATCGATGGAAGGAGTTGCGAGAGGCATAATGTCCAAAGATGAACGATAGATGGCTAAGAAGAAGAATACTGTTGGAATTTTTTTTTGTACAGTTTGTAAAGTGTAATCATGATCAAATGTGAATAGGATTAAATAAACATTAATTTTGAGTTCACTTTATATACATCTAAAACTGCTAATTTTTATTACATTTTTTTTTTTATTTGAAATACCTATATTTTTATTCTCCGGTAGGGATCTATGAAGCATTATCAACTAGAATTATTTAATATTTACGATTACGTTACATGGCCTTAAAAATACTAAATTAAATCCGAAAGGAAGAAAAAGTGTAAGACTCGCTTTAAAAACTTTAAAAAGATAAAGCGAAAATTTATGTCGGAACAGGCAACAAATTCTTAATCTCAGGAATGAACAAGAAGAAGAAGAAATCATTCTTTGACTTTTATTTTAAACAAAAACTAAAAGAGTTTTTAATAAAAAATTTATAATTTTACCATATGCGCCTTGATTGTTGTTTTAAAATACTATTATTGTCGTAACCGTGTTGTGTTTCTCTACAAACTCCACAAAGTTAGACAGGCAACAGCGATAGATACATACGAGTAACAAGTGCAAAAGCAAATTGCTTTAGCTAATTCCCATCCTTCTGTTTTATGAGTCGAGAACTTGAAGATAATTCCTTGAGATAATCTTAAGCAATTTTCATATATCTTGGCTCCTTTCTACCAAGAACAACGGCGGTGGACTGAGATCATTCTAACCGAAGTTATTTTGGTAATGCACTCCTTCCATTAAGTTGAACCTCGGTGCCGTAACTCTTTGAGCCCTTTGGGGCCATTTGGGACGACGGTAGGATATTTCGTCCTTTTGCTCGCTCTTCTTCTCATCTCTAGTTGGTAGTAGCTTCGGGTTCACGGAAATACTAGACAAAGCCAATTTCACACACAAATTAAAGGTGGGAGTTGACAGGAAAATGTTCACAGATACGCATATAATGTAAAGTATGCAAGAGATTGTAAAAAATATGTATATATGTATATATATATATATATATATAAATATTTATATATATATATATATATATATATATATATATATATATATATATATATAAAAGGTAAAAGAAATAATAAATTAGACTTACTCACAATCAATTTAATTTAACTATCCAGACGACCGGTTTCGCTTTCTACAATATGCAAAGCATCTTCAGGTCTCGATACAAAGTTAAATAAATGATGCCGGTACTCTATTAATTGATGGTTGAAAGAACATGGTTCAAACTATCCTGTATTGTTGAATGGAGAACTTAAGTCTGCTATTGTAATTGTTTGACAGTAAACTGGGAAGTTCTTGAGGAGACAGATTTTATCCAATGAAGTAGAGGTAGGTGTAATGTGATTGTTTGTTAGATGAAAGTAATGTTCCATACCATTGAGTTATTTAAAAGTTATTTATATTTATTCTAGAGATATATTTATGAAATGTGTGTTATTTATTGAGATTTTATTTTATGAAGGTGACAGTTGTAAGACAATGAATGAGATTAGATGTACAAATTGTGTGGGTGTGCAATTCTTTCAACTTGTAATTATCAAATTTCTTTGATAAAGTTCTATTGTTATATATGGCAAATGATTGCAAAGTCAAGTATTTAAAATTAAAAATTAAGGACAATTTAAGACACACAGAAAACACTTAAAAGGGGGACGAAACAAACATTAAATTTAAAAAAAGGGGACTTGAATGCACTACATCTCTTACTTGGAGACAATGAGTTTTTATGTTATCTATTAGATTTTAGAGGTAAATTTACATCTAAGTGGCTCTAAAGTTGAAAAGATTCAACCGTTCTAATCTACAGTATCATTCTATAACCTAGGCAGAGATCAAAATAAAAAAAAAACTTTAAAGTTGAATTGCTAAATAAAGACATTATTGAACTTTCTGAAGTTGAACATGTTTGAGCTAACCTTATATAATATTTTAGTGATATGGAGAAACCTCAGAAAAATTAATAACTCATCAAAGCCTGAATTAATTTTTTTGTTAAACTGGTGGTTTTTTACCAAATTTAGTTTAGGAACAATACAAATAAGCAGAAAAACCTATTAAATTTTATTTGTTTATCGAATATATGACATTACAAACTGTGACCATATGGTAACACTAGGTCAAAATACTACAACAATATTATAAGATTTACTCTTTATGAAATACGGCAAAGTCCAATATCGCATTTCTCACACTGCATACGTCCTACTGAACAGCACCCTTCTTTTACGCACCGCATTCGTTTTTTGTTAGGATAAGGTATAATGAGATGGTTAATACCATCGTACCTAATGTTGTCAGAGATTCTGTTAAAAGATAAAATATTTCTACTTGTTGTTGGTTTACCAGGTCTAATGAGAAGGTTTCTGAATTTGGTAAGGTAAGTAGTCGCGATTTCACGTCGAAAATTCAAATTAGTTGTCGGTCTTCCTGAACTTTTATAAAGTATCCACGAATTTTGTGCTGCAGCATTAATTAACCATGTAAGTATAGACCAATACCATTTCTTACTATGAATACTTATACAGTATCTTGTTAAATCCTCATCCATTCTATCAGTGCCACCTATAAACGTGTTATACATTCAAACAACATGTGAGCGAGGAACTTAAACAACTTTTTTTTTTTCAGAATGGGAATAACGTTTAATTTGTTGAATAGGATATGAAGTTGATGCCATTGTTTCGACGGCGTTATCCATCCATCTTGTCAACATAATACCATCTTCCTTGTTAATTTTTGAAACCAAATAACCTCGAGTCTGTTTGGACATAGTTTTTTATCGAAGTGGATCTTGTGGTATTATGTTCTCTCTTATTGTTCCTGTGACACCATATCCTATTTCTTTTAAATACACCATTAAATTGCATCCATTGAAAAGGTTATCTACATAGATTTGGTAAAACAGCTTATGTTGTGGCAAAGTGTCCAACGTCGAGACAAGGGGAGCGGCTGCCTTTCCAAATGCAAGTTAGTAAAAATCGTTTGAATTTGTACTTTTTCCTTGATAGATCCTAAAATTTACAAGGTAACTGGTTTCGGAATTAAGGCACCATACTATATAACCGAATCTTACCGGTTTTCCACTAATAAATTGTTTAGAATTATAGCGATTTTCATAACTCATATTTTCAGTTGGTTGATAATATTTGAGATAAGAACTCTTTAATTTTTTGATTACTGGTCTCAATTTCCACATTTTATCATTTAAATCCATTTGCGTATTATCAGCACAGTGCATGAAACGCATTATTTGGATAAACCTGTCGCGACGCATTGCATCCTTCACCATTTTATTGGAAATGTCTGCTCCGTTGTCCCAATAAAACCTTTTTCCAATAAGACAATTGTATCCAGACACTGTATTTTCTGGTTTCGTCTAAAATATGGCCTAGCATTTCGTTATCGAAAAACCACTTAAATAAATTTATAGGGTCATATTTTTAAATTCTGAGCAGTCTGCTTTGGGAAAGTCGCATGTTTTTGCAAAATTTCCATCGATCCAAGTTCTTTTAGTATACTTTTTTCCCTTTCTCAAATTCTCAAAAAACTAGTATTAGGTTCTGTATCAAGTGATGACATCCGTGGTGTTTGCTCGTCTTCTATCTCATTAAAAACACTATTGTCTTCTGGTGCACCATCAAAATAACTCAGCTTGGCTTCTGCTAATAATTGTCTTCGGGACTGGTTATCTACAAATTTATCATTATCCTCGTCAGCCGAATCTTCATCAGTCAAAACATTTTTATCAGGTGGACTTATATATATATATATATATATATATATATATATATATATATATATATATATATATATATATATATATATATATATATATATATATACCGGTTAGATCATTGTCATCGTTAAAAACCATATGCAGGGCTTCCTGGAGCATCACCTGTAAATAAAAAATTAATTAGATCTCTTATTATTAGCCTAGTGTGACCATTTGGTAACAGTGTGATTCAGTCTCATATAAATTTTATGTTAATGGGTGAGGTTGCCTGTAATATTTTTTATGTTATAACCTACTTCGTTACTATATCAATAATTATTTAAATTGCCGGAAAGTCTTAATAGTAAACTAATAAAACTACTTAGTCAAATCTCGGTTCCATAATTTGCACATTAGTTAATACGCATGAATTTAGAAAGCTATACTATTCTTTCCTTCCAAACTGTTGAATGTAATACAGTAACAAATTGAATACACTGACATCTAGTAACAAAAAGTTGAACTGCGGATAGATTTCTAGCGTTAAGTTGAGCTACAATCAACATTAATTGATGGCATGTTTGCGTAACCAAGTGGTCACAAAAGGCGTTGATGGGTTAATATACAAATATTATTTTTTTTATTTTTTTTTTAATTTTTTTAATTTTTTTTTAATTAAATTAAATTAAAATTAAATTTTTAATTAATTTTTTTGCATAATTTAATGTATTCTTGCCACCACAAATTGTATAATCAAAAGAGATAATAAAATATTAGTATGATTTCTTTGACAATTAGCCCTCCGTCGGTCGCATGTGTATCAAAATGATACAAGCTCGCCAATTTTCAATGCTATTATTGAACCCTAAAATAAGGAGAACTTACCTTCATAGTACCTTCCTAGACCGGTTTAGTCTACCGCTCAGTCGTATTCGTAACGTCCTAGTAATTTAGTGTCTTTACATACAAGCGTATTGAATCATATTGATACATTGCGACATAACAGGTCGTATTTTAAGCTATTTTCGGCCAACTTATTATAGGTGAGTGTTTTTTTGTATTTTTATTTTCAGTATAGTGACTGCAAAGTGGATTTACAACCTAAATAATCCGAATGATGTAGAATATCTTCGAAAATATATATTAGTGAGGACGAAAATGAAGATGCTCCTAATCAAGTGAAAGATTTCGAGGATGAACCGGACACAGATGCGGAAGATCAGCCAATGGATGAAAGAGTTGGTGACTCTGATATTGAAGAGAGTGGGACAGAGGAAGAATCAGATTTACACGACAATTGAATTTTCTTTGGAAAAGATAAAACCACTAGATGAATGAAAACACAACGCGTGAAGAAGCGACGCACTGAGCCACATAACCTGGTTACACGTCTCCCAGGAGTAATACATGAAGCCCGAGTAGCTAAGTTACATAAAGAATGTTGGAGTCAGATATTTTTTGATAAAATGCTACAAACAATAGTCAAGTTCACAAACCAGTACATCCATCTTGAAGTAAGGGATCACTTTGACCGACAACGTGATGCAACTGACACGGACATAACAGAACTCGCCTTTTATATCTAGCAGAAACTTTGTACACCATCTGGGGTACAGATGGACACGGCGTGGAAATATTTCGACTAGTTATGAGTCTCAGAAGGTTCAAGTTTCTTATGAGATGCCTGCGTTTCGATAACCGCATCACAAGACCTGAAAGCTGTTGATAACATTGCGCAGATTCATTCAAACATAGCTATTCACTAGGACAGTGTGTGACTATTGACGAAAAGCTGAAGACTTTTATGGGACGTTGCAAATTCAAACAATATATTCCTTCAAAGCCATCCAAATACGGAGTAAAAATTTATGCTATATGTGATGCAGTTAGTTTTTATAGTTATATAGTTATAACCTGGAAATATATGTGGAAAGGCAACCCTAGGGGCACTATGAACAAAGTAATTAACCATCTGATGTCGTTAGAAGATTAGTACAACCTATTTATGGAACGGGGCGCAATATAACTGCAGATAATTGGTTTGCAGATGTACAACTTGTTACCGATTTAAAAAGTTATAGACTGTTGTATGTTGGCAAAATAAAAAAAGATAAAAGGGATCTGCCCGTAGATCTGCTAAATGTAAAAGGGCGACCACCACAGTCAACTACGTTTGGTTTTGGAGAACACTGGAACTACTAAAAAAGAATAAAAATGTTCTTGTTCAGGACAAGCTACAAGCTACGAAACCAGACATGATCACATATTATAATAAAACCAAGACAGGTGTCGACGCTGTCGATAAGCTTTGCGCTTCCTACAACGTATGCTGGACGTTGCAGACATTAATGCCCAAGTGATTTCAATCGGAAATAGACAGGAGAATATACGGCGAGAATATGCCTTTTTCATTGGAAACTAGGCCATGAGTTAGCCTCACCACAATTACAAAAAGCATTTATAGCACAAGGTATACCACGTTGTCTTTCTGAAGCGCTCGGCAGATTTAGACCAACAGAAGAGCTCAATGAAGAAGCTGGACTAGTGGCTGCAGAAGATGTAGCTCAAACAAAGCGTCGTCGTTGTGCTTTATGTTACACAACACGAAGGACCAAGTTGACCAAAACCATTTGCACGACTTGTAAACGATATATTTGTGGCGAGCATACAACCCCAGTGTGCACATCATGCCACCCAAGGTTACAAGAACAAGAAGTCTCAAGTGACACATAAGTGACAGACCGCCACCGCAATGAACTGAAATAAAGATTTTTTTTGGTTTGAATTTTTATAAGAAAATAATAGATATATTTTATGTTTGCGTCATATAAGAAGGCAACATTTTATTTTTACCAATTTATACCATATCTATGTAAGAAATCAAATGATTCTATACGAATACTAAGGTTATATTCCTATGTAAGTTACCGTTTTTTGATAATATATAAATCTTTTAAATCCTACTAAAAGAATAAATTATAAACATAATAAAAAACACAACTAAAACACCACATATATCTGACTGCGTGTAAATTTTATAATCACGTATCAAACAGATACGATGCGACCGTTGCTGTCAATAGATTTTTACCCGTAAGTCATGTCTTCGGATTTACATACACAAATAGTTTTTTTGTTATCACAATGTATTTACACAAACAAAAAGGAGGAACATAATAAATTATTTAATGTAATCAATAACTATGCTTGATCCAAAAACTATTGCTGTTACTGTAATTTTAAGTCAAAGTTAGATGTATCATTTTGATACATTGCGACAGCTTTTATAAAAGAGTAAGTTGCGACCGACGGAAGCTTCATGAAAAATTGGTGTATTCCGAAATTAATTTTACGTTTATCCTACAGATAAGTAACCACAACATAATTTGATGTGAAAAGACGGGTACAGTTTATTCTATTAACAAATATCCTTATATAAATATGTCAGGTAGGACAATATTTATTTGGAGGTGAAAAAACCGACCCTTTCACGTAAGAAGTTTATTATTTTATAAGTTTAATTTTTAATTCTTTTGAAAGTTTGTTGATCCTAAAATATTGGCTGCAAATTTGGTGATCAGTAAAAAATATAATAAAAACTCAAGCTTTCCTATCAAATGAATGGCCAAACTACAATAACGCTGGATTTTATACGTAGATCGATTTCATAAGACTTTACGCAAAAGTTCAGTGATTCTCCAAAAAGTGACTTATTTGTTATGAAATTTGTACAAGAGACTAAAATATCTTTTTGTTTACGCCCTAGCCTTAAATAAATAGGAGAAAGTCCAAACAAAATGAGTGGAATAACTGTAGATTGCAATTAATTGGATTCTCCGTCTAAAGGGTAGCTCTATCAGGACATAAATAAATGCTCTACGCTGATTGAAATCGTAAACCTTACCTTACCTTGTGGTGCTACAGTTTTGAAGAACCTCCGCCTGTGTAGGGATATATCTCGGTGTATATCTCTCACTGCCACCACCATTGGCATAAGGCCATAATAGACATTTTTAAAAAGGCAGGGCTGAAGGGACAACTTAAGGGTGGTTAAGCGCCCACTCAAATTAAACCCAACCTAACTTAATACTCCTTCGTTATTTTGTGTTAATGATCACCATGAAACTTTGGAGTTGGAAACTGTTAAATCGACTAATCAAACGAAAGTAAAAATTATCTATAATAGTGATATACTTTATAATTATTTTATCTAAGTAAAACCAATGTGTTCCTAATTTTAATTTCCCATTTAGTTTAATAAGGGTACACAAAATTGCTTTCCAATCTTATTTTGAGTCTATTGCACTCTAATCAAATATTTTTCTTATGCCGTTTAAAAAATATATTAAACATTATTAAAATAACAAAAGGCTAAAAATAATAAATATTTTTTAAGAAGTACGCATTTTCTCACGTTACTTTCATTTTCCAGAGTAACTTCGTTATGTCAACAAACTTTCCTTTTCCACCTCTATTCCAACACCAACTTTAGGACTTATTGAATAGATCCCGTATTGTAGGTCTTCTGCGCAGATGCTGGAAACATCCGCACTGTTTTCATCCTAATTTGGTCAAACAACTGTATTACTATTATTTTCACGTGGCGGTGAAGTGTGCCGGCGTGGTGCGGAGTTAGGAAAAGAGGGGAGGAATGGTTTTTCGTGAGATTGGTCCAAAGTAAGGCTCGGAAAAGTGACTAATAGCGGCTGAGAGGGACGACACTAGTTGATATTTGTCTTGCAGAAAAATAGGTGAATACAGAGTTGTCACCCCAGTGTTTTTTTAAGGGATATTGGGAATATTGCTAAATAATCATTATTAATAATTAATAGTAATATATTATCATGAACTAAAATATTATTATAAATTATTTGACTCATTTTGGAAATAAATTAATGAAATAATATAATATGAATTACTAATTCTAAAAATAATTTTAAATACTAGATTTATGTCCAATGTATATAGGTGGTTTTTCACTCTATTCCCTTGCCAAATGCAACACGATCTTTATCAAGGCGTTAATAAACGCTCCTTTTAATAGTAAACAACTGATATCTTATTGTTTGGAAAGGGCTTGCTGTGTTTTACTAACAGTCTTATATATCTTGGCTCTCCGATAAGAGTTTTCTGGGTGATATAAATACGAGTTTCGATGAAGATCATTCTTTCCCTATAGCCCTTTTTCTTTAAGTGCCTTCATTATAGAAGCTGACAATGAGCTACTCTTACTTTCAAAGCAACTGCTTTAAAGAGTTGTTTTGAGCTCCAACTAGATCATTCTCTTAAATTCTTTGAACAATTCTTCTTCTTACGATACTTCTTCTGTCCTCTTTTTTGCTTAGAAGTAGGCCTTACATTTTGCCTTATACTGGATCAGACGTTAAACGAAGATCAGGGATATCTTGGAAGAACTTGGAAATGTGACCGGCCCAGTGCAAGAGCCGATCACATAGCCAGCTATGATAATATCAGGTGGACACGGAGAATCCTAGAGTGGAGACCAAGGAGGACGACAAGAAGCATAGAAGACTTCACAAGAGATGGATAAATAAAATAAGATCAGTGGCAGGAAAATAGTGGATAAGATTGGCGCAAGAGAGGGAAAGAGAAAAGCAATTGGAAATGACCTACATTCCGGAGTAGGTGGAATATGATTGACGCAGAAGAGTATTTCGACTTGGAATCTGTTATAAGTCTGGGCTTATTCCTGCTTGCTTTTCCAATATACATTTTGTTATGTACTTGACTAGGTAAAATGTTTTACTCGCAGATCTGTGTCGATTGTTTCTCCTGTCCCATATCTTTCTTGACAAATGTCCACTTTCGTCTGGATTTCAGATATTTTTAGATTATGATTTCTACATATCTGATTCAAGCGGTAGGTTTTGAGGTATAAGTCGCCTTCTATTTTGTAAAAGCATTTGGTCACCTGCAAACAGTACGGCGTTTATATAATGATTAGGTGTCAATATTATTGCAGAGTTAATTTCATTTTTCCATTGTATTATAATGATGATTTATAGCATCATCATTAATTAATATATATATATATATATATATATATATATATATATATATATATATATATATATATATATATATATATATATATATTAAACAGAGTCGTTTAACTAGATTACACTCTTGTCTCCCTCTTCTGTTGATTGTTATTGGTTCTTTTGTGTCTTTTCCAGTTGTCATGTTTTATAATATTAATATTTTATCGCTTCTCTCTGATGTCTAAGATAACTTGGTCTGTTCATAATTATCGACAAATGTTCATTTCCTTCAGACAGTCTCGAACTACCTGTGATGATACTAGAGTCCCAGTATCGTTACGTATACATCTGTAGCTTGTTTCGTCTACTCATTTTAGACAAATCGCACTTGTGATTGTCTGGTAGGAGAGATATTGTCGAATGCTCAGTCCATATCTAGAAATAAAATCTCCTCTTAGTTTACCAGAACGTACGTACCCTCTGTATGAGTTGTCGTTTCCGTAGACTCCTGCTCTATATGCATACTGTCCCTATGTCCATGTGCCTACCGAGCACGTTTTCTAAAGACTTTAAGTACAAATAACCTTAGAATCCGACCTCAGAATCTTAGCTTTTTGCTCTCCAGTTTTGCCAGGTTTGGATATAAAAGCTGCTGTTATGAGGCAACGGTGGGCACTTCCATGCTTTTAATATGTAGCATAGTCCTAAGCTAGCCTGTAGTATCACACATAATTTTTTTGTACAGAAGATCATTTTCCTTATATACAAATATTGGATAAATCTCGTTCAGATTAGGTGATTTATATGGCTCAAATGAGTTTTATTGCCAATCGATTTTGTCCTGGTTTAACTTTTTTTTGCCATACGTCAGTTTTTGCTAGAACCATGATTTTTGGTCTCCATTCTAGTCTACTGTTATGTGTGTTAGTATCAGTTTTGTTTTAGGCTAAGAAATCACAGGGTTTTTTGCAGATTTTTCTGAAAACTTAACATTTCTGCAGTTTGTTCGATCTCCTCAAAATGGTTTTTCCACAATTTTGATTTTATCCTTGTTAGTTCTGCCCGTTGATTTGCAATGTTTTCATTTCACCAGGGTAGTTTCCTGTTAAAATTTCTCACTATTCTGGATATTTATTCTGAGATTTGTCTTGGAGAGCTGATATGATAACCCCCTGAAATTGTTCGGCGACCATATCTAGATCCACTGTATACCTTACGGTCGTGTATGCCTTATTTACGTGTTATTTTCTCTTGTTTCAAAAAGGCGTTTGGAACAAGAGAGGCGCTGTTTGCAACACTTATTCAAAAATACCTCGATTACCAGAAAAAAGATTATCTCTGTTTCATCGACCACCAGAAGGTTTGGATAAAGTCCAGCGTGAAAAATTGTTGTATAAAATACAGAAAATGAAGCAAGACGGAAAAGATCTCCGTATAATTCAAAATCTTTAAAACCAAGAAGCAACCTGAAAATGTTTCAACCACACTACTAAAAGTTTTCGCATACAAAGAGGTATCCAACAAGACTGTAGCATATCTCCATTGCTCTTTAACTTATACTCTCAATGTATATTCACAATTACTAGACGGTGCCGAAATTAGTTTAAAAATAAACGACAAATTAAATAACAATATCAGGAATGCAGACGATACCGTTCTTATAACAGAAAAAATGGAAGACTTACAAAATATACTAGCCAGAGTTAATAATGCAAGTGAAGCAATGAGACTGACAATAAATCTTCAAAAAACTTAAGTAATTGTGATTAGCAAAACCGATGAAAATTGTCACATTGACATAAATAATAGTCAATCAGAACAAGTTCACAAATTCAGACACTTAGGAGAAGTACTATACGATAAGTGGGCTTGAGATATAGAAATAAAAACACGAAGAGAACAGGCTAGGAATATGTATAATAAATGGAAGCAAATTGTCTAAAACCGAAAACTAAACTTAGGCATCCTAACTAGAGTTATAGAAGTTAGAGAATCTTTTGAAATATGGCTTTATCGCAAAATATTCAAAATATAATGGATACAACACATTACGTATCGAGCAGTATTAAACACAATAAATAGAGAGTTAGGACTTATAACGACAATTCAGAAAAGAAAGACTTCGTACCTAGGACACATAACGAGAAATGTCAAATATAACCTGATTCTGCCACACACCATATTTTATAGCCTGATTCATCAATAGCTAAGTAAGATGAGTTGTGATACGTAGATTGGATTGTACTGTTTAATTTTTCTACAAGTGGTCTCACCTTATGGAATTTGCCATATTCAGGTTTTTCTCGAGGCACTGCATTTTCATTGTTGTTTAGGTTTAAATTTTCAATTAGTTTTTTGTATCTCTTGGATCCAAATACTTGCAAAACTGCTGATACGCCTAAATATGGATCAGTGGACCAGTAATTGAAAAGCTAAGGAAGTGTATGTATTCCCATTATAATCATTACTAAAATTTGGGGCTTTTACTTCCTCTAGAATTGTATCTTGCCAATTATTATGTGGCCGGCTTGATTTGTCTTATTAGCCCTTCTAGGCCAATTCTGCTTTGCATATAGATTAGTCTGATAAACTATCGTATCAAAAGTATCTAAATCAAAAATTTTGGTGAAATAATTGATTTCTTTGCCTTCAATATTAAAATCGTATTCAGAATTGGCATCTTTGAAAAATTTTTTGCAATTTTGCAACAGAAATTTGCATTTTGATCCCATTTTCCATTATTTTTCTTATTTTCATTATCTTCCGCTACAGATTATTGAAACCATAACGGAGATGTAGGGAGAGAAAAATTACTTGAACTATGAGCATGCGAAGATTTCAAACAGGCTATATTCACACCAGAAGAATCTGAACAGTTATCTTCCAAATTTTCAAGTTCTTCGAAAGCACCTTTATGTGCTTCATGTTCTGAATATACCTCATTGTCAGATAAAGAATATAAATAAGCTAACGCATGTCTGGCGTTATCTAGATCCCGTATTTCTTAAATAAAATATTAAAAATAAACAACGAGGATAAGCGGTGGGAAGCATATAACCCACTTACAAATATAGATTTAGTATACGTTAAATACGTTCTATTATCATTATTTTTATATAAATGTCTGTATAAAACTCAAAACAATAGAAAAATAATATTTAAATCTTTAGCACTAACCTTAATTTTCATGTAAACAATTATTTATTCACAACTAGAACATAAGCGTATAAAAAAACAGTCAAAATAGCGTATATTCAAAAATAAATATGAATGGTTATATAAATATCTGTACCTCAGCTTCAAAGTAATTTTTTATATCTTTACTGATATCACTACTAGGCCGGTGGGCCGGTGGCAGCCTCAAACGTTGGGAAAATCGATGTACGCTGCTTGTAGACGTTATATTCTATAGTGGGAATTATACTTCCCACTGCCTATGAAAGGGTTAAGGGTAGTTGGGTTTGAATGGTAAAATGTGTTAAAATTGACAGGCGCAGAAGATATGATACAGCAGCAAGAAGGCATGCCGGATCATAGCGCTTTAATTTAGTTACACGGGAAATTAAAATATTTTAATTATTATTGTTTATTTATTAAACAAACTATTGTAAAAAAGACATTTAATTTTTTACAGTTATCCAATTCAAAGCTTGAAATCTAGCTCTCGGTTTTCGTTTCTCTCGCCCCACCAGTGGAGTTCTCAATCAATTATCTATTTGGTCTAAATTTGACTTTTACCCCTTTTTGTCTCTTAAAGTGCACGTAGAAGGTGAGAAAAATTAAAGGTAGTATGCTGAAACAAATGCAACATCATTGTTTGTTCAATGAAACAAGGGGAAAAAGAAAATAACTTTTTATATTAAGTACTTTTAGTTATATATTATATATATATATATATATATATATATATATATATATATATATATACATATATTTATATAATAATTTACTAAATTTATATAAATACAAAATTTGAATTTTTAACAATCACCAACATTAGTTGAACGATAATGCTTTTAACGGAATAATTAAGTGAACATAAGGTGGATATAAACATAGCCCCGATACAAATCTAGTAAATAAGTGGTTAGGTATCACGGTAAGCATGAATTATTAAACAGGCAGGACCTGACGTCGTTACTAAGTTACTGGCATTTCAACATTAAGTATAATAAAAGGAAGGTCATGTTTTTACAAATACAGTATGAATCTATAACTTTCCTTAACTACGCTTTTCTAAAATAAAATATATATAATATCATGATTTTAGAAAATGAGATCTTATGATGTTTAGCTGATTAAACAAAAGCAATATTTTTAAGAGATCAGTTTAATCTTTTCAAGCTAAGAAGAGTGTAAGCAGGAGATTTGGAAGAGGAAATGAATGAATTAAAACCAATGCAGAATGAATACAGGAATGAGCTACGAGGGTCTAAGCGAGAAAGGTGAAGTAACCTGCTTCAGGATCTCGAAAGGGATATCTAGGGGGCAGGACTTCAAGATTTTCTGTACCGAATTGAAGGGGGAAAATACAGCCTACTTCTGCCCGAGAAGGAGAAACTCCGTTTAATACGGGATCTCTTTTCTCATGTAGAATATAGGCGTGAAAGGGTTACTGGTTTCGATGGGGCGGAACCTCTTACTGAATTGGAACTCGGCGAGGCTGTTGGACGGATGAAGATCCAAAAGATATCTGGCATAGACGAAGTTATGCCGAAGATAGTAAGACTCATAGCACTAAAATACCCGCAGGTTTTCCCGGGATTGCTAAACAAAATGCTTAAACAACAGCAGTTTGTAACACTGTTGAAAGACGCTAAGGTTGCCCTTATCCTGAAAGGTAAAGGTGAAGAGGAACAGATTCAGGTAATTTGCCTTCTTAGTTCGGTAGCTAAATTGTACCAGCAGCTTATAAAAGACCGCCTAGAGCAAGAGCTGGAAGAAAGGCATGCGCTGAGCGGCCGCCAATATGGTTTTAGGGCCAAAAAGTCCACCATAGATGCAGTCACAAAAGTAACCTCTTTAGTCACGCAAAATATAAAGAAATGGGTAACAATTCTCTGTAAAAAAATCACCGTAAAAAAATCATTAGTGATTACCTGGTCAATGTAACTGACAGATATTTTTCTGACAGGTCCATAAGGGAACAAGATACCAGCATCAGTTTATCGCAAGGTGTTCCGCAGGGTTACGCAGGGTGTTCCGCAATACTATGTCCAATCCTGTGGATGTCCTGTACGATGTGATGTTAAGGCTACAGATACCAAGGGGATGCACTCTTGTAGCTTATGCTGATGATTTCGCACTGGTTTACATTGCCGATGATCTCGCATTGCGGCTAACACAGCCCTGCGACGTATTAGTAGGTGGATTCTTCTCTTCTTTAGATGCAAATCCACTAATGGATGTTAGCGATCACATTTTCCATTAATTCTCTATTTCTTGCAATATGTATCAGAGATTGTATGTCGTTAATCCCTGTCCATTGCCTTATGTTTCGGAGCCAGGACATTTTCTTGCGTCCCATTCCTCTCTTGCCTTCAATTTTACCCTCGATTATAAGTTGGAGGAACTGGTATTTTTCATTTCGCATGATGTGACCTAGATACGCCGTTTTCCTTTTCTTGATGGTTTCGAAAAGTTGGCGTTCTTGGTTTATTCTTTTAAGGACATCTATATTTGTGATTTTCGCTGTCCATGGTATTTTTAGGATACGGCGATAGAGCCACATTTCGAAAGCTTCTAATCTGTTTATATCCCTCGTTTTGAGTGTCCAGCCCTCTACGCCATATAGCAGCACTGACCACACGTAGCACTTAGTAAACCTTAGTCTCAGTTGAAGATCGAACTCTGAACAAGTCAGTACCTTCTTGAATTTTACGAAAGCTTGTCGAGCTTGCTCAATGCGACATTTTACTTCCCTGTCCGATGCCCAGTCTTCAAAAAGCCACGATCCCAGGTATTTAAATTTACTCACTCTTTCAATGGACTTAGTATTCAGTGTTATGGTGGAGTTTTCAAGTGCATCCAAGTTTCTGGAGATGATCATAAATTTGGTTTTTTTGGTATTAATCTCTAATCCCATTCGCTTACTGTATTCTCCGATTATAGTGACAAGTTGTTGAAGATCGACTATGTTGTCACAAATTAAGACACCATCATCAGCATATCGTATGTTGTTGATCAGTACTCCATTCACTTTGATTCCCATCTTAGCATCCTCCAGAGACTCTTGAAATATGGCTTCCGAATAAATGTTAAATAAAATAGGGGAAAGCACACATCCCTGTCGAACGCCCCTTCTTATATGTATGGGTTTGGATATAGAATTGTCTATTTTTAACTGTGCCGTTTGATGCCAGTACAAGTTTTCAATGCATCTTATGTCTTTTTGGTCTATATCAACTTTCTAGTGAAGTAGGTGGATTAGAGAAAACAATATACAGCTAGCACCTCAGAAAACTGTGATGGTAGTTCTCAAACGGAGCCGGGACAAATCCTTCCTTCGCTTTATAGTGGAAGGTGTGGAGTTTGCACCGGTTAAATTGGTTAAGTATCTCGAAGTCTGGTTGTCGGAAGGACTGATGTTTGGAGTACACATCCAAAAGATAGTAGAGAAGGCGAACATATGTGTAGAGGCGTTAACACGAATATATTTATCGATTTTTAAAAGAAAGGAAAACTGGGGGAAGTGTGGAGCCAAAAAAACCCATTGGAAAAAAACTAATGAAAACTGGAGACTATGTTTAAACTATCATACGTCCTAAAGTTCATTCTTTTTATTTACATAAAGAAATACCTACCGTCGACAAGATTTGGATTACAGAATTACGACGAACTACTGGTTTTTGGGGAACAAAATTGTTGAAGTGTCTTAAAGGAATATGGTTTTCGTGGGAAAAATAAAACAAAAAAACTTTACTTTTTAAAAAAGATTATATTGTTTGTTAAAGAAGCGAAGATCTAAGAAGAATTAAAAGGTTCCAAACACAAGGAGGAACAATTTATTATTTAGATGAAACCTGGTTAAAGGAAGGGCACACTATTTTAAAATATTGGGTTGATAAAAATATTACCAATTCGCGACAGGCTTTTCGCAACAGGAAGGTTATTAATTTGGCTTGAACCCACCTATTTGAAAAAGTCGAAGACTAATAATTTCTCATATTGCATCTGAAACTGGCTTTGTAAATGGTGGTTTATTCGAATTTACCATCAGAATTTACCATCAGAATTTACCATCAGAACCATCAGATTATGATGATAAAATGACTACAGACGTATTTGAAGAATATTTCTTTCAAATGATTAGTAAAAAACCACAAATCTTAAAAAAAATTAAAAAAACTACTAATTATGGCGTGGAAAAAGCATACGATACTAAATTGGCTAAAAGAAAAGAGATTAAATTTGATAATTCAATGTTTAAAACATTTTTTATGAATATCGTTTAAAAACACAAACAAAAATATTTAATCAATAAAAAAGTTAAAGATTGCAGAATAACTATACTTCGTTTACCCCATATAATTGTCAACTTAACCCTATAAAGCTAATACAGGCTAAAAAAAATGCAATTTTTAGATTCCCTTGCCGAGTAATTTATCAAGTTGTTTGCTTTGCAAGTTTTAGAAGGCACAGTGGTAAAAATTTGAATTCGGTTTCGCCAGGTAGAAATCGTATGATTTCTCTTTTTGTTATTAGATGGCGTAGTTACGTCCGTAAATAGTTATTTTGATAACTATTGGTCTACGACGGGATAGATTTTGTTTCGATTCAGAGCAGTGGCTATACCGCTCTGAGGAGACCTAAAGAGGACGAAATATGTATAAGCGCCTTGCCGCTGCTCTGTATCCAAACAAATATCTAAAACCGTCATTATGTTTTACTACAGGGTATTTCAAAAAGGTATGTCATAAATTAAATTATGCATTCCGGGGACAAAACTAAATTAACTGAATCCAACTTACCTTAGTACCAAAGGTGTAAACAAAAAAGTAACAGCCCTTTGAAGTTACAAATTAAAAATTTTTTGCATTATCTCCTAAACTACTTGACATTTTGGAATAAAAATGTACACGTTACTTTCTAGCATTCTTCATAAAAATGAGCAAAAACAAAATCTAAGCGCACAGAAAAATTTTAAAGGGGGTGTGCATCCCTAAATCCCCCCAAACTTTTAAGTACGTTCAAATCAAATGAATTTTGTGGCATCATTAGTTTAACACATTATTTTTAAATTTTTTTTGCCTCCTATTACTTTTTTCAAAAAACGGTTTTTTTTGAGTACAGCCGTTTTCATTAACCTTTAAAAAATTACGTGCAACTAAATAAATGCCTTAAATGTATTAATAAGTACAAACAATGTCTATAACCTTTATAAATATGATATTATAATTATTAATCTTCACACTGACCCCCATTTTCTTCAATACACATTCGGTATCATTTTAATAAGGAAAACCGAATGCGCTGAAAAATCATATTTTTCTGACGAAATTGATTTGCAGCTTCAATTATTCTGACCCTCAATTGTTGTTCGTCCTCTATTGTTACAGAATGCACTTTCTCTTTCATAGACCCCCAAAAGCAAAAGTCAATGGGGTTAAAACCTGGACTTCTGGGTGGCCAAGAAATAGGTGCGTCACGACACCTTCCAATCCACTGACCAGGATACTGCCTGCAAAGGTATATCCGGACTTCATTACTGTAATGCTGTGGATCGCCGTCTTGTAGAAACCACATTTTTTGCCTTATTCCAATATTCACTTCTTCCAAATACTCTTGTAAATCGTTTGCCAAGAACTGCAAGTAATTATCACTATTTAAATTGTTGGGAAAAAATACTGGGGCCTATTAGATTGTTGTTCACAATTCCTCCCCAAACATTAACTTTGAAAGTCCTTTGCTGATGAGTCGCTTTTTTTTGCGTGAGGATTTTCGTCGGCCCAAATGTGCTCATTATGATGGTTTGTTATTCCATTTCTACTGAAGGTAGCTTCATCGGTAAACAAACTCTAATAAAATTAACATTTCCAGTGTTTTCCATTAACAACCAATCGCAAAATCCAACCCTTTTAGGATAATCTTTAACCAATCACTTACTCTTGAATCGTTGTTAAGTGATAGGGTTTAAGCAGCTGATCCTTTAAACGCCTCCAAACCCTTACGTGAGGAACATTTATTTGAGCGGCTGTTACCCTTTTACTTGTTTCAGGGACTTCTTCAATGATTTCTAAAATGTCTTCATCAGTTGCATCCATTATTGGACGACCACTATTCCCAGCAACTTGCGGTTGGAATGTACCCGTTTCCCGTAAACGAAGATCAATGGTCAGAAATAATCGTCTATCGGGTGTATTTCGATTGGGGTATTTTACTGCATAACGCCTTGTGGCTGCTGCACTATTTCCTTGACATTCACCTACGATATTCCCGATAGTTTATTGAAATCATAATTTAATCTGATCCAACTTACCCAAAGTTAAATGCATATCTGCCATTTCCTGAAATGTGTAGGCCATTGTAATATCTAAATTTTTAATATTAATCTTATATACACAATAAATAATAGCTTAAAATTATTGACTATTATTGATGGAACTCTTTGTAATTTTTGTATCCGTAGAAACTACCTAATTGTAATTTTATGGCCAACTAGGAAAAAACTAATTTTGGAAAAAGTGATAGGAGGCAATAAAAATAATGTGTTTAACTAATGATGCGACAAATTTCATTTGATTTAAACATAGGTACTCAAAAGTTTGGGGGGATTTAGGGCTGCACAACCCCCTTAAAATATTTCTGTGCGCTTAGATTTTGTTGTTTCTTTTGTATAAAAAATGCTTTTAGAACAAGAAAGTAACGTATCCCTTTTTATTACAAAATGTCAAGTAGTTTAGGATATAGGGCTGTAAATTTTTTTGTTTACACTTCTGTATAAGGTAAGTTGGATTCAATCAATTTATTTTTGTCCCCGGAATGCGTGATTTAATTTATGACATACCTTTTTGAAACACCCTGTATAATGCAAAAAGACTTATAGGATCGAAAGTTACTACAAAAAATTGAAAATGATGGATACTGGATGAAATAAATGAGAAAGAAAAGTAGTGGAACTCTTAGTTGACGAATGCTTATTAGAACCAATTATCATTGTACCAAACAACAAAACTTCAGATGATGATGATAAACACGATATAATATAATAATTGAACTGTGATATTTATTTATTTGTATTTAACTAAGGTAACAGTGATTTAAAAAAAGGCTATCTTGGCTTATTATAATTGTGGGATCTTTTTTTTTTTAAGTTGTATATTTAATCAAATTTCCAAATAATTTTTAGCCGTTTAATTTAAACTAAAATAAGCTCATAAACTGAAAATGTTTATGGGCTTAAAAAGTACGATTTATTATTAAATCAGTTTGTGTACATAAATGTAATTTTTTTAACCTTTTTTCCATAGTTTTTTCGTATAAATACACCTGAACGAAGAAAATAAACCCTGGATTATTGAGATCCATTCAGTCAAATTATCTAGACCAGCCTTAGAAATTAGCTTATTTTTAAAAAAAATCTCATAAACAAATTAAATTTCGCAAAGACTATTCAACCGATCTGACCAATATTTTGTACGTTGACAAAAGTTATTAACAATATTCACAAACAATGATTTTTTCGTCATTTTGCAATAACTTTTTGTTTAGTAAGTGATTTTAATTTAGCATATCTCATTTTGTGTATATTTTTTTCCAAAAAATTTGTCTGTTTACGTCAAATCTCTAAATAGACAAGTTTCTAAGTTATGAGCAAAATAATGAGTTTGACGTTTTGATTGTTTATTTAAAAATATTTACACTAAAAAAATTGATGAATCCCTAGATGAGTCTTTTGTAATATCTTATGCTATACATTTTAACTGTATATAATTAAAAGTAATATTTGAAGTACTAGATAAACTGAAAGAATGAGAAAATGATATTACAAACTTATTTGGTAACGAAAGGTTCAGATGCACACTAAACAGAAAAAGGAATGACCACATAACCCTCTACCAGGCCAATCTTATTTTCAATGGAAAAATTCACAGCTTGATAGGTTTTGACATAAAAGAGCCAATTATGATATTTATTTTGACTGAAAGTTTTTTTTAGCCACCTGAGGAAAAAAAATATGGCCCGCCTCCAGTAGGGCTTGCCGGGAAAAGTATACATATTTACATCAAGATGCACATTTTTTTACTTTATTTTATTATAAACGTAATACGCAAATACATAAAACATAAATAAGTAAGTGAAAATGGAAAATTAGTTGTTTTTGTGAAAAGCAAGAAAATAATTAGGTTGTTGAAGAAAAACATAAATTAACTTGACATTTACAACAAAAAACTTGAGTTTCTGATTTGCAGCCAGCTAACTTGCATGTTTTTTTACCCATTCTATCAAGAAAAGTTGGCCAGTGTGATGTGTTGTCGAAGCGAATATCATCTGGTGGTAGATATGGTGATGGTTGCAGTACTTTTAGAGATGGTCTACCTACTGGTTTCCTCCTAGGATTTACCTGATATTTGCAGAGTACATCAGCCACTGAATTCCGAAAATTTGAAAGGTTCTGAATTACAGTCTTCCCATGAATTATACGGTGGAAAAGGTATGAATTTACCAAAGTCATATATAGTCGGATGCGATATCGACCAAGTAAGCCGTCTAATAAATCTACTGCGCCCATGTGGCAATTGTACTCTAAAAATAAAATTGAATATAGAACACAGTAATAATAAATGTGGACATAAAATACCTTTAATAATATTCGGACAATCAAGCTCCAAATATTTCTTGTTGTTTCTGTCATATCTGGAAATCTTTCTTGGTGACTCTTTTGGAAATATAGATGAGAATGGCTGAACCACAATGTAAGTAGACGCTAATCTTACATTTTTGGTATCCTGTCAATGTATTGTGGTTATGTCAACACCATATGCAGTACCAACGTATTCACTGGATTCTTCTATTTTTAAATCAATAACTCGTTTATATTTGTCAGCAGGTAACTTACAATAAGAAATTCTATCACGACGAATAGTACCAAGTGCATATATCTTGGATAGACAAGTAGTGGTAATTACGTATAGAAATTATAAAAGTAAATTATATGATTCATAAAATGAGGAACAATTTTTGCTAACCGAACAACAACATTGGACGTTTCTTCCAAATCTAGTTCCCCTGGAAGGACAATGTTATCACCAGCACCAGTATAAACTTCGAAGCGGTATGCAAATACATAGGAGTCACAGGGAATAAAAAGTTTCATTCCCCACTTGTGGGGTTTATTCGGCATATGTTGGCGAAGTTGTGAACGAATCTTCGTTGCACACATTTGCTCATCTACATACAATCGGGGCTGTTTTGGTATTGAATCAAAACGGTCATTGAGGTGATCAATGATTGGTCGAACTTTGTAAAGTGGATCATACCCCGTTCACCTTTTTTCTTCAGTAAAGAAAGGTCGTTGAAACTTAGATGCTTACTGTCATTGTACTTCTAATAGCTTCAAAAGCGTGTTCTCCCCAGTATTGCTCCATAGTTGGATAACGGTACAAAGACATGTAAATAAGAATACCCATATATTGTCTAATTTATAAAGAAGTTACTTTAAATAAAGAGTTTATATTTAGCAATCGTGCGTTCATATTTGTGCTTGTAGCTATATATTCATAGAACTCATCTGTAAAAAAATAATTGAAGCACTGATATGGTGTTTTCAAATCTCTGAAACTATGTGGTAACTCTTTGTTACCTTGAAAAACCACCTTATTTTTATGTAGTTGTGAGTTTTTCTGTCTCCAAACTATCTTTTTAAATTCATCAGACATGGTATCAATATTTACTGCTTGTCCAATCAACCCGCCATTGTTAGGTAGCATTTGGGGACCCTCAGGCTCATTCTCGAGTAATGGTGACTTTGCTCTATTTATAGGCTTTCGTTCCAGGTAAACAGCACTGCACTCTGTACTTCCTGCTGAAGTGGATGGTTGAATATCTCCGGATTCCGTCGCTGCTGCTATTGATGGGGATAAGGAGAATGAGAAAACCCGTGTGGTCAAAATAGCAAGAGATAAATCTTCAATCGGTAGAAGAAGTATCGGAAAACTGCGCAAAAGATGGAATGACAACCTTCCATAGAGGTATCTATCCTCCAATGAACAAGCAGAATTGCTGTTAAAGAGGAAAAAAAGAATGAGAAGAAAAAGAAAAAAGACATCCCAGACGATAATCTCTTACCTAAACAGAAATAGTAATTTAGGTTATATTAAAATTATTTATTGGATACTTATGATCAAATGTTGATTCTTACGATAAGTATAAACAATATTTAACATAATCAACATTATTGTATGTCTACTCGAGTATTAACTAACTATTTATCTGTAATAAATAAACACATCGAGTTTCTAATTAAATAATAATCTCAATATTAAATAAATGAATGTATAATCGCATTGACATTATTAAATTAAAATGAGGAAAAGTTAAATGTGACAAAGTGAGCGTAGTACAAAATCACGATTTGTAAAGTATTGGGCAACAGCAACTGTATGGCTCTGCAACCAATAATTTCGTTATAGGTCATTGATTTTTGTTTGGATTTACAGTATCGGCTCTGTTTATATATGGCTTATAATTTTATATGCAACTTATATTGGTAACATTAATTGTATATTACTCTTACACAAAATAGCTTTATTCAAACATCAACTTGTTTACAATATATACTTAATTCAAAGACAACTATAGATTTCAAACCTCAAACCACTACGGTTACAAACTGTCAACATCATCTTATACAAAATGGCTGCCAGTAGTTTAACAGTCATCATAACCACGGAATTAAATAAATTGAAAAAGAACGAACTTGTGGACATTTTAGTTAATTTTAAGTTACCAGTGACAGTGACAAACATTCAGTTAATAAATTATGTAAATAAACTTAGTGATAAAGCTACGAACTTAATAGACAGTGATACACATTTCATGACACGAGTGAAAATTTATCTTGTGATTGTGGAAGACTTGCGAAAGATTAAGACGTTATTAAAAAAGAACTTGAAATCGTAAGTAGACTTTCTTATCAACTTGAAAAAAGAACTCAAGAACAAGAAGATTTAATTTTATTGTTAAAACTACAAAATACTAATTCAATTTTGCAACATGTACCGCCGTCTATCAGTAAAATATCAGATTCTATTAAAACATCAACAACAAATACAAATTCTAGAAAAAGTAGATATAAAATAAACGAGAAAAAAATTGTGTCGGCTAATGAACCTGAACAAAAACCTACTGAACAAAATATTGGTTCAAATACAAAACCGGTAGGAGATTCTGAAAGGAATTACCCGACACAAAATAAAATAAATAAATACAACAAACCGATTTTCGGTAGCAAAATTTCTTCTAATTTTAATAAACTCCCTCGTGGGGGGCATCTGCACGTTTCACGTGTCGGTGCCGATATGAATTCAAATGATTTGAAGGATTTTTTAAAAGAAATGGCGCCTGAAATATGTTTTGATTGTAAGGAATGGAATAGAACTGATAAGCAATCATGTTATAAAGTGTCCTTCCCTTTAGAAAGTCTAGACAATGTATACAACCCATCTATATGGCCCAGTGGATCTGTCGTAAGAAGATTCAAATTCATTAAAAATTTTCGGGAAAACTTTGACTACAGCTACAGATGTGCCTGCAGCAGAGACACGGTAAGAAAACTCCTTTGTAATAAAAAATATCGAGACTTTACAAAACTGTAGTGGAAATGCAGCAGTCCGCACAAATGGAAACAATCTAGATCGAGACGTAGGAAGTTTAGAAGTTCCTGAAAAACTTATTCATATTTTGAATAGCGAAAGCCTGGTGAGTATGTTCCATGTTAATGTTCAATGTTTAGCAAATAAAGTACAAATGATAGATTTATTTTTGTTGCAATTTACCTTCTATGCTGTTTGCTTCTCAGAGCACTGGCAGAGTGAAGGAAATCTCCGATATATAAACATCGATGGGTATTTACTTGCTAGCAGTTTCTGTAGGAAAAATAAAACCAACGGCGGTACTGTAATATATGTTAAAAATAATTTAAAATTCGAAGCTATTAACTGTGATAAATTTAATATCGAACAAACATCTGAATTTTGTGGAATTGTTCTACCAGATATTAACACGGTTGTATTGGCAGTGTATAGATCAAGTAAATGTAAAGATTTTAAGTATTTTTTTACAAATTTCGAAAATTTATTAGGTTCCATTATGAGGCCAAATTTAAAAGTAATAATTTTGGGAGATTTTAATATTAATTTTATTGCGAAAACGGCAAATACTAGTAAGCTGACTTCTATAATATCATCATTTGGAATAAAACAAACAATCCATGACTATACTAGGATTACTGATACATCTGCCACTTGTATAGACAGTATTATGACAAATGTTGAAGATCAGTTTCGGGCAAATGTTCTTGAACCTTGTTTCTCTGATCATCGCGGCCAGTATATCAGTATAAGCTTAACATCAATTCAGCAAAAGTCAAGTGTTTGCACTAGAGCCTTTACGCAGAAGGGTATCTAAAAATGCGGAACTTTTTTCCGTGTTAGACTGGAACATTTTTAACGATAATCTTGATGTAAAAAACCTAGCAGCGTATACTGCAAGATAATTATAATCTTGCAGTATCGCAATATTCTCCACTAAAAAAACTGTTTATCAAAGACAGAAGATGTCCGGTAAACTGGTTCAATGACAACTTAAAAAATATGAGAAATCATTTGCAAAGTAATTATTATTTAAATGGGAATAAGCCACAATTAAAGGTTAAAGTACGTTTATTGACGTTTTAATTTGTTTAATTTACTGTTTGTATTTTGAGAACGATTTCCGAAGTGGAAATTGAAACGTCAATAAACGTACTTTAACCAAAAAAATCATTTACAAACATATAAAATACGGGCTGATTCTACTAAAAACTCAGTACATTACAGCGAATGTAAAATATATAAAAATAATTACAATTACAAAAGAACGAAAAAGCTGGCATATGATCAATTGATATTAACTTCAAAGAGTAGATCCAAGGCGTGTTGGAAGGTAATTAACTATGAGCGAAATAAAACAAATGGTTTACATAATTCAACAACCAACATATCTTGTGACTATTTCAATAACTTTTTTGTTGAAGTTGCTGAGAATATTATAAAATCCCTTCCAAATACACCAGACAATACAATTTTGAACTATCAAAAATTTCCAGCTCCATCGAATTCATTGTTTTTTGTCTCCAACCAATCAACAAGAAGTATCTACAGTTATAAAAACATTAAGAAATTCAAATTGTTTGGATACTAATGAGCTAGACGCATCTTTTATCAAAAGCACAAGTGAAATAATTACTAAACCTTTAACACATCTCATTAATAGTATTGTTTCAATCGGGGATTTTCAATAAATCAAGTTGGGATATTCCCAAATTCATTTAAATACTCCAAGATTGTTCCTATTTTTAAAAAGGTCGATCGTGACCTTGTAGACAAAATTTATACCAATTTCCATCGTTTCGATATTCAGTAAAATAATCGAAAAAATTCTGAAGAAGCGTCTTATATCGTACTTCGAAACAAATAACTTTTTTACTAGTTCACAATATGGATTTAGAAAGGATCGTTCCACAACACATGCACTTTTAGATGTGATGAGTGCCATAGTTGATGGCCTTGAGAAGCATAATCACTCTGCCATAACGCTGTGTGATCTTTCAAAGGCCTTTCAAAAGCACGACTGTGTTTCTCATGATATTTTGCTAAAAAAACTGCATTTTTACGGTATAAGAGGTACTCCTTTGGAACTAATTTCATCGTATCTAAAGGATAGATACCAAGCAGTCAAGTACGGAAATTGTCTCTCTGAATTTAAGCAGATAAAGTATGGAGTTTTTTTTCTGATAAAAATCGTTCAGTTTTAGAAACCACGTCTGAGTTTGTAAATTCCAATGCTCAATAATGGTTCTTAGCAAATAAACTTATACTAAATGATAACAAAACTCAAAATTTAATTTTTTCGTCTACCTTCGATGTGAGTGTTAAAAAAAAATGTCAAATTGTTGGGCATAACAGTTGACAACACGTTGACTTGGTATAACCATATTGACTATCTCAAAGGTAAACTTTCTAGTACATTATTTTTACTCAGACAATTAAAACATGTTACAAGTGTTGATACTTTGAAAATTACGTACTTTTCTCTTTTTTATTCATTTTTAAGCTATGGTGTTATTCTGTGGGGAAACTCTTGCAATGCCCTAACAATATTTAAGTTGCAAAAAAAAAGCTATAAGAATAATTGCAAAAGTTAGCTTTTTGGAATATTGCAAACCGTTGTTTATTAAATATAAGATAATGCCCTTGCCAACGTTATGGCTATACAGCGTTAATGTGGAAATACATAAAAATGCTGATACTTTAATTAAACACTCTGACTTACATAACTATAGCACAAGAGGTGCAAATAACATCAGAACAGTTAAGTATCGTTTAAGTAAATCACAAAAAAACTCAATTGACTATAATATATACAATGTCCTACCTAAGGATTTAAAACAACTTTCGATGAATAAATTTAAAGTAAGTCTGAAAAGATACCTTTTGAGATTTGCTTTTTACTCTGTTAGTGAATACTTTGATCACTTCAAGGCAGAAACATAAACATGGATATACTCACTATGTTGGTATATGTATTATTTTGTATATTTTGTATTTTCATCTCCTATTGTATTTTGTATTTTGTATTTTGTGTATGTTATATATTATCTTTTTTACTTATACATATAATTGATTTGCTACAAACAGAATAATTTGCTACTAAAGAATAAATCTTGAATCTTAAATCTGTTTATATATATTTTGTGACAATCCACACTTCACCGGATTTTTCAATGACATCTCGAAAATTCTAGACTTCTTTATTACTTCTTCTCTTTTTCGTCAATAGACTTTTTCTATATAACAAAATAAATCTCACGGAACTATCGTAACACTGCTCCCTCCTTTATAGTTATTATTCCCGAATAATTGGTCTATCAGGGACCGACAAAGTATTTTTTTTACGTATGGGATTGTACAACCATACTGGGTCACCTCTTTTGAAAGTTGTACCTGTAGCATGCATGTCTGGCCTGGCCTTGGCTTTATCACTTTTAGCTTCAAAACTTTTACGAGCAAGTTCGTTTTCTTTTTTTAATTTTTGTTTTAAATTTTCGATGTACGCCAGCGATGAACATTCTGCTTCGCAGGAAGGCAATCTTCCAAAAATAAAATCTTGAAGAAGCTTCATTTCTCTTCCGGTGATCATAAATAATGAAGAATAACCGGTTTATTCATGTTCTAAACATCTGTAGGCTAACAGGAATAGAGGAATTAACGTATCCCAATATTTTTGATGATCAGCGACAAACATTGAAAGGTATTGAATTGATCATTTTTAATCAGAATTTCTGATTACAACTTCTGATTAGAATTTTGATCAAAATTTCTAATCAGAATGTAGCTCTAAAGGAACACTATGTCTTGACACGACGTGTTTTATGACTGCTTCTGCTACTCTAGTCGCTTCTTGATTAGGAAGGGGTGCAATTTCAGGCCATTTTGACAAATAATACATTACAACCATTAAGTACTTGTTTCTTTTCTCTATCATCGGAAATGGACCGAGCTTATCCAATACAAGTCTTACATTATTCAAATCATGAATGTGTTGCTCGTGTGAGTCCATTTCAAAAGGTAAAAGAAATAATAAATTAGACTTACTCACAATCAATTTAATTTAACTATCCAGACGACCGGTTTCGCTTTCTACAATATGCAAAGCATCTTCAGGTCTCGATACAAAGTTAAATAAATAATGCCGGTACTCTATTAATTGATGGTTGAAAGAACATCGTTTAAAATATCCTGTATTGTTGATTGGAGAACTTAAGTCTGCTATTGTAATTGTTTGACAGTAAACGGGGAAGTTCTTGAGGAGACAGATTTTATCCAATGAAGTAGAGATAGGTGTAATGTGATTGTTTGATGAAAGTAATGTTCTATACCATTGAGTTATTTAAAAGTTATTTATATTTATTCTAGAGATATATTTATGAAATGTGTGTTATTTATTGAGATTTTATTTTATGAAGGTGACAGTTGTAAGACAATGAATGAGATTAGATGTACAAATTGTGTGGGTGTGCAATTCCTTCAACTTGTAATTATCAAAGAAATTTGATAATTACAAGTTGAAAGAATTGCACACTCAAACAATTTGTACATCTAATCACATTCATTGTCTTACAACTGTCACCTGTTGTAACTATGACATAACTGCAAATATCAATGTCTTTAATTTCTCTGCGGTATGTATTTGTGGTTAACTTGTAACCGAACCGAATTAAACGACTTATCAACATTGTGTATCATTATTTTAAATATTATGTTGTAACGTTATAAATGTCACATGTTTTTTATTTTTCTTTAAATAATTATTTAATTTTAATCTGTTTTAAAATTTTATTAATCTATTAACTTTATTTCACTTTTTTTATTCTAAAAATAGTTGGCGCTCAACTCTTCGATCAACAAAATATTTCGTCATAATCTAAATTTCAATTTTAATTTTCACTTAAAATTCCAATTCCCTGTGTTCATATCCCATTATGTTCTATGACGTAGAATTTATATAAATTTCTATGATCCAATTCAGTCGCCAAATCGTTATGTCAGTTGGTAACGCTTGTTTTATGTTATATCAGTCTTCACTTCTAAACCTTCTAGATGATGGTGGTATTGGTCGTGGCAATATTTTTTTCATCATTAATCTATTTAAGCAGATGTCTGCACTAATAAATTCATTTATATATTAAATCTTTTTCTGGGGTGAGTACATTTTTGGTTGATCAATTTTGTTACATCTGTCTTTTTATAATTACCTATTTGACTTAACCTAAAGCTACACACCACGTTTTATTCTTCAACGTATTATTCCCATAGGCAGTTATAATCTTTAATTTAAGTAATTTGTTTAATAACTAATATTTGCCAATTTGCTATTTTCTATTTAATATTGTCTTAAAATTTGTAATTATTTTTAATCTTAATTATTCAAGAAAATATTATTTAAAAAGTTATGATGTTGCTAACACAAGCTTTATTATTGTAGTTTTTCTGGTCTTATCAATTTTTGATTGTCTACCTTGTGATGAAACATACCCTAACCAATGGGGGAACTTCCTGATCCCCATGGTACCACAGAAGGACTTTCTGAAACACATGCACTAACAACTGCAGCTATTATTCAGAACTCAATAGCCACCTGAAGATACATACATGCAAGTGGCTAGATTCAACTATATCTGAAGCCAACAAATACACTCTACAATCCAGTCTAACTACTTAAACACAATATCAGAAGTCATAAGTATTATTTTAAAACTTTAAGGAAAGCTGTAAGCAAGATTTCCTCTATTTTTCAATTTAGCATTAAAATTTCAATTTTATATTATATTTGTGTACAATAAATATGATTAGTTAATATCTTAGTTTATTTGTTCCAGCCAAAATCATTTTTCAGATTTACTTCTAAGATAAGACGTTATCACACCTGAGAGATTGAACTAGACGAGGCCTAACAATTGGCTTCCAAAGAAAGTTATGAGTATTTGTTCTACATTGACTCACAACGTTTGATGGTAGTTCGATGGTTGCACATTGGCGCCCAACGCCTAAAACTTCGATCTTGAAGGTTATATATTGTAGAGCATATAAATTTATATATTTTCTATCTTATATTTTTTTATATACCCCTTTTTCTATCCGAATTGTCGAATAAAGGCCTCTCCCATTTCTCGCAATTCATCCGTTGTGTGCTAGGCGTTTCCACATTGGTCCTGCGACTCTTTTGATATCGTCGCTCCAGCGCATTTGAGGTCTTCCTCTTGGTCTCTTCGCATCGTATGGTCGCCAGTTTCCGACTTCTTTGTTCCATCTACCATCTTCGAGATGTTCGTTGTGTCCAGTCCATTTCCATTTTAATTTAGCTGCTTGTTTCGCGGCGTCCTTTATTTTTGTTTTGTTCCGGATTGCTTCGTTCGTTTGCCGATCTATTAGTGAGATACCAAGCATCTGTCGTTCCATGGCTCGCTGAGTTTTTCGAATCTTGTCCATGTTCTTTTTTGTGAATGTCCAGGTTTGAGCTCCGTAAGTGAGAACGGGAAGGATACAAGAATCGAACACTTTGGTTCGAAGATTTTGGGGTATCTTTTTGTTTTTCAGTATGTATGAGAGTTTTCCAAATGCGGCCCATCCCATTCTTACTCGTCTGCTTATTTCGGTAGTTTGGTTTTCTTTGTTTACCTTGATATTCTGACCCAGATATATGTATTCTTCTACATGTTCTACTTTTGTTCCTTGGATGGTTATCGTCGGTTGATCATATTTATTCGACATTAGCTTAGTTTTACTCAGATTCATTTTCAGTCCTTTTTTTTATGGATTCCGTATGAAGCTCATCGATCATCGCGTCTTCAGTTCTTTCCAGCTGTCGGCTATTAGTACTACGTCATCTGCATCTTAGATGGTTTAAATATTTTCCGTTTATCGATAGTCCCTTCGTTTCTCAATTTAGTGATTTTCTATCTTATAGGTTGCTGTAAAACTTTATTTAAATACAGAGGTGATTTATAAATATTTAAAAGAGAAATTAGAGTAAAAGCTTCTGCTGCTGCCATAAAATTGTAGTAGCAATTTTTGTTGCCAATGGTAGCAGTTTACTTATAAATTCTGAAGACTCTAAATCGGCGTCAGAAAGAGATTCAAGAAACATAATTTATTACACGATAATATTGCTAAAATTGTTGAATGTAATTCAGCTTTGCGTAGACAAGTATTAGTAATACGTTGCATTAGAATTAGTTCCCTCAACAATGAACTATAAAGTTTGTCTGTTTTGCAAAATAAAAAATCTTACTATTTTTGAATTACCCGATATATCAATAAGATTGATAACACGTGTTTTTTAAATTTTGTCTATTTCCCTGTAGTTTTAAAAGTTTTAAAATAGTGTTTATTATTACTCCTACAATGAAACATATGTTCCTCTAAATCACATTCAAACAATAGAAGCCACATATCAAGCCAAAAACACTATTTTTAAGTACGGAACACCTACTACTGCAAACATTTTATGTAATTGGTTTGTAACACACTGAGAGTTGCTTGTATATAAAACATTTACCGTCTATTATAAGTTTAGATACTTTTCAATACACGTGCCAATTTTCTGTAATCCTATTTTTATATGAGATGGGAGGAAAAATATTGAATAATAATTTTGTATATATTATGTAATATTTTTTTCTATAAAATTTTACACGATAATGCTAAAGATCTGAATAATTATCATAAAGATCATTTAAATACTAAAATGACAATATATTTAAATCAAAATAAATGTTTATTTTTGTGTTGAGACCTGGTAATATTATGTTTTTATTATTAAGCCTGTCGTTGCTGCGTAAAGAAGCACAAAGAAAGAAATTTCAAAGATCACAGTACAATATCCTTAGTGAGTCACACTGCAAACATAAGAATAATATTTAATTGAAGTCAAGACAAGTGTGAAAAATATTAAAGTCCTTCCAAGTTTAGCTTTAAACAGGAATCGTGCATTTTAGAGGTAATCGGTGGATTAATTTACAGGGCATAAATACACGTTCAAAAAAGATTATAGGCTGTTATGTTGATTACAAAAAAGCTTTTAACATCAAGTTACCTTATGACAAGTAGCCCTATTAGACATCAGACTCAGTAAAACACAAGTTTAATTTAAATAAAAATATATTCAAATAAATAACAAACAAAATAAAATTTACTTCGATACAATACACAAAAAAAGCAAATCCTCCTAAGTGTAACAAACAGGTTATAGTCTAGGCGGGATCTGTTTTGGATTGGACATTTTCCATAGGAAGCTATTTTTTTGCTGGAATCCCTTCAGGATGTGCCCAATATCGATAATCACGACATGCGCCAGTCGCAAACCCTGTGCTAAATTTTTTATTTAACAAAATCTGAAAACAATTGAAAATTTCTCATTTTTTTCCTCCTATTTTCGTTTATAATTCGGAAAATATTGATTCTAGAGAAAAAATTATAACAAGTTAAAAGTTTCATTATTCAATTTTACACAATATTTCGTTAGCTAGAAATTGAAAATTTAATGTTTATTGTTGAAAAAATAGCAATAATTGGAAAAAAAAGTACAAAAAATGAAGTTAATCCTTTAATTGTTTTCGACTTTCCTAACTTGACCTACACGCTCCATATTCCGCCTAGAAAAACCTTTTAATATGTTCAAAACCTGTGCTAAATTTTGTTAAGATCGGTCGGATAGGTTTTGCATAATAATTTTGCAACCCAGCCTACTGGACAAAAATCGCAAATTTTTAAATTTATAGTAGGCCCTAAATAAGGCCCTCAGATAGTTGCAAATTTGTTTACACATAAAAGAAGGCTCAAACGTTCAAACGCTTTTTGTAAAATTCAAATCGGTTCACTAGGAGGTATTAGAAAGTTTTAAATATTTTTTATATATATTAGGCTTATAAACAAATTGAATAACTTTACGAGCTTTAAACATATCAATTTCAAAATTTATACACTTAAAGAACATTAAAAGACGCTTCTTTAAAAGAAAAAAAAACATTCGGCTTACTGGTTGCCGAGATATTGAAGGTCAAAGTTGGCATACATTTGCCGTGTAACCATAAGTGATAGAGGGCTCGTTTTTAAACAAATACCCTCGTCTTGTCAAGTTCTTTTTATATGAAAAGTTTTAAGTAATGCGCTTTATGGCAACATCCATAAAAAAGAAAAATAAAAAACCGTTTTCGCGTAAAATGTCGCTCGGAATGCATGAGAGGTGGTGGTGGGGGACATTCACTCAAAATGTGAATTTAGCGCACGCTAAAAATTGCATTATCTCGGCTTCTTGTTAACCAATTTTGCTCTTTTTTTTTAATCGATGTCTCGGACGACAAGGATTTCAAATATCATATTTTCAAATACTATTTTTAATTGCAAAATTGGGAAATTTGCAATAAACAATTGTATGTTAAACAAGTAATTGCATTATTTCTTCATGATTTTTTTGAGCTTGCAATTTATACATTGAAGTAAATTGTTACTTTTAGTAAACAAATATGTATTTATAAATTGTTAATAAATAATTTAAATTGTTAAAACAAAGGAGAACGAAAACATTTTTTTTTTTTTCATAAATAAACTTTATTTTGACTCAATCTTCAATATTTTTTTTAAAGTCTTTTTCTTTTTTTGGAGGGACAAGAAACTTTTAGGTCTGACCTTGACCTTCAATATCTCGGCAACCAGTAAGCCGAATGTATTGTTTTTTTAAAGCGTCTTTTAATGTTCTTTAAGTGTATAAATTTTGAAATTGATATGTTTAAAGCACGTAAAGTTAATAAATTTGTTTATAAGCCTAATATACATAAAAAATGTTTAAAACTTTAAAAAAATTTCTAGGCTCTCCTAGTGAACGGATTTGAATTTTACAAAAAGCGTAAAGTTTGAGCCTTCCTTTATATGTAAAACAATTTGCAATTATCTGAGAGCCTTATTTAGGGCCTACTATAAATTTGAAAATTTGCGATTTTTTTCCAGTAGGCTGGATTGCAAAATTATTATGCAAAACCTATTCGACCGATCTTAACAAAATTTAGCACACGTTTTAAACATATTAAAAAGTTTTTCTAGGCGCATTATGGAGCTTGTAAGTCAAGTTTATAAAGTCGAAAACATTTAAAGGATTAACTTCATTTTTTTGTACTTTTTTTTCAATTATTGCTATTTTTTCAACAATAAACATTAAATTTTCAATTTGTAGCTAACAAAATATTGTGTAAAATTGAATAACGAAACTTTTAACTTCGTATAATTTTTTCTCTAGGATCAATATTTTCCGAATTATAAACGAAAATAGGAGAAAAAAAATGAGAAATTTTCAATTGTTTTCAGATTTTATTAAATAAAAAAATTAGCACAGGGTTTGCGACTGGCGCATATCGTGATTATCGATAATGGGCACATCCTGAAGGGATTCCAACAAAAAAATAGCTTCCTATGGAAAATGTCCATTATGGTCTGAATTTCTACAGATCCCGCCTAGTCTATTACGGTTCTCGAGGTTAATGCCGGTAAACTGAAAATAAATGTTAGCGGCGTTTGGATGAGTAGGTTCCTCTAGATTCTCCGTTAAGATTTTCTCAATCTCTTGTTTATTTCGTTCTCTATTCTTTTTGCCTCCTCTTTATCTTAGAGGTACTCTACCTGGTATTTTTTCCGTAGTTTTCTTTTTCTCGATTGTTTGGGAATTTCTTGCTTGAGTGTGGTTACTATTAATATGCGGTCACTGTCGGCATCTGCTCCCCTGTAGCTTCTAAAATCCGTCACTGATCTATTGTGTTTTCTTTCGATAACAAAATTGTTTATTTGGTTTCTAGTTATCCCATCAGGAGAGATCCAGGTTATTTTATGTACATCTTTATGATCAAATTGTATACTTTCTATCTTAGGTTCCATTGAAAATTCTATTAGTTTTTTCCATTGGCATTACTTTCTTTCGGCAAACTATTATAACCACCGGTTATATTCATATAAATGTCTTCTCTTCCTACTTTTGCATCCATATCTCCCACATTTTTTTTATGTCATATTTTGGAACTTTTATAATTAGCTGAACAAGTTGTTTGTGTAACTCATTTTTTTTTTCATGTCTTTTTCTTTTGTAGGAGCATAAGTGTTAATTATGCTGATTTTTCCCACGCCATCTTAAGTAGCATAGTATTTCTGATATTGCTTTGAAAATCAGTTGCTATTTGGCTTATTCTCTCTGACACCATAAAACCTATCTCCAGCTGTCTTTTGCCCGCTGCTCTTAAAAAGAGTACTTTTTCCAACGTTCACTATCTCACTTCCCAACTTTAATCAAGTAAAAGTAAATAAGTAATTCACTAAAAGGTTCCACGTCACTGAAGTTGTAAAGTAAAGCTACATACTGAGTCCAATAATATTTAATATATGTTGGGAATGTATTATGCGGCAGACCACTGATAGATGAAATGGCAGACACCAATGGCAAAAGAAAAATCATTAGTTTTAAAACACATTAGTAAAGGGTAAAGGTAAAGGTGTCAAACTAAACAGAAAAGACAAGGAGCATAGTGATAGATAGAATTAACAACAACCACAACCAACTAACACAAACAAATAACATCAAGGTTATAAGCCAACTAATGTAAATGGGATCCATGACAACTAACACTGGAGAATGCACTCAAGTAATTACATGGTGAACATCATTAGAAAAAAATGCAATGACTAAGTTGATTAAAATCTAAAAAAGTAAAACTGGTCATATAAATAGTCTGTACAGCTTTCCTATATGTATCGGAATATTGGATCCACAAGGACATTGGTAAAAAATGCATAGATATGCTTGAGATGTTCTGCTGTAGACATATAAAATTTCTTACACAGTTTTTGTACAGTTTTCCTCTATAAATCGGAATGTTGAATCTATAAGGAAATTGATAAAAAATGCAGAGAATTGCTTGAGATGTTCTACTATAGACGTATGCAGAAAGTCTCTTACACAGCTTTCAGAAAAAATATGTCAATCTTAGAACCACTGAACATGAAGAAAAGGTTAAGTGTACACATAACAGAGCAAATAGTAACCTAATTTTGCGACAATTTAGACTGCCCACATTATGTAAACCATTGGCATTTCACAATCAGAATGTGCAAAATTGACGGATGATCAAGAAAAATGAAGAAACATAGTAAAGAACAACTTATGATAACTGATGATAACACGATAACTGTATCAGATTAACCAATAAGAAAATTGTTAATTAATCTAGTTGTTGTGTTAGTGATTAAAAGGATCATGTCGACTGCTTATCTATGGTTATTTAGATATTGTCGGTTAATATTAAACTTTCCCATTGTAGTCTTTTAATAAGTCTTGTAGATCTAGTTTAAATTTGGAATATGAAAGAGATATGGTAAAACTCAAATGGCAATATATAAAACAAACAGATATGAAGATAAAAACTAGAATCATCTACTTGTGAGAATGAAGGCCTTCGGAAAATAAAAGAGGACAACATAAACCACATTTTCAATGGACAAAGAACCTTAATAAAATCTTAGGCCCGAGTTAAATAAATATGTTAATAAACAGGGAAGAATGGAAAAAATTAAGGGAGGCTTATGTCTAATACTGGACGAATAAAGCTTTTCATTCAACGTGCAGCTTACAGAATAACGTATATGTATATTAGACGTTGATGTCAAGACTGCCTATCTAAAGTGCTGCTTCAAAGAAGTCTCACCATATAATAAGCTCGAAGAAGACATTCAGAGGTAATTTTTTAGTCTTGGATGGCCGCTCTCACAAGCTGAGGAAGAAGCCTAGCCTCACTTCTCTAGGATGTCAATACATGTATTGCACCCCCAGACTTGATTATATTTAGTGTCACCCATGTCTTGTGATTCAAATCAAAACCTCGGATCAGCTGATCAGAATGAAGTACTCTATGAAAATGTGGTTCTATGGTCGCTTCTCATTTGTTTTTATAATGGTCATTTACCTAAAAACTGGTCACTAATCTTCTTCTTCTTAGAGTGCCATATCCCTACGGAACGTCGGCGACTACCATGCTTATAATATTTTTATACTGATCTCGGTCATGATTTTACCGTTGGGAATTAGCCGAAGGAACTCATATCTTGGTCCTCTGATTATATGTCCAAGATATTCTAGTTTACGCCTCTTAATAATATTTAATAGAGTTCGTTGATGTCCTATTCTTCGAAGAACTTCTTCGTTTCTAGTTCTGCTAGTCCATGGAATTTTTAGTATCCTTCGATACAACCACATCTCAAACGCCTCGATTTTATTCATGATATCGGCGTTTAAAGTCCAAGTTTTACATCCATACAAAAGTACAGACCACACGTAACATCTTGTAAACTTTTCACGGATTTCCAAATTTAATGAGTTATTGGATAATAGAGGCTTGAATTTTTGAAATGAGTTTCTTGCCTGTTCAATTATTCATCGAATTTCGAAGGATGGATCTAGATTTTGGGAAATCCAACATCCAAGGTATTTGAATCATCTCTGAACTCTCTGCAGCGGTTGTTGGTTTAATATCAGTTGGGTTGCGCCGATATCCACTTTACTGATCACCATGTATTTAGTTTTATCGATATTTATCGACAGTCCCCAATTTGTGCATTCCATGTCAACTCTATTGATTAGCTCCTGCAGATCGTCGATCGTCGAGCAGCTAGAATCACAGTATCGTCGGCGTACTGTATATTGTTAATTATTTCTCCTCCTATGATAATTCCTTTTTGATCTTTTAAAGCTTCCCTAAATAGATTCTCAGAATACACGTTAAAGAGGGTGGGAGATAGTATACAGCCTTGTCTTACGCCTCGTTCAATACTGATTGGCTTTGATTCTCTGTTGTTGTTATTAACCCTTATCCGGAAAAGGTGTGTCCATCGGACACACTTATAGATATGTTACTGTATATTTCAAAAATCACAGTATATTATTACCTCAAAAATTAGGACTTTGTAGGCTTTAAAGTAAACTTATTGGAGATAACAACTAAATATTTTAAGCTGATCAAAATAAAATATAAAAAAATAAAATTATTATTACTGACGTAATCGGACAGTGCGTGTCCGTCGGACACACTTTGCTATTCGATGCGGTTACGCCACTGGTCATCAATATTTATCGACTGTCGGTCACGTGAAGTACTAAACAAGCTATGACTAGTTTGACTAGTAATTTATAAGTAAGTATAAAATAAAACGTAGATTGAGACTAGTATACTTCATGATAAGATTTCAGCTTTTAAACAACACATCAGAAACAGTCAACCAAAAATGTGTGTTGCTTAAGATAATCACCACCATTTTCGATTGGACGAACACGAGTTCATAATTTAGTAAAAGAACCACTACACAAAGTTCTACTTCCACATGAAACACGCATTGAAGACCCACTAGACACATTTCGATTATATTTGACTGAAAATGTTGTGGATGACATTGTCTGTTACACCAATCTAGAGGCCCATCCTGTATTGCAAAATAAACCATGTAAGTCCTACAATAGAATTAAAATGTATGCTTTCTTTGGTCTCCTGTTTACCGCCGGGTATCTGAAATCAAAATGTGCTAGTTATGAAGCTTTGTGGAATTCAGTTTATGGACCACACATTTTTCGAGCCACTATGAATATAAATCAAAACGACAAGATTCAAGAGACGTAAAAAAGATAAACTAGCTGCTATACGGGATATATGGGATCAAGTACTAGGAAATTTGAAAAAGCATTATTTTCCAGGACGAAATATAACAATCGATGAGCAGTTGATTCCTTATCGGGGAAGATGTCTGTTTAAACAATATATTCCCTAAAAACCCGACAAGTATGAAATGAAAATATGGTGAGCATGTTACTCAGAAACATTTTATCCGCTAAATGCGATTCCATATCTCGGCAATGAAGGTAATCAAGTAGCTACTGGTTTGAAACATAAAACCAACAGAAACGTAACATGTGAGAACTATTTTACGGACATAGATATTGCTTATAATATGCTATCTAATGGTTTAAGAATTGCTATCACAGTTAGAAAACATAAAAAGTTTATTCCTACTGAGTTTCAGCCATGTAAGAACAAGGAGGCATTGTCTTCTACATTTGGTTTTACAAAATAGGCAACATTGGTATCATACGTGCCTAAGCTTATGAAAAGTGTCATAGTGTTGTCAACAATGCATTACTCGAATAAGATTCGAGAGGAGATGAACCATAACCCAGAGATTATAATTCTCGACTATAATAAAACAAAACGTGGAGTTGACTCGCTCGACTAGATAGTGGATCAATAAATATGCAAACGTAAAACAAACCGTTGGATTTTCGCATATTTTATGAATATGTTAAATGTATGCTGTCTAGCATCTTATGTTATTTGGATCAACCCGCATCCAAACTGGAACATAAAAATACATGAAAAAAAACGTCTATTCATAATTGAATAGACATTGTAACATACTAATTGACCAATGCAAAATGGGAACAGGCCACAGAAATTAAGGCGAGAATATAACGAGCTAGAGCAGCATTTAACACTATAAAAAAGCTCCCCATTAGCAAGGATTTGTCTCTTCCCCTAAAACTACGTCTAGTTAAATGCTACATTTTTCCGATCTTACGGAGACCTGGACGCTGACAGAGACGCTCACGAGAAAACTAGAAGCATTCGAAATGCCGGTGTACTGACGCATTCTTCGTATATCCTGGACCGAACATGTCACCAACATAGAGGTACTCCAAAGAATCGGAAAGGAGAAAGAAATCGTGAGCACAATCAAACAAAGAAAGCTTGAATATCTAGGCCACATATTGAGACACGATAAGTACCGTCTACTGCAATTGATTGTCCAGGGGAAAGTAGACAGTAAGCGAGGGTCAGGCAGGAGAAGACACTCCAAATCTGCAAAAAAATCTGCGGAAAGTGGTTCGTGCTCTCATCGGTCGAACTATTAAGAAGCGCCGCAAACAAGATCAGAATTGCTATGTTCATAGCCAACATTCGGAACGGACAGGGCACTTGAAGAAGAAGAAAATTCATAATTGAGACAGCAGAACAACTTATAAAGCCCTATATTATCCGCAGATTGAACGTAGGACTGCCTAAATCAACTAGATTTCTTATGGCGAACTTTTCAGGAGAAGCAACTGCCACAAGTGTCACACCTCAGTCAACACAGAAAAGAAGATGTTACTTATGTTTATTAAAAAAATCAAGAACAGAAAAACAAACTTGTAATAGTTGCAACAAAAACGTTTGCAACGAGCACAGCAGTGTAAAACGTGAGTGTATTAGTTGCCTAAGAAAGTAATAAAATGTCATATCTTTGTAGATACTTTAGAATTATAAGTTAAGATTTGCATTGTTTTTTAATTTTTATAGACCGAGCAGTCACTAATTATTACTTTATTAGCTTAAAATAAAAATTCAAATAAATGGTCACATATTTTAATAATTATAACATGAAATACCATAATATTATTACCCAGTGTCTGACGGACACACTCTGTCCTATTACGTCAGAAAAAATAAGTGTCCGGATGAGGGTTAATAATGGCTGTTTGGTTCCAGTAAAGTTTGGCAATAAGTTTGATGTCTTTCTCATCTAGTTGGATGCTCTGCAAGGCGGTAATTAGTCTGGTATGCTGAACGCGATCAAATGCCTTTTCAAAATCAATGAAGCACATATATACGGGTTTTCTTACCTCCCAACATCGTTGAAGGAGTGTTTGCATAGAAAATAGTGCTTCTCTAGTTCCAAGGCATCTCCGGAACCCGAACTGCTCTTGACTAATTATTTTTTCGCACTTGTTGTTAATTCGGTTTAGAAGAATATGCAACAGTATTTTAACGGCATGGCTCAATAAACTAATGAGTCTACAATCGCTACATTTCTTAACGTTTGATTTCTTAGGTAGTGGAATAAAGATCGATTTTAGCCAGTCCGATGGAATTTCACTGGTATCATATATTTGATTGAAAAGTACAGTGAGTTTTTTTATATTGTCATTTGAGAGTAATTTTAGCCATTCGCTGTATATTTGATCTGGTCCACTGGCTTTGTTGTTTTTGGCTTGGTGTATGGCTTTTTCCACTTCAGCGTTTAAGATTGATGGTCCTGTATTTGCACTTAAGTTAGGTAGTGATAATCGATCATCCTTAAATAATGCTTTAATGTAGTTTTCCCATTCCTCCATTACTTCATCTTCTAGGGATAGTGCATGACCTTCATTATTCGTTAATGTTATGGGTGTATTTCTTTTGTGTACTGTAACTTCTTTTATTTTCTTATGTGTGTTAAATTCGTCATGTTTTCGTTGCAATTCTTCTAATTGCTCACATTTTGCTCGCATCCATAACTCTTTGGCTTCCCTGATTTTTCTTCGAATCAGATTATGCTTTCGTTTATACTATGAGTTATTTCTATTTTTAAGCTGTCTTCTTTCGTCCATCATTTCGATTATTTCATCTTTCATCCACGCTTTCTTTTTATAATGGGTGACAGTTTCACTTTGCGTTACTGTATCGATGATACCATTCTTTATGTTATCCCATCTTTCTTCGACTGTTGGTACATTGTATACTTGTGTGATGTTGTCTCGAATTTTTTCATTCATTGTCTGTTCAAAGTGATGTTTAAATTCTTCTTCTTTTAGTCACTAATAGGGACCTGAAAGTTAATAGAGGCAGGTTTCTATATTTCAGCCTATTCCTTTTTAAATCGGGAATACCTTGGTGTATCAATTGGTGTAATCAATTAAGTCTGGATTATCACTAATCTTTTAATGATCTACTACAAGGGCATTTCGTCTTCGGATATTAGATAAAGCTATTCTCGATAGGATCGAAAGTCATTGGAGTGGGGTGCATCTCAAAAATTCTGTTATTATAGGCATGATAATGTTAGGTTAGGTATTGACACACTGTTTATCCGATAATACTCCTCAGCAGAATATATCAATCCGAAAGTTGTACATCACAGGGTAGCAGCTAAAGTTGTTTTTAAAGTGCTTTTGAATGATGTTATTTCTTGTTTTTAGGTTAGACAAGGATTTCGTCTTGTAACATAACGCTGAGTTTCATATATGCCATTTTACTGGAAAAATGTAAACAGCATACTTGAGTTTTGCTAGCACTAGAACAAAGTCTCCACTTTTTAAGTATTTTTGTGTAATTTCTACAAAATGTGTGCCCAGTCCCAAGTGCTATATTATCTACGTAACAAAATTAGCTATAAGTTAGTATGTGGATGGTCTGAGATATACAGATTGAAAAGTAAGGGTACGAGTACTGAGCTTCGAGGAAAGCCATTGTGTAGTTTTCTTTCCTTGCTTATGTTGTCTCCCATAAAGACTTAAAATTTTCTCTTAGATAGTATTTGGTTAATTACTTGAGCAGTTGTTTTGCAAAAAATGATTTGTTAAAATTGATATATCAGTCCTTCTCCCCAAACTTATCGTAAGCTACTATCAGGTTTATATTTGTCACTGATTTTTTGTACCTTATCCTATACTATACAGCACCCGATCAGCTCAGATTGAGCCTAAAATCTGCCTGTTCTGTGGCCACCTTTTACAGAATTGTGCCAGAGCTTTTGTTACAAATAAGTTTCTCCAAAAGTTTATAGGCCCAGCTCAATAACAGTATGAATCTGAAACTTTCTGTCATGTTATTTGGTTTACCAGGTTTTAACATTTCAATTATTTTGGCTATTTTTAAAGTTTTGGGGAGGGTACTGTATATATTAAAAAAATACTAACTGGATTAAAAAGGTTACAAGAGTTTTTTAGGAGGGTATTTTTTAAAAGCATCGAGAATATTTGAAAATAGCTTACACATCCTCCACCTTGTTTAAGGTCCCATTTTAATCGAAAATTTATTCTGCAGTCTTGTTTAACTCCATGGGCTCTATGTGCTTTATGACTAATCTTAACACATTGTTTTTTAGTGCTAATCTATCACCAAGTTTTCTCAACAGACTCCAAGCATTCCTATCAGAATATTTAAAGTCTATTTATATAAAGTATATTAGATTTTCTTTTCTCCTACAATAACGATAATATCTTATCAGCTATATTTGGGTTTGCGTGCTTTTGAAATTTATTGTACAACACTTCTGCAATATTGTTTTAGCTTATTCTTTTCTATAGCCTCTTAAACTGCTTTTTTTGGCGAAGATAGAATAGCTGTTCTAAGCCGTTTCTAGTTGTTGACTGCTAAAGAAATCCACTTAACAGACTTTTTTTTTTAAATAGATCTTCTTCTTCTTATGCCGTCCCCATTAACGGAGGTTGGCGACCACATTTTTAAAAGCTTTTTTGTCTTTTGCAACCTGGAATATTTCGTCTACAGTCATGTTTGTCCAGTCTCGAATATTTCGCAGCCATGACTTCCTCTTTCTACCTATTCCCTTTTTGCCATCGACTCTACCCTGCATGATGACCTGTAGAAGATTATATTTATCATTTCTCAGTATGTGTCCAAGGTATGCAGTCTTGCGTACTTTTATTGTTCTCAACAATTTTTTGCCATGACCCATCCTTCTCAGCACTTCCTCATTGGTGACCCTGGCAGTCCATGGAATTCTCAACATTCTCGGTATATCCAAAGTTCAAAGGCTTTATACTTCTTAACAATTTGCTCTTTTAATGTCCATGTTTCTACCCCGTACAATAGTTGCGACCAGACGTAATATTCAACAAACCTGAGTCTCAGCGCAGTATTCAGATTTTTGTCACAGAACAATTGCTTGAATTTTAAGAACACTACCCTTGCCATTTCTATTCGTACCCTGATCTCTTGGTCTGGATCTAATTCTCTGTTGATGTAAGCTCCCAGATATTTATATTTTGTCACTCTCTCTATTTGCTGTCCACCAAGAGTTAGTTGTTCATTATTTATTGGACTCCTTGATACTATCATAAATTTGGTCTTATCTGTGTTGATGTCCCATTTGAATGCATTCACTATTTATTGCATCTAGTAAAGTTTGTAGCTCTTCTATACTTTCAGCCATAATTACCGTGTCATCTGCAAATCTCATGGTGTTTATGATTTCTCCACCAATTCTTTTCTTTCCCATAAGGCTTTTCTGAATATGACCTGTTAGTACACGTTGAAAAGCGTCGGAGACAAGACGCATCCTTGTCTAACCCCTCTCGCAATCGGTATATTATTTGTTTCTATATCGTTCACCTTTACTACTGCTTTCTGGTTCCAGTATATAGCCTTAATAAACTCAATGTCTTTTTTGTCTAAATTGATGTTTTTTAATTCATCTATTAACTTCATATGCTGCACTCCGTCAAAAATAGATATAGTGTATTTATTTCAGTCACCTTTGTTAAAATTTCATCGAGATTTCGATACAGATGTAATCATTGAAATTTTCAGACCCACTTTCAAGAGAATGGGTCGATGTTATGAGTGAAGGAACTTGTTATGGACTTTTCTTGAGTGCGAAATCGCATAGTCTCGATGATGTTGGCTTTTAAAACATACGTGAAGATTAAAATTTTTTTTTCTCAGGCAGCTGATTTAGAAGTGCCTTTGTCTTTTAGGTTATTGAGTTAAGCTCAGCCATGTAGGGAATTTTCTGCGTCGTCATTGGTGACGCAGTTCTCGACTTTATGGTTGCTGCGAAAGTCTATAATCACGGTTATAATTTTCCAGGAGGTTTATAGATATTAATAATAATAATTTTTAGTCCCTATTCTTCAATTTTTACCTTGGATATGTGAAGTATATCTATTGATACCAACTTTACTGACCCAATATTACTTTGAACGTATGTAGAAAGGCTATGTATGTGGTGACTGTTTTTGCCCCCACAATGGTATAATTATGTATACTTCTCCTTTTTGGAGGTGTTTTTCATTAGCGACATAAGTGTTTTCGATCGCAACGACATCAACTTCACTCGTTGCTCTAGACATACTTTTTACATGTCATTGACAAATCTTGGTGTTTTCGAGGCCCAACGAATGAAGCTAAGATAGTTAGATATGAGTATTTATCACTCGTTTCCTTCGTCACCTTCTATATTTTAGTAACTTGATTGTCATTTCCAAAAATATATATTCGGCTGTATTTTTGTCTGTAGCATTTTTAAATTTTACTATATGTATGCAAGTTGTGGATTATTTACATCTATAATTACGAGTATTTTTATTACTTTAACGTTTATTATTCAAATGCAATACCGAAATTAAATCGATAAGAATGTTCGAATTAATGATTATATCCGAACATCTAACAAAACTACTTGTGCTTTATTAAAACAATTCAAAGAACAAATTATATGCATTGCTGTTTTACATGCAAACTTACATGTCTTGTTGCTCTAACGCCTTGTACTCGATATATGTTCGACATAAATGTTTTTAATAGTTTCTGCTTCTACTTTAAAAGGCATTTTCTAAATTGCTTTTTACCAGCATGGAGCTGTAAATTTTGTACAGTTTGTTTGGTCGGTGTAAAGGTTGACTTCTATTATGAATTTTAATAATATTCGATTTAAATATATACAGGATGGAACAGCCAAATCGAATAAATTTGATCTTCTTCTTCTTCAAGTGCCATCTTCGTTCCGAAGGTTGGCGATTATCAGGGCTATACGTATTTTCGAAACTGCTGACCGAAACAATTCGTTGTTGCTACAGCTATACCATTCCCGTAGATTCTTTAGCCAGGAGTTTCTTCTTCTTCCTATGGACCTTTTTCCTCCTATTTTCCCTTGCATAATTATTAGAAGCAGTTCATATCTTTCGCCTCTTGTAATGTGTCCCAAGTATTGCAGTTTTCGTTTTTTGATCGTAAATATGATTTCCTTTTCTTTATTCATTCTTCTCAAGACCTCGACATTTGTGACTCTCTCGGTCCATGATATTTTCAGGATTCTTCGATACATCCACAGTTCAAATGCCTCTAATTTTTTGGTATCAATCTTTTTCAACGTCCATGACTCCATTGGTAATTTTTTGGTATCAATCTTTTTCAACGTCCATGACTCCATTCCGTAGAACAGCACAGAAAGTACATAACATCTCATTAGGCGAAATTTCATTTCAAGGCTCAAATCTCTTCCGCAGAACACTCTCTTCATTTTAGTGAATATGGATCTGGCTTTTTCTATTCTTATTTTGATTTCTGCTGAGCTATCGTTGTCTTCATTTATAAAAGTGCCTTAATATTTGTATTTGCTAACTCGATCGATAATTTCATTGTGTAAATATAAATTTTGGACATTTTGTGTTGATTTTGATATTACCATAAATTTAGTTTCCTTTATGTTCAAAGATAGTCCATATTCTTCGTTGCAGTCTGCTATCTTATTCACCAATATCTGTAGCTCTTCAAGTGTTTCTGCGATCAGAACGGTGTCGTCGGCAAATCTCAGATTGTTTAATCTAACACCATTTATTTTAATACCTACCTATTGCTCAGAGAGTGTTCTATTCATTACGTCTTCGGAATAGAGATTAAACAGGGTTGGTGACAGTATACACCCTTGTCTCACACCTCTCTTTATTTCAATTTCTTCAGTGGTATTATTCTCTACTCTCACTACTGCTTTCTGATTGTAGTACATATTTGCTATTAGTCGGATGTCTCGTTTATCTAAATTCTTTTCTGTCAGGAGTCTGATTAGGTGATCATGCCGCACTCTATTAAAGGCCTTGTTGTAATCTATGAAACACATGAATACATCTTGATTTATGTCAAGACATCTTTGAGACATAACGTTCAGTGCAAACAACGCCTCTCTTGTTCCAAGTCCATTTCGGAATCCAAACTGGGTATTATTGATGTCCATTTCCAGTTTTCTGTGTACTCTAGAGTGTATAATTTTCAGGAATATTTTCAGTACATGGCTCATCAGACTGATTGTACGGTAATCACTACATTGTTTGGCATTTACCTTTTTTGGTATAATAAGAAAGGTGGATAAAAGCCATTGCCATTTTTGTGGTATTTTTCCTGATGTATAAATGCTACTGAAAAGTTCAACTAAAATGTGAATCGAGTCTTTTTCTATTAGTTTAAGGATTTCCGTTGGTATTTCATCTGTACCTGGGGCTTTACCATTTTTCATTCTTTTTAGTGTGTACATTACTTCTTCTTCCGTATAAATTTGATAATTATCATTAAATATGGGCGTGTACAAAAATACGCTTGGCCACTTGGATTGGTATTTTTAATGCACATATTTTTCAATAAAAATTTATTGTAGAGGGTGTGTTATATAACAGTGTTACGGGTAGCGGGTAGGATAACTCCTTTGGATATTACTATTAGGAAAAATGAATCAAGCCCTGCCCTCAGATTCCAGGTATTTCTTGACCCAGGAAACTAGTACCTGCTTAGGGTTCCTTCTCCAGGGTCACGGATGAAGTCAACAACGGCAGCCAAGGCGGAGAAGAATACCTTCGGTATGGTGTGGATGACGGAAGTGACAATCCCTTGATTTTGGGGATTGTATAAAATCACTCACTAACCCGTCTAGCCAGCGTGATTTTTTAAGGCTAAAAAACCTCCTAACAGAAATATGGCGATATCTAAAACAAAAGGAATAAGTCCCAAGGTAAGTAGACTATACAGTAATGGCAAATCCCACTCCTTTGGAAAAAAGGGCAGCTTAATGGAATCTGATGGAAGCGAGAAATCACTAAAAACCACACCATTGAATATCGCAACTCTAAATAAAAGGTACTTAAATAAAGATGAAAAAGTCTACTAACTCGAAGAAGACATGGACAGTAAATGGGACATAATTGGTCTAGCAAAGGTAATAAGAAAAGGGAAAGTGCATAACACTAGAGTCCGGTAACGAACTATATTACAAAGGGCGAGAAAAACAAAGCCTAGATGGCGTAGAATTTCCAATTTCCAAGAAATATGCACATAAAGTAGAGCAAATTGTAGGAATATCTGAAAGAATTGCAATGATTAGGCTAAATGTAAACCAAAATATCTCCCTAAAAATTTTTCAAGAGATAGACGAATTTTATGAGAACATTGCAGAAACTAGCACGAATTATCACAGCACGTATACAATAATAATAGGAGACTTCAACGCTAAGCGCGGAGAACGACTTGAAAAAACCGAAAACTATATAGGACAATTCGGCTCTGGGGGTTAGAAATGAGAGAGGAGAAACCTTGGTTAACTTCCTACAAGCCCACAAATACTATGCAATGAACTATAAGAAAAACCTCAAAAAAGTGGACGTGGCTATCACCAGACGGAAAATCTCTGAACGAAATAGATTACATACTGTGTAACAAAACAGATATCATACAGGACGTAACAGTTAGCAATACGGCGTCAGTAAGTAGCGATCACCGAAAAAATTAATACATAATATTTACGAACAAGCTGAAACGATTGTGACGTTGTGTAATGGAATCGAAACAAGACAAGTAAAAATCAACCGAGGCGTAAGACAAGGAGACACAATATCTCCAAAATTATTTACAGCTGCCCTAGAAGATATCTTTAGGTCAATGAACTGGGAAAATAAGGGAATCTTTATTATGTATAACGGAAGATACTTGAACCATCTTAGATACGCAGATGATGTAGTACTAATAGCCGACACGTGGAATGCACTAAATACAATGAATGAAGAGCTACACACAGAATCCCTAAAAAAAGGACTGAAAATGAATTTCAGCAAAACTAAAATAATGTCAAACAAATATGACAAATCTGGATCATAAACATTTAAGGAACAGAGATAGAACACGTAGATGAATATACTTATTTAGTTCAAAATGTCAAGGTAAACAAAGAAAATCAGACTACTGAAATAAGCAGACGTATAAAAATGGGATGAACAGCATTCAGAAGACTCTCATAAGTACTTAAAAATAAAAATATACCTCAAGGACTGCCAACCAAAGTGTTTAATTCCTGTATACTACCTGTACTTACATATGGAGCTCAAAGTTGGACATTCACTAAAATAAACATGGAAAAGATCAGAAAAACTCTATGAAGAACTATGGAGAGAGCTATGGAACGATAGATGCTGGGTATCTCACTCAAAGTCAATAAAATCAATAAAGACAATTGTAATAGAACAAAAGTAAAAGATGCTGTCGAACAAGCAGCTAAACTGAAATAGAAATGGGCTGGACATAACGAACGTCTTAGGGATGGCCGATGGAATAAAGAAATCGGGAATTGCCGGCTATATGAAGCCAAAAGACCACGAAGAAGATGGCGAATGCGCTGGAGCGACGATATTAAAAGAACTGCAGGAACAATGTGGAAACGTCTTACAAACAACAGAGATGAATGGCGAGAATTAGTAAAGGCCTATATTCGGCAATCCGAATAGAGAAAAGGGCTTTAAAAATATATAACAGTGATTAATACCCCCCTATATTATTTAATTTTTGGATTTCTCAGAATATTCTAAATACAGTTCGTGTACAATATTCTATACCTACCTTTAACTGTTTTGAAAATATCAAGTGTTTTTAGATTTATGCTATAAATTTACTACTAAAAAACTAAGTAGTTATACCGTTTATTTCTTAATAATGTAAAAAAAACCAAAAACTACAATAATGTAAATGTAAACTAAAATAAAAGTCAATAACAAGAACACACCAACAATAGCGAAGTAATAGGAAGTTGAGAGACATCTAAAATTTATACACAATACCAGTACATATTTATATAATATACAATTTTGAAAGACATAACTTAACAAGTTGTTGGTTATATTGATATATTTTTTAATAATTTTTGAAATAATCTTGTTTGAGAACGATTTCCGGAGCGGAAAATATAACGTCAAATTTTAGTTAGCTAGAAATGCAATTTTAATTAAAATAAATTTTGGTTTAATCCCATATAAATATAATATTTAAATGAAGAGAGATTGTACTGACAAGTATTCCTGTCAAAGTAGTGTAACCATTAAACGACCCATCAGAAACGGTGGGTGCCAATGGGTAACAATACAACTACCTCCGAAAGTTGGGAGCCAATGTAGAACAATAAAACTCACAGCTTTCTTTGGGGGCTAATTGTTAGGCCTCGTCTAGCTCAGTCTCTCAGGTGTGAGAACGTCTGCGAGAAAGGTTTTAATTTACTTAAGTGCATAACAAATCGCAGTTGGGGCGCAACCCTTAGTATAGCTTAAATGTTCTATAGAGCCTATGTACGATCCATCATGACTACGGATGTTGTTTATACGGATCTTCAAGTAATACCAACCTTGAAAAAATAGATAGAGTTCAATATAAATATCTTAGAACTTGCATCGGTGGGATGATATCCTCGCCAGTGAATGCAATACTGGCAGAATGTAATAAATTTCCTTTTAATTTACGCCGTCAGTTATATCGTTAAAACTAAAAGCCCGGGAGTCAAACATGATTAACACATTAAGTCATATTGTAAAAGAAGACTTAACAAACCAATATTGGGAACAACTAAAAAATTCTTCCCCGCTCGCAGAAGCATTTACTGACACCAATGGAGTCCAAAATTTGTTTGATAGTAACAAATTACAATACATGTACACCATACCTTTGAGATCTTTAATAAAAACACACAGAATTGTAATTTCCAAGTATATTGAATCTTATTAAATAAATCACATCCTCCTAAAATCCATACTAGGTGATTTCTATAACAAAACTCCTCTATCGAAGACGAAGGAAGGTGTTGGTTGTGGTATATTTATCCAAAATACAAACCAATCATTGATATAATAATTACCACCTGTTTGTAGCATTTATAATAATAGTTATAGCAATTATAAACGGTGTTACCTTAGTAACATCCAATAATATCCTCGAAGGAGTAATATTAACAGATTCTAAATCTGCATGAGACTGTAAAAAATACAAAATTTTAAGGAATGAAGTGTCCTATGTTATGTTGTTTAAAAAACATTATTGCATATTTAAATATAACATTTATTTGGGTAAGAGGCCATGTAGGTATATCAGGGAATAAAAAAGCTGATACTCTAGCTAGGAAAGCAGTGCAGAATGGAGTCTTTTGCAATATTTATACAGTAAGGGATGTATTCAACTCAATAAAAAATTAAATAAGGCTCAAATGGGAACAACAATGGGAGAATATTGTTGAAAACTCGCAAAATATATATTTTCAGATACATCCCACTTTATCACTTCCACCCCAATACATATTCAATTACTCGACTACCAAATTCTTCTCGGCAAGTGTATTTTGCTTAAAAACGAATCATGGTCCATTCCCGTCACATTAATTTAAGCTTGGAATATTAGCAGCACCATCCTGTAGTTGTGATATAAGTTCTTACTCTACTTACTAATCTAATAAATTAATTCAAACTCTTATTGAAATAAAATATAAGAGAAACCTTAGAATTGCTAATAAACTTTATTAAAGATGTAAAAGTAGAAATATAAATTAGTATAACTTTAGTGACATAAATAAAACATTATGTGGCTGATGGACTTGTTTCTGTGCCATATCTTTCATACACACACACACATACATAAAAAGAAGAAGAAAAAGATAAAGAAAATAAAAGACGAAGAAGAACTAAGAAAAAATTAACATGCAAATATACACGGAAATAAGCAAAACAATGGTAATGACAACTAGAAGGATAAAAATAAAAAATAATGTAGAAGGACAAGTACTGGAACCGGTTAACAGTTACAACTACTTAGGGACAATTTAAAGTTTTAAACAGAAAAAAGACAATTAGTTTTAAAGACGTATTATAGGCCTAGATTAAACAGCTTTGACGATCTTACGTCGCCTTGTATAACTCCTCTCTTAATGTGGATGGGATTTTCGGCTAGTAGTACTATCACAGTTACGTTTTCATATATATTATGTATTAGTTGCCTATATCTTTAAACTTTTCTATAATTATCAGTAGCTTGTTTTATGACCAACATCTTGATATTGTTAAATTCCTTTTCATAGTCTATAAAGGTCAGAAATGCGGGTAGTTGGTATTCATTTGGCTTTTTTATTAATGAACTTTGATCAGATAAAAGGCATATATCGAGCACAGTTTAATTAAATCTTGCCCAAGTACTTTCGATCCCTAGATCATCTTCAGGGGCATCTGAAATAAGCCAAGAAACGTTTTTTTATAACCAAAGAAATTGATTAACTTCGATAAAAACTCGAAGTTTTATGGTTGAAAAAAGGATTTTTATATGATTAACGTTTATAGACTTACTTCGTCAATTGTGGCCTATCCGGCAAGAACAAGATGTCATAAACATATAATTGTACATTACACTACACTACAAATAGACAAACAAACACTTTAAAATAATTTAAGGAAGGCTACATTACTTGAAGAGGCCGGAGACAGAATGGCTCCTGATCTAACGGAAATGTTGGGGTGACATGTGACAAATGACAACTTGGATGAGCAGTCACAATCATAGATGTGTGATCTGCACCTTTTACAATTCTATGAAACTAAGTATTGACCAAAAGTCCAACTGACACTACTATAGGAGGTCACTGATGAAATATAAAATTATATAGAATATTTTTAAGTAGATTGAATAATCCAGATCTCACACTCAAACATGTCTGTAATAATTAAGGTGTTAGTTTGAGAGCAACTGAAATAGACGAAAAGTAAGAATGCAAGAAGCGGACTAAACAATATGTTAAACAGTGGGTGGTTGACTACAATAAAATGGTCTACCAAGCACTATCTGTAATATAGAAAGGAAGAGATCTGACTATGTAATTAAAATACTAATAATTGAAAATCAAAATGAAAAGCAAAATATATAAATGGGGTGTAATCCAAGTAGTTCAGTTGAACCCACAGTCAATGGTATAACTATAAAATTACTATGGATGTGCTCAGTGCAGGAAGTCTAAACAGTCGAGCTGGATCCCCCACGAGGTGAAGCTGTAATAAAGTTTTTAAAAATAGGTTTAAATTTAGTACAATTTAAATTAATTTGAGTATTAAGACAGTGAGAGTTTTCATTTGTTTCCCTTGGAATTTCCAAATCTTCCAATAAATCCAACTCCATATAGTTTTTCTTTCTACTAATGTCATGTAAGATAGATGAACCAGTGTTGATGTTAAAATTGTGTTTACTGGATAATAAGTGTTGACCAAAACTTGAAGAGTTTGGTCTTTTCAAATGTTCTGAAACTCTAGTGGATAACTTTCTAATGGTTCTACCTACATAAGAGGCATCACAATCATCACATTTTAATTTGTAAATACCACTTTTGTCAAGTGTGTTCATCCTATCTTTGGTGTTGATTAAGAAGGAACCTAAGGTGTTGTGTGACTTGAAGGAAATTTTGATGTTATCGATTGTAGAAGTAAAAAGTTTAGATATTTTATTGGAAATGCTGCTAATGTAGGTGAAGGAGAAATATCTGGTGTTATTTGAAGCAGTAGGTTGAAGAAAACATTGTGATGAATATGCAAGCTTTTCTGCAATTTTTAGTTTAGCTCTATTTAGAAGCTTATAGATAATGTTAGGATCATAACCATTATTGAAAGCAATTTGTTTAAGAGTGTTAAGTTCTGAATTAAAATTATCATTAGAAAGTGGAAATTTGAGTAACCTATGAATGTAACTGTTGAAACACAAAATTGAAAGTGTTTCAACAGTTACATTCATAGGTTACTCAAATTTCCACTTTCTAATGATAATTTTAATTCAGAACTTAACACTCTTAAACAAATTGCTTTCAATAATGGTTATGATCCTAACATTATCTATAAGCTTCTAAATAGAGCTAAACTAAAAATTGCAGAAAAGCTTGCATATTCATCACAATGTTTTCTTCAACCTACTGCTTCAAATAACACCAGATATTTCTCCTTCACCTACATTAGCAGCATTTCCAATAAAATATCTAAACTTTTTACTTCTACAATCGATAACATCAAAATTTCCTTCAAGTCACACAACACCTTAGGTTCCTTCTTAATCAACACCAAAGATAGGATGAACACACTTGACAAAAGTGGTATTTACAAATTAAAATGTGATGATTGTGATGCCTCTTATGTAGGTAGAACCATTAGAAAGTTATCCACTAGAGTTTCAGAACATTTGAAAAGACCAAACTCTTCAAGTTTTGGTCAACACTTATTATCCAGTAAACACAATTTTAACATCAACACTGGTTCATCTATCTTACATGACATTAGTAGAAAGAAAAACTATATGGAGTTGGATTTATTGGAAGATTTGGAAATTCCAAGGGAAACAAATGAAAACTCTCACTGTCTTAATACTCAAATTAATTTAAATTGTACTAAATTTAAACCTATTTTTAAAAACTTTATTACAGCTTCACCTCGTGGGGGATCCAGCTCGACTGTTTAGACTTCCTGCACTGAGCACATCCATAGTAATTTTATAGTTATACCATTGACTGTGGGTTCAACTGAACTACTTGGATTACACCCCATTTATATATTTTGCTTTCCATTTTGATTTTCAATTATTAGTATTTTAATTACATAGTCAGATCTCTTCCTTTCTATATTACAGATAGTGCTTGGTAGACCATTTTATTGTAGTCAACCACCCACTGTTTAACATATTGTTTAGTCCGCTTCTTGCATTCTTACTTTTCGTCTATTTCAGTTGCTCTCAAACTAACACCTTAATTATTACAGACATGTTTTGAGTGTGAGATCTGGATTATTCAATCTACTTAAAAATATTCTATATAATTTTATATTTCATCAGTGACCTCCTATAGTAGTGTCAGTTGGACTTTTGGTCAATACTTAGTTTCATAGAATTGTAAAAGGTGCAGATCACACATCTATGATTGTGACTGCTCATCCAAGTTGTCATTTGTCACATGTCACCCCAACATTTCCGTTAGATCAGGAGCCATTCTGTCTCCGGCCTCTTCAAGTAATGTAGCCTTCCTTAAATTATTTTAAAGTGTTTGTTTGTCTATTTGTAGTGTAGTGTAATGTACAATTATATGTTTATGACATCTTGTTCTTGCCGGATAGGCCACAATTGACGAAGTAAGTCTATAAACGTTAATCATATAAAAGTCCTTTTTTCAACCATAAAACTTCGAGTTTTTATCGAAGTTAATCAATTTCTTTGGTTATAAAAAAACGTTTCTTGGCTTATTTCAGATGCCCCTGAAGATGATCTAGGGATCGAAAGTACTTGGGCAAGATTTAATTAAACTGTGCTCGATATATGCCTTTTATCTGATCAAAGTTCATTTATTCGAGCATTCAACCTTATATTTTTTTATTAATGTTGTCATTGTCAGCATATAGTCTGATAAACTAAATCCTTTACAAAAGCTAGCCTGCTCTAGCAGTTGGTAGTTATCTATTTTGTAAGTCAATCGATTGTTAATAACCCTCGTAAACAGTTTGTACACTTAACTGAGCAACGATTTAGGTCTAAAATTATTTAAGTCGCATTTATCCCCCTATATTTGTATAAGTATTACTAGACTATCATTCCAGTCTTTAGGGATTTTGCTGTTGTGGAGATATCTATTAAATAGCTCTAGTATTATAGAGGTTATTACTGTCCTGCTTGTTATCAAAAGGTCGGCCATTATACTGTCATGTACTGGATGTCATGTACATTATTTTTTAGTTCTCTTAAAGCTCTTCCTATATCGAATCCCTCTTTATTTTGTAGTACCTCTGATGCCACGTGTTTTATTTTTCTTCTGCCGTGTTTTTTTGTTTGGACTTGGACGTTGATTTGTGAGCTTATTAAGCTGACTTTGCGAGCGGTACACGATTTTGTAGAAGTCTTCTTCTCATGTTAGTTGTGTCTCAGGGTCTTCTAACATTATTGCCACAAACTGGTCGCATTGGTGCTATAGTGATCCTTTCTTGAGCTGATTAGCTTCTATTATAACTTGGCTCTGTTTTACTTTTACTTGCATTAAACTTTTCTTTTTATTTTAAACTTGATGAAACTGGCATTACTTTTCTCAAATAGCTGTAGCTTATTTGGTGGATATGTTAGTTGTGGCTCTAAAAAATCAGGCTCTTCTAACAATATTGCCACAGATTTGTAGCATTACTCCTATAGTGATCCTTTCCGAAGTTAATTTTTTTCTATTTTAACTTAGCTGCACCGTACTGATAATGACCAAATAGTCAGAAATGCGTATTTACGGTTGCCTTGCACTATTTATAGATATATATATATATATATATATATATATATATATATAAAATATATATATATATATATATATAAAATATATATATATATATATATATATATAAATATATATATATATATATATATATATATATATATATATATATACAGATATGTTGGTTCTTTTTAAGTGACCCCTTGTTTGAAAATTGGTAGCCAAATTAATATAGTACATACAAATACAAACTTTGCGATTCTTACTTGAGTTGCTTATATTGATCTCTTCTAGTAAAAAATCATATAAAAGATTCTGTTCTAAATATAAATCCTGTAATAAACAGTCTCATTCCATGAAGTACTTTAAAAATAGCATCTCAGTTAACCGTTTTTCTGCCGCATTAAACCGAAGACAGTCGTTTGTGCATGTGATAGACAAAGATTACTAAAAATACGGATTATTTATAGCCATTTCTACTCGTCTGTCAGATGTTTTCTTTTCATTTCCATTCTTGTTACAATGCAGATGAATTCGTCTGCTACGAGATTTAATCTACGGTAAACAATTTTCGCCATTACCCAGAAAACGATATTTACATACTTTTTGCAAGTAGTATACTCTTAAATTATTGTACGAGGGTCTTTTTTTATTTGTGAATAAGGTATTTTTTCCTGAATATTATTTTTAAAAACAGTAGTAAATTCAAAGGAAATAGGTCCAATTGCGGTCGTTGCATATGCGGTCAAGGTAATTTTCGTTTCAAAAGCGATCAATCCAAAATATTTTGGCAGGTAACGTTGCACTTGCGATCAGACATTTTACTTAAAAGCTAGAAATCTAAGAAGGTCGTAAATTAGTAACCACCTGAGTTATTAGCAGGATAAAAAAAATTTAAAAAAAGAAGCAGAATATTTCGATTTCATATTAAATAGAATGGACTTAAACCTAGAAAATACGAAACGAAAGAAAATGTATATTCAACTGGATAATAAGATAAAGAGTGCAACAGAACTATTGCAGCGCTTTTGTGATATAAAATTATTTTTGGAGTCTGTGGCAAATATTCAAAAATTTCACTAGAAAAAATTAAAATAAAAAAATGCCAAAAAAAACAAAGATAAAAAAACAGAAAATAGATAAAAAAAGCTAAAAAAAAAGATACAAAAAAAATTAAACATGCCTATGATTCATCATAGCCAGTCCTAAGCCTGGATAAAATGTGAAGGTTTTTTTGAATGTTTGTACTTAACTAATACACATTAAATATAAAAAGACATGAAAGCATCTTAGGGAAGGAACTCCAATTTTTTAAATAATTTAAAAGTGGGTTTAAAAGTAAAATACTTTTTAACATTTGACACAAACAGTAAGGTAGCCAATTTATATAGCAATAATCAACAATTCATTAATATTTTATTTATGCAATTTACTATTTTAATAGTAGGGGTAGATAGGACTCCTAAGCCGTAGAGAAGGCAACTTATCTAAGAGAAGGATACTCTGATTTAAAATCCTGGTCCTCCAAGTTGGGGGTTGAGGCATCGGGCCAACTCCTCGATACTCGGAAAAAATTATCAAAGTTAAAAATTTCAGCAAAAAGCCTTGGAATTCGGACGGATTAAACTATAAACGAAATTCGCAAAGAAAATGGATTATGAATTTGGGTGCTTGGAACCTCAGGGAATAAGGACAAAACAGGAGGAGGTCTTCCGTGAACTGAGTAAAATGAAACTAGACATCTGTGTATTAACTGAAGTAAAGAAAAAAGGAAGAGGAAATGAAAAGATAAACGAATACCTGCATTTCTATAGTGGTGTAGAAAAGAGCGAACGAGCTAAAAGGGGAGTGTCTCTAGCAATACATCAGAAACTGAAAAAATGTATTAAATCATAGCAAGAAATAGATGAAAGAATTATCCTCATGGAAATTAAGAAAAATGGCCATGAAATAGTGGTAATTGAAACATATGCATCGACGGATGACTCAAGGGTTGACAGCAAGGAAGAGTACTTTAACAAGTTAACAACTGTTCTAGCCACAATTAATAAGAAGAAAGAAATTTGGATCTTAGGTGATCTTAATGCAAGAACCGGAAAGAGCTCCAACAGTAAAATAATAGGGAGATATGGAGAAGACATTCTGAACGACAATGGTCAAAGATTAATAGATTTTTGCGAGGCACATTCTTTGAAAATATTAAATGGTTTCTTCCCCCATAAGAATATACATAAATTTACATGGACACAGCCTACCAGGAATTTAAAATTAATAATTTACTATTTCATTCATCGTAAAGATTCTAAACTAAAAACGAAGGACGTGAAGGTGTTTAGAGGGCCAGAATGTGGAAGTGACCACCATATGATTATTGCAAAAGTAATGGTGACATTTAAGAGAGAACAATCAAGTCACAAAAATGATGAAGTAACAGACATAGGAACAACCATAGAAAACCTAAAATATAACCTGGAAAGCTTTAAACAAGATTCGACAAAGTTCTTATATAAAATTAGAATAGCTCAGAAAATAAAAAATATAGAAACAAAGGACTTAGACCCTGAAAGTCTGTACGAGGTAATTAAAAAATATATTCATGAAGCGGCAAATGAAGCACTGGGAAAAGTTGAAAATCGGAAAAAAGGAAAACCTGAATGGTTGTCAACGGAACTAGAAGAGAAAGTTCTCAAGAAAAAACAAGCATATCACATATGGCTTCAATCTAAAGATCCTCAAGACAGAGAAATATACGCTAAATGGAATAGAGAAGTTAAAAAAGACGTGGATAAGGCGAAAAATATAAACTGGGAGGCTAAGTGTGATGAACTGGACAGATTTATGGGTGGAACAAAAGTGGCGCAAGCTTGGAAAACATTAAAACAGTTTAGGAAAAATGAGAAAAATGAAGACAACATTTCTCTCATAAAGTTAAATGAATGGGAAGAATATTATACGAAACTGCTGAAAGAGGATAGAGTAGAGTACAGATGGGAAAAGATAAGGGAATTGATAGACAACAGAGACGAAAGGCAGGAAATCCCTATAATAACATTATCTGAATTGACGGAAACCTTAAAAAAGAGGTTAAAAACGGAAAAGCCGCAGGGCCTGGAGACATTCCCATAGAGCTTTTTAAATATGGGCCGACTGCACTTTTAGAATTAATAGTAGACCTTTTCAATAAATGTATGTGTGGAGACCAGGAAATTCCTAAAGATTGGAATAAATCTTATATAAGCTCCATATATAAGAGAGGGAATAAAAGAGACTGTTCCAATTATAGAGGTATTAGTGTGACGAGCTCTGTGGGCCGGTTGTACGGCAGAATATTAAAGAAGAGGGTTGAAAGACAGATACAAGATATTGAAGAACAAAGCGGCTTTCGTACCGGGAGATCCTGCCTTGATAATATATTTATCCTACGACAAATAATTGAAAAGCGTGTCGAAAAAAGTAGAGAGACCCATTTGGTATTTATAGACCTTGAGAAAGCATATGATAGTGTCCCGTTAAAGAAAATGTTTGAGGTCCTCAAAAGGTCCGGATTGGATTGGACGTATATCCGAGCGATATATAAATTGTACGAAAATGCAGTTAGTTGTGTAAAAATTGGAACCAGAACCTCAAATGAATTTTACTAAAGGCACTAAAGTAAGGATGCTGTTTGTCACCGACACTCTTTAAAATATACGTCCAAGAAGCATTAAGGAATTGAAGAAATAAATGTAGATTTATGGGCATCGAAGTGGGACAAGAAACTCTGTATACATTGTTGTTTGCAGATGATCAGGTGGTGGTTGCAACCGATGAGGAAGATATAAATTATATGAATCGAAAATTATATGAGGAATATGCCAAATGGGGGCTTACTGTAAACATAAGCAAAACAGAATATTTAAAAATTGGAGGAAATACCACAGATCTGAGGCTTGAAAACGCAGTCATAAAAGGCTGCAACCAGTATAAATATCTAGGAAGCATCATATCAGCAGACGGCAGAGTTAAGATAGATGTACAAAACCGAATAACCCAAGGGAAAAAATGCATCCGAATACTGAATTCATTACTGTGGTCTAATAAAATAAAGATGCATACCAAACTTCGCGTATACAGAGCAATTGTAGAACCAATTACCACATATGGTGCCGAATGTTGGACGATGACAAAGAATGAACGAGATAAAGTAGACGTTGTGGAAATGGATTATCTTAGAAGGTCATGTCGAGTATCGATAAATGGAAAGAATCAGGAATGAGGAAATACGAAACCGTACAGGAATTAGAGATACTCTTTCAGATAGAATACAAAGAAGGCAATTACAATGGTATGGTCACGTGATGAGAATGGAGGAGGAGCGGTGGCCAAAGAAAGCCTTAATGTATGTTCCGCCAGAAAGAAGGAAAAGGGGAAGACCACCAAATTCCTGGAGAAGAGAAATTACAAAAACAATGCAATCTAGAGGCTTAGAAGAGGGAGATTGGAGAGATAGGAAAAGATGGAGGCTGAAATGCGGGAAGCGGCAATCGCCGTAGGACCCCCGTTATATGATGATGATGATGACTATTTTAATGAAAAATTTATGTTGAAAATTAAAGTTATTGACGTTTCGACTTCCAAATCGGATGCCGTTGTCAGAATACAAAATATTAATAAAAATAAAACAAATTTTGTTTATGTTGTTTACTAAAAAAATCTTTTAATAATTTAATTTAATCTGACTTATTCATATTGACAATTCAGACATATTATAGATTTTAAAGTAGACAAGAATTGTTCCTGTGTTGTATGCGCTTCTATCAAACAAAAAAATGAAAACGTATAGAAGGCTGTTCACAATACTGACAAAACAATTAGACGGATGGAAACCAACAACAGTAATGCTTATTTTGAAGATGCTGTTATTTAAGCTCCAAACTGTTTTTCCAGATATAAGCCTGCATGGATGCAATTACCATTTTAATCAGTCAATAAATTTAATTTTCAACATAAATTGTGGCTTATTTCCTATTGAAATATGTAGTAAATTGCATAAGATGGCACAAAGAAGTAGCTTTAGAACAACTCTTATCAACGTCTGTGGTAAATATTATTTAAATCTTACAAAAATTTGGTTATAGAATTATTTATGTAATAATAGTAGAAAAAGATAAAAATATTTTTTGTTTATTAGGCAATGACCGCACATGCAACGATAAAATCAACATATTTTTGTATGACCGCAAATGTAACGATAACAGCCGTAATCGCAAATGCTACGACCGCATCTGCAACGACAGCATTCGAAGCTAGATATCGCTTGATTTTTAAATTAAAAAAGGATTACAGATATAGAAAACGTGTCGCTAGTATTTGAACGCCAGTCTATATTTTAGCAGTAGGTATGAAATATGTGGCATCCTACCAGTATCCTGGCATCAGTAAAAGAAGCAGAATTTCGGCTAAAAAGATATAAAAATAAATAAATTTTTTATTATAAAAATAAATGTGTATTTTTTATTCCAAATAAAATATAAAATTAAAACTAAAACACTAATCAGATAGGTTTATGTTTTATTTCAAAACATTTTAAACACATAAATAATTGAAAAGTACAATATGGACAGTATGTGTATACTGTTTTACTTTTTTTTTTTTCGGGCTATAATCCTTTATTTTTCTTTTATTTTGGTGTAAAATGAGGCGCACATTCGTCGAACTCCTTTATTATTTTCGTCCCTTTTTTGGTTTCCCACTTTAGTGGATAGCTTACAAAGGTGCCATCTACTTTGATGACTATGAACGAAAACAACCTAATAATATCGCACGCTAACCACTTGAGTGGAAAATAATTAAAATACATTAGTTGGTCTTCTGTGTTTGATTTTGTATTTAGCCCGGGTGTCTGATGAAGGCATGAGGGACTGAAATTATGACATTCAGTCTGTTGGTTATCAAAACATGTACAAACCACTTTACGCAGATGGCCAGTTGACAACAAAATCGTTAATAAACGAGTGTGGAAAGTATGATAATAGTACATTGGCGTTTACATTATTTAGAAAAACTTAAAGAATATCGAGACCAAAACTGCAATACTTATTTTCAGATGATTTGTATTTTAAAGAGAACTATATTAAGACACAATTGCTTGAAGTGCTTCGTACCAAAATTTATGACAAACAATATATACTGGACACAATTGCAACAGAACACAGCCATACTGTTTTGAGGTTACCACCTTATTTTCGCATTTTTAATCCCATAGAACTTATTTGGGGATAAGTAAAAAAACGAATTCAGAGGAAAAATACTTTTCCAAAATTTCACACGAAGGTGATTGGTTTAACTTTATATGAACTATCAGGGAACTATATAATAACAATTACCGACTGCAAAAAAAGCAGCAAACCATGTAGTTAATGTAGAAAATGAATATAGAAGACTATATCAATTAACCTCAAACAGTAAACAATTTATTATTGATCTGTTAAAGAGTAACGATGATGAGAGTTCGTTTACAGAAGAAATATTTTAAATATGGTATGCTTATGTGGTGATTATTTCAGTTAAAACCATTTAGTTTTTCATTATTAATTGTTAAGTTTTGTTTTAAACAATATTATTTTCTTAAATGTAAAATATTTTTCCGCATTTTTATTTATATGACGCCATCTTTCACGTATCACTTACTATTTTTTCCTATAGGGTGGTAGAATGATAATTTTTTGACATTTTACTTTTAACCATCTAAAAAATATATACCGTTTTGTTTTTTTTTCAAAATCCAGTTTCTGTGCTCTTTGACTATAGAATATTACACATTTATGGCTTAATACTTACAGTCATAAATTTGTACTGATAAAACAACCATTATTGCGATACGTTCCTGGACAGCGGCTACTGAAATTTCTTAAACATTTATACCGCCACTTTTTTCGATGGGCAATAGAAATATGGAGGTAACTATAGTGTTAGCTTCATGTAGTTGGATCGATTGTTGAATATAGTTGTTGGATTAAGTTAGATTTGTTAATATCCTGTTTTATTTGTCTTAGCGAAACTTATTTTTCAGATTTGCAATCAAGATATGACGGTCCTATATCTAACGGACTGACCTAGATGAAACTTAAACACATTGGCTGCTCACCATTTCTGATGTGTAGTAATTGTTACACTCTCTTTTATTTGTTAATTATATTATATCATCTCTCATAGTTTTTTATTTCTACATTTTTTTCTCTAGTTAATGATTCTTCAGTTTTACTTATTTCATGGTTTTTTTATTTCTGTGTATTTTTTTATAATTATTTTATACTACTACTAAGGATTTCCACAGTTTTCACTGTCTTCCTTCACTCAACCGTTTTCTCCAATTTTCCCTGTCATTCCAGTCTCCATCTCGCAGGGTTCTTTTCTCCATAGCCTCGTCGATTTCATCTCTGAATGACCTTCGGAGTCTTCCTCTCTTTCTTCTTCCAATCGGGCTCCATTCTGTGATTTTGTTTATCCAGCGTCCTCTGTCCGCTCTTCTGACGTGGCCGTACCAGGATAGTCTCTTCTCCTCTATATAGTCGATTATGTCTGATTGCACTCCCATTCTCCGCTTAATCTCTGCGTTTTCAATTCTGTCTCTTTTTGTAAGTCTACAGCTTCTCCTCAGAAACTCCATTTCTACTGCTCTTATTCTACCTCTATTTCTCTTGCTTATTGTCCAGTTTTCGGACCCATATGTCAGGATACTTCTTGTCAGGGTGTTATATATTCTCTTTTTTGTCTTTATCGTAATGTTTTTATCCCACAACACTGAGTTTAGTTGTCTTATACAGTTTCTTGTTTGTCTCAGTCTGTTGTTTATATCTTCTTCTGTTGTTCCCTGGTTCGATATTATGGTTCCTAAATACTTGAATTTATCTGTTCCATTTATTTGTCTTCCCTCGTCTATCTCTAGGTTTCTCATATCCTTGTTTTCTGTTGTTAGGTATTCGGTTTTCTCTAAGTTTATTTCCATTCCGTTGTTTTTATATTCTTCTTCTAGTTTTCTGAGCATAAAGCTGAGATTTTCTTCATCTTGTGCGATGACTACTTGATCGTCGGCAAAACTTAAGGTGTATAGGTATTCGTCTCTTACTGGTATGCTCATTCCTTCGCACTTTCTCCTCCATGGTTTGAGTGTCTTTTCCAAGAATATTTTAAACAGAGTAGGGGACGTAGCACAGCCTTGTAGAAGTCCTTTTGTCGTCTTAAATGGATTGTAGGCTTTATTTCCACATTTAATAGCTACTTTGTTTTCTTTGTATAGTGCTTTAACTGCTTTTATTAGTGTTTGTCGGATTCCAAGATCATTCATTGCTTCCCATAATTTGACTCTAGGTATTGAGTCATATGCTTTCTTTAGATCAACAAAGGCCAGATGGACCGGTCTACCTTTTGCCATTTTCTTCTCTATCAGTTGTTCTAATGTGTACGTATGATCTAGGCATGATTTTCCTACTGTGAACCCTGCTTGGTCTTCTTCAATTTTTCCTATTATTTCAGTTTCTAGTTTTTCTTTAATAATTTTCCCGTAAAGTCTACCTACCGACGATATTATACTAATTCCTCTATAGTTTTCACATTTTTTCCTGTTTCCTTTCTTATGTATGGATGTGATGTATGCTTGTGTCCATTCCGCAGGTATTTCTTCTCCATTTAGTCCTCTTTCGAACATTCTATGTAGCATGCGGAATAACTTTTCCGTTCCGTTTTTAATTAGTTCGTTTGGTATTCCTCCGGGTCCTTTAGCTTTTTTGTTCTTCAATGTCTTGATTGCTCTCTTAACTTCTGCCAGGCTTATTTCTATTATATTATAATTATATTATTTGTCCTAATATGTTACATGTTATTTGAGTCTTCCGTCTCTTCATGTTTTCATGTCAACATGTTTTTCCCTACGTTGTATAAGAATATATCATTGAAAATATGCATATAATAGTCTTGTTTCGGCCTAATAGTCTTCTTCTTCCTTAGATTTTCCCTTTTTAGGGGTCGTTGTTCCTGATTTTTCTTCGCCACATATGTCGGTTCATCATAATTTCTTGATTTATATCTTTCTCTTTAAGTCCTCTGCCATACATTCCTTTTTTTTATTTATGCTATAATGCTTTCTCTCGACCACTAACAGCTCCATCCCTTATCCCATATATTTCTTATTTCTAATCTTCTTGTATGTAATAAAATATCTTCAAATAATGTAATTTTTCTCATCTCTTTATCTTTACATGTCTGTTTTTGTTTTATTTCAAAACTATATTAGTTAATAATATATCCCCGTTTGTAGCCTTGAATATTTTGAAAATCTCATCTAAAAATAAACTACTAATAAATTATAAGCATCTTATAATTTGAAATTTAGCCACTACTTTATGACAGCCAATCACTTCTGTTTAAACAACACCAATATTTTATTTTACCTCATATATATTTTTAAAAATATGTCATACACCTAAATAATATCTGTGCTCGATTTAAATTTAATATAATTTCCTGGGTCACTGAAATAAACTTATTTTGACGTGCCAATTTCTCAAAAACCGCAATACCGATCTCCGGAAATTAATAAGTTTAATATCAACGTGTTTACCCACAGACGTGTTCTACATAAATATAGGTGGTTATAATTAAATATATTTTTCTACTTAAATATTGATAAGCAGTCCATTTTGTAACCGTCTAATTTTGCCTTTTTTTAGTAGTATATAATATATATATATATATATATATATATATATATATATATATATATATATATATATATATATATATATATATATAAGAATTACTGGATATTAGTGACTGTCAATATAAACAAACAACACAGTTTACTAGGGTTGCAGTCAGAAAATTGGCCGGGATGTTAATGAAACGCTCTTATGACTTTTTGTCTAGCTTTCGAAATCGTTTTGTTCCTTTTTCAAGACACTGTAATAAGAAAAAAGTGTAAATATTTATAAAATATCACAAATCTTCAGTGCAACTTACTAGTCGTTGAGATTATTTACAAAAGCATAGACACTCAACATTAATAACAACACACATAAAATATAAAATAGTGGACAAAATACATTTAAAATTCTTTAAAATTTAGGTACAAGTAGTAAAAATTTTGTTGTCATCTTTTACTAGTGTGTTTTAACTCTGGCACATAGAGAACAAAAAGAAAAAATCCTATGATTAAAAAGTAATTAGGTGTATTTAATATCATGTTTCTTTTTAAGAAATACTAGAGGCCCATCTTAGGTGATTTTAATTTTTAATAATAATAGTCTCCCGTTTTATACCGCTTCGCGGCTTTGGGAGTATAGCAGGGTAGTCTGCTATATCTAGGGCCTACGGTATACAGGGAAGGTAACATGGCCAGTGTTACGCTTCAACCGCCTATTATTACCCCTGGTTTTACCCAAGGTACTCATTTTATTCAGGCTGAGTCGACCTGGGGCCTATAGACATTTTTAAAAATGTCTAGTTGTTCTTTGCCGACGGTAGGATTCGAACTCCGGACCACCGGCGTGCGAGGCAAGCATCCTACCGCTTGCGCTACGCAGGCCCTAGAGAATCAATGTGATGTGAAAAATTCGAATAGAGAGCTAGTTTATTTTTCATGACAGTGGCTCTCGTCCGCGTCCCCTCTAACCCCGCACGAGCGGTTTTAAACACGTGTAAATCCATCGTTCCAGTCGCTGGCGTACACTTTACTTTTGTAGAAGTCAACACGACACTGACAATAAAACGAACGACTGACTTCACCAAGTAGGAACTGGCGTGTAAGTGAGGCTGGTGCCAGCTTCTGGATACGTGTAAACGTCCCTGTCCAGTGCTGTCCTAGTCAACCACTCGCATGTCAGTTACTGGATTCATGTAAATTTGGCTTAACTCTCAGTATTTTTACTTGCCGATGAAAGTTAATAGAAAATTGGTTTAATTTTTAAACCTGTCTTAATGGTATGCAACATGTTATGCATATAACTGTAATTTGTGTGGGTACGGGTACAGGTAGATATTAATTTTATTTTGGATGTTTTTCCAGTAAGTAACAATAAATGTTGCTCAGTTTATCTATGTCTGACTTTTTATTGATGCAAGATGTACTTGATTTTATGGAACACATTTCCAAGAAAACACGTTTTGAATGGTTCTTTTCCTTTGCCAAAATACAGGAATCCTCGAAATTAAATTCATGTTTCAACGTTAATGCATGTTCTGTCAATGCACATGCATTAATTTTTTTGGTTTTTATATCGCTACGATGTGAGATCATCCTACTGTGAAAATTAATTTTAATTAATTAATTAATTTTCACAGTAGGGTGATCTCACATCGTAGCGATATAAAAACCAAAAAAATTAATGCATGTGCATTGACAGAACATGCATTAACGTTGAAACATGAATTTAATTTCGAGGATTCCTGTATTTTGGCAGAGGAAAAGAACCATTCAAAACGTGTTTCCTTGGAAATGTGTTCCATAAAATCAAGTACATCTTGCATCAATAAAAAGTCAAGACATAGATAAACTGATCAACATTTATTGTTACTTACTGGAAAAACATCCAAAATAAAATTAATATCTACCTGTACCCGTACCCACACAAATTACAGTTATATGCATAACATGTTGCATACCATTAAGACAGGTTTAAAAATTAAAATCACCTAAGATGGGCCTCTAGTATTTCTTAAAAAGAAACATGATATTAAATACACCTAATTACTTTTTAATCATAGGATTTTTTCTTTTTGTTCTCTATGTGCCAGAGTTAAAACACACTAGTAAAAGATGACAACAAAATTTTTACTACTTGTACTTAAATTTTAAAGAATTTTAAATGTATTTTGTCCACTATTTTATATTTTATGTGTGTTGTTATTAATGTTGAGTGTCTATGCTTTTGTAAATAATCTCAACGACTAGTTGCACTGAAGATTTGTGATATTTTATAAATATTTACACTTTTTTCTTATTACAGTATCTTGAAAAAGAAACAAAACGATTCCGAAAGCTAGACAAAAAGTCATAAGAGTGTTTCATTAACATCCCGGCCAATTTTCTGACTGCAACCCTAATAAACTGTGTTATTTGTATATATATATAAATATATATATATATATATATATATATATATATATATATATATATATATATATATATATAGGGTAAAGTACGGAGAGTTGCCATACTTTCAAAAACCATGATCAAGGTCATGTAAAAGGGCAATTTTTATTAATTTTAATTAAAAAGGAACAAAATACTGTACAAACTATGTGGAAATTAAAAATAAACATTGAAATAAAAAATCTTTTATAACATCAAAGTAGAAATAAGAGGATTTGTTAGTTGACGAAACCAAACTTTAGATTTTTTGCTTTAATCTGTGCCTTCTATAAATTGCAAGGAAAAACAGACAATGAATAGTTATAAAGAAAGACATGGAAAATCTAAAAATTGCATTCCACATATCTCCTCATCTAAGCAAAAATCGTTGGTGAAGTGGTTTCTTGTACTCATAAAGAGTAAATCGAAATAAAAGAAAAGACAGTTTAGATTTGATTTTACGTATAGGGTCTCCTTATATTCGCTCATACGTATTTCATCCTACCAGGATTCATTACAGCGACTGGTACAGAAGCTAACACAAAACCTTTTGTCTCATACTAAAAAAATATTTAAAAAAATGTGCTTTTGCGGCGTGTTTCCTACAGGTTATGAAGAGTTGTCCAAGGTGGTATGGAGTTACATGCTACAGTTTTCATGCAACCATTTGTTAACATGTAATACAGCTAATCCAATCAACAGTTTTCGACATACGACTGTACTCTTCAAAACATTCTACACAGTGATATTTTTCATCCGCATTATCATATGTTTTTTTATCTCTTTTACTGTAGAGTTTCTTAGCAGTTTCGTCACGATCTGCAGTTTTTATTTTTTCTATTATTTTTTGTTTTTTACTCTGATTATTTAATTTCTAATCATTATCTATTCTTTATGTTTTTCTTGTTTGCAGTGTCTTTTTCCTTTTTGTCTCTTTTTGCCAATATGTTCTCGGGAGAATTAAGTGATTAATGAAATAGTGATTTTTGGAATAGGCCTAAATTCTTGTAAAAATTTACTCTGTATTATATCATCGTCATCTAAACAATCTTTTGAAGTGCTGGGCTGAGGTTTTGTGGTGTATTCTCTGTTCGGTATTTTCGAAATTTCAGTTTTCTGGCCACTGGTGGTCTGGTTTCAAAGACCAGGTTTCTGGTCTTGTTTTTGTAATTACACCAAGCTTTTCCTAGAATTCCTCTCTGTTGATAGCGGGATAGGTTTCTGTTGGGATAATTAAGCATCCATGTGTTAGTTTCTTGGGTTAAATAGGTTTTAAAAGGATCGAAAAAACATCTGTTCTTACGCTGCATTGCTTGGGTACAGTGACTTGGTATTCACAAGAATATGACATCACTTTTTTTGCAATTAGAAGCATTTTAACATCTGAGCAATGTGATGAGTGCCTATCCATAATTAGTAAGGTTTTTAACCTTATTAATTAACCTTAATTTTTACGATTTTAACCATAAGGCTCACACTCTGAAGTAAAACAGGTGTGAGTCAATCTATAAAGCAGGAAAAACAAAAATTGGTTCAAAAGTATCGTTTCATACAGCTGTTAGTTATGGCTACTGAAACAAAGAACATTGGCAACGCTAATGAGAGCAATACCAAAAAAACCTCCGAAAAGAAGTTTGGTTTAAAGAGACCTAGTGGTGGTTTGTAAACAAACTGCTTTGGCATAGATCTTTAAAACTATAATAATGCTGAAAAGGAAGCGAAAGTAGCAGTAGCAAAATCTAAAACAGAAGCTTATAAAAAGCTGTACCATTAACTTTATCCCAGTTAAGGTATTTGATGTTTAACCAAATATGGAGTAAAGAAAATTAAAGAGTTTATTCATACCTATTAAATGTATCTAAGATATAAATAATAGTTCACAAAAAGAATTTTAAAAAACGATGAAAATAATAAATTGACAGTTTATTAAATGAAGAATTTGACAGAATAAGGTAACGAAGACAGTAACAGTAATGACCACGATAAAAAATGTAAAGCAGTTGGATCAGATGACACCTCTGATGAAATGTGAACAGCTTTATGAGAGGTGAGAACATATTGATTTAAAACTACAAGGTTATCAAATTACTGAGTTAAACCATGAAAATATGGGAGGGAGTAATTGAATGATAGATACGTAAAGAATGTGAAATATCCGAAAATTAGTGTAGATTTATGAAAGGCATTTTTATACAAAATTGCATAAATGTTATATAAAGTAACTTATGCAAAAACATATTAATAAAGAAACAAACTCTTACATGATATTCATTGATCTTGAGAAAGCATTTGAAAGAGATTCTCTAAAACTTTGTGGTGGATGCTCATTAAGAAAGGTCATCGATGAGTATATAAAAATTCTAAGAGATGTATAAAACGAAGTAAGAACTTGTATTTGGAGAGGTGTGGAAAAGACTAATAATAAAATTTCATTTAATGTAGGATTGCATCAGGATTCAGTACTTAGTCCTTGTTTATTCACATCAGTGTTGGATCGGATATTCGGGAAACTAAGGGGAAAAAGGTTCAAAAAATTCCCTAAATAAAAAATTGTGAGAGATTGAATAACCTATAAACATTATTTAAAATTGGCAGGAAAACTAACCTGACAGTTAGACTTCGGGCAATTTGAACTTTTTAAGTTCATAGAAATTTTTTAAGACTTTTAACCAAAAAATATGCTCAAAAAACTACTTTAAATACAACTGCAAGATGTAATATTGCAGAAAAAATCATAACGAATTCAAAGAGAAATGAATTACAGAACATCATAAGCAAAATTTAGTACCACTTAATGAAAGCGAAATTATTAAAATTGTTCAGTTGGCTTACGAACAGACTTAAAAAAGTTTAAGTATTTTTTGAAATTGCACAATTGTTTTTATTATTTATTTCTTATTTCATAAAAGTTTTATTTTATGTAGTACTTTTTCCTACATACCATATTTTATATCCTTTATCTAATATTCTATTCTTATCCATTCCATTTTATCTCTTGAAATCCTGTTCTTTGTATTTGATGTTTCTTGTCATGCAATGACCTGTAACGAAGTAAAGCTATCAATTTATTTAGTAATTCTGTATAATATATCGCCAATATGTTAAAGAATATTGGCACGCCACTGTAGTAAAGAGAATCAAAGAGAGTTGTCGTCAAAAATTTTTTGATAAAAACGAAGGTGCCCTAAACATTTTTGCTAAAACTGAAAATTCATTATTACTCCATTAATTTTTGAGTGTGACCGTTGAAAGCGGCGGGATGAGAAATGACAGACATTACGCATTGTTAATGGCTCATGTCAGTAGAACTCGCAAAAACATTAGAACATCTCGCGATAACAGCATTTTTCATTTACATAAATTTTAATCAAAAATGTTCACTGGATCTACGCCGCCTCCATATTGTTACCTTGTTATTAAAATACAAAATGGTGATGTTTCGGAATATTTATAGCTTGTTTTAAATATTGTCAAAAATGTTTACATAATGTCTTGATACATGTTTTTCATTTTTTCAGACGGGTGGTCGCTTATAAGTATTTGTGTGATATATAATCATATAGTGGACCAGGTTAAACTTAAAACGCAGGAAATACTTCTAATTGAATGATATTGTTTATACTGGGTTATCGAAAATCTAATTATAGCAGGTAATGAAATTGAATTTTAGTGGCTGAGTTTTTTAGCGACTCACGCAGAAGGATCTGTATTAGTTAAATTTTCGTTGTAATCAAAATATATGACTTTGCTTTCTAGCAAGTTAAGATTTAGTTTAATGATGCGGTGGTTTACTACTTTCCAGGACGTTATCCGTCTTTTATTTCGAATAAGTATGAACACTCTTTGCTCTGGAAAATTGATCGTATTCTCTTAGGTTATCTGACCCTTTCCCATTCTTTTTAATCTTAGTGAGTACTTAAATATCCATGTTTGTTTTTCTTTGTTTTTGAGTTTATGTTGTTAATTTCTTGATGGATACCTTAATGTTCCAAGGTCATCTCTGAGGCCGCATATTGATTACAACCTTTTTTATTTTTCAACGAGTATTGAGTGGTTAGCCTGACGCCTTATCTCCCATCCAGGAGTACCAGAGCATTTATTTCGGGGTGTATCCTTCATAAACTAGTTGCCTTCTCTGAGGCTCAAAGGGACATGTCTCCCCTTTCCTATTTACATTTTACCACCTTAAGGTAGGGTTGCCACCTCCGCCGTTTTGTATTTTAATTATTCTTTTTAACTCAAATATATAGAATATATAATTTTTCGCTTTCATCATCGTTGTGATCTTTATCTGTAATCCTAGCCAAGGGTTCTCACAGGGTACTATCAGCCGGAACAGCTAGATACTATTTTTTTTTTACTTTTTTGGGCTTATGATCAGTGGCCTTGGGTATAGAACTACTTAGTCCATCTCACATCGAATTCCAGCAGAGTTAACTGAAAACCAAGTGTTATCTTTTCTTAAGACCTCTTTATTTGTAACCAATAAAAATAATAGTAATATTCTAAAACACCACATTTTGAAAGGTTGAGCGACTACCAAAAGGGCACTATACCTTATCTTTGTTATTAATGAACTTATGTTAGCGACATACGATATATCACATCACAGTAAGAACATCAGTTTAGGAAAGTGGTAGGCCTACCTTACTCCTTTAATTATTTCCACTTGTTCTGAATAAAAACCGCTTTTAAATCTTAACTCTGCCATATTATTTCAATACAGTTTCAGGTCCATCCTCATGTCTTTGTCAATAAGATCAATTTCCTTTAGGGTCTGTATTATTGATTTATGTCTAGAATTATCAAAAGTCTTTTGGTAATGATCATACCATTTCTGCACTAATAACGGCATTAAAAATGTACCAAGTCATAAATAACGTTTTACGTCATTTTTCACATTTAAATCTGTCTATATCCGTCTCTATTAACTATATAACTAGATAACTAGAATAAGAGAAGGTACGGACCAAATGATAGTTGAAGGCAATACAGGGGGTGAAAGATCCAGAGGAAGATCTCTAGGACCAAATGAAGGACATGACTGGTTACTGATTTTTCGAAGCAAAACAACAGAGAAGGATACCTAATTGAACAGAAATAATCAAATAAATTACTTGACGTCAGTAAATCCTTACGAAGAAAAAAATATAGAAGTGAACGATAAATTCATCTGTAAATTACTTTCAGGACCATCTTGACTAACTACCTAATTAAACTTATTTGATGGTGATATTCGTAGCGTCCAGCGTGTGTGTTCTTTAAAATTGCCACAAAAGTCTTATTTTATGACATTTTCGATATCATTAAACAGTTTGTATAGATGTTTGATGAAGATTTTAACTATTTCAGGATATACATTATCGGGTCTGACAGTCTTATTATCTTTTGTTAACCTTGAGATCGCATACTCAACTTCTGATATTAATGTTGGTGATACAGATACCTAAGTCTATATTTTCATTATTATTTTCTAAATTAAGATTATCAGACAATAGAGTGTGGAGAGGATAATACAACTTTAAACTTTATAGAATATATCAGGAACCAGATATCGTAAAACATATTAAGATAGGACGTCTGAGGTAGATAGGGCATGTAATGCGGATAGAACAAAATGACCTAGCTAGAAAAATGCTCCTTGATAGACCCATTGGTTAGAGAAGGAGAGGAATACCCATAACAAGTTCCCTTGATAACATCGATGAAAACATAAGAAATATGGGAATACGTGCTTGGCGGAGGAAGGCGATGGATAGGGACGATTGGAGAAAATTTCGTGAGAGAGCTATGACCCACGCAGGATTGTAAAGCCAGAGTGATGATGAAGATCATCATTATTCACATTTGCCAGAGTTTGCACAGTTTTTTGTGTCTGTTGTGCTTTTGTTTTTATCTTTTTTTTTAATGTTTTGATGTTATGACATCGGTCGTCTTCCTTGCGTTTTTTTTCTGCATTTGTATTTGATATCAAATTTTGAGCTACTAGTTCGGTTTGTTGCTTTGGTCCATTATCTTTATTTTTTAAAGCAGCAATATTATATTCTAATGATCAAGCCACTCCAGAGACCATTTAACGTTTGAATTTAAAGTTACTAATTACTAGGTTGTGTTCAGAGTCGACTTTTTGTCAATATAAATTCCTAAAATTTTAATGATCTTTTCAAATGATCTATTTATTATGATAGGATTAATTTAGTTTCTAACTACTTATGTATTGTTAATTGTCGTGTGGAAATTTATATGTTTATGACGTTCTAGGTGGCAGATCAACGTGTTCTTAATTATTACCAGCCCCTTTTCCTGCTAGAATTGTACCAATATATCTTATCGTTCATTCCTGTTCCCAAATCAAATTTTCAATTATTTTGTAGATTTGGCGACATTCCGCAGTTGTTTATAAATCTGTTTAGTTTCATGTTTCTGATTTTCCCGCTAAAGGAGGGAATATTACAGTATAATAATAGAGTATAGTATAGATTATAGAATTATAACGCATGAAAATACAACTTTTTATTTGTTACATCACTTCAACAGGTATGAATCTGTTCTTGCTTCCTATTCCTTGCTCAGAAAATTGAAATCATCTTAAGAATTATCTTATCACTAGAGAATGAAAGGAATTCGTGGATGTTAATATTAAATGCCTCAACTCATAAAATCATAGAAGATGAAGAGATTTTGAGTGCTGTTTAACAAAATTAATGTTTTAATGGATAACGAAATGTTTAAATTTTTTACGTTTACAAATTAACACCCCGTGAAATTAGGAAATTGACTCTAATGGGTTGATAAAGAACTTTAAGGTCTGATGAGAAAATAAGCTTGAAGGGTATTGCTTGCACGAAAATGGTAAAAGTTCCGAGGAGTTATAATTTTCTCTGATATGATTTGTGTAATTATTTTTGCAATTGTTACGATAATTATTTCGTATAAAACTGTAAATATATTATGACTAATATCTGTTCTGTTCTAGTTATTTCGGCGCTCAGTTGAAAAACTAGTTTCAGCCGAAGACTGCCTTCTAGTGTTTTCGCCAAAATACCATTCTATTCGATGGAGTTCCCGTTATTCTTGTCAACACCGCCAACAATCGGTCTTCCCCAATGTTCGAGTCAATTCATGTCTGCTCAAGGGGATTCCGAAACTAACGGAGTTTTATATGCAAAGAGGAATTTTGTTGGGAAGAGAACAGTTAATTTTGAAGATTCGTGCCGCGTTTAAATTGTAACGCACGAATTATAAATGTAGATAAGTTATATAATTATTAAGTGCAAAACAAATTAGATATATATAGTACAAATAAAGACTTTAATAAATTTGTGAGTGTTATAAATAGAACCTTTAATAAATAAATAATAAATAAATTAGAATTTATTAAAACATTACACAATACTAACTACAAAACAACTTTATTAACTTTTAACCTTATTTTTGTGCTTCTGCGCTTAATTTTTTTACACTCATCGCCAAACTTATAAAAGTTTTTGTCCATCGTACTTATTATTAAAAAGAACAGGTGCTGTTATCTTATAGTAACCTTTCCCGGCATTTTCGAATACAAGAGTTTGGAAGAAGTTATTAAAAGTGTTTGAAGAACCGCTTCCTAATAACTACGAAACCTTACACATGATGCCTTTTTTGACGATACTTCTTTTGACGGAATTTGTAGTTTTACCTTTAGCCTTAATCTATACGCGTTCTCTAATGTATGTCAATTTTTTAATTAGTATTTTGGTTATAAATTAGGACGTTATTATTTTTTAATCTTTTGGTAGCCAAAAGCAATAAAAGGTCGCCGGTCACCAAAAAAACAATTAAAAAATTGATGGATTCGACCGTTACTTGATAGAAATTCATTTTATCTAACAATAAAACACTGAAAACTTTCTTTTCAAAACTTCCACAACATTTATTATAATTTTTGGCATGCGTTTACACTTTATAGTCTTTAATGAATTAGGTTGAGGAGGGGAGAACTGGTTGTCTCAAGTTGGTCATTCAGAATGATATCTGTGTTTTTTAATTTCTTAATTTCCACAGATTCTAGCAAGGATAGCTTAAGGCCTTTATTTTGAATGTGAAGAATTTGAAATTCGTCATTAAAAGAAAGATTATGATCTAGAAGGTGAAGTGCGTATGTAGAATCTGTTTTTCTATTATTGAAAGCCATTTTATGTTCTGCTATTCGTTTATTACAATTTCTACCAGTTTGACCGATGTAAGTTTTTGTACACTCACCACATTTAAGTTTGTATACACCACTGTGTAAGTGCTTTTTATTTTGGCTGTTATTGTTTTTAATATATTTGCCTAAGTTGTTATTTGTTCTGAAAGCTGGTGTTATTCCTTTCTTTTTTATGTGTTGGGCTATTTTTGTTGATATTTTGCCTGTATATCTAATCGAGCAGAAGGTACTGGGTTTTTTCTCTGGTGGTGGAAATACTAATTTCGGGGCTTTCTTGTGTAGTTTTTGATTTAAAATTTTATTAAATGTTTGTTCGTTGTATCCATTGTTTACTGCTATTTGCTTAATGATATTTAATTCTGTCTCAAAGTTGTATTTTGACATCGGAATTTCTGTTAATCTATGTAACATACTATGATAGGCTGCCAGTTTCTGTTGTGTGGGATGGGATGATGAATTGTGTATAGTCGTGTCAGGATGGGTAGGTTTATGAAATATGGAGAAGTCATGTTTGTTTTTAAGTCTAAAAAGTTATAAATCTGAAAAATTTATCTAATATACGATAAAAATTGGTCGAGTTGCCTGTCAGTTCCTGTGAAACATACCAGTACGTCGTCTAGACGTAGACTCAGAGCCAAAATAAAAAGCACTTACACAGTAGTATATACAAACTTAAATGTGGTGAGTACCCAAAAACTTATATCGGTCAAACTGGTAGAAATTTTAATAATCGAATAGCAGAACATAACAGGGCTTTCAATAATAGAAAAACAGATTCTACATACGCAGTCCACCTTCTAGATCATAATCATTCTTTTAATGACGAATTTCAAATTCTTCACATTCAAAATAAAGGCCTTAAGCTATCTTTGTTAGAATCTAAGGATATTAACAAATTAAAAAACACAGATATAATTCTGACTGACCAACTTAAGACAAATAGTTCTCCCCTCCTCAACCTATTTCATTAAAGACTATAAAGTGTAAATTCATGCCAAAAATAGATCACTTGAGAAAGGCAATCAACCGAAACAGCTGTAGTGTTAAGATTTTATAATAAAGTTATGGAAGTTTTAAAAACAATTAAAAAATTATTAAGTTAGTATTTAGGAATTTGTTTTGTTGTTCACAAATAAATGGAAACTGAAATTTTTTTAACGATTTGAGATTTTCTTAGCGGATTGGATTTGCAACTAATACAGTGATTGATAAAGAGTGATCGAATGTAATTTGGATAACTCTACAAACGGTATAAATGACAGAACTTAACGAAGTTCAATGGAAAGAGATCACCAAATATGTCGTTTAAATAACAATTAATAATTACGCACTTTGTGAATGCATATTTCCGTTATCTTTTTGACTATTATTAAATGTACAGTAAACATGTTAACTGTTTGGTACTTATTGCATTTTTTTATTCTTCGATAGAATAAGAGAAACGAAATGCAGAAAGAGATTTAAACAGATATTCTCCCGCGACCCTGACGAATGAAACAACAAGTGTAAAACGTACAAAACTGTTGTATATAAAAGAAAAGAACGGTTTTTGGTCCAAGTTTAACGTAAAATAAAACTTTGGGGAAGCAAACTTGTCGAAAATTATTTCAGCGAAAATACTTAAATTTATCGTTTATACTAGCAAGTTATACTTGCTCTTATTTAATAATGCTTTTAAAAAATAGAGCTTAAAATATAGCATATTATTCCTTATACAAAAAATTTAAATTTTTACAAATTAAAATAAAAACCATATGCACAAGGTATTAAGAGCTATTTTAAATTTCCCGTCACAGAGACCTCACGGCAGTGACGACGTGACAATTTTTCCACTTCTTTCATTAAAAGTTAAAAAATGTATTTTGGAAATGGCATCCTATTGACCATTAAATAAAAAGTTTGTAACGATAAGACTACCAAAGAGAATTGAAGTACTATTGTGAAAATAATACCTCAATCAACCATGGGAGCTTATCGTCTATACCTTGCCTAGCTCAGTATCTCAAGGGTGAGTTCGTCTTGTCTTAAACTAGGGATTGAACCTGAGATCTCAGTTGATAGCAAATAAGACAAATTTTAACCAAACATATTTATTTAAATCAATAAAAAAAAACAATAATTAACCCTGCCAAAGCTTAACAGGTAATAAGTGTTACTTATTGCTTCGATGGGCGGCTTGTGTGTTCTAGCCGTTGGGTCCTCCAATTAGAAGTTGTGGAATTAGAAGTTGTGGCTTCTGGAGAGCTGCAGTCACACGTGGCTGTATGTCCAAATATGCCAATAAGACCAATAAAATTTCGATATGTCCAGTAAAAATAAAATGTCCAGTAAGGTTTTGATATGTCCAATAAAAATAAAATGTCCAGTAAGGTTTTGATATGTCCAATAAAAATAAACTGTCCAGTAAACCCAAGAGAATTTGTAGACTATACAAAATGAGTCTTATAATAATTTTTGCCTTCTTTTATAAATTTCAAAAAGAGGCAAAAAATAATCCCACTACAGAAAAGTTGTTTTGACAGAAAGTGGGAGACTGAATGAAGTTAGCACAGATGTCATAGGATGTTGCTATAGATATCGTGAAACTAGCTTGTCAGTCACCACGGAACAGAATAGTCTGCCGAACAAAAGTGAGAGGGCGAATATTTATTCTATGGGACAGAAAGAGAGAAAATAAAGACAGAGGAAGAAGAGAAAAACAGGGGCGCCAACTATTTTTATAAATAAAAAAATAGAAAAAATTAAACTGAAGATAAAGAAATTAATAAATTAATAAACAAATCAAAATGAAATAATTATTTAAATATAAATTAATAGAGATGTGACGTTTATAACGTTACACACTCCTACCACCCATTAGAAAAATTTCGATCACAACTGAGAAATTTTTCTCAAAGAAAACAAGAACACAATGTTCTACCTACGAATAAATATATGCAGTAGTAATCTGTAGTAACAAATCAAAAATAAATACTTTATAACAAAGCAATCAAGTTAATGAATATAATAAAAGATTGATCATAAAAAAAATTTAGAGTATTACTCAGGGAAATTGAATACTTCCCAACGAATTGTAGTATCCGTCAAACTAAAATTTGTTATATGTTATTTAAAAAATATATATAACAAAATAATTAAATTAATGAATATAAGTAATTAAGTATACATTACTATTCATAAAAAATTTAAAGTATAACTCAAATTTGCTATATTTAAAAAAAATAACAAAATAATTTTTAGATGTTAATCTAAAATAAAAAAATTAAAAAAATTACTCAATGAATTTCAGTATTCATTAAACTGAAATTAAATAGGTACTGTTATAAATTAAGCAGTAAGATGGTGTAGCATAAAGTTTATAATAAAAATTTAATAATTATAATATACAGTTTCTGAGGGGGATGCTCAGGGGAATATAAATGCATATTACCCAATGAATTGCAGTATTCATCAGACTAAAAATGAATAGAGAATAATAATTTAAACTAATCAGGTGTCTGTAGACTTTGGTACTGTAGATGGACCCTACCAAAGGATCAATTGAAACCATGTTGGTATGAACGCAGTAGCCCATAGCCCACGGTTAAACCACGACAGCGCACCTCGGAGACGACAGTCCTATGTGCCATGAACCCCCCGACGCCATACCCTGGAGACAACCCACCATTTAAGGAAGATCCAGTGGTACGAATGTACATCTGCATCAAAGCTCAGGCCCACAATAACAAAAATAATAATAACAAAGGGGCAATGCATCTGATATATTCAGATATACATTGTTGAAGAATTCTGTCTTCAGAAATTCTTCTTCGGAAGTACAACAACTTCCTTTGCAAAATAGCATTCTATACACATAGTAGGAAGTCTAGTTAATAATCAAAGTCAAAGGTAAGTATACAAAAATAAAGACAAATAAGCAAAGTCAGGTAAATACATAATATAGAGATCATATCTCACAAAAATGAATAGTTAATGGATACTGCTAATGAATGAACCTCAAAAAAAATTAGTACTCAGGATAACTGAGTACCTAAAGTAAGGTAACAATAATATCAAAATTATAAAATGAGTAAAAGCATGTAGACATTGATATGCAAATGTCATTATTGATAAACAACTCAAAAATACATATAAACTTTACTTGATATGTCAAATAAGACAAAGTTCTACACAAAAGAGATATAGTAACTGCATAAAACAAGTCTTAGAAGACTAAGAGTAAGTTAATAATGAAAATAAGATAATGATACATAAGAAATGTTATTCTCACTAAATATAAACCAGGGATCTACACAAAAGAATAAAGTACTGCATAAATATAGTTTACAAAAATAGAAGAAAACAAGTGAAAGTAGGTATACTACAATCAAACTTCAAAGCGCCATAATTCTACACCAGATTTCTAAAAGTAGATGCATAGAATTATTTTAACTCCAAAAGAAATAAAAAAAAAACACATCATCCAAAAAATATACATATACCTACTACGGTATATTAATTGTCTCTAAAAGACCAAAAAGAAACACAGATTCATATAATCTGGCCCAAAATCTCCTTAGGATATATGTATCCTAGGAAAACTAAAACACCATGTATGCAACTAACCATGTTGTCATACATAAAGTGCTGGATGAGGCTTTTAATTGTATCAAAATCAAAAACAATTACCCAAAGTAAAATAATACGAATATATAAACAGTTAGGGTAATGTCAACTAAATAAGATTAATATGTTTATCATAACTACAGAAATATCAAAATATAAAGAGATAAAATAATAAAAGATAATGCTTTACTATATTATACAACATTATTGAGACTCATCATCACTAGAATCAGTAACATCTAACTTAACATCTTGCACATGAAAATTACCAAGGTCTTTACCATCTAGATCCTTAAGATTATATACTAAAGGAGATAAAACTTTATGTATAATACAGGGAATAAATTTGGGAGCTAATTTAGCAGAAAAATCATCCACAGCTTTTGAAAGGATGTTATTTTTCTACCGGACTTTAGCACTTACATGAAATTTTACATCATGTCTATGTAAATTGTAGCAATTAGTGTTGGTATTGTAAGAGTGACCTATTCTCTTCTGAACTTCATTAAACACAGGAGAAATATTCTCTAAAGGCTTGCAAGAAGCACAAACTTTACATTTATGAACATAGTTCACAACAAAAGTTCTCATTTTAGGCCAGTAATACAATTCTGAAATCCTAGAAAGGGTTTTAAAGACACCTAAATGAGCAGTTGTAGGATCATCATGATATATTTGCAAAATTTCCTTCCTATGTGAAGAAGGAACAAAAATTTTCCATTCTGGAGAAGAATCAGAAAACTTTGATCTAGAAAAAACATATTTATAAAGAACATCATCCTGAACCTTAAAAGCAGGATATAAGTTAGGGTTTACTGTAACTTTCCTTATCATATTCCTATACCAAGCATCTGTTTTTAAATTAGATAAATTCAAGAGAGAAACTTGAGATACTTCAGGAATTCTTGAAAGAGAGTCAGTTACTACATTTACAGAATCACTACGATGAACAGAGTTAAGTTGTGACTGCTGAATGTCAGAAAGATTTTCAGCACTGCTAACAGTATTTACTACACAAGTAGATAAATCTGTAGCCTTAAATGAAAAATTTGAGAAATCCAAACAAAGTTGAAACAAACGAATAAAATCCATACCTAATATCATCTTATGTGAAATAGAAGGAACTATTAACACTTTAAGTGATTGAGTTTTACTCAATAAAGTAACAGGTAACCTAACATATCCTAAAATACTCTGAATGTTTCCATCAGCAGTACTGAGTTGACTTGAAACATCATAATTAAGTGCTAATTTGAGTTTTTTAAGTAAAAATAAAGAAGGAAAACCAATAATACTAACATTACTGCCAGTATCAAGAAGTGCAGAGATTGTTTCACTACCTACAGAAATAGAAATATATGGTCTATTATCATTAGTATGAACATCTAATAATGAAGTAGAATTTAAATGTACCTTAGAATTTAAAGGACCACTAGAAAGAACAGAAATACTAGAATGAGGTAAAGTTTCAGATTGTACTGAAGAAAAAGTGCTTAAATTATGATTAGATATAAAAGAAGTAGTTTTAGGTATAACTTTCTTAGACACATTCACTGACTTGGGTTGTTTAAATGTCTTCGAAAAGTTTTCCCTGGAATGTTCTTTCAAACCGTTTTTTGAAAATCTGCTACATTCATTTGTGGTGATATTCTTAAACCCACAACCATGACAAAACTTTCTCTTGGGTTTATTACATACTTGAAAAGTATGGCCTGTCATGTTGCAGTTCCGACATGTAGCAGAAGAAGAAAGAGACTCAACAGAAAATTTACTGCGAGAAGAAATAGTAAGAGCGGCTTCAAATCTCTTACAATACTTTGTAAGGTCTGTAACTGATTCCACATCTTGGAAAGCAAGAGCCTTGACATAATCAGGAAGAAGACCATTAATGATTTCATCTACTTTTTCACACTCAGGAATAGATTTTGAAGACCGGAGCATCAAAGACTCCATATAAGAAATATATGCAGAGACAGGTTGTTTGAAAGACTGTTTTGTAGAACGTATTTGTTCCCACAAATTTCTTTCATAATTGTAAGGTAAATAAGTTTCCTTTAAGGAAGCAACTAATTCAGACCAAGAATTAAAAGATCTTTTTGTAAAGTGATTATGCCACCAAGTAAAAGCAGCACCTTCAAATAGGTCTCCTGCAGAGATGAATAAATCTTCATCAGTGCAGTTCCTAGAAAACTTTAAAGTTTCAATCTGTTCGAGAAATGGAATTAGAGGTTCTTTACCAGAAAAATTTTTAATACCCCATTTATAAACAGGAACAGACTTAACAGGTGAGACTGAAGATTGAGAATAATTGAGGTTAACTCTATCAGGAGTAGAAGCAACAGCTTGGTCTACCATATAAGGTTGATCTACAATGTCAGACAAAGTACCTTCTAATTTCAACAAATCATAGCGGATAGCTTTTTTCAATTTTTCTTCGTCTACAGAAGTTGGCTGTAGACGGGAGATTCTACCAGACAAATGAGTTAAACGAGAACTGAAAGCTTTGAATCTACTATCAGATTTTGTACCTGAATAATCAGATATAAGACTTAATAAGTCAGAATAGGAAGCTAAAGCTTGTTGGTAATCAACATCAAAAGATAGATTAACAGAAACATCAGAAAAACTACGGTTACTGGCTTCCTGAGAAAGAAGTCCAGCAAGGATCTTTCGTTTTTCCTCTACTGTATTTGGGACAGAGACATTCCTAATAAGAATTTCATATGATAATTCATCTGTCTTTAAATGTTTAGATAGCATCTTGAAGAAATAATTTAAAAAAAAAAACTAAAAAAGTAATTAAAATACACTATCCACAAAAACTGGTTAAGTTAAAAAAAAACAAACCACTTAAAACAGTATAAAAGTACCTACCATCAAAAAAAAAACATAAAAATATCTGAGTATAAAATATATATGCTGAAATATATCAAAATGGTAATACTTTTTAACCCAACATGTGAAAATATATAAAAACAGTCAAAAATATGGAAATATTAAAATTAACTGCAAATAATGATAATATGAACACACAAAAAATATAAATAAGAAAGTATTTATTAAAGTTTATTTGCCACCAAACCAAAAACCCAGAGCACAATTACCCGAATAAAACAAGTACGGTTGGGCGCCAATGTGTAACGATAAGACTACCAAAGAGAATTGAAGTACTATTGTGAAAATAATACCTCAATCAACCATGGGAGCTTATCGTCTATACCTTGCCTAGCTCAGTATCTCAAGTGTGAGTTCGTCTTGTCTTAAACTAGGGATTGAACCTGAGATCTCAGTTGATAGCAAATATGACAAATTTTAACCAAACATATTTATTTAAATCAATAAAAAAAACAATAATTAACCCTGCCAAAGCTTAACAGTTAATAAGTGTTACTTATTGCTTCGATGGGCGGCTTGTGTGTTCTAGCCGTTGGGTCCTCCAATTAGAAGTTGTGGAATTAGAAGTTGTGGCTTCTGGAGAGCTGCAGTCACACGTGGCTGTATGTCCAAATATGCCAATAAGACCAATAAAATTTCGATATGTCCAGTAAAAATAAAATGTCCAGTAAGGTTTTGATATGTCCAATAAAAATAAAATGTCCAGTAAGGTTTTGATATGTCCAATAAAAATAAACTGTCCAGTAAACCCAAGAGAATTTGTAGACTATACAAAATGAGTCTTATAATAATTTTTGCCTTCTTTTATAAATTTCAAAAAGAGGCAAAAAATAATCCCACTACAGAAAAGTTGTTTTGACAGAAAGTGGGAGACTGAATGAAGTTAGCACAGATGTCATAGGATGTTGCTATAGATATCGTGAAACTAGCTTGTCAGTCAACACGGAACAGAATAGTCTGCCGAACAAAAGTGAGAGGGCGAATATTTATTCTATGGGACAGAAAGAGAGAAAATAAAGACAGAGGAAAAAGAGAAAAACAGGGGCGCCAACTATTTTTATAAATAAAAAAATAGTAAAAATTAAACTGAAGATAAAGAAATTAATAAATTAATAAACAAATTAAAATGAAATAATTATTTAAATATAAATTAATAGAGATGTGACGTTTATAACGTTACAAGTTAATTTTATAATTTGTTAGTTATTGCCAAGGAGATCTGTGATAAAACTCAAAAAGAAAAATCAATGTTCTTGTTCAAAAACATGTATGGAATATAATGTTTGTGGTTCTTTTTGGCATAGAAAAAGCAAAAAATTAGATTTTATGGCAGATACGAATCCCCAAGTAATAAAATAACTACCAATTAAGTTGTCCGTCAATAGGTAACAAAATAACTTTCAGAAATATAAAAAATGACACAAAAAACATATAAAGCAAACACATAAAACGTATTCGTGACTGGCAACAGCCAAGCAGCCTACAATGTAAACAAATGTCTGGAAAATTGTTGAGAAACAATCTATTTCGGGATGGATCGGTAGTAGGTACGCATGCATGTATGTTTATTTTTATTTCGAGAGGCATTTTTAATCACCTATTTTGTTAATATGGCAACCTAAATATAAATTTGAATTTCATGAATCACGAAACATTGGGAGTTTAAATTTAGAAGGAAGTTATATCGACGTTTCTTACTACACCAAATTTTAACGCATTCTTTGTGGGATATTTTTAAAATATGCATTTCGTGATTACCAACAGTGTACGTAAATATCTAAGGTTAGAAGTTTTTATCGACTTACAATAATAGGCTGTCTTAACGACAATTCTTAAATGTATATAAAGAAAACCAAGATAGATAATAAGGAATCAAACATAAGCGAGAAAAAGTTTTCAAAGTTTTGAAAGTTACAAAAAAAGTTTGGTTATCTGTTCGATGATGTCCACGTCCAATTCTGACATTGTTCTAAAAATATGTAAGAAGTATTGTCCATTAATTTGACAAGATAACCTCAATATAACATTGGTATTATATATTATTATGTAGTAATGTAATATGGACAGACTAAAGTACTCAAAAATCTATTAGTAAAATCTAATCGTATATAAAATACAAAAAAAACATGTAAGAACCTATCTTTTTTTTCTAGATATAGCTACTTTTATTTATACTCAGATTTATATGCCGATGGGACGTCAGCGAATAGCGAGTAGTGAAAAGTATGTCTGTAATATTGTAATGCCGTTTGTTATATTGTATAATAGATCTCTGGCAACCTTTATGTTTCCTTCTACTCCATGGAAAGAAAGTTCTGTATCTGTATCTGTAGAGTAGGGAGGGCGAGTTAAGTTTCACAGCACTTAGGCCACAATTGACCCATTATGCATCCTCCCAGGGAGCTGTCACCCTTAGCTCATTGTCCATCCTGCCAATTCTAGGAAGGTGGACAAGTCACCAGGAGACATCTCTCTTATGTGGGCAGGTGTTGGCCAGGACTCGCCGAACGCGTACTCTCGTATTAACGATAACTCTGGGCATTCACATAGGACATGCTCTACAGTTTCGTCTTCTCGTTCACACTTCCTACATAGAGGTGTGTCTGCTAGCCCCAGTGTATGGAGGTGTTTGCTTAGTTGACAATGACCAGTTAAAAAACCAACTGCCAAACGTAGGTTTTTCCTGGTCATTCCCAAGTACTTCTTAGATGTTGACTCTTCAAGGTTACTTAGTGTTACCCTGGCAAGTTTACATCCTTTCCCTTCTTCCCATCTTTTTACGGTTTGAGTATGGGAGTGACATTTGACAATTTCCGCGATTGTTGTAGTTGACCAACCAAAAAGATCCCCAGGTCCTAAGAGTCTTAGGCCTGCCGCCTTCCTAGCTAATTGGTCAGCAATGCGGTTGCCTTTATTCCTATTGTGTCCTTTAACCCACCTCAGGATGATGGTATTACCATCCAAAGCTTGGGTTAGTGACTTGTGACACTCCATTACTAAACCTGATGTGACACGTGGTCTATTCAAGGTTAGTAGCGCTTGTCTGCTATCTGTGCAGATGATTATAGTTTTACCTGCTATACCTTTTTGGGTTATCTCTTTTGCGGCTATGGAGATACCAGTCAGTTCTGTCTGAACTACGCTGGCATTTTTGCCCATACCCCACTTTATTCTTAGGTTCAGTGATCTGGAGTATATCCCGCATCCTGAGCCTTCTTTCATTTTGGAGCCATCGGTGTATATGCAATAGGCATTTGCCACGTTTGTCTCCATGTACTGTCCTGTTTCAATTTTGTAGGGTTTGTTGAAGACAAACTTTGGTTCAATTGAGTCGCAGCCTGCCTGTAGAAGTGGTAACGCATCCAACTCTTCTCGCCAGAAACGAGTTCTCAATTGTCCCATTCCTACATCAAGGTTTGCACCAGCTGAGCGCAGTCGCATCATTGTCACTAGCGCCACCTCTTTGACATATATATCTAGAGGCGTGATGCCAATGATCAACTCCATTGCAGCAGTTGGTGTTGTTTTCATGGCACCTGTTATATTTATGCAAGCCATCCGCTGAATATGGTTTAGTTTGTTAATCGCTGTTGCCTGTAGCACTTTTGGTACCCAAGCAATAGCTCCATAAGTTAGCATTGGCCTAATGACAGCGGTGTAGACCCAGGCGATCACCCTGGGCGTGAGGCCCCAGGTGCGTCCGACCGTTCGTCGACACTGCTCATAGGCAATATATGCTCTTTTAGCTCTACCATCTAAGTGTGAGTTCCATGTTAACTTCTTGTCAAGGGTAATACCAAGGTACTTCACCTCGTCAGAAAAATTTAGACTGTAGTTTAGAATCCTTGGGGGTATTAAGCCCGTGATTCTTCTTTTCCTGGTAAAGAGGACCATCTCAGTTTTCTTTGGATTTATAGATAGTGAGTGTTCCTTGCACCATGTTTCTATTAGTCGGAGAGCAACTTGTGATCTCTCACATAGTGTGCCCTCAAACTTACCGCTTTGCAGGACAGCAATATCGTCTGCATAGGCTATTGTGTAGAAACCGTTGCTGCTGAGTTGGTCAACCAGGGTATCTAGAACTATGTTCCAGAGTAGTGGTGATAGCACCCCTCCCTGTGGACAGCCCCTCGTAACCATGCCTCTGACAGAAACGTCTTCTACATTTATGCTTATTGCTCTATTAGAGAGCATACTGAATATCCATTCGCTTATGGCCAGGGGAACATTCCTGACGTTGAGCTGTTGGGTGATAGTTGGGAATGTGGTTTTATCAAACGCTCCCTCAATGTCTATGAATATACCTAGGGTGGATTCTTTATTATCCAGCGATCTTTCAATTCTTCCCACTACATGATGCAGTGCAGAATCGGTAGATCTTCCCGAAGTATATGCATGTTGATTTGGGTGAAGTGGGTTATGGACCAGAACTTCATCCCTTATGTACCTCTCGCATAGCCTTTCCATCGTTTTCAACAGAAAGGATGTTAGGCTAATTGGTCGGAAAGCCTTTGGTAGGGTGTAGTCCATCCTACCTGGTTTTGGTATGAAGACCACACGTACCTCTCTCCACTTCCTAGGAATATATCTCAGAACCAAAGAGGCTCTGAATATTTCCACGAGGTGCGGCAGAAGGATATCCAGTCCCCACCGTAGTAGGGCTGGATATATGCCGTCAGGCCCTGGTGATTTGAAAGGGGTGAAGCACAATATGGCCCATTTTACCTTTTCCTCATTAATCATTGTTCTGGCGAGATGCCAGTCGTTTGTTGACGGTATGATTGCTTCTTCCATCCGGTTTGGTGCTGTTGAGACACTAGAACCGGGAAAGTGTGTTTTCATCAGGACCTCAGCACTTTCGCGAAGGTTGGAAGTTTTATTCCCATCTTCCTTCGTTAGTATGCCGACATGCCGATGTGGGTCCTTTGAGAGCGCTTTTTGTAACCTGGAAGCCTGCGGGAAATCTTCGATTTCCTCACAGAAGGTTCTCCAAGCAGCTCTTTGTCTTTGTCTGCAGACTTTTTTAAACTCTCTGAGATTTGATTGGTAAGAATCCCAATCCTCTTTGAGTTTGGTGCGTTTTGCTCTATTAAAAGCTGTTCTTGCTGTCTTCCTAAGGTGTTCCAATTCAGTGCACCACCAAGAGTTGGTTTTGCGACTTTCCTGGACCATCCTTATTGGACAGGATTTTTTATAAGCATAGCTTATTTTGTTTTGGATAGATACCGCATACCTTTCCAATTCTGTATTAGTTCCTGGAGTTGAAGCCCTTTCATTCCGCAGAGCATCTTCTAAGAGTCGGTTGTAGAGTTCTACATCCGTCCTCTTAGGGTCGCGCGATTTGATAAGGCTTTTTTCCAGACTAATATTATAGGTTAGCCAGCGGTGGTCGGACATAGAAATATCCTCCGATACCTGCCAGTTCTGAATTTTATTCGATATTTCAGCTGTTGCCAGCGTGATATCGCTGGCATAAGAAAGTTATGTTGACCTTTATTTAAAAATGGTCAGAAAGACAACATTGAAAATTATCGTAGCATTTGTATACAATCTGCAATCCCTAAGCTCTTCGAGACTGTCTTATAGCAAAGGAAGTTTCTTGGTTATGTTAAGATTTAATATCTCAATCACAACATGATTTTCATGCAAAAAATCTACTGCAGTAAACTTGGTTTGCTATCAATCTGACATATTATATCAAATAGAAGACCGTAAATAGGTAGATGCAATATACATAGATTTATTCAAAGCATTTGATAGGGAAGATCGCCAAATACTTCTGGGCAAACTAATTAATGTAGGCTTTCATGTCAGGTTTGGCAAATGGATTAAAAACTCTATAACTGGGAGAAGTCAAAGAGTCAAGATAAGTTGTCATCTGTCTGATGGTATCTCAGTAAAATCTAGAGTTCCTCAAGGAGGCCAGACTTCTCCACTTCTTGTTAATATCTTCGTTAACGACATCACGACATGGCAGATGACTTGAAAACTTATAGATAGCTTAAAAGATCAAGCCTGATTGCCAGATAACTTAGACCGACTACAAAATTGGTGCAATCAGAATAAACTCAACTTAAATGTAAAAATATGTTGTTTTATAACTTTTTCTCGTGAAGTCAATAGAATTGGAAAAAAACTGTACTATTACTAATCAGCCACTACGATCAAATTACGTTTCTTCTATTCGGGATTTTGGGTGTTATTTTCAATAAGAACCTTATTTTCTGTGACCACATAAACTCTATTTCAATAAATGCAGTTAAACTTCTTGTTTTAGTTACTAGGAATTGCAAGTATTTCTTAATTGATTTAACAAGATTAGTGTACTGTTGCTTAGTTAAAACTATTTTGGAATACTTTTTAGTTATTTGGTCACCCTGTTTTCAGAACAATATTGATACCATAGAAAGAGTCCAGCATAAATTTTTGAGATATTGTGCTTAGCATGTCCACACTACTATCAATCATGATTACAACAAAAACAACAATTATCTTTACCTTCACTCAAGAACAGTGGTGATAGGTCAGCAGCTATATTTATATAGTATAAGATCATACATCGATTTATTGATTGTCCAAACCTGTTAAGCCAGATTAACTTTAATGTTTCCCATCAAGCTCTACGTTACCACAATGTATTCAATATTCCTTTCAACAGATCAACCTATGGTATTCACAATCCATTGGATAGATACATGGGGCTATTAAATGTTCCCGATTTTGATATTTTCAATATAACTTTGGAATGGAGGCCCAGAAACTATAAAAAAAAGCAGAGAAAGACCACCGACTAGATGAACCGATGATATAAAACGTGTAGCGGGAAAATGGCTAAAAGCGGCCCAGTATAGAGAACACTGGAAATAACTGAGTGAAGCTTATGTCCAGCAGTGGACGCGATTGACTGATTGATGATGATGAATATAACTTTAACGTCTAAAAACCTCTTAGTTAAAAAGTTACTTTGTCATATGTATATTGGTATTATTGAATTTTGTTCTTGTTATATTTTGTTTGATTTTTAGTATATTAGATTTTTAGTCTTATTTTTTAAGCTTTTTAATATTGATCGTATATTAGAAGTAATTTCAAGTTTTGAATCCCAACTGTGATATTGTATATTGTAATTTAAACTGTTAGTGGGGTTGTCCCGTGTATTAAATAAAAAAAAATTTTGTATCTGCCTTCAACTGTTCGAATTAATTCTTCGAAAACTTATCTTGTTCAGTTTGTCATGTTGCGTAACCATGCGAGATTCTTTCTACGTATTTCCCTTTTTTGCTGGTGTCAGTAGAGGGAAAACGAATTATCCAAGGAGAAGGGGTTTGAATTGTATCGTAAGAATCGTAGAATTCTTTTGCAGACCCAAATTTCAAAATCTTTGATTTTACTTCTATCGATTTTTTGAGAGTCCATATTTTAGCTGCGTATGTAGCAATGCATGCGTAGTTTTGCATAAAAAATGTGTAACGATGAGTCCAAGCCATCACCGTTAAACCAACGTGCGCGCGAACCAACCCATGAAGTAGGAATGTATCGACAGTAGAAAGGGCAAAACTAATTACCAAGCTCCGCTATATAAACCGCAACATTTCCTCATGGAGGGAGAATCGACAGGTGTTGACTGAAGGTTCTCTTCTTCCCTACCCCGGCTTGTGGACGTGTTGAGTTCACAAGTTGTTCCGTCCCATACCGCCGTTACCCGAAGAGCGTGTTGAGCTCTTCACTACCCGTACTCTGAAGCAGTCGTGTTGAGACTGTCGAGGAGTGTCCTATTAACCCGAATCACTTAAGGGACGTGTTGAGTTCCTTTCCTTTCTTTGTACCTATCGTCCGCTGTTATTAAATCGATACAACGTTCCCGTAAAATTTCAAATACACACTCGCTTGCCGATAAGACTAATTTCATATGACAAGGTCAAACTTAATTTGAATAAATAGGCCAGGTACTGAGAAGACTAAACCAAATTGTAAATATGTACATAAGATTTTTGTCAATTTAATTTAAGGAAGACAATAAAGTTTTATTTTTATTTTGAACTCTGTCTCTGACTGTCTAAAAGCTACCCGGATAGTGACTCCCACGAGAGGACATCACAAATGGCACCCGAGCAGAAAAATACGTTTTAAACAATAATACCGACCGAATTCCGAATTTTATTTTCATGAGACAGTACTACATTTCAAATTTTAATCAAATACAGGGTGATTCACAGTTCAAAAATGACAGACGCTCCGGAAACGTCGAAGGTTAGTTGGGTGTACTTATTAAAGAAAGACGAACTTATAGCCGAATTAACAAACAGAGAACAGCCAACGGAAGGGAATTTCAGCGAGCTAAGAGCGAGATTAGTTGCGATCATCAAGGCACCAACTCAAAAAGGCCAAAACCCAGAGGAAATAGAAGAAAACCAGATGGAAGACAGACAAAGAAAGATGGAAATAGTACGTAAATGGGGGTTACACTTTGACGGTTCAAGAGACCCAATAGAATTCATAGAACGGTTGAAAGAACTCCAGACAGCTTACGGCCTACAAGACACCCACGTTTTACAAGCTCTACCAGAAACATTAAACGGGAAAGCATTACTATGGTACAGAAACAATAATAAATATTGGAACGAATTAAAAGACTTCGAACAAGATTTTCGCAATTTCTTCGTTTCCTCCGTTCTCACGCAATCTCTGGAAGCTCAAATCCGGAACCGACTCCAACGAAACAACGAAGGTGTAAAAGACTACATCATTGATATACAAACAATGATCAGAAGACATGGTGAATTCAATCACCAAGAAGAACTAAACAGGATATACACCAATATGAACCCGAAATACAAGTTGTATATAAAGAGGCAAGACGTATCGTCAACACAGGACATCATCAGACTAGCCGAAGAATATATGGTCCAAAAAGAAATATATAACAGAAACAATACAAGGTGTGACTGGACACAGGCAAATAGTCGTAATAACAAAATACAGAATTTCGACAGACAGACTTGTTGTTGGAGATGCGGCCGCAGAGGCCACAATAGAAGAAACTGCAGAGCTATCGCTGTACTCTTCTGCAGCCATTGCGGAACCCGAGGAACAACTTCCAATAACTGCCAATGTAGAAGCCGACCGGAAAACTCCAACAGGACTGCAAGAAGGAGGCAACCCAGTCAGCATTTAGAGTCCTCCCTAACAACCTCCAGCTACGCACACTATACAGATTAACGACCCCACACAACGATAACGTTCAGCAACGGTAAAAAGTTAAGAGCACTAATAGACACAGGAGCCCAAAATTCGTTTATAGGACAAAAAGGTAAAAAAATATTGGAACAATGTGGAACAAAAAGCAACAGAAAAGCTTTAAAGATCACGCTGGCAGATGGAAAAACCAGCAACATAGAAATCTGTTTTACAGCAAAATGTTCCATAGACAACCTTTTTAGAAAAGCCAAGCTACATTTTTTACCAAACCTAGCTTCAGAAGTAGTACTGGGAATGCATGAAATAACAAGATGGGGCCTTGATTTATCAAACATCTTAAATAGAAATCGCGTAAGAAGGAGAGAACAATACCCAACCAGGACAGAACACGGATCCAGATCGTACAATGCAGACAATAACCGAATACCGACCAATTCCAGGGTCAACGAAACACCAACCGCAAGATATCCGCTCCAACAGAGAAGCAAAATATATAACAAAACGACCTACCGACTACCGACCGATACCGCGGTCGAAGACCAGACCGAAAATATACCGACTACCGACCGATACCGCGGTCGACAACCAGACCGAAGATATACCAAACTACCGACCGATACCGCGGCCGACGACCAGACCGAAGATATTCCGTCATACATACCGGAATTCACGAACAGTCCGAAACGAGAGCAGCTCGACATCAGTACTACACTAAACAATACCGAAAAAAAAACAATTACAGGAATTGTTACTAACAGAATTGGAGAAATTTAAACAAATTAAAGGAACAACACATCTAACCGAACATACAATAAAACTCAAACATAATACACCGATCAAACAAAGATACAGGCCCCGAAACCCGGCAATGCAGAAGATCATAATCGATGAGATAGATAAGATGCTAGAAGAGAACGTGATAGAAAAATCTAATAGCCCGTACAGTTCCCCCATCGTCCTAGTAAAAAAGAAGGATAACAACGGATACAGATTTTGCATCGATTTTAGGAAAATCAACGACATCTCAGAAAAAGATGCCTACCCATTACCGTACATCAATCATATCCTAGAAAAGTTAAAATCTGCAAAATATTTTACCACGTTAGATCTAAAAAATGGATATTGGCAAGTACCACTTTCCGAAGCAAGCAAACCCTTGACCGCTTTCATAGCACCAGGAAAAGGACTATTCCAGTTCAAAGTACTTCCATTCGGATTACACGCCGCCTCCGCTACTTTTCAACGATTACTAGATACAATAATCGGCCCAGAAATGGAACCACATGCATTCGCCTATTTAGACGACATAATAGTACTGGGGAAAACGTTCGAGGAACATGTGGAAAACTTAAAAGAAGTACTTCACAGACTACAGCAGGCCAAACTACGAATTAATATAGACAAATGTAAATTCTGCAAAGAAGAGATAAATTATTTAGGCCATGTAGTAAACAAAACGGGAATAAAAGTGGACGACAACAAGACAAAAGCTATAGTCGAATATCCCGCGCCAAAAACCGTTAAACAACTACGCCGATTTTTGGGCATCATCTCATGGTATAGGAGATTTATAAAAGATTTTTCACGAACTACAGCCCCTTTAACAAAGCTACTAAAGAAAAAACAACATTGGACTTGGGACAGAGACCAAGAGGAAGCATTTAACAAAATAAAATTACTACTGACACAAGCTCCAATACTGTCTGCCCGGACTTCCAGAAAAGATTTTTTTTACAATCGGACGCTTCGAACCACGGTTTAGAAGTAGCTTTAGAACAAACAAACGACGAAGGACAGGAACAAGTCATCGCTTACGCAAGTCGAACCCTAACAAATGCCGAAAAAAATTACAGCGTGACAGAAAAAGAACTACTAGCGATCATCTTCGGTGTAGAAAAGATGAAACCCTACATCGAAGGATACCCATTTTCAATTATCACAGATCATCAAAGTCTACGATACTTACAAACAATGGAAAACCCTACAGGTAGAATAGCTAGATGGGCAATGCTGCTGCAACAATTTGACTTCGATGTCATTTACAGAAAGGGCTCCCAGAACGTCCTGGCCGACGCGCTCTCTAGAGAACCAGTAGATCTGGTTTGCATAATAAACGTAGAAGATGTAGAACCCGACGAATGGTACAATAAAGCTTTAAATAAAATCCAGACAAATCCGCAACTATTTCCAGACTACTCTATCAAAGATGGACTTCTCTATCGACACTTCTGGGACAAATACGATTTAAAAGAGACAGAGGTATCCAACCCCTGGAAACTATGCATCCCAAACCACAAGAGACAACAACTCCTGGCAGAAAACCACGAGCAACCGACCGCAGGACATCTAAGAATAGCCAAAACAATAACCCGCCTAGCTAGAAAATACTACTGGCCAGGGATGTTTAAAGACGCCGCAAAGTTCGTCAGGAACTGCAAGAACTGTCAGCAATTTAAGCCGCAACAAAGCTTAACCCCAGGCCGCATGCAATCTACACAAATTCCGCCACATCCATGGCACACCGTTTCAACCGACATCATAGGACCCCTTCCAACATCCAGCAAAGGAAACAAATATATAATGACATTCCAGGACACCTTTTCAAAATGGGTCGAAGCCATACCGATCAGAACAGCAACGGCAAAATCAGTCTGTCAGAACTTAAAAGATAAAATCATTATGAGATTCGGATCACCCAAAGAGCTAATATCAGACAACGCAAGAACATACGATAACAGGGAAGTACGAAAGTTGCTAGACGAATTCCAGATTTGTAAAAGAAACATTCCGCCATATTCACCTCAGAATAATCCAGTAGAAAGAACAAAGAGAGTAATCAAAACAATGATAGCTCAGTTCTGCGATAATAACCATAAGAAATGGGACACGAGCCTTCCAGAATTACTATTCGCATATAATACAGCTAAACACGATTCAACGGGTTTCTCCCCAGCCTTCCTGAACTTTGGACACGAACTAGAAATTCCAAGTAAAGTCGTAAAAACCCCAAACGACACACAACATACCGATCAAAACATAAAATGGCATAAACTACGAGAAACATTCGAACTAGTACGTACAAACCTGGCAAAAGCTTTTACAACTCATAGCCATTACTACAACTTACGACGAAGAGAGTGGAAACCCACAATAAACGACAAAGTCATGAAAAGGGAATACCAACTCTTAAATGCCGCCAAAAATTTTAACGCCAAATTAGCACCGAAATTTTCAGGCCCATATACTATAACAAAAGTGTGTTCTAATGTAATATTCAAATTAAAACACGACGATAAAAACCGTACAATAACAGCTCATATCAAAGACCTAAAACCCGCATTTACCGATTTCCCTACTCCTTAATCAGTCCAAGCACTTACAGTCAACACCAAGTAGTGACAGTATATTTTAATACAGTTTACCAGTAACCTTCAAATATAATGTCAGACACGTTAGAAATATATTACAGTGACATAGAAATGGACGGCACAGTTACGCCGCCACCATACACCGTTCCAGAATTAATATCACCATTGGGGAACACACCAAAACCTAACACCCCGGGCAAAGGCTGCGAGCCCCTGATAAAGGCTATTTCCAAATTTAAAAACCTTTTCGATGAACCAACCATGGGCATCACAAAAATTCAGAAAGTCCAGTCAATTTCAGTGTCAATCCCGCTGCTCTCACTAATTCCGCCGCAGCATAAAGGAAAAAAATACAGACTGAGACTCCCGAACCGGGTGCTGAGGATAAAAACCAATAATTGAAGCCCCACGAAGGAAGACGTTTTTTTTTTAAGAGAGAAGAAGACGATTTTTTTTAAGAAGACGATATTTATTTTCTTTTTAGGGCGGACATTTTTTATTTCGATGTATTGTAAATTTTTTTTAGGGTAACCAAGTACCTGGCAAGGAATAAAAATAAAAAAATTTTGTTCCAAAATTTTTTTTCCAGGAAGAGGGGGTGTAACGATGAGTCCAAGCCATCACCGTTAAACCAACGTGCGCGCGAATCAACCCATGAAGTAGGAATGTATCGACAGTAGAAAGGGCAAAACTAATTACCAAGCTCCGCTATATAAACCGCAAGATTTCCTCATAGAGGGAGAATCGACAGGTGTTGACTGAAGGTTCTCTTCTTCCCTACCCCGGCTTGTGGACGTGTTGAGTTCACAAGTTGTTCCGTCCCATACCGCCGTTACCCGAAGAGCGTGTTGAGCTCTTCACTACCCGTACTCTGAAGCAGCCGTGTTGAGACTGTCGAGGAGTGTCCTATTAACCCGAATCACTTAAGGGACGTGTTGAGTTCCTTTCCTTTCTTTGTACCTATCGTCCGCTGTTATTAAATCGATACAACGTTCCCGTAAAATTTCAAATACACACTCGCTTGCCGATAAGACTAATTTCATATGACAAGGTCAAACTTAATTTGAATAAATAGGCCAGGTACTGAGAAGACTAAACCAAATTGTAAATATGTACATAAGATTTTTGTCAATTTAATTTAAGGAAGACAATAAAGTTTTATTTTTATTTTGAACTCTGTCTCTGACTGTCTAAAAGCTACCCGGATAGTGACTCCCACGAGAGGACATCACAAATGAGATAGGAAGGACTTATTAGCCTGTTGAACCACATATACAAGCTATTCATCAGAGACCGAGAGATCATTAACCGAGAGAGCAGGCAGAATTCCGTTCAAATTATGGTACCAATGATTACCTCCATACAGTAAAGACACTCATTAAAAATTCTATCGAATACAAAAACTCTTGTCCTCCAAAAAATGTTAAATAAAGTGGACTTTGCGTATTCGAAGGTTAGCCTCAGAATTAACTTGACCAAAACTAAGTTTATGCCAAATATGGTCATCATTAACCATTTAACTATTCAAGACAAAGTGGTAGAACTGGTGAAAAAAACAAAGTATTTGGGTCATTAAATAAGAATCAGCAGGGATAACCAAACATGCGAAATCTAAAGACAAATTACCATAGCGTGAGCAGCATTTGGAAAACTGCGAGACACACTTAAGCTATGGTTTGTTAGAACAGTGAGCGACGCATAACTCACAGTCAGTCGAACGCGGCGTACGTTCGTCAAAATCAAAGAAATGGTTCTCTATGATAACGGTTTGTTAGGTTCTGCTGAGCTGCGCGCACTGCAGAGCGATAGCCGTGTACGTCGACGGTGTGCGCTGGAATCAACTGCGATTTGATTTGGACGCAAACGTTCAGCTGAGCTCACAGCGTACACATCTATATCAAAATTATAATTGTATTTTTATATAGTTATTTTTATTGTAATAATTAAGTTTTGCCCACTAAATTTTCTCCTGAGGAAGATAAAAGACTAGTGGATCTAGTACAAATTGTAAGACGGTTCCAAATAAATCCCTGGAAAGTCTTAAATATTCTCGAAATTTTTCCTCCGTTTAACTATTAATTTAAAAGCACCTTCTGTATTAAGACATGAAAAAATTTCGTTTACATTTTTATTTCTTTTATTTAGATTTAACGTTATCAACTCTTCTTCTTTCTCCTCTTCTTGGAGTAATAAAATTATTGCGAGATTAAAGTTTGCGAGAATTCATTTTTTTAAACGTACAACCTTTGAGAGAATAAACGTAAAAATAATTTCCATAGGTAAGAAGGTTAGGTTAGATTCTAATTTCTAAACTTTTTTTCAGAGCGACAGAATATTTATGTGAATTAAGCTTACAAACCGACTGACCCAAAACTGCCGTGAGTCGAGTACAACAGATTCTGCTGTACGTGTATACTGTGCGCTGCGCACTGTTCTAACAAACCGTAGCTATAGGGTCAACACATGGTACAATGAGTACACAAGGTATGATCATAATGTTCCAAAATCGGTTCGCTTTCGCGCATGACGTAGTCAAGAACGCTTATTCCCGCAACATTTGAATGTAGTTGTATAGGAAAGACTTTTAATTTCAAGTTTTGTTTATATAATTTGGCTAATTTAATTATAGTAATTATAAAAAGATGATAAAATTATGTTATTATAATATTTTAATCATAAATAAAATTTTGAATTTAATTTAAGTTTATGGATTTCTGGTACATTTATTTTGTTAACATAGATATCCTTTATAAAACAAGTTTTAATTATCTTTTATTACACGTAGGTACAGGTTAATTAACTTATACTCCAGAGTTCGATATTTCAGATGTTTTTTAACAAAAAAAGTAATGAAGGTACACAAAATCAAAATAAATAATGATAAAGTCAACTTTATTTATATCGAATGAGCTAGCTGGCCATCAAATATGAGTGTAGTGAGGTCACAAAATATTGCACAACATTTTAAATGACATCTTTTGTAATATTTACGCATAAAATTATCTTGGTATTGTTTATAATAATGATAACATTATATATTTTAATAATGATAACATGACTTAACAAAGAAAAATATGTTATTTTGGAAGATGCTAAATTGATTTCCTCCGAAACAGTTCTTATTGCAAATTGCATAGCAGGCTGAGGCTAGTTTCTTACTTAACAAATCGATATGAAATATTAATCGATATGATATTCATGACTAATAATTAATAAAAGTAAAGATTTAGATTTACGTCGTTGACCTAGAAGTAGTAAGAAGCTGCTCAACATAATTTTTGGACTCTCTGTGTTCGGCTCTTTGTACGCGTTTCTTTTAGCTGGTTAAAAGGGTAGCCGATTTTGATTTAGTCAAATAAAGACTAGATACTGCATCAGGTTTGAGTTTTAGACCCTTTTTAGAAACGTAATTTAAAAGTTCCTGTTGTAGATTTCTTTGGTAATCTTCAGTTTTAAAATGTTTAGAACAAATTCTTGCAGTATTACAATTAAAATTATCCTATCTACAACAAGATATAATCCACAGTTTTCTGGTCACATTATCTTTAGGAAATGTATAAAACCTAAAGATTTTATCTTCATTGTCACTATTGCAACAAGCAATTGCACAGCGCACTTTGAAAAAGGTACAAAACCAGATATACAATGGTAAATAAAAACTTTCAGTTTTACAAAATATACAGTATAAATAAACAGTAACTAAATACCACAAGTACACACAAGTCTCAGACACAGGCGCGCCTTACTGGTAATTTTTTACGCGCTCGTCTGGGATACGGCCGCCGGTTAAATTTTACCCATCAAATTTTTTAAGCCTTTGCGAAGTGGATATTTGTATAAAGACACATATGTAAGCATATATCTAAATTATTTTTCTATTATAAAATAGATGACTCAGTCAGTATTGAGTTACTTTAAAATATATTTATTATCTCATAACTTTGCAATTTGCAATAGTCACCATTGATAACCGATATTCTTGTTGAACTTTTGTTTTTATACAAGCCTTCTGTCTTGCCGATGTAAAGTCGTCTGAAGTCGATATTTATTGTGTTTTACGTTTGAACTAATTTGTGTCTTATTTCCATATTATTATATTGTTTGATAAGTGAATTTTACATATATGATCGGTAGGTTATAATAATGTGTATATTTTTTATTTTACTAAATTTCATTATAACTCATCTAAAATACCACATTGAATTGTAAAACAGATTTTTCTTTATTGTAATCTATTTTGTTTTTATTTCAGTAAAACTGCTTGGAAGTGACAGTGAATCAGAATAAGCAAATCTACTACTATTTACCTATTCACAGTATGTCCTCTGCAGAAAATTTTTAAATTTCAACGGATTTGCATACAAAAAGAGTGCTTATATTATTAGTATATGTATGAAAACAAAAATAAATATTTCGCCTGACTTCCTAGAAAAAGTAAAGGTTTTACGCTACTGAAAATATATTTTTTAGTCAATTATAACCAAAACAAAACATTTAAAAAAAAATAGATCATTTTTTAACCATAATTTAAAAATTAGTGTGTATGTTAAGCTGTAATAATGGGTTCGAGGTGGTTCGAGCGGTCTTGACTACGTCACACTCCTGGACCAGCTGTCAAATGTCATGCGCAATATCATACCTTATGTATTCCTTGTACCATGGGGTCAACATACCAATTAGCATCAAAAGAAAAGTATTTGACCAATGTGTATTACCGGTCATGACTTACATAATGGAACCGTCTATGCTAGAACTGACATTGCGAGACCAAATAGGAAACGAAGATTTGCGAAGAAGGAAGAGTATTGCTGATGTTGTTGGATGAATAGTGAAACTGAAATGGAGCTTGGTAGGCCATGTAGCGAGAGTGCATGACTCACGATGGACGAGAAAAATTACAAATTAGAGGCCAAGAGCAGACAAACGTAGTAGAGGAAGACCACCTACACATTGGGCTGACGACATAAGTCGTATCACCAAAAATTAGCAACAAAGAGCACAAAATGGTAAAGAATGGAGGAGTTTAAGGGAGGCCTATGTCCAGCCTATGTAGGAATGGCAAAAATAAGGATATTGACCAACCTAATCTTAGTCACATTTTAATATACGCCATTCCAAATTAACAGTCGGTCATCGGTAATGTCATTACCAAATTATTATCATTTATATTTATTATATTATTATATTTATATTTATATTATACATTATGTCATTACCTCTTATATTTATGGTAACTGGTGTAATCTTTGACAGTAAAAAATTGTGTAGTTAAATAAACTCATAAGAAAGTTTATGAAAAATTTACTAGTTGCCTTTCGACGCCACTGAAATTTAACGAAGAAAACAAGATTTCTCTTAACTTTATTTCTCATTTTGTCATTGCTCCTCTTCTGTTCTTAATTTCTTTGGAGTTTTCCATGACTTTTTACTCAGTCGAAAGTTGTTCATAAAACTTCGTGATGATTAAACAATTACTTAAAATATTTAGATTTAAATTTCAACGTTTTGATTGCTTTTCATACAATTAAATTTTAATTGTATTCATGAAGAGATCTTCCACTGCTGGGGTTGCTTTGGGGTGAATTTTGGATATTTTGACAGTTATTTTATCGCAAATTGGAAAACGCAACATTAAAAAATGGTATACTGGAGTTTATTTTGTATGAAATATGTATAACTTAATATAAAACATGAATATACAGTGTATAGTGTTAGTGTTGATTATTTTTTATTTACAGCTCTAATAGGTTGAGTTCAATCTGGAATAGAATATTTTATGAAATGAAAAGAATATAAATATATACGTGAATTCAACGATTGCAAGGTAATAGTTACTGAGACTGAAAGTCAACTAAAAAATTATCTTGTGCTGGATATTTAAGTTAAGAAAAAGGAAACTGTGGTGTATGACCTAGTTTTATTTATAATTCTAAAATAATTAAGAAGGAATACAATATTATATTTGTAAACACGTTTATTTCTCGTTGTTGATGGTACACATTATGAATATGAAACACAAAACTGAACTTATTGTAGTGGGAGATATATTGATGCTTCAGAAGCCAATCGGTGTAAGTCAATAAATCTTTAAAATGAGATAATAAGATGTTTGTGAAAGTAGTTGCAGAAAAATAACAAGTTATTAGAAATAAATAAACCGTCTTTATTTGTCATAATATAATGTATTATATTTATAAATACAAACAAGGAAATTAAAAAACTTTCCGAAAATAAGAAACAATGAAAACTATTCTCATGACTTAACTTAAGCAGCCACACGAAATAGAACAACATAACTGAGTACATATCATTTGTTTCTTTTGAATTTGCTTCACTGGTCTACGCTCAGAATGCAAAAGATCTTGAACTATATTAAACAAAATTTGAGGCCTTCCCTTTAATGCTAGTTTTGAAATATCAATTTCATCGAATTTATACGATACCTGCAATGTTTGTTTATACAATATAGAGTTAGGTTTATGTTTAGGTACTGTACCGTAATCATTTTATTTGTAACCAATTCACTTTTTGACATTTATATTAATTTTTATGTTGAAATACAATCCTCCATTTTTTTTGTTGATAAAAATTCTTCTCTCTTCATTTCACTGACTAGAAACGGACTTTTGTTTTTAGCATTTTTTGCAATATCAACCCAGTCATTTGGACTATAAATAAATTCTTTCTTTTTTAACATAATAATGGTATTAGATTTTTGTTTCGATACAGGGCAGCGACAAGCCGCTTATACGTATTTCGACCTCTTTAGGTCTCCTCAGAACGGTTTTTCTTTCTTTTTTACTTTTTTCAATTACACCAATATCAGCATCATTTGGAAGATAGCTGTGTCCTGGTATAAGAAATTTGTGATTAACATAATCAACTTTTATGTCAGGGTCTTGTACAAGTGTTTAGAGAGCTAAGGATCAACAATCGGAATACATGATCAAGTGTTAATGTTTAGAAGCATTTTGCTTAAGGTGATTTACAAGGTACGCTGCTATTTCTTGGGACCCTCTAGAACCCTCAGTTTCGTTCCACATGTACATAAAACACCTATTATCATTATAACTATAAACGTCCAACTTGTAAATATACATGTTCAGTCCGTAATAAGCCACTGACACAATTAATTTTGAAAAAGGAAGTGCTTTTTCTAAATCAAACGTAAAAAAGTAATTTTCTGTACTTGCCTTCAATTTATCCCCACTTTATTGGAATTATGGAATTTATTGCACTGTCTGCCTTTCGCAAATGTAGTTCTTTATCTAATTTTGCTGTTTTTTTCTTTCTTAGTCTGTCGAAAAGTTAACTTATTTTGTAGCGAATCACATAGCTGACATGTATCCTTTGATTGAGGTTTAAATTGCAAATTCAACTTAGTAGAAAAAACGTGGTAGTACACCTTCTCTTTCTACACACTTTACAACATACATATTAATCATTTTTTTATTGGTTAAGTCAGGGTATAGACATCTTCTGTTAGGTGTGTCAGATCTTGTGTAATGGCTCCGATATGTCGGAAATAACTTTAATATACTCTTTTACTTTTGATACATCAATTTTATTGCTTGGTTACGCCCCCTCTTGTCAATCCACCCTGATGCTTCTGAACAGATAGATATTTTATAGATTCGATGATCACTAACTATAGATGAATGGCATGAGTGTGAAGAATATGAAGGATACAGAAAAACAAAGCCGTTATTCAGTAGAGTGCGTTAGAGTTGTTATTCGGTATTAATCATCAGAGAAAACGTATCATATAATATGTGAAGTGGAAGAGTAGTGAAGGATGAATGTAACGACGTGGCAAAAATAGAAATGATATCATGCAAAAAAAAGCTACAGAGGAGGTTTGGTGTTACAAAGAAAGCGGAGGGACAAGGAAACATAAAATATTTATATCGAAAAATAAAAGATGTAAGGACATGTATTTGGAAAAGTTGTATTAGAAAGTGTGGGATCACTAAATAACACAAAAAAAGCATTCCTTATAAGTGGACCGTAAGAATAAAAAAACAGCCCTCTTTTAATTAAAAACTCCGTCTAGATGAAATATCTCACAATTCGAGGTACCGCCGTTTACATGGTACCCAGCACAAACCCTTACAACAATCACCATCCTCCAGGTCACAGCCTGGATAATTTCAGTGCTGACATTCAAAACACTGACACAATATACAACACACAAATTCCTAACTACACATCACAATGACACCCCACACATCAAAATTCAGACCAAAACTCATCATTCATAGCCACCCCACAAATCACAGAGTATTACCACAACTGCAAATTTTACACACATATCTTAAAAACCGAAAGCCATTCAAAATAAGACATCGAACACAATACATAAACAACGTTCAAACAACTGAGATTCAAACACTTACACGTCACAAAATACATGAGAAACCACATTTCAGCCAAATTCTGCAGCCAAACGCCACTCATCCTAATCATTCCAGTGACGAAAACTATTTCTTTGCAGTCTACGTGAACAAATCGAAAGAAATAGCCTACCTTTACACAACAAACTCCAAAAAAGCCAAATCCCTGAAGAAAAAACTCAAAGTTTTTACCGGAGCCAAATACCTTACCATCACAAACAGATCCAACCAAAAAACACCCACCTCATCCCCCACTTCAGTCCCAGAAAACATTACATAAACATACCTAAACAAACGCATTCCTTCACAATTCTGCAATCAACGCAAATCTGCCACACTTACAACCAGATCTAAAATCAATACATCATCCCTACAAAAACACCTTACATTCCATACCGAAGACGATAATATTGCAGTTACACATAATACACAAAATAAAACTGCGACAGAAACAATACCTATTAAACCTTTACTCCTAATCTTACAACACACTCAGAATGAAACACATACGACTCAATCTATAGAACGATCAATACAAACAATCGATACGAACAATCCCCTACAGCCGTCACACGCGAGCAACACAAACACACAAAATAACTTAACAGGACAACACAACGCATATAAATATCCTATAGAACACATTTCACCAAATATTTGTATAAATATATAAATAAACATCAGTAATAACATAATCACTATTGCACACAAATACTTTAAACAACACCACACAAAAGTCTTTTTAAACAACCAATAAAATCCAATCAAACCTTTATCTCGTCATGACAGGCGTTAACAAAAATCTTTCACGAGAAGACATTGAAGTCCGTCTATCATAAGACCACTTACCTCACACTAAAGTTGTCAAAGTAATTGCCATCTAGAGTTATATCCCTACGCACTTCGTTCGAGTCTTCGCAAACTCTAAATAAAAATTCGCGGAAGCACTGAAGTACCGTATTAAGTTGAACGGGGAGATTATATATTGTGAGATCCCTGGATCAAATATCGTCATCCCCCTGCGCTTTAAATACTGTCCTAAATGCTGCCAAAGAGAACAGTACAACAGAGAATACCAACAAAGATCCACTATCTGTCCAAAGTGAGGACCAAGTTACAAATCCTATGAATGGTAAAGGCACCATCCTGTCCAAAAGGCCGCGACAAACACCCGGCATATTCAGACAAATTTCAAGCCAGAAAATGCGCTCCCATAATATAGAAAAAGACACAGACAGTCACTACCCAGACAAATTCCCTCAAACTAACTCACCTCGGACATAAAGTCGATAATTAACCTCATGTCTATGATCTTTTACAACGTCTTACCTGAAAAAACTCTAAAACCAACATCTCTGTAACGAGATTTTTCAAAATATCTCAATATCCCAAAATTGGAACGTCAGTCCCCTCAAATAACTTCAGAGTCGATTCAATTTACGCAAAGACAGGTAGAGATTGGTTTTCTATGGTTTCCCAATCTAATTGCATACCGATACTTGTAACTAGGTGAGAAAATAGTCACATCCAATCTCCATGCGTTTCTTACTAAAGAAAGTTCAAACAATTCTCAGAATTATCGCTCCGTTTTTAGATGCATGTGGCATTTTTATCAACGGGCCACCTCAAATGGTCCACGACGAAGTTGCCCACCGAACTTCGACACGATCGACGATAAGCGCCGATCAAACTCCTGCCTCGACACCTACGACGATCTTAAGTAATTAACAAAAAATCGTCTCAACCATATACAAAAACTCCATACCTTAAAGAGGCACGTAGCCTGAAGCAAGACTTTACAACTCCTATCCTTTCTCTTTTTCCCCAGTTTTCCCTTTTCAAGGGTTTGAAGTCCTCTGCCACAGTTCCATCTTCTCCTCAGTTTTCCTCTACCTTAAACTTCTAACAGCTCTATTCTTCGTCCCACATAGTTTACATTCACATTAAAAGTATCCACTCCTTACCACGATCCTCCACCCTAAAACCCCCATACCTACACACCCTAACACATTCTCACCAACACACACTCAACCAAGACTAGGCTGCAACCCTAGCAGTTATCTATTGAGTTGAGTGCGTCTAGTGTTTCTGTATTTTTTTTAAATACGATTATATTTAAGTGTCACCTATTGAACATGTAACTTATGTATATTCTGCTTCGATGCTTTTTGTTCTTTTTTATTTTGAAAGTACTTGAGAAACTGTAGAGGGGGTGTTTTAGAGGAACCGTAATTTGGTCTGTTGTAGGATTTTCCAGGTAAATGACTTTCTTCTTTTTCTTCTTTCTTTTTATAAGCAATTCTACTTGTTCATTAGCAGATTAATACCTCTATAAAAGGTTGTCGTCGGTAGAAGTTCTTCTACCGACTCGTGACTTATCTCCAGCTGTTTTGACAATACGGGTCTTTACCATCCTGGTTATGTAGTTATTCCATTCTATTTTGCGTCAATTCGTTCATAACCTGTACGTTACATTTTCTTCTAATTTCTTTCGATCTTTCAGCGCATTTCCTGCAATTCTTCTCAGTACTCTCATCTCCGCTGTTTCCAGTAGCCCTTGTGTTGTGGCTATGTCGGGTCTTGTTTCTGAAGCAAATGTCATTATTGGTCTTAAACTGGCATTATAAATTCTTGACTTCATCTCAGTATTAATGTTTGTTTTGCCATATTGTTATGAAGTCATCCTGCCAGTCTACTTGGTTTTTGTACTTGATCTCTCATTTCTTTGTCCAAGTCTCCAGGTGAAGAGTGTAATGCCAAGGTATTTGATTTTCATTACTTTACAGAATGCGAATTTCTTTTTTTTTGTAATTATTTCTTAGTTTTCTTCTTAGTAAGAGTAATATAGATAACACTGAATCTTTCTTCTGGATAAATTAATTACTATTTAAATGGAAATAAGCCACAATTAAAGGTTAAAATACGTTTATTGATTGATTGAATTTTGTTTTTTTTTAAGTAAAAAAAAATTGTTTAATTTACTAATGTTTGTATTTTGAGAACGATTTCCGAAGTGGAAATTGAAACGTCAATAAACGTATTTTAACCTTTAATTGTGGCTTATTCCCATTTAAATAGTAATTAATTTAAAATGCCACAAGAAAATAGCTTGAGAACAATATTTCTTCTGGATTATCAGTTATCTCGACTTTTGTAGTTCTCGACATTTTCCTATTATTTCGTCATCAATAATATTAAGTAAAACAACTGCAGAACACCATCCAATTATGGTTAGTTTCCATTAAAGATAGTAAATAATACTATTTTCAAATATTCCACAATAACGAATTCACTTATACTAAATCATTTGTTCTATCTGTTAAATTATTTTTTCAATGTGGTGAAAGCCTATGGTGTCCCGCATGCAAAATCATTGGAAAAACGTCGTTTGAGAATTAAAATAATTTCTTGCATATAACTCTTTATTTCAACATTTGTCTTATATTTTTTTATTCTTAACTTTCAATACAGTTTTTTTGTTGTGTTAGGCTTTCTATGCTTATTTCCGAAAATATTAGATCCGTCGTATGACTAAAACCGCGTTGGTGGCCATATAATTTTAGATTTTTTTAAAATGTTCTTTTATAAAGAATAATTTCATAGACTTTGAAAGCTGCATAAAAAATGGATATCCATTTCAAAAGGAACATTTTTGCTAATCATGTTTCTAGAAAATTGCCAGACTATTCATTATCATCATCATCACTGGCTCCCTTTTTTATTCTTGGCCTGTTCCAGGATTCTTCTCCATTCTGATCTGTTTCGTGCTTTTTTTCTCCAGTTTTTTATTTTTAAGGTTGTTATATCATTTTCTATTTGTTTTAAGTATCTTAGCGTCGGTCTTCCTCTTGTTCTTTTTCCTACTGGCATCTGTTTGAATATTTTGTTTGGTATTTCGCTTTCTTCCATTCTTTCTACTTGTCCTATCCAACGCAGCCGTCCTATTTTAATGAATGTTATAATATCCGGATCCTGGTATATTTTGTATAGTTCAGAGTTGTATCTTCTTCGCCATATTCCGTTTTCTTTTGTGCCCTTATATATGTGTCGCAAGATTTTTCTTTCGAAGGTGGCTAACAACGTTTCCTCTCTTTTAGTGAGTGTCCAGGTTTCTGAGCCGTATGTGAGTACTGGTCTTATTAGGGTTTTATATATTTGGCATTTTGTTTTTCTTGCGACGTTATCTGATCTTAGTTGCCTAACTAAGCCATGGTAACTTTTATTTGCAATAAATATTCGTCTCTTCACTTCCTCCGTAACGTTATTATCAGACGTGACTAGGGATCCCAAGTATATAAAGTATTTTACTCTCTCTATGTTGTATTCTCCTATTGTTATATTTTGTGGCTGCCTTATTTCTGCGTTATTACTTACCTGCATATATTTTGTTTTGGTCTGATTGATTTTAAGACCACTATTTTGTGCAGCTCGTTCTATTTGGTTGTATGCCTCTTTCATTTCTCTTCTTGATCTATTTGCACGCTTTTATTAATTATTGTTCCTCGTGTATTGACTGGTGTATCCCTCAGTATTTTCTCGAGTACGATGTTGAACAAGATGCATGATAGAGCGTCTCTCTGGCGTAGTCCCTTTTTTACATCTATTGTTTCCGTTAATTCATTCTGTAATCCGGATTCTACTTTCTACTTTTAGAGATTATTTTATCAGTTCTATTAGTTGTGTTGGTGTATTAAATTCTTTCATTGCTTTTATTAAGAATTCTCGGTTTATATTGTCATATGAGCTTTCAAAGTGTATGAAGAGATGATGTGTGTCGATATTATGTTTACTTGTTTTTTCGAGGATCTGTCGCAGATCTGGAACAAATATCTGGTCTATTGTTTGTATTTACCAACTATTTTTTTAGCATGTGGTCTAAGTCTTTTATAAATGACGTTGGACATTATTTTGTATGCTGCATTCAGCAGCATTATTCCACGGTAGTTTCCACATTCTAACTGATTTCCTTTTTTATGTAATGGTACAATAATACCGCTATTCCACTCCGCTGGTAGCTGTGTATTCGACCATATCTTTGTTATCAATTCATGTATTGTTTTTTGTAGTGTGTCTCCTCCTTCCTTCAGTAACTCCGATGCTATTTGATCTGATCCCGGTGCTTTATTGTTCTTTAATTTGTCTACTGCTACTCTAATCTCGGCTATTGTTGGTGGAGTATTTTCTCTGTTGTCTGCTTGGTCTAATAGTATGTCACGGTTCGTCTCTCTCCGATCTCCTTTAAGCTTTTTCGTAAAATGTTCTGTTTATCTACTTAGTATCTCTTGCTGTTCTGTCAATATATTACCTTCCTTATGTCTACACATCGTTGTTCTGGGTTTGAAGTCTTTTCTGCTTTTGTTCAGTCTCTGGTAAAATTTTCTTGTCTCTGTTGATTTACTTAGTTCTTGTAGTTCTTTAAGTTCTTTGCTCATATATTCTCTCTTTTTTCTTTGGTGAGTTTTCTTTTCTTCTTTGCGTAGTCGTTTGTATTCTTCCTCTGCTTGTCGGGTTCTGTGCCCCTGTTTCATCAATAAATATGCTCTGTTTTTTTTTGTCTGTTATGATCTGACATTCTTCGTCAAACCAGCCATTCGTTCTTGTTCTTCTTTCTCTACCTTCTATGCCTAGTACTTCTTTAGCTGCCTCTTTTATGATGTCTCTGCATTCTTCCCACTCCTTATTTAGGTTTTCATGTGTTATTCTGTTTTCTAGTTTGTTCTTTATCTTTTCTTTATACTCTTTATTTTTGTTTGTTTCTTTGAGTCCTTCTACCTTGTATCGTTCATGTTTAGATCCTCTTTCCTTTTTGATGTTTGAAATTCTAGCCCTTACCCTACTTTCGACCAGGTAGTGATCAGAATCCGCATTTGTCCCTCTTCTGGTGCGAACGTTTATTATATTCGATTGGTGTCTCGAGTCTACAATGGCATGATCTATCATATTTCTGTAAGTCCATCCGGGGATTTCCAGGTACCTTTGTGTATATCTTTCTATCGTATAGCGAAGTACGTGCTGGCAATCGCCATGTTAAGTGATCTCGCTAGGTTTATTAACCTATTGCTATGGAGACTGTGCCTACCTATTGTGAGTTGGAATTGCCGTTCTTTTCCAATTTTGGCGTTTAGGTCTCCATAGATTATTTTTATATAATTTTTTGGGCATCTGATGGGCAACTGATATGCGGACTATTACTAAAGTAAAATTTTATTTGGATTATAGGTAGCTTCTTTTACATTACCTATTTGTTTTTGTTTTTTTTACTTGGGTTTGTATGATTATGGCGACACATTATGGCGAGACCTTAGGGTCCATTCACCAATGTATCCGATGTTACTCATTTTATATTAATTGCAACTACCTATTTGTTAATTTATGTAATACAACTATCGCTTCTCTTAATATATTCTTTATCATTTTAATCGTATTAATCAATATCTCTTGTTATACCGATTTTTATTTTTTAAATTCTGGATTACTTATTAGAATATAGTCTCCTTCTTTTAAATGTGCCTATATTCTAGAGATGTTGGTGACCATATTGACCCATCTTATTCTATTCACAGCAGCTCGAAATAGATTAGTTGACGTTAGACCAGTCCACTTATTAAGATTGGCCAGCCAGGATATACGTCTACGTCCAGGGCCTCTCTTACCCTTAATCTTGCCTTGTAGAATCAACTGTAGAAGTCAGTATTTATCATTGCGCATGATGTGGCTGAAGTAAGTCAATTTTCTGTTTTTTATGGTGTTAATAATTTCTTTGACTTTTCTTAGCCTCTAGAGAATAGTTATATTACTTGTGTGGTGTATATATGAAACCCTCAACACACGTCGGTAGCACCACATTTCAAATGCCTATAATCGTTTTATGGCATCTTCTGTAAGGCTCCAGCTTTCTACTCCATAGAGGAGGACACTAAAAACGTAACATCTAAGAATTCTTATGCGTTTATTGATACTTAAAGATAAGTCGCAGAAAATCTTCCTAAGACTGTCGAAAGAGCTTCTGGCTTTTTCAATACTAGTTTTTATTTCGTAGCTGTGAGCTCAAGTATCCTTATTATTGCAGCCCAAATTGCTTATTTTTTTCACTCTTTCTAACGGTGTATCGTCTATTGTAATTTGGGCGTTTATGTTGATGTTCTTAATGATCATTATCTTTTTCTTCTTGCAATTTAGTTTTAGGCCGTATTTGTTACATGCTTCTATAACATTATCAATCATCCTTTGGAGCCCCTGCGTACTATCTGCCAGCAACACTGTATCGTCTGCATATCTAATATTGTTTATAAGTTGGCCATTTACAGTAATCACATTTTCTGATTCGTCCAAGGCCTCTCTAAAGACGTTTTCAGATTATATGTTAAATAATGCTGGTAACAATATACAACCCTGTCTAACTACTTTTTCGACTCTGAAGATCTCGGGCAGTTCATTTTTTAATCGTATTGTTGCTTTTTGTTGGAGATATAAGTTTGAGATCAGTCTTATATCCTTACCATCGAGTCCTGATGTTTTTAGGATATCGATTAGTTTCCCGTGTGGGACCTTATCAAATGCCTTCTCGAAATCAATAAAAGATGCATACACATCGCAGTTGACATCCCTGGCTCTTTGTATTAGAACTTGCAAACTAAAAAGTGCTTCCCTCGTTCCGAGTTCTGCTCTGAATCCAAATTGAACTTCACTCAGGTGTTCTTCTAATTTGGTGTATATACGCTAGTTAATGATAGTAAGGAGTACTTTAAGTACATAACTCATCAAACTAACTAATCTATGTTTTTCACATTTTCCAGCGTTTGGTTTTTTAGGAAGTGGAATGAACATTGATAGTAGCCAGTCTTTTGGTAAGTAACCAGGCTCGTAGATGTTGTTGAATTGTTTCGTAAAAGCTGTGATTTGGTGAGCCTCTAATAGCTTTAAAATTTCACCATGCACCTCATCAGGTCCTGGTGATTTCTTATCTTTAATCCGCTTAATGGCCATAGTTACTTCTTCGTTTGTTATTTCCTGGCCGTAGGGATTGTTTATTTCAGTCGGACTTCGTGCTGCGTCTTTGAATAATTCTTGCATATATTCTTTCTTCGTAATTCCTCTTCAATGGTAGTCAAAATATGGCTTTCAATGTCTACAACTATGCCTGTATTGCGTTGTTTTCTAATATTCTGTACCTCTTTAATTTTTTTGTGCATATGGAAATCGTCATGTTTGCGTTGTAGTGTTTCAATTTCCGTACATTTCTCCATTAGCCATGCTTCTTTTGCTCCTTTTACCTTCTTTAGTATAGTCTTATGCAACTTCTTGTATTCGTTGTCATTTCTACCTTTTAATTTTTTTCGCTCTTCCATTACCCATACGCCTCCATTTATTTTATATCCTGGTTCTGTAGCTTCATCTATTACATCAGTACTATATGCAATTTATTTGTACTTATATTTATTTTTTTAATGTTGGTACCATCTATATATTATATATATTATTCAATTAATTATATATCTGTTAATCTTATTTTTTTCTTTGTATGATTTCCTCTATTGTCATTGTCTATCTTATGCTTAAATTCGTTAAGTTTCAAATTTTTAGATTTTTTACTAGGTCCTTGAGATTTCTTTATTTTCTTTAATATTTTCAATTTTAAATATTTTTCTAGACACATCTGTATCCACTGTTTCAATCTGTGACTCTGATATTCGGTATTTGCTACCAATACAGTAATACAGTAACTCTGTCTTGTATGAATAAACGATAACAATTGGTATCGTTTTAGTATCAGAACCACTATTTTTGTACATTTACACGGTTTTAAAAGCCAGAAACCATCCCAACATAATAGTTTCATCTTTTGCAAGTTCCACTTTAATAACTCATTCATATATGGTTGAATTTAATAATCACTCCAGTTATCAAAATCTCATCAGCAGCGGAGGTGTTATATCAATTCATTACGAATTAATATTCCTAAATAAACGCAACCCCACTCTCTCAAATCCCCACCCTGCTATTCCCCGTCTGCTCTTCTGATTGTCCTTTCGCCTCCTATACCAGAACCGAACTCTCTCCAACAAGTAACATCTTAGTTTCAAATTAACCGGAAGATGCACATCCCCATGACTGTAATTTCATGTTAAGGACATCCTTTGTCTTCCAAGAAATTAGCCATGAAAAACAAATAAAGAGAGAATATAATTATATGACTGGAAATATATTGTATCTGTAGATATATCAAAATAAAATTAAATACAAATTAAAATGTAATTTTAATTGTATTTTAAGAACCATATGTAAAGTCTTATATATATATATACCAAATAATAGATACCAAAAATACAACAAAATTTTTGAATTACAATAAAATATTTGAATGTGTAATTTCATTTTCACCTAACAGCCCATGTTCTAGCCTCCTTTTTGAGAAGGCTAGGACCCATGCAGGGTTGTAAAGCCAGAACAATAATGGTGACGATGACCTAATAGCTATGAATCACAGTCATCTATAAAATTTTTAATTGAATCTCTATCCATACCTGGGTATAGACCTTTTTTCTATTTCTCTCTATACTAGCAAAGGACTTGTACGAACTCATCACTTTATAGCTTCCCATAAAATTATAAGACCCTTCGAGATATAGTAAACTGATCACCGGCATCCTTTGGAGATAGGTAAACTCATCACCAGCATTTTCGCCTCAAAAAGCTGGTCTCTAATGCGGAAGTGTGCTTGTTACCTGTTACTCTTCTCGTTTATGTGGTAATTTATTAAATTCAAAAATTATTTTGAGCAAATTGCTTTTAAATACGAATACAAGAGATGTCCGTTGTTATCAGGTGTTCTTCAAAAGAAAAAAGAAGAAGTTGCAATATTTTTGATGGCCTCTCCGATAAGTCCTCTTGAGCTTTCATCTTGCAAGAGTTACTGATGACTTGACGGCTAAGTTTTCGAAGGTCGCTTACGTGATTGTGTACCAAGTCGCAGTGCAGAATATTTTCCGAAACTAAAATAATTATAGAAATATAAACACATACTGATCATTTTCAGACAACTGGACTTTATTCCATAAAATAAAGTCTTCTGTAGTTTTAAAATTTTAATAAATTCTTTATATATTTTTACGTTAAGTCAAAAAATATTTGGATCTTCAGCTAGTATTGCAAAACAAATAAGAGTATAATTCCAATCCTACATAGAAATTAATCATTTATACTAAATGATTTTCCAATCCTGGCACTTTGAATTTTTGTCAAAACCATCTAGCAAGAGAAATGAGGGTTTCTTAACAAACTTTGAAGAACAATATTGACATATTTGTGTTTATATTTAAACTTCCAAATATGCAGGATATTTCACTGCATTGCAAGTATGCAATGTTTTGGGATGATCTACGTAAAATCTAAAACTGTGTCAATGTGACTTTAACAATTTAATCAGAAATCTAAAAATGTAATATCAGAAAGGGTAATCTACTTAAAGCAACAAAGTAATAGTATGCCTTGTCTACAAAGAACATCTTGTACAGTTGACTTAAAGAACTTAACTAATTAAGTTCTTTCGTCGCACAAGTCCACAAAAGGCAATTCAATTTTAGAGTGTTTCGTAATTGAAATTTGAAATTATTGATAACTATTATTTTTCGTCCGCGTTGGCTCAAAACATAATCACTGAGCAGTTCACTATCCATGTTAAACGAACAAAGGCATCTGAAGAAAAATTTTTCTTTTCGTATAGTTTTAGGTAGCTATCAAGAGAATTTTGTGGAATTCCCAAATAAAAACCAATGAATTGCATTTGCATTTAATACATCTATTTTATATTTATTCTGTCAAATTACCAAATTTTAGCGGTTTGCAAGGGGTTTATGGTCTATACGGGGTGCAGGTAGGCCAGTGATGAGTTTACCAATCTCTCGGGGTCTATTTTATAATCCCTAGTTTTATTGGGGTGATGAGTTTGTACTATATACGAGGGTATTTATGCTAATTGGTGATGAGTTTACGTCTCCTCCTAGCAAACTAGTCATATCTTTACAGTTTCATCATGATTGTTTTTCAGGTCTAAAATCTAAAATTCGTATCCTATCTCGATTTAATATATGATTGCTATTTCGTTAGTAATTACATTTATAATTAGAAAAAACTAAGAAAAACTCATTATACTATTTCAACTAATTAGGTACGAATATTTGGTCTAATATTCAGAAGGAAAATTGAAATATATGAATTAATTTATTTTTAAATGTTGAGGTTTATTCGACACACAACCAGACCTGATCTTGAGTAACTACTGTGTTTAGCTTTTTCTCCTATGTTGTGTTTTACCAATTGTCCTACTGATTCACAAGTCTTACGCAAAAATTAAACATAATAAATTAAATTCCCATGCTAAAAACGTTCTCATACGGATGATAATAATCACATTTGCGTACAAATAAGTAATATATACATTACATTCCAATAGCATTTAAAGATATTTTGGAATTCTTTATTTTTATTTCATTTTAATATTATAAATATAATTACTAAATTATTTAGTTATTAAAAAGAAAATGTTCCACTCGGAATCTCTGCACCCAAAGCAAGCATTATTCCCTAAACTATTGAGCTGCCATAGTGTGTTTAGTCCGCAAAGAAAATAATATGTCTATGTTATAATTTTTAATTTATGGTTCTCTTAGAAACCGTTTATATTGATGTTCATCCACCAATTAATGGCTTTCATTTGACACCTATCATGACCTGAGTGACGATAATGTTTAAATTGTTTTATTAATGGCAACTTATACTTTAATAATTGACGTATAAAAAATGTTTATTTTATTTATAAATAATGTATTCTTATATGTTATTTCTAATAACAAGGAGACTTGTAATGGCACTTTTCAATTGGACCCTTGCATATGACTATTGTTAGTCAACAATTGTCGAAAATGTCCAAAATATAAATATATATATATATATATATATATATATATATATATATATATATATATATATATATATATATATATATATATATATATATAGACAGTTAAATCTTTTTCAATTCGAGTCTCACCATTCTCCTATAAGTATTTCGTAGTCTACCACAATCAGGGAGACTTGTGAAGACTCTAGCTAAACTAAAACGCAGTGTCTAGCTGGCAATTACTATAACATAATATGCCAGTATATGCTAGTAGCGATCTGTATGAGGAAACGTGTTCGGTGACTTCTCGATGACGACTTAAGTAACCTGTATATATAACAGCGCTACAGGCCTCTGGTTCCCAAAAACTTGGTTATTTCCCTCCATTTTTTTCGGTCCGTTACTTCTCTCTCTAATCTCTCACACCTATTTCTAACAAATCTTGCCTTACTGCTTCCAACCAGTTCTTTTTTGGACGTCATCTTCTTTTTTTCCATTTCTTTCTCCTTTAGTATTGTTTTAACATTTCAATTCTCTGGCATTCGTATAATGTGACCAAGACGTTTAGTTCTTTGGGCTCGTATTTTTGCCGTAATTATTGGTTTTTCATACACCCTTTATTTGTTTAATTTCTTCAAATATTCTCCGCCGTCTTTATTCCTCCGAAGATTTTTCTGAGCAGCTCTCTTTCCCAGATCTCTACTTCCTTTTCTTTCTGCTGGTTCATAATTTACGTTTCGCTGGCACACATCACTATCGGTCTGAATACTGTCTCGTAGACTCTCAGTTTAGTTCTTGACACAGTTTTTGCTTTCAGTATTGAATTTAGTGACCCTATCGCTCTGCTTCCCTTTATTAATCTTTTGTCTATTTCTTTTCATTTTCCCTTATTCGTTATGGTTATTCCTAGGTATTCAAATTCTGACACTTTTTCAAAACTATAGACAGTCTCTGCTTCTTTCATTTTGGTATATTTGTTATTATTTGTTATGTCTTCCCTCATTTTCATGTATTTCGTTTTTGTTTTGTTTATTGTTAATCCACATCATCCGCGTACACTATACACTCTTCACTACTATTAAAAATGGTCCTGTTTGTGCTCATATTTGATCTTCTTACGATTTGTTCTAATACTAGGTTGAATAAATTCGTTGATAGCGGTTCCCCTTGTTTTAAACCTGTATTTACTGTGTATTGAAAAAGTTACTTCCATTGTTACCCTATTTATCGTGTTCCTAAGCGTCATTCTCACTAGCCTTATAAGCTTTTCTGGTATTTCTTTCCTTTAATCTTTCTCTACCTTCCTTAAAAATATCAGCTGGATTACCACTTAATCTTGCACTTTTGTTATTTTTTTGGTCTCTTCTTATTTCTTCGACTTCATTCAAAGTTGGTTCCTCGCACTTCCCTTCTTCATCTTCTTGGTAATTCTCATATCCTTGCAGTGCCCCTTGTTGGTCTGTATTTTATAGATCTTTGTAAGTATGCCGCCTATCTGTTTAATTTTTCTGTTGTTTCTCCTAGAAGTAAACCTTCTTTGTTTCTGCAATACTGTGGATTAGTCTTTTTAGTTTTTCTGAATTTATTAGCTTCTTGGTAAACATTTTTTACCTCTTTGTTTATGTAGACTTTATCAATGCCTTTCAATTTCATTCCTACATTCTTCATCGAACAAGTCTTGCCGTCTTTTTATATGCTATCTTCCTATACACCTTTCTGCTGCTTCCGACATTGCTGTGTGTATGGTCCGCTATTCTTTTTCTTTATCCTGTTTGACTGAAATCTCTAGCTTTTTATTTGTCTTCCTCTAGTCTGTTTTCTACCTGCTTCTCTTAAAGGTGCTCTAATTGATAATTTAATCTATCTCTAACAGGTTTTTGAAATTATTGGTAGTCCTTGTTTTAATTTTGCTATTATTAGTATATAGTTACTGCTGGTATCTGCCCCTATGTTGAAGTCTTGCAATCGATTATTGCCTTTGTTTTTAATTATTATGTTACAAAATATAATTAAATAAAAATGTTGACTAAGTTTTTATATATTCTTTAATAAACTGTGTAATATGCGTAATAATTTTAGTAAACTTGTTTACAAGAGAGTATTATGACGATCTTTTTTGTATTATTATATATTTATGTTACGAATTTATTTATTATCGCTTGATGGCTATATGTGGCCGAGCCCACACCTGTACAATAATATTGTTCTCTCGCTTCTTCTCGTGGTTTCGGGGGGTCGTGGCATCATTGTTGCCCTCTATCCCCACCACTAGACAGCAACACTTCTTCATTTGTTAACTGTGTGCTATGTGAATCAATACGGTTTTCGGGTGCGATCGGCTGGTTTCGCTTGATGATATCGCAGGATCAGGAGTTCAGGACAATCGCGTATGCCATGACGAATGTGACACCCTTATGAGACCGGTACGGGTGTTAATTCCCCCAGCAAATGTTTAAAGTTGTTTAATGAAAAGTTAGGAAGCTTCTGGAAAATTATTTAGAGATCTATTGCTCACGATGACAATGAGCAGCTACTTTTATGGCATTCGGAAGAATTACTTTTTAAATTATTTACGTTGGAATATAAGATATTTAAAAACCACTACGTGCTTTATACTTTTTAACATCAATTTTTTTTATAGAGAAGAAAATTTAACACCAAAATATTTTTAATTTACATGTAAAATGGTTTTTATTTTAGCAAATCTATTTGTGCGCAAAAAATTATTGTTAAACACGTGAAAGTTAGAATATTTGGTATATTTTGGTTACATCTTTTGAATGTTAAACAATCAAACACCTAAGACAAAAACAAATAAATAAATCAAATAGAGCCTGAAATATCTTAATGCGTCATGTTAACTAACAAAACTATATCAATGAAAGTAGAAAGCAGAATTCACCATAAATAAACACCATCTATTTTGGGGATATGTTAAACAATACTTAATTTATGCATAGTTTATATAATTTAGCTCCCCAAGACTAGAAGTCTCATGGCTTGGTTTACTCTACTTTTCCATTTTTCCCTATTTGCTTCTTTATTTTTTCAATTTGGGATTTTAATTTCTTCTATGTCATCTTCAACATTCTTCTTTCACCTAATTTTCGTCCTACCAGTCTTTTTTGTTGCTATATTTCCTTTGAAAATGTCAAAACCATCCCAGTCTTTGTGATTTTATGATCACTATGATATTCGGTTCTCCATATATCTTCTCTAGTACTATATTTGATCCTTTTATCCATATTTAATTTCATAACTTTCCTCCAAATAATCTTCTGAGGACTTTCTTTCCTACACTTATAGCATGACTTTTTCGGAATTTTTCGTCGTTTATGTTTTAAGGAAATATATTATATTGATATAGGTCTTATTACGATCTTAAATATTCTTCTTTTTTTGGGGGAAGGGGTAACGGGTAGAACCCTTTTACAGTCCCCCAGTAGAGGACGGACTACTTTAGGACTTCGCAAACCTGTCACTACGCCAGCTACTGTTTCTCTTCCAAGCTCCTCTCTAGAAGAAAAAAGGTCCCAATCCTGTACTACACCTAATCCCCATATATTCTTGCCTTCCCACACCCTGACTAGAAGGTCAAAGACCAAGATCAAGAAAAAGATCAGGCACAAAGGAAATGATTCTGGATCGGCTTATCATTGGATTTTCACAAGCGGAGCTGTATTACCAGAATGGTTGTGATACTGCGATTCAATAGAGCAGGGGAATCCATTGCATTATCATTCCTAAGAAAGTTATGCATGACGTCTAAAAGAATATCTCGGATGTTGTCACGTAATCCGATTAACGACCGACACTAACGTGAGTTTGGGTCAAGGAGTACGACACCGGCCACCGGCCACGCGAATGTTAGTGATCAAATATCGTGTGAAAATTCAGCTACTGGTTCACAGAAATTAAAACTCAAAATATTAAATCATGTCGGTACATGAAACGTGCAAGGGCTAAAGACAATCACAAGTAAGCTGTCAATTATTGAAAGAGAGCTGGCAAGGTTGTAACTGCGGAAACCTTTTTTAGATAGTGCTAGAAGGGTCACCAATGGAGACATTGCAAACGGCATCATATTATGGTTGGTGGAGAGCGAGTCGTGGGTTCGAACCTAGCTTTTCTAACCGGAAATGGATCCAACAAAAGAAGTAGTTAAGATACAACAAGATAAGATAGATTAGAAAAGACAGAGAAATAGATATCAAGAGAGATAGGTAAAATTACCAAAGACAAGCGAAGATAAGAATAAGTGCATCACTAAACTTTTTGGGGTTACCAAGGGAAAATTAAGAAACCTTAGAAACAAAAAGATAATTAGGTTTTGAGAGCAACTAAAAGAAAAGATATTAACAGTTAATTATTAAATAAATGTGGTCAACAAACTACATAAACAAATAACAAATAATATGTTCGGTGGAATTCATCCAACAATACTTACCTACAAACATATACAGCCTAAGTTTTCTCCTGGTTAAAAATATCGTGATAGTTAAATATTTTTATTAGTAAATATTCAGAAATACTCTATTATCAGGAAACTTATTAGGAGTAGACAAATAAAATTTAGTAGGTAAACAAAAAAAATATATATATTTAATAACTGAATCACCCTACGGGTGAATTCCAAAAACAAGAAATACAAATAAATCTACCTTATTTACTTACTTACTCCGTGGCATTACAACCCTTCGTGGGTTTTAGCCGACTCAACAACATGCCTTCATTGTTTTCTGTCTTGAGCAACCTCCATCCAATTCTCCACGGCCATAGTGCTTAGGTCTCCTGCTATATTATCTCGCCACCGGAGACGAGGGCGTCCGCGTGGTCTCCTTCCAGTTGGGATTTCCTCCCACACCAGTCTTACTGTTCGTTCGTCAGAATGTCTTCTGAGGTGTCCTGCCCATTGGAGTCTTCTGAACTTTATTTCTTTTATGATGTTGGCGTCTGGGTAAAGTTCTTCGAGCTCTTTGTTAGATATCCTATATTGTCCTCATGCTTCATCCAGCACAGGGCTAAAGATCTTCCTTAGGATTTTTCTTTCTCAAACACATAGTCTCTCGTCGTTTGCCTTTGTTAGTGTCCACGTTTCGCTTCCATACATCACAACCGGTCGTATGATTGTTTTATAGACCTGTATCTTCGCACGTCTTATTAGTTGTTTCGATTTTATAAGGTTTTGGAGGGCAAAATGACATCTGTTGCCGGCCTGGATCCTGTTGTTTATTTCTTGTGATCCTTTATTGTCTTCGGTTATTGTTGTTCCAAGATACTTGAATTCTCTAACGCGCTCAAAGTTAAAGTCATCGATGGTGATGTTCTGACCGATTCTGTCTATGCTTTGGTTATTGCGGCTCATAAACATATATTTCGTATTGTTTTCGTTGATTTGGAGCCCCATTTTCTCTGCTTCCTTCTCGAATCTCACGAAAGTCTCCTTCATCCTTAATCGTATGTTTCCTATTAGATCGATATCGTCTGCAAATGCCAGTAGTAAGTTTGGTCCTTCTCGATAAAATACTGTATTCGGTTTTTCGATTCTTATACTTCTGATTAGGTGTTCCAGAGCTAAGTTGAAGAGTTGTGGTGAAAGTGCATCTTCCTGTTTTAGTCCATTGTTTATTTCAAATGTCTCCGAGTATTTTTGTCCAACTCTCACCTTACATCGTAACCGTTCCAAATAAATCTACCGTTACATGTAAAGAAAATGCGAAATCTTTCAATATGTTAGACATAGACACATGCACATATAAATAGAATATAACATTAAGGAGAACTTTATGTTTTAAAAAAATTCCAAAAGAGTAGATCATATAAATATCTCTCCTTAATGTTTTAGGCTGATTTCGAGATAACTGGCTTTAAAAGTAATAATTTAGAGTAATGATTTACAAAATAATACAAGATAAGACAAGATTATAAAAATCAGTTTTACAAAATTAAAACGAGGAAAAAACCGCACTTGGTTCACAAGCAGCTACTCGCATAGCTTTTATTTAAATAATGAATGTTTGTAATTAATATTTTTTAATAAAAAGATATGAAAGTTAATGAAAGTTCTGAAAAGTGCAATTGATGGAATCGTTGTTCCTTAGAGGAATTGATTGCATCGGTAGTTAGCTTTAACCACCGATCAGAAAATGTTGTCGAAGATAGCCCATAGATCACTATACTTTGGAGATAATTGGAGGTAATATTAATAGTAAGACCACTTACAGTACCTCTAGATAATGTTGCCTCTTAAATCACACTGAATTTAAGCTGTACTCAACTTTAGTATCAAATACTGAAGGTAATTTATAACATATATTTGATCTACTCGGGTGTTAGGTCAAACTACTTAAAATACAATAGAAGTGAACTACTTAAAAAGAAGGATGTGTAGAAATATACTTATAGATAATTTCCCAGAGAAATAATACGTCCAAACTCTTAGACTAGCCAACGAAAAGTGATTCTCTCTTTTTCAAATTGGACAAACTATCCCCTAGAATAGAATAATCCCCACTTAAAGAACTCCCTCCTAACAAGATTTGACTTATTTTCATTATCGACGTAAACACATAAACATAACAGTATTTTTTAAAAAGGGAAGCAAAAGGGCAAATAACTGTACCATATTGAGGGAAAGGTTCTCTTTAAAGTAAAGCTATTTGTTAGAAGTTTAATTTTATTACTCTCTTCCTAGCGCTATAAAAAAGGGGCCTAAATGTTCTTTGTTCCCAAAAAAATGACGATTGCTCTTAAATTTCTAACAAAGCAGCCATAAAGTAATCTGCATGTTTCGATACTTATTTTAAGGAATAAAAAAGCTGAAAGATATAGCTAGAATTAAGTCTATAAAGAAACAAAATTCTAAAGTACCGTTACCTTCTCATAAAAGATTATATCAGCATCTCTCGTACCAAACAGATTACAATAATACCTATATAAAATGTGAGATTCTAGGTCTACTTTTAAAACATCATTATTAGTTTCGGCTAGGCGCAAAAGAAAAATTTTTGGATACGGCCATTAGCGTAACTGCGATAATTGCAAAGAGTTTTTAAAATTAATCTAAAAGCAATATATAATAATTAGTTACTAATCTAATTAAAAAAAAATGTTACAAGGTATAACATTAAAATCTCTGGATAGCTGAAACTCATTGTTTTCAAGGGCCATTTTAGAACACATAATGGCAATGATGTTTACTTCTCTGGCAGTGAGGGTCAGAAATATACTTGTGTGTTGCTACTTTGGGTATGTTATGAGAGCAGACATACAAAACATGGAATGACTTATTATCCAAAGAAAGGTAGAAGGCTAAAGATTAACAGGCAGATCTCCAACAAGATGTATCGATAAAATTACAGTAATGTGCAAAAGACCTATGCATGAGGTAAAAGAAATGCCCAGAGAGAGAGAGAGCGAGACAGAGGGAGAGAGAGAGAGATCTTTGGAGACGGACAATACGCGACATCATGATGACCACTACACTACCTCTGGGAGTCAGGATTGAAGGGAGAGATAGAAAGAGAGAGCGAGAAAGGGAGAGAGATTCTTATACTAGCACATATGGATATGTTTTCACTTCTTAATATCTTATTTAAAGCAAAGATACAACGACATAATCCAAGTCATAATTCTGGTTTGGATTTATTTCCTCATATTTAGTCTCCTGGAAAATACATTACAGCTATGCTTACTATTTCATTGTAGAATGCTAAGCATTTGAATTTTCGTTGATATATAAACCCTGTCCTGTTGATTCCGGCCATTGACGACAATTTCAAGAAGGATATTGAACAACAGGGATGACAGTGGGTCCCCTTTTCGCCCCCGCTCACTTCACCGCTCGATGAATAGTGCCACTGTAGATTTCCTATATTCATAGTTTTCTGTTTGGATTTCGCTTAGCAGAAAAATTTGATCTACTTTATTGTGTCCTCTTCTGAACCACATTGATATTTATTATTCTCTGTTTTTTGAGATATCCTATTTTTATATATGTACTGCAGGTATTTAACAGGTTGACTGTCAGTCGGTCGTATACGACAGTTTAATAAGTACTTCATGCCACGGAGGTCGTATACAACCGATTTGATACGGTCTGTGATATGGTTTCTGTTTTGCCAGAGGTCGTGTAGAGAAGTAGAGTTATTGCAGTATTCGACCGCCTTGGCATACAGTCGTCGTATATACATATCAGTTTTCATTTTGGCTGAATAGGGGAGACTGAAATAATATCGAAATTTTAACATATCTTTATTTCGAGTAAAAAATATAAAACTGTAAAAAATATCCATTACAAACTAAAAGACATACAAAAGTTAAATAAGAATATGAAAGAAATTAAAAATTATCGTTTATTTGGAGTGTTTGTTGAAACAATCTATAGAAAGGTGTGGTTGACCTTCACAAGTGTCACAGTAAATTACTTCTTTTTTGACCCGATTTTTTGTTATGTTTCTTGAATCTTCTCTTTAAAACAACCTTTACAGTATTTCTTCATTTTATCATATGGTCCTTCTTTTTTCACCAAAGTATGAGTTTGCGTCGATCTCCTTGTGTTCTTATCTGTTGTTGGTCCCTTTCGGAATCATTCTGTGACTCAATGTTGTCTTCATAAGTTAAGAGCGACTTTATTACATGCTCTCTAAATTCAGTTATTTTCATCTTTTTATCCGCTAGTTGATTGAAAATAATGTGAGAATTTACGAGGGATGTACCAAGAAGAAATTCCACAGAGAGCTTCCTGTACCATTTCAGTGACTTTCGTAGAGGTGAATTATAACTCATTGTATTCCATTATAGCCTGAGGCCTAAACAACACCACTTGTCGCTGAATTGTTCAAGTTTTGTTAGTGTGTTTAGTAGATAGTAACAAGACATCTCTTTTATTCTTCCACTTCAAAACGCAGATGCCTCTCTCGTTTTCCAACCCAAATGTTTCCCTTTTTTCAATTTTGTATTAATTACTTCTTTTGGGTTTCCACGACGATTTGCTCTTAGCGTCCCAATATAGTAGTTATCAGCTACTATCGTACCTCCTGAATTCAAAAGGCGCTCTGATAGGTTAATCACTACATTTGTTGGTACAGAAGCGTCACCTTCATTTTTCTCCTTAATTTCTCTTTCCTGCATAAATCCTTATATTCCACGTGTAGCCATTGTCACTACAAAGTTTAACTCCATACTTATGCAAAGCGTAACTCCATACTCTGAATTATGTACATCTGAAAATATGATATGAACATATGATATGAAAATATGAAAACTATATCTTACCTGAACGTTCATTGCTTTCCAAAACCATACCAACTATTATTTTACCGCGACTTCCCATTTTATTTCAAGAAATAGTAATTGTTTTTACTATTATCTAACTCTAAAAATAACAGGAGCACAATCAACTTACTTGTCTTACTAACAATCAAATCTCTACTGATAAAGTATTGGTCAAAACAACCATTCAGCAGAATAATACTCGACAAGTCTCATCATGAACAGAACGACCGCCCGACCGACATCTTGGCAACACGGGAATAGGTATGTCGCCTACGCCCCGGCGGTCGTATTCGACCCCTGACACATTTTTTCAAAAATTGGAACTAATAAATGAAATTGGTGAAATATTAGTAATGGAAGTATTTCAGTTGGTGGTCAGATGCACTTTTTTCAACCTGGCACCATGGACTTTTTTAATCATTTTTTGTGGCAGTCAACCTGTTAATATGCAAGGAATTATAACATAAACTTTTGTCTCCTTTTTTTTTAAGTTATACACTGTCTAGCTTCAGTCTATTATTTCGATGTGTTCTGTTCCCATATTTATTTCAGAAATTTTTCCAAATGCTTGGTTAGTACTGGTTCTCCATATTTAAACATTTCGGCTGCTATTTCATTCTTTCTAGAGCTCTTCCTATGATCTTTTCTGATCAGTTTCTTCCTTCAGTTCTTCTTCATATTCTACTGTGCGTATTTCATAGAAGCTCTTCAAATTATTCTTTCCATATATCGTCGCTAATATGTCAAAACCCCGTATCTCAATTTTCGATGGTTTTGCGTTTTTTGTGTGGCCTATATTAGGAAATCGAGCTGCATCGATTGAGAAACCTCTTATTACAAAGCATGTGAAATTGCACCTCCGTCACTCGAATTCAGAAACCTTGTATCTCACATGTTGTACACGAACCACGTAAGTCAACACGTGTCTGAAAAATTGTTAAATACTGAACATTTTTGTGCATTTATATAGGTTTATAAGAATTATAACTGTTTATTAGAAGCTATGGTAAGTGAAAACATCTTATTACTTTGTTTTAATAATACGTAGACGCATTGTTTTACGTTAAACAGAAACATAACTATTATTATTCCAAAAAATTTTAGGTTATTATGACTCAATTATTTTATTTCAATTGATCAACTGAAGCAAATTATTTAAATCAATTAAGGAAAACCAAAAACTTGTCAGTTGGTACAAGAATTTCCAAAATAATGTATTACAATGAATTTTTAAATGAAAAAAATTGTGATACGAGGTTTTGTTACCTACAAAAATATAATCAAGTATATACAATATCTATTAATTTACGAGGTTTCTTTGGAAACAAAATAAGTGTTTTTTTGTTTTATTTTTAGGCAAGCCGGCTTCTAGAATGGTCAAACCAGCACTAGAAAGTCTAAAAGCGAATTCTGATATTGACCAGAATGAAAGTTACTACCAATCAAAATTCACATTCTAAAGAGGAAGTCGCAGAAGAGCCGTCATAAAGAAAATTGGAAAAAAGCAAATACAGGCTTTGAACAAGTTTATGAGACCTTTCGAGAAGAATCCTTCACAGAATGACGGTATTAGAAACTGAAGAATCCTTCAGTTTCCAGCACATTGCTTCTTCATCACTCTGTTCACAAAACATTCAAGTACATTCCTGTATTATTCTGAACCCAAAGAGTACTGCTATTCAAACAGGATCTCATTTAAAAAATGACACCCAAAGCAGATGCCTGGCTAGTATTAATATAGAAGATAATGGTATGAATGTTGATGTGAAGGACAGTACTGAGGTGGAGAATGTCAGTAGGGATCTAACTTTGAATATAGAAAATATTAGTAAAGCTGCGGAAAATCGACACTATAACACCGACATTGAATTTGAAGAACCTTTCGAAGGATCACAGTCAAGTTCAGATCAGAACGCAGAAATAAATTTAAAGCATTCCTTGAAAACTGCCAAAGATGCCCTCCCATTATTGCCGTTCATCAACGAGTAAACTTTATTTGGAAACAACTTTTCAATCATATAAGGAAGTGTATGACGTATACAAAAATTATGAACCACAATCTGCTGTCGGATATGATGTTTTCTTTGATGTGTATCATCCAAGGAAGGGCCAGTGTGATTTATGATTTTCGCATAAACTGGACAATGTAGAGCAAGAAGATTATGAATCGCACATTAGCCAAAACGATCGCGCTAGAAAGGAAAAAACAAGGATAAAGAAGATGCGTTGTAAGGAAAAGTGTGCGTATTACGATGGATGTACAAGCGGTCCAACTTGTCCCTATCATCCCAGCAGGCATGGTATACTTTAAACAGAAACTAGCATGCCATAACTTCACCATCTATAATTTACCAAATAATAAGGTAGTTTGTTATGTATGGCATGAGGAAGAGGGCAAAACAGATGCCAACTACTTTACATCTTGTATAATTGATTTTTTAAATAAAGAGTTAGATGCCCAAGAAAAGGACACACCAAAAATTTTTTATAGCGATAGATGTTCTGCACAAAATCGTAACGTGACATTGGCTAATGTATTTCAGCATTTCTGCAACGAAAATGATACGGTAATTATACAGAAATATTTACTTAAGGGTCACTCGCAAATGGAATGCGATAGTGTGCACTCCATCTTTGAAAGAAAGAAAAAAAATGCATTTATTCACCATCCAATTGTGGAAATAATTAAAGAGGCCCGTAAAAATTCCAAAAATCCATACAAAGTTAAATACATTGATCACCAATTTTTTAATGACTATTCCGAAATTAAGTATTATTCATCCATTCGTCCAGGGAAAAAAGTGGGAGATGCATGCGTGAATAACTGAGGGCTCTAAGGTATTCCAGAGATTTGCCTGTCCAATTCAAACTAAACTTTGACGAGGAGTGGCAGTTTTTACCAGTTCGCAAAAATACGAATAATGCAGGAATCGCAAGAAAAATGTATAATGACCATTTGCCCATTACAGAAGACAAATTTAATCACCTGCAGTCTCTTAAGACTGTTATTCACCCAGATTATCATGGTTTTTATGACTCGTTGAAGCACTAATTTTTTTTTGTTTTAGAAATATGGAAAATAGTTGTGTTTATTTTATTTTATATCATAATGCTTATGTAACATGTTTGTTTTATTTCTTTGAAGAATAAACATTTTATTTTTCGTCTGTAATATTGTTCTTTTTGTGATTTCTTAAAATACACTAATTTTGAGATACAAGGTTTTGACATCTGAACGACGATATTCAGTATTTCCTCCTCGCTTACTAAATTTCGCTTATTTTTGCTTTTAGAAAATATATCACTATTACAGCTTGGACATCCACTAGCTCGTTGTACATAATTTTTGTTTTTGTTAAGTTGTCAAAACGTGGGCTTCCTACTGATCGTCTTCCCATTGGGGGACCGTCCCTTGCCGTCTTTACTTACTCTATTTGCTGTCATTCGGCTTATATGATCATTCCATTCGACTCTTCTGTTTCCTACCCAGTCCTTGATGTTCCCCACCTTGCATTTAAGACAAATATATGTCCTTCAACATCTCTCTTATAGTGTTTTACCGTGTTTCTGCCGCGTATGTCAATATTGGTCTGATGACTATTTTGTAAATTTTGCCTTTCATTTCTTTTATGATATTTTTATTTCTCCATATTGTTTCATTCAGACAACTTACGGCTCTGTTTGCTCTATTTACTTAATTTTGCACTTCTGTTTCGAGCTTTCCGTAGCTAGATCATTTGATGTCTAGATTTTTAAACTCCGTTACTTGTTCTATTAGCTGACCTTATAGCTCCAATTTACATTTTAGTAAATTTGCTGTTATAACCATGCATTTTGTCTTTTTTGGGAAAATGTTACATGTTACATTTTTTGTCGGTTATATTTAATTGGTGCAGCATACGTTGTAAATCATCTTTAGTTTGAGAGAGTAGTATTGCGTCGTCTGCATAGCAGATTATTTTAAGTTGTTTTTCTCACTTTTCTATCCAATTCTTAGTAAATTTCGATTATTTTGTGTACCTATTTTTTTTAATACTAAAAGCTGATATAGCGTAGCAATTATATACTCTACAATTTTTATTTGATTGATATAATATCTTATCGTAACTAATTTCTTCATTGATTGACAATCTTAGTCAAGCAAACTATAGGTAAATACAAGTGAAGTTATATTATGACACTTTGTAGAATACATTCGTACGTTGTATAGCTTCTCTTTTTCTGGAGATGGTCTTCGTTTTATTTTTGTTTGCTCTTAATTGCCAGATCCTTGGAGTATACTCGTCCTTTCCGTTTCATTTAGTATAAATAACGACAAGGATTGGAACTGACCTCCAAGACGAATTAGCCGCGTCCATTGTAAAGCTTTCATGATGAGTGGTGTCGCCCTTATGTTAGCTCTGCCGTTGCGACGTCCCCGCTTTCTCCACATACCGACGCCGCTGAGAATCAAACTAATCAGCGTCAACGTCAGAGCCGTCGTCGGAGTTGTTAAAAGCGTCGCCCGGTAACTGCTGACGAGGTATCTGCAGAAAAGGCAATAATAAAACAGAAATTTGAGAAAAGTATTATTATTGACCGTTTATTGCTAGATTACAAATAGCAATTACATTTTTTTGAGCAATAGTTGTATTGCACTAATACTATTACAAGAATCATCACATCACTGCTAATGAAACGCGTTTATGATTTTTTTCTGTTGTTTATATCATTAAAGCAATACTGCAGATGTAAATAAAAATTACAAAGTACGGAAAGAAAATAATTTGCATTCACTTACTTCTTACCAATCATCAATAGCCCAATATTTAATGCAAATTGGCCAAAACTTAATGTGTTTTGGACATTTGTGGTGTTTTGGCTTCTTAACAAGCTTGCAATATTTTAATCTCAGGCTGTACAAATTTCGTAGTACAGTGACTATCGATCCTGCCTCTTACAATTTATTCCTTATATCTCCATAAGTTTCCCTTTAGTGTTTTACAGCCCAATTTTTTAAAATTCGTTGTCCTCTGGGAGTGACTAAAAGTTTTTTTGCAACAGCGACCCTTTTCGAACCTTTCTGCCACATTGAACCGACTTAGCAAGAAGCTTCTATTTAAGTTTTGACTCAATCTTCAAAATGACAATTGAGATGCACCACATTCTCTTGATATTTCACTTTGACTATATGTGGTATTTTCTAATACTTAGAGCAGTAACAGAAGAGATTTACTCGACAGAAAAATCTTTACATTTACTCATCTGAAAAATGCCAATCAAAGATTAATTGTCGTGTTTTATAACTAGAAATTCATTAGATATATCACAGAAAGTGATGGAGTCGAACAAATATGGGCAAAAATTAAGTTTAATATCTTAGCCTTGGCCAAGGAAGTTCTTGGTGAAAGAAACATAAATAAAAATAAATCGTTCCCAAGGCGAATGGTTTTGTGCAGAAGTGAAGGAAAAATGTAAAGAAAGTAATTTTACAAGTGCTAATAAATCAGAGGATAAGTTTAGCAGCTGAACAATAAGGTTTTCGTAGTGAAAGATCATGTACAGATGCAAGATTTATAATAAAGCAAAGTACTGAGAAATCACTACAGTATAATAAACCAATATTTCTGTGTCTGATTGGCCCAAAGAAAGCGTTTGACAAAAGTAAGACTCAAGATGTAATCCACATTCTCTATAATAGAAAAGTTCCCCTAAACGTTATTAAAATTATTAAAAACATCTACCAAAACAACAAAATGGAAGTCATAATAGATGGACAATTTACAAGCATTCAATTTAATTATTGATGAAATCATCAAAAGCGTTAACAAAGAGAAGAGGTTACAGAATGGGAAACAAAGAAATAAAAATTCTCTATTACGCAGACGACGCAATATTGATAGCCCAAGATGAAGATAGTCTGCAAAGACTGGTCCACAGATTTAACATTAGAGCAAAATAATTTAATATTACACTCTCTTCTCAGAAAACTAAAATAATAGTAGTCAGCAAAGAACCAACCAGGTGTAAAATAGAAATTGATGGCATCAGTATTGAACAAGTAATGGAAATAAAATACCTAGGAATTACACTATCCAGATATGGAAACCTAAACAAAGAAGTGAGAGATCAAGTACAAAAAACAAATAAACTGGCAGGATGCCTTAATAACACTATATGGTGAAAAGACATATTATAACTGAGATGAAGTCAAGAATTTGTAAAGCCAATGTAAGACCAATAATGACATATGCCTCAGCGTAAACAAGACCAGACACAGCCAGCTACTGGAGATGGCAGAGATGGCAGAGATGAGAGTACTGAGAAGAATTACAGGAAATACGCTGAGAGATCGAAAGAGAAGTGAAGACATTAGAAGAAAATGTAACGTACAGTGTATAAACGAATGGACACAAAATAGAAAAAAAGAATGGAATAACCACATAAGCAGAATGCAGGAGACACTTGTCGTCAAAATAGCAAGAGATAAGTAAATTTGACAAAAGTTAATCCTAATCACTAATTTAACTAAAAAAAAACTAAAGTTGGAATAAGTCAAGTTACTGCACATTTTTAGCACATTCTATTGTCATCTGTCACGTTTTGATAACTCAACCAAAAATTTTCACTATTCTTTGCTTAATTATGTAGCATAATTGCATGATTATTCATTGATTATTATTCAACGTATTTAGAAGCTCTGTATTACTGTAAAGAGACTTTTAAAGTATTTTAAATTAAAAAAACTGAAATTTATCTTTGATGCCTCGCGTTTTTAACGGCTGGCAAATCTAATTTTCGACCTCTTTTTCTCAGTCAATCTTATATTATCATATTAAGAAAAAATTATCTTTAATTTGATATAAAAAAAACTTGCATATACGTCATGATCAGAGTATTTTATTTAAAAAATAAATAAACGAAATATAATATTTGTCAAAAACTAATTAGGTACTATTAATTGAATTAAAAATATTTGCAGCCACTTTTTGACTGGCAACCTATTATCAATGTATTCTCCTAATATTAAATGTATGTAAAAATGTAAGTTTGACGAACTACGTTATGAACGTAGTGATCCTGTAGTTGGATCTTGTACTATTAAATTTAGATTACTAAAATGAAGAAAATTTTGAAAAAAGTTGAACCTAATTTTGATTGATTGAATTGATTTTATTGTTAAATGAATTATGACTTTATAATTGATAATAAATATTTTATACGTAATTAAATTTAAAAAAAAAGTATTTATTAAAAAACAAAAAACTTTTGGAGGAGCTGGGATTTGAACCCAGGACTTTCAGCATGCGAAGCAGACACTCTACCACTGAGTTACACCCCCGTTGTCAATTGTTTTCAAAATTACTGAGCAGCTGCACATGGACTTTGCCAAAACATGTTTGTACAAATTTTTTGTCTATATAATTATTATCCACTTAATAATTGGCATCATGCATTTTATGTATTAACTCTGTTTTAACAGAGTAGTTCACTTTTAAAAGCATATCTTATCAAGAGTAGATATCATAAATAAAATTCTATAAAGTACTTAAGTATGTAGTTTGAATAGGAATTAAATGTTCGATCCGATTTCTAAAGAGGCTAACACTGCTATAGACAATACAAGCAATAATTCTAGGTAATAAACAGCTTTCAGAATAAGTAAAGGGCATAAAGCAAATTGACTTATTTCGAAAAATTTAATGATACCAAAAGATCGTTTAAGAAAAGAGCCATAAAATAGAAAACAGGCACAATTATACGTTTGAACAGCACGTTCTAGATAAAACAGCAGCTTCTCATGGATATCGACAATTCTACTTTCCCCTTAGGTTTAGGAGATTAATTCAATAGAAATGATTCGAGCTTATGGTAAGGAGAAATTGCCTCGAAAAATACTACATACTTTCAAAATAGACCATGCTACCCACTGTTTAAAGTATGTTAATAAGGTCTCAATTAAACTACTGTATTGGCTGAATATATATTAATAATATTCATACATTACAACATGATCATGTCGCCCATTGTCCCCGTTGGGAAGTGGTGTTGACTTGACATTGACATATTTGACATAGTTACCAGGTTTATGTTAAGCCTATCTTACATTAATGTCAAACACCTTCCCCTTAAAGATTAAGGCGTACCCTAGGTTTAATTGTACGTCCGAATTTTGAAACATTACATTTCTTACTATCATTATTTTTTGAGCAGCTATACTGAGGACTTACAATATCAGTATTCCTATGTTCATTAAACAAATTTGTTAAATCATTATCCTGAATACATACATTATTTAAATCATTATTATCATTATCCTTATAACTATTTGGGTTTGTGTGTGGATACAACTCAGGTTCAAGATACATGTCTGCTACATTTGATTTTGTATGTGATGGTCTTATGTGTCTTGTGTTTCTTCTAACTATCCTAATATTGCATTCCTTTCTTATCCAGTACGATCTGGGTTCTTTAGCTTTTTCTACAATAACAGCTTTATACCATACTTTATCAACACTACTCTTGACAACTACATTATCCCCCCTTTTATAAGTTGTTGGTGTACGTTTACTATGTTTATCATACTGAACTTTTGTTTTTTGTTGTTGGTCCGATAACAGTTTATAAATCTCAATCTAAATTTTAGGTTGTAATTGTTCACTATTTACTGGTATTTCTGTTCTCAAAGATCTACTATTTAATATTTGTGATGGAGATGCACTTAATGAAATAATAGCAGTATTATTATATTCTAAAACTAACTCACGATAATCAGAGTTTTCTGTAAAACTTTTTTTTTAAATTTGTTTACAAATTCCTACAGCCTTTTCAGCAAGGCCATTACTTTGGTGGTAATGAGGTGAACATGTCAGGACTGTAATTTGTTTATTATCGTAATATTTTTTACACTTAAATGATATAAATGGTAAATTATCTGCAATTAAAAATTGAGGATAGCCAAATCTGGAAAAAACATCTTGCATTGCATCTATTATGGCTTCAGATGTTTTATTATTTAATGATAGCATCTCTATCCAATGGGAAAAATAATCTATTAGAATTAAGTAAGATTTAACACCAAATTCCAAAATATCAGCCGCAATTTTATTAAACCTCAATTTTGGTATTGAATGTGCTAACATTGGCTCTCTATAATTATTTGGCATGAATTTTTCACAAATTCTACATTTTTTTATAAACTGGACAATATCATCCCTAAGGTTTGGCCAAAAAAATAAAGATCTTGCTTTATTAATAGTTTTACTAGTTCCTATATGACCTTTATATAACAGAGTAATCATTTCCTGTTTTAGAGATTTTGGTACAATTATTTTATTTTGAACAAAAACAATTCCTGCTTCAACATATATATCATTTTTAATACTGTAATATGGCTTTATATACTCTGGAATCTTGTTTTCTTTAGGCCAGCCTTTATAATAAAAATCAACAATTGTAGCCAAAACTTTATCTTTAGAGGTTTCTTCTCTGAACTGATATATTTTTTTATCTGTCATTGGTAAGTATAGTGAGACTGAATGAACCATATCAAACATCTCTAAATCAAGGGTTTGTGCCTTTAAACTAGCTCTAGAAAGCATATCTGCAAATTGAATATGCTTTCCTGGAACATAATAAATATTTAATATGTACTTTAATAATTTTAGCCTTAAACGCTGCAACCTTACTGACCCAGTTTTGCATATTGGTTTCTGCATAATTGAAATTATTGGTTTATGATCTGTTTGGACATCAACATCACACTGGTAAATAAAGTTATGAAATTTTTGTGTACAATAAAAAATGGCTAATAACTCTTTCTCTGTCTGGCTGTAATTTATTTCATGTTCATTCATAGACCTAGATGAACATGCAACTAATTTCAACATACCATCATAGTTTTGAAACATACAACACCCAATTCCATTTTTGGATGCATCACATTGCAAAACTATCTTTTTATTTGGATCAAATGGTACCAGAGCTGGAGAATTTGAAATTATTTTCTTTAACTTATCAAAACATTCCTGCTGTTTAGGCAACCATTGCCATTCTACATTGTTTTTTAAAAGTTCACATAAAATTTGCATGTGCTCAGCCATATTTTTAACATAACGTCTAATATAGTTAAAGGAACCTATTATTCTTTGTAACTCTAATTTACTATTTGGAATTTCTAATTTACATAAAGCATCTGTCCTCTCAGGATCTACTTTCATTCCTAAATGAGAAAAAATTTGTCCCATAAACTTTACTTCTTTTTTGCTAAATTGAATTTTCTCCTACAATGTTTTTAATATCACCAAAATGCTTTTCAACTGCCTCTTGAAAAAGGTCTTGAGAATTTTATAACCCAAAAGGTAAAACTAAAAACCTGTAAGTTCCATAGTGTGTACAGAAACAACATTTCCATGAAGAATTTTCCTCAATTGAAAGTTGGTGATAACTTTCAGATAAATCAAAAACAGAATATACATTTTTGTTTAATAATTTTGAACATATTTCCTCAATGGACTCCCCAACTCTAGGTTTGCGTACTATATGTTTATTCAGATCTGAGGGATCTAAACATATTCTTAATTTACCATTACTCTTTTCGACTATCACCATTCTATTAATACTTGCCCTGGGGTCTATGTTTTCTACCTTAACAATTGCTTTTCTTTGGACTAATCTATCTAGCTCAGTTTTAAGTGAATTTCTAATTTTTATTGGACACTTGGTAGGTGGATAGCAAACTGGTTCAAATTTATCATTTGTTGTAATTTCATATGTGCCAGGAAATTTGCCTGACCCTGTGAAAATTTCAAAATTTTCATTGATAAATTTATCTGTTAAATCAGACCGGCCTATCTTATTTATTTTTATAGAATCAATACGTTTTACCAAATTTAAACATGTTTGTCCACATATCAGAACCTGACTTGCACCATCCACAATGACAAAATCTTCAAAAATATTCTTACCCTTACATTTTACATTTAAATTTACTACACCTATAGGATGAGACACATTTCCATCAAATGCCTATATTCAGTAGGCCTGGTTTTAAATTGACAATTAAATTTTTTATAAACATTTAAAGGAATAACATTTACATCTGCCCCTGTGTCTAACTTGGCTTTCAATTTATAATTTTCAACCTCTATATACTCTTCCCAAGTGTCTATCAAATCAACATTACATACCTTTTTCCTGCTGTTAACATTTCTTACAAAAAATTCATTAGAAGAGGTTGACTCACAATCATCTTTTTCAGTACTTTTAATATTTTTGACCTTGCAGGCAACTGCATAATGGTTTTTTAGTCCACACTTGTTACACTTCTTGCCATAAGCTGGGCATTCCCTCGGACCATGCTTTTTTGCACACCTTCTGCATAAAAAACTTCTTCTTTAACTTCTTTCTCTTCATTCCAAGGTTTCTTGTTTATATCATATTTCTTTTTCTCTATCTTCTGTGTATGATTAATATTTCTATTACTTTGCTCACTTGTTCTGCAGAATTCTATAGCTTTATTTAAACTTAATTTGTCTATTCGCAGGAGGGCTTCTCGTGTGGTCGGATCCCTAATTCCCATAACAATTTTGTCTCTTAATGCCTTGTCTTCACATGACTCATCGGGATCTAGGGCATTGTAATTGCAACTTCTAACCAAATGTCTGCACTCTGTCAAAAAATGTTCAAATGTCTCCCCATCTTCTTGTACTCGTTTTATAAAGTTGTACCTCTCAAAGCATTCGTTAACTCTTGGGTTCACATACTTATCTAACAGCTGCATTGTGAATTCATACTTATTTAGTTCTTCATCAGGGATAACAAAAGTAGCCATAATCCGTGCTGATTCATGGCCAATAATATTTCGCAGGATGGATAATTTCACCTGATCTACAGCGTCGTGTTGTCCTGTTGCTACTAAATAATCTTCGAATGAAATTTTCCAAAATTTCCATTCAGCAGCGGCACTCTGACCCTGGAGGTCGAAATCTTGGGGTAACTTAACATAACCTATTCCATTGACCATGCTTGCCATTTTGGGAACACTTAAATTTTTCTTTTTAATAAACTTAGCACTTAACTTTATCCTTGGACACGTAGATTCCATAAATTGACTGCGCCATGTTTAAAGTATGTTAATAAGGTCTCAATTAAACTACTGTATTGGCTGAACATATAATAATAATATTCATACATTACAACATGATCATGTCGCCCATTGTCCCCGTTGGGAAGTGGTGTTGACTTGACATTGACATATTTGACATAGTTACCAGGTTTACGTTAAGCCTATCTTACATTAATGTCAAACACCCACCTGCTTTAATCATGCGTTAGTCGCGCGGTCTACAATCGTAGACCACTCTCCTTTAAGACTTGCGACTCGGACAGCCTAGATCAACAGATCAGATAAACAGATAATATGTCTGCCCCTGATCCCAAAAGTAGTACAAATCCAGAAGATTGGCGAAGATGGTATGAAGACTTGGTCGAGTGGCGAAGAAAGTCCCGTGGATGAACAAGATAAAGATAAAGTAAAAGAGGATATTGTAGAGAAAAGCGACCCCGAAACAGACTCTGAACAAGAGGTTTCGTCAGAAGAAAATAAAGATATGTCAGACCCGGACACTTTATTAGACGAAGACAGTTGCAATAAAAATAAGATAAAACAACCAACTGAAAAAAATCACTAGGAAATTTACAAACACGTATCCGTTCTCATAATATTATAAAGCACTGTCTTTATCCCAAAGGTGATTCACGAAATTCAATTACAGCAATTGACTGTTTAAATCTTTTCCTAAATAACGTAGTTATTAAAATTATAACTACTTCGACGAATACATATAGGTATTGAAAAACTTAAAAATAGGTTCCAGAGGAATAGGGATGCAAGATGTAAGAGTAACGGATGATGGAAATTGAGGATTAGAAATATGGATTCACAGAGGGATGCTGAAGATATCTTGGACAGCAAAAAAACTAATGACGAAGTAGTAAGGAGGGTCAGCAAAGATAAAAATTGCTAAAAACTGTAACATATAATGAGGGGAAATCGATATAGAATATTACAACAGATCCTTAAAGACAAAATAGAAGGCCGTAGGGTTGTATGAAGAAAACAGGTTTCTTTGTTAAAAATATTCGTGAATGGACTAAGATATCAAATACAGGACAATACTTATATGTGGCAAAAGATCGAGAAGCCTTCGCAATGGTGATCGCCAAGGTCGGACAACTCTAATATGGCACGTGAAGAAGAAAAAGAAGGGAAATTCGTGGATTTATTGGAATTTTGTTCTAATTGGGAGATTTGGAAGTTCAAGAAAAAATGTGGAACAATTCAAAAGGTTGTGGTATTGAAACGTGCTACCTTGCGATGAGCGAAAGACGGTTTAGATTTTTATTAAGGTGCCTCAGATTTTATGATTTTATGATATCAGAAGAAATAAAGGAAAGGAAATTGGCAAACTAGCACCAATAAGAGAAGTCTTTGAAATATTTGTAGCTAATTTCCAAAAAACAAATTAGTGTAAGTGAATTCTTGACGATAGACGAGCAACTATTGGTTTTAGCTAGTAAGAAAAATGTATTAAAAGGCTTTGTACACATTGAACCTTGAACACAACTCGAATAACCATACAAGCTAAGTAATTCTTCTGATTATATAGTTTTGAGGTTAGTACACCTGTAGAAGAAGAAGAAAAACCAAGTTCATGGTTAGTATTTACAAAAGCACAAAACATCAAAGTTAAGCTAGTACTAGATAATACAGAAATTGAACAAATATCTTCGTACAAATACCTTGGAGCATGGATGACAGAAGATACTGATCAGACAAAAGAAATAGGATGCCGCACGGTCAACTTTTAATCGAATGAGAAAACTTTTTTGTAATCGCGATATCAATATATCGCTCCGAATAAGAATGCTTCGATGTTATATTTTCTCTACCGTTTTGTATGGGGTTGAAGCTTGGACACTTAAAAAATCCAACATTAAAAACCTAGAAGCATTCGAAATGTGGTGTTACCGACGTATTTTGAAAATATCACGGATGGATCGCAAAACAAACGAACAAGTTCTCGAACAACTAGGAAAACAATGCGAAGTTTTAAATTCCATAAAAATCAGGAAATTGGAATACTTGGGGCACATCATGAGAGGTGAAAAATACAAACTACTAAGGAATATAATGCAGGGAAAAATCAAAGGCAGAAGAAGCGTAGGAAGACTAAAATCTCGTGGCTACGCAATCTCCGTAAATGGTTTGGATGCAGTTCAATTGAACTATTCAGGCGCGTAACCAACAAAATTATAATTGACAGAATGATTTCCAATCTCCGATAGGAGCGCAACTTGAAGAAGAAGACACCTGTAGAAGGAGCAAAACGCAAAATTCTTCTTCTTCTTGATGTGCCTATCCGTTACGAATGTTGGCGATCATCATGGCAATCTTTATCTTATCTGCAGCAGCACGAAAAAGCTGCACAGATGTTGTATTGAACCAGATTCTAAGGTTCTTCAACCAAGATGTTCTTCTACTTCCTGGACCTTGTTTTCCAAATATTTTTCCTTGCAGGATGGCTTGAAGGAGAGCATATCTGGATTTATTTCGCATAATATGTCCGAAGAACTGTAACTTTCGAGATTTGATGGTGGTCAGTACCTCTTCGGTTCTTATTCATTCTTCTGAGGACCTCCTCATTTGTGACTCGGTCAGTCCACGGCATCTTAAGCATTCTCCGATATAGCCACATCTCAAATGCTTCCAGTTTTCTGCACATATCTTCGTTCAAGGTCCACGATTCAACACCATTAAGAAAGATAGAGAAGACGTAGCGTCGCAGCATTCTTTCTTTTGTATCAAGAGAAAGGTTGTGACTCTTGAAGAAGGCCCCCATCCGATTGAAGGTGGATCTAGCTTTTCCTATGCGTGCTCTAATCTCCTGGTTGTTGGTCCATTCTTCATTTATTACGGTGCCGAGGTAGTTGTAGTGCGTAACTCTTTGTACAGGAGATTGGTTGACGTAGAGTTGACCTTCTGTTATTCTTTTCTTGCTAATTATCATGAGCTTTGTTTTCTTAAAGTTTATGTTGAGTCCATATTGTTGACTGTAATACGTGATTTTGTTCATAAGAACTTGCAGGTCTTCTAAGTTGTCCGCAAATACTATGGTGTCATCTGCCTATCTGATTTGTTTAGCCGGTAACCATTTAGTAGAATACCTTTTTTAGTTTCGTGCAAAGCTTCGATAAATATTCTTTCAGAGTACAGATTAAAGATAAGAGGAGACAAAATACAGCCTTGCCTTACTCCACGCACGATTTTCACATAGTCAGTGTGGTCTCCTTTAACTCTGAGCAAACGCAACATAACTAAGGACAATTGGTTTACCAGTGTGCCACTAACAAATAGACTATTGAAAGAGAAAAAAAAACTAGCTTACGTTGGTATCATGAAAAAGAATAAATGTGAAATACTACCAGAGTTGTTACGTGAAAAAAAAAGAAGAACGAACTTCACCTTTTGGTTTTTAGAAAATTTCAAGATGGTTTCCTATTGTCCTAAAAAAATACGGCCTTTATTAATTTCTTCTACGAACAATGATAATGCAATTGACCCGGAAAGTGGCGATAATAAGAAACCCCAAATTGTCACCTACTGCAACCATAATTAAATACGTGTAGATAGAGTTAATCAAATGTATGAAAAATACAATTTAGCAAGAATCGAAAATCGGTGGCCCATGGTCATGTTAATCTGCGATAAATGGCTGCTGAGTATAATAATCTAAATGAAAAAGTTTCAAGAAACAACTTCATTGAAAATTTAGTATGACAACTACTCAAAATTGAATATAGATCAAGTATACCTTCCCTGCCAAGAGAACTTAGACGACGAGGTCGTGTACTGCTCGTAGTTCAATAAGTCGTACTCCATCCCCCTAATATTCTAACAAATCAAGTGGGACAACAAGAAGGTCATGTGAAAGATATGGCAAATTTGCATGCAAAGATCATCTCAGGAATATTTGCACTGAATGTTTGACGGACTAAAATTGTGCCACTTTTACCATTTAATAGTTTTGTCCTTTGTTTAGTTTTCTGTTCTATTTTTTATTATTCATCACGTTTGGTCATTTTATAAGTTAAAAAATATAAAAGATTTGTGTTTTTACTAAATCGAGTTTATTTTTGTGACCAGTTTCAGTAACTTTCGAATAAAGATACAAAAAAGCACGACATTATACACACCGGACACAAAGACATCGGTATTATACAACAAAAAACTATTGGTCTACGATCGTAGGCCGCGCGACTAAACTCGTCAGCAAAAACCGCGCGCCTAATGGAGAGTTAATGTGCCAAAAGTCACATGAATAAAGACAATTGAAGGAAATATATTGAGAATGTTATGAAATAAGAAGTGGATATGTGAAAATATAACAATAGTTATGCCTATTTAATTAAACCTGTTCTTCTTCTTAGAGTGCCATATCCCTACGGAACGTCGGCGACTACCATGCTTATAATATTGTTAGACTGATATCGGTCTTGCGCTACGTGTAGCAATTGGTCAGCTGTCAAACCTGTCCACTGCCGCAAATTCCTCAACCAAGAGAGTTTCTTCCGTCCTATCCATTTTTTCCTTCGATTTTACCGTTGAGAATTAGCCGAAGGAACCCATATCTTGGTCCTCTAATTATATGTCCAAGATATTCTAGTTTACGCCTCTTAATAATATTTAATAGAGTTCGTTGATGTCCCATTCTTCGAAGAATTTCTTCGTTTCTGGTTCTGCTAGTCCATGGAATTTTTAGTATCCTTCGATACAACCACATCTCAAACGCCTCGATTTTATTCATGATATCGGCGTTTAAAGTCCAAGTTTCACATCCATAGAAAAGTACAGACCACACGTAACATCTTGTAAACTTTTCACGGATTTCCAAATTTAATGAGTTATTGGATAATAGAGGCTTGAATTTTTGAAATGAGTTTCTTGCCTGTTCAATTCTACATCGAATTTCGAAGGATGGATTCAGATTTTGGGTAATCCAACATCCAAGGTATTTGAATCTCTGAACTCTCTGCAGCGGTTGTTGGTTTAATATCAGTTGGGTTGCGCCGATATTCACTTTACTGGTCACCATGTATTTAGTTTTATCGATATTTATCGACAGTCCCCAATTTGTGCATTCCATGTCAACTCTATTGATTAGCTCCTACAGATCGTCGATGTTTTCAGCTAGAATCACAGTATCGTCGGCGTACCGTATATTGTTAATTATTTCTCCTCCTATGATAATTCCTTTTTGATCTTTTAAAGCTTCCCTAAATAGATTCTTAGAATACACGTTAAAGAAGGTGGGAGACAGTACACAGCCCTGTCTTACGCCTCGTTCAATACTGATTGGCTTTGATTCTCTGTTGTTGGTATTAATAATGGCTGTTTGGTTCCAGTAAACTCTGGCAATAAGTTTGACGTCTTTCTCATCTAGTTGGATGCTCTGCAGGGCGGTAATTAGTCTGGTATGCTGAACGCGATCAAATGCCTTTTCAAAATCAATGAAGCACATATATACGTGTTTTCTTACCTCCCAACATCGTTGAAGGAGTGTTTGCATAGAAAATAGTGCTTCTCTAGTTCCAAGGCATCTCCGGAACCCGAACTGCTCTTGACTAATTATTTCTTCGCACTTGTTGTTAATTCGGTTTAGAAGATGCAACAGTATTTTAACGGCATGGCTCATTAAGCTAATGAGTCTACAATCTCTACATTTCTTAACGTTTGGTTTCTTAGATAGAGGAGTAAACCTGTTACTATTAACCAAAAAACATCGATTACTCCTCGAAATCTGATGCCGATTTAAATGTGTAAGTTTTAGTACTACAACCATAAAGACATTATTGATTTTATTTATTTCGTTTAATTTATTGCTCTGTACACTATTTCTACAAATTTTAATATACGTCTCAAAATTTTAGAACGCTACACCAGGTCATGCTGTTTTCAAAACAATCAATTCTGGGAAACTTGTTAGTAGATAAACAAACAGTGAGTTCTGAGAATTTCGTGGCTTTCTAGATTCAACGAATTTATAGACTTGGATTATGTTCACAGTCCGATCATTCTAAATTTTTGTTTGGCGGTTTTATCTGACGCGCATTAATTAATCGATTTATAAGAAAAATCAATATCACTGAAGTAACATTAAATTCGAAAAAAAAAAAACAGATCATACCGAAGAAAAATATAAGGCGTGAGATTTAATTAAAATTATTAAACAATGTTACGGACATAATTTATTAAAAGTAGAGCACAAATTTATATTTTAATAAAATATTTCAATATTTTGTTATAATATAATAATATAATAATTATGATATTAAATTACTTATGTCTGTATGCACATTTATCTTTTATAAAATATAAAAAGAATTATTGTAAAAAATAGAAATCATCATGCCTTGAATTTGACATTGAATGTTAATCATCTAATGGTAGAATTACAGTAGGTAGGTACTGGATAATGATATTATCTAAAAAATATCAACTTAGGGGAAGATGGGGGAATGACGCTCACGTGGGTAATGCCGACCAGATTTACCACGAAAATCATAATATGGACACGATTTGGCAAAGATGGCTGTGCGTTCCTACTCACTATGAGCGGGATTACCCCCTAGTGAGCGTAGTTACCCTTAAATTGAATATAGTTATCTGTGTGGTCTTTAATCATTTTTTTTTTACTTTTCAGATTCCCAGTGAAAGAAAAAGGACCACGCAAATTGCTTCTTGGTCAGTTCGGGTGATATAAAATGTGCTTTGCAGTCTATTCAAAATGGGACGAGTATTCGTGCTAGCGAGAGATATGGTGTTCCTTGTAGTATAATCAGAAATAGACTACGAACTGGCGTATGCATTTCTACTAGATTAGAACGTTTATAAAACATGAAGAAACGGAAATTGCAAAAACAAGTTTTACTTTTGTCAAAACTATTTTATGGGATATCCCAAATTAAACTAAGTCGTGTGGTACATGAATACGCCGAAAAAATAAAATTAAGCATATATTTAATATGGTTACTAAACTCGCTGGTGTAGACTGGATGTATGGTTTTCTTAGAAGAAACCCTAGTTTAAGTCTGAGAAAACCAGAAACGACAAGCATCAACAGAGTAACGGCATTCAATAGGTATAAAGTTCAACGATTTTTCTATAACATCGAAGTCTTAATGGAGAGGTATAAATTTAGTCCTGCGAGGATATTTAACGTAGATAAAACATTGATTTCTACGGTCCAAAATACGTGAAATATTCAGGCACAACAAGGACAAAAACAAGTCAGTATTTTAAGTAGTTGTGAGCGAGGTAAAAACCACACTTGTGCTATGCAATTAGTGCCTCTGGAGCCTTTATTCCACCAATGTTTATATACCCCAGACAGCGTATGACGTCATTATTAGAACGAGGAGACCTTCCTGGGTCCATCTATCGATGCAGTAAGTCAGATTGGATGACTGAAGGTTTATTTCTGGAATGGCTCTAACACTTTAAACCTGCAAGTCATGCATCGATTGAAGAGCTGGTCCTTCTTATTCTGGACAACCATAGTAGCCATACTTACCTTAATAGTTATTCATTCTGCAAAAATAATGGAATACACATGCTTTCATTACCAACACATATTTCCCACAAGATGCAGCCACTGGACGTAATAGTTTTTGGTCCATTAAAAATAGCATTAAGTAGAAAAATGGACATCTTTATAAAATTAAGGCACTATAAGCAAATTACACCATAAAACTTAGCTTTATTGTTTCACAATGCATCGTATCTGGTAAAGCAGTTAAAAGATTCGAGGTGTATGGTATATGTCGTGTTAATCCAAACGTGTGCAGTGACGAAGACTGTATGGCATCTGATACTTTAAAGGTCTATCAAGAAGTGCTTTATACTATATATTAGATTACATATTTCGCATTTTGGAGCTTCACTATTTGAGAAAAGATATGCGTGATACATATACTGTCCGAGTCGTAGATCTGTAATAATAATTTGAAATCTACTTCTGGCAGAGGACTTCCATAAAAAAATGTCACTTTTGATAGTTCTGAGTTTAGAACTGGAATCAATCTACTCCCGACTCCACACACTTAACACCGAATTTTTTATTAAACTTTTAGATCGCTAGCGACACTACGACAGTCTCGTTATGATTCGTCATTGGTGATAGCGTTATGCACACTATTATCTGCTTGTTCATTCCCTTCTATACCTGTATGAGATGGTATTCACGGGAAGTAGATTCTTCTGAAATTTTCTTGAGCTTCCATTAGTTTGGCCTTGATCATTTTCTTAATGGGGTGTTTGGGACATATATTGCATAGCTTTGACTGTGCTGTCAGCGCTGTAGAAAAGGACTTTACAACAAGATAAGTATGTTTTTAATATTTACATGTTTGATGGCTATAAATGAACCAAATAGTCCTGCAGTATAGATGCTGGTATTTAGAGGAAGTTTATATTGATAAGGGCCAGTTGGGGTTACCACTGCTGGTCCAACACCAAGTTCACCTTCGGATGCATCTGTATAAATTTTAATTCAGTTATTGTATTGTTGATCTAGGATTGAATTTAGTTTGACTTTGAAAACAAAGGGAGTAGTTTCATGTTTATTATATAATACTTAACGCTCTAATACCTTTGGGCTGTTCGATGGTCCAAGGTAGATAGTGATTGGAATTCATTTGAAATACTGTTGGGAACTGAATGGTCAGGTCAGGACTAGATAATCGGATTTTCTCATAGTAAGGTTCGGAGGCACGGGGCTTATTATTGTATCAATTGATATATTTGTTATTAAAGGTATTACAGAAGAGAGGTTTATTTATATTTGAGGCTATATATGTGGCATGTGCTAAAGCTAAGTATATTCTTCGGTAATTTAGAGGTGGTTCGGAGTCTTCGCTCAGTATGCTTTCGGATGGAGTTTTCCGGAAATCTCCAATTGAAATTCTAATACCAGCGTTGTGTATGCTGTCAAGTCTTTGAAGCAGATGCATATGCAATTAATCTATAATCTAATTTAGATCAAATTAGTGTTTTATAAATTCTTAAGAGTTTCCTGATCTGATCCCTAGTTTCGGTGTGCTAAGGTTTTCGTTAGATTCAGTCTTTTGTGACATGTTAAAACTGTTTGTTTTATATGTTCCTGCCAAGTAAGTTGTTGATCAAACCACATACCTAAAAACTTTTCCGTTGGTTTAAATGAGAGGGTGGTATTATATAATTTTGAGTTAGGCGGCGTTGATAAAACCTTTTTGGAGAAAAGTATTCCTGATGTTTTTATTACTGACAATTTGAATCCGGACGTCAGAGACCATTGTTATAATTGGTTTAGAAAATACTGACAAGTTTTTGTCATTGATGTGGTGTTGTTTCCTTTTATAAAAAAAACAAGGTTATCTGCAAAAAGTCTTTTAGAGGTTTACTAAGGTTATTAATAATATTATTTATTGCCACTTAAAATAATGTGGGGATTAGAAGTGATCCTTGTATTATGTCTTCTTCATCAAGTGCCATCTCCGCGGCGGAGGTCGGGAATCATCATAGCTATTCGGACTTTTGAGACGACTGCTTTGAAAAGTTCATTTGATGTACATCCGTACTACTCTCTCAGGTTGCGCAGCCATGACATTCTACGCCTCCCTAAGCTTCTCTTTCTTTTTCTTTTTTTCTTAAGTATTGTGTACTCTCACACAAAAAGACCGATTTTATAAAAAGTTTTTAATAAATTTTAGGTTTCTGCGAATATTTCATGAATATCATGGTAGTTATTTCAGAATATTGAATTTCCGACAAGTATTAAATGCCCTTTTCAAATCGAAAAATATTGCAATACAGTGTTGCTTTTTATTATAAATACCATTTTATTTCCATCAATTGGCTTATAGAACATATTAAGCTGATTGGCCCAAATGAGTCAGATTCTAGGTTTAATTTTTGACGTTTTAAAAAAGGCAATATAATACATTTGGACCAAATTGAAAGAAATTTATTATGTTGCCAAACTAAGTTAAAAAGTTGAAGAGTAAATAATTTTGCTGAGTAAAAAAGATGTTTTAAAAATATTACCGAAATGTCGTCTGGGCCCGGGCTAGTGTTCTGTAATTCGGATTAAGCATTTTTCAGTTCTTCAACAGTAAAAGAGTAATGGATCGTTTAAATTATCATTTGCAAAGAGATCAGTATTTTCTATTATTATTTTCTTTTCAAAGAATGTACCATTGTAGTTACTATTTGAAGACATTTCTTTAAAAGTTTCAACTAAGTTCTTAGCTTGTTTTATAATAAGGAGGACTTCTTAGCTTGTTTTATAATATGCTGTGTCTTAGCTTTAAGTGATTTGAACATAATTTTATTTTCAGGTGTTTTATGTCTCTTCTTCTTCTTCATGTGCCTTGTCCGTTCCGAACGTTGGCAATCAACATGGCTATTCTGACTTTGTTTACGGCAGATCTGAATAGTTCAGCAGATGACAATCCGAACCATTGCCGCAAGTTTTGGAGCCACGAGTGTCTTCTCCTCCCTGGACCCCTTCTGCTGTCTATTTTCCCTTGACCGATCAGCTGTAGTACTCTATATTTATTATGTCTCATAACGTGACCCAAGTATTCCAACTTTCTTTTCTTTATACTTATTCCTACCTCTCTCTCTCTTTACCTATCCGACGTAGTACCTCTTCGTTGGTCATGTGCTCAATCCAGGATATACGTAATATATGTCGGTAAGCCCACATTTCGAAGGCCTCTACTTTTTTCATCAATGTTGCGGTCATTGTCCCCGCCTCCATACCTTATGTCTCTTATATTTATTAAATGCAGTTTTACTTGCTCTGATAGCAGCTCCACATTCTAAGTTCCACCAAGGTGCAAGATGATTATTTATTGTCTTTTTTGTGTTCCCAACAAATTACTTAGCACTACTCATAATAATGATATTTAAATTCTTTACAGATTCATCAATGATTTTAGCAATTTTACAGTTCGGCATTGAGTGGCCGATATAATTTTTGAATTTTAACCAATCAAGTTTTCTATTACTATAGGATGGTGGTCGCTCCCATACGTCTAGTGTAAAACTTCACAAAACAATCGAGGTGTGAGTGAAGGGTCACAAAGACTTAGATCAATTGTTTAAGAATCTCCGGTATTAATGTTAAATCTGGTTGGAGATCCGTCATTAAGTAAATTCAATTGAAAATCTGAAATTATATTATCGACAATTCTTCCTCTAGCATGTGTACTCGTATAAGATGAGCCCCAAATAATATTATAACTATTAAAATCGCCCACAATAATGCTAGGGAATGGTATTTGACTGAATTAATCCTTTAAATCGTTGTACGTTATTTGACGACTGGAGGATAAGTAAACATTGCAAATCTTTTTGTTAATTGTATTTCTACAACTACAACTTCCAGATTTGTAGTTACTAGAAAGAAAGTTTAATAGTTTAAATATTTAGTCTTAGGGATAAATAAATTAAATAACCTTTAAACTATTTGATCGGTAAGGGGGAAATTTCGCACAAATTTAAAGGACGGTAATTCCTCGATGTTCAAATGTATTATTAACAGTTTATTTATGTTTTAATTAAAAAAACGGGAAAATAAAGATATTCTTGATATAAAAAAATAATATAAATATTGTTTATGTAAAATATAAGGGAAAAAACTTATAGACAAAAAATCAAATTATGACCATAAATTATTGTTTAAAAAAAACGCAAGGTAAACATACGAGTACTTTTTCATCTATTCGTCATTTAGTAACCCTCACCTATGTGTTAAAAACTTCAGATATCTGCGAAAAATTTTGCCGTGACATCGATGATTTTTGCATAACCAGACTGGGCTAATTATGTAAAGAGTTTGTATACTTACAGTTTATTTTAATATATCTTTGAGATTCACAATTATATACAGTGTGTAAAAGCCTAATGGAATAAATTCATTATTTAGGTTACTGTACATATTTATAAAAAATCCCGAAACACGTCAAATTTAAATTATAACTTGACATTCTTTAACGTGAAAATGCAACCCCTACCTTCAACCCCCTTAGAATGACAGGTACAACCCCCAATTTTTAAAATAGGAAGTATAGGCTTGTGATATATCGTTTGAAAGGTCTTTTCATTCTCCATTCAAAAATGTTGTCGCTTTCAAGTTTATTAGGATTAAAGATAAAATAAATTAAAATCATGTGGTTACCGAAATTCGCTACAATACAATCAAAAACTAAAATGTAATGCAAAACGTAATAAAATGTAGAACACGAAAAAGAACTATGAATGTTAATGAAGTAGATGTTCAAAATGTTCACCGCGAACGTCTTGGCAACATCCTAATCTCAAATAAAACTGTCTTCTAACATTATTTAACATAACAGGCGTGATCGACCTAATCGCAAGCGTTATTCGTTCTTTTAAGTCATTTAAATCAGAAGGTTTAGTTTTGTACACATGGCTCTTCACATATCCCCATAAAAAGAAATCTAATAATGTAAGATCAGGTGATCGCGCTGGCCATTCAATCGATCCTCACCTCCCTATCCACCGATTGGGAAATATTGTATCGAGGTACTGCCGGACATTAAGTTGGTAATGTGGTGGTGCTCCATCCTGCTGAAACTATATCGTATTCGCTGGAACTTGAGGGTTTCCTGGATCAGGATATAAATTTGCCAACGTTGGAATGACATCATTTTGAAGTAGTGCCAAATAATTGTTGCCATTCAAGTTGCCCTCAATGAAAAAGGGACCAATGATATTGTTTCTTACAATCCCTGCCCAAACATTAACCGTTTGAGGGTATTAAGTGTGTTCTTCTCTCATCTAGTGAGGATTTTCCGTGGCCCAGTAGCAGCAAATTTGCCGATTAGCATAACCGTTAAGTGAAAAAGTACACTCATCAGAAAACATAACGTCTTCTAATTGGATAATATTGTTATCCAACATGTCCATCATTTGCTCACAAAAAAAAGTTCTCCTATCAAAATCGTCTTTCATGAGCTCCTGAGTAGGTATCATCTTATAGGGATGCAATTTATTTTCTTTTAATATGTTTACTATCGATGTATGGCTAGCATTGAATGTAGTGGATGCCTGTCTACTCGATGTATGTAGATATTCCTGAAACTCAAGCAACACTTCTAATTTGAGTTCATCACTCAGTGCATTGGCAGCTGCTTTTTTTTATCTGCCTTACATGACCAAACTCGCGAAACTGCTTCTCTATTTTACTTATTGTTCCTTGGGATGTAGGCGGTAAATTAGGAAATTTCTCATGAAACAGGCGAGTTACTTCCTGTTGTGTTCGGTTGTTATCTCCGTAACCAATCATTTGTAAAACTGTTATTTTATGCATTTCCGTTAATCTAACCATTTTTCAGAATTGAATTGAACGAACTTTTTACTTAAATTAAAATACTGACAACTTAAATAAAACAATTTACTAATGCGTGTTAAAATAACGTTGCCACGAAAATTCTTTAAAGTTTTTAATGGTTACCATCTAAAAACCACATTAAAGTTTTGAGTATATTTTAGCGAATTTCGGTAACCACATGATTTTAATTTATTTTATCTTAATTAATCTTAATAAACTTGAAAGCGACAACATTTTTGAATGGAAAATGAAAATACCTTTCAAACGATATATCACAAGCCTATACTTCCTATGTTAAAAATTGGGGGTTGTACCTGTCATTCTAAGGGGGTTGAAGGTAGGGGTTGCATTTTCACGTTAAAGAATGTCAAGTTATAATTTAAATTTGACGTGTTTCGGGATTTTTTATAAATATGTACAGTTACCTAAATAATGAATTTAATCCATTTGGCTTTTACACACTGTATAAACTTCGTTAATATTAAAAATATTCGGAGCCCACATTAAATACAACATTACAGTTATTAATGTCCGAATTATAATTATACGTATTATACGTATTACAAAATATATACGTATATTATAATTTTATTTGATCAGACCATAATATTTAACTTAGACACAAGAAAACAGTTTCAGAGTACTGTTTCATACTTCTTTGAGTCAAATTAAATTATTAGAAGAATGTTTTTTCATCAAGTAACAAAAAACAAAAGTTGTTTAATTTAATAATGTTTGTATTTTGAGAACGATTTTGGAAATAGAAATCCAAACGTCAATATGTCAAAAACTTTTAAATGAAAAGAACACACACACACACACACGCGCGCAAAGCGTTCAACCCAACCCCTAGTGACATGTGTATACCACTGCGAGTCAGTGGGATCCACATGTCCGAAGATCAAACCGGTCTCGCTCCAGAAGAGCTAATCATTCTGGACCGGTACCTATCTGACCCCCAGGTTTTTCCACCACCCCTTCACTACGTCTGACATACGCAGTGAAGGCTTATGAACTTTACGTCGGGCGATTTGGGTAATAAACAACACCCTCCGTATCTACATGGTTGTGGTTAGGCCACCTAAAATTAAGGGGTAGCTAGAAGCTTTTCTCCCTATTTACTTTACTGACTTTAATTTGGTATTAGCATTACCTTGGACTGGAGTCCCTAAAAAGTGTGTGCCCTGCACGGAGAGGCACCAACCTAGGTTGGTGCCCCTCCGCACAGGGAAAGTATGCGTTCGGTCACTCAGCTGCCGATTTGGCAAAAATTAATTTGTTCTCCTCGCCAGCTGGGCACCCGACTGGTCTGGCCACCGAGCCCATGCTTGTCGCACATGGATTCGATGCTCAGAAATTCGCGTGCTGGTCTCCCAAATAGACCTGCCTTAAGGGCCTAAGCCAAAAAGTTTGACTGTACAAAGAAAGCTTATGGTTTTCTTTGTACTATATCGCATGTGCTTATATGTGTGCGACGGGATCAGTGTCGCGCATATTGTGGTTGAAGACCCTGAAAATTATGAATAGTCTCTAAACTATTCCAGTACCCAGAACCAGTAGAGTATACAGTTAAGAGGGGCTTTATTTTGTTCCAAAATTAAATATAATTGACAGTTTACATTGTACCAACCTTACCTTAATGTAAATGACATATAGCCCTAATATTTAAATGTTGTTTAGTTTATAATATCAATATTTCAACACCCCCACTTATCAATAAAACAAAATTTATAAGTTACCTATACCTAACAGTTTTAATAATCTGTGCAGTCTTTCAGCAACGAAGCTTTTAGTCAACACATTAGCTGGCATAACATCAGTAGGCTTATATACAGAAAGTAAGAAATATGAAATCAGCAATATCTGTCTTTACAAGACACAACCCTCCTTTAAATCAAAATATACTTCTTTTTATAATTAATCTTTTATATTTATAACCATGTCAAATACCTTGGCCTTATCCTGGATAAAAAATTGACTTGGAAATAACACATACAATATAATATGCTGGATAGATGCAACAAAGGTAGTAATTTTCTTAGAATGACAACTAAAGTGTGGTAGGGTTGCGATGTTGAAACATCCTTATTGTTGTACAGAGCTTATATACGATTTATTATAGATTATGGTGCTACTCTCTATGGTTCTGCGTCTAGAAATCTTCTAAAAAAATGACATTTTTAAAATTCTGCCTTTAGGGTCTGTTTAGGTGCTATGAGATCTACCCATATACAACCACTACATGTTAAAGCTTATAAGCCTCCTCTTGCGATTAGAAGAAATTCATTAAGCCAAAAATGGGTACTCAAAGCCTACTCAACAAATCCCAAATTATTTTTCAGTATACGTCAACTTAACGAATCAGATCTCACTCACAAATATTGGATTAAAATGCCATCTCCACATTTGTGCATTGCTTTACAGATTAATTCCATTTTTTTTTTCAAAGAATTTGTCTAAAATTTTGGACTTCTTTACTCTCTTCCATAAAACTGAAGTTATAATACCCACATACAGTGACAACAATATTCTAAAATCTGTTTTGAACTATTATAGTGATGCCACAGTTTTATACACAGACGCATCTAAATCAATAAAAGAGACTGACTGTGCCTATTTTTTACCCTCAGGAGGTTCTAAATTTAAGTACAAACTTTCCAATGAGTTTTCTATTTGCTCGGCGGAATCATTGGCCATACTCGAAGCTTGGAAATATGTTAAAATCTCTTATATTAAAAAATCGTTAATTCTTTCAGACTGTCTGAGTTCTACAGAACATAAAAACCCTTTTTTATCCAAAACATTTAGTAATCCTTATATTTTTTTAATAAAGGATCAATTTAAGCACTTAGCAGACTCTGGCTTTAATATAAAATTTATTTGGGTTAAGGCACATATTGGACTCAAAGATAATGAATATGTAGATTACTTAGCTAAAACCAATATAATATCAGGCACTTTATTGTCATATTCTTTATGTGTATCAAATGCCATTGCGATTTTTAATAAAAACCTTCTATCGACATGGAAAGATTTATGGAATCTTTACTGCTTTACAAACCATACAGGATACATCACTTTACAACCAGTTATTTCACAAACTACTTGGTTTAAGAATTTTAAATCTTCACGTAAATATATAACCTTCATAAATAGACTACACTTTTGACATTCGTGTTATACAAGTCATTTATATAAAATAAATGTGATTGAAGATGATAATTGCAAACATTGCGGAAAACTCGGTGATCTTGATCACATCTTTTTTGAATGTCCTAAGTCTCAACAGCATTCAAACTCTCTCTACAAAAAATTAATCGAATTTAATATGTATGCACCATTCAATATCCAGTCCCTACTGGCTACAGGCTCACAATAACTATATAATATCATTATAGATTTCTTGTTAAACACATGCACGGTTCTATAGAATTTGTACGCGAGCATGGAATTTTTGATGATCATGTGGAAGTCTAATAAGTCAAATAAATAATAAAAGAAGTAAAAAAACCACTTTAAAAGACATAATAATTATTTCCATTACCGTCTCCTGTTTCAGAGCGTACAACAAAACAGATCACATTTAAAATCACGTTATTTTTTGGCTTAATTTCAAGCTTCAGTTCCGCCAATGTCAGCAAAAACTAGAAAGAGAAAGTTCACGCAGCGTGCAACTTTTAGTTAATTTGATTGCGAAAAGCTTTTATATACTTTGGATCTGTTTTGATACTGCTAAACGTTTTCGATCGACATTCTGGTCGACCTACGCTTGATAAAAGGATAGCGAATCACTTTGCAGCTGTTAAATAAGGATAGGCTATCGCACCGCAAATATTTTGGCTGGCAAGAACAATTTGAGGGGTATTTGGATTTGTTTTATTTAGGTGAAAGTTGTTACGCCTTTTGGCATGTTAATTATCTATCAATGACTAATTTATTAAACGGATATTTAGCCAGAGCATTGAGCAACGCACATCAAAAAATGAGGAAAATGTCGAAAAGTTGATCTTTAATGATACATTCTTCTTTCTTTATCTAGAAATTTTAATAATAAATTTGAATTTATTTAGTAGGAAATTAGTAATAATGTATTTTTTGAGTTACCTTTCTTTTATAAATAAAAACTAACATTTTATTACTTTTAAGCAACATGTTAGGGGTACGCAATTTTAAGTTTTAAGCATGTATCAATTTATGTGTTAATTTTAGAAAATTAACACTACTATTTCACAACAATAAACATTTTTTTTTATGTATTTGTTTGTTAATATCCTACTTCTCCCAGAAATATAGAAAATCACCCCGACGCATTGGCTTAATCTCTAATGAGATGTCCAGTGCAGCGAAGGTTAAGAAGGCATCTTTTATTAGTTTTTACACCAGTATCGTTATTTTCAAAAGAAAACAGCGATTCTTTAGGCCGCAAACCGGTGTTTTCCGAAGTAGAAGAAAAATATCCAGAAGAGCATATTCTACATCTCTCGAAACTTTTCGATGGAATACTAAGACAAGAAATTAAAAAATGTGCCTATGATTATGGCTTAAAAAATCACCTGCCTTGCCCTTTTAATAAAGATACAAAAACTTCAGGCAATAATTGGCTGTGAGTTTTTATGAAAAGATTTCCTTCACTCGCTTTCTATAAGCCGGAACCAACATCAATAAATCGAATAATAGCATTTTGCAAAAAAGAATTCCCAGCCAAAACAATGAAACATCGTTATTCAACACAACAAATATATCTTTGCAAAAACCCAATGATACAAACTCTTCTTAATGTGAACAACTGTCTATTTCGAATAATCCAGAGATATCGAACAAAACAGATGTATCAAATAAGGATAGTCACATAATTAATCAACCAAAACGTAGCTTTGATAAAATTATTTCACCTGAAGCAGATACATCTTAAAAAAATGTAACATTTTTCCAACACTTAAAGTCAGAGCAAAAGCTAAAAAGCACTTCTGAATGCTCATTATCTCTCTTACTTGAACCTGCTAAAAACTCGTCACCTATCGCTCCAAACTTAAGATCCATAAAACGCAAATTCACGTCCGTGAGAAACAAAATCTATGATTGCCTTATTAATGAGTCATCCAACTGGGAAAGTGACACATCTCAATTAAGCCAACATTCAAGTCTGCCGACCTCTTTGCAAAACAGGCCTCGTCTTCTAATATGGAGATGAAAACATACAACTTCATACAGATTTACAGTCGCATTTTAAAAATATCATCCAAATGTCTTGGCAAGATCACTGGAATAAAATCCCTTCCAAGCTTCGTGACATCCATCCCAGCGTTAAAAAGCTTGAGTTTTCTTCCATGACACGAAAAAACAAAATCTTATTTCGCCGACTTAGAATCGGCCATACAAGACTAACTCATAAACATTTAATAACTTCCCAAGATCCACCTACATGCACACACTGTGGTAATATTCTATCTGTTAAACATATTCTCGTAGACTGTCCCCACTTTACCAACGAAAGAAAAAATAATCTTTTGAGTCAAAACCTACAAAATATTCTCAGTTCGCCAGATCAATTCCAAAACCTTACTAATTTCCTCTATGAAACCAAGCTTTACCAGGATATTTAGAAGAAGAAACGTAGTTTAGAATTTGATAATTAATAATTGTACCAATATTTAATGTATTTCTTTATTAATTGTAATGTTACTGTATATTCTTGTAATGTAATGTAATAAAATTGTACCTGTGTCAGTGACCTACGCTGTCGAGACACGTAAAGCTAAATAAAAAAAAAAACATTCAAGTCTCCACTTCAATGAAATATTGATGGATTTTTTCATCTCCTTGCTATGCTTTAACATCTAATTGGTCAATTGGTGAACAATCTGCTGATGTAATATGCCTACAGGAAACTCATCTGAATCCCCAAAAAATATAGCTTCAATCAATATGACTGTTTTCGCAAAGATAAAATAACAAAGAATCATTTTTCTTCAGGCGGTATAGTCACATTAATAACAAAATCACTAACGGCGATATATTTTCCAGTACCTACAAATGTGAAAGTCTTAGTTGTAAAAATACAATCATCAAACAGATATTTTATTTGCAACGTTTACTTACCTTCCAGTCGCCAAATAAAGTACAACTAGCCCATTCTGGTTGAAAAAACTTACTTACTTAATCAGTAGACCCATTTGTACCTTTCAGTGTTGGGCCGTTTAAAATACAATTCATTAAATTATAATATTTGACAGTCTTCTGAGGTGTCCTAGCTTTTAACGAACTTTCTCCATTCCTTCCTATTGGATGCCATCTGTGTTGCTTCCTGCCAAGTCTTACCCTTACTCTGCAGTATCTGCGAGATGTCACTGTTCCATTCTTTAATGGGTCTTCCTCTTCTGTTCTTCCCTATTGGTTTGGCGTCCCACACTCTTTTTACTTGTCTATTATTGTCCATCCGGGTTAGATGTCCGAACCATGCCAATTTTTTCTCTTTGATTGACTCGAGTATCGGTTTGATTTTGAGTCTTTCTCTTATTTCTTCATTTCTGATTCTATCAGTTCTTTTTACTCCTATCGTTCTTCTGAGATATTTCATCTGTGCTGCCTGAATTCTGCTCTGATGTCTTTTGTTTATTATCCAATTTTCTGCTCCATATGTCACTGTAGGTCTATATATTGTTTTGTATATTGTCATCTTGGTCTTTGTTGATATTTCTTTGTTATTGAGGAATCCTCTATTTAGTGCTTGGAATAGTTTTCCTGTGTTTTCCATTCTGTTGTTAAGATCATCCTCGATGTCTCCTTTGTTGTTGATTACTGTTCCTAAGTATTTGTATGAATTTGTCTGTATTATTTTTTGTTGGTCTATCATTACTTCTATTTGATCTTCCGTCCGTTGTTTCCTTGATATTTTCATTATTTGAGTCTTCTCTTTTTTTACGTTTAAGTTGTATTTGGTTGCTTCTAGGTTCCATTTCTCTAAGTTGTATTTCAGTTTTTCTGCAGTTTCCGCAATTAATACTATGTCGTCTGCAAATATACACATCTCAGCATTTATCATTTGCATTATGTTCCAACCGATGCAGTATTTCTTGAATGTTTTCTTACATTCTTTCACTATCTCATCTATTACATTTATGAATAGTACTGGGCTGAGACTTCCCCCTTGTCTAACTCCTTGGGTTGTTTCAAATGGTTCTGACTGTATATTTAACATTCTTACTGTATTTGTTGTTTTCATGTATATACTTTTTGTTGCTTCTATCAGTTCTTCACTTACTTGTTTCTTCTTTAGGCTTTCCCATATATCTTTTTTTTTGACTAAGTCGAATGCTTTTTCCATGTCTATAAAGCTCAGATGTATTTCTTTATTTTTCTTTAAGGCTTTTTCTATTACTTGTTGCATGGTGAATATATGGTCTTGTGTGTTGTGTCCTTTTCTGAAGCCACTCTGTACATCCTCTAATTTAGGTTCTATTTCCTTTCTCATTTTCCTTTCTATTATGGTTTCATATACTTTTGCTGCTACACATAGTAGTGATATACCTCTATAGTTCCTACAGTCTCTTGTGTTTCCTTTCTTGTATATAGGTATAATTACTGCATTTGTCCATTCTCTGGGTATTACTTTTCTCTTCCATATTAGGTTATATATGTATAACAATTTTTCTTTTGCTTTTACTCCTATATATTTCATCATTTCTGGTCTTCTTCTTTTTCTTCTTTTCCAATCTTTATCTTTCTTATTGCTTCTTCCAGTTCTTCTTTTTCTATAGTTCCTGGATTTTCCGTGTTTGTCATGGATACTCTCCTGTTGTGGCTTTCCTTCTCCATTGTATTTGCTTGATTTCCATTCAGTATCAGCTGAAAATGTTCCCTCCATCTTTCCATTATTGTCATATCGTAGTTTATTATTGTTCCTTCCTTGTTCATTATTTGTTTCAGTTTCGTTTATTTGTTGCTTCTTAGGTTTTTCAGTGTTCTGTAAAATAATTTTACATTTTCTGTGCTGTTTTCTTCCATTTTTTCCCCGAATTTTTCCCAACTTTTCTTATTCTCTTTCTTAACTATCTCTTTAACTTTTGTTCTTTGTCTCTTATAATTTTCATATTTTTGTTGCGTTTTGTCTTTGATGTATTCTTTCCATAGTTTCTTCTTTTCTTTTATTTCTCTTTTTACTTCATCGTTCCACCAAGATGTTCGTTTCCCTCTGTTGTTATTTCTTGTGGTTCCACATATTGATTTAGCTGTTTTTATCATCGCATTTTTAAATTTTCCCCATTCTTCTTCTATTGTTTCTGTTATTTCATGTTCATTGTCCATCTCTTTCTCTAGTCCTTCTGAGTATCTTATTCTCGTTGTTTCTTCCCTTAGTTTAAAAATTTTTATTATTTATTTGTGTTTTCTGTTTATGTTCTCATTTCTTTTTATTTCTTTTCTTTTGCTTTTGAATGTGGTTTCTAGTAGATAGTGGTCACTACCAAATTCATAACTCCTTTTTACCCTTACGTCTCTTATCCAGTTCTTCTCTTTTTTTTGCACTATAGTATAGTCTATAATTGATTGTTCGTCTCTTGATTTCACTTCTCTTGTGTATCCTTTTATGTTGGAAGTGTGTGTTCATAATCACCAGGTTATTGTCTAGACAGAATTCGAGTAGTAATTTTCCATTTTTGTTTAGTTTGTCCTCCCCATAAGGTCCGATGACATTGTTCCATTTTTCTGTTTCTTTCCCCACTCTACTGTTCATGTCTTCTGTGATCACAATTTTCTCTGTACAATCATTTATCACTTCTTGTAATTTGTCCCAGAATTTATTCTTTTCGTTTTTTGTTGCGTCTTCATCTGGTCCATAACATATGATTAGGTTTGTATTGGTTTCCTCTGTATCCATATCTATGTCTATTAGTATACGTTCGTTGTAATATATCCAATTTTTTATTTTGTTGATACTCTCCTTCTTTATCATGCACGCTACTCCTGCCTGAGCTCTCTTCGTTTCTTCCACTCCACTGTATATTAGTAACATTCTGTTTTCTAATATTATTGATCCTTTTCCTTTTTTCTTTGTCTCTGTTATAGCTACTATTTCAATGTTCTTATCTCTAATTTCTTCCCCCAGTTCTATTTCCTTCCCATTTATACCTCTCACATTCCATGATGCCATTTTCCAAATTGTTTTGTTCTTTTCTGTGTTTAAGTTGTACTTCAATTTGTTTTTACTTCCGTTTGTGTTATTATCTTTAGATCCGCTCATGTCCCTGTTCTGTGCCTGTTTTGTTTCTCAGTCCGTCATTGTGTGTTCTTCAGCTAGTTTTTTGAACCATTTGGTTCTGTATTATATGTTATCTTTTCTATCTGGCTTGTATTTTGATTCCATTTCCACTTAATTCCTTCAATAACTATGAAACCATATCCAATTTTTGTCCTTTTCCCATTAGTCTTTTTATAATATAATAACGGATTTATTACGGCTGTCGCCGCTTCTCCGCCCCCAATTTCCATCTTTTTCTGTCATATGCAGTTGCCTCTTCTAAGTCTCTTGCCGCCATTGCTTCATCAATATCGTTGCGCCAACTTCTCCGTGGTCGTCCTCTCTTTCTTCTTTCAGGAGGGATCCATTCCAGTACTCTCCTAGGCCATCTGTACTCTGGCATTCTTTTAACATGTCCGAACCAGATTAATTGTTTTCTTTCTATGTCATCATTGATATTTCTCTCCATTTTCATTTCGTTTCTTATTTGTTCGTTTCTAACTCTCTCCAGTTTCGATCTACCGCAGCTTCGTCTCAGATAATCCATTTCTGTCGTCATAAGTTTGTTTTTATTAGCTTTGGTGACGTCCCATACTTCCGAACCGTAAAGTGTAATACTTTGAACTATACTACCGTAAATGTGTTTTTTGGTTTCTCGTCGAATTGTTTTTTGCCAGAGAAGAGAGTTTAAGGCACGGGTCGCTGCTCTGCCCTTGTTTATTCTTTCCCTGATTTCATCTGCGCTATTTCCCTTCTTGTTGAAAATGACCCCCAAATATTTGCAGGATTGCACGCCTTTGATTTTGTCGTCTTCCAAGACTAGGTCACATATTTCATCTGTTCCCACTGAGAGATATTCACATTTTGTCATATTCATGTTTAGACCTGCCACCTCATATTCTTCTTGCAGTTTTCTTACCATATAGCTAAGATCGTAGCTGTCTTCGGCAATTACTACCTGGTCATCCGCAAAGAAAAGTGTATATAGCTTGTTTTCTTCCACCGTTATTCCCATGTTTCTACATTTTTTTACCCATTTCACTAAGGATCTGTCCAAATAGATTTTAAATAAGGTGGGTGACAGACAGCAGCCTTGTCGTAGTCCTTTTGTTGTTTGAAAAGGAGAGGTGATTTCTTGTCCCATTTTAATTCTCGCAAAGTTTTGTTCGTAATATTTTTGAGTGGCGTTAATAAGAATTGGGTTTATTTTCAAGTTACCCATTTCTATCCATAGTTGGGAGATCGGTACACTGTCATATGCTTTTTCCAAATCTATTATGCTTTTTCCCATTAGTCTTTTTACCTGCTGCTATCTTCCTAAGATTTCTTTGTATCTCTATCTCTTTTAATGTTAGGTCATATTCTATATATACTCTATGTTGTTTATAGTTTATTAGTTTACCCTTAGCTTTCAGTATTTTCATTTTATCTTCGAATTTTTTACATTCGATAACACACATTGTTTCATTTATCTTTTGTACCCTATTTATTTTTGATTTTACTCCCATTTTTTTTCTATGAAGTTCTCCAGTTGCTCTGCTTCTATTGTGTCTATTGGCAAGCCTCTCATTATTAGGTTATTTTTCTTCTTTTCCTTCTGACATGTTTCCAAGGCTATTTCTATTTTATCTATTTTTTGTTTCATCGTTGTCATTTCTTTCTTTAGATTTTCATTTTCTCTTATTATTTCTTTCATTTGTTTGTATTGGTTGAAAAAAACCGTCGAAAAATTTTTCGCAGATATCTGATGCTTTTAACACATTGGTGGGGGTGACTAGATGACTAATAGATAAAAAAGTACTGGTATTTTTACCTTGCGTTTATTTAAACAATCATTTATGGTCACAATTTAATTTTTTTTTGTCTGTTTTTTCCCTTATATTTTACATAAACAATATTATTATCATTATTTATTATATCAAGAATTTTTTTATTTTCCCGTTTTTTAAATTAAAATTGATGAATAATTTACGGAGATATTTGCATAAAATCAGTTTTTCTGCACTAATTCATAAATTTTATATTAACAAAATAAAATGTTATTAATACCTTTAAACATCGAGGAATTACCCTCTTTAAAATTTGTGCGAAATTTCCCACCGATCGGTCAATGAGTTTAAAAGTTATTTAATTTATTTATCCCTGAGGCTAAATATTTAAACTATTAAATTTACTCTATTAATGATGCTAGACACATTTAGCAAATTTCGTAGGATTCTTTAAGACTTAAACTATCTCAGAAATTAAATGCATATTGCGTTTTCATCGAAATTATTTACCAAATAAACGTTTGAAAAAGGGGTATGTTTTTTGCTTATAAACAATTTTAATAACCTCTATATTTTTCAAGCTACACAACGTACAACCATTGAATAGCTGGTAAAAAAAACATTTAAAAAAACCTTCTACGACCAATAGAAACGAAGTAAGAGACATATCTCCATTGTTTATAAACATTAAGAAGCAAAATTTGCAAAAATTTTGAATAAAAATCTAAACTTTATATTGAAACTTATAGCTATAAAATTCATCCAATTTTGCGAAACTGACAGCCCTTCGAAACGAAGGTACTTTCGAAAAATCGACAAAGGAAAGTGGAGAGGATAACTGTTTCAGCTCCGTTTTTTTTTTTTCGAGATCGGAACTTCAAATTGAAACACGTAAGGAAAATTTACATTATCTCGGCTTTTACTGCAGCTAGAAGCCTCTTTTATTTATTCTGGGGTAGCTCGTCGAAATATGAATAACTACATAGTTCTCACTTGCCGGGAAATATGTGAAACCTCCGAAAAATTGAGTCCATTTGAAATTCAACGTAGAAACTTACTTTTCTTTTTAAATTTGGCTAAAACAGTCTGTCGCAGTATTAATAATATTCCAGGATTTTCCGAGATTTCCAGGGTTCCAGGGGGGGGGGGTGACAATTATGTCATCATTATTAATACAGCCAAATTTAAAAAAAAGTAAGTTTTTACTTGGTGAGTTTCAAATGGAGTCAATTTTTCCGAGTTTTTCCATATTTCGAGGCTAGTGAAAACTATGTAGTTATTCATATTTCGACGAGCTACCACAGAATAAAAAAGAGGCTTCTAGCTGCAGTGCAAGCCGAGATAATGTAAATTATTTCTACGTGTTTCAATTTAAAATTCAGATCTAGAAAAAAAAACGGAGCTGAAACAGTTATCCCCTTCACTTTCCTATGTCGATTTTTCGAAAGTACCTTCGTTTCGAAGGGCTGTAAGTTTCGAAAAATTGGATGAATTTTATAGCTATAAGTTTCAATATAAAGTTTAGATTTTCATGCAAAATTTGTGGGAATTTTACTTCTTAATGTTAATAAACAACAGAGATATGATTTTTTTAAAAATAGTCCCTAACTTCGTTCCTATTGATCATAGAAGGTTTTTTTTAAATGTGAGTTTTTTTTACCAGCTATCCAATGGTTGTACGTACAAGTCTGTAGCTTAAAAAATATAGAAATTATTACACTGGTTTATAAGTAAAAACATACCACTTTTTCACACATTTATTTTGTAAATAATTTCGATGAAAACGCAATATGCATTTAACTTCTAAGATAGTTACTGAGGACGGTAAACACATTTATTTATAAATTGTACTGAGGATCCTAAGTGTTAAAGAATCCTAAGAAATTTGCTAAATGTGTCTAGCATCATTAATAGAGCAAGTTCAATAGTTTAAATATTTAGCCTCAGGGATGAATAAATTAAATAACTATCAAACCGTTTGACCGATCGGGGGAAATTTTGCACAAATTTAAAAGATGGTAATTTCTCGATGTTCAAATGTATTAATAACATTTTATTTTGTCAATAAAAAAATTAATAAAATGTATAGTTTAGTGCAAGAAAACTGCTTTTTTGCAAATATCTCCGTAAATTATTTATCAATTCTAATTTAAAAAACGGGAAAATAAAGATATTTTTGATATAAAAAAAAAGCAAATTGTGACCATAAATTGTTGTTTAATAAAACGCAAGATAAAAATGCCAGTAGTTTTTCATCTATTCGTGATCTAGTAACCCCCACTTACGTCTTAAAAGCTTCAGATATCTGCAAAAACTTCGATGATTTTTGCATAACCAGACTGGGCTAAAATTAAAGGATTTATTTAGACAAATACCATCCCCTCGCAATATTGTGGGCGATTTTAATAGTTATAATATTATTATATTATAATTTCTGATTTTCAATTGAACTTTCTTAATGATCTCCAGGCAGATTTAACGTTAATATCGAATATTGTAGCAACTGATCTAAGTTTTGGGAAGTCAATACAGGTATGGGAGCGACCACCATCCTATAGTAATAAAAAACTCTATGGCTCTGACCCATGAGGTTTTCATACCCAGATGGAAAACTGAAACCGCCGATTGGGTAAAATTCAAAAATTATATTGACAACCCAATGCCAAACTGTAAAATGCCTAAAAGCATTGATGAATTCTTAAAGAACTTAAATAGCATTATTATGGGTAGTGCTGAGCAATGTGTTGGGAAAACAAAAAAGACAATAAATAATCAGATGCATTTACCTTGGTGGAACTTAAAATGTGCAGCTGCTATCAGAGCAAGTAAAACTGCATTAAATAAATTTTAGAGACACAGAACACCTGAAAATAAAATCATGTTCAAATCACTTAAAGCTAAGACACATCTTATTATAAAACTAGCTAAGAAGTCCTTCTGGTCCAAGTATGTTTCAAAAATAAATTCCTCAACTCCTGTCAGCGAAGTATGAAAAAGAAAAAGAAAAATCTCTGGTTTGAAATACAGGTCAATTATTTCTAAATTAAAAGTAGACAATGGGATTTTAACTTCTCCTTATGATAGCTAACAGCTAAGCTAAAACTTTTAATTAAAGAAATGTTTTCAAATAGTAACTACAATGATACATTCCTTGAAAAGAAAATAATTACAGAAAATACTAATCTCTTTGCAAATGTTATTTTAAACGATCCATTAGATCTACCTTTTACTATTGAAGAACTGAAAAATGCTTAATCCGAATTAAGAAAGTACGCGCCCGGGCCCAGACAACATTCCGGTAAAATTTGTAAAACATCTTCTTTACTCAGCAAAATTATTTATTCTTCAAATTTTTAACTTAATTTGGCAAAATAAATTTGGTCTAAAGCTATTATATTCCCTTTTTTAAATCCTCAAAAATTGAATCAAGAACCTGACTAATACAGGCATAGGGCAGTGGAACTCCATACGAGTTCTTCCATATCCATAAAAAGTTGCGAGTTCTTCTGGGTAGCGTAGCGGTTCGATTCTTTGTAAATTGTTTGACAGATATTCTTACTAAAGAAAACACTAAAGAAGTCGATTGGCTTACTCAAATTAGCATCAACATTGACGCTTAAAGACTCAGTAAAATCAAATGATTCGAAAAGGTTATTGGGGATCCACAAGGAAACAAAGTTCCTGTATTTGGCTGTATACCATATATTAAAAAAATTTTTGAATAAAATCCTTTATAAAAAGGTATATAAAAAACCCAGTTGGGCTATGTTGAATTGACAAAACGTTTTCGGAATAAGTATTCCATCATCAGTGTCTAGTTAATACATGGATGTAGCCACTAAATATGTGGGTAAAAACCCTTTAAAAATTATTAAATGAAATTTAGTTTACATTATGTCTAATTTACAGTTAAGATGGTAAAGTTACCGTTGGATTGGTGCCATGGCGACATATGACTCTCAGAGTCATATGTCGCCATGTTGTCGCCAGAGTCATATGACACTGATGATGGAATACTTATTCCGAAAACGTTTTGTCAATTCAACATAGCCCAACTGGGTTTTTTATATACCTTTTTATAAAGGATTTTATTCAAAAATTTTGTTATTGGGGATGTTTATCTTTGTCCACACAAAAGATTGACTAAAAGGAGCAGGAGCTTGTTTCTCTTTTTCGTCTTTATCGACAGGAGTTAAGAAAGCTTGAAGTAATCAACTTATTCTATTTGAAACTAAATCCATCATCAAAGCTTCCAGCGATCAAAGTTAGGATCTTGATCCGAATCATCATAATCTTCGTTTGTGCTAAAATTATTTGTCTTTCTTGTAAGAGTACAGTGGCGCACCCTTTTCAAGTGCTGTACTGAAGTACTGGAACATGTCGGCTGGCTGTCGATACAAGTAGTCGAGGATTGTGACGGAGTTCTGGAAATTGAGCTTGTCTTAGGAAAATTGTCGTCCGCTTCTTCATTGTAATCAAATTCAGAAAGACAATACTGTTAATCACATAGATGGTCCGCTATATACTGAAGTTCAGCTTCTGTAAGCGGTCGGTTTTGAGACGTCTATAATGACAAATAGGCCTAATAAATAATTTAAAGTCTTGTAGAACCTTGTCTAGCAAATACATATTAAACTTTGTTTTATTTAGTGCAATCCTCAAGATGATTAAAAATATTTTCCTATCGCTATTTTCCAACAACAAGATTTTTATTGAAATTTATTGTTACATTTCTTGTTTAATAACTGGCATAAGTTTAAAAACTAAGAAATAAAAATTGTTTGTACGCCGGAATAAATAAAAACAATGAATTTTGGGGTTAGAATTCTTATAAAACATATTTATTCTTGCAATAACTATTCCAGTGCTTTTAAAGAAGTATCTGCTTGTTAAAACTAATGAATAAAAGGACACTTGACACTTACGATCAATGTTTGTCTAAGTATTTTATTCAAAATAACACGTGTGCAATAAAAAAAATAAAATTGAACGATTTTTACATAGACTGTTGCAGAAAGGCACGCTGGTAGCTTATCATACCAGTTTTGTGAAAAGCACAGTGTTGCCACGCCGCATACAGGTTTTCGGTATTCATACCTACCAGCAAGCATTCAGTGTATTGACTGTGCCTATAAGGATTGTTGTCAAAATATTATTAATATTTTGCAAAAATTATATTGCAGGTTGCAAAAATTTTATTGCAAAATATCATTAGATATCATCACCTGAAACTTGAAGATAGAGGATCAATCATTATTTATCAAGTTGTATTTACTATATTATTCCATGGCACATAGTGTTCCATTAGACATTGTTTTAAGTTCATTTCTTTATATTTGTATAGAAAATGTTGCTTATTTTTAACGTACACTAATCTGTAAGTTTTAAGGATTGCTTTACACTGTTCATACTTCATAAACCTATTCTTTTTCAACCATTTCTAAGACATTCCAGAATATAAGAAAGTTTCGAAAGTTGGCGATCCAAATGGCAATTGTAGTTTTGGAAACTGCTGCGCGAAAGATCTCTGCGGATGAGCGGTCGAACCATCTCCTCAGGTCTTTCAGCCACGAGTTCTGGCGTCTTCCTACTGATCTTTTGCCCTGTACTTTTCCTTCCAGTATAACTTAAAGTAATTCATATCTTTCGCCTCTCAACACATGATCCAAGTATTGCATTTTCCTCTCTTTAATTATTCTTAGTAATTCTTTTTGTTTACACATGCGACGAAGTACCTCAACATTAGTAACTCTTTGTACAAATGGAATTCTCAACATTCGTCTGTATATATACATCTCAAAGGCATCTATTCTTTTTTCTATTTCAGAGTCCATTGTACAACTTTCACAGCCATACAGTAAGACAGAAAAAACGTAACATCTGATCAATCGGATTCTAAGCTGTAGATTAAGGTCTGATCTTATGTTTTCCTTGTTTGTTCGATTATTGATAGGATTTCTTTTTTTGGATTACACTGACTATTGATAGTTGTTCCCAAATATTTTATGGAATTTACCTGTTCTATTATTTGACCCTTGGCATACACCTGTACGTTTATTAGTGTCTTTGAAAATACTAAAGTTTTAGTTTTGGAAACGTTTAGATGTAAACCGAACATTTCGCTGTGGTGAACTACCGCATTTATTATATTTTGTAGTTCTTGTGCGTTGCTTGCTATTAAGACTGTATTATCAGCATATCTGATGTTGTCTATGCTGATTCCGTTAATGTTAATTCTGCCTTGGACCTCGTCTAATGCTTCTCTGAATATAGACTCCGAATACAAATTAAAGAGTAGCGGTGATAAGACGCAACCCTGTCTCACTCCTCGTCGGATTTGTGTGTCTTCGGATGTTGTGTGCACTATTTCAATTGTTGCCTTTTGGTGCCAGTATAGTTCTGAGATAATTCGCAAGTCTTGTTCGTTAACTCCAGTTGTTCTTAGAATTTCGATCATCTTTTGATTGTTAACGCAGTCAAATGCTTTTCGATAGTCAATAAAACATGCATATACATCTACATTCATGTCTCTGCATCATTGCTTTAACACATTTAAAGCAAAAAGAGCCTCTCGTGTTCCCAATCCGTTTCGAAATCCGAATTGAGTGTCACTCATCTGGAACTCGCACTTCTTGTAAATTCGTGTATGGATAATTCTGAGAAAAGTTTTAAGAACATGAGACATCAAGCTAATAATAATCGTTCTAATAATGGATATTAATTAAGTTAACACCTTAAACGCCACAATGTATAGTAAAAAAAAAGTTAGGTGGGCCAAAATATCAAACACATTTAAAGTATTAGTCTATGCATTTTTAATAGTTTTATGTTTTAGTTTGAGTACAAAATCTTACATTTTTATTGCTTTTTAGAATTATTTTAAGTGAGAAGCATGTGTGCATCTCGCGGCCACAAATAACTTTTGAATTCCTAGAGCCATGTGATGCACACTTGCTTCTCGTATAAGACAAGAATAAACCTGTCGTTGCTTGTTTATTTTATACGTTACACTTTCTAGACGAATGCATTACGTGTTACTTATTAGTTAGTTGTCGGTAGACGAGGTTGTAGTGTGTCTTATCAGTTCCCAATTTGTCGTATGAAAACGAGCAGAAGCGATTGCAAAAGCTAGTGGAAGAGTTTATTTCAGAAGAAGACAGTGATCACAGTGTTCGGGATAAAAATTTTGAATTAGATAGTGATGACGAAATAAGTAGTTCTTCGTCAAATCAAGGTATTCCGGAAAGCAGAAGACTAAAAATGCAAAGTAATTTACAAAATTTACCTTCAACATCACAAAATTCAAGAACAGTAAACGATATCATCGAAAATGTTATTTCCCAATATCGACTGCCAGATGATGAAAGTTCTTCGGAAGACGATGACATTGCGATTGATAATAACACACCTTTAATATGGAAGAATGTAGATGGTCAGAACTTAAAATATTACATTCAGTGTTCAAGACTCAGGTATCAAAGCTGAGTTTTTTGAGATGTATGATAAAACTCCCCTTGACTATTTTCAACTATTTGTGAGTGACGATATTATTGAGTGGATTGTGCAAGAAACTAATCAATACGCACATCAGAAGTTGAATATAGGTGGTCACGGTCCAAAAGCTAGAATTTATAAGTGGTAGATACAAATAGCGAAGAAATAAAGATATTTTTGGCCATTCTGGCTGGATGGGATTGCAAGCATTGCCAAAGTTATGTTCCAATTGGTTAAAAAATCCATTATACGAAAGCAAAGTAAATTGTCTTATGTCGCGTAACCATTTTGAATTATTACTTGCCAATATTACACTTTAATGACAATGAAAATAGCGACAAAGAACTTCGACTGTAAAAACTATCATCCCTATTGGAGAAGTTGGTATCAAATTTTCAAATAGTGGTTGTGTCGGGAGAAAAACTCTGCATTGATTAAAATGTAGTTCCGTTTAGGGACAGACTGTCATTTAGACAGTATATCAAAAACAAGAGACATAAGTTCGGGGTGAAAATATACAAACTTTGCTTGGATGGTGGTTATACTTATGATCTACAAATTTATTGTGGTAATGATGAATTGAAAATATGTCAGTTCCGGATAGTGTTGTGTTTTGTTTAGCTAATAACTTATTAGATGTTGGACGTACTATAGACACAGACATTTTTTATACTAGCCTTACATTAGCACATAGGTTGCTAAACAAAAATACAAATTTGGTCGGGACGTTGAGGCAAAACAGAAAACTTAATCCGAAAGAAGTGACAAGTGCAAAATTAAAGAAAGGGGAGATTATTGGGATGGATAGTAACACAGGTGTGGTAGTAACTAACTGGAAGGACAAACGCGAAGTGCTCATGGTGAGTACAAAGCATACTCTACAATAAGAGCAAAGGATTTACAGATACATCCTACCAACTAAAGTCTTACTCTACAGCATTACGAAAATCAGTCAAATGGCATCGTAAAATAGCAATTAAGCTCCTTTTAGGGTCAGCTATTGTTAACGCCTATATAATTTACCAAAAAGTATCCAACAATAACATGTCCATTACACCTTTCAAGGAAGAGTTCGTTTGTTAACTGGTAGATTTCTCTAGACTAACTAATCCAGAGCAACAGATACCACATGCTTCTGAAGGTCACCATATAGAGGAAATGCAAAGTTCGGCCAGAAGAAGATGTGTCACATGTTACGCAAAAAATGCAGCAGATAATGGTAGACAATTTGCACAGACTAAAACTCCCTTTTCTCGTTTCAGGTGCATTCAGTACAATAAATTTTATTGTATCACGTGCGTTTGCGAGGTTATTTCATGTAATCTATAGACATTTGTATATACACAAGTATTATATTTTTTCATTTATTTCTGAACTAGAAACATGTATTGCTAATTTTAAAGGACATTTACTGATCTTTTGCAGTAACAAACAGTTGTTTACGTTATATATAAATAAAACTTAGTTTCAAGCTACATAATAACATATTGTTTTATTGCTAGACACTAGTATCCTAAAAATGCAGGCTAAATGAAAGAGTTCATCAGACTACTGAGAAACTTTATTTACAAATAAATGAATGAATCTTGTGAAGCACGATTGTATCGCGCAGCCTGAAATACACTAAGGGTATCAAATGCAAACTTGCTGCTCGTGGCGTTTAACGTGTTAAGAAAAATATATTTGTGTATAAAGCTTAATATTTACAGGTTGTCTCTGAACTTGTGTAAGGCATGATGCAAAAACCCCAGTATTAGAATCGGATTGTGATATAAGGATTGCAAATATATTATTCACCTATCCATTTTTTACTTTTGACTTTGTATTTTTCGACGTAAATATTCAACTATATTCTTGCTGTTTTAACATACTCGTAATTAATATTTTAGATTTCAGGTTTAGTATAATTTCTAAACATTGAATGAAAATATGAATTTAAATAAAAAAAACAAAAAGTAATTGGAGGAGCTGGGATTTGAACCCAGGACTTTCAGCATGCGAAGCAGACACTCTACCACTGAGTTACACCCCCGATGTCATTTATAAAATAAAGATGCTACATGAATATATGCTAGATTTTTATGTCAAATAAGATTTATATTTATTAAAAAAATGCTAAATTCAAAATCGATTAATAAACCGTATCGGTATTGGTTACCTATTGATATAATTAAAACTAAGTAACAATAAAACATATAATAGGTAGTTTAACATATTATAAATTTTGGCGAAGGCGTTAGGTGTAGAACGTGTACATGCTCAAATTCAAGACATGAAATTCATACGTAACAGTAATAGGATGAAATTAGTCATTTTATTTTATACACGAGCAATATCTCTGAACTAAAGATAATATTGTCAGATTCGCTAATCTAATGGCAATTATCTCAATTGAAAATAATCATCAATAAGCAGAACTCTTTAAATCAGATCAACAATTGGACTAATACCTACCTAAAGAATCAAGCTGATGAAACCAAATCGACTCAAGTATTTTCCAATCAGTATAAATGAAGTCCAGGTTACACATGAGAATACTGCTAAACATCTGGGCATCACTATTGATGTAAAACTCAGGTAGAGACTACACATTAAAAAGTAAAGATGGAAACTTACATAGTATCAGATATAAAAGAAGTATCGGTTGCTTGGAAGTGGGTCCAAATTACCCCTCATGATAAGTTGCTACTCTACAATCAACTTAAAATTCATTCTTTTATTACAATATACACAATACAAAGAGAAGATCAACCATTCCTAGTCAACAGAAAAACGTCTTTTTTACGTAGACATGAGTCAGTGCAGTGGCGCACTCAGAATTTGTCTGAAGGGAGGGGAGGGTTGAAATAATTGTTTTATGCCTCCATTTTGAGTTACTAAAATTTGGGTTTTAGTTTAATTTAAAGTACTAAAGATACTTGTGCGCATTTGACTGTCGCACGTACCGTACTCCGAAAGTGGGGTGGCGGCTGTAAGACTGACGACATTATTGGAACACTCCCTTCTCTTATCTAGATCGTATGTATTGTTCTGAAGCTATTTTCTTGTGTCATTTTAAAGTAATTACTATTTTATTGGGGATAAGCCACAATTGAAGGTTAAAATAAGTTTATTGACGTTTGACATTAATTCAACTTGTAAATACAATACATTTTGGAGACGGCTATCGCCGTATTCCCGTTCTTTCCCGCCAATCCTGCCGGTCCAAGGCATACTTCTCCTCCAAACCTCTCGATTCCATCGCTCTTCTAATTCCTTCATTCCATGAGCGTCAAGTTCTACCTCTTTTTCTTCTTCCAGGGGGCTTCCATTTGTGAAGTTTTTGGGGCCAACGTTCGTCAGGCATTCTCAATAGAAGTCTAAACCATTTTAAACCTCTTCTTTTTATTCTGTCAATGACGGTTTCTGTATCATTAATGTTATTTCTTATAGATTCGTTGGTCTTCCTTTCCTGCCCCTGTGATGTTTTAGCACTTCTTCTCAAATAATCCATTTCAACTGTCAACAATTTTCTCTTCAGTTTTGCATTAATTGTCCATACTTCAGAGCAATAACAAAGAACTGATTCAACCATGGTTTGCCCTATTCTTTTTTTGTTCCTTTTGGAAATGTTGCGATCCCACATAAGTTCAGACATCCTACAATGTTACGTCCCTGATAAATTTTTCCACTTATTTGATTTCCACGTCCTCGTCGATCAACACTTCAAACCTTGCATCTGAATTGATAACTAAATATTCTGTTTTCTTCATGCTGACTTATAACCCCCATCTTACATATTCTCTGACGCTTTATCATAAATTCTAGATCATAAGAATCTTGAGCTAGGACGACCTTGGTCATCCGCAAAGTTCAGGGAAAACAGTACGTCATTTCCTATGGGGATTTCCATTCCCTGGCAGTAATTTTTCCAAATTTGGAGGGCTGCCTCAATATATAAATTAATCAGTAAGGGTAACATACTGCATCCTTGTTTTAGTCCTTTAGTTACTTTTATTGGCTCTGATATTCTATTTCCGATTTTTAGGTAAGTAGTGTTATCCCTGTATACTTATGTGATTATTCCTAAAAGGTATGGACTAATGTCGAGTTGTTGTAAAGCTTGCCACAATTTAAGTCTTGGAACTGTATTATACGCCTTTTCTAGGTCGATGAAGGCTATATGTACTTCCCTACCAACTGCTATTCTTTTTTCTATTAATTGTTGGAGTATAAACAAGTTATCAGTGCAAGGTCCAAGATCAAAGATTCAAACGTCAATGAACTTATTTTAACCTTCAATTGCGGCTTATTCCCATTAAAATTGTAATTAGTTCTTATCTCTGTCGTTGGTCCGGTTGATGTTTCTCTTCGTCTTCTTTCTTTTTAATGACTGCTCAGATGTAATTGTGAACACTATTCAATCCCTCCGTACTTCCCGTCATCTTCACGATCATCTCTCTTACAGTCACAGGGTTCATACCTATTTCTTTATACATTCTGTTTCTCTCCACTGTACATCTATTACACTTCAGCATTGTGTGAGTAACAATGTCGGAATATTCGCAGTATAGGCATTTATCTGTATCTGTCTTTTTGAACCTATGAAGATACGCCCTAAAACAGACAATCTACCCAGTCCCTTAGGCTCGGGATCAGCATCTTGGTCCACTGGGCAACATCTTCCTTGTTGTTCCCCTCTTCTTGCCATCTTTCCATTTATCTTTCCCTTTCTTTTTTTATAGCTGTTGTCAAATGCTCTTTTCTCTCATATAGATATCTCTTTTCTACTGCTAACACATGCAGAGGAACACAACCCGTGATAGTCCACAAGGCCGCCGCAGATACAGTCCTGTAGGCGCAAGCTATTCGCAACAGACTCGTTCTGTCTACTTTTGTCATAAGCCTAATATTAGGTATCTATATCTAAATTTAATGAAAAATTTTATTAATTATAGTGTATTAATTATTGTGTATTTATACAATAATTATTGTGTTCTACATATTTAACTGGATAATTTTTAATTATTCAATTAGCGTTTTGGATTTTTTGTATTGTGTGTAAAAGACAAATTACATTTTAATACTATTCTTGATATATTTTTACTTTATATGGCGTTGGGAGTAGGTTAACCCCCAAACCCCCTCTGAGTGCGCCACAGTGACTCTGTTGGTTTTTGAACGTGCCTCCAGTAAGATGTCGTTCCATCGTTTTCAAGGTCTTCCTACTTGATCGTCTTCATATTGGAAAATCGTCTCTTGCCGTCTTTACTACTCTATTTGTTGTCATTCGGCTTATATAATCATTCCATTCTACACTTCTATTTTTTACCCAGTCATTGATGTTCTCCACCTTGCATCTACTTCATATATACATCATATATATATATATATATATATATATATATATATATATATATATATATATATATATATATATATATATATATATACACTTGAGTGCAAAACAATCGACTCAAAAGTGATATTTGAGATTACACCTTCTGTTTCAATGTAAGAAGTATGAAAATAAAAGGATGTTATGTGCAAACAATAACTTTATTATTGAACTTACAAAAACTGCTATTGCATTATCTGGAAGACGCATTATAAAAACAATATGCAATACGAACAAAGTTTCCTAAATATTCATCATTGGAACTAATGCAAGAAAGACGTTATGAACAGAAAAATCATCAATTAAAAAATGAATTTCTTTATTTTTCAGTATTTGATATTATCACCCCCACTCCTAATTACACTTTACAATCGATTTCGCATGGATCGGATGACTTTTATAATAAATTCTTGATGCATTGCTTCCCATTCATCATTAAGCTCAGCTCTCGCTTCCATTATGCTCCTTGGTGCATAATTTATATCCTGGGCCCTTCGTTTAAGCTCATCCTAAACATGCTCTATTGGATTTATGTCCTCGCTCAACGCAGACTGATTTATTGTAGGTATACCGATCTCAGTCAGATAGGTGGTGGTGACTCGTGTGGTATGGCATCGTGCCTTATCGTGCATTAAAATAATAGCATCACCAATAAATCCCGCGTATGGAACCACATGTTCCTCCAAAATGTCTCTGATATAACGATCCGCTGTTAAAACTCCTCAACGTCCTCCACCAGGCACGAAAACTAACTCGGTTTTTTCATCTATGGAAATGCCTGCCCAAAACATACAAGAACCGTCTCCATATGACACAATTTCTCGTATACAACATTGAGCAAATCGCTTTCCTGGCCTTTTCTAGACTCGACGCCTCTTGTCGTTTCCATGTAGGTATTCCTACTTTCGTTGGAGAATAATACCTGGCTCCATTGATAGTCGTTTCAATCCAGATGTTCTCGAGCCAATTCTAATCGCCTTTTCGTCTGGACTGCAGTTAGTTTTTGACTCGTAGTTGCGCTTTTTAGTGTCATGTCGGCTGCCTTCAGTCTCCTTCTGACTGTCCAAACACTGGTAACTACACCTCGGAGCTCTCTAAGCTCTTCTTTGAGATTAGCACCAGTTAAATGTCGATTTCTCAAGGATTTCGATACAAGAAATCGATTGTCTCTCTCCGTTGTTATTCGTTTACGGCCTCCTCTTTAGTGGCGGAAATAATTACCAGTATCTTGGTACCGACGATACACTAGGGACACAGCAGATTGGCTTAAATTTAGTCCATTTGCCACGGTCCTCTGACTCAGGCCTTCTCACAATAATGCTACTGCTTGAGCTGCTTTGACGGATATGGTATCCATTTGTAATGCAGTTGCGAACTTAGAGACTGGTGTATTAGTGGGTTGCTATGGAAATTGATACGTACGATGTTAACCGAACGTGTTAAGTCGGTGCGTGTCGATTTCACTGAGTCAAATTCTGACCCCCTCTCTACGTGTTGCATTATTTACTTGCAATAAGTCATCGGATTCACCAAAAAACAAAACTTTTTAAAACTCAATAATGAGGTTAATGATTGTACACTAAATATTTTTTAATTTACACTTTTTAGATTGAAACAGGAGACATACTTTCGCAAAATAATTTTGAGTCGATTATTTTGCACTCAAGTGTATATATATATATATATATATATATATATATATATATATATATATATATATATATATATATATATATATATATATATATGTACTTGTAGCTCTGTCTTATAGTGTTTTACCGTGTTTCTGTCGCATATGTCATTACTGGTGTGATGACTGTTTTGTAAATTCTGCCTTTCATTTCTTTCCCGATATTTTTATTTCTCCATATTGTTTCATTCAGGGAACCTGCGGCTCTGTTTGCTCTATTCCTTTAATCTTCCACTTCTGTTTCCATATATATTTAAACTCCATCACTTTAAAAAAAAATTTATTATTTCGAATTGCCGTAGATAATTGTCGTAACGTGTCTCGACATCTTAGGTCATTGACACGGGAGCAAAGGTTTACAATAGTACCTACAGAGTTATGATACAGAGTTTATAATAGTAAAGAATAACAATATTATGTAAATTATATTTTGTTAAACAATTGTGTAATATTTAAAAAGTCTATTAGGCTCTTGAGTCGGCTTGAACAGTTCAGAAGTTCTTTTAGACTGCAGGTTATATTGTTGGCAATGCGAGTGGCCTGGTAGTGTCGACATTCTGTGAGGATGTGATTGACGGTAATATGAATATACCATTTTTCAAAGTAAAAACTTTGCACGTCACAATTTATATAAACTGACGTCACTTATATTTAAAATTTGCAGAACATCAACCTTTTCAGTTCAAATTCTCCTAACACAGCTAATAATACGAAACCCATACGGAACTGCCCGATCTTTCATAGGCGTCAACATGGTATAATAATCAGAAAAATGTAATCATGAATATATTGGGAATTTTAGAATTATATTGATTAAATAATTAAAAACATTTGTTATTATTAATAATATAAATTTTATGAAACTGTTGAATATTAGACTTAAACAGTTTCATAAAATTTATATTATAATAATAACAAATCCCTGTGAACTCTAATATTCCACAAAATAATAATTTTAATTAAAGAGTTCAGCGTGTGGCAAAATTGTTTAAAGTGTTGCCGCTTTTTTAGAGTAAGAATTTTTTTTATTTTTTGATTTCTTACACAATTAGATCACAATATATTATACATTAATAAATTGTATTTATAAATACATATTAAATTAAGCTTAATAGCTTTAAAAACTAATTATTGTTGTGTATTCTAATTGTGCTATGTCAAAACAACTAAATATTCTGTAGAAAGCTGATATTATAATCTTCAATAGATTATTTTGAACAAAAAATAATGGCGTGGCATTTTTACTATTAAAGCTCTAAAAGAGGTAAGTTTAAAATTTAGAATACATAGTTTTGTATTAAAATGTTTTCTTACGTATTTTAGTGTGCTGCAGTAGTCTTAAAACTAAGTGTATCTACTGTTAATAGTATTTCTCAAGCTGTTAAAAATAATTAACTTTTAAAATCAATTTTGAAAGTGTGATTATTTTCTTTATTTTAAAAATCCAATTGACTAGTGTATTGTATTCTTAAATAGTTGACATTTTAAAAATCTCTTACTTATTAACTATTCTGATGTTTTGGCAAAGCTGTGGGGTTCTGACGTCGTAAATTTTGAATGACGCGCAATCATTTTTATATGAAAAATTCTATATCGTTGCAGTGAGAGCATAACTGTTGGTCTGTAGAGGACATAAGATGACCGTGTGTCAAACGTGTGTGTCCTATTCCCAATTTTCGTATTGCTATCTTCTCTTTTCTGTTCAGAGATATTAGGGATAAATAGCTGTTAACAATAGGTTGTATTTCTCTAAGCTTTGTGTTTTTGGTGATCCAAAGTTCCTGCCACTTGTCTTGGATATTCCTTGTGAATTTTAATTTTAAATCTTCTTGGAGCTGTATGTTGTAGACGGGTAAGTTGGATGTAGATACTTTCTTTGTAGCGCTGTCAGCTATCTCAGTTCCTTAGATGCCGATATGAGAAGGCACCCGTATTATTGTTATTGAAGTCCCTCAGGAAGTGTGGAGATGGATCGATTCTAGTATTTTTTGTACTAGGTGACGTTGATTTTAAATATTATTTAACGAATGAATTGAGAATAAGGAATCGGTGCACAGGGCTACACTTTGAAAATCATCAAAGAGAACCTAAAAACACGCTACATTCGTTGGATATTCGGTATTGGCCTAATACTGTAAAAACTGTAGTGACAGAATAAACAACTCCATCTGCGTTTGGGAATGCATCGGTATAAAGCACCTTATTATACTGGGATGTATTCACAATATCCTTGAAAGCTTGTCGAAAAATGATATTATTTGTTTGTTGCTTATTAAATTTACAGAGAAAAATCATCATTTTTTTTTTGTTAAATCGTTTAGAATCATTTGTATTTTATTTATAATAAATTAAAATCCTAATAACGAAAAAATATTAATTGTTAGAAAATCTCAGAAGTTTAGTTGTCTACTTTAACTGCCGCTTGATTTTCTTGTATACTTCTACCTTCTTCTTTTATTCTGATACATAGTATCAGTAACGAAACGGAGTCGAATGCTTTGTGAATATTTATAAAAGTTGTAGAATTTTTAAATTCCTTGATATATATTAAAATCCCCTCGTATATGTATTAAAACACCGAAGAATAATATCAGTGTATTTATATTTTCTTTCGCCACAAGTTAAAACACAGAAATATTTAAACCATATAAACCATTTTAAAGTTTGTTTAAATTTCACAGATGTGTATTTCCTCGGTATTCTTTGATCGAAACCGCTTTGAGATATTTTGCGCGTTGCAAATAGATAGAAATATTCCATTTTATATATTTTGTTTATACCAAGTTAAGCAAATGATTTTTAAGAATTAACTGACTCTCGCTAAGGATATTGTCAAGAGCAGTTGGCTTCAGATTAGTCCAAATTTTACGTCGAATTTGTAATGTTTTCTCGTTCTTTGTCCCTTTTCGCGGAAATCTAGTGTGCAGTGGCAGTTTATTGTGCAGTATGTGTAGTTACAGAGGAGGTTGGAAATGTTGGCCATTGTGAGCAGATGTGTTTAATTTAGTCGGAAAAAACCAGCTAATTTGTTAAAAAAAGTGATTTATTACTCAAAGTAATGTTTCAGTTAAAGTAAGAGTAATCACTGGTTTTTGTTGTATGCCGTCTCTCATCGTGAGATATTTGTTAAACGGCGTTCCAAACAAATTTGGAAAATACCCATATGTTCTAGTTTTTTAAGAAGTAAAGCTTCAAATTTTGCGTCCAGTGTGACAACTTTCAACCTCAAATTTTGCCCTGTCCTAATTAAGAAGCCGTTTCAACACAATTCGCAGTGTGATATGCAGTTTTTGTTCGTGTGGCAGAGATTCCAAGTCCAGTTCCTACTTCCAGAAATTTTAGTAAGTCTAGTTTCCACCCCCAGAAGTTTTAGTGCAATCCAGGTAACTTTTGTGTTTGATCCTTAAAGTAAAAATAAACAATTTTTACTAATAGTGGCTTTCATAAGAATTTAAATTTAGGCCAGGGAAATAAGCAAAAAAAGTACCCTGTTTTTGACACTCGTCCGGCCAGGCAAACGACAGTTGTTATGAGTAGTATGGACCTCTGTAACAAAAACCTATATGTTTCCTGCAGTCGATTTTTTGGACTTAATTAGTTATTAACAAATTAAGCTCAAAAAACGGAAAAATTTTGCTTTTTTCGTCTATCGGCAAAAAGTGAAGCATTTTAAACAAATTTTACAAGAGAATAAACTTTTAAGTCATATAAAAACCTTCAAAATGGCGTTTACTAAATGTTTCTATCCTTATTTGTTGCTTAGGAAATTGCAAAATAAGTCAAAAATTTCGGGTTTTTATAAATGTTAATAACTTTTGTGAAAATAAAGTTATAACATTTATATTTCATAGGATGCTGTGTCTATAAGTGCTTAAAATACTGTTAAAATTTCAAAGTGATCGGTAAAATAGTTTAAGAGTTATTTTATTTGTTTATCCCAAATTAATTTTTTGCAACAATATAAGTCAGAAAATTATTTAGTTTTAGTAATTGTAATGATAGTTTCTTGAAGAAGAAGACTTGTTCTATTATTAACATTAAAAAAAAATTAAGAAAATTAATTTTAAACATTGCAAAATAATTTTGCAAAAACATGTAGATTTTTTGCTTATAAACAATTAGAATAACTTTTTAGCCATTGCCGGTAAAAACATTATTTTTTTATATTTAAAAAGCCTAAATTTTTTTACAAATTTAAAAGAAAAAAAATTTATCCTAAAATAATTTGGGACAAAGTTAGCCTCTTTTTTATTTAATTCATAGCAGCTTTGTTTATAACAATTAAGAAATCTCAGTAGATCTGTTATAGTAAGAATTACAAAAAAAAAATTGTTGACAAAAATTGTAGGCAGCTTTAAACTCCACATTTTAAAATTAGTTACAATCTTACAGGGTGTTCCATAAGATGGTGGCAGACCAAACTTATGTTTTTTTAAATGGAACACCCTGTATTTTATTTTAAATTTGAAATCTGCTTTACTTCTACATCACGACAATGTAAAATTTTATTATGTTATACCAGGTATTTAAAAAGTTATAACCAATATTATCTGAAAATCGTATCAAGTTTAACTCCCTGTATAATTACAAAAAAGTATAGGAATATTGATCTATTGCAACCATAGTTTTTTAATAATTGTTAAAACTTATAAAACATATTCGTTTTTATAATATTCGTTAAATCAAATACAGGGTAAGTCAAAATGCAAGTACATTATTTTCTTGGTAATTTTAAATAGAACACCCTGTATTTTATATCACTATCAAAAAGTACTAATATCGTACTTCAAATTTTATAAAGTATTCCCTATACCTAAAGTTATCAGTTTTCTAGATATTTTTATTTTTCTATCGGAGTATTAATTTGGTAGATATTTTAACGTTTACCAATAATAATTATCAAATATAATTATTAATTTAGTAACGAAATGGCGACACATAAAAGAAAACAATTTAATTGAAATAAAATTTATAAAAAATAATAGTAATTTTAACTTATCTTACTTAAGTAAGGTGTTCAAAATGACCTCCCAAAACATCTGTGCATACTTGAAAGCGGTCATTGAAAGAGTTGCTTACATTACCTACTAAGCATTTGTAAAGAAATATTTTGAAATGCAATTCGGATTCTATTTTTCATATTCCCTTCTTGTTGGTAACTTAACGTTCTTAACGTAACCCCCGAAAAATGAGTCCATTTTATTGAATTCCGGTGACCTTGGGACCACCTTACCAGTGCGGTTAAATCGATCTTTCAATTTTTCAAATGTATCTTGTCTAGGTTGCCGCCTATCTAAAAACCATTCTTGATAAGTTCTAGCTAATAGTAATGAATTTTTATTGCATTCCCCAATATCCAGATCATTATCTACCATTTCATCATTGCTAATTTAAATTGAATTAATTACTGAATTACTAAATAATAATTGTGGCTAATTTAGGGTGTATCCCAATACTGAATTAATAAACAATAATGTCAAACTGTTAAAATATCTACCAAATTAATACTTTGATAGAAAAATAAAAATATCTAGAAAACTGATAACTTTAGGTATAGGGAGTACTTTATAAAATTTGAAGTACGATATTAGTACTTTTTGATAGTGATATAAAATACAAGGTGTTCTATTTAAAATTACCAAGAAAATAATGTACTTGCATTTTGACTTACCCTGTATTTGATTTAACGAATATTATAAAAACGAATATGTTTTATAATTTTTAACAATTATTAAAAAACTATGAATGCAATATATCAATGTTCCTATACTCCTTTTTAATTATACAGGGAGTTAAACTTGATACGATATTCAGGAAATATTGGTTAGAACTTTTTAAATCGCCGGAATAATATAATAAAACTTTACATTGTTGTGATGTGGAAGTGAAGCATAAAAAACCAAAAGTTTGGTCTGCCACCATTTTATGGAACAGCCTGTAAGATTGTAACTAATTTTAAAACTAATCCCTACACTAATCAATCACCCTGTATATATATTGTTATGATGTGTTTTTTGTTTGAATGATGAGCAATGAGTATTTTTAATAATATATAGGGTTTTTATCGCGGTTCTCAAAGAATTAGCTTGTAAGTACTTTTTTAAATTATCTTTATTATAACTATTATGAAACACACATATATATCTAACTTAGCCAATGTAAATTTAAAATAAACTATCTTTAAATTGATATTCTTATAAAACTAATTAAATTCTATAGACAATCTACAATTTAAACAAAACTATCTTCAAAATTGAAATTGTTATGACACTAACTAAATTATATTAACAAAATTTTGTACCTTTCTTTCACTGAATGCCTAAATGAACTGTTTTCTACTATATAGATTCTAATCACCACTGAATGTCTTCGTACTTCAGTTATCCTTGTTTTTTGTTAAATTACTTTTTCCAATTATCATCTTCTACCAATTTAAGATATAGTTTTCTTCACCAGCATTTATACACCACCAACCAAACCAGCAAACAGCATTTATATTTATTCTTCTTTTCAATATACCAATATCCACTTATTATAAGTTGATTTATACTAATCTCCAACCATAATATAATTTAATTTCTTCCAATATACCTACTTTTTTTAATCTTCAATAATTATTTGTGTATAATTATAAATGTGCATTAAATTATATGCATAATTTTTAATCTTCATTTAACTCACTATATTAAACAATTGGACTATCTCCAACTAACTTTCATATTTCTTATAAAACTGCTTGACTGATTTACTAAAACTGTGAACAATTGACTTCACTAATTAATTGTGTCTATCTTCTACTAACTTTCATAATAAACTGCTTGACTTCTAACTAAAAACTTAAAAACTTCCATCTGCTTGACTTCAGACTAAAAACTTCTAAAACTTCTTAAAACTCTTCTGACTGCACTATCTAAAACTTTTCTGACTAAAAACTTTCAAAAACTGCCATCTTGAATCCAAATCACGGGTATTTATATGTTTTTGGATTTCTAGAACCATCTGGTAAGAGATCATGTTCCAATTTGTTCTATTTCATACTTGTATGAATTCTCTGGAACAAACCATTTCGCAAACATGGCCATCTCCGGAGATCCAGAGAATTCCATTCTTTTCTATTAATAATTTTGTTTACATTTAGGCTTTTCAGATCAGAATATATAATTAAATTAGTAACTAACACTCTAATTTAATAAAATACACAATTCAAACAATATATTATATAACCCCACTTTATATTCCCTTATGATTAATTTCTATCTGTCAAATTACTCCGAGAGTATTTTTGGTTGCCTATGCAGATGGCTCACTTATATATATTTACAATATTAAAATACAACTTTTTACAATTATTATATGCTAATTTCTTAAAATGCCCTCACATAAATATATTTTTATAAAATTCTCTAGTATATAACTTATTTAAAATAATCAAATACTTTTTTATATCTAATATTATGTAGTATATAACTTATAAATTATTTTCTATAAACCCCAATCGTTACAATACCCCAAAAATAATATTTAAAATAAATAATTTACATATTATTTTTTTAAATATTAATTTTCTCATACCTTATTAAATTTAATAAATCAATTTTTTTTTATTTAAAATGTGTTAAATACATCCCTGTTCGCTGTCTATGTCAAAACAGAGAACAACGGATCACAGTTCGGCTATTCTATGGTCAAACTGTCATGTCAAATGGAGAGAATAAAATATAACCTTAATTAAAAATATAATCTATATTGTGTTATGTTTATTTATAGACAAAATCTAGGAATTATTTCCATTCAAAATAACTTTCATCAATATAAATTGGTAAGTTTCACACTTTTTATAAAGACATTTACACAATCAATTCTGTATCTAACCCCAAATTATGATTTTTAGGGTACCAAACAATTTCCATATGTACAAAATTCAACAAGTATGATGTCAAATTTATTCACAACAAAGAAATCTACCATCTATCTATGAAATGGATCTATCAGTAAGTTTTTTTTTTTTTTTGAAATTCTTTTCTTTGTTTAGTTGACATATTGGGCATTGGGTAGTAATTTCTTTTGCTATACTTATGTCATTCTTTGCAAAATAATTGTCCCTAAATAGCATCCATAGCTTTCTTGAACCAATATGCATATAATTGTTATGTAAATTTTTCAATATTTTCTTTGCTAAAGTTCTAGTTATTACATATACTTCTATGCCATTTATTATTTTATAATAAACTCCATCTTTCTTAAGGACTTTTTGTTTCTCACTCAAATTGATCTGATCTCTTATAATTTCTTCTTTAGAATATAATCCAGTACTTTCTACTAATTGATTTAATCCAATTTTTATTGTTCGCTGCCCTTTTTGTGGTGTATTTTCTAACCTTGATAAAGCATCTGCCACTCTATTGGATTTTCCAGAAATGTATTTGATTTCAAAGCAGTATTCACTAAGTATTAGACTCCACCGATGTATTCTACTGTTTCCATATTTGTTATTTAATATAGACGTTAAAGCTTGGTGATCTGTTTCTATTGTAAATTCATTACCCAACAAATAAAATCTTAATTTTGTGACACAGTGTATTATACTTGCTAGTTCTAATTCTGAAACTGAGTAACCCTTTTCATGTGGCTTTGTAATTCTTGAAATGAATTGTATTGGGTATTCGACCCCATCATGTATTTGTAATAATACCCCTGATAATCTCTCTATTGATGCATCTGTTCTTAATATGAATGGCTGTGTGTAGTCAGGATAGTATATTTTCAAATTTGACAGAAAAATGTTTTTAATCTCTTGGAATGCTAGTTCTCTTCTCTGATCTTATCTCCATTTTACACCTTTTCTCAGTAGTTCAAGTAATGGAATTTCTTTTATACTTAGATCTGGTATCATCCTTTTATAATAATTAATTATTCCAATAAATCCTCTTAAAGTTCTTAAATTGTGTGGTGTTTTATATTCCTGAATGACTTGTGTCCGTTCTGGATCCATTTCGATTCCCTTAGTGTTAAGTTTATAACCTAGATATATGACTTCTTTTTGAAAAAATGTACATTTTTCTTGATTTATTTTTAGTCCAACTTTGTCTAATCTATTTATTATAGTTTTTAGGTGTTTCTCATGATCTTCATCCGTTTTAGAAAAAATTAATATATCATCAATGTAGTGAATTACAAAATGTTCATATTGATCCAAAATATCATGAAGACATCTACATAGAGCACTGCAAGATGATTGAAGTCCAAATGGTACTACTTTGAATTGATATACTACTCCATCTATCTGAAATCCTGTATATTGTCTACTTTTTCTTTCTAGAGGTATTAACCAGAAACTATGCTGTAAATCGATTTTAGTGAAAAATGACATTCCTGTAATTCTTCCTAATATTCCATCTATACTCATTGGTGCTTCAAATTGCTTTTCAGTAATCTTGTTAATATTCCTTGCATCCAAACATAACCTGATTTCACCTGATCTTTTTCGTACTACTACTATGGGGTTAATAAAACGTGTGTCTGCCTTCTCAATGATCCCATCTTCTAACATATTATTAATTGTTTTGTTTACTTCTTCTCTGTATTTATATGGTATTGGGTATGATTTTGTTTTAAAATCTTTTTCCTCCTTAACTCTTATACTATGGATATAATTCTGTGCAATTCTATTTTCTTTATTGACAAGTCCCATGTGTTGCTGCAATATGGAAATGACTATTGATTTATATTCTTCAGGGCAATTTAAAACTTTCATCATATCTTCTTCTTTACAAATAACATTATTCTTCATTATGTACTCATTATTCCTTGCTTCCAATTTTACGCACTCCGCCTCGTAGGCATCCATCTGCTTAAAACTTCCATTCCTTAAATATTCACTACAATAATTATTCTTTACATTCTTTTGGGACATTTCCCTATCATCAAAATACATTTCTTCTTCATAAACATCATTATTTTCTTTTAATAATATCCTATCAACTCTTATTCCTTCTTCTACCTCATCTTTCTGCATAAATTTAATTATTTGCCCTTCCAAAGTTACCATTTTTTTTTCAAAATCTATCTTTACTTTCTTCTTTTCCAATTCATCATTTCCCATTAATATATCAACACATAAATCCTTGACAATAAATCCTTGCATATTAATTTCTTTATTAAGAATATTAATTTTAAAATTGGCTAGTTTATCAATTTCACCCAACTTCTTATTATTTGCACCAACAATTTTAATTTTTGGAATCTTTATTATATCTGATAATTTTAATGTATTAAAAATAAAATTCTCCGAGACTAAAGTACTTTCTGAACCAGTATCTATCATAATCTTAATCATTTTATTTTTGGCCAAAGCATTTATATAAATTAAATTAATAGATTCAATAATTTTCTCTTCATCTAAAGAAATAAATTCAGAAGGTTTTTCATAATAGCAATGGCCTAACTTGTAATTCAGAAAGTTTACTGCACAAAATTTTGATTATTAGAATTGTCAGATTGTATCTGACCACTTGGATCTGATGTCCTATGTCTTTCCCTACTATGACTTCTACTCACATTCTCCTGCCTTGTACTACTTCGTTCCCTGCCTTCGCAGCTTCTATTCCTTCGAACACAATTTACCTGTCTGTTATAGTTAGGTCGCTCTGTATTTTTTCTATTATTAAAATCTTGTCTATTATTATTAGTACTGTTATTAAAATGTTATCTATTATAATTAGTATTATTATTAAAATTTTGTCTATTATAACTAGTATTATTATTAAAGTTCTGTCTATTTGGATTAGTGTTAGTATTATTAAAATTTTGTAAATTATCACCATACCTAGTATTATTGTTATATGATTGTCTATATTGTTGATTATCATTTTTATTATATTGAAAGTTATTGTTGTTTTTTCTGTTGTTATTATTACTTGTCATATTGCCTCTTTGTATTCTTTGAATAAAATTAATAAAACTATCTATTGTTTGAATATTTTGTACAGTTACGGTTTGCACAACATCAGCATCAAAATGTCTAGATACATTTAAGACTGTTTCATCCTCTCTAAGTGGTGGTTCTAAATATTTTGCAACTGTTATCAATTTCAATGCATAATCTACCATATTTGATTTTAAATTTTGATTATACTTTCCAAAATATAGAATTTCTCTAAACTTTGCTTGCTCTAATTCACCCCAATAATAATTTAAAAATTTATTTTCAAATGTTTGAAAGTTATCCAAATCATTTTCAATACTAGCAAACCAAGTTGCTGCATTGTCATTTAATGTCATTCTAATATAATCTTTAATATCATTAATATTATTCACAAATCTTAATTTATGTTTTAAACTATTTATGTATACTCTAGGATGCAAATTTTTTATATTACCAGAGAATTTAATCCCAGTCTCATTTGTTAAATTTAAGTAAGGTCTCCCTATGTCTCTCATTTGTGAAATATCATCTATTCTCTGTTCCACATTTCTTATTTGATTACTATTTATTTGGATATTTTGTTGTATATCGTCTAATTTTTCTTCTGTGTTTCTCCTGTCTTCATTAATTTTTACTTCTAAGTTACATTTCTCCAACTCTATTTTCTGTTCTATATCTATTTTATTATCTTGAATAATCCTCTTTACTTCTGTCCTCTCATTTTCTATCCTTTTCTTGTAGTCATTCCGTATACTTTTTATTTCATTTGCTACTTTTTTCTCTGCAGTTTGAAGTTTTTTATCCATTTGTTTTTCTATTTGCTTTACAATTTTGTTATTATTATCTTCTATTTTCTTTTCTAATTTTCTATAATTCTCTTCCAATTTCTGTTCCATTTTTTTCATGTCCTCTTTGACTTCTTTTGAATTCTCTTCCATTTTTTTCGTATTCTCTTCCATTTTCTGTTCTATTTTTTTTATGTCTTCTTTGACTTCTTTTGAATTCTCTTCCATTTTTTTTATATTCTCTTCCATTTTTTTCGTATTCTCTTCCATTGTCTTGTTCATCTGCATCATTAATGACATCAAAGCTGCCATATTGACATTTTCCTCTCTTTCTGGATTCATTTCTGCAGTATCTTGTGGAACTTGAACTAAACTCTCCTCTTGTATAGGTTGTGTTTCTACTTCCACATCTTCTTCATTCTTTTTGCTTCTTGTACCTTTCTTTCCTTGAGACATTTTGAGACTTTACTTGTTCAAATATAATTAAAAATAAAATCTATAATTTTTTTTTTCTACTGATAATTAATTTAATTATATGAGAGCACTTATCTTCCCAAACTAATTCTTTTAAATAGAGAGCCACCGCGTTGGGAGCCAAATTGTTATGATGTGTTTTTTGTTTGAATGATGAGCAATGAGTATTTTTAATAATATATAGGGTTTTTATCGCGGTTCTCAAAGAATTAGCTTGTAAGTACTTTTTTAAATTATCTTTATTATAACTATTATGAAACACACATATATATCTAACTTAGCCAATGTAAATTTAAAATAAACTATCTTTAAATTGATATTCTTATAAAACTAATTAAATTCTATAGACAATCTACAATTTAAACAAAACTATCTTCAAAATTGAAATTGTTATGACACTAACTAAATTATATTAACAAAATTTTGTACCTTTCTTTCACTGAATGCCTAAATGAACTGTTTTCTACTATATAGATTCTAATCACCACTGAATGTCTTCGTACTTCAGTTATCCTTGTTTTTTGTTAAATTACTTTTTCCAATTATCATCTTCTACCAATTTAAGATATAGTTTTCTTCACCAGCATTTATACACCACCAACCAAACCAGCAAACAGCATTTATATTTATTCTTCTTTTCAATATACCAATATCCACTTATTATAAGTTGATTTATACTAATCTCCAACCATAATATAATTTAATTTCTTCCAATATACCTACTTTTTTTAATCTTCAATAATTATTTGTGTATAATTATAAATGTGCATTAAATTATATGCATAATTTTTAATCTTCATTTAACTCACTATATTAAACAATTGGACTATCTCCAACTAACTTTCATATTTCTTATAAAACTGCTTGACTGATTTACTAAAACTGTGAACAATTGACTTCACTAATTAATTGTGTCTATCTTCTACTAACTTTCATAATAAACTGCTTGACTTCTAACTAAAAACTTAAAAACTTCCATCTGCTTGACTTCAGACTAAAAACTTCTAAAACTTCTTAAAACTCTTCTGACTGCACTATCTAAAACTTTTCTGACTAAAAACTTTCAAAAACTGCCATCTTGAATCCAAATCACGGGTATTTATATGTTTTTGGATTTCTAGAACCATCTGGTAAGAGATCATGTTCCAATTTGTTCTATTTCATACTTGTATGAATTCTCTGGAACAAACCATTTCGCAAACATGGCCATCTCCGGAGATCCAGAGAATTCCATTCTTTTCTATTAATAATTTTGTTTACATTTAGGCTTTTCAGATCAGAATATATAATTAAATTAGTAACTAACACTCTAATTTAATAAAATACACAATTCAAACAATATATTATATAACCCCACTTTATATTCCCTTATGATTAATTTCTATCTGTCAAATTACTCCGAGAGTATTTTTGGTTGCCTATGCAGATGGCTCACTTATATATATTTACAATATTAAAATACAACTTTTTACAATTATTATATGCTAATTTCTTAAAATGCCCTCACATAAATATATTTTTATAAAATTCTCTAGTATATAACTTATTTAAAATAATCAAATACTTTTTTATATCTAATATTATGTAGTATATAACTTATAAATTATTTTCTATAAACCCCAATCGTTACAATATATATATATATATATATATATATATATATATATATATATATATATAATGTATATATATATATATATATATATATATATATATATATACATAAACATATATTTTAAAGTAGATGACTTTAAAATTATATTGCCAATATTACTAAGTTGCATTCTTGGGACGACTTTATTGTAGGATAGTTCATTCGATAACATGAAATTAATTCCAACTTAAAAAGAATAATAATAAAATAATAAAGAATAGACATTAGAAAAATTATTTTAATTAATATTTCCAAAGCAATACTATTTTTAGAAACAATTGATTAGGACAATTTGTTGTTTTCATAAAATCTATTATAAATAAATTATTTACAATTTTATTAAAGAGGTATAAATTAATTATAAATATTTATGTTTTTAAATAAAAATTATCTCAAATATTATAATAAAAATTGAAAAAAAATTGAAGAAAATTAGATAGTTTATTTAACAATTTATTGAAATAATGCGTATTCGTAATGTACGCAAACAGTACATAAAAATTAAAAAAGGATAGTTGAAACCCTTAAATAAGAACCAGCGATACAGATAACAGCTCCTTCCCCCTCCCTTCGGCTTCCGTGAGTTTCGAAGCCAGCCGATTTTAAGGACCACATTTTAAAGCTTTGTGGACGATTTCTTTGAAGGGCAATCTTTTTAGAATTTGGTGCGTTAAAATTATAAAGTATTTTCTTTTAAACAACGCTAATAGATTTATTATTTATTATAAACAAAGCTGCTATGAATAAAATAATAAAAAGAGGCTAACTTCGTCCCAAATTATTTTAGAACAAATTTTTTTTCTTTTAAATTTGTAGAAAAATTCAGGCTTCTTAAATATAAAAAAATTATATTCTTGCAGGCAATGGTTAAAAAGTTATTCTAATTGTTTATAAGCAAAAAAGCGACATGTTTTTGCAAAATTATTTTGCAATATTTAGAATTAATTTTCCTAATTTTTTTTTATTGTTAATGATAGAACAAGTCTTCTTCTTCAAGAAACTATCATTACAATTACTAAAACTATATAATTTTCTGACTTATATTGTTGCAAAAAAAATTAATTTGGGATAAACAAATAAAATAACTCTTAAACTATTTGACCGATCACTTTGAAATTTTAACAATGTTTTGAGCACTCATAGACACAGCATTCTATGAAATATAAATATTATAAGTTTATTTTCAAAAAAGTTATTAACATTTATAAAAAACCAAAATTTTTGACTTATTTTGCAATTTTTCAAGCAACAAATAAGTATAGAAACATTTAGAAAACGCCATTTTAAAGGTTTTTATATGACTTATAAGTTTCTTTTCTTCTAAAATTTGTCTAAAATGCTTCACTTTTTGCTGATGGACGAAAAAAGCAAAAATTTTCCGTTTTTTGACCTTAATTTGTTAATAACTAATTAAGTCCAAAAAATCGACTGCAGGAAACATATAGGTTTTTGTTACAGAGGACCATACTACCCAAAACAACTGTCGTTTGCCTGGCCGGACGAGTGTCATGAAAAAATGCTTATTTCCCTGGGCTAATTGTAATAATTAAAATTGTAGATCATAGGGCGTGGCTTAGCTGTCATTTTATTTTGTTCTCAGTTTAAAATTTAGTTTTGACATATGACAGCTAGCTTTATTATTTTTGACATCTGGTAAATATCTAATCATATTTGAGATTTTGTTTTGGTTTTTCAGAAAAAGGTTAACCTCTATGCACAGTTTCACTTAAAAAAATAATTTTTTATTTGTAATGATTTATTTCTGCTACAAATTATATATAGCCCAGTAACATTTGTAAGTTTTGTAGTATCTCCAACTTGTAAACGGATCTTGTAGACGGATAGGACATAGTAAGTGTTTCTCTTTGTTATTTTTGTATTAACCTGTGTGACTATTATTATAGTATTTTCGTACTTTTTACTTTGTAACTGTTTGTGGTGAGACAGTAATAAATGTTTAATATTTTCCCTAAAACCATTTTGTTTATTTATTTAAAAAAAAGTTCCTAACCTCTCTTTTGTGTTTTTTCATCCAGCATGAAGTTTCCTCGAAGCGGCGTCCATTTTAAATAGCTAGAGGTCCTTCTTGTTGTTTTGTTTGCCCATTTGTCCAGGAGATTCATGTAAGTACTCCTTTATTTCATTTTTGTAGTTGCCCAATCCAATCCCATTGTTTCATTCACTTATCCACGACCCAGTTTCTCCAAATAAACCTTGAGCGCCGTTCGCAACAGTTTCGTTTATTTTGCTTGCCCTATCTCTAGCCCCGTAATTTCTGTCCCCAATTTTCAACCCCCATAATAATAACGTATGTGGAAGACAAAATAATTCGTTACAAAGTGGCGTCACATTTCATGTATCTTGTTACTTTCTTATGAAAACATTTATTGTAAATATTATAAACAAAATATTTACAAATAAATATTGCAAATAGAAGAAACGAAAACACTCTAGTGGTATTCGATACTGTCCTGTTATAAATTATTTCAGTCAAAATATTTAAAGCACATTTTAAAAGTTTACCTCCATCAGCCATTTGTCCCGAAACGTCTTAGAGAGAAGGCAGACTTTAATTTTCGCGAACACGCCAATTTAATCCTGCAACGCCTCGAGTTTTGTACATTCTTCACAAACAGCGCGATACCAGATGAAAACTTTATACATTTAAAACTTTTAATAGCACCTTATAATATTTTTTGAGTTGATAAATATGTTACTTTACGGAACTGCTAAGCAAAACTTTATTCATTGAGACCGTTTTGTAAGCATTTTACAGATTTTTTAGTTGTTTGTGTCTGTGTTTATTTTCGTAAGAACATCACTAGCTTTTACGAGCTGTTCAAAACGTTTAACGTTCTGTACAATAAAAATCTAAGTGAGGAGGTACATCAGTCTGTGAGGTTAAATAGTCGATTGAATAATTATTTAATATTCCTATCCTTTTAAATTTTAGTAAGTAATTTTATTATTCTTTGTTTGAATATTCTCTCTAATGTGAGTATGCCTCTTAAATAATTACATCTGCATAATTACTACCTTAACCCACATACTACTACTGTCCATTTAAAAGGCAATCGATCTATTTCCCTTAAATTGATAACTTAAACTTACCGTTGATAGATGGCGCCAGTGGGGTTTACTGTCAAACATATCGATCAAGATATTTCAACAGTTGCTCGCTTTTAAAGTTTTTTTACGTACCGGCATATCATTGTTTTGTTTTGTTTTTTTATTAAACATGGATGTTGCTAACTGGAGGTAAGTTTTTTTTTAATTACAAATCAAATGTAGGCGTTTTATATGATTTGCTAGTAAATGCTTTACTTACGTGTAATTATAGTGGAAATATTGCTTTGAGTTTGTTGTTACTTTCTTGTGTACGGACATTTTTGTTTTGTTCTTTTAAAAGGACAGTAGTAATAAGCACTACAAAATGGTTATTTTTTAGGAAACCGTTAAAATTGCATAAGTTAATTGCAGAACTTGAGATAGACGAGATTCCAAGGCCTCCTGATGGTATAATTATTTTTCCTCCAGACAATTTAAGTGATAATATAATAGATTGTGATTCAGGAGACAAGGATGTCACAGCGATAGACCATTTACCAGGAAGCCAGCTAAGAAATTACGTGGAGGTTATTTTCGACAATCAAGATGAGAGTGCAGAAGAGTCGGATTCTGACAACGACGACGTACCTCTTACCAGACTATGCAAAGAAGAAACAAAACGATTGGACAATGGATCTGTATCATTCTAATAGCATCTATAGAATCCTAAAGGTGTTTACTGGAGACCAAAAATCGGACCTAAACAAAATCGTACGCCATTACAGCTCTTCAGGCTATTTTTTGACGACAACCTATTCAATATGACAACAACATATACAAATACATACGAGGCACAAAAAACTTGACTAGTGATATTACAGACAAATTATGTGTTTTGTGGGTGTGCTTACTCTGAGTGGCTACGTAGTGTTACCAAAAAGATATATGTATTAAGAAAATCGTGGTGATAGTCAGAATGAAAAAGTCACTGGAGCTCTATCAAGAGATAGATTTTCCCATACAATGAAAATTCTTGTGTGATAATAAATAATGAAATGAAATATAATGAAAATGTGTGTTATAATAATATTTTGGACAAAACAGACAAGTTTACTAAAATACAGCCATTATATGATGCATTGAATAGAATTTTTTTAAATCACGCTCCTTTCGAACAAGAGCATAGCCTAGATGAAGCTATGGTACCATATATTGGAAGGCACCCTACGAAACAATTTATACTAAACAAACCCATTCGTTGGGGTTATAAACTTTGGATGGGTACTCTAAGTTATATTGTATGGTTTACACCGTATCAAGGCAACTCAGTGTAAAAACCAGCCTCATACAAATACTTGGGTCTTGGTTCGTCGGTTCTTTTGCCTTATGCAGATGTGCTTCAATCACGCTGGCCAAAAACGAGATTCCACCTTTTTTTATCTTTGAACTTCTCATCCATGCATCTACTAAATGAGTTAAAAACTAGAGGTCTTTTCGGTACAGGTACAATAAGGCCCAATAGAACACTAAAATGCTCCCTATTCGTTCCAAAGAAAGATGACCTTACGATTACAGATTAGATAAAAAAACCAGGAATTGTGATTTGTCGCTATCACGACAATAGTGTCGTTACAATTGCATCTAACTTTTGTTCAGTAAAACCACACCACCTAGTCAAATAAGTCCTAGTCCATAAGGTGAAGGGACACATTTTTGTTTTTTAACCAAATAAGATAAAGCAATACAATTCTTTTATGGATGGCCTAGACCGCTGTGACCAAAACATTAGTCTTAACTGGATCTCCATAAGAAGGAAAAATGGTACTTTCCGGAAATAGTAGAAAAAGTGAAATAGTGAAATTGACATGGCTATTCAAAACGCGTGGCAATTGGACCGAAAAGACGGAGGAAGCCTTGATAAGCTTCAATTTAGAAGGCAAATAGCTTGCAACCTTCTGGAAACCTACAGAACAGATATCAAACGCGGCCCAATAAGACGGAATCCCAACACAGTCTTACACTTAAGATATGATGGTATGAACTATTTAATTTTTTATGAAGAAAAATAATTTCGTTGCGGACTTTTCAAGACAAAGGTTAATTTTTGTGCGAAGAATGTAAAATATCATTACACCCTAAACAATGTTTTAAGGATTTCCATACTTTTTAATTATTTTTGTATTAATAAAGTTTTACTTTCTAATATATACTGCTGTCCTTTTAAAAGGACATGACACATTTTAACAACTAATGCAAAAGTTATTATTTTAGTATTTTTTATCGTTAAATAAGACACATTTCCTTATATTTCCTTTAAGTAAAGATAAATTAAAAAAAAACAGTTATAGTAATATGTGGGTTAAATAGTTACGTTTTGTCTTTGCGATAATACAGTGTTTGTTGGTGACCTTATTTGACTTATTGCGTTTTCTAATTTAACACTGCCCCCGGTAGCTCGGAGCTAGATCTCTGTCAGGGGCCAGGGGCCACTGACTTCAGTTTTTGTCAAACTATATTGTCTTGCACTCCAGCGCTATTAGGCAAAATCCTTCTGCAAATCTCTACTTGGTTACTGCTCTTTGCATGAAGAATAGAGTCCGAATATTATCTAAGAATTATCTGGGTCAAATAGCTGAATTCATTCATTGGTTCATCCATTCATTTTTTGGTTGCCACTTTCTTAAATATGGGAGCATATTTACTGTTAAGTGGGAGTTAAATTAAAACATATCTATAACCCCACTCCATTCTTGCCTTGTATGTCATTTCCACTGTATATAAATACATATTCTTTTTTTTTGTGATTTCTCCTGTTTTTTCCCATCTTATTTCTTAATATTGTTCTGAAGCTATTTTCTTGTGGCATTTTAAATTAAATACTATTTAAATGGGAATAAGCCACAATTAAAGGTTAAAATACGTTTATTGACGTTTCAATTTCCACTTCGGAAATAGTTCTCAAAATACAAACATTAGTAAACTAATGTTTATATTTTGAGAACGATTTCCGAAGTGGAAATTGAAACGTCATTAAACGTATTTTAACCTTTAATTGTGGCTTATTCCCATTTAAATAGTAATTAATCTTATTTCTTGTATCCTAGCGATGCCTATTGTGTATTTTTTAACTCTTTTGTTACTTCTTCCATCTTTTCAGTACTTAGAAGATATTAGTGCGTAAAAAAACACGAAGGAAAACAAACAATAGAAATTAACGACATTTACAGAAACATTTTTCGAAAAAAATTTCATTTGTTTTATTTAAACAAGGAACTTCCAACCTTAGATAAAATATTATGTTGACAAGTATAACCATATGAGGTTGAGTCTTTTTAGTTTGGGCAAAAGAAATGAACGGAGTGATAGATTAATCTAGTTAGGCGGCCAAAGAAAATTATCTATAATAAACACCTACTTCCAGCACCAATCGCGAAGACTCTACGTTTGGAAATCCCAGCTGGACAGAACGAGGAATCATATAGATTTTATAATGATCTTCAACTTCTGGTAGCTGTTTTCCGAATATGTTTTAGAAAACAACACAAGTGTACTCCTCGACCTCCTATGTTAACTGGTACTGAACTAATACAAACTATTAAAAGCAATAGATATGGTCTCAAGATCAATAAACAAAAATTTAGATAGTTGATTATTTAAACTTACTACAAACAACCGAAACCTTTGTCGTCTCAGCAGGAGTAAACCTCTCAAAATGTCTACTCCGCCGTACGCTCTGCTTAGAGGTTCGTGTATAGTGTACGAAGTACCCCTAAGAACTTATCCAATGTAGGTTAGGATGTGTGTTTAATTCGGACAAGTCTTGACAAAGATTTGTCGAATTTCTTACATGTGAAATAATTTGTAACTATCGTAGAAATTTTCAAATACACCAATAAACGTACATGTGGATGCCAGGGGTCAAATAATAGAACAGGTAAATTCCATAAAATATCTGGGAGCAAATATCAATAGTCAGTGTAATCCAAAAAAAGGAATCCTATCAAGAATCGAACAAGCAAGGAAAGCATTCATGAGCATGAAAACATTTTTTACAAAATCAGACCTTAGTCTGCAGCTTAGAATCCGAATGATCAGATGTTACGTTTTTTCTGTCTTACTGTATGGCTGTGAAAGTTGGACAGTGGACTCTGAAATAGAAAAAAGAATAGATGCCTTTGAAATGTATATATACAGACAAATGTTGAGAATTCCATGGGTACAAAGATTTACTAATGTTGAGGTACTTTGTCACATGTGTAAACAAAAAGAATTACTAAGAATAATCAAAGAGAGGAAAATGCAATACTTGGATCATGTGCTGGGAGGCAAAAGATACGAATTACTTCAAATTATACTGAAAGGAAAAGTACAGAGCAAAAGATCAGTAGGAAGACGCCAGAACTCATGGCTGAAAGACCTGAGGAGATGGTTCGACCGCTCATTCGCAGAAATCTTTTGCTCATCAGTTTCCAAAACTACAATTGCCATTTTTATCGTTAACCTTCGAAAGAAGACGGCGCCATGAGAAGAAAATCGTAAAATTAAAAAAACAACAGTTTGAATTAGCAAAACTATTATTTATTTCGTAGGCCTCCTGAGCTCAGCTCAGTATAGACACCGATGAAAAGAAATAGTTGATCGTACGGTAAAAAATTACGACAATCAGTACGAACAAAGTACTGTACTCAGTAGACAAAAAGTTTTTCGTGATAAAATAATTTAAATTCTAAAATCTGCCCTGGGGATTGGTGATTTAATGGAACATGCTTAATTTTTATACTAATATGTGAGTTGAAAAATAATTTTTGTTTGATAATTTATTTTCACCTTTAAAAGTTTCTACTATGCTGACTCAGTCGACACCGAAATCAGTCGCTCCCTTCTGATACAATATAGGTAATATGGACTCAGATCAGCAACTCTCTTATCATTTTTATCATTTGTGTCATGCTCTATGGTATCAAGTTGATCGTATAGATTTGTATACGCTACTTTTACTTCTTTTTTTCACGATCTAATAGTTTTGAATATCTCTGTCTAACCTATTTTCTTGCCACTGTTTATATAGTTTTTTCTTCTTCTTTATTTTTCTTGAACTTCTTCTTACCACGATTATCTATTTATTCTAGAAATTATTTTCTGATGGTAAAAGTATTTCAATAGCAATGTCTCTGATAGTACTAGCCATATTCTTTCAAACTGTGGTAGAAGTTCCTTTCTTGTTGAAGTACATTATTTCTATTATGTTTGCTTAAATAGATCTTTTTTTTTATCTTTTAATCTTCTTCATTTGATATTTTGTGATCCTTTCCGATATTTTGGTTTCGTTTTGGATTTTACTTCAATATTTAGCACAAGCAACTTATGTAGTCATCTTAGAGTCTTGCACTATTAACTTGCAGTCTTTACATTCTTCAATATCTTAGTATTATTATTATTATCCAGATTTAGCCATACGGCTGAGGGAAAAATTCACTCATTGTAGATACCTACGGTATCAAAAGTATTGAGCTCTGGTGGGACTCTTTCCGTGTTATCGAGCCCATAGTGACTTAAGATGCTGGAGTATCTCTCAAAAACTTTGATACACATCTGGACGTCGAGAGTAGTACAGCTTTCTGGATGGTTTTATAGAAATGTTCATTCAGACCCAGCTTTTTCATGTTTTCTAGGAAGTTTTTCGGAATGATTTCAGAAGTAAAAAGAATAATATTATTGTCTGGGTAGTTTTCCATTCTCCATTGTCTCCTTATTTGTATTTCCAGATCTCTGCACTTGACGATCTTTTGGTTGTAATTAAAATACGCAGATTACTGTTGTAAATCTCGTTAGTTTATTAACTAGTACGAGATATGGTCTATTGTGTGCTACTATTTGGTCACAGTTGGGTCCTAATATAGCTTGAAGAATTTTCAAGCATACCCTCTGCGGCGTAATAATAATATGGGGGATTCTCTTGGAGAAGTCCCAGTTTAATAGCTACTTCATTATAAAGGATTTTTCCTACTAAATCATGCCATTCCTTGTAATCAGTTCCAGCAAATGCCTGACATCTCCCAGTAAGATGTTCCATGGTTTCTTGGGCTTGACATCCACACCGTCATTTGTCGTTTTGAACTTTGAGGGTCTTTGATGATATATTTAGGGTAATTCTTTGTTGGTATAATCTAATCCTGAATGGCAAATAATAATGCTTCTGTTTCAGGAAACATCTTTTCTGATGTCAGCCAATAGTTCAACGCTATACTGTGGACATAGTCTTGACTGACCTCATTAGGATGTCGCCAGTGCAAATGTTTACCCATCCAGGTGCGCATTTTTTCGTCCTTAGTAAGATGGTTTATGCCCATTTCTGGTTTCTTCAGTTTGATCGGTGTTGTGTCATCTACTGCACAAATCGCGCGCAGTAGAGTAGATGACAGCCTGCATCTGAAAATAAATTCGTAAATTAGTAATCTGTTTTTCTAATGGCCCACTTATATCCATAAGTCCTCGTCCTCCTAAATACCGCGGTAATGTCGTTCTTTCTATTGCACTTGTGAGGTGAGTTTTTGCAGCCCATGGAACCCTTAGCGCATCCTTTTTGTTGAAGCTCCATGATATTGTTTAGAGTACAGTGTTGGTAAACGGGAGATACTTGTTTGAATCTTGGGGTTATTTTGAACATTTGGTATTAAATAAGTTGTTCCCTGGGTTAGGAAAGATGGTATTTTCTTCGAATTAGAAAAAGTGTGATTAATTAACGCTGATAAGCACTAAAGAATACTCGAGAACTTGTTGAGTCAGAAGTTTTAAACGCCGCCAGGTTCAGAAGATTTCCAGTTACGAAGCTCTTTGATAATATTTGAAACTTCTTAAGTAGTAAAGGGTTCGTAGGGAGCAGTAACGTAGTCTTGGCAGTTGTGCGTCATATCTTCCATCCATCCAGCATTGGTGTTAAGAGCAGCTGGTGTGGAAAGTTGATTTCTCCAAAACTAATGAATTTTTTCTCGGCTTGGATACGATTAATCTGTACTTTCTGTAGTAGAATTGAGTTTTTGATAGAACGCCTTCTCGGCATTCTTAAAAAGCGTATTGTCGGGTTTCCGTTTGTTACTAATTTTGTATATCCTCAGTCGGCCCGACTAAACGGAGAGTTTTTATTTTAATATATCCAAAGGACAAAATGACGTTGAATTTGAGTTACAGATGATGAAGGGATGATTAGATTATTATAAACTTACCCTTAATGCCAATAAAACAAGTTATATGGTGATAACAAGAAAAGCAGAGTGGCAACAATTAACAATATTATTTGAATCAAGGCCTTTACAAAAAGTGGAATGTATTAAATATCTGGGACTGTACATTGACCATAGCCTTATTTAGGAGTATTACATACACAATTTATGGAAAAAAATCTCACCAGATATAGTGGTTCTTGGAAGATTATAACAGCAAACTATGTAGAAATTAAATATCAAATCAAAATATCAAAACACTAATTAGGAAAACAGTCACACATAACCATCTTTGCATCTAACGCTTTTTGTGTAATTCAAATTGCAGCTATAAAAAATGTTTCAGACTACCAAGACTCGTCCTGACAAATGAACTATATAGAGTTAATAAGAATAATGACATTCAACATACAAACAGGCACTGTAATGCTATGTTGTTTTCTGGATCATATTGTGATTGTCTTGCGGTGATTAGCATTATTTCTTCAGGCCTTCATGGTTACTTTTCGTCTGGTTGTTCCTCGAATATATTCCGTGATTTGATCAGTGTCCGTAAGTAATGATTTAACTTTCCTTAGCAGCTGTTTTTCCTATGATGCAACTCTGTTATCTGTCCTTCCGATATTAGTACCCCGACGTATTCTGATCTTCATGCCCATAACATTAGCAATTGCTGTTGCTACACAGTAAATCAGCGTATGCATATATTCCAATGTATGGGTTTCTAAGACATAATTGGGCAGGACTTAAGTGTTCACAATTTGTAACGCACCTAGTTTCTTACAAGAGTTAACTCTTGGTAGCGGTGGTCTGCTAAGTAGGTTTGTTCCATTAAACTATTTTACGAGGCGTGGAATTTCGTTAACCAGGCTATAACCAGGACAGATTATGGAGAGAAACATTTTAAAAGTATCCGACAAGGCAGAATAAATGAATAAAAGCAGGTCAAGACCCACAAAGGGTGGTAGTGCCATTAAAGAAGAAAAAAAAACAGAGGAACTATGTTTTTCTCTTTTTCAGTCTCGGTTTTAAATATTGAATTTTAAGCCTACGTCGACGTTGGTCGGTCCAGTATGAGTTTAGTATACTAAATAACTCTTGAGATTGGTTGAAATTATCTGAAATCAGCACGATATTATCTGCGAGGAGTAAATAGTTTAATCTTTTACCATCGTTGTTGATTCCAATGTTCTTTCACTTAAGTTTCTTAAAGTTTCTCATTTACAATGTTGATGTATTAATGCGAAGTTTCATCACACTTGCTATTGCGGATTATCTATATTTTCAATTTATGTTGCATATCTGTGACCTACTCTTCACTCAGCTTGTGTAGCAATTATCTTGTCTTGGTCCGCCAAGTCAAACAATTCCTCGTAATTAAAAGATATTAAGGACAATCCACCGTTTTTTTCCGTTATCTAAAACCTGATAGAATACTTTAGTCTCATTGGTTTTCTAGTCTTTGTTACCTTAAGAACTTGATTAAATCTTTCTTTATCAATTTCATTTAATTATTAGGTGGTATTAAAAGTATTTTTTAAAATACAGTTTAAGTTTTTAGCAAAATTTAATCATAATTTAATATTTCGATTTTTAATAGGCTCTTGAAACAAATTCCAAAAGGATTAATTTAAGAATACCTTGTATAATAAGATGAATTTGCTTATGCTTGAATCATATTTTCAATTTTTTTCCAAAGTTCAGCATTTTCTGATGACAATATTTTTTATCTTTACTCCAAAATCTTATCAATTTTCCGCACGTCATTTAACAAGCGCTACAGTATCAATGAACATAAACAGAATCTCTTAATTACTTCAGGAAAAGTGAAGGTAATACCAGCAACAGCTTTTCCAGATACGTTTTAATTCGTGATCCCCACCCCTCTCAACACCCCTCTCCATGGAATACGAAGTTCCGCTGTGAGGATTCTTGTTATGTGGAAATAGGTTCGAGGTTCGAAGAGGCAACACCAGATGGTGTATAAAGCCGAACACCGAAGTCCCGAAACTTCAGGATTTCCACTGAGAGGGTGCGAGAAGTTCAACTTGTGCGATACATCACGTTCCCCCTTCATTCCTCACCCAGAAATCTCCCGATCCTTCTGACAGAGGCGGGGATACATGTGTACTGTAAGTTTTTTTGGGTTAGGGTGACTATAAAAACCTTTTAAAAAATGTAAATAAAAGGAATTTATCGACTCTTAAACTAATTATTATATACAGTAAACACCACTTCCAATAAGGAGAAAAATTATGTACAGATTTCATATATATGTAAAAATTTCTTTAAAAAATTTGATTTTAGAAGACAAAATAACAATAATAAAAATAATTTAAGGCTGTAGCTGCTCTACAAATTGTAGACTTTTAATATCCTCTGCATTTCTGGCAAACGTTGATATATTTAAAAATTACAAACATTATCATTACTATTAATCTAATGTTTGCGATATACTGCCAACCTGGTGTTTTTAAAATTTATGCACACGTATTACAAAGAAGAAAAAATATTTTAAGCATCTTTTATTTAATATGGTTAGTAAAATCATAATTACAAAATTAATTTATTAAGGTGAACCGGGGTAAATGTGACATATAATTTCTCAACATAGTGTAAAAGTGAAGCTGTAGACTAAAATTTTAAACGAATCGATTTCCTTTTTTTACAAACAGAATCTGTGGTTAAATCATAATACATATGTTAAGTACGAAAATAATATTATTATTTTTGTAATAAAAAAAATCGAATACAAGTCCATTGGTTTATACTTCCCCGTATTCTGGGGCAAATGTAAACTACTAATGTTTTCTAGGTTATGGAATGCAATATAATAGTCAGGGTAAGTGAAAATAAACCGCAAGTGTTTCTTAACAATTAAAAAATCACAAAAAAAATATAACGTGAACCCTTTGGCTGTGATCAAGTTATTTGAAGCGCTCCTTAAAATTTTGCTAGATAAATCGAACTCAAAAATACGTGTATCCAAGCATTTTATTGAATCAAAAGCGACTAACTACTAAATAATTATTATAGAACACGAATACGTAACTAAAAAAAAATGAGGATAAAAAAAATTTAACGAGAAATTATTCTAACAATTCATAGGTATCAAAACCTACTGCCAAACGTTAACTGGTTATTCCTACCACACGTAGGTTTGGGTAAACATGAAATGATGTCACTTTCTGCGAAATCCCTAATATCATCTACTACTGGCCACCTAAAAGTTGAAATAGTTTTGGAAACTGTCCTTGCTAATTTTATACTACATGACCCATGTTCATTCGTGATCCCATCTACAACTTGACCAACACAGTATATGATAGTTTTTTACTGGCAATCATAAAAAGCACCCAGTGTCCAGCGTTGATAGCTGAAATGTTTCTATTTACCTACTCCATGAAATCATTCTCTTGTTCTTGTGACTCAAGTTCGTTTTCAAGATCACTCTCACCGGAATCAAATAATTTATCTGGCTCTTCTTCTGATTCGTCAATTATTGGCTTGCATGACTTTGGCTTTTTTTCTAACTTTGGATGTATGAACTGGTTTGATGTTTTCTTTTTTATTTTTCTTGGCCTTTACATTTTGTTTCAATCTATTTATTGCCTCAATCGAAGTAATTACCTCTGCTCCAAAACAGAAACGTTTTCTTTTCATACTAGTTAAAGGTTTTTGTTTAATAGTTTCCAATAATATATCTTTAAAACTTCTTAAGCCGAATGAATTTTCTGGTGTGGTTTCTGGTTCAACATCATTTTGTGTGCTGTTAACTGATACCGTTGACTCAAATATTTCTTGTGTTTGCTCCATATAAACATGGTTTTGCGTATTTGGGCTTAATGATGATGGTATCTCTGCTAAGCTTCGCTTTTTATCGTCAATTATTGTAGTTAAGGTACTGGCAGTTTGAACAGGAAGGTTCACCATGTCTGATTGATTGTATTCGACTTCTCTGCATTGGTTTATCCAGCGCTGATAAATTTGAGGCTCAAATAAATTCTTGTGGATAATTTGGTCAATAAACGGAACTATACCAGCTTTTTTTAAAGCCATTTATTATGATAGTGGGTTAGGTTTCAGTTTATATCTTACATCCCATAGCGGAAAAGACACGTTTCGGAAGTTTTTTTCCATAATTTTGCCTTTGCCACTTCACGAGCTGTTGATCCCATCTTTCTTTTAATGATCTAAATACGCAAAGATCCAGAGGCTGAAAAATGTGACTTAAATGTGGCGGAAGCTTTAGAATAATAACATTTTGTTCACTTGCTTTTTGAACAAGTTGAAGATCGATATGTGAACTATGTCCATCATAAATGAATAACGTAGGTCGTTCATCTCCAATAAATTAAAAAAAAAACTTCTTTCAAAATAATTTCTAAAGGTCTCTAACTCCATCTAGCCATTTTTTGTTGCAGCGTAGGTTATTCTTGTAAATTCATGATCGCTAGAAGCCATCCACGAATCCCAAACATGTTTTCCACGGAAAACGATTAATGGAGGAGCTTTTTGTCCATCTGAATTACACGCCATTAAAACAGTGATGTTTTCTTTCCCGGGCCCTGCTGTTGCTCGATGAGTAGGAAATCCGGTCGGTGCTACCACTTTGGTCTTACTCGGATCCAGAAAAAAACTTGTTTCATCAAGATTCCATATTTTACTAGGACTGAGATTTTCAGAAACACCTTTGAGCAACTTAAAATACTCGTTGATGAAGAAAGGATCGATATTTTTTTTTCTTGCAGCTCAACACTTTGAACTGTTTTCAAGAAAGTTATTTTGACTAACATATTTTCCGATCAACTCAAGCACCTTCTTTTTTAGATAGTCCAAACCCCCATTGGGCGATTTTTCTAATTCCGTCTGCAATACATTTTTCAACATCCTAGAGAAAGTACGGTGGGTCTACCTTGTAATTGATTTTTCGCTCCTCGGGTGCCGTTTACATCAGTAAAAAGTATTGCTTTGGGTATAGAATATACTTTTGGTGCTCTATATAAGGGAAGTCTTCCACTTTTGACCTCTTCTACAGCCACCTTAAAAGTATCAGCTGAATACAATGGCTGCCGTCCAGAATTTGATGCTAAAATTAAAAACAAAGAATAAAAATTGTACTACTTACCAAATTTTTAAACTCCAAGAAACAGAAATGACTAAGTATAATAATTACACTAAAACTTCACACCTCGAACTATGAACCTACTTTCCAGATACTAGACAATAACTAATTATGGTTATCTTGAAAACCAATAGTTACAGTTAACCTTTTAAATTACAGAAACATAGCTAATATATTGCCACTACTGCTTTGTAGATGTCACCACTGTAACGTATATATAATAGTCAAATAAGCTCATTGGTTACACTTTTGTGAAAAATTTATCACTTAAAAAATTTATTGGGGGAGAAGTCAGTATGGAAGGAACTTTCCTGGATGTAAGCATACTAGATTTTTTGTACTGCCAGTTTTTAGGAAGAAATAATTTCAATATAAGTGACATAGGTTGTAACAATTTAATTTATCCACCATGTTGGGTGTCACTTGTAACAATATATAATTGCTTATAGTGGGTTGATAGGGGCAACTGAACAATCACTGGGCTGGAGTTAGGGTAAGCAAATAAACTGAAACATTTGCGAACAGCTACTCGTGTTTTGGTTAGAAAGCTGGATCGTGGATAAGGGTGGATAAAGGTGGCTTTATTTTTTTATAAAGTTGGCTGGGAGGGCTAACTGCAAAAGAAGAAATAAAAAAAATACCTATAGAGATTTCCTGGGCAACAATACATGAGAACGTTCCTAAACTATTTAAAATGGGCGCCATTTAAAAAAATCCTCTTGCAGGTAAAAAATAAAAGTTTTTCTTTCCTAAAAAATTTTTAAGGGTGAAAATCTTTTTAAAAGAAATAATTTTAAACCCCTGGTTTAAAGAGAAACATTACATATTTATTATTATTTGACATAAACAGTTATTCAAATAAAATTATCTAAATTTATCAAAAAACTTTACATTGGCGCTATTTGTAGCAATTTAAACAATTATAATAAATCAAAATATCCTAATGTTAATCAACATTACTTACATTGAGTTTAACTTTTTAACAAAACAGGATTTAAAATTTTGGTTATGTACCAAATGACAGAAAAGGATAATACTGACTGTCATATGTCGAAATGAAATATCAAACTTTTTTGAAATTATTAATTAATTATTAAGGTATTAGGAACTAAGGAAATTATTAATTAACTTTATTTAAAAGAAAACTGATATATGACAGTTAGATGATCCATAAAACTTATATTTATTGATAATTTTTTAAATTTGTCATGAAAGCAAATCTTAGTTTATTTGACTTAAAAACAACAAGAAAACAAATCAAAATTCAACATTTTGATACAATTTTTAACAATTTAACAAAAACTCTTTTGCTTCACTGGCTGATTATTTTCTTTTAAGTTATAAGAAAGTTTGTTACCTTGGAATTGGGAACAAATCAAACACACTGTCCCGCACAAACTGCAAATAATCTGGATTGCCCCATGAAGACACAAAATGAACAAATCTTGTGCCGCTAAAGTCTGGTTTATCAGCTTAAAAAGAAGTGGACGGAACAGGAATAGAAACGGTAGCAGACGGGGTAGATAAATTTTCAACTGGGATTAAAGTCAAAAAATTGGAAGTTGTATCACCTGGAGCGCTAGATGAAGAAGATTTGTCAGCCATTGTTGTCTCCGATCGATCTGTGACATACGATTTCAGATGAATGCTTGTAAATAAGCTGTTTTTGTAATTCCTGCAACATCATAAATACTTATTGGTTTACCAAGATTACCTAACATCTAGTGTTTTGTCGTTTTGTGATAAAAAGCTTTATATGGACCAAACCCCTCGGTCGAAAGGCTGCATTTAATTCGATTAGTATCAGCCTTTCCTAAGTAGGTTTAGTATAAGATATTATGTGTTCCAAAAACTGTAGAAAAACCTTAGCTGTCGACCATCCTGAAGGATTTACTGCTAGCTGATTGAAGCTAGTTCAATATCTCCTTCTATATTGAACTAGCTATTATCGGCCTGCAATTAGCTTCTCTTGCCACGAGTCTGGTTTTTTTTTCACAAAATTGTGTCATCATTAAATGTCAATTTTCTAGTTCGAATTTTAGTAAGTTTAAAATGAAGATAGGTAGCTTTTTGTAGATAATCGAACAGTTGCTTCTCTTCTGCAACCCTAAATACTTTATAAAAACAGTAGGTTGATGGTGAACCTATGATATCAATAATACTAGTAAACAAATTATGTTGCTTTTTATTTAATTGTGTAACGTGGATTTACTTATATTCCATTAGTTCGCCACACTAAGTATAGATGCATTATTCGACAAAACTTCGTAATGCCTTCTTCAATGACTCTTATGGTACATGTTCCCGCTCTCTACCAATTTTACTACGAAGCACTGTAAAAATTATTCTCGTCCCACAAATTAATTATACTGAAAATGGTCGTGTACCTTTGGACACGTCCAGAGGTAAAACAATGCCTTTTACAGACAACGGAGTGTCCACCGTTACAAGCAGTACATATTTAAAGTTTTAAACACAATAAGCTATTTTAGATAAAAATGCAACTAAAAATATTATGCATAAATAATATGTTAATTATTACTCCTTCTTTTAATATTAAAAATGTTTACAATAACTACGGTGATTGCGAAAATATATGTTGGTGAATATTGTTAATAAACTTACTTTTATCAATAAAAGTCTTCAACTCTTCAAAAATCAAAACTCGGAGCTTTAAACACACAGTAACAAACATGTTTTTTACACACTGTTGAAAACTCGAACTGTTGAAAAACTGCAAAAAAAAACTACTAGGTAAAGTAAAAAAATATACACATAACCCTAAATCAAAACAAATAAGGGGATTTATTCCAAAAAATGTACGCATTACGCATAAAATTAGATTTCTTTCTCTTCTAGGCAGCGGTGGCAAGTAAAATTTGTTAAACCAGTGTGGTCTTTACATATCGGCAACAGACAGTTAGTACAATAATGTTGGGTAAACCTGTTCTTTCTTACAGGGCAAAAAGAACATCTTGGTTTTATAGTTGGAGTTGCCCCTTGAGAAACTTATAGCTTTTCTTCTCTTATATTTCGGATCCTGAGTCTCAACTGAAAAGGCAGATTTGGGATATTGGAACGTCGTTGAAGATGGGACATTAAAGGTTGCTTGCCAAGCTCCGCAATGTAGTTTCTTCGAGATATTACAATATTAGTGTTATTGTTGTAAATTATTTGGCTGTTTGTAGTTGAAATATTTAGTAGGCTGCAAAACCAGTAAACGGCCAGCGATTGCTAAATCGAGTCACCGAGTATTCTGCCTTCATTTTATTAACAACATCCACTCCGCCTTTTGTGAGGTTATAATCAGTAATAATCTCTGCAATCGTAGTATGCTCTTTGGTATTCTCATCAATGAAACCATCGCTGTGTAGTGTTGAAAGTAGTAGTACATTCTTATTTTTTTGGTACATATGATACAAGTACACACTTATTTCCATCGTCACCACATGCAAACATACTACTACATAAAGGTATTCCTTTTACGTTTGTCAACTCAGGGGGAATTTGTTATTTGTTTTTACGCAAAGTACCTATCGTTGTCAAGCCATGATCGTTCTATAAAGAGTTGGCTAAGGGTACAGAGGAAAAGTAATTATTTGTAGTTACATTTCGACCGGTTCCAGTTATGGGTCGTATAAGTCTTATTACTACACTAGATGCATCGTTGGGTAGTTGATATGGTCCTTCAGGTTGTTTGCCGGGGTAAATTTCGAGATTTTGTGTGAAACATGTTCTAGCCTCCATCAAGGCATAAAGCTTGATTCCGTATTTCGCTGGCTTATTGGCTACATACTGCCTAAATTTGCATCGACCACGGAACGCTACCAACATTACGTCTATGGTCACATAGAATCCAGTTATGCAAATGTGTATGCAAATAAACAGTTAGTGACCAACATTTCATATATTTCTCGAATGGGTGCAAGATTATCAACTGCCGAATTTTTTTGCCTCTTAGTGGCGTCGTCAAATCTTACAGCTTGAATTATTTGGTGATATATTTTCTTGGACATAGTAGCTGCAAAATTATCTGGAGCTGCGCCATCTAATTTTCAGAGCTCATCAGTATTTAAATGTTGCGCTTTCTTTACCCCAGCAAGGAACAAAAGTCCGATAAATGCTTGCATTTCCTTGTAGTCAACAGCAGGACAATCCCTAGTGCGAGTATAAAAAACTCTCATCATATCCAGTTTTTGATTTGTATATTTTACAATATTATTGATCATAGCATCCGAGAAAAACAATGTCCAGCATTCTAATATGGTTTTGGCGCGTTTTGCTTTTGCTTTTATCCCAAGTAAGTTCGTAACAATATTACAAGCTTTGGTATTACCTTTGGGAGTGGGTTTCTTATTTTTCAACCATGGTGTTTTATCTTTACCATAAAATCTTGAATAACCATCATCTTGGCCGCTTTCTTCCATGGCATCTTCAGGATCACTGGGTAGATCTTGTGTGAACTGCTCAGAATCTGTATTGTGGATACTGTGTTCAGAACGAACATCACTTAAGTCCTGATCAGAATCTAGTGGTTCCACATCGCTGTGTATCTCTTCATACCATTTTAGTAACTGGTTTTCCATTTTCTTGTCCATAGTTACCTGGAATAAAACGGATATTCAACAATCTATAGGTATTTCACAAAAAAGCTTAATTTTATGATAATATTATAACTTTTCTTAAGAGATCTCTTTAAAAATCAACACTCGCCAACACTCGCGTAGTTAGATTTTTTCTAACGCTCCGACGAACGCGATCGCTCGTGTGTTAGCTTTGAACTAACAACAACAACAACTGCTGTCGGCTATAAGATAATAGGTACTTCCACCATTATTTAACATACTCTTATACGAGTCTTCATAGGAGTATTCCTGGTTGCAGAACCCAAAAGAAGCAATATTTCGAAAATTATGGCGAAATATTTAACCCTTTGCGGCCCACATTGTTTTTTTCTCATTTTTCTAAAATAAAAGAAATTTCGGAAACTTAATTAATTAAATCAACACTTTTTCTGAAAATTTAAATTTAATCGTAACAAATATTACAAAAAAAAGTATGGTTTCACCATGAAACCACTGGAACACAAAAGTCACTTATTTAAGGGTATGGAATTTTTGGAAACAATTTTTATTGTCAGATAAACACAGACCAATATCGCATGTTTGACAAAACCAATATGTTTAGTCTGATGAACCTTTGCGGTTGTACTGCATAACCCACATCTTCTCGATGTTCCATGAAGAGGCAAATGAGCCATTCTATCGTATCTAACTTCAATAGGTACATATTTTTTGAAACTATTTACTGCATGTTTTGGTCCCTTTTTTGGGGTATCTGTATTAGCACCAATAAAACCTGTAGCAACGGCTAATCAGAATTCTTTCAATGATAATCCACGTTCTGGACTTCTACATTTAAATATGAATTAGTTACTGCTAAATCAAGTTTTTTTTTTTTTTACTAACGACACAGAAGTGTACTTACAATAAAATCTGGTCAGTAAGACCAATTATCAATTTGTTTCTAACTTAAATTACTAATGAAATCTTAAAATTAGGTGTCTACTCACTAGTATCTTTCCTATTATTTCTAATAACTAGCATTAAATTTAGCATGCATACTCGCACAACACTTTACTCTGCTTTTCACTCACTCATTATACCAGTTCAAAAGGCTTTGTTCTTTTGAGCCTTCTTTCTAGGTTCGTATTGTCGAGGAGCTGGATAGCCTCGACGTTTACATGATGATGGAGTCGTTGTTCATGGCTCCCTACAAATTTCTTGATTATCTGATTGACGTCTTCCATCTTGAGGTCCCGGTGAAGGTCGTTGCTCCTAACGTACCAAGGCGCATCTACGATGTTCCTCAGTACTTTATTCTGGAATATCTGGATTACTTTGATGTTACTAGGCTTGGCACAGCCCCAGAGTTGGCAGCCATAGGTTCATACTGGTCTCAGTATTTGTTTATAGATTAGGAGTTTATTATTTATGGATAGAGAGGAATGTCTTCCCATTAACCAATACATTTTCTTGTAGCGGATGCCTAGTTCTTCTCTATTTCGTATAGACTCTTCAGCATATCCGCCTTATCCACCTCACCCATATATTTGTTGTAGTCTTTTTTAACTGTTGGTGCAGCCACAGTTTATTTGGAACCATTCCTCTGTCTTCTTTCGACAGATACCATTTCAGTAAGATCATGAAAGTTGGACAAAAAATTGATCCCCTTCGTATCTTTTCACCTAGTGAAGACCATTTTATTGGAAACCTGTCGCCAATCTGTTTCTCCTCGGTCCATCTGTTGTTCGTCTACAATATCTTGTGGCAAATTAGCACGATCAGCTCTCACTGTACCACATGCTTAAATATTGTTCTCCAATAAATATTTCATAAGAGATACCGACGAAACAGAGTTGTCAAAATAAACCTTGTGTCCCTTGCCAACAAGAGTTTTTGTGAGATTTTTTACAACACGTTCACCTAAACCAGTTTCCACCTTTACGTTGTGTATTTTGCCAGTGTATATTTGGAACTCGTGAACATAACCAGTCACAGCATCAGCACGTACTCAAAGTGTGTACCCTCTTTTTATGGTTTTTTTGGGCATATACTGCTTTAAAGTGGAACGGCCCTTGAAACGAATTATACTTCCATCGATATACTGATTCTGTCCTGGCTTGTAGTACTGCTGAAAAGATTCCAGTAGCTCTTCTAAAATCGGACGTATTTTATAAAGTTTATCGTAATTAGGAGTTCCTCTATCAGGCTGAAAGAAATTATCACTCAAATGTATATGCTCAAGTAGATTAGATTAGATTAGATTAAGAGAGGTGGCCTTTCGGCCTATTCCACTGCGACCTTTTCAGATCTATTGTGGTCCTCTAGTCCTAGATAACATTCTCTAGCCTGACCCTTTTTATAAGTCTAGTAGCTTCGAGACTGTACCTTCCATGTAGCTATTTGCCGGTGGATTTTCTTCTCCTATTGCAAAGAACCGCACATTTGCCAGACTGTCACACTGACATAAAATGTGCTCTGCTGTTTCTTCTTCGAGGTGACAGAATCTGCACAGGTCATCATCTGATAATTCCATCAGCTTCAAGTGCCTATTCAGCTTACAGTGCCCTGTTAGAAGACCTACTATGACCTTGACTGTTTTCCTGTCTTTGCTTATTAGGTCTGCCGTAAATTTTGGCGAATGTTCTGTAATGAACTGTTTCGCCTGTCTTTGTCCTGGTGAATTCCTCCACCATTCCAGAGATTTGCGAGCTACCCACTTCCTTGTAGCCGTTCTTGTTATTGACTTAGCAGAAGGGTTCCGGTCCAATGAATTGCAATGATGAGCCTTGTTTGGCCATTTCATCTGCTTTTTCATTGCCCTTATGACCCTCGTGCCCCGGTACCCAGGCTACCGTAACCTTGCTACGGTCTCCTAGTTTGTTTAGGGCACACACGCAATCCCATACTAGCTTAGAATTGACCTCTACAGAATTGAGTGCCTTAAGCGCTGCCTGACTATCTGTGAAGATGGCAACTGAACAGAACGTTCTTTCCTGCCTTTCTATTTCTTCCACGCAGTGATGGATTGCAGTTATTTCCGCCTGGAAAACTGTCACATCCTTAGATAGACTTACCGGGAAATCTATCCCTTGATTTGTCCCTACTATGCCGGCTCCCACACCCTCCGATGTTTTTGAGCCATCCGTGTACCAGGTAGCAGCAGCTTGTATGGGTACACCTTTATTCCAGTCTTATATGCCCAAGTAACCAACTAAACTTGTTTCTGTTCATTATTTTCGAAATATAGTTATCTCTCAAAATATCCTGTAAAGACCAGTAATCTCTGTAGGTAGGTGATGAGTTGATACCCATAAGGATATTTACAGCTAAAAATTGTAAAATTTCATGTTTAGATGTTGGCTTGAACGGTACCTTCTTGGGTCGCATACAAATTCGTTTGAAACACTAAATGTTGCAGTATATTTTCATTCATCAAGAGCAAAAAAATGTCATCAGGATATTCTATTGTACTCTCAACAGATGGTCCATGTTCTATATTGAAAGGAATAATAATAGTATTTGGAATAAATTGTTTATTCCAAATAAGGCCTGGATTTTTTGATATATTTTTCTTTTTTGCCACTTTAGATGTTTTCTTAGTATTTTTAGCAGGTTCATCTACCGTCCGTTTTCGTTTCGGATTACTCTTTTTTATTAGTTTTATTGGCATCTTGTGTGTTTTCTCATCATCGTTACTGTCCTCTTCATCTTCGCTACTTTCAATTGTTCTCAAAATCTTTGCAGGGACAAGTGTAACACTCATAGATTTATTTCCGTTTTTGATTGATGAACATTCTCCTAATTTAGTGCTTGGTAATATGGTGATAGAATGATAGAATTTGTATTTTTTTTTGGTGGAGATGTTACTAGAATAGTATTTTGATGAACCGCTGGTAAATCCTCGGAGTCACTATCGGAACCCGAACTGACAATTGACTCTTCGGGCAACATTTCTAGTTGCTTATAACTCCACATGGTACCTGAAATAAAGAAACTGTAGTTGTGAAACCGTATTTTTGGTGTGAGCAAAAATGATACAAAAACACATTTTTGGTTACATATTATATTCTAAAGAGTGAGTACAGGTCTATGTCAATATGATAAATAACTTACCCGTAATTATTTTTGCTATTTTTTATCAAAAAACAGTCAAAATTGTAAGAATTTCAAACGTGTTGATTTACGTGTTGGGACACTACCGCCATCATACCAAAAAAATTCTAACTATACATGAAACTAAAACATTTTGACTTCTAAGTTCATCTATTGAAACATAGATGGCACTGCTAGTATGGCCACGTAGTGGATCCAGTGGGTCAGTTGAGCACATTGGTGTGATGAAATTGGTGGTTCCGTGGCGAAACCAATGAGCCGCAAAGGGTTAAAAATGTTAGATTTTTTCTAACGGTGCGAGTGATGGAGGATTAAGGCGTATGACAGGCGTATGCTATTCTGGCACGTGCTAGTATCTAGTTTAACTTAGTATTTATTTTAAGAATTGGCTATTGCTACTAAATATCAGCTATTGTTTTATATCCTCAATAACGGTAGGCTCAGGAAAGGGCATTAAATTTACAATATTTTCAGCGGATGCCTCTATTAAAATACATATTTTATTTTATTTGCGCCCGTGCTGTAAATTTCTTTGAAATATTGATTTACTACGTACTCCAACTCGATTGCGAAAATATTATAATTATATTTTTTAAGTTCGTTTTCTTCACTGAATGATTTGATTTCTTCTTGTGCCGCTTTAGTTCTTTATTTTTCTTATAGAAATCAATTCCTATTTTAAATTTTTGTTTATAATTTATTTCTGATTTGGTCTTGTCTATATTTTGTACAGTTTTTACATAAAAAAAAAACATTTCTCAGCCAAATAATTTATTTCTATTTTTTCAACATACCTCTCACAGTATATAACAAAAATACCAATTTTTGCTTTGATTTGCCTATTAATCTGTAGATTACCTAATCTAACGCATGTTTGCTAATAGACGGGATATTCTCTTATACCCTTCACGTTTGCTGCTAATGCTACTGCCTATGATTTTCCCTCCTCGATCTCCCTTTTGCACTCACGGAAAATTGAGTTCACCATATTTATTACCGACGCTGTATCTGCTTTATTTTGTTGTAGTCCGTCGCTGTTGTAGGTGGCAAGGAGGAGCGTAGTTAGTTTGGTTTTGATTATAAAAAGAACAATTTAACACAACTCCTTACTGATAGAGCGATTAATGGCCACTAAGACTTAAATAGTTCATAGTTCTGATCAATATTCAATAAAAATTCGTTTTATAAAAATAAGTGCAAAAACAATTGTTGTTTTCCGAATTTTAGCATATTTCGGTTTTACCTTTAAAAGTTGTTTTGTTGTCAACAGCTTTGTTAGATTGTGTATTATAATATCTGCTTGCCACTAATTTTAATTTATATTTAACACTGTTTAAAACCTTACAGAAAGAAGTTATTTGTACTCTGGTCTACAATCAAACTTCAGAATATACTGCGTTACACTCAGCTTCATTTTAAAAACATACTTCACAATACTAATAACAGGACTGTGTGCTGAGAAACTTTGTAATGTTATTCTTTATTTTTGAGCAGAGAAGAGAACAGGGACTGGAAAAGTAGATTATTCTTTAGTAATTGTAACAGACATGGTAAAAAATTCATTGTTATTGCTTAAAATATGATGTATTTTTATTCATTTTATAACCAAAGATCTATAGTCCAGTAACTCAGGCAGAAATAGGACGTTACCTCCCATTTTTTTGGATTACATTGATTTAGCTGAAAATTTGGATTTAAGCTTAAATCTTTAAATTTAAGCTTTAAAAACGTATTTAAGTATTATATGCATCAATTCAATAAAGTAAAATAAACATATTCAATGATAATTTGTACTTTAATACAAAGTTTCAACTCTTAAAAACCACAGCTTGTGACGTAAATAACACTAAAAAGTAGTTTTTTATGGTGTACAATGCTTACCTTATAAATTTAAGTCAATATCAATTTATTCATTGCTTTTGAAATAATGTTCCGTTGATTTTCAAGTATTTAAATTCTAGAAAGTATCCCATGTTTTAATTTTCCATTTCTTGTTCTTAAGGTGCCTTCTCCATTACTGAAAGTTAGCTATAACTATAGCAAATTGATCTGTAATCCATTTAGATAATAAATAAATAATATAATATAATAATAAATAATTCCTCGCTTATGATATATCCCTATACCACGATATTGTTTAGCCTAACTTTTCCACCTCTAAAAATTACCCCTAAAGACGACACAATGTTAAAAATATCTTTGTTTTAAAAATAGATTGGTTCCGGTTCCAATTGCATCTTTAACACTATTTCAAGTAGCTAGTTTCGATGTACACTATCCTTAGGGGATCGACGGCTTAACGTGCCCTCCGAAGCACGGCGAATGGCTCGTATCGTTTCAAGAAATAAAAATGTCGTTGTTGATGCCAAGATATTCATCTACAAAACTAATATGCGTACATTAACTCCCAAAATTTTTTACGCTCCAAAATTATCTCCCAAAAATATTATTGGTTTTTCTTTAATAAGTCAGTTAATTTTTAAGCTTTGTTATATGTATACCTAGCCATTTAAAAGATTATTTTAAGGGCTACAGATCTAGGTTCAGTAAAAAGGCAGATAATTACCCTTTAATTTTAAAAAATTAAGGTTTGAAGCACTGGAAACACTGGGTGTTCACACTAAAATATACATTTTAATAGGTTCTTCATTGTTTTTACGGTTCAAAAGTTTATAATCCAGTTTCTATGAGCTGTATGGTTTTAAAGTCTATCAGTAGGTTGCTAACCTGGCTAAAGAAAAGTAAAAAGCTTACCTGAAATACATTTCAACCAAAACACAAGAAGGATAGCATAAATAGAAACGAAACACATGTACTTGTAAGAAAAATAAAAAGATCATGGGAATCCTTTTTAAAAGAAGTGGAACATGTTTATGAACAGGAAATATGGCGCTTTATAAGAGGTCAAAAAACAAAGGTAAAGGAACTAATAGAACCAAAACATATAGAAAAGGATACATGGATTGACTAGCTAAAAAAGTTCTATGGAGAGGAAAAACACGACGCTAGAACCGAAAATACCAAAAATTATCACAAATGAAGAACTTAATATAAATATATAGGAAGTTCGGAAAATCCTTGAAAACCTGAAGAACAGAAAAGCAGCAGGTAAAGACGGAATACCAAACGAATTACTGAAATATTGTGGCGCAGCAATACCAGAACAATTAACAACATTACTTAATTAATAAAATTATAAAACACAGTTAAATACCGAAGAATGGAGAACGAGCAAACTAATTCTACTATTTAAAAAAGGAGATAAAACACAGCCAGAAAACTGCAGAGGTATAAACTTGTTAAATACTACGCTAAAACTTACAACTAAAATACAAGTACTAATAACTCAAAGGATAAGTTTAGCAGATGAACAACAGGGTTTCGTAGTGAAAGATCGTGTACAGATGCAATATTCGTTATAAAGCAAATTACTGAGAAATCACTAGAGTATAATAGACCAGCATTTCCGTGTCTGATTTACCTAAAGAAAGCTTTTGACAAAGTTAAACTCAAAGATTTCATCCATTAAAGATCCATGTTCTGTATAATAAAAAAGTTCCCCTAAATATTATAAAAACTATCGAAAACATCTACAAAAACAACAAAATGGAAGTCAGAATAGATGGACAACTTACAGAATCTATAGAAATAGGCAGTGAAATAAAACAAGGGGATTCATTGAGCCCCGTGCTCTTCAATTTGATCATGGATGAAATCATCAAAAGCGTTAACAAAATGAAGAATATACATAACGGGAAATAAAGAAAGAAAAATACTCTGTTACGTAGATGACGCAATATAGATAGCCCAAGATGAAGATAGTCTGCAAAGACTGGTCCACAGATTTAACATATTAGCAAAAGAATTTAATATGACAATCTCATTTTAGAAAACTAAAACAATAGGAGTCAGCAAAGAACCAACCAGATGTAAGATATAAATTGATGGCATCAGTATTGAACAAGTAATGGAAATAAAATACCTGGAAATTACACTGTCTAGCTATTCAGAAGTACAAAAAGCAAATAGACTGGCAGGATGCCTTAACAACACTACATGGTGAAACAGACACATTAAGTCACATGAGATGAAGTCAAGAATTTATAAAGCCAGTGTAAGACCAATAGAAACAAGACCCTTAGACCTTAGAAACAAGACCCGACAAAGACACAACGCAAACGCTACTTGAAACGGCAGAGACGAGAGTCCTGACAAGAATTATAGGAAATACGCTGCGAGATCGAAAAAGAAGTGAAGACATTAGAAGAAAATGTAACGTACAGTTTATAAATGAATGGATACAAAATAAAAAAATAGATTGGAATAACCACATAAACAGAATGGAGGATGTCAAAATAGCATTGCTATGCTTTGTGCCCTCTAAATAAAATTTGGCAGGACTCTGGTCCACCTGGCCTGTCGGCTATATGACCGTTAGCAAATCCACTGCCCCTACGAGTCCAACACCAAAGTGAAGGTGCCATGCCACATATGCAAGAAACGTTTCATGGGCTCCACCTTCCCCGTAGTACCTGTATTGCGATTATATCACCTACCCGTTATCCCACCCACGGGCAGATAGGCGAAACAGGCAGAGGAATTTCCACCTCGCACGTAGACAGGTCGCCGCCGAGGATCTCTCCTCTACCACTCTTGAATCTCCCGACGGGTACGTGCCGGGGCACCCACACCACGCCTGACACTAGGCCAGGAGAGGTATGTACTGGCCCAGCTCGTTCAACCTCGCCAGGCTCTTTTGGAATGAGAGTAGAGTGGTCCCACGAGAGTCTCGTCTCGGATACTAGGAATGTAGACCGGTGACCGTGTCGCCCAAGCGACCGTGTGCGTTTCTACAAAGCCGACACCTCAGGCGACGGCTCTCCACCTCTCGATTCCTACCCATTAGTCGCCTCTTACGACAGGCAGGGCCTTCTTGCCTCAGCCGTATTCTTATCTCCGCGAGCCGAACCGAGTGTCAAAATAGCAAGAGATAAGTCGCCAATCGACAGAAGAAGTATCGGACGACCGCACAAAAGATGAAGTGACAACCTTCCATAGAGGTATTAATTCGCCAATGAACAAGCAGAATTGCTTATAAAAAGAAAGAAGAAGAAGAAAAGTTTATAAAACTCGAGAATAGTTATTAAAAAGAACTACATTTTTTACTTTATCATTTTACGTACATATTATAATTTTTAAGTTATTTTGAATAGGAGAACAATTTTTTAGAAATTTTCAAAATAGAGAATAAAATTAAATATAACTTTTGTCAAAAAATAATACATTTTAAACCAGTCAACTCCTGGATATAATAAAGAACACTAAAATAAAATGTAATGTAGAAGAAAACTGATTAATTTTAATTTTGGTGAATATTAGGTTAAATATACTGCCCTTTTTGTTATTAAAATAACTGTAACTTACTTTTTCTTGCAGTTTCCATGCAAATAACTTTTTGTGTGCTCATTTTAAAGGTCTTTTCATTGACTATAAAAAACTATGTGGGACGAAGGATGGAGCTTTTAGAAGTTAATGAAAGAAGATGTAGAGAAAAACCGAAGAGTAGATGGAAGGACTGTGTGGCAGAGAACTTGAGAGAGAACGGTTTAGGTAAAGAAAACCCGATGGATAGAAATCAGTGGCGACAAAGAGTAATGATCAGCCACCCCTCAAAAGGAAAAAGCTGAGAAAGAAAAAGAAGATTAGCAACGTTATAATAAATTTAACTAAACTAAAACATAACCTTTAAGATCAAGATTAATTTTTTCCGTAAATTTTTACAATATTTTAACGGTAATTCGGTTATTTGGGGCTGAGAGAAATCCCAAAAACCAAATATTGTTACAATCAGTACAGTATAAAGCCATTCTTGAGTTATAAATGGTCTAACTAACATGATTTACGACTCTATTTTATATACTCGTGTATAGATATTCATTTATTGGAATTGCAGTAAAAGGAAATACATAAAATGTTTATAATTATATATTTTTCTTTCATATCTCCATATGCTAGTTAAATGGTACAATATTATTATTTTTACTATGACTCTTCAACAATAAGTATCTCGAAAGGTCTTCCTACACTGCATTTTATTCTTAATAATATATAGTTTGCTTGCAGATACCTGCGGTAAAACTTTTATCACTACTCCATTACCATGATACCAAGATGATTAAATAAAATACAAAATATTACAAAATGTCAAAACATAAATCTGAAGAACGGCCAGCGTCTAAGTTCCTGTATTAAATCCCCAGTATCCTCTAAATTCAAAGCTGCAAAGTTGGTAGTTTCCTTAGTTTAATATGGTCAGAAACTATAAATGTAAACTCAGATCCCCTTGAAGATTTAATGTCTAATTGTTCCAATCTCCAAAGACAAAAGCAAATTTACTCTGAATTACTCTGTACCCGAAGATAATTAGCGAGACAATCCCCTCGCCCCGTCGATTTCAATGACCTCCCAGCCGTCCCCGACCAGCAGCGTAGGGTGGAAAAATTTACTTCGATATCTGAAAATTAATGAAATATAAACTGTAAATCATTATTGTTAAAAAAAGATCCACATCTGGAAACTATACAACTTCAACACAATATTAAAAAAATAAACGTGTAGTGTTAGACGTAAGCTGTATCCAAAATTATGACAAAAATTAAAGTACGCAAAATAAAAATAAATCAGGTTTACAACAGATTAATTACAAGTATTTTAAATTTCGCAATATGAGCCACAGATGAATGCAGCAAGTCATACAAGTAATAAATAAAGATTAAATGCGAATTATACACTATACTTTTTCAAGGATTGTATAAGGTGGTACTTAAATATAAAATACAAATAGGTATATACAAATCCAAATTTTTGTCGAAAAGTCCAGGCTTCCGTTTTAAACCGCGTCAAGTATCACTGCGCCGAGCTTTCGATATCCTCTCTGACGTCCTCTTCGGGGCTTCCGGGGGTCTCAGTCGCCTAAGTCTCCTAAAAATGTATTGTTGTAAATTTTCTAACTAAATCCAATCTGAAAAGGTGATCTGAAATCTGTGAAGTCAGTTCGATTTATTACCTTAAGTTTTTCTCTACCTAAGAACAAATAATGCCCATAATAATTATCACATCCCAAAGTGAATTCCTAATTTTATTTAAGATGTCTAACATACCCTTACCAATAAGTATTTGTTATCTGTTGCTTCTTTGATAAATTTATTAATTTCACAGGCCAACGGTGAAACAACCTTTTTAATAAAAATGCATTTATCTTATGTATTTTAGTGTGCTGAGTCCGAAGATCATATTAAAAATACTGTATCACCCACCATTCTTTCACAATTTAACATTTAAAATTACATAATTACATTTATAATTTTGTTTAAGTTGGTAGTACTGTTAATGAATTGTACCACATTCTCTGTTCTTTTTCATCTTTATTAACAGCTTTCATTCTAATAGACATAACTTCACTTTCAGCGTTTGACTCATACGCTTTTAAGTATGGCTAGTCTAGGTTGTAAAAACTGTCCAAATACATTTTGTTACATCTGTGGTAATCTTGTTATTCAAAAACATGAGGAACATTACAGACTTTGTAAAAAAAGTTGTATTTTGCATATTTTGGCGTGAAAATTGGTGACCAAGACAAAGGTTGGGCTCCTTACAATGTATGTTATGTTTGTGTTGAGGATTTAAGGAAGTGGTCGAAGAAAAAAAAAGCTTTCAGATTTGCAGTGCCTATGGTATGGAGAGAGCAAAAAAATATTTAAATGTAATTTTTATACTGTCGATATTTCTGAAAATAAATCCAAAAATAAGAAAGTGATTGTTTATCCTAACCTCCCGTCTGCTATCCGTCTCGCACAGCATGGACTTGATCTGCCAGTCCCTGAGCCTCCTCTATGTATTAATAACATTTTAAATACGAGTAAATTAGAATCTCATGAAAGTGGTCCTAGAAGTGATGGTGAATTTCAGTGTCCTTCAGAAAATTTACAACCACAGTTGTTTACACAAAGTACGAGATTTATGTTTAACTAAGGAAAAATCAGAATTGCGTGGCTCAAGATTAAAAGAAAAGAAATTTTTGAGGCCTGGTACATCTATTTACAAGTACAGGTACAGAGATCAAAAGTTTGCTCAGTTTTTAACTAATGAATAAGTTTATTCTTGAGTATAATACGGATGATTGAAGGCTTTTTATAAACTCTTCAAAACAAGTTTAAAAGCTCTACTCTTACACAGTGGGAACACTTATACTCCACTTCCTATTGCTCATTCAGTCCGGTCAGTTGATCATGTGAACTATTGTGACACGAAAGTGCTCAATGTCATTGACGAGGATGATTACAAAAATTACCACAGAATGGACAACTTTACTTTTTCGCTGTTGCTGTAAAAAGTTGGTTTACTCATTTTAAAAATTGATACCGTCATGCGTAAATGTGTCAGTACTGAATAACGCCTTGTAGCAACTTTACGCTTTCTGGCCACTGAAAGGTCATTTGAGGATCTGAAATTCAGCTGCAAAATATCTCCACAACTATTATAAAAGGTGATACCAGAAACTTGCAGTGCTATAATAATTTTTCGTGCAATTGAAAGTTATTTTCTATTATTTATTTGCGAACCAGGGATCTTTGCTTAGCGATGTCGGATAGACAGCAGCAATTGAGATTTTGTTTGGAGCTGATGTTGTAAGCAAATTGTATACAGGGAGGAAATATCAGTTACAAAGTGATCTTGTAGTAAATTCACTAGTTTAATTGGAAATAAGCCTGAATATTAGTTAGAAATTAAATTTATTTGACGTTTGGACTTCCACTTCGGAAATCGTTATCAAAATAATCCGAAGTTAGAAGTCGAAATCAAATAAATTTAATTTCTAACTAGTATTTAGGCTTATTTCCAATTAAAATAGTAATTTTGCATAAGATGCTACAAGAAAATAACTACAGAACAATAAAAAGAAGCAGTTACTTCTAATTTTAGTTCAACTATGATTTAATTCATATCACTGTTTGTTGATAATTCTCCTATAGTCAATCCGGAGTGTTAGAAATTGTACCTGTGTGGAGTGTCCGAAATAGAACTACAGAAAAAAAGTAGATGATGATGAAGAATCGTGTATTTTAATAGGGGTAATTTTCATGCAATTGAAAGTTTATTTTCTATTAAATATTTGAGAACTAGGGATCTTTGCGTAAAGTAATTCACAGAAATCTCATATGTAACAGGAACCGAAGGTCAACTGACTAAGGAAATTTTCGATCCGACCTGTGATCGGACTTCCAACTTCACCATTCAGCTCCCACTTCGTCGGAAGTCGGACCTTCAAGTCGTCCCTCTAGATGTTCCGACTCGTACTACTATAATAGTTGTCCAACTAATCCAACCAGACCACTCACGATCCCATTTCAGATCCAACTGCGGAAGTTGGACCACTAGTCAGACTAAAAATCGGAACGTGAATGGCCTGTTAAAGGTAAATTATCAAAAAGCCCGTTTTGTTGAAGTAATGTGGTCATCAAATTATTATAAAGAGGCATTTGTGATTGATTATAGAGATTAGTAAAATTTTGTTTATATTACATTAGCTTTTTCTATTCTCATAATTCTCTTCATAAAAAAGAATAAAGAAACATACGATTATTTTTATTAAATTTTAATTTGAAGAATCCGTAAACGTTTGAAATTAATTAAAAATGTGTATAGTAGGATAAATACACTTTTTAATGTTTACATCTATTTTCAATACTTAGAATTGTAAAAAAAACACAGCACATCAGAAATTTAATAAATTTTATTCAGACATTTATCTTGTTTGTCGACCATTTTCGGTACTTACTTTCTTTACTTTACCGTTTCCGGATATGTCATTCGCAAGCCACAAATCTTCGAAGGTACATCGAAACACAATACCTGTGCCGTTGTTCTTAAAATGCCAGGACGTACACCCCATTTACTTCCCGTTAGTTTTTTGAGTATGCTGTTTTTAGTTGTTAGTTTCCCTCTCGTTTTTATGCTATATTTTCTGTAGGTGAGGAACCGGTCCAGAGTTACTTCAAGATATATAGGTTGGTTTGTGTGTTCTTATGTTTTACCATTCTACGCAACTTGGAGTTTTCGCTTGGCTTCCTTTCTGCAAAGGTGGAAAGCGCAGACTTAGCTTTTAGAGGGATTAGGTCTCAGGGAATTCTGCAAGTAGTACGCTGTCATTGTTTTTAAGGTAGTTTCGAGTTTCTTCTCCACTTCTTCAAAACTATTTCCTCGAGCACATATTGCAAAATCGTCAGCATAGAGGAAGTTCTTGGTTTTGGTCAGCGTAGGTTGGTCGTTTGTGTATATATTGAAGAGCATTGGTGCTAAAACACTTCCTTGTGGAAGGCCGTTTTTTTGAACTCTCCACCTACTTACTTTACTCTCCAGCATAACGAAAAAATGTCTGTTTTGCAGTAAGTAATATACGACCATGCCAAGATGGTGGTTATTGAGAGTGTTGTATAATTTTTGCGGAGCAATGTTTTGTACCTTACTGTGTCATAAGCTGCTGTCAAATCTACGAAAGCAGCCCCTGTTATAAGTTTTTCTTTAAAGCCCTCTTCAATATGTTCTGTTAATCCAAGAACTTGACCAGTGCAAGATTTGCCGGGTCTGAATCCTCCTTGTTGTGGGATGAGGTGATTGTTGACATTTTTTTCTATTCTGCTACTTTCTAGCTACTACGATTTTCTGGGTCCTTTCCTGGTTTTAACAAGGCTATTACTTTAGATTTCCTCCATGATTTTGGAATTTCGCAGACTTTGCAGCACGTGTTATAAAGTTGCAAGATCCAGTTTTTTGCTCCTTGGCCTTGATGCTTTATTTGTTTACTGCATATAACATCCACACCTGCAGCTTTCCTGTTTTTTAACCTGTTCATACCGTGGAGTTCTTTTACTATAAAAGAGGGGTTGTCTCCGAATCCAATCTTCTTCTAGTGTTTGGGTCCTTATATGGTTCGTAGTTCTTCTATTCATAAGGAGTTGAGCAGCGACTTGGTTTGTTGTAACCTTGCAAGGAGGTTTATGTTCTTCTGGATCACCGCTAAGTTTTTTTAAAAGGTTTCATGCTATTTTGCTACTATTAGTCATGTCCATTTTTTTCATGGTCTTAATCCACTTTTCCTGTCTGGCTTACCTTAGCTGTTGGAGTAGTACTGCTCCGTAGTCAACCGTTTCTTGGCTAAAAATGTCAGCGGAATAGAGGGTTTTGTATAACCTCATTAGTTCTTTGGACTCGCTGGACATCCCGGGAACATATTGTTGTCTACACCTTCTGGGGATAGCTTTTCTTCTTCTTCTTCCTACTTTATAAATAGGCTTAATGCCTGTTTTACTTCGGTTTTTAGCCTCAATTGATGTTGTCTGACCATCTTTTCCTCGGTCGTCCCAATGATCTTCTTCCATTTGGCAATTTGTCTCTTGCTATTCGTACTATTCTATTTTCTGTCACTATTTCGATGTGTTGATTCCATTCCACTTTTCTTTTTTTGGTCCACGCGATTATTTCCTCTATACCACATCTCGCTCGTATTTCCTCACTTCTTACTTTGTCTCTTAGAGTTTGGTTTCTTATTTTTCGTAAGACTTTCATTTCTGTTGTTTCCAGTAGTCTTTGTGTTTTCGCCGTATCTGCTCTTGTTTCCGCTGTGTACGTCATTATCGTTCTTATCGTTGATTTATATATCCTGGTTTTCGTTTCCGTTGTGAGGTATTTGTTTCTTCAGATTGTGTTGTTGAGACATCCTGCTGCTCTGTTTGCCATGTTCACTTGTTTTTGTACTTCTTCTTCCACTTTTCTGTAGCTTGACAGTTTTATTCCTAAGTATTCAGTTTCCATCACTTGTTCTATTATTTTGTTATTTACGACTAGTTTACATCGTCTCGGTTCCGCTGATATCACTATCGCTTTAGTTTTCTCTGTTTAGATCTCCATGTTGTATATGAGCGCCGTATCTTCGAATTCTTTAATTAATCTTTGTAGGTCATTTTCGGCTGTTATTATGGCGTCGCTGGCGTAGCATATTATCCTTATTTCCTTTTCTCCCATTCTATATACTCTTCTTTTTTATGATTTTATCCAATTATCAGATTAAATATTAATGGGCTCAGCGAATCTCCTTGTCTAATGCCAGTTTCATATTTGATAGGTTGCGATAGTTTTCCTTTACAATTTACCATAGTTATGTTATCTTTATATATTCTCAATGGTTTTTACTAAATCCAGTAATATTCTTTTATTTGTCTTATTACAAAAACTGCATTCGTGCATGATCTTCCTGTCCGAAATCCTTGTTGTTCCTCTTGCAGAGATATTCGTTCGTTTATTTTTGTCGCTATTATTCTTGTTGTCAATTTGAGTGTTGTCTTTAATAGATTTATTGCTCGATAATTATTGGGGTCTTTCTTATCTCCTTTTTTGAAGAACATCACCATGATCGCTCTCCTCCATTCATCTGGTATTCTGTTTGTAGTGATTATTTTATTAATAAGAAGTTGCAGTTGTTGTACAAGGTGATCACCTCCATATTTTAAGAGTTAATTTGGTATTTGATGTTCTCCTGGCGACTTTCTGTTTTTTAATTTGTTTATTTCTTCTTTCACATCGTTTTGGGAGATTTCGGTCTTTTCCTCAGTTATGATATTTGGCGTTTCTGGTAAAGGTTCTTTCGTTTTGTTTTTTAAACATTTCTGTCAGGAAGGCCACCCATATATCCTCTTGTATGTGTTCTACTTCAACTAGTTCTTTCCTTTCGCTTCTTTGTTGTCTTATGAAGCGCCATACTTGTTTCTGTTGTCCATAGAAATCTATCTCTTGTCCTATTGTGAATCTTTCCCAGTAATATGTTTTTGTTTTTCTTACTATTTGATGAGTTTCAGTTCTTATTCTTTTATATTCTTCATATGATTTATTCGGTTTTTCTGACTTATATTTTAGGAAAGATTTCTTTTTTTAATGACATTTTTGTTTAACCTCTAGTGTAAACCATGTTGTTTTCGTTGACCACTTTTTGTTTATTATTTTCGTTCCAAGTGCTTCTCGGGCAGCATCTTGCTTTGGTTGCTTTCATTTTCGATATTCTCCTTTTGTATTTTCTGTTCTATCCTTTTTTAATATAACGATTTTATGGAGTCATCTCGTAAATTTTCTATTTTTATTATTTCCTCTGAATTGGTTTGTTTAAGCTTCTCTTTCCATCTTTTATTGAATCTAATTTTACCAAGTACCAAATAGTGATCGCTTCCCACATTGGGTGACGTCAAACTTCTCACATCCACTATCTGTTTATGGTGAATATTTCTGTTTGTGAGCACATTATCTAAGGATAGCTTTTCTAGACACATTTTTGAGTACCTCTACAAATTTTTCGTATTTCTTTACTTTTGGTTTAAGACGTAGCAGCTCAGAATCTAGCATGTCTGCATACTTTTGCCAGTTTGCCTTTTTGAAGTAAAATCTCCTTCTGAAACGAATAGCTTGTGGTCTGACAATTGGCAAGATATTTATACCAATTCGTCTATGCTGAGTTTTTGGTATGGTGCCATATACAACTTTGGTACATCGTTCTTCGAGGTAATTACTTGAAGAACAGATATCCGGGTTATATCCATTTTCCCAAACATTGCTCTGAAAAGACGGTGCAAGTTTGGGATCATGGATAAAAGTGAGGCCACTCGTTTCGGTCCATGCTTCTACTGCTTCTCCATTTGTCTCCGAATCTGCATAGCTCCAGAGTAAACTGTAACTGTTAAATCCTCCTAGTACAAGATGATTGGGTTGTTATTGGAAGTTAGTTCGGGCTGAAAATATAAAAGGCTGGTTTGGGGGCTTGTATACAGAGGTTATTGTGCATTTTTAGATCTCAGTGGTTATCATATTTTCGGTAAAAAGCAGTTACAAAAAAAAACTATTGAGTTTTTCTATTATTCGAGCCCAAAGTTCTTCATCTTGCTCAACAATTGTAAGTATGTACCTGATACTTATAATAATGGTTCTTTTTTAACTGTAGTCTTCCATTTTTATTTTCCAATGGCATATTTTTTAGTGTTTCAACAAACTATTGTCATCTACAATTCCTGAAATGGTAATTATTGTAATATGTTTCAAAATTGATATTCACGAAAAGGTGTAATGTTTAATGAAATTGAATGTGTATGTTACCATCTGAAGTAGCAGCAAGATGATTGTGAATATTATCAATAAAAATTCCACACCTCTGGACTCTCTTTTCAGGATTCAATTCAATAAATCTTTGTCTTGCGATATCTTTCTTATGTTTCCCATAAATGATATATTCATTATCCCAAGAGGGTGCAATCATTGTTTTTATTAAATTTCTACAGCTTGTATTATGCCTTCTTTTGCAAAGTAATCCAAAGTAAGAAACCGTTAACCTATTTCTTTTAACATGTCTGTAGAAAGCATTGTCCCATTGACCGACGGTTTGTGTTTCGATCACCAGAATGTCTTGTGGTTGCACCTTAAATAATGATTAGATTTATTTTCAAAAAAAAAAAATATAAATATAAAATTTACTTGTATGGTTATTAGGATCCTAGAATGTTCCGACTGATATGCATCTTCGGTTAATGAAGGCTGTAAAGCGTGAGGACCATAAACAGTATTCGTTTTAATGGACCATAATCAGTATTCATGCAAATTTAATTTTATTGTTTCCACTTCTGCATAAGCTGCCGTATTAATTATTTTTGTACAACAATTCTGCAGTTCTTTATTTTATTGTTAGTCAGAAGTGCTCTAGCTTCTTTGTTGTCTGTAGTATCCTTTTTAATTTTATATAAAACTATTCTATAATTTTTAATTGCATGGTTGCGGTATTCTATTTTTGTTACATATTGTCCATAGGCAATCTCTTCACTAATTTTAGCATATTATCTAGCATATATATCTAAAATCTCCATCTGCTACAAATTGCAAAAACTAAAGTCTATAAAGAATTTGGCTTGTTTAAATCCTTCAACTGATATAGATTTCTCCACTGCAGTAGATGAGCCTTGTCAGTTTTTGTAACAAGTGTAAAAAGGTACAGGCTTGTTTTTAGATTCATAACGGGCATAGAATGAACAATGTTTATTTCTAACTCCCAAATATATTAATTTTTTAGTCAATTTTCCAATGATAACTGCCAAAAATGTAAGAGATTTAGGTTTCTTCTACTTCTTCCTCTTTATAAGCAATTCTGCTTCTTCCTGGGCTGATTAATACCTCTATGGAAGGTTGTCACTCCATCTTTTGCGCGGTCGTCCGATACTTCTTCTGCCGATTGGTGACTTATCTCTTGCTATTTTGACGACACAGGTTTTTCCCATTCTTCTTATGTGGTTATTCCATTCTTTTTTCTATTTTGTGACCATTCATTTATACACTGTACGTTACATTTTCTTCTAATATCTTTACTTTACTTTCGATCTCTCAGCGTAGTACTTTACTGTAGTTCTTTTCAGTACTCTTATCTTTGTCGTTTCTAATAGCCTTTGCGTTGTGGCTGTGTCGGGTCTTGTGTCTAAGGCATATGTCATTATTGGTCTTACACGAGCTTTATAAATTCTTGACTTCATCTCAATCAATTTCTATTTTACATCTGGTTGGTTTTATACTGACTACTATCATTATAGTTTTCTGAGATGAGATTGTCGTATTTAACTAGATTATTTTGCTCTTATGTTAAATCTGTGGACCTGTCTTTGTAGACTATCTTCAACTTAGGCTATCAATATTGCGTCGTCTGCGTAACAGGGTATTTTTATTTATTTGTTTCCGATTCTGTATCCTCTTCCTTTGTTAATGCTTTTGATGAATTTATCCATGATCAAATTGAAGAGCATGGGGCTTAATGAACCTCCTTGTCCATCTTTTCTGACTTCCATTTTGTTATTTTGGTAGATGTCCATCTTTTCTTACTTCCATTTTGTTGTTTTGGTAGATGTTTTCGATAGTTTTTATAATATTTAGGGGCATTTCTCTATTAAACAGAAGATGAATTACATCTTTTGAATCTTACTTTGTCAAACACTTTTTTAGGTCAATCAAACACAGAAATGCTTCATTTTTGTGATTTTTCTATCTGTTTCGTTTATGACTATTGATGCATCTTTACATTGCATTCTGTGGTAATTGTCTTAGACATGTTTCCATATTTGTGATTTGTCGAGGTTTCTGTTTTTGATGTATAATCAATGCTCCTTTATCCTAATACTTAGTGGTCTATTATACTCTAGTGATTTCTCAGTAATTTGCTTTATAACGAATATTGCATCTGTACACGATCTTTCACTACGAAAATCCTGATGTTTATCTGCTAAACTAATCCTCTGATTTCTTAGCACTTGTAAAATTTTAGTTGTAAGTTTAAGCGTAGTATTTAACAAATTTATATCTGTAGTTTTCTGGTTGTTTTTTTCTACTTTTTTTTGAATAGTGGAATTAGTTCGCTCGTTTTCCATTCTTCCGGTATTTTATTGTGTTTTGTAATTTTATTAATCAATGTTGTTTATTGATCCGTCATTGTTACTCCACAATATTTCAGTAATTCGTTTGGTACCCTGTCTTTACCTGCTCTTTTCTGTTCTTCAGGTTTTTAAGTATTTTCCAAACTTCCTGTACATTTATATTAAATTCTTCATTTGTGGTAATTTCTGGTGTTTCCGGTTCTAGCGTCGTTTGTTCTTTCATGATATTCAATTTCTTTCGAAAAGTGTTCCCATACCACAGTGATCAGTTTTTATTTTTCTTACAAGTGCATGTGTTTCGTTTTTAATTGTCTTGTAATTATGATTTGCCTCTTGTGTTTTGGTAGACATGTATTGCAGGTAAGCTTTTTTCTTCTTTTTACATTTTTCCTTCACTTCTCTACAAAACCATGGAGTTCTTCTATTTCTTTCACCAAGAACTTCCTTGGTGTAATTAAATATGGTACACACATATGCACATGCACAAACATTTACTAGATATACACGCACGCATATATGTACCATGTTTAATCGGTAAATACCAGAACAACAATTGGCTTATCATACGATATATGAGATTTGTGTGGCGACTACAGGGATCAATAATTCCAAGGTGTAACATCGTCTTGCCTAGGTTATTTACGGCACATGGGAAAAGTGTGTAGGGAAAAACCTACACACTTTTGTGATGCCCGGGAGATCTGACAAACTCTGGAGGTTATAGCACGAGATGGGCGCACTGCCGTGTCTCACAGTATTTCATCCCAACTCGTGGAAATAAAATGGACATAGAGAAAGAAAGAAGGTCCAAAAAATACCGTAAATATGAGTGAATATTCTGATTATGTTTTTATTAATAATATTTCACAAGGACCCCGATCAGGGTGCTACAGGCTAACCTTTAGCACAGTAAGGCAGCTTCTTGTATCAGCTTCTTATGCCTATTGTTGCTGTGAGAAGGTTCGATGTTGCTTTGATCAGGAGCCCTAAGTATACCAGAGTCAAATAATAATACCATAGAAAGATGACTTATGTAATAGTTAGTTTTGTAGATGTTTGTTGTAGTTAGTGGAACCAGTAACTATGTAGCTGGTAACCACCAGTTACATTTTGCTATATATCTGTAATGTTTCTTCATTAAGTAAGATTAAGGTTGCTTCTTTAATTCTTGTGATTTTTCTATCTGTTTCATTTATGACTATTGATGCATCTTTACATTGCATTCTGTGCTAATTGTCTTAGACATGTTTGCATATTTGTGATTTGTTGAGGTTTCTGTTTTTGATGTATAACCAATGCTCCTTTATCCTAATACTTAGTGGACTTAAGAATGATTAAGAATCAGACTCGAAGCAATTACTCTTGTTAAACAGGGTCAGACTAAAAAATGTCGAAGTAAAATAGGCCAGAAGCCTCATTGAATTTATGTATTAGACTTAAAATTTCTTATCCACGGTACGAGGCATCTCAATGGCTAATCGGGAATATCCTACCAATAAAATATGACAGCCATGGATCAATTGAGTACAGGATATAGGAACTGTCGTTTTGTCAATAACTACAGAATGTGTTACTTAAACATGATACACACATTCACAAACATAAATTAGATATACACACATGTTAATCTACACCATGTCCAATCGGCAACACATCATAATTGACTTATCATATGGTAGATTTGTTTTACGACTATCTTCTTCTTTGTGTGCCGTGCTTGTATTCAAGCGTTGGCTATCGTCATATTGACAAGCTGATAAAATGATTCTCGATGAAACAGTTCCTCGACCGTTAGACCTGTCCATTGTCTAATGTTACGCAGCCAGGACAGTTGTTTTCTTCTGATCCAACGTTTTCCTTCGATTTTGCCCTAGAATGATTAACCGGAGTAAGCGATATTTAGGTCCTCTCATTATATGACCGAAGTATTGGGCCATTCTCATTTTGATGATGTTGATCAATTCTCGCTCTTTGTACACGGTCTCTAGCACGCGTTCGTTAGATATGTTTGCTGTCCACGGGATTCTGAGCAAACGCTTCTAATTTGTTGAGATTTTTTATTTTTGTTGTCCAGGTTTCACATCCATAGAACAAAGTGGACCAGACGTAGCACTTCAATGCTCTTAGACGTGTGGTCAATGACAGACTTCTACTGCATAATACAGAACGCCATATACGACTATAGCGGTCTACAATCCCAAGGTTTAATATCATATTGCTTAGGATATTCATAGTACAAAGAAAAAAAGTGTGTAGGATAAAGCCTAGGAAGCCCGGGAGCGGACAAAATGGCAGGTTATAGCTTAGTTTTAGTACAATATGTCTCATTTTATTTCATCCTAACTCGTGAGAATACAATGGATATGGAGAAAGAGAGGGGTCCAGAGAATATCATAGATATTTGTAACTATTGTGATTCTGCAAATAAAAATATAAAGAGAACAGGCAGAGAGGCGACAAAAGTTTGCAGACTATGTTTTCGTTAATAATAGTTCACAACGACCCCGATCAGTGCCCTACAGGCTAACATTTAGTACAGTAAGGCAGCATCATGTATCAGCTTCTTATGTATATTGTTGCTATAAGATAGTTCAATTTTGCTTTAATACAAAAGTATACCGGAGTCAAATAATAGTAGTATAGTGAGATGACTTATAGAGTAGTTAGTTTAATGTATTTAATAGTTGAAAGACGCACAATAAGACAATTGGATGCAATACGTTGTACTCTGTTAGATACCAGACTCAGTAAAACAGGTTCAGTTTAAAAAAAATATATTCCAAATAAATAAATAATAAAATAAAGTCAGTTGCTTCTGTAGAATAAAAAATTAAATATTTTCAATCCGGCAAGGAGCGGGAAGTGACTAGTCAACAGTTAATCACAGTACGGTTTGATCTCAGATCAACACTCTAAGACTAGGTTCGGAAACTGCTACTAGATCAACACTCTAGCAAAAGTGGTTAGCCTTCAGGCAATACCCTAGGGCCAGTGGAGTTGTTCCCAGATCAATTCTTCTTCTTGATGTGCCTATCCGTTACGAATGTTGGCGATCAACATGGCAATCTTTATCTTATCAGCAGCAGCGCGGAAAAGCTGCACAAATGTTGTATTGAACCAGAATTTGAGGTCCTTTAACAAAGATGTTCTTTTTCTTCCTGAACCTCGTTTTCCTTATATTTATTCCTTGCAGGATGGCTTAAGGGAGAGCATATCTGGATTAATTTTCATAATATGTCCGAAGAACTGTAACTTTTGAGACTTGATGGTGGTCAGTACCTCTCGGTTCTTATTCATTCTTCTGAGGACCTCCTCATTTGTGACTCGGTCAGTCCACGGGATCTTAAACATTCTCCAATATAGCTACATCTCAAGTGCTTCCAGTTTTCTGCACATATCTTCGTTCAAAGTCCACCATTCAACACCACAAAAAAGGACAGACAAGACGTAGCATCGCAGCATTCTTACTTTTGTATCAAGAGAGAGGTTGTGACTCTTAAAGAAGGCCCCATCCGATTGAAGGTGGATCTAGCTTTTCCGATGCGTGCTCTAATCTCCTGGTTGTTGGTCCATTCTTCATTTATTATGGTGCCGAGGTAGTTGTAGTGCGTAACTCTTTTTAAAGGGGATTGGTTGACGTAGATTTGGCCTTTCGATATCCTTTTCTTGCTAATTATCATAAGCTTTGTCTTCTTAACGTTTATATTGAGTCCATATTGTTGACTGTAATACGTGATTTTGTTCATAAGAACTTCTAAGGTCTTCTAAGGTCTTCTAAGGTTCTAGGTCTTCTAAGTGTCAGCAAATACTATGGTGTCATCTGCATATCTGATGTCCCAGATCAATACTCTGATAAAACTCCCAGAACGGTTGGCCTTTGGTCAATATGCAAACACCCGGTGGAGTTCCCACCAGATAAATACTCTAGCGGAACTCGCTTCTCTTTTGCGCGTACGTTGTTTTATACCATTGCCGGTCTTCCATCGCCAGTACGCATCGATGAAAGTGGAATTTAACGGTGCTAGTGCGTGCGGTGGCAAGAAGGCAGGGATAGCTGATGATGACATCGTTACAACGTGAGTATTAGAACAGACGGTTCTGAGAGAAAAAAGGAGGCCGTGGACATACAACAATATTAATATTCTGATACATTGGTCATAAACCAGACCCAAATTAAAGCATACAAAAAAATGAATAGTGGTATAGATTATGTTTTTTAGGATAAAACTATTATGTGCTAAAGGTAAACTGTTTAATTTCAATTTGTGAGGTAGCGCTACTGTCACAAATCTCACCCCGTCTCCCTCTTCTTGCTATATAGATGCAGCATCGGCAAACAGTAATAATCCGGTGCGACATGAGAAGTGTGTCGGAATCCAACAAGTCGGGGCGCCGCGACGCTGTGGGCGGTCAACTCAGAGGCGTCTCCTCCGGCCCCTTGCCCCTCAATTCTGATCATCCCACTCACCACCTTCTTGTCCCCGCATCCCACTATCAGCGCCACCTTTGCCGCTCCTCTGGAATACTTACTTCCCCATGCCCCGCCGCCATCGGTCGATACCATAACCCACAAACTGAGGGATGATGGATTTGTGTGGAGTTCCTAACGGTTTTTGTCGGAAGGTAGCGCAGTCTCGTTTATTTGCAATTTATTAAAAACGTTACAGCTTTTCTAATTTGCTTACTCAAAATAAACGTACTTATCTCACAGAAATCACATCCAACATACCATAAATATATAGTACTATAGATAATTCATAATAAGTATATAAAAAATATGCCAACTTTATTTATTATTGTTCGGGAAACGAATGAAGTTGAAGAAGCAACAATTTATAAATCGTTACAAAGAAATGAAAATGAAACACAATGAAAAAATATTATTTTGTTTAAGCAACTTAAAAAAATTTAACAGGATGCCTATCCTCATCTAAACGGAGAGGAAGCAATATTTTTTTCGATGATACTTCTATAAACAAAGGCCTTTTTCTTCTTCTTTTTCAACCTTAAGTAATCCAACTTCGGACATAGGCCTCCCCCAAATCAATCCAGTGTTTTCTATTTTGAACCACTTGCTTTCAGTTGTGTCCTCCGATCTTCTTAATGTCATCAGCCCATCTCATTTGTGGTCTTCCTCTGTTTCTCTTTCCTAACCATGGTCTCCATTGTTGTATTTCGTGGTTCCATCTTTTATCCTTCAATCGGGCATTGTATCCTTCGAAGCTCCATCTTAGTTTGGCAGCATGTTCTCCTACGTCTTTTACTTTGGTTTTACTTCTAATCCATTTGTTTGTTTTTTTGTCTATAAGTCTCACCCCAAGCATTGATCTTTCCATTGCTTATTGTGCCTTTACTATTTTATCGATATTAGACTTGGTGAGTGAGTGTCCACGTCTGTGAACCATACATGAGTATAGGGACAATAATACCAAAGGCCATACTGTAGCGAAACGATGGGTAGTTTTAAAAGTGAACAGTTTATGTGGGGTATTTATAAAAAGGATTACCTACTGATCTAAATAATATTTTTGACTAATAAATAATTGTACTGAAACTGATCGTCAATTTTAGTTTCTTATAATTTGCTTCAGAATCAACTAAAAATTAGTACGAAGAAACGACAGCTGACGTAAAAGAATATTTTGAATATATGTTAAAATTTACTTCGAGAAATTCTGGAATTGTTTTTGATAAACCTACTTTTATATTCAAGACTATTATTATTATATTATTCAAGACTATTATAGGAGAAAAATAATTATCTTATAACCATAATATTAAATACGACTAAAATCTATTAAAGTATTTTTAAAACAAAGACCTAGTGTTCAAAATATATTATGTAATTGAAAATTTTATTAATTTGATTATTATACATAATAACTGGCTATTTTTCAAAATACCCATCATTTTTGGTTAATATTTTACTATTTACCGCTTATTATATATAATAACAAACTCACCTTGTTAATATTATAATTTTTTATATTTGTCACAAATAATTAATCACATTAAATTGCTATTATGTATATGTATTAGCTAATAGTCCGTCGTTAATATAATTAAGTCAGGATTGTACAATACATTTGAAGTATGAAGATGACAGTTGTTTTTCCAAATCTAGACTTGTAGCTACTTCCCCACATTCTTTTCTGTGATTTCTGTCAACTACTTATTCTCGCTTTCAGTGGTAAGTTTGTTTAGCAGTAAATGGTTGATTTCAATTAGCACCGAATATAAACATCCTGGGTTAACCGATAATAGTATAAAAGGTCCGGTTTAAGGTATCAATGGTTTACCTGAGGTATAAGGTCTTAACAATGGGCCAAGTCTGATAAATTTAATAATATTTACGACCGCACTAATTGAAGTCAACCATTTTCTGCTAAACACTTTAATTCAGAATGCATTCAGTCACTTCAGTGCTTTGCTGATGGCTTAGGAACGGTAAGTACTGGGTGTTGATTGCAAAAGTGCGAGAATCGGAATCCTAAGCCAGTAGGAAAATACCAGGTAATTTCCAGAGGTTAAAAAGATATGATATCATTAAACTAGGTGAAGCTGAAAAGTTAATATTTTTTGTAAGTGAAAGTTCATCTTTAATCCGGTATTATATGGACACTGAGGATATTTCCAAGATCATTAAGAATGCTCACTGAGCAACTGGTTATGGAGGGAGAACACAAATATTGAGTGAGATAAATAGTAAGTAAAAAAATATAACTCAAGTACAAATAACTCTGTTTTTGTCTCTATGTAAACCTTTTTTAAAAAAAAATTAAAATTTCACAAAAAAAGAATTGTAGTTTAACCTTTACTTCTGAAAAAAGTGATTATTAAATATAAGTTGATTTAATCGACATGCAAATCCAACTGTTGCGTTTTAGATGCGCCTAATACATTACAAAGCGCTAATAGCTGGGAGTTTTGCAACAAAATTCTTCAAGAACTTTGTGCAATGAGATCTGATTTAAAAATGGTTCCCTGGAAACCCAGGTATAGTCATTCATAAGAGTCTAAATACCGTACTAATCAGGATGTAGACAACATACTGACAACTTGGACGGAAACAAATCAAACCTCTCATTGCTCGGAAGGCGTCAGGTTTGTTTAATTCATAAAGAACAGGAATCATCACGAAGACATTAAATGCAGTCCATATAAGGGGTTTGTTTGGAGTTAAAGCAAAGTGTGGCCTTGCAGGTTCGTCATTTTCGGCTAAAGCAATTGCAAATTTTCAAACTGAATAGGAGCCTAGAGCTTTCAAAAACTCAATGTATAACTCAGTTAACGAAAGAATAGCAGGAGTAAAACATAACAATCGAAACAGAATCAGATAATCCGACAAATCAGATTCAGATACTCCAGTAAACTTGTAAACTGTCCAAGGGATATGTTCTTGGTAATATCAGCAATATCACAGAAAAAAGAGAAGGTGTAGCAATTGCACTGTAGTTTTAAGCAACTAAAAATGATGCAATTGTTGAAAAAAAAAAGTTTACAAAGTAAAGAAGAGATTATTTCAGTACTTGCAAAACTTTATCAGCTAGAGGTTCCTGAAAAAAAAGATTTACAAAAAATTAAGTAAAAAACACAACGTCGATCCAAAAAACGCTCAAGGCATTACTGGAAAAACTCTGCAGCAACTCCCAGATTAAGTCTTCTAATTTCTAATACAGTTATTTAACTCAATAATAAAATTCAGTTATTTCTCATCACAATGAAAATTAGCGGAGATAACAGTGATACTAAAGCCAGGAAAAGAACCAAAAAATGTACCGTTCTACCGCTCTATTAGTCTTCTTCCAGTAGTTTTCAAAGTTTTTGAATAGCTGACACTTACTAAGCTAATGCCTATATTAGAAAACAAAAAATTAATATCATTACACCAATTTGGGTTTATATGACAACACTCAATAATACAACAGGTACATAGTGTTGTAGAGAGAATCAATGAAAACTGGGTACTGCGCAGCGATATTACTGAACGTATGTCACGCATTTGCTGGCAAGGTCTGGCATAAAGCCTCTTACATAAACTAAAATTGAATTGACCAACAAATTACTGAATAATCTTAAAGTCATATATCACCAACAGAAACTTCCAGATAAAGATAGATACAAATATCACCACAGCCATATTTGTAAATGATACGGCAATACTACCATTTAATAAAAATTACAAAATAGCCCCACAGAAATCCTATAAAATAATTTAAATAAAATACAACAATGGATGACAAAAATAGGGAGTGTCCGACGAGGCAACATATCCGACTGTATACTTAAACTGTAAAGGAATCCCACAAAGTAACGATGTTACATCTAGGTATCTACTTTGACAGAAGAATAAACTGTAGAAAGCATATATTTACTAAGTAAAAACAACTGGGCCATAAGTTAAGGAACATTTATTGATTGTTAGGTAGAAAATCAAAACTATTAACTGAAAATAAAATATTAATCTATATATCCATCCTAAAACCAATTTGGACTTATAGCTAGAATTATGGTGAACCACCACACAATATTAAAATAATACAATGATTTTAATTAAAATCCTTTGTAAAAGGTATATATTTAAATATATACCTTTTACAAAGGATTTTAATTAATTTTTTAATATATGGTATACAGCCAAATACAGGAACGTAGATTCCTTGTGGACAATGATTTTAATCCATAAAATGAAGTACAATTTTAGAAGTTCCATGGCTCATAACCAATAAAGCCATCCTTCAAGACGCAGGACAGGACTAACATACGTCAAAATAATATCAAAAAGTGCGCGAAATAACATACAGATTGTCAGTCCTATTACTTATTGTCTATTATCTAGCTAGACATTTAGACCAGTGGCTCTCATGAATTCCAACTTAATTTAATGTAAAGTCCCCTACGGGGATTGCAAGTAATACAATGCATTAAATCGAAGTTTTGATGATGGAAACTAATCAGCAACAAGTATAGTAAATGTCTTGTTTATTTTAAGATTCAAACTAATTCTTCACAAGTTTGGTATGTCAACTTTTTAATGAAGAAAATTTGAAAAAAAAAATTCTAGTATTTTATTCACTTTAATGAAAAACTTATTACCGTACCGCGTTACCTTTTAGATAATAATATCAAAATAAATTAGTATCCTGTACCGCAAACTCCACAAAGCTACCACTTAACCGGCCTTTGTTGTTTGTTGTTTAGTTATATCTTTCTTTTTGCTTTTTCGCTTTTCCTTCCCCCTCCAGCTCTTTTAATTCTCTTCGCTGCTTGATGACCACGGGAGTGACGTATTGGACCCGTCAGGAAGGTCATTTGCAGAGGTCACCGAACAAAGGAGGCAAAGATTAAGAGGATAGGAGGATAAAATGGGTTGAGGGATTTTTATTAGACATATTTGAGTGATTTTTTATTAGACGTGTATTTATGGTTTACATTTGGGGTAAAACTGTATTAAATAACTTCACACTTTGGAAAATAGAAATTTATTAGCGTCAAAAAGAATATTAATCAATCTTTAAGATATTTAAAATATGTAAGGTGGAATAAAAAATGATGTGAAAATTAATCTACACATAAAATAATTTTATTGCATTAGGTATTAGCATAGCATAATTAGGTATATAATAAATTACACCCAGTCGTTAAAAAATATCTAAATAGTGTAGACTTCAGGCTAAATTAAAATGTATAGGGTCGGTATTTCATTATTTCCACAGAATAATTTATTACAAACCTTTTTTACTATTAACAAAGTTTATAATCTTGAAATATAACACAAAAGAAATTTTAAAAATATCAAGTCATATTCGTTTGCAGCATGTATTTGCAGCTTGACAACCTTATTTACATATTGCACATTTCAGGATTTTATACTCAGGAATTAAGTTTGTAATATTCCTTGGAATGAGTGGCTCTCAATGCTTTCTAAGAGACCCAGTAGATCGTGTATACTTTTAGTAAATCCTTCCCTGGTCTTCAAATTTTTCAAGAGTCGGTCTATCCTTTTTTTATTTACAAAAATCCCGCTTTAACCTAAAAACGTTATTTTCGGAATGGTAACAGTTAATTATACTTTGCTTAGTAAATTAAAGTCTTTTAAAAACAAAAGTAGGTTATCTATAGTAGTTTTTTAATCAATAATTAAGTGTTTTGTTTCTTAATTTTAATCAATAATTAAGATTGTTTGGTAAAAGGTATTTAATTCTGTGACGATTGAACTTTTGGCACTATTTCACTAACAACACGTTTTACCATAATGTGTGAACCGCACTCATCACAAATTCGGTGTTTTTCTTTCTTAAAAAATCATGAGAAAACTGGGTAGTCCAAGTCGTAAACGAGAAATAATTATTTGTCTTCGTCTGGATAACTCGGGTGTTTGCCATGATCTAATCTTATTTTTTATCTACTGAAGCTTTGATGGTGTGGATTTCCATTTATTGTTCCAGTTCTGGAACAAGTGCTTTATGTAAAAGCTTTTTAGATCCATACTTACAGACCCAGAGAAACTTGATGCTTGTATCTTTAGTATGCAATTCATTTAGTTCTTTTTTTATTAGTAAAGCTAATGGATGCTGCGTGTATACTTTTCTGATTATTTGTAGTGATGACATGGAATCTGTCACGATTCGGAAATACGGAATATTTTATTCATCTTATTTGCATTTTCGTGTATTATCGCTTTCTCTTGAGTTCTCCTGTTAATATAGTTGCATTATTTGCAATTCTATTTTTCAGAATCTCTGTGCTGTTAATTATTGCCACTCCGCCTCCATCTTCAGTTTTAGACGCATCTGTATAGTATACTGTGTCATCGGAATGGGAGTTAATTAGATATCTGAAGAGTTTTATAATAAGATTAGGGTTGGTGCTATTATTTTTTTAATCCTAATGGACTGCAATTTACTGTTGGAATTTTCGTAATCCAAGGTGAAGATGAAGATATATTTTTGTATTGATATGACGGAAATTGTTTCCAGTTCAGTAGATTCATTGCATAATAAATTCAGCGGGAATATGGGAAATTGAACTTTGAAGAGTCATTAGTCATGGATATGTCTAAAATAATATTTATTGGAATTCTTTTCTTTACAGTTCTGCTAGAAATGTAATTAAGGGTTAATATCTGTCTACGAAACACTAGCGTAGGCTCACCTATTTCAGCTTGTATGCTATTTATCGGAGTTGTTCTGACCACTTCAAGTATCATCCTTAAAGAGGTAATAAGTAACGCATCCAAAGGTTTTAACGTTGATGTGCTGGCAGATGGATATGCAATACATTTGTAATTAATTTTAAAACGAATTAAGGATCTGCATAACACCAGATCAGAAAACATATAGTCAAATCGATCACATAATTATTAATAAACGAAAACAATCGTCAATAAAAGATGTGAGAACATTTAGAGGTGCGTGTGCAGATTCCGACCACTACACGGTCACAGCCACTATAAGACAAAAAGTTAAAATTGAAACAAAATAGAAAAACCAGCATTAAAAGTGGAATGTCAATAAAATGAGTAATGAAGAAGTAAGAAAAAATATAAAGAGGCAGTAACAGTTTAAATAAAAGAGAAATATAAAGCAAAAGATATAAACACAGAATGAGAGACGATCAAAAAATCAATAAAAGAAGGTGTAAACATGCAGGTAGGTAAAAGTCGGGATAAAACGGATGGTATAACCAAGAATGTAGAATAATAACAGAAAAATGAGTGCTAGCCAAAATTAAATGGCTAAGAACAGACAAAGAGGAAGATAAATAAAAATATGAAAAATTAAGAAATAATGCTAAGAAAGTGATAAGGCTAAATAAAAGAAGATTGGTAGACGAATATAAAGCAAAATTAAATGGCTAAGAACAGACAAAGAGGAAGATAAATAAAAATATGAAAAATTAAGAAATAATGCTAAGAAAGTGATAAGGCTAAATAAAAGAAGATTGGTAGACGAATAAATGCAGGAAATAGAGCAGGAAAGAATAAACAGAAATGCGAAAAATTTTTACAAAAAAATTAAAGAACAAAACAAAAAATACAAAGGCAAAACAAACGGAATAAAAAATAGAGACGGAAAAGTGATAATGTAGGATCAAGAATACAAGCAAGTATAGAGGGATTACTACAGAGAGCTCTTGATGGAGGAAACAACAATAGATGAAGTAGACATCAGAATTTTAAAAGAACCAAGATTAGAGGAATTGCATGAAGTAATACAGAGAAGAAAAAATGGAAAAGTCCCTGTTAAAGATGGAATTAATATGGAACTAATAAAATACGGAGGAAGAGAGAAAATGCCAAGGGACTGGGTAGTAGGGCAGATCATAAACAAAACTTTGTTTTGTTTATGATCTGCCCTACTTTTTTGACCAACAAATTTGTGAAAATTATAGAGAAATACCGTTACTAAATACAACATATAAAATATCGACATTAATAATAAAAAGGGGTTATCAAAGATCACAAAGAAGACAGTAGGACAGTACCAATGTGGATTTACAAAAGGAAGATCTACAATAGATGCAATACACACAATAAAACAAATCATGAAAAAAGCAAACGATTATAAATTAAAATTGGAAATGTTATTCATAGACTTCAAACAGGCAATTGATTCGATTAAAAGGAAAGGATTAATGATACCACTTGGAAAATTAAAAATTCCACATAAACTCAGAAAATTAATAGAAATGACAATGAGAACTACAAAAATAAGCATAAAAACACAAAGAGCAGAGACAGAGGAATTCAGTATAAATTATGGGATGAAACAAGGAGATGTCTTATCAACAATGTTATTTAATCTGGCATTAGAATATGTACTACGAAATTGAAATCTCAGAACAAGAGGTGGTCAAATAATTGCATGTGCAGACGATATTGCGATTATTGCAGAGAACAGGAAAATAATGAAAGAAATGCTAGAAGAAATAAGAGAGGAAGGGAAGATAATGGAACTAAGAATAAATTAAGAAAAGACAAAAATATTAAGATTGGGGAAAAACCCAATGAAAGAAAAAATTAAAATAAGAAGTTCTGAGTTTGAAGAAGTGGAATACTTCAATACCTAGGAGTTACAATAAGCAAAACCGGAGAAAGGAAGTCCGAAATAAAAGAAAAAATATTAGCAGCGAATAAAGCTTATTTTGCAAAATAAAAGATTACTTAAAATCCAAACACTGACTAAGAAAACCAAGATAAACATTTATAACACCATAATTAGGCCAATATTATTATATGCAGGAGAAACAATGACGATGGTTAAAAAAGATGAGAAGGAGAATACTAAGAATAGCAGAGAGAAAGATTATGAGAACCATACTGGAACCAATCAGAACAGAGCAAAATGAATATAGAAGCAGAACAAATGCAGAGATTCAGGAAGAACTTAAGGAAGAACTTAACGAAGACAGCGTGACTAAAATAAAGCAATGCAGAATTAGATGGTTGGGTCACATTTTATAAGCAGGAGATGAGGCAGTGGCATACGCAATGATAGAATGGAATCCAAGAGAAAGAAAGAGTAGGGGAAGACCAAGATTACAGTGGCTGCAAGAAGTTAAAGACGACCTCCAAAGGGCAGGAGTCAGAGAATGGAGAGGAAAAACTAGAGACAGAAAAAAATGAAGAGATATTGTTAAGAAGATAACATAAACAAAATAGAAAGAGAAGTATGTTGGAAATATCGGGTATGTGCTCTATATTAAATAAAAATCTTTTTCTAAAGCTCAATATTTCGCCATTTATTTAATAGCTTCATCGGGAGTAACTGTAAAAAACAAACATTTCAAAAAACTGACGTACACTTAGATTTACAATACTTACAGAAATTAAAAGATTACACACATAAATAAAATTGATATTAAAATAAGATTATTGCTGATGTATATATACATCCAATAAAATGCATGTTAAAATTTAAATATCTTTGAGCACGTTCGTTAACAATAAATTAGATGGAACAAGTAAAAGTTATTTCAAAATGCAAAAAATAACAGTGTAAGAAAACATTAGAGGAATATTATTTCTTTAATTAATCATTAAGGCTAGTTAGTATGATTAATTATTAAAAGGTGAGTGTAGTTTTAAATTTTGTTCAATAAATTGCAATATATGTTGCTTAATTGCCCCGTGTCTGTTTTATAATTTAAAGTTTGTTTATTTTTGTTAATGAGGTACATCTCCAAAAATAATCTACTTTTGTTATTTTCAGTCTGTGCCAAAATACGAGCATTGTTGTAGTCTAACAGATGTAGTACTTTAGTTTGGAAAAAATATATAAATGTTTTGGATAGGTTGGAGTCAATAAAAGGGGCCCTTGGTTAACTATTAAATAGTTTAATAATAAATTTTATTATCTGGAGCTTTCAATTGTGTTTACAATTATTATCAAGAGCTGCTGAAAAAGACAAAATATCTTACAAAGTTGAACTAAAAAGAAAAAAAAATTTGTTAACTCACCAAATAAAATTAGTTTGGTTAATAAAATTGTTGCTAACATATTTTAAAAAGAATTACTACAAAAATGTCCTTATCTAATAAATGTTTCTCTAAAATTTTAATATAATAAAAAAAAACTTCTTAACACAAAAACAATTGAATTTATAAATAAGTTAGAATAGTGACCAATTACAAGTAAGCCTCAATGTCATAAATGCCAACTTAAAATTTTTATTTTTGACAATTATACCTATTGCCAAAAATAAAATTTTGTTTAAAAATTCTTTTTTGTTTAGTAACAAAAAAGAAGAAGATTTATTCAGCATTGATAGATGTCTGAAAAAAACAGATACATGGAAAATTTAATCAAAATGTGGTATTTCACGGGTTTCATATATACACTACAAAGAAATAATAAAATTATAAATTTTGCTTAGATTTTAAATTTCTGATTTTTTATTTAAATTATTATCACTTTTGCTAATACAAACCATTTCCAAAAAAGTCCTTTTGAATTTATTACTTTCACTACATAAAATTTTAATGTTATCCATATCAATAATTTATCGACTACATGCTCTGTCAAAGCACAAGATGGTTTTTTAATTCTGCAATCACTTTTGTGAGAAATAATGCGGTCTCACCAACATGCTCAGCTTCACACTGAGTACAACTAATGCTGTATACTATATTTGTTTTTTCTAATTTGTCTATAGGATACTTAGTTTTGGAATATAAAGATGAAATAGTTTTAATGTTCTTTGTTGATATTTTTATATTGTCAATAACCTTTAGTGTTTGTATTAATTTAAGTTGATGGTATAAAAGGTAGTAAACGATAATAGATGTTCTGATTGTTGGATACAATGTTCTGAGATTTAGCAAAAAATGGTGTTATTTATATTAACAATATTAGAAAAAAGCATTTTATGTAGCATATCTGGAGGATAACAGTTTTCAATTAAAATATTTTTTAACAATTGAAGATCTTCTTGGAGATAATCTGGATGAGAAAGCTTTAAAACACGTAAAATATTTTTTAACAATTGAAGTGAAGTTTATTAATTGAAGTTTATACATATATGTTTACGATTTGTTTGTTTTAGTGCCTGCCAAATTTTTATCAGAAGATTACCATAACTCTGCCATAGTCGGTCTTAAGTCCGGTTACGAAAGTAGGACTGTAAGGTTGTCAAGTTTACTCCCGGCTCCTTAAAAAATACAAATATAAGCTAACAATCTTAATAAAAAGCCTTGGATAGCTATTGGCACTTAAAACGGATAGTTATTATAGTATGTTGGAAGGTACGGAGTATAAATAATTCATACCAAGAAAGTTTCCTGGGTGGAGAAGATTCGAAACTCGACAATACTAGAACGTCTCAGCAAGACTACTGAGATCATAAAAAGCATCAAGCAGAGAAAGCTAGAGTATTTCGGACATGTAATGAGAGGTTCCAAATATAGGTTGCTACAAAATATCATGCAAGGAAAAATAGCAGGCAAACGCAGTCCAGGACGAAGAAGAACCTCATGGTTGAAGAACTTGCGAGATTGGTATGGTGTAACCAACGTTCTGAAAGGACAGGGTACATGAAGATACCATGAAACTTACAATGGAAAATGGACAAACGGAATTTACTGAAATAAAGAGAAATAATAGAAAATTGTGTCTGTTACTAGAACGGAGTAAATAAAGACCAAATAGCAAAAAGGGGAGTACCTATAGCAATAAGAAAGAAATATAATAAATACGTCAAAATGGTACAGTCACAAATGAAAGAATAATAAGTAGACATGAAAATAAAACGAAGAGATATAGTCATAATAGGATTAGTGCCCTCACAGATGACAGTAAAGGAAAAAAAAGATCAGGCCAAAGAAATTCTACATAAAACAATAATGGAAAATCCCAATGAAAGATTTGAAAGAAAGATTATAAAAAAATTTGTTCAGAATATATAACGGTTTCTTCAGACATAAAGAATTACGTGAATATAGAAAATATACAAAACAAGCTCTCAATTAAAAATCAATAATAAACTATGTAATTGTTAGACAAGAATCAATGATCAAGGTCAAACCCAGAAGAGTATATATAGGAGACACCCATGGATCAAACCACCGTTTGGAGAGATCAAGAATATGCATAAGAAATAATTATCACAACAGTCTAATAAAAACAGAAACGTGCCCTACAGACAAATTAAATAACGAGTCGATATATTTTCTTTATAAATTGAGACTAGCATTAAAGATAAAAGATATACAAGAAATATCAAATGAAGAACAATATGGAAACAGGAAAACTAAAGTATACGTAGCAGCAGAAATAATGATCAGATAACTGATAAAAACAAAAAACCATACATTACCAAAATAAAGATACCGGAAAGGGATAATATTCGCAGAAAATTACGAAGATAAAAATAATCCAGAAAGAAAACTTATGAAACAGAAAAAGGAATAAAGAGAAAAAGAAGCCAATATAGATAGGTTAGTGAGAAGCTCAAAAGAAAATGAATGGAAAACTTTTGGGAACTTCAGAGAACACTAATGGAAAATTAAAGATAACAGCAAAACAAATGAATGAATGGGTTAAGTATTAGTCAGAGTTATTACAAGAAAAAGATTTCTATATACACCCCAACTTACGAAATAAGTTACAGACAAACACAAGTAGAGATATTTGACAATGAAATAAAAAATCCAGATGGCTCTGGAGACCTACCTGCAGAATTGCTAAAATATGCTCCTTTGGACTTAATACAAGAATTAATACAAATATTTACAAAATATCAAACGACAATGGGCTATTTAAGCTCCATACATAAAAATGGAAACAAAAAAAACATCAATACTCCAGTTGTCAGGGACGAAAATGCCACTCAACCTCTAAAAATCATACAAACAAGCTGAATTTTTTTGAGAATATTAATTTTGGGATTCTAAAAAAATGTAAATAAGTTTACCACTTTTACCCACGGGCTTCCCACTAAAACCTCCCTGGTAGGGGAGTAAAAACGAAAAGAAATCGATTTACCAAGAATATGTACGCCGTAGAAAAAAATATTTTAAATAAAAAATATAGCTGAGTTAATTTTAAACAAAAATATTAGTAAGCATTTTTTGTGTAAAATGAACCGTTCTCTTAGAAACAACGCTTGAAGTGACCGTCGTTTTTGCATGTCAGTTACGCGCACGAAATCAATGTTCAATAAAATTTGTATCAGCTCGACGGTGAAAATTCAATCTCTTTTGATTCAAGTGACCTATCGACAAAAATTAGGATGCGTTTTAAAGGTAAAGATTTCAACATTTGTATGCAAAACCGTCTACTTAAATGCATTTACCGTGAAGTGTGATCCTTTGTAATGTAAAACATTAAATTCTGCGTTTTTTATTCATATTTCAAATGCCTCATATTTGTTATCACAACTTAAAATTGAAATTTCATGTCATAGGTTTTAATGATTGATCTCTAGAAATAAAAATTTGACTACAACTTTTCAATGAAATTGGTTAATTTTATTGGTCTCACGACAATCGTAAAAATGGCAAAAATTGCGATACGTTAATTTATATAATACCTTTATAAAAATTGACTTTATTCTCGGCCAATTACAAAAACTGTATAGGAAAGCTGCACTTTTTGCCATTAAAATGCATCGTGATTGTTCTCTGAGGACATTTGGATCAAAAGATATCGAATTTCTACCGTCAAGCTGATACAAATTTTATTGAACATTGATTTCGCGCGCGTAACTCATGCAAAATCGACGGTCACTTCAAGCGTTGTTTCTAAAGGACCCGTTTATTCTATACAAAAAAATGCTTGTAAACATTTTGGTTTAAAATTATCTCAGCTACATTTTTTATTTGAAATATTTTTTTCTACGGTGTACAGATTCTTGGTAAATCGAGTTTATGCGTTTTTTTTACTCCTGCGAGGGGGCTTTTAGGGAGAAGCCCGGGGGTAAAAGAGGTAAACTTTTTTGCATCTTTTTTGAAGTCCCAAAATTAATGTTCTTTGCAAAATTCAGCTTGTATGTATGATTTTTAGGGGCCAACTCTCTGCCGACTGGACTAACTAATTCTGTTCAACCTGAAAAAATGGCTCCACTTGCTAGCAAAGAACTAAAAGCAAGATTTGTAACGAAATTAGAAGATAGTTGGTCACTATTTGCCGTAACGAACCATTTTAATGAAAGCAAAACAACAGTTTTTTATAATAATAAAAGAAGGAGAGAACAACAAAATTCTCGAAAGATAGCAAGGTTCTGAAAGACCAAAAATATCTACCTCTTATGAAGATCGTACTAAACGAAGATCGTATAGAATAAAAGCATTAAAGCAATTTTTGGGGCAGCTTAATTTTTATAGATGAGAAAATTGTTCAATCTTCTAAAAAGGGCAAAATTGGGATGTATATACCAGCTAATAATAGATTTAGTCCTCTATAAGTTAATAGATATCGAGCAGCTGGTCATTTTAGCGCCAATATATGGGGATGGATTTGATCTAGAGGAATGGGAATGGTATGGCGTATTGATGACAGGTCTGTTGGGCAGACTTATCTGAATATTCTAGAAAATATCATGTTGTATCGGCGTAATATTATACCTCAAAATGCTGAAGAGCTGTGACACGGTATACAACAAGTTTGATGGAGAATGCTGATGGAGATATTACAAAATAATAATTTTATTTTTACATACCTAAATTTAGTTTAGTTTTGGTCTTCCAGAACCTCGCTAAAATATTTTGCTGCCTCCTGATAGTGCCAAGTTATCTCTTAATTTGGTTACAATTCTTGCTTTAATATATTGTTAAGTCGTTTTTTTTATTCCTTAATAATAATAAAAATAATTAACCCTATTAACCGGGGAAACTTTCTCAAATGATATTAGTATGCATTTTGGACGAGACAAGTGCCGTATACTAAATATAGTTAGAGGAAAGGTTCAGACCGGAGGTATCGATATGCAAGATGGCCAAAACATCAAGGCAATGGGTGAAAATAATATGTAAAAATATCTCGGAGTACAGCAAGCGCGAAAAATTGACCATAAGCTAATGAAAACCGAACAAACTTCTGAGTTTTTACGAAGAGTAAGACAACTAAATCGGTCATATCTTAATAGTAAAAATTTGTTTAAGGCATTAAATACATACGCCTGTTCCGCGCTGAGCTACTCATTTGGTATTATAAAGTGGTCAAAAACGGATATAGAGAGTCTTCAGCGGAAAGTAAGAACACTTCTCACAAAGGCGCAAAAACACCATCCACGCAGTGCAGTAGAGAGAACAACATTACCGCGATATCAAGGGGGAAGAGGACTTATGGACATAGGTGAGCAATTGGATAAACAGGTTGCTAATTTAAGAACTTATTTTCAGGTGCAGGCTGAGACATCTACCTTACATCGAGCAATTTGCGCAGTAGATGCCGCTAAAACTGAGGGAACAAGAAATGCGCATAAACCATCTGACTAAGGAAGAAAAAATGCGCACCTTTCCCGAGACTGAGGGCTTTCTACTTGCCAATTTATTATCAGGTTATTCCCACTAAAAATTATCTGAAATATATTGTTAAAGATCCTCAAGTCCAAAATGACAAATGCCGATATGGATGCCAAGCCCAAGAAACCATCCAACATCTTACCGGGGGCTGCCAGGCGTTTGTCGGAACTGATTATAAAGAACGCCATTACTCAGTAGAAAAGATTATCTACCAAGAACTAGCTGACAAACTGGGACTTCTCCAAACCGACCATCTCCCTTATTATCTATATGTCCCTGACAGAATGCTTGAAAATGACAACTACAAGCTATACTGCGACCGCACTGTACTCACAGACCAACCAGACAGTACCTATTATTCTATTTACTACTGGTGTTATTCCCAAAAACCTCCTAGCGAACATCAAACAGCTGGGTCTAAATGAACATCTTTATAAGGCCATGCAGAAAGCTGTACTCCTCGCAACGTCCAGGTGTGTACGAAAATTTTTGGAAGATACTTCTGCAAACCAAGTCACCTAGGGCTCGATAACACGGAAAGAGTCCCACCAGAGCTCAATCCTTTTGATACCGTAGGTATCTGAGATGAGTGAATTTTCCCCTTAGAGGGAGTGTGAGCCGTATGGCTAAATCTGGATAATAAAAATAATAACAAAAACCCTATTTTATGTAAAAACTATCATTTATATACTCTTTATAAAATGCAGAAATTCAAAATAATATCAAAATTTTGACCTTAATAATTATTACAATTTATGAATTAACATATGTAATCAATAAATTGTTAGTTGTTTGTTTTTTTATTTTATTATTTGTCTCTCATAATAAATATAATATAATGTCAGACTAATCAAATACACTGCTTAAAATGATCAAATATTTTTTAGGAACCAGCTGTAATTAATTTACTGATGTATCCTCACTAACTAGCTTGTCAAATCTGATGTTGCTATCATTCTGGGCAATGGTAGTGACCTAACAAATTATTAAATAAATAATTTTAATTACAATTCTTGCTGTGAAGCCATTTTTAGGTTTTTGAATACTATATTCTGTCCTCTTGAGTTTAATAGCAGAGCACCTCATTTTAAATTGGTGGATAAAAAAATTGACAATGTAAATACCACTACACTTACAACACAACTAAATATTACTATAATAATCACTATTTTACAAATCATAATAAACACCTGACTGTAAGCACCGATTGCACATAAATATCAAAACTTACTGACTCTAAAATCAAGGACTTTCTTATTTTGATACCTGTTTATACCTATTAATTTTGTGCATTCCGTAATAACCTCGATTACTTAATTTTCTTAGAAATAAGTTGTCTTCATAGGGAATTTTATGCAGGTACCTCGGAGTTAATTGAATTTTATTCTCAGGTAAGTACTGTCATTATTTTAACAACTAACACGCAAATTATTACTGATAGGTTTGAGTGTGAGATCTGGACTATGCAATCTACATAAAGTAATCTATACAACTTCATATTTCATCAGTTGGCTTCCTATAGTAGTGTCAGTTAGACCTTTGGTCAATGTTCAGTTTACCATAGAATTTTGAAATGTGCAGATCACATCAACAAGATTGTGACTGCCCATCCAAGTTGTCATATGTCAGATGTCACTTTAACATTTCCATTAAGACCAGGAGCGAGGAGCCATTCTCTCTCCTGCTGTCACCCACTATCTAGTTTCTTCAAAAAAAAAAAGAATTAAATTGTTTGTGCCTTGTCTAGTGTTGTGTAAATGTAATATTTAACGTTTATGACATTCACAAAATTGTTGGATAGTCTATAATTTTGATGAAGTAAGTCTAAAACGTTATAAAACAAATTTTTTTCGAGGGTTTTTTCGAAATTAATTAATTTTCCTTCAGTTAAAAAAAACGTTTCTTGGCTTATTTCAGATGCCCCTGAAGATGCTCTAAGAGCGAAAGTACTTGGCAAGATTTAATAAAAAACTGTGGTCGATGTCTGCCTTTTATTTGACTAAAGTTCATTTATTCGAGCATCCAACTATATCGCTTTATCGTTATTTTATTAGATGTTTTAATTTTATATATCGTCAAATACTTTATATCTAACAGACTAAATTTTAAACCATTAGCATTTGTAAATATCTAAATTGACAAATAGTAATAATACTTTTCGAAAGTGATGTAAAATACTGGGTGATCCATTTAAAGTTACTTATGAATATTACCAAAATTAATCGTGTTTATATATTTTAAATAATATTAAAAAAAATATTTAAGTTTAATACAATTTCTAATTTTTGCATTCCTGAAATATGCTACGAATATGATTTATGGAAGATAATGATATACGTTAGACAATTCGCCTATCATTCTCCTCAAGAGGACGGAGTATAAGTAATATGTCTTAAAAAGCAGCGTTTTTGAACATTTCGGCATTTAGATTGTTCTATATAAATTAAGGTCATGTTAAAACAGTGGTTAATTTTCCCTATTTTATTGACAGTGAAAACTCTTTAATCTACCAGCAACGAGAAACGGCTAACCTCCTTTTTTTGGTTTTTCTATCATCTGAAATCCAAACACTCTTTAACTTCGAAATGCTCAGAGGCAAAAACGGACGGCTTGGGCTTTCTATTACGCAGAAAGCAGTCTAGCCGAGCAATAACAAAAAGTGCGGCAAAAAATTGGAAGGGATGATAAGGGATAGACAGCTAAGCGTACACACCGGAGGGGTAGCAGGAATTTATTTGATGGTATATTTGAATGTAAAAATATCTATGTATAAAGACAAATACTTAAGAAAATATTTGGTTGACATATTCTTCATCATAGTTTGCATATCCACTACTAATATTGGGTATGGGATGTATGAATTGATATCTTTTTTAGCGGTGTGTATACATTCTCCGAAAGTTCTAAGGCCTTCTATTCTCGTTGTATCTTTTAAAACGTTAATACTATTACTTTATTTCCATACTACGTTTGCTCTTGATTTTTTTCTCTTATACATTTAATAATCTTATATATTTAAAATGTTTCAATATTATTCTGAAGATCTTTTCTTATTGGAATTAAAAAGAATTTTAGTTTAATAAAATACGATTATTTTGAAGTATTTTCGTAGTTTCAATTTTCACTACTAAAATCTAAAATTTAAAATTTGGTTTTGGTATTTGGTAATACAAAAAATTCTTCTATTACTTCATTATACCGGGTATACCAAAAGAAGCATAAACACGCATCGAATATTTATCGAAATTTACATTAAATCGAAAACCTGAAAAATATGTTTTAATTTTTTTTTTAATCTATAAAATAACAAGACAAAACGACCCCCACAGGCACCCCAGACGATGAGGCGACGCGTGACTTTTAAATCTTAAATGGGAACCCCCCGTTTTATTACAGATTTAGATTTCTTATGCAAAAATAAGTAACTTTTATTCGAGATATTTTTTAGATTTGTTGATAGATGGCGCTATAATAGAAAACATACGATTTAATTTGATACTCTAGGAAAATTATGGAGTCGGTCTAATATTTAGAGAAATACACTATTAAATCAAAAACCAAAAAATTGGCGTTTACTATTTTTTTAAAATCTCTTCTCGAATGACACTAAACACGACTCCTCGCCAATAATAACTGTGAGAGAGTGGGGAAGGGGACTTTAAAATCCTAAATAGAGACCCCATATTTATTTTGTTTGCAGACTTCTAATCTGTATGTCTTTATTTATATATTTATGATGTTTTGGCGATTACAGAGCCTATCTATATCTATTAAGAGAGGAAAAAACAATTATATAAACGTTATTTACATTTTCACGTAGAATCCGAATCTGTAATAAAAATGAGGTTTTTAACTTGAACTTTTACAAACAAAATTTCAAAAGATACCGCAACCCCAGTGGATGGGGTGGGAAGTCGGATAGCGATTTGATCGATTTTTAAAAAATAATAAACACTTTTTTTTTTTTTTATTTTTATTTAGAAGTCTATTTCTCGAGATATTAGAATTTTTGCATAATTTTTTGTTTTCGATGATAGCACGATCTATCAACAATTCGACAAACATGTTTCGATTCAAAGTTATTGTACTAATTTTTATGGGAAATCCAGACCTGCAACAAAAAAATTAGCGTTCCCATTTAAGATCTTAAGATTTACAGGGGGTAGGTCTGGGTCCTATTTGGTGCCTGCCATTCGGTAGATTTTTAAAAAGTATCGAATACTACTTATATGTTTTTCGGTCCGATGTATATTTCGCAAAATATCGACCGTCTCGCATCTTTTGACGCACCCGGTATATAATCTCATTCATGGATGATAGATGATAGATATAATCTCAGACGTTTTTAAAATTATATTATTCATATTTTTGAGGTGAGTTCCTGGGACGATTTTATTTAAAGATAATTAAAGATAATAATTTATCAGATTACATGAAATCAACTTTAACTTAAGAACACCCGTCAGAAAAATCATAGCATGTAATTTGACTTTGAAAACACAACAACACCAAAGCATTATAGTTAAATTCTCTCGTTAGTGATTCCATTGTAAACCATCAGGAAAAATAGAAAAAAAAAACTAAGGATATCATCCCGACATGGTAAGTACTTGGTCTTAAATTTGATTTAATTTTTTCAATAATTCTGTGAACTTCACTAGAAGACGTTATGTTTATAGTATCTACAAAAAAGGCTTTACTTTTCGTGGACCCCGAAGGTCCTGATACTTCGAAGTTCTCGAACAGTTTTGGTCTCGCTTATCGTACAACTTTCTGTACTTTACTATTTTTAAACCATGAATTAAGGAATATATAGCTATTTTCTTTAAAACGTTATCGACGAATTTTGGGTAAGCGAACCGCACCATACTTGCAACATCTGTTTCAAATTCCTGCAAGTTCTAAATTCTACTTCGAAGCCCTTTTCATTGCACTTTTTCAATAAATTAAAGTAAAGCCTATAACGGTTTTGTCGGCCCCTAACAATCGATCGTAAAATGTCAGCAGCATTTCCTCGTAAATCTATAGTCAATGAAACAACCAATCAATTACTTTCCAGCCTTTTCAATTGTTGGCGCTCACAATCTTTTGAGATAAATGGACCATAAAGATTTTAAATCTCATGTGATCTGTCATAAAAATAGAGAGGTCCAATTCATGTAGCAGAAATGACAATGCTTAAATTAATAAGTGGAGTAAAAATCATGATCATCAGTTGTTATACAGCCCTAGTTGAGATTCGACCTTCCCTAGTCTATATCGACAGTCGTTTCTATTCATCGCCAAACATTGCCAGTTTGCTATCTTGCCTCTATCATTGCTATCATCGCTATCATTGCCTATCTTCCTCGCGTCCTCGTCCACAGCATCCCTCCATCTCAGTCTTGGCCTATCTCTACTACCTCTACAAAGAGTTTGTCTGGGTGTGTAATTTTCATTTGCTCTTGACACATGTCTAGCCCATCTAAGTCTACCTATTTTTATGAAAGATATTGCATATCTACCATTAACTATATCTTTATACTTTTTCTATAATTCAAATTCTTCTTCAAATACTATTCTCATAGATTGCAACCATTATTCTGAGTAGTATCTTCCTTTCGAAGACGAATAGACGATTTTTGTCTGTTTTGGAGATGGTCTATATTTCTGACCTGTATGTCAGCATTGGTAGTATAAGTGTTCTATATATTGTTTATTTGGTTTATTTGCTTAAATTTCTGTTTTTTAGCTGCTTATTAAGTCCAAAATACCATTTGTTCGCTACCAGTACCCTACGTTTTACTTCTTCAGATGTGTCATTATCACTTGTTAACAGAGGACCCAGATAGGTAAACTTATTTACTACCTTAAAATTATAGTGGTCTATGCTAAAGGTCTGTTCGGCATTTCTAGCTGTATCTCTTTTATTTGGTAGTGGAGTAACACACTGGATAAAATGAAAAGTGGGTATATTAGGGGAAGTCTAGTGCTTCCATCAGTAAAGGGACTTATATTATTGGTATGGCCCAAGATAGAAACTAACGGACAAGTGTAATTAGAAAAGCGAACCCCGCATATGGACAAGTGCAAAGAAAATGAATATATATATATATATATATATATATATATATATATATATATATATATATATATATATATATATATATATATTATATACTTATATTTACTTATATAGCCACAATTGTGACTTATTCCCATTTAAATAGTAATTGCTCTACGGCTGTTTCAAAGTATTCAATTTTTATAATTAGCACTTGTGGTAGCTTATACTAAAATGATATGCTCTCAAACATATGGCCGGTATAGTAACCATTACATAAATTAGTACCTCTATATGAAGTAATAAAAAGTCAGGGGACTTCTCTTCGCTGGCGCATTAGGTGAACTGAAAATCCAAACTTACTGGAAGCTACTGGACGATGTTAGGAATAACTTTCCCTTCCAATATATCTACATATTTATATATATATATATATATATATATATATATATATATATTGTGATGATGTTTTTTTGTGAATAGTTTTATGAGCAATGAGTGTTCGTAAATAACATATATATAGAGTTTTTATCGCGGTTCTCAAAGAATTAGTTTGTAAGCACTTTTTGAAATTATCTTTATTATATCTATTATGAAACACACATACATATCTAATATAAACAATGTAAATTTTAAAACAAACTATCTTTATATTGAAATTCTTATGACACTAATTAAATTATATAGACAATGTAAATTTAAAACAAACTATCTTTAAATTGAAATTCTTATGACACTAATTAAAATTATATTAACAAAATTTGGTACCTTTCTGTCACTTAATGCCTAAATGAAACTTCTCCAAAAGATTTTAATCACCACTCAATGTCTTCGTTGTCAGCCTCGGTTATCTTTCTTCTGTAAACTTGCCTTGCCAAATACACCACAATGTTTTAATTATCAGCTTCCACCATTTTAGAATATTTTTCTTCTTAATAGTATTTATAAGTCAGTAAAATATTGTTCTTTCTTCTTTTCTATTTATTCTTCTATCTAATAATCTTTTTTTCTCTTCCAATCTCCAATCACCATATCTATTATATAATTTTAATTTTCAAATAATACTCTCTCCATTCTCCAATCACAATATACATAGGTAACATAATTTTTAATCTTTAATAATATTCTCTTAATTATGTTTCTTACTCTTCATCTAATATACTAAATCACTGATAACTGTGTATCTTGACTGAACTATTCTGACTTACTGAACTTACTATCTTCGTATATTGAACATCTTACCAACTGACTGACCATATTGAAAATCTGACCATCTGACCTTACTGACTGACTGACTTTCTGACCAACTATATACTGACTGACTGACTGACCGACTGACTTTCTGACCATTTTGAATCCAAATCACATCATATTTATATCATTTTTTCTGTTCACGAATGTTCTTGAAAAATTATACGTTCGAATGTTTCTATTTCATAGACATAACCATGTTCGCAAAGATTCTACTGCAAACAAAGGTTAAATCCTTTCTGTTGACGTCTTGTTTCTATATTTCTAGATAGCTCTTTTTATGCTATCTAGAAAACTACTATTATAACTGAAATTCTATCGAGAATTTTATGGAAAGTTAGGCTTTTCAGATCAGAATACAAATTTATATATAAATTACATCTTAAATTAATAAATAACACTATTTTTTAAATCCATAACCAACTATACTTTAGTGTATACTTGGTTGCCTACAAAAATGGTGCACACAAATATATTTACAATATCATAATTATGAAAATAAACAAAAACATTGCAAAATAAAACACTTTTTAACTTATTATTATGTTAATTTCTTAAGAATGCCCTCATATAAATACTTTTTATAATATTCTCTAGTAGGTATATAACTTATATATATTAAGTGACTAGAAAATAGAATTGTTTTAATTTCAGACCGATAGAACCTGACATATATCGGTCTGGAATTACATAAAACAATTCTATTTTCTAGTCACTTAATACTTCGCCAACTGATTGTTGGCTTAATCAGAAGTGCACTACAAATTTATTAAAACAAAGAGATAAGCAACTGAAGATAAAATTACATAAATATTTACTTACAGAGGTAGAACTGTTCACAAAAAAAGACAAGACAAACATTTGTTTTACACTTTTACAACCTTTTATAATTACTGGATTTGTCGGTATGTTATAAATAAGAACATTTTATTTTAGATTTTGATTAGAGTTTTTGATGACTTATATTCAACATTGTTGTTATAAGATTTAAGAGATATTATTAGATTTAACTTTCTTCAAATAATAATGGAAAGAAAAATAGAAGGAAAGCTTGGTCCTGGCAGACGGCTAATGAGCTGGCATCGTAACATCAAGAATTGGACAGGACTATAAAACTCCCAGACCTTCAAACCCTAAAAAGAAAAACATAGGATAGAGAGGAATTTTCAGAAGTCATCGGCAACCTTAATTATTAGAAGCAGCACCCCAAGAAGAAGAATTTATATGGTAAGGATATATAGTATTTGTTTGAAACGGTTACGTTATTATTTCTATTATAATTATATAATATATATAAGGAATTATTTTGAATTGGTATCGGAATTAGATTGATTTTTAATAATGCAACTTTTTTTTAATTAGACTGTTGTAAAATTCTGGTGGATAATTTTTGTTTTTTCTAAAATATCTTATATATTAACTTTTTTCAGATTTTGGAATGCTATTGTGGGCTACATAGCTTAATTGTTCGGTCAGTAAGACTGAATACAACACTTTGGATTTAATTTAATTTAATTTTAGCTAAATTCATGCAATTTTCTAAAAACAATACACCTCATTTTATGATACCATACGTTAATTGTAACCGCTCCTTAATGAAACACTTGGTATAGTGTAAATTTTTTAATTTGCTGTGGATAAGTTATTTGCTTATAACCACCTATATATAAGAAATAAGCCCATATCCACTATTCGGGAAGACAATGTGGAACTATCCCAAATATTCATGGGTAAAACAACATAATACTAGAGCTGATATTTGTAAATTTCCTTAAGATAAATTCATCATTGTCATCAAATTATATCCTGTGTCGTCTTAAGGCTTTTATTTATTGTCACACATAGACAATATTATTTTTCTTCTTTTTCATCTTGCTCAGCCTTTTTGCATTTACTTCTGGACAAATGGCTTCTCATGAGCTATTTGATGCCAGTTTTTCCTAACTTTTGCTTTAATGTCGTCTAGCCACCGTTTTTGTGGTCTTCCTCTACTAGGACTGTGCTCGCTTGTTTTGCGTCTATCTTTTGTTGTTTTATCGTGTTATGTATCCTACCCAACTAGATTCCATTTGCGCAATTTTTCCAATTACATATTTCACCTTCCTTCTGCTTCGCGCGTCCTTATTTCGTATATTTTCTCTCAAAGAAACTCCTATCATAGCTCGTTCGATGGCCCTATCTATTGTTCTTATTCTATTTACTAATAACTCTGCAAATATCATGGTCTCCACTCCTTTGTATAGGTTACAACTGGTAGAATACAAGTGATGAATACTATTTTCTTTAAATTTATTGGTATCCTTTTATTTTTCAATACAAAACGTCTTCCTACTGCTGCTCAAGTCATTCGAATTCTTCTAGTTATCTCTGCCGTTTGATTATGTTTACTTAGTTTGACCATGTGAACTAACTATATATACTCTTTGAGATTTTCGATCATTATAAGTTTTTAATCTAGAGTTTCATCTAATTTAGAATTTTATTCTACAAATCTGTACCTTTTACCTGGTAACTAATAGTAACTCTATTGGAGCAAACTATTTATTACATTTATATTTTTTACTTTTTTTTATTTCTTTTTATTACGAGTCTTCATTGTATGATACTATAGGGGATTAGAGCTATTTTGTATAGTCATAAATTGTCTCATGGATATTACGTTACGATAGACTGGATATTATAATAGTAGTTCTGTGTGTTATGCTTGAACATATGATTCAACTTCAGTCCGTTTTTGTGTTTTTTTAAATATATTTTAAAATGTTAAATCGCATTTTTCGGTCTTATTAAAATTATTTTTAAATGAAGTATTGAATAAAATAGCATTTGGATGTTGCCTACTAATAAAAACAGAAGACATCTTCACAATGACTAGCCGAAGCTCAAAAAAAGAAGCTTAAAACATGAAGGAACGGACTGTATATACTAAACGAGGTTATCGTACCACGAAAACCTTTAACTACTCGAGTAAAAATGATGCAACACATGCGGGCAAGTAGACTGTATCTAACAGAATACCTGCCGACGAGAAGATTAAAAAAAGACCAGAACTACAACTTCTTCCCTAAGAGGTTGTGGTTGTAGAAGTTACAAAACTGCACTAATAGGTATAAGGACAACAGTTATTTCTACATACCTCCTTTACAAAATTGTGTCCGAGAGGACTTGTACGAACTCATCGCTTTATCATCATCATCATCACTGGCTCGACAACTCTTTTTGGGTCTTGGCCTGTTCCAGGATTCTTCTCCATTCTGATCTGTTTCGTGCTTTTTTTCTCCAGTTTTTTATTTTTAAGGTTGTTATATCATTTTCTATTTGTTCTAAGTATCTCAGTTTCGGTCTTCCTCTTGTTCTTTTTCCTACTGGCATCTGTTTGAATATTTTGTTTGGTATTTCGCCTTCTTCCATTCTTTCTACATGTCCTATCCAAAGCAGCCGTCCTATTTTAATGAATGTTATAATATCCGGATCCTGGTATATTTTCTATAGTTCAGAGTTGTATCGTCTTCGCCATATTCCGTTTTCTTTTGTTCCCTTATCGCTTTATAGCCCCCCATAAAATTATAAGACCCTCCTAGATATAGCAAACTGATCACCGGTATCCTCGGTAAACTCATAACCGCAGATAGGTAAACTCATCACCGGCATTTTTGCTCCAACGCGCTGGTTTCTAATGTGCAAGGTTGCCTGTTAGCTGTTACACTTCTTGTTGACGTGGTAATCTATTTAACTCAGAAATTATTTTAAGTAAATTGCTTTAAAATTAAATTAATAAATTTATATTTTGTGTCTCCCAGTAAATGCTCTATTGGTCGTATCTTCCACTTTAAACAGATTTGAAATCTGAAAATTCAGCTGCATAGGTTTTTGGTAGTGAACTTTTTGGGGAAAATATTTCTGGTTATATTGGAAAGAGACAACGTCATTATTTTATTTGCATTTAGACTTAGATTATTCTTTCAAATTATTAAACCGTAGAGTTTTGCAAGCATATTATGGTCTTTAATTGTCACGGGTGCAGGTAGGCCAGTGATCAGTTTGCAAGTCTTTCCGGGTCTATTTTAAAATCCTTGGTTTTATGGCAGTGATCAGTTTGTTTTATCTACAAGTGCATTTATGCTAATTGGTAATGAGTTTACGTGTACCCGTCCGAGAATGAAATAATGTCTATAAAGATGCCCTAATAAAAGTCGATTGAGCTCCATGTGCTTCTCGTTATCAAGAAAATTGCCTCCTGTACGGATGCATTGGATTAATTTGTATGTCAAAAAAAAAAAAACATTACACGTGACGTTTTTATCGAAAAACGGTCTCCATAAAGGCAAACATGTGCTTGCACACCTTTTAGTGATAAAAATGAGTTTTTTAGGGTGACATTTTCCCGTCTCAGAAAATAAAATAAAGGAAATGATGGGCAATCTTCTTCTTAACATGCCATACACCAAAGTGCGTAGGCGACTATCTCATTACTAGAATTCTGTTCTTGGCGGCGTGACACAGCTCGCCTGTATTGTGTATTCCTGTCCATTCTTTAATATTCCTTAACCAGGATAATTGTTTTCGGCCGGCTCCTCTCCTACCTTCGATCTTCCCTTGTAGGATTAACTGTGGTATTTCATATTTTGCTCCTCTCAATATGTGCCCAAGGTAACCAATCTTGCGTTTTTTAATTAATTCAAAGAGTTCTCTTTCCACGCCGGCTCTCTTAAGGACGTCATCGTTTCGAACTCTATCCACCCAAGGTATGCGCATCATTCTTCTCAATGACCACATTTCAAATGCTTCAAGTTTGTTGATAGATGTTTTTTTCAAAGTCCACGTTTCCATGCCATAAAGCAAGATGGACCATATGTAGCACTTGACCATTCTGTAGCGTATTTCGAAATTTAGGTTTTGATTACATAGGAGCGGTCTGAATTTCACAAAAGCTTGTCTTGCCATTTGTATTCGGGTTTTTATCTCTTGTTGTGGATCCGATTGGTCATTGATTGTGGTGCCAAGGTATTTAAAAGTTTTCACGAGTTTTATGCGATCGTCACCTATGCATATTATCGGGTTTTCTGGAGGGTTTCTGCTAATGACCATATATTTCGTTTTCAAAATGTTAATTTTGAGGCCATATTTTTTACCTATGCTATTCACCCTATCAAGTAATAACTGCTGATCTTCCAAATTATCAGTTATAATCACTGTGTCGTCCGCATAGCGTAGGTTGCTAATTAATGGGCAATGCGATGGGCAATACGGGACTCTAAACTGATCACCGATGAAGGACAGCATAGAAGTTTGACAAGAAGTCCGAGATAGAATTGAATTGGCAGCACTAGAAGCCAAGTTACACATTCCATAGCCCGTATTGTATGAATTTAGATGGAAATAAACTTACGTAAACAATAAACACGAAAGAGACAAACATGTGACAATCGTTTTCAATCATTTTTGTGGAATTATGAATACATATGAAACGTTGTAAGAATAGTCAGTTAAACATCCAAAACATCAGGAGATTTAATTTTAGGAGAAGAAACTGAATTATAGATATATGATACGAAATTTAGAACCTCTATCTTTTGTAGATCTGACCGGTGTAATCAGGAAAAATGATTAAAGTCGTCGTACGAAAGTTGCTGGCTTTTATTGAGTGCCATGTTTTATTTTAGAGACAAGTATTGTCAGGATTAAGATAAACGAAGATTAGAATATTCATTTTTCATGTTTTTTGCATATGCTGGCCTTATTTTTTTTAGTACGTTCTCAAGATTTTTTACTTTATTGATAACTGATTATGTTTTATTTGCCGTGCCGTGATTTTTAAAGCCTCCATTACCACGTCATCTGCATACAAGAAAATAATTAACATAAAATAATTATTTTTTAAAATAAAAATTTTAGAAAATAAAATTATATTTACAATTATACCATTAATATAATGTTCGTTTCTTATAATTTTAATTATTCTGTTCAACATCCAACAATAGAAAAAACTGAAGCTGCTTTCTTGATTATTGTCAATTCCGAACTACGACTTGTTTGTCTTCTATAAATCCCACATTTTTTGTTCTTCTTCTATTACATGTCTTACTGCATCTTTCCAGTTTTGTTTTGTAATATGTTATAAAGACTCGTATAACAATTCACGTACAACTTGTATTTTATATTACGTATTTTTTCTAGACACATAACTTTTCATTTGTGCTCAAATGAGTTCAATTGGATTTATTTCGCAGTGGTAGAGTGGAAGTCTAAAAACTGTGATGTTTCGCCTTTCCGCCATTTTGTCAACCACGTATTTCTTGAACTTAGATTTTTGTTGCCGGGCAATTTTTAAAAGTTCTGCTTTTACCATTCCATCTTCGTAAGGCAGATACTTATTCCGCAGCCAGTCAAGAATATCCTGTTTCTTCCACGCATTCGTTAAAAGTCTTTCTACTAGTCGTGAATAATAACGTGCATTATCTAATACTATAATTGAATTTGGTGGTATGTGTTCAATTATTTGCTTAAAATACTCTTCGAAAACATCAGCTGTCATGTCCTCGTGATAGTCTTTTGTGCTTTTGGAATGAAATTCCAACAAACCATGCTTAACAAATCCTTTTTCACTGCCAATGTGAGAAATTATTAATCTACTGCCTTTACCAGAAGGTGGAGAGATACCAGTAGACCAACCTTCCATAAAGGCTTGCCTGGAGCTTAATATATTTTTATCTGACCAAATTTTTTTTAGAGTATGACCTGAGTTTACCCACGTTCCATCCTGGTAGAAGATGGGCCTTTCTTCAGCCCGGAATTTTCGTATGAACCTTAGATAATTTCTTCTTCAACATCATCTTCTCCTCCCGGTCAATCAAAAGTGATTTTCGGTCTGATTTCTCCCACCGGAAATTTAATTCTTTTAAAACTTGCCACAATTTAGTTCGTCCGATATGAGGCAAATCCGGGTCGTCTCTAACTTCTTGTAAAATTTTGTTTAGGTTTGGTACTTCTTTTTTGAAAAAAAATCCATGAATTTTTCTTCGAATACCATTTTTGGCAAATTCATCAATTTCAATAGGCTTTTTCCCTGTCTTTAAGTGTTTGTTTGTGTTTGGGTTAGCTATGCCGTGTTTTTTTCTTTCTGATAGGAACCTATATAAAGTTGACTCTCCTACGCCAGTCATGTTGGCACAACTTTCGACTATGTTGCGAACAGTGTTTGTGGGATTCTGAAAAACCAGAGCATCGTGAACATTCAGGATAATAGTCTTGGTGAATAGACAGACTTACTGACTGTACGCAACAGTACCGGTGTAAAACTTGATGATGAAGCCATCACAAACAATCCAACAAAACGAGCACGAGTGAAAGGTACGTATATGTTCGTAGGTATATGGAATAAAAAATCACTCACGCACTGCATATAATTCGCAAAAGAAATATTCGAGACGCTAATTACTGTCGTAGACGCGGAAACACCGACGAGCCGTAAATTACATGCGATCAAAAACGTACTAAACAAAAAAATTGTTTTCGTTCGTAATAACTTCACCCTTTCAAGTTAAGTTTCGAATATAATTATATTATTAAAAATCTGGGGAATTCCATCTTAATTATCTTGCAACGAATAGTACCTTCGGATATGAATTCCAGGTTTTCTAGTAAAGTGATTAAACGCGAAGATTAGTATTGAAATATCCAAAGAGATAAGGTATTCTTATTTACAAAATTGTTAATGGTTAAATTCTTATTTTTATTAATATAATATAATAACCAACATTAGTCGCGAAAGTTTTAATTGTTTTTTTGCTAAATATATTAGTATTTAAATATTATCAATATTATATATAACAGTATTAAAACATTATATTATTATTTAATGAATAAACACCTTAGGAACGCCTATGATTTACGACCGTTTTATGAGTTTGAGGCATATTTCGTGCTCTCAACAATTTGTGAACGAAGAATAGTTACCTACACGGTTTTTTTAGAGTTTATTTAATGTTTTGGAATTCTATTTCGATTAATTATTCTTAAATTTATTTATTTTCCGAAGTGAAAATTGTAAGGTCAATAAACGTATTTTAACCTTTAATTGTGGCTTATTCCCATTTAAATGTAAATTAATTTAAAATGCCACAAGAAAATAGCTTCAGAACAATAATAAATTTATATACCAACAATATACGGCTTCCGAATAAACAGCTTTAAAAATTACTAAACCCACTGTCAAAGACACTTTTTTGAATCCTTTTACTGTACAAGTGCGCTTGTGGATATAGGTAACGCAAAGAATCGATTGTCTCTTTTGGATGGAAAACCCAGCGTCTGAAAAGATTCAATGATGATTCGTAGCTCGTGATAAAAAAGAGATTCTTTCTTTTTTAAATGTGACGGCTAGTAATGTCAACAATATAATATATAAAATATGTGTGCATAATTGGTACATTATATCATATTGTACAGAGGATATAAAACCATGTATTAAACAATTATGTACGGAAGAATAATATATGTTTATGTACAAGAAAACATATTTTTAGACACTAAATGATAGTTATTATAATTCTCTTCAGCCCTTATACTGATAATAGTTTCTTCTTTGTTCTTCTTCAGCTTATGTTCGTCCATGGATGAATATAGGCCACTTACATTTGTTTCCATTGATGTCTAATCTTGGCAATTCATATGTGTCTTAGTGTCCACGTTGGCCACGATATGCTTGGTCATACGTTCACCTTTTCTGCTTTCTGTCCACTACTCTTTTTGTTCTCTCTTGCTCTCCAGTTTGTTATTCTCTGCATTTATTTTTAGGGTTATCTCGACATGTCAACATGTCCGCCTCATTGCCACTTGAGTCTCGTCATACGTTCCGCGACGTCAGTAATTTATCTGAATCCTGTTTCTGTTAAAAGTTTTGAACCACTGTAGTGAGTTTCAACGAACAAATTTTCAAAAGTCACAACGTTGAAACCCACTACAGTGGTTTGTAACTTTTCTGATACTCCTTCCAAAATAGTTAGAATCTGGGAAACTTATTTGGAACAACTGTTTAATGATGACCGTCCTAGTGGGTATACACTGAGCAATGATGATACTGGACCCTCTATTCTAAAATCAGAAGTGGAGAATGCTATAAAGGGTCTTAAAAATAACAAAAGACCAGGCAACGATAACGTATACGGGGAAGTATTGAAAATGCTGTGCGAAACAAACAGTCAATTTCTAGACTCACTCGTCAGACTCTTTAACAATATTTATAACAGCGGGGAGTTTCCTGAAGACTGGCTAGAGTCAACTTTTGTTGCCATACCGAAAAAACCAAAAGCAAAGTCTTGTGATCAACATCGGATGATAAGTCTAATTAACCACATTTCGAAGGCATATACCAAGGTTATTTACAACAGAATAAGCAAAAAATGCGAGGATAACATTGGAGATTCGCAGTTTGGGTTTCGGAATTCTCTTGGGACAAGAGAAGCACTTTTTAGTCTACAGGTACTTATCCAGCGCTGCAGAGATATGAACAAAGACGTGTACATATGCTTTATAGACTACGCAAAAGCATTCGATAACGTAAAGCACGAAAAGATAATTGAAGTTCTCCATAAGATCGGAGTCGACTACAGAGACATTCGAACAATAGCGAGTCTCTATTGGGGCCAAACAGCTAAAGTGAAAGTAGGATCTACATTGACCAATAAAATTGAGATCAAGATAGGGGTACAACAGGGCTGTATCTTGTCTCCTATTGTCTTTAATATATACTCAGAAGAAGTCGTTAAGACAGCGCTGGTGGAAAGCACAGAATTCATAAAGATAAATGGAGAAATAATTAATAACATAAGGTATGCTGATGACACTGTGATTCTAGCAAGTAGCATGGAGGAACTGAGTTGCCTAATGAGTAAGATACAAAAAACAAGTGCACAATACGGACTTAGACTAAATATCACAAAAACCAAATGGATGTTAGTAAGCAAAACCCAACAACCACCACAGCAACTGATATTAGACAATGAAAAAATTGAACACGTGGATTCGTACATCTACTTGGAAACAACAGTTATCTCAAATTGGGATCAAGCGAAGGAAATACGTATAAGAGTAGAAAAGGCAAGAGCATCGTTCACTAGCATAAAGCAAATTTTCACCTCTAAAAGCCTCACCCTACCTCTCAAAATTCGACTTCTGAAATATTATGTATTCCCGGTTTTGTTATATGGAATGGAGGCGTGGACAATGACCGCAACATTGATGAAAAAAGTAGAGGCTTTTGAAATGTGGGCTTACCGACGTATATTACGTATATCCTGGACTGAGCACGTGACCAACGAAGAGGTACTACGCCGGATAGGTAAAGAGAGAGAGAGGTAGGAATAAGTATAAAGAAAAGAAAGTTGGAATACTTGGGTCACGTTATGAGACATAATAAATATAGAGTACTACAACTGATCGTTCAAGGGAAAATAGACAGCAGAAGGGGTCCTGGGAGGAGAAGACACTCGTGGCTCCAAAACTTGCGGCAATGGTTCGGATTGTCATCTGCTGAACTATTCAGATCTGCCGTAAACAAAGTCAGAATAGCCATGTTGATTGCCAACGTTCGGAACGGACAAGGCACATGAAGAAGAAGAAGAAGATACTCCTATTTCGACCATTGTCACTTACTCTTTAGCAAAAGGTTTCAATTACTCTACAAGTATCATTCCAATTGAGTCAATCATTTGTCAAACTGAAGAAGCCATCTCCAGTTTACCTTCCAAAGATGCTAAAATAACTAGACAAGACATCGCTAGTAGAGTTCTTAGAAACTCAAAGCATCCTTCTCCGAACATTAGCCAATCCGAGAAAGAAGCCCTGAAAGAACTTCGGTAAAATCCAAATCTAGTCATTCTTCCCGCCGATAAAGTCAATGCCACCGTCATCTTAAACACTCCTTCTTTTATTAATAAACTCTTAAACTTCATCAATACTTCAGACTACAGACCAATTTCTAATAATCCAAGAACCTATCTGGAGAAAACAACAAAAGCCATTATCAATAAAACCTCTCTTTCTGTTGACATAAGCCAATCTCTAATTCCTTGTGAAAAGTCTTCTAGAACACCTCGAATATTTAGCCTACCCAAAATTCACAAACCCGCTATTTCTCTACGTCATATTGTCAGTGCATACAACTACCCTACACAACAACTGGCCAAGTACTTGGCCAAAACTCTACAACCTCTGGCTGAAAATTCTTTATCGTTCGTCAAAAATTATTTTCATTTCATCGAACTTCTTAAACAATACTTTATCTCACCGGCAGGCATTTTAGTAAGTTTCGATATCGTTTCACTCTTCACAAACATTTCTATATACAAAACTCTAAACATCCTGCAAACTAACTACAGTATCCAGCAAGACCACATTGTATATCCAACACTTATTCCATCTTCCAAAATCAATTCTACAGACAAATAAATGGTGCTCCAATGGGCTCCTCACTATTTCCAGTAATTGCAAATATCTTTATGGAAGACTTCGAGACCCAAGCACTATTCACATCAATGCTCAAACCCACATGTTGGCTACGATATGTTGACGATACATTTGTCATTAACCCCATGGAAAGGATGCTTTGGTGTCTTTTCAAACCCATCTGAATGGTGTACATATGTACATATACCAAGCGTTACTGCATGTCAACTTTCATTATCCCCCTTCACAAATTAATTCAGTCAATACGCTTGTTCCAAAATCAATACGCCTCTGCGATGATGTTTAAAACAAGCTCTCATCCAAAGCGGTTACCGCGAAAATCACATTGATAAGGGCATTAATCTCCCACTCATTCTCAACCCAAAGACTAAAAGACCCTCATCATACAAAAGTTTTTCTTTCTTACATCAAATGTGTCACTGAGAAAATTGACAAAATTCTTAAATCAACAGGAATGAAGACAATATTTACCCCCCAACAAAAACTTTTATTTTTTTTCCGATCAATCCAAAATAGATTTATGAACATTTCATTTCTGTTCGCAATTCCGACTCAATTTCAGCTCTAAGTCAACACCATTTTCATACAGGCCACAAAATTGATTTTGAAAACTCTAGAACCATAGCCCCCATTTGCTTCTATAAACCAATTTGTGGCAATATAGTTTAAAAAACCCCGATGGTTTCCAATACAACAAGAAACAATAACCACGAAGGAAGCTACAACTACCTGAGCAAAGGAATGCGAAACGTTAAAACGTTTTAAACAAATAAAAAATGTTAACGCGAGTAAATAATGTAGGTATAATGTAATGGCATGTCCCGCTAAACAGGAAAACAAAAAACAAAATAAGTGTATCGATCGTCTATATAGCAAACTGTCATTATTTTTTATGCAAAATTGCTCCCTGTTAGCTGCACATTGTAGCGTTTACGCTACTGATGATATTAATTTAGTTTAAAAATTGTATTAATAAAACCCCTAAATAAATTTCTTGTGACACGCCCGCGATCAATTTTAAAACGAAATTTTTCTGCAAAAGCGCGAGGATCGCTTTGGAAAAGAGAAATCGAATTTTACGATCGAGGGAGCAGTTTGGTCAGAACTCGTATTAGCAGACACGCCGGTAAGTTTTTCTCACGTTCAAAGTGATGGAGTTGGAGGAAAGAACACAATGTAGGGCAAGAATAAAACACTATATAACCCAGAGATAATAATAATCAAGTAATTTAAAAAAAAAATCAATATTCATTATAACAAGAGTTCCACATAAAAAAAAGAAAATCTTTTTCGGTGTGCTGCTGCTCCACGTTTGAGAATATTCCCTTGAGA